>NC_049222.1:99218702-100468702 GCF_011100685.1 Canis lupus familiaris | reverse complement strand
AATGACATCACATCTAGTACTTTGAAAACACTGAAACTGAGAGTGTGAAGAGTGAATGTCTGACTTAAATAGTACAGTTTCTTGGCTTTGCCGAGCATGATCCTGGACTCTTCTTTGATTCAAATAAGTTTTATTTGGGTAAAGAAATAGTCCTCTAGCTCTTTTGATAAATGAAAAATCAGTAATAGCCCTAGGTTTCCCTCATTATCTTCCCAAAGTGATCCTCACAATTATCTCCTTCAAACAGTTAACACAGTGACTTAATAAATGTAGAAGTGCCCTTGTTGTAACATGCTGCTGGCATCCACTAATACATCAGTATTCATAAATTAGGTTGGGGAGGTGAGTGGATTTTTTAATTATTTTTATCAACTTTTATATCAGGTATTCTGAGTTTGTAAAGAAAACTTTGGATACTCTTTCTTCCCTTTGTTCTTTGCGTTCTAATGCAAGTGACTTTGGAACTACCTGCTCTGGCAGTATGCAACTATGAAATCTGCACCTGGTCCCCCATCTTTGGTGATGATTTTCTGCTTGCCACAACATAGACTGGCATTTATGTGACTCTCTGCCCCACTTTTCTAGACTCAGTTTGATGGCTCAGCATTAGTGTTTTTTTCTTTTCCGTATTCAGATTCATTACTTTCATTCCCTACGTTGAAAACCTTTCCAACCATTAGCACAGGTCACTAAACTGTACCTCACTGGGAAGGTCCCCAGCAACACAAGCACTTTGTATCCACCCACTGTGGTATCTTCCCTGGTGTTTCCCCTTGATCCAGCCTCCGAAAGTCCTTTCCTGTGGTGGTGGCTCTGGTTGTGGCAGGTCTGTGTCTCACCCTACCTGGAGCTCAAGCCCCAAGTTCCTGTGTTGGCAGACCCTCCAGTCTATTGATGATCTAGTAGTTCCCTGAACCTAGCTGCCATGTGGGATTTGGGGCACCTGTGATTCTGCACATCCTAGGAGAACTGGCTTATTAACAGGTGACAGGAGATTCTGAGATGATGTCCCAGAGCAAGAGACCATGTGCAGGGAGGCTTATCAGGACACTTTATTACCTATGCCTGAGGTAATAGGTGCTGGACTCTGCTCTGTCACAGAGTCCTTTTTTATAGGTTTTCCCTCCACTGCCTCCCTTTACACCTCACAAATACTTGTGGAAGTCCTGGTGTCCCCTGTAGTACATTAAGCACTTTGGTAATAAACCAAAGACCTAACATAATCCCTGCCTCTGTGGACCTTGTAGCCTAATAAATTATGGCTTCTACAAACAAGTTCCCCAGATATCTGTAAACAGATAAATAGTGGTAAGCACTGAGAAGAAAAAGGACATGATGTAAAGTGGGAGGTAGTGGGGAATTACTCTAGAGGAGCTGGTTGGGGGGCACTGCAGGGGTGAAATTTTAAGCCAATTCCCAAAGAAAAAGAATTCTACAGACATGTAAGAGTGGTAGTAAAGAGAGCTTCCAAGTACAGAGACAACATCTGGCATGACCATGAACATGGAACAGCTTGGCACATTCAGGAATCCATCCCTGAATGGGCTGGGAGGAGGTGATTGAGGTATACTGACATGTAGGCTAGGTTTGGCAGTGCACATGTGGCCTCCACTTTGAGGAGAGTTTTGATTTTTATCAGGCAGGTGTGTGATGTGGCGTTTCAAGTACAATTCAGGTGCTTTTGAGCCATATTGGGGCACAGATGGAAGCAGGCTTGGAGCTGTGGTAGGTAGCATCTAGGGAGGAGGTGATGACACCTGGCCTGAGTAGCAGAGGGGTTGGGGAGAAACTGGCATGGGCTTATCCCAATTTATAGGTGGATTCATTGGGGCCAGGTGAGTAATGGGAAGAAAGTGACCAAGAATCCTTCACAGGTAAAGGCTTCAGGGATTTCCTAGGACTATTTATAATGTATGTGTTTGCCACATAAGTTCTTTTTGTATCAACATCTAGTTTAAAAAGAGAATAAGTAAATAAATAAAAAGAGAATAAAGGAGAAAAATTATTACTCCTGAATTTTTGTCTTTAGTCAGTGACATGAGGAAATCTGGTAAAGGCATAAACTTTTGAAGGGTAGAAATGGAGGTTTTGTTTGGTTTTACTCAGTTGAAGTAATTTTTAGAATTACGTGAATAGTACAAAGAACTCCCTTATAGCTTTCACCTAGATTCAATAGTCTGTGGTACTGTCCCATGTCTTGACTGGTTCTGTTAATGACTTGTGAATGAGAAGGAACTTAGAGATGTTTAAGTAGAGGTTTGTGAAGCCAGTGGAATGCACCTCTCTGGACTCCAAAAGGAGGTCCCAGTGGGGCATAGAAACTTGGGAATGACAAGTGTTTGGAATGGCATGCTTTATTACTATTAGATTAGAGCATCATCTCCAGCAGTGGTCTCTTTGCCATCACTGGTGTAGTGGTGCCTCTCCCCAATGCAAGGGACTGGGTTTAAGTGGAAAGTTGTCTTTCTGAGGCAACTCGTTTTGTATGGCTGGCTCTTCAGCTCCCTCTGACAGCAAAAATGCAGCACAGATATTGGCTGCCATTGAAGGTATACTGAGTAATAAGCACATAAGACATGGCCATCTTTAAGGTGGCACTGACTTGGGAAAACAGATACTTGATGGCATTCAGATCTTTAGCTGTAACTCTGTCCTTTCAAGAAAGTTCTGCCATATATGTGGTTTGGGTGGAAAACTTGACATAAGCTAAATTTAATCCATAGAAAAGCAATGGAGTAAAGACACTATATTTAAAGTCATGAATATAGGAAAGCCTGCAGGATATTTAATTCTTGACTTGTCAAGGAAGACACAGGAGAGATGAGCCCTACAAATTTGAATGTAGCAACACTCAACTTAGTGTGAACTTTAGCAGAGAAAAATAACCTCTATAAGGAGACTGTTTTGGGGAGGAAGACAAGGAAATCCTTTTCTAGATTTCACCCTTTGTGTAGCCTGAGAGGACTCACATAGGCTACAAAGCAAACATGTAGTAGGTGTAGGAAATCAGTTGTTTTATACAAAGGGTAATTCATTCAAGAACAGTGTGTTCAAGAACACACTCCATAAATGTGTTCAGTGTGAGGAAGCCTACTGTCAGTTCAACCTTTAACTAAGGGAAGGCTCACATGGGAGATAAACATGGAAAGACCATAAATGGAGAAAGTTCTCATGACTTTTTTTGACCTGAGAATTCAAACAGGGAAGAATATCATCATAGCGGGAAAGGCTTCTGGCCTGATTCACTCTGGCTTGTAAAAGCTCATACTGGACACACACAGAAAACTCCTAAAACCAGTTGTATTAAATGTGGGAAAGTTGCATGCATAGCTCTCTTACTCAGCACCACAACAGTCATACTGGAAAGCACCTGAGAATGTCATCAGTGTTAGGCTTCAGGAGGCATAGAACATGCTGGCAAGAAGCCCTTCAGTAGGAGTCCTCATTGTACTCAGGATCAGAGGACTCATATGAAAGCACTCCCTCAGTGTATTCTGTGCAGGCAAATCAGCCTTAGTTCCCACCTTACGTGACAGAACAACAAGCCAAAAATCAAACTGGAGAGAACTACACTGAAGAGTGAAAATGAAATGTCTCATCCTATTTTTATACCAGATAATCATACAGAAGGCAAACTCTGAATAAAACTGGTGACATAAGTATACAAGTATAGTAAAAGAGGTCTTGTTTTTTCCAACTTGTTCTGTTATCTGAGCTGAACACCTAGAACAAATATTAAACAACATGAGAACAGTCTTTATTTCAGTGTCCCATATAAGGTTCCCATTACTAAGACAATGACTCAATCTCTAGCCTGATCAGGAAACTTGGGTGAATAAATGTTTGAAGCAACTAAAAAACAAGAAGACCTCTTCAAAGAGGAGACTTTGAAGACAAGATCAGGCTTTGAGGTGAGAGGGTGGGAAAAGGACGATAAGGGGGAAATCTTGAGATACATAATGCAATTAAGAACTCTTAAACGTTCACATCCTAGGGAGTGGGCCAGAAGTTTAGAATCATGAGTGATTATCAAAACATTTGACAAGAATCTAGCCTAGCAGGATGTGGCCACATACCATGCAACCTTTATTGAAGAATACATTCTCTGTCACCTTTCATATATTTACTCTTTTGGACCCATGTAATCTTGATTCTTTTATCTGGAAACCACTCTGCTTGGTGTCTAGATGTAATCCCCAGGGTAATTTCAAGGCCTGAAGATGCTTTTTAATTGAATAAGGAAAATAGGGGCAATTTGGCTGATTTGGTAGGAGGAGCAGTAACTCTTGATCTTGGGGTCTTGAGTTCAAACTCCATGTTGGGTGTAGAGATTGTTTAAATAAAAACTTAAAAAAAAAAAAAAGGAAAACAAACATTTGATTCCAAAAGTTCTACGGAAAAAAGGGAAGATAAATACAGCTCAAATAAAAGAACCAGAAATGGAGAAGAAAAAAGGAACCCAAGAGCTAATGTTCCAGAAGGAGAAAATACAAAATCAACTTTGATTAAATAGAGGGAAAATAAAAGACAAGTTAAAAAAACTACACAGGGAAACAGCAGTCACACATTCAGCAATACATGTAGTTTTCATTATAGTACTTTGTACAGTAATGAGCCGGCTGTATGTACTGATATGGAAGTCTCCAGGATATGCATATTTATTAAATATATCGTTTAAGATGTATGAAGATATGCAAATGCACATAATATCAATGCCTTTTTTTTTAATATTACAAACACAAATGTGTCAGTTATCACTGAATGTAGAAGCTTACAGGCTGAGATGGCCTCCTGAGAAAGAAACTAGACGGAAGAGTAATTTTCCATTTTTAGAAGTGTTGCCCATAACCATGCTGATAAAATGGAAACTGCTATCTCCTGTTGTGTTACCAGTTCATGACACAATACAGATGCCTCAGTAATTACTTGTTGAGTTTAGGAATGAACAAACGATAAAATGGAAAGATTTCTGGAAAAGTTATGGTTGTCAAAATTGGTCACAGGAAAAGTACTAAAATTAACCCTTTTAAAAATAAAGTGGCCAGCTGCCTATTACTGACCTGGGCAGTGAATATTTTCCAACTTCTTGTTAAAAGAAAATTCCTGTGGTACATGAGCAGTTCAGTGGCAAAACACAGGCTGGAATGCTGACAAATTCTGCAAAGTATACACAGCATTACTAAAGTGCAAAATGAGAAAAACATTAAAAACGAGATATTTGTAGCTTATTATTATATATCAACCACTTTAAAACTTCTCCTCTGAAATAGTTTTTAAGAGTTCATCAGTATGACAAATTACAAAATAATATGGAGACTAACAGCTTTGGCTTATACCAGGAATAACGAATTTAACACAGAAAAGATTGTTAATAGGTTCTTGAAATGGGATCTAAGAATAATTTAAGAAATGATTGTTAAGGAATCAATTGTTAAGGAGTTTCTATTTGAAAAAATTCTAAGTGGGATGTAGAGTAAATAGAAGCAATGCCCCCTTCCCCGCTTTTTTATCGTTAGTTTCAGAGGTAGAGTGTTATGACTTCTTTTTTGAGGGCTTATAAAGGCTAGAAGTGTATAAAGTCCCTTTAAGTCCTGCTATCATTCTAGCCAGCAGCTTCTAGAGAAATGTTGATGTAGCCATTCTACCAGTGGAAGCAGAAATGCAAGTCTCTGACCTGGCTGGTCTAGGAGTACAAACTGGGAGTCCTCTTACTGGTGGCCTGCACTGCCAGCTACTGCTCAAGCTCTCCAGGGGAAGAAGGGAACTTTGTAGCAATAGCAATCCTCCCACACAATTAAAATGATAGGGAGATTTCTTAATTTGACAGAAATAGGGGAAAATCCAGACTGACAGCTAAAACTCAAGTCACTCTGAAGCTGTGTTGAGTCAACAAATACTGCTTGAGAGCCTGCCAAAGTGCCACATACTGTTACAGGGATGGGTCACAGTGTTGAAAAGGATATAGTCAGGCCCCTGTCTCATTGGGCCTACATTGTTCCAGAGCAGCCACTAGCATGTGGCTGACTACATTTAAACGGACTAAAATGAACTTAACTAGTTCAGTTCCTTAGTTGAATTGGCCATCTTTCAGATGATCATTGGTCTCCTGCAGCTAAAGGCTACTATGTTGGACATTGTAGATCTAGAACATTTCCGTAAATGAGCATTCCATTGGCCAGTGCTATAGAGAAGGTAGAGAGTGATAATTAATGAAGCAAATACTTTGAAGTGGCAATGACCTGAAGAAAAAAATGAAACAATGGAATATGCTAGAGGGGAGTGACAAGGGTGGGCAATACTAGTTTAGAACTGGGCAGGAAGGCAGTTCTGAGGAGGTGATAAACTTTGGTTCAAGAGCTGGATGGTGAAGGGATACCAGGTAAAGATGTTAGGAAAGACTACCAGGCAGGGGTGTGGCCAGTGCAAATACCTGTAGACAAGGCACACTGGCACATTTAAGGAATAGTAAGATAGCAGCTGTGAGAAGCACCCTTTGATATAAAGGATATAAAGGAGCAGAGTTTGGACCCCAGCTGCTCTGTTCCCCATTGTGGCCTGGGCAGGGCTTCTAGGCTCTCAGCATGGATTTCCTTTGTGTGAAGGATGGACGCTACTGCTTAGTGGGACTGTGGTGTGTAAAGCCCAGGTCTTGGGGGGCCTTCAAGTAACTCTTGTTGCTCAGAGACTTTAATGTAAAGATGATCAACACCTTTGGCAGATCCTCCTTTGGGCCTGGCTTTAGGAATTCGAATGCACAAGACCCAGTTGACATCCTCAGCAGGTCAGTGGGGTAAACAAACTAAACAAACTTAGAAGGTGATGCTATAGGGTGCCCAGCTGAGCTGAAGAGTGATGGGAAGAGGAGAAAGGGTGAAGAGCTGAGGGCATTCTGGACAAGGAGAAAGAGGAACAGGGGAGTGTACACAGGGATAGGGGGAGCTGAGATAAGCATTCTTCCTGGCTTTGGCCTCCAACAAGATCATGAAAGGTCACTGTTAATTAGTCACTGTTGAATTTATGGGCTGACAGCCCTAGTATAGCTGGCTAGTTATGGAATTCTGAGCACTGAGAGATGGCTTATCCTGGAAGGGATGCAGCAGAGACATGAGAGGAACTGTAAGAGGAGGAAGAAACAGCAGCTCCCATCAGCCCTTCTTTTTTACATCCTATATCTAATCAGAGGAAACTAAGGTCCAGAGGATTAAGCCCCTAGTCCAAAGGCTTGGTGAATTTGTTTAACAACCCACTGAATAGATAGTTGGCAGGTGAGGGGACTAAACTGATCAAATCCCCACCCTAGATCATTCAGTTGGTGGATTGAAAACCAGTACTTAGGGATGCCTGAGTGGCTTAGCAGTTGAGCATCTGCCTTCAGCTCAGGATGTGATCCTGGAATCCCCGGATCCAGTCCCACATCGGGCTTCCTGCATGGAGCCTGCTTCTCCCTCTGCCTCTGTCTCTGCCTCTGTCTCTCTGTGGGTCTCTCATGAATAAATAAATAAATCTTAAAAAAAGAAAAGAAAATCAGTACTTAGAGCTGCAGTTGATAGAGACCATTTTGTGTAGCTCCACACAGATGAGTGGATCAGTCAGTCCCAGCTACGCTCCAGTGAGCTGAAGATCAATTCTGACTCTGCCAGCTGGAAAACTTGCTTTCACTTTGTGAAGTGGGGTGACTACTTCCAGTAGGAAAGAATACTTTAGAGGGCTTGGGGGATGGTCCAAAGGATGAAAGATTTAGAAGTCAACACTGCCTAGAATGACACTTACCCACTGGCTTCCAGGCTTGTGGCTCATCTCATTTTTTGCATAGTACCCAGTAGGTGCTTTACAATGACCCTGCAGAATGTGTTGTCCTGAAGGGCTGCTACAGCAGGGAGAACCAGGCTGCAGATCCACTGAGCGCGCTCAGCACCACAAGGATCAGCAGGGTTCCCAACATCCAAACCTATAGAGGCTTTAAAACTTAAGATGGTAAGAGTTAACATTTTTGAATGAGCGTTCAGTTCAGGATTTTGAGAAATTTCCCTGGTGCCCTCAAGGATAAGAGGAAGAACAAAATACCTGATCAGGATTAAAGGAGAAATAATGGGATGGATTAGAATAAAAAGAACCTACAGTTAATTTTCTTAAGAGATAAAGTACTAAGTAATACCTGTGATTAACAAGGAGTAAAAAACAAGTTTTAGAAATTAGCTGGAAAGCATTGTGGAGCATGATACATTTTTTAGGTGTCATGCATTATTGCTCAAAATGGCGCCTGTGGCCCAGCAAGGAGCCGCTAGGGAGCGCTAACTACCCCCTAGCACCCCAATATCCCACATCGGGCACTTTTCAAGGTCCAAGGGAATCTGGGAAATTGCCATCTCTGGCTTCCTGAGTTACTCTCACGGAAATTTCGAGCTCTGAGAGCTCCAATAAAAAAGGAATACATACTTTGCTTTCAAATCAAGAATTTGGAGGTAAATGAACCCCCAGAAGTCCTAAGGAACAGGAAGGGAATTACATGCTAACGACAACAGCAGATATAAACGAGTTGGGAAGGGCAAGCCCCCAAATGAAATTAATACGAAAGTTTAGGGGAAAAGGTCGGCAATGGGAGATCAACGCTGTAAATTTTATCAAAGAAGAAAGTCACTTTAAACCTAGGAAAAGGGACGCCTGGGTGGCTCAGCGGTTGAGCGTCTGCCTTTGACACGGCATGGTTCTGAATCCCGGGATCAAGTCCCACATCGGGCTTCCCTGCTTGGAGCCTGCTTCACCCTCTGCCTCCCATGAATAAATAAAATCTAAAAAAAAAAAAAAAAAAAAAAAAACTAGGAAAGGAATACAAGATGAAAAGCGCGGCCCCGGGCGTGTTTGGCAACCCCGAGCGCCCAGGGCCCGTCCGGGGCGGCGGGCGGCCCCACCCAGCGCGGCCGACTCCTGACCCCGAGCTGACTCACTTCTCGGATAGCGCGCCAGCGACTTACAGCCCCAGTGAGGTCGGTGAAACCGGTAAACCGAGGAAACCACCGACGAGCCAAGGTTTGTAGTCAGGAAGTTGGGAGGGGGAGGGGGAAAACCCCACGGGAACAAAGGAAGGATTGCAAATCGGAGGCTCGAAGATTGTCTAGGAATCGGGTGAATCGCTGCCTCAGGGGGAAGCGACCGCGCTTTCCCCCGCCCCGCGCTCGCCCAAAGGGAAAAAACTTGCAGATCCGCAAGGTGGGTGTAGAAGTTCCAGCTGCGTCCGCGCCGCCCCAGGGCGCGTCCGCTGTCGCAGGGAATCGGGGGATAGGGAACGAGAGCGGAAGAGGCCGGAGCCCAGGGTTCAGCGGTTAGCCAAGGGGCCCGCCATCCGGGCAGGGCTCGGGCAGGCTGCGGGCCGGACCTATAGCCCCAACATGGCGGCCCCGGAAATCGGCGCGGAGGCTCCTGGGAGTTGTAGTGTGACGGTGCCCAGCGCGTGACGCACTTCTGGACCCGGACGGAAGTTGCGGCCTGCGCTTTTCCGGGCTAGGGGATCGGGGCGTGGCTGTGGGGGCTTGGCCGTTGTCGCCCCGTTTTCCCAGCGTGGGGGGATGGGGACTAGGGTTCGCTTCAGTTTCCCGAACGCGAGCGGAAGCGTGTGCTTGTGGCTGTGGCCTCCGCCGGAGCAGCCTCCCCGGCATCGCCGCGTTCTGGGGGCGGAGCCGCTGAGCACCGCTTCAAAAGGCGCGCGGCAGCCGATTTGAGTCCGAGGAAGGATGGTCACCGAGGAAGGAAAACATTGGCACGATGCACGCAGGCCGCCGATGCTCTTCGTGTCTTTCCGAGTTGGTTTTGTTTTTATATAACACAGCTGCAGTGACTCCACACCGGTAATTTTTCGCCTCGCTTTTTTTCCTTCACGTGACGGAAGCTTTTCTCTGTTGTAACAGCCACAGCCAAAGCAGTGCTCTTAATGCTTACCTGTGAATCTTGCACGATTTTCTTGAGTCATGTTTTAACATCAGCAGATGTGGGTCGTGGAAAAAAGACCACACGAAGGAGAACAGGCAGGGGCTGTCGTGGGAGCCCACTGGAGCGAGGGAAATGGGGAGTCGGAGGAGGGCCTCCCTGGAGGTTATTGACTTGCAGGGGTAAAAAAGACAAACAGGTCCTGGGTTTGTTGCCACAGAGGTTTCAGGGTCGGAGTTCTGCTGTCCACGTGGTCTGCTTTGTCTCCAAGTAGTCATTCCCTTGGTGTTTGTACATCTGTGTTCCTCTTCAAAAAGCTCCCTGACCACGAGTAGATGAATCTGGTGAGAGTCTTCTGGGCATTTCCCTGGGCAGTCGTTGCTAAGGCTTTGAGTCCATGCTGTAAATTCCCTTCTAGGTAGACTTGTGCTAATCATGTGTATTCAAAACAGCCAGAGTAGGAGGGCACCTTTGCTCTTGACATCAATTCTGCCATTTCTGTTTTTATAAAGCAACGTAAATCAAATTGGAAGTGAGCCATTATGACCTGTGGTTTACAATTTTCCTCTTTGCTTTTTTAAAGCTTTTAACTCATTTAGTCAATTAGCATTTCTTCTTGGAGTTGTAGAGAACTTTCTTGTTTCCTATTGGTTTGTGTCCCCTCCTTGGTATTTCCGGGCCATGCTAGAGTTGTGTTAAGCAGCTGCTCTTGTAAACCCTGTGCCAAGACACAGAGCCCCTGACTTTCCCAGTCATTGTTTTGGCTCCCATGAAGGCAGGATCAGGTTCTATTCCATGTGCATGGCTGTAGACCTATACAGCCTCAGAGGTCTCTACTTAATCCTCCTTGTTTCTCATATTTCTCTTCACCTTATAATGAAATATAATTTACATTCTGTAAAGTTTACTTTTTGAGAGTGTACAGTTCATTGGTTTTTATTATATTTACACTGTTATGTAGCTATCATTACAATCTAATTTCAGAACATTGTCATCACTCTAAAAAAAAAAAAAAAAAACACTGAACAACACTCCCCAATTACCTCAATTCTCTATCTCCTCAAAACCACTACTCTGTCTCTATGTTGGTCTGTTTTGGACATTTCATGTAATGAAATCATACTATAGGTAGCCTTTGGTGTTTGGCTTCTTGCACTCAGTATAACGTTGACAAGATTTATCTATACTGTAGCATGCATCAGTACTTCATTCCCTTTTTACTGCCAAATAATACTCCATAGTATGGGTAGACCATATTTTCTTTATCCACCCTTCATTTGATGGACAGTTGAGTTGTTTCCCTTTTTGGCTGTTAGGAATAATGCTGCTATGAACATTCCTGTACAAGTTTTTGTGTTGACATTTATTTTTATTTCTCTTGGGTGTATGCCTAGATTTCCTGGGTTGTAATGTAAGTCTGTGTTTAACTTTTTGAGGAGCTGCCAGACTGTTTTGCAAAATGGTGCAGCGTTCTATATTCCCACAAACAGCAGTCTTTCCACATCATCACCAGCAGTTATGTATCTTTGATAATAGCCATCCTAGTCAATATGAGGTAGTATATCAGTGGTTTTGATTTACACTTCCCCAGTGGCAAATAATGTTGATCATCTTTATATGCTTGTTGGCATGTGTCTGGCTGTGCTGTTGACTTACAGAGTATCCTGCAACCCAGTTGGACCCTCATTTGGATCCTCTTCCTGCTGGTAATCCCCTGATGAAGATCGAAGTCGTTGAAGTCCTCACACTGAACCAAGAGGTAGCCCGTCCCCGAAACGCCCAGATACGGGCCCTCTATGCTGAAGATGAGGGCCTGAACCTAGATGTGCCTGGGGAGCCCACTCAGCAGCTAGGCAAGCATCCAGGTGACCCCGAGGCTGCACGCCAGAGGTTCCGGGGCTTTTCCTTCGAGGAGGTGGCAGGGCCCAGAGAGGCCCTAGCCCGGCTGCGGGAGCTGTGCCGCCAGTGGTTGCAGCCAGAGGCGCACTCCAAGGAGCAGATGCTGGAGCTCCTGGTGCTAGAGCAGTTCCTAGGCGCACTGCCCAGAAAGCTCCGGATGTGGGTGGAGTCGCAGCACCCAGTGGACTGCCAAGAGGCAGTGGCCCTGGTGGAGGATGTAACCTGGATATCTGAGGAGGAAGGTAAGTGCAATGGAAGGGTGGAGAGAGGCAGTTCTGTGGGGGCAGCTTGGAGGATGAGGGAGCTCAGTTCAGAAAGACCTCAGGCTTTCTGGGAGCAGTCGGAGAAAGGTCACGCTCTCTCCATGTAGGCCAGGGTCTGCCTCCTGAACATGATCTTGAGTCAGTGCTTTAGATGCTTCCTTGCTGAAGTACCTAGTGCCTCTAAGTCAAGGGATCTGATTCAAGAATGGTGTTATCCCTGGACCTATCTATGGAAATGGAAAGTCTCAGACCCCTCTTCACAGCTACTGAAACCTTTGGGTCGGACCTAGGACTACATTCTAACCAGCCCTCCCCAGGCTTCTGATAAAAGCTTACAGTTAAATTCTTTGTTTTCATCCCTTTCAGATCTCTGCTGCACTACAAGCTAATCAAAAGTGTTCTTTTAGTCACTTAAGCATATTCTCAGAATGCATTGGTTTTTTTAAGATATGCCTGATATTTTAAGATTTTTTTAGGTAATTTCTACACTGCCCGCACATGAGTTTCAGACTTTTCAACCTCAGGATAAAGAGTCACATGTTCTACCAACTAAACCAGCCAGGTGCCCCTGCCAGAGTGCCTTCCAATGTTGTGCAATTGGTGGGGGTTGTAGATAAAGTGGTGACCAAGAAAGGACTCAGGCTCATGAGTTCAACAAGACTTAGGTCCAGCAGGAAGGATAGCAATTTGACGAACAGATATGCCTGTGACAATAGTGGGGATGAGAAAAACTCAAAGGTGCTGGCGGGGCTCCTGGAGGTAAGTTGCTGTAGCTAACATCTGGTGTGGAGTTAACTTAGAAGTGGACAGGAAGGGGGCATGTAAGTGGCTTGATTTCTGATCAGGTCATGAGATCCAGCTGCATGGCAGCTTCCTGCTTAGCAGGGAATCTGCTTCTGTCTCTCTCCATCACCCTCTATCCTCCTCTCCGCCCCCACAGTGTGTGTGTGCACATGTGCGTTCTCTCTCTCTCTCTCTCTCAAATAAGTAAATCTTTAAAAAAAAAAAGAGAGAAGTGGGCAGGAAGGATGTGCCAAGCAGAGGACTATCACCTATGAAGGCCCAAAGTGGGAGCAATAACAGTATACTCCAAAATTGGAGACAAATTGGGTAAATCTGTAGTACAAGGGAGCAGGGTCAGGGCTGATGGGGCCTTTGAAGGGATTTTCATGTCCTAAAGCAATGAGAAGTATAAAGCAGTGGGAACCAATCCATGAGCTCTCCCTAGAGACATATGGCTTGGTCTGATTGAGCTCTAAAGATGTACCAGGTTGCAGCTTGCTTTGGATGGTGAACGGTGAACAAGCTCAAAATGAGAAGCAGATTGGCCACCTAGAGCTGTTACTATGTCCTTCAAGAGGTGTAGTGGCTAGGGCAGGAGTGACAGTGGTGGGGAGCTGAGATAGGAGCAAATATGTAGGGTGCATTTGGAGGTGAGATTGCATGAAACTTGATTTCTGTCGGGCTGAATTTCATGGAGCACGGACACTGCTTTCTTGCTTACCTGAATATGTAATCTCACACAGTCAAAGTGACTATAGATGCAGTTAATTAAATCGAGAATTTTGAGATGGGGAGATTATCCTGCATTATTTGGGTGGGCCCAGTGTAATCACAAGGGTACCTATAAAAAGTCAGGCATGAAATTTAGGGGCAGAGAAGATAGGTGACCCCCAAAGCGGCGGTGACATGAGAAAGGGCCAGGAGTCATTCTAGGTGGCCTCTAGAAACTGGGAAAGGTAAGGAATATATTTTTCCCTAGAACCTCCAAAAGGAGGGTAGCCCTCCCAACACCTTGATTTTATTAGCCCAGTGAGGCTGGTGTCAAGATTTCTGATCTCCGTAATCATAAGAAAGCTAATTTGCATTATTTTTAGTCACTGTTGTGGCAATTTGTTAAGGCAGCAATAGGAAACTGATAGAGATGCCAAGGGGACAGTCTTGGAGCTCATAAGACAAAAGCCAGTTTGTCTGTTATTTCATATCTTGGGGGTGAATGAAATCAATATCACAGAGGATGGTGGAAAGAGGCCTTCCAGAGAACTCTTAAGAATTCTGCATTTGTGATCAGCAAGTTAGTTGGGACTCTTGGTTGTGAATGCCAGGGGAGAATTTACTGAAAAAGGCCCAGGGCAGTCTATTAACTTCAGGCATGACTGGACCCAGGACTCCTGTAGTGTCCTCAGGACTCATCCTCTCTATGATATTTCTGCTGGCCTCTGTTAGCTTTACTCACTAAGGCAAGCTGTCTTCATGTGGGGCCTCACTGCACAGAATTTCTCTTTCCTTAATGTTCCAACAAAAGCCTCTTTGGCTCTGATTGTCTAGCAGTAGCCCCCATCTTCATCCATGATCCAATCATTATGGCCGGGAGGAAGGGGCAGCCTGGCGGGTTAGCCTGGGTCACATCATGTGTTCCTCTTGAGAGTGGGGGTGGAGTCATTATAGAAGCCCATGGACCAGCTGGGGACAGATGAAGAGAGTCAGACATGAAGGAGCTGTGGTTGAAAGGGGTCTTAAGATCAGGCAGAGGTGTTTTCTAAGATGGAGGAAACTTGATAAAACAATTGTCAAGATAGGTGTGTTACAAGAATAGATCTGGTCCTGGGAGTCAGAGGATGTCCTATGGAAAAAATGAGAAAGAGGAAGAGGGTAGAGTACTCAGAGGCCAGAAATGGGGTCTTTGTTGCTGCTGCTGCTGCTGCTGCTGCTGCTGCTTCTTCTTCTTCTTCTTCTTCTTCTTCTTCTTCTTCTTCTTCTTCTTCTTCTTTTCATTAAAAAAAATTTTTTGGAGGGGGAGGGGGTTCTTTGCTTCTGAGGTCAGGTGTGAGGCCAGCTGCTAAGGTGAATGGGGAGATGAGGCAGCTGCTTCAGGGGAGGGACTGAGTCCAGAACAGTCCTTGGAGGGAGAGAAAGTGAGATCAGGGGCTCAGCAGTGGGGACATTAGTGCTCTATATCACATTGGGTGATGCATCCTGAGCTATCCAGGTGTGGGGATTTGGGCATGGGCTGTGAAGAGGAGCCAGAATGGGGATCTGAGCTGGTAGGGGAAAAGGCTGGAGCACAGATGCCCTCACAGTAGCACCGCACCCAGCTGATCCCCTGTGCTGATGTCTCTTCCCAGCATCACCCTCCCAGGGCCCCACCAGCTCTCTCCAGACCACAACTCCTCAGGAAGAGAAGGAAGAGAACATGACCACCTGGCCAGTGAAGGCACTGCCTGAGGTGAGTGGGGAGTGGTACCATTTCCTTCTCTGGTCATAGTACCCCCTGTGAGGTGACAACTCTTCTCCCCAACCGCCACCCCCACCCCAGGCCGGCAGCCCGCCACAGGCCAGGCCTTTCAGAGTTTCTGAGCAGGAAGGCCTTGCTATCACCATGGGGACCAAGGAAGGGGACAGCAATAGGAAATCCAGAAACTTGAAGGCAGAAGGGAGAGGCCAAGTGTTTATGGGTGTTTGGGACCACGTCTGGATCTGGGTGAGAACAAGACAGCCCTCGTCCTTCAGAAATGCATATTTAGGTGTTTATAACAGAAACAATGTCTGGGATTTGCCTCAAAATATCTCAGATCCAGGGCATAGATGAAACAGCACTGTCCCTGCCTTATCAACTATTGAGGTTCAGAGAATGTGATTGAGTGATGGTATGTGTGGCATTGGTCCCAACTCTCTGCTGTAAGTGGCTCCTAACTGGCTTAAGCATAAGGTGAACTTATTGGCTCTCACATGAGTGGTCTGGGGTAGGCTTCAGGCAAGGCTATATTCAGGGGCTTCCAGGAGATAAGAGAGAGGAATGCTCTGGTCCTGGTCTAGTGGCTCTGCTTTCTCCCATTCCTTCTCAAGCAGGCTCTGCCCTTCCTAGATCAGGCAGAGTGCCATGGGGAGGCCTCTTCCTCCTAGAGTTCTGGCCAGCTCCCCAGAAAAGACTGATCTCGGTGCAGCCTTTGGCTACCTCACCCCCAGGCAGCCCCAGTTCACAAAGGCAGGGGCTGGTTCCACCACATGTAGAGGCACTATTACCAGAAGAAAGGGGTGTGCCTAGTGGTGGGGCTTGTTTGAAGGGCAGTCTTCTAAGGGAAGTTGCAGGGAAAGGGTAAACTGCAGATAGGGTTAGGTAGAGTGGGGGCAGTTTGCTTACGGCATTTGTAGCTCTTAGTGAAGCAAGGACTCTGCCTCCAACCTGGGCCCCAGACTTTGATTTTGTAAGAAGGTACCCATTGGGCATCTTATGGCGCAAGTCATGGTTCTAAGCAAACCCCAGAGCAGGGGTATCGTCAGCACAGCAGTTGAGAGACCCTGGTAGTCCTCTTTCTGTTCCTGTCATTGACCCTTCTGCTGAGCAGACACAGAATGTGGCATTGCAGGAACCAGTGACCTTCCTGGATGTGGCTGTGGACTTCAGCAAGGAAGAATGGGGGCTACTGGACCCCATGCAGAGAACTGAGTACCATGACGTGATGCTGGAAACCTTTGGACACCTGGTCTCCGTGGGTAAGTGCCCATGCTGACCACTACACCCTTTTGGGACTGGGAGCACCAGAGGCCCTGAGTTGGGGCTTGTGCCTTTTCTGGGCCCAGTGTGAGAACTAGGCATGCCCTCAAGAATTCCTTGCACCATCCATGCCTTCAGTTGGCCCTGTGGAGCTGGAGGGGTGGGCATTGTGTGGATAGCAGCAGCCTCAGGTCCAGCGAAGGACTGACTTGCTGCCCACCTTGAAGGCATAAGAGGAGTTGGAGAGCCCGGACAGTGCTCCCAGTTCTAGCCCCATACCCAATTGCCAAGCTCAGTGTTCCTCTCTTTGCTGCTTCACTGGTTTTTGCTGTTCCCCCAGGTTGTACGACTGTATTGGGGTGGGGGGGCAGCTTTTGAGTTCTTGATTATGTCATATTATCAGCCCTTTTAGCACTTTCTACAGTATCTGGATCTTTTGGGTTCTTTCAGGGTGGGAGACTACACTGGAAAGTAAAGAGTTAACTCCAAAGTCTGACGTTCCTGAGAAGGAACCAGCCCATGACCTGAAATTGGAAGAATTCTCAAGGGATGACACCAGGTCCCCTACCTCAAGAGATGTCTTACAGGGTGAGGCCCCGGAAGTCTTGGACACAGCACAGAGGCAGGTGGGGCCAACTCAGGAAGAAACCCTCCCTCAGAAAAGTCCCCAATCCCAGGCAAACACTAGCCTTGTCACAAGCCATATTTCACTCCAAAAAACTCTCCCTAGAAAACACTTGCGCAAGCGTGGCTCACGGGTTAAGAAGGTGACACGTGGTCCATGTGTAAAAATTCATCAGAAGGGCCACAAAGGAGAAAAAGCCAGGGAAAATACTAGTTGTGGGAGAGCCTTCAACCGGAGCACTCAGCAGATTACATTCACAAGAATCCACAAAGGGAGCCAAGTTTGCCGATGCAGTGAATGTGGCAAAACTTTCCGGAACCCAAGATACTTCTCTGTACATAAAAAAATTCACACAGGAGAGAAGCCTTATGTGTGTCAGGACTGTGGGAAAGCATTTGTTCAGAGCTCCTCCCTCACACAGCATCAGAGAGTTCACACTGGAGAGAGACCATTTGAGTGTCATGAGTGCGGGCGGACTTTCAATGACCGCTCGGCCATCTCCCAGCACCTGCGGACTCACACTGGAGCCAAGCCCTACCAGTGTCAGGACTGCGGGAAAGCCTTCCGCCAGAGCTCCCATCTTATTAGGCACCAGAGAACGCACACTGGGGAGCGCCCCTACATGTGCAACAAATGTGGAAAGGCCTTCACGCAGAGCTCCCACCTCATTGGGCATCAGAAGACACACGGTGGGGTGAAATACAAGAAGAAACAACCTACCTCATAGCCCTCCAGCTGAGCCGGTTGAAGAACATTGCCTTTTCAGCCTTATCCTGCAAACTGCAAAGTAACCTGAATGGGCCTGGTTGGCATTCAGAACTGAATGTGAAAAGCAGCATTGAGTGATGATGTTCTGAAGACCAAAGGACAACCAGGGATAACACCCTGCACATGAGGAAATAAAACTGCTGGGGGGTTGTTGCTAATGAACATAGGTTGGAAAAATATTTAATTTTTCACTCACTTGATTTGCTGTTATAATTTGTTTGCTCATTTGGTCATTAAAAATGATACTAGTGAAACCTGAAAAATGCTTTTAATATAAATTTAAAAAGCCAGGTACCAAAAAGTCTGTGCACTGATATATTTGTGGTAAAGTATTTATGCATATGGTCTAGGACTAAAAAAGAACAAGGATAAATAAACTGTATTTCTGTGATAGAATCTGTGTGTTTTTCCCACCTATTAAATATCTTTTCATTAATAATTTGATATTCAAAGTAAGCAGCATTAAGACAAAATGGAGATTGTCAGCTCAGATCTAGATGACTCTGTTAAAGGCTGCAGTCCTTCTAGTCCAAGATTCCAAATGAGTTAGGATGAGTGTGTCATTCTCATCCTTAGAACATCATCAACATGTGGGGAATGTTAGGTTCAGGGAATGGGAATCTCAAGCAACCATTGGAGGTCTAGAGGGAAGTGTGGGAACTTCCCAGGAATGTTCATTCGATTCATTTCTACTTTTTCTACAGGACTCCTTCAATGGAAGGAACTACCCTGGCTGGATGCTCATCACCAAGTTAAGCAGCAGGAGACTGGCAGTGTTAGCACATGTGTCTGATGCCCATATTTCACATTTTACATGACAGGACAGATTAAAATCCTTTCTCCAGGTCATATAGTCTATAACTTGCAACCCATCCCATCCCTTGCTCTACAACTCCACCTCTGTTTTCTTGAGTTGTGCATAATATTTCAAAACATGTTCTAAAATTCTGGGTCAGATATTGAACTTAGGCACATCACATATTGGTTGAGTGCTGCTGTGCATGCCTCTTAAGAGTCCTTGGGTTCATGCTGACAAGGGTGAGGCACAGTCATGGCTTCTGGAGTGAGTATGTCTTGTTCCTTTCTTGACAGGAGTGAATAGCCCCTGGAGACCGACAAGGGGAGCCAGGAGGACATGTGCCTAGAGAATGGTGATGGCACACCAGCTGTCCTGTTGTTCTTCATGCATTAGGCACAGGGCTCATGGCTGCTATATCACATTTAAACCTCTTCATATGTTAGCTTCTTTGAGAAAGTTAACATCTAGGGGCTTAAAGAACTTGCCAGGGCCTGCTGCCTTCCCACTACACAGTTGGAGATCTTTCCAGGACAGACAGAGCAGTTTTCAGTGGAGAACATCAGCAGTTCCTTTTCCAAGTCCTGATGATGTAAGGATGTTTGTTTACCTTGGGAGTGACCTCACCATGATGCCCAGTGCCCACTGGTGAAAGTCATAGCCATGCCCTCAAATGAGGTCAATTTATCCTGAAATGACATACACTGACTTATTGCCAGAAGATGGTCACTGAAAGAGGTGAGCAGTACTGCTTTCACATCTGTGGTTGTTTCAAATACATTCTTTACCATTCCTCCATTCCTAGAATCAGGTTGGGCTTCTGACTGCTTCCATCCGTAGGGTGGGCAGAAGTTATGCTGTGTATCTTCCATGAGATGAGGTCATAAAGGATGCTGGGGTTTTCTGTTCCCTCAGTGAAATGAGAAGTGGTGTCAGCGGAAACAGTGACAAGCCTACACAGTGTTCTGTGGTGAATGAGGAGAAGGAATATCATCCCTTCAGAGGGGGTGAATGGATGAGAGTAGGCTTGCCTAGCCGCTTATCCAGGGCCCCTGAGGTTTGGAGTCACTTAGTGAAAGTGGCCAAATTTGAAACCCAGTTGACTGCTTATCCAGGGCCCCTGAGGTTTGGAGTCACTTAGTGAAAGTGGCCAAATTTGAAACCCAGTTGACTGCTTTAGAAGGTCAGAGAAATTCATCTCTGAAGTGAATGGAAGAGCTCTTACTTTCTTTAAAGTTGGATGTAATGATGCAGAATTTGAATATATGAAACTGATGATTTCCCATCTTTTCCCACTCACGCATGATAATAGCAGCACCCACCATTACCCTCACAAGTTTGCCATCAGGGCTCAATGTGTCTGAATCTCCTGGGGGACCATGGGAGGCAGGGTAATGGCCCCACAGATGTCCATGCTAGTCCCCAGAACCTCTGAAAATTGTGTTTCACATGACCAGAGGGACTTTGCAGATGTGATTATGCTAGGATTTTGAAACCGGGAGATCATCCTGGATTATCTTCATGGGCCCAGTGTCATCGCAAGAGTCACCATAAAAGGGAGAAAAGGGCAGCCTGGGTGGCTCAGTCATTTAGTGCTTCCTTCAGCCCAGGACCTGATCCTGGAGACCCAGGATCGAGTCCCATGTCGGGCTCCCCGCATGGGGCCTTCTCCCTCTGCCTGTGTCTCTGTCTCTGTCTCTGTTATGAATAAATAAACAAATAATGGAGAAATAAGACAAGAGGGTCCAAGTAAGAGAGGAAGATACGATGAGATGACAAAAGCAGGGATTGGAGTGATGCAAGGCTATAAGCCAAGGGATGTGAGTAGCTTCTAGAGGCTGGAAAAGGCAAGGAAACTGACTCATTCCCTAGAGCCTTCAGAATAAACAGTCCTGGAGACACCTCAATTTCAACCCAGTGATACTTCTGACCTCTAGGATGGTAAAATAACATATCTGTGTTGTTCAAGCCACTAAATTTGTGGTAATTTATTTCTGCAGTGCTAGCAAACTAAAGCAAGAGGTATATGTGATTTGCAAATTTCTACCAAAAGGTGCTGATCTGTGCCCTAAAGGATGGTATACCTCAACAGGAAACACTGGATCTGTGGGAGGGAATGGGGGCAGGCACTGTGCCTAGGATTGGCAACCTGAAGGGAAATAGTGGTTCAGTTCTAGTGAGATGACACTCCGTTTTCACAGAAATGTGGAGATTGGTTAGGTAGGAAAACTCACCACAATATGGGTTAGTAGGATGCTCAGACTTTTGTGAGCTTGGGACAAGGACTGTTGTCTGCTAGAAAGGGGTGCAAATGTAACATCTGGGGTAGAGGCAGCTGCACTTGTGGAAATGGATGAGGTATAATTATGAATCATCTGAAAGCTGGAGAAAATGGTCCAGTTCACAAGCTGATACCTGGCTTTCTACTTCCTCAGACCCTCAGATCACAGAACATAGAAACAACCACCCTTATACTCTTGAAATCTGGCATTTAATAACAGCCAACGATGTGGACAACCATCAGAGCCCCTCCTTGGTTTCAGTATCTTCTTAGCACCCACAATAACCTTGCCAATTCATCAGTATTCTTCTCAATTGTGGGTGAACAGGAGGAAACTCAGTAAGTTGTCCAAAGGGACAGAACTGGAAGTGGCAGAGCTGGGAGGTCTACATGCTTTGGGTCACTTGTTCAACAAGCAGTCCTTGAATGCCTGGAGAAAACAATCCAAAGACACAATTATCCACCTACCCCCAGGGTCTTCAGTTATACTTAGAAGAATATGGAAGGTCATAAAAGATTAACACTAAAATGCAAAGGATTAAAGTAATTCTTCTGGGCTGTATGTAGGGTCAGACTAAAATAGGGCTTTGGCAGTGAGAGTGGAGGTTATTTCAGAATAGAGAATGAGCTAATGGATAAACAAGTACTTGGGATCTGCATCCACCAAGGTATATGGTTCTCATTCTTTTCCAAGAACCTTGTTCACAATCGCCAACATCACTCATGACATTTGGGTATGTCAGGACCTACTAGAATGTCAAGTTTGAAACAATCCTTCAAGCGACATAAAAAATATGGGGAGGGGTGTTTATGCCTGGAATTAGAAACATGGGACTTAGGAGGAAAAAGAGCAAGGGAACAGTGTCCAGAGATGGAAGAAAAGGGGATTTAGGAAAGGGGCATGAGAAGAGGTACACTCAGAAGTTTCATGAAAGGTTTGTGAGCCATTTAAAAGAGTTACAATGATCTCTTCTCTGCCTAAATGTTACTGTGTCAGGATGTGACCCTGGATTTGTAGCAGTCACCATGAGAACACAATGAGGCTTAATGAGAAGTGCTGCCAAAACAACAAGAAAGGAAAGTGGAAGGAACCTGGACCTATAATGCCTCTCCAAGCCCAAAAGCCCCCTGCCTCAGCACTTGCTGGTATGTGAGCTGATATTTTCTACTTTTAAAAGACGATTTACCTTGCACACTGTATCCACCAGCTAGTACCCCACTGCTTATTTTTCTATTCCCAATTCTTTCAGGTGCTGATTTTCCCACACCTCTCAGTCACTGGGGTGAATGTGGATTTGCAGAAGGCACTCGGGAATTCCACTCTCTTTACCAGAGATTGCTATAGATGTGGGCATGTGACCTAATCCTAGGCAAGATTACTATTCTTGATGGTTGTCCCTGTGAAGACAACTGCTACAGTAATCTCATCGGCCCGTGGAGGGTGGCATAACAGAAAAATGGCAAGTGTCTAGATCTGCAGTGTCTTTGCCATCCACTGACCCAATCTTGCTATCATCTTTGTTCTGGTATGCGCAACAAGTTTCTTATTGTTAAGACCAGTTGGCTGGGCCATTCTGTTACTTGCATGTAGTTAAAACACCCAGCTATTGAAGAGGAAGCAAAAGCATTCTAATGTATTAATCTTTCCTCACAGTAGGAGTAGACATGGAGAATCAGTGGGTTGAATATAATTCACGTCCTCTATAATATCTAATATTCATGAGGTAACATGTTATGTGTAAGGGGTGTCAGAGTGGGAAATCACAACCAGTGAAATGGAAAAGTAGAGTAAGACTTCTAAAATAGCAAAAAGAGGAAAAAATAGAATGTATGAGCAAAAATTAAGGTACAAAAACAAGAAAGAAAGAAAGAAAGAAAGAAAGAAAGGAAAGAGAGAGAGAGAGAAAGAGAGAGAAAGAAAGAAAGAGAAAGAAAGAAAGAAAAGAAAGAAAGAAAGAAAGAAAGAAAGAAAGAAGAGAGAAAGAAAGAAAGAAAGAAAGAAAGAAAGAAAGAAAGAAAGAAAGAAAGAAGAATATAATAGGGAAACCTGGGTGGCTCAGCGGTTGAGCACCTACCTTTGGTCCAGGATGGGATCCTGGAGTCCCAAGATCGAGTTCCATACTGGGATTCCTGAGAAAAGTCTGCTTCTCCTTCTGCCCGTGTTTCTGCCTCTCTCTCTCTCTCTGTGTGTGTCTCTCATGAATAAATAAATAAATAATCCTAAAAAATAGCCATAGAACTGTAAGAATGGTATCAATTATATAGGGTGGCACTAAATGTAAATGGCAAAATTCTTTATTAAAAATAAGGATGGAAAAAAAAAAATAAGGATGGAGGGCAGCCCTGGTGGTGCAGCGGTTTGGCGCCGCCTGCAGCCTGGAGTGTGATCCTGGAGACCTGGGATCGAGTCCCGCGTCGGGCTCCCTGCATGGAGCCTGCTTCTCCCTCTCCCTCTGCCTGTGTCTCTGCCTCTCTCTCTGTGTCTATGAATAAATAAATAAAATCTTAAAAAAAGAAATGTTTAAAAATAGATAAATGAATAAATATAAGGATGGAAGGAGGGGCAAGATGGCGGAAGAGTAGAGGTCCTCAACTAACCTGGCCCCACAAACTTACATAGATAACTTTCAAAATATCCTGAACACCTATGAATTCGACCTGAGATTTAAAGAGAAAGTAGCTGGAATGGTACAGAGAGAAATTTTTTCTAACCTTTTTAACAAGGTGGAAGATGAAAAAATGAAAAAGAATAAAGTGGAGGAGGGGAACTGCAACTAGCCAGGCTAAAGTGGAGCACTGAGAGCCTCCAGGGCATGAAAGCCCAGCCCTGGAGAAGTGGGAACTTTAATGGGACACCTGGGTAGCTCATCTGTTGAGCATCTGCCTTTGGCTCAGGGTGTGATCTTGGAGTCCCAGAATCGAGTCCCACATCAGGCTCCTTGCAGGGAGCCTGCTTCTCCCTCTGCTTGTGTCTCTGCCTTTCTCTCTGTGTCTCTCACGAGTAAATAAATACAATATTTTTTTTTAAAAAGCTGGTGGCTCTGGAAAAAAGTGTAAAGGACTCTAAGGCTTCGTTACTGCAAAATTGAGATATAATCAGGTTGAAATTAAAAATAGATTAAATGAGATGCAATGCAAACTGAATGTTTTAACGGCCAGGGTTAATGAGGTGGAAGAGAGAATGAGTGACACAGAAGACAATTTGATGGTAAGAAAGGAAGCTGAGGAAAAAAGAGAAAAACAAGAGCCTACAAGAAAAGGCTTAAGGAAATAAATGATAGCTTGTAAAGAAGAATATACATCTAATTGGGATTCCAGAATAGGCTGAGAGACAGAGAGAGAGGACCACAAAGTATATTTGAACAATGCATAGCTGAGAACTTCCCAAATCTGGGGAAGGAAACAGGCATTGAGATCCAAGAGATAGAGAGGACCCACCCAAAAATCAATAAAAACCATCCGACACCTCTACATTTAATAATGAAACTTGCAAATTTCAAAAATAAAGAGAAAATTCTTAAAGCAGAGAGAAACAAGAGATTCTTAACTTATATAGGGAGAAATATCAGATTAACAGCAAACCTCTCCATAGAGACTTGGCAGGCCAGAAACGGCTAGCATGATATATACAGGGTACAAAATGAGAAGAACATGCACCCGAGAATATCCAGCAAGACTGTCATTCAGAATAGAAAGAGAGATAAAGATCTCCCAAGATAGGCAGAAACTGAAGGAATATGTGACCACCAAACCAGTTCTGCAAAGAAATATTAAGGGGGACCCTGTAAAAGAAAGAGGGAGCCCAAAGAAACAGTCCACAAAAACAGGGACTAAATAGGTAATACAGTGACACCAAATTCCTATCTTTCAATAGTTACTCTGAATGTGAATGGGCTAAATGATCCCATCAAAAGATGCAGGGTATTGGACTGGATAAAAGAGCAAGACTCCTCTATATGCTGTCTACAAGAGACTCATTTTAGACCTAAGGACACCTCCAGCCTGAAAATGAAGGGGTGGAGGACCATTTACCATTCAAATGTTCCTCAAAGAAAGCTGGGGTAGCAATCCTAATATCTAATGAATTAAAGTTTATACCAAAGACTGTAGTAAGAGATGAAGAGGGGCACTATATCATACTTAAAGGTTCTATCCAACAAGAAGATTTTTTTTCTTTCTTTCAAGATTTTATTTATTTATTCATGAGAGATACAGAGAGAGAGAGAGAGAGGCAGAGACACAGGCAGAGGAAGAAGCAGGCTCCATGCAGGGTGTCTGATGTGGGACTCGATCCTGGGTCCCCAGGATCACGCCCTGGGCAGAAGCCAGGCACTAAACGCTGAGCCACACAGATATCCCCCAACAAGAAGATCTAACAATCATGGATATTTATGCCCCTAATGTGGGAGTTACCAACTATATCAATCAATTAATAACCAAAGTAATGAGATTCTTAGATAATAATACACTAATAGTAGGAGACTTCAACATGGCACTTTCAGCAAATGACAGATCTTCTAAGCAGAACATCACCAAAGAAACAAGGGCCTTAAATGATGTACCAAATGGATTTCACAGATATATACAGAACTTTCCATCTGAATGCAACTGAATACAAATTCTTCTCAAGTGAACATGGAATTTTCGCCAGAATAGACCACATATTGGGTCACAAATCAGGTCTCCACTGATAATGAAAGATTGGGATTGTCCCCTGAATATTTTCAGACCACAATGCTTTGAAACTAGAACTCAATCACAAGAAGAAATGTGAAAGAAACTCAAACACACGGAGGTTAAAGAGCAACCTACAAAAAGATTAATTGGTCAATCAGGAAATTAGAGGAGAATTAAAAAGATTTATGGCAACTAATGAAAATGAAGATAGAACCACTCAAAATCTCAAAATGAGATACCACCTCACACCAATGAGAATGGTGAAAGTTAACAAGACAGGAAACAACAAATGTTGGCGAGGATGAGGAGAATGGGGGACCCTCTTGCACTGTTGATGGGAATGCAAACTGGTATAGCTACTCTGGAAAACAGTGGGGAGGTTCCTCAAGAAGTTAAAAATAGAGCTACCCTACGACCCAGGAATTGCACTACTGGGTACCTACCCCAAAGATACAGACATAGTGAAATGCCAGGACACCTGCACCTCAATGTTCATAGCAGAGATGTCCACAATAGCCAAACTGTGGAAGGAGCCATGATGCCCTTAGGCATATGATGAATGGATAAAGATGTGGTCTATATATATAATGGAATATTACTCAACCATCAGAAAGGAGGAATACAAAAAAAAAAAAAAAGAAAGGAGGAATACCCACCATTTGCTTCAATGTGTATGGAACTGAAGGGTATTATGCTGAGTGAAATAAGTCAATTGGAGAAGGACAATCATCATATGGTTTCATTCATACGTGGTTATAAGAAATAGTAAAAGGTATTATAAGAGAAAGGAGGGGAGCTGAGTGGGAAAAATTAGAGAGGAAGTAAAATCATGAGAGACTCATAACTCTAGGAAACAAAGGATTGTTGAAGGGGAGGTGGGCAGGGGATTGGGGTAGCTGGGTGACGGGAATTGAGGAGGGCACCTGATAGGATGAGCACTGGGTGTTATAGTATACGTTGGCAAATCTAACTTAAATAAAAACAAATAGGGGACTCCTGGGTGGCTCACCAGTTGGGTGCCTGCCTTCAGCTTAGGCCATAATCCCAGGATCCTTGATCGAGTCCTGCATCAGGCTCCATGTGAGAAGCCTGCTTCCCCCTCTGCCGGTGTCTCTGCCTCTCTCTCTCAGTCTGTGTCTTATGGATAAATAAATATTAAAAACAAATAAAAAAATAAAAAGCAGCCACCATCAAAAAAACAGTGCCTGTTACAGTAGGTGAAAAAAAAGTTCAGTCACACCATTCTAATTTGAGATGCTGTAAACCAGAAGTCTAAAGAATGACTGGAGATAAAGTTCCCTATAAAGTAGTACCTGCAAAAGCAAACAAAATGAAGCATGTGTCAATATTAATATCAACCACAGTGGGAATAAAAGTTAGAGGGTTGAACAGGACAAAGCCATTTGGTGTGAACAAGGTTTTGTAAAAGAAGAAATAACAGGGATCCCTGGGTGGCGCAGCGGTTTGGCGCCTGCCTTTGGCCCAGGGCGCAATCCTGGAGACCCGGGATCGAATCCCACGTCGGGCTCCCGGTGCATGGAGCCTGCTTCTCCCTCTGCCTGTGTCTCTGCCTCTCTCTCTCTCTGTGACTATCATAAGTAAATAAAAATTAAAAAAAAAAAAGAAGAAATAACAGTTTAAAACCTATATGCAACTAAAAATGGCACTTAAATAAAGCAAAGATCAATTTGAGATACAAGGAAACCTTGATTAGAGAATAGAAAAAGCAATTGTGGAGAAGGAATTTAATATGCTGTCTTTGGAATGAGACATATCTAGTATATGAAGTAAATATAATGAAAATTTAATAATAAAATTAATAAGTTCAATTCTATATATATATATATGATTTTTGTACCTTATGGTTTCAAGGATATATGTGTGCTTAATCACAAAGAATTAGCAAATATTAAAGTATGAATTTTTACAGGTGAATTATATGATCATAAGTTAATAAAAGTATAAGTAAATAATAAAAAGATTATTTAAAAAATCCTTATTTCTAAGACACCTGGGTGGCTCAGAAGTTTGGCGATTGCCTTCAGCCCAAGGCATGATCCTTGAGACCTGGGATCATGTCCCACACATCTGGCTCGCTGAATGGAGCCTGCTTCTTTCTCTGCCTATATCTCTGCCTCTGTGTGTCTCTCATGAATAAATAAGTAAAATCTTTTTTAAAAAATCTTAATTTCCTGTGCGTTAATATATAACTTCCAAATTAATCCTTGAACCAAAGAGAAAATAAAATCAGATTATTAACTCCCTAAAAAAAGAGAACACAGGATGCTTGGGTGGTTCAATCAATTTGGACATCTGACTCTTGATTTTGGCTCAGGTCATGATCTCGGGGTCATGGGTCTGTGTCCCACAACAAGCTCCACACTCAGCAGGGAGTATGCTTGAGATTCTCTTTCTCTGCTCCCCTCCCTGGCATTCACACATGTATATGTGTTCTCTCTCAAATAAATAAATAAATTTTTTAAATTGAAAAATAATAATTTTTTTTAAATTTTTATTTATTTATGATAGTCACAGAGAGAGAAAGAGAGAGAGGCAGAGACACAGGCAGAGGGAGAAGCAGGCTCCATGCACCGGGAGCCCGATGTGGGATTCGATCCCGGGTCTCCGGGATCGCGCCCTGGGCCAAAGGCAGGTGCCAAACCGCTGCGCTACCCAGGGATCCCGAAAAATAATAAAATTAAAGAGACAACACATCAAAATAAATGGTGCACCACTACACTGTATAATGAAATATTATGGCCTTAATTGTATTATTAAGGCAGAATTCTCAAAAATAAAGGAATATTTTGTTTTAAGTAATTGGAAAAACAATAAAAAAATAAAATAGAAATTTATTCAAGTTAATTGAGATTAAAGCCAAAGTTAATGAAATGGAGAGCAAAGGGAAAGGAGAGAAAAGGTTAATAGATAAATCCCTCACAAGCCTGATTGAGAGAACAGAAGTATTATAAATGAGAAGAAAACCACAGGTACAGAAAAGATGAAAGGAATTATAAAAACTTACATAGAACTATATGGAAATTTTCCTAATATAAATAACAGGAAGCCTGGGTGGTTCAGCGGTTTAGTGCCTGCCTTTGGCCCAGGGTGTGATCCTGGAGTCCTGGGATTGAGTTCTGCGTCAGTCTCCCGGCATGGAGCCTGCTTCTCCCTCTGCCTGTATCTCTGCCTCTCTCACTGTGTCTCTCGTGAATAAATAAATAAAATCTTTAAAAGATAAGTAGCAGAGATGCAT
The DNA here is from genome assembly GCF_011100685.1 of Canis lupus familiaris. Taxonomy (NCBI): domain Eukaryota; kingdom Metazoa; phylum Chordata; class Mammalia; order Carnivora; family Canidae; genus Canis; species Canis lupus. The sequence continues at coordinate 100,439,721 of NC_049222.1, read as the reverse complement.
AACTATCCTATATAATACTTATTAAAATAAATAAGTAAATAAACAAAAATAAACAAACAACAGTGACCTAAGAAGCAGCAGAAAACTCAAATAGAATAATTACTACAGAAGTGACGTGGACACAAAGGCCAGGAGACTTTATAGCTGACTTTAAATCTAACATTAAGGAATAAATTACTCCAAATTGTTAAACATTTCCACATCAAAATACAATGGACAGGGATCCCTGGGTGGCGCAGCGGTTTGGCGCCTGCCTTTGGCCCAGGGCGCGATCCTGGAGACCCGGGATCGAATCCCACGTCAGGCTCCCGGTGCATGGAGCCTGCTTCTCCCTCTGCCTGTGTCTCTGCCTCTCTCTCTCTCCCTCTGTGACTGTCATAAATAAATAAAAAAAAATATTAAAAAAAAATACAATGGACAGCTTCACAAAATATTAAATGAAGATAACATAATACATTGGATAAAGATGATATAAAAAAGAAATTCACTCCCAGCCTCATCTATGAATATAAATACATAAGTTGAAAATAAAATATTTTATTTAAAGAGAGAGAAAAAGGGATCCCTGGGTGGCGCAGCGGTTTAGCGCCTGCCTTTGGCCCAGGGTGCGATCCTGGAGACCCGGGATCGAATCCCATGTCAGGCTCCCGGTGCATGGAGCCTGCTTCTCCCTCTGCCTGTGTCTCTGCCTCTCTCTCTCTCTCTCTGTGTGACTATCATAAATAAATAAAAAATTTAAAAAAAATAAAGAGAGAGAAAAGAAAATATTTTATCAAATCCAGCAGCATATCTAAAGAACAACACTATTACTGATTTATTATTTACGATTGAATGCAAGAATGCTTCAATTTCATAAAATGTATTAATAATGTTTATTCAAGTCTAAAGAACTCATCCCCCCAAAAAAACTATGAATATAATCAACATGGGATGCCTTTCAGCTGCTTTCCTCTCCTGTTATAGATTCTATAATTCTTACTGGAGAGAGACTCCATGAATGTCATGAATGTGAGAGAACTTTTGGTAGGACATCTCAACTAATTAGGCATCAGAAAACTCACATTGAGGAGAAACTATTCTGTTGTAATCTTTAAGTCGTAGCTTTCATTTTAATATTTATCAAAGAAAGCATAATAGAGGGAAATTTTATGAGTGTAACAATATAAGAAAGATTTCTTTCAGAGCTCTGGTTTTATTTCACATCAGAGAACTCACATTGAAGAGAAGCCTTATGAATGTAATCAGTGTGGGATATACTACAGTCAGAGTTCTCGTTTTGTTACTCATCAGAGAATTCATACTAGAGAGAAACTGCATGAGTATCCTCAGCTAGAGGTCTTTACTTATTAGGCATAGAGAACTCACACTAAAGAGCAACCTCACGAGTGTCACAAGTGTGGAAAATCTTTCAACTACAATTCTCACCTCATTAAATATAAAAGAACTCATATTGGAGAGAATCCCTATAAATGTAATCAATGTGCCCAGCTATAGTTTTACCCTATCCTAAAGGGCCAAGGAGTGGCTGGACAGGGTGGGATAAATCTAGTGTTGTAATACTGGAGCAAAGTTTACAAGTAGCAATCTGATGTTATACTGATTTTTTTTTTTAGTTGAATACAGTTGCCATTATCTTCATTACTTTATCCACTTGAGACAGGGCCATGGTCTAAGACTAATGTTCCATTGTCCTTACATCTCAAGTCTTTCTGAGTAGAAAGAGTGCAGAAGAAAGCCCAAGTTATTTTTGGGGAGGAGGAGGTCAGGCCCTAAGAGAACACATCTAACTCTAGAGGGAAAATAATGATGTAACCAAGTCCAAGCTTGTTCCACTCACAGTGGAACAGGCCAATAAGTGGAGAGGCAAGGTGTTAGGGTAAGGAAAGCAACTTTATTCAGGAATTCAGCAGACTGAGAAGATGACAGACTCTTGTCCTAAAGACAACAGTGTGGGAAATACTACAGTCAGAGTTCATACTTAGTAATACATCTTAACTCCGCGTGAAATTTGAGCCCAGGCGCTTGGGAAGTCCCTAACAGATCAGGTTTGGCCACTTAATGCTGACAAAATCCAAAGGTAGATAGACAAGTGGTGGTGAAACAGGAAGGAATTTTTTTCAGTGAGGCCAACACCAGGAAGATAGTGGACTAATGTCTCAAAGACTATCTACAAAGTGCTGAAAATACTTCCATGTTTACAAGGAAAGGAAAATGTAGGGCAGGGATCCCTGGGTGGCGCAGCGGTTTAGCACCTGCCTTTGGCCCAGGGCCCGATCCTGGAGACCCGGGATCGAATCCCACGTCGGGCTCCCGGTGCATGGAGCCTGCTTCTCCCTCTGCCTATGTCTCTGCCTCTCTCTCTCTCTCTCTCTCTCTCTCTGTGTGACTATCATAAATAAAAAAAAAAAAAGAAAATGTAGGGCAAAGGTGGGTGGGGACACGAAGGTGAGCACTGAGGATCAAATCAATCACTATCTTGGAGCCAATCACAGATGGAGTCTTGCTGGCTCAGGGCAGTCCTTATTGTTTGAGGGGGTAATTTTGATTTCCTTCTGGGGATGCTTTGCCCTCAGGTTCTTCTACTTGAGCCAAGAGGCAAATTGGAAAGAAGAACCCAACTAGAAAGTTTGAGGTCAAAATCGAGGCAACCAAGGTCATCTTTAATTTTTATGTTAGGAGGAGGGGGAATTGGGAGGAGTTGGAGTCAAGAGGTCAAGTTTCCAGATGGCAAGGCCCCAAGGAAGGTCAAGAAACTGTCTCCAACTAGACCCCAAGATCCGACCTTTACTGCTCACCAGCTTATATGCACCAGCCTTTGTCCCACATTTTACCTTAAGCTCTTCTTTCCAGCTTTTCTCTTAACTCAGGCAAAAACCCCAAGGGATATAGCATCCCATGATGAAAACCAAAACCACTGCCCAACCAATTAACAAACTTCTCTAAAAAATAGTCTCTCAATTTGACAGGAAGAGGAGGAGGAGGAGCAGCAGCAGCCCTGGAGCCCACCTGTTGTCCTGCATCCTCGGTGGCAGGCTGGCTCCTGGCACACAGGCTCAGGCTCTGGGTCTCTTGGGGAATGGACCTAGGGACACTTCCATGGGACTGAAGCCTGAGTGGCGGTGGCATTGACGAGCAGTCCCAGGGGGCCCAATGACATGCAACACAGACAACAGCCCAGCCATCTTCACTGCCCGACGGCCCTGCCTGAGGATATACATAGCCATGACCAGACATTTCCTTGCAACTCAATCAAATTTCTTAAAGAACAACAACAAAAAAATGTACATTTTTTCCTTTTATTAAACAGGTGTACTCATTAAAAAAATAAAAGAAAGAAAATCTAAGATAATCTCTCCATCTCAAGATCTTGAATTGAATCACATTTCCAGAGTTGCTTTTGCCTGCAAGGTAACATACTTACAAGGTCTAGGGACTAGCACATGGACATCTTTTGGGGGCAATTAGTCAACCACAGACATGATCAAAAGATTTGCAAAACTAATCAGTGGGCAAAGGGAGAAGTCAGCTGAGACAGGTATCCTGTGCCCTGTGCAGAAGAGGAAATGGTGGAGGACCCCTGGGTGGCTCAGCAGTTGGTCATCTGCCTTTGGCTCAGGGCATAATCCTGGGGTCCCTGCATGGAGCCTGCTTCTCCCTCTGCGTATCTCTCTCTCTCTCTGTGTGTCTCTCATGAATAAATTTTTAAAAATCTTTAAAAAAAAAAAAAAAAAAGAAAGATCCCTGGGTGGCGCAGCGGTTTGGCGCCTGCCTTTGGCCCAGGGCACGATCCTGGAGACCCAGGATCGAATCCCACGTGGGGCTCCCGGTGCATGGAGCCTGCTTCTCCCTCTGCCTGTGTCTCTGCCTCTCTCTCTCTCTCTCTCTCTCTGTGACTATCATAAATAAATAAATTTTTAAAAAAAGAAGAAGAAGAAGAAGAAGAGCAAAAGGTGGTGTGGACACAGGTTTAGTGGCATTCTGGTAGGCGACAGCCTTTTGTGTGGATTCTCCTTCTGGTGAGTAAAAGGTGAGTGTCATCAGAGTTTGCTGTTGTTTCTGTCCTAAGTAGCTTCTGAGTTTTACATTTCATTCGGGAAGAGAAGATGGTGAAAACAAAAAGGGCTGGGGGAGCCAGATTTTCTGCAGTTCTGCTAATCTGTGAGATTGGCCCAGAGCTGAAGAGTCCTAGTGACCCTGTGACACAGTCTTACCATCAAGTTCCTGTCTCCTTGTAGAGCAGTTTCTCAACCTTTGAGGCACTATTGACTTTGGAAGCTGAGTCATCCTCTGGTAGGGGAAATGCTTGGTACTGCCTTTCACTTTTGCCTACCCTCCACACTCACTCTCTGCAAGTTGTGACAGCCACACATCTTCAAACATTGCCAGATGTCCCTTGAGGGCAGACCTGCCCCCAGTTGAGAACCACTGCTCTATAGAAAGGGCTAACTTTCTTTCACTTCCTGGAGATGTGTTTCTCTTTGTGGCCTTGTCCTTTAGTTGAGCTTGATGCTCACTTTGTAGGAGTGTCTCCCAAGTAAACAGAGACATTTTATCAGGATATTCCCAAAGGCTCAGAAGTTACCTCCCAGCAGCTGGTCAGGCATCAGGCCTTTCTTTGGAATATATGGGGCATGGATCACACAGGCCTGCTGAGTCAACTTGTCATGCACACTCACTATATTTAGGTGTGAGCTATGGACAGTGTGGCCATCCCAGTGTCATTGTAGATGAGTGCAACTTTTACCTTTTTGGGGTGGGGGTCATTCTGTTCTTTTTAATTAATGCTGAGAATAAGGTAAATGTGTACTCACACCAGCTCTAAAAGTTGAAAGTTGAACATTTTGTCATAGACTTATGTTCTGCCTTAAATGTTTAGTGGAATATAAATAATCCCCTCCCCCAAAATTTCTTACTGTGGAGGCTGAGAAAATTAAGGCCATTCCACTTTGAGTTCAGCGTTATCACAAGTGCAGCCATCCCAGGCCCCTGTGAATAAGAGCTGAACTTTACCTTACTTCAGTTACAGGAAGAAAACAGCTTACAGCTTAACGTCCTAGAAAGCCCCTATTAGAATGAGAACAGAGCCCAAGCCAAGGGCAGGAAGCCCCTATTAGAATAAGAACAGAGCTCTATGCCCTTGAAAGCCCCATATCAAAATGTAAACAGAACTTGAGAAATTCCTCTACCCCTTCTGAAGATCCCCTAGACCAGCCTATAAAAACTAAGCTGAAACCCACCTCGGGGTCCAAGTCCCTGCTCCGCTGTGTCGGGTACACTTGGACCCAAGCTCGAGCTTGTAAATAAACCCTTGTGTGTTTGCATTGGTGTCGGCTCCTTGGTGGTTTCTCGGATTCGCAATCTTGGGTACAAGATTACTTGACAGCTATTCCAATCATTCTGGCATTCTATTTCTTGCATGGTTATTGCTGCCTTATCTGTATTGGGCCAAGTGCCAAGATCGGACACAACTCTGCCATTTCAAGCGATTGTCTTCTGCTTTAGTATTGAACTGGCTATACTCAGCACTCTCTCCTATTTGTTTGTTTAAAATTTTATTTATTTTTAGAGGGTACATGCGGGGGGAGGGAGGATAGAGGGAGAGGGCAAGAAAGAATCTTAAGCAGGCACCACACTCAGTGTGGAGCCCAACTCCACTCGTAGGCTTGATGTGGGGCTCAGTCTCACAGCCACGAGATCATGACCTGAACTGAAATCAAGAGTATGATGCTTAGTTGATGACTGAGCCACTCAGGTACCCCAGCATTCTTTCTTTTTTATAGTGATTCTCAGAGGACTTGAGTGCTCGTTTTGCCTGAAAGATATTAGGTTTGTGTGAGAAAGAGAGATTGGGAACCACCATGAAGGTGATGGCCAGGGAGTATCTGAAGAATTCAGCTTGGGAAAGGAGTTCTCAGACCCCAGCTGTGTGGAAGGAGTAGAGTTCTCAAAACAGATTGTCTTGGAAATGAGAGAGCACAGTGGGAAGCTGCTTCTGAGGCTTTTGTGGCTCTAGCAGCTGCAAGTGTTGGGTCCTGGCCCATCCGTAGGCACCAGGCACCGTGCTCCTGCTGGCTGTGGTCAGAAGTGGCCTCCAATACACTCTTTGGGGAGCTCAGGACCCAAGAGAAACCACAGCACCTGGAGAATCTTAAAGAGGAGATGAGTAACTGATCTAAACATCTGAAGGCAAAGGTGAGACCTGCCAAAAACGTGAGGCATGGAGAGAGCACACTTTCCCTGATTTGTGACTTGATTCTTGATTATCCAAGGAAATGGGTTTTATAGAGAAAGCAAGACAAGAAAAATGCCACCATTGAATCCTGGGAGAACAACAAGTGTCTGCTTCTGTTGTGCCCAAGATTACGTATCTGAGAAACCACCAAGGAGCCAACACCGATGCACCGATACATGAGGGTTTTATTAATAAGCTTGAGCTTGGGTCCAAGTATATCCCACACAGCAGAGCAGGGACTTGGACCCCGAGATGGGTTCCAGCTGGGTTTTTATGGGCTGGTCTAGGGGACCTCCAGAAGGGGTGGAGGAATTTCTCAAGTTCTGTTTACATTCTGATATGGGGCTTTCAAGAGCATTGAGCTCTGTTCTCATTCTGATATGGGACTTTCTACCACGGAAGTTGAGCTCTGTTCTCATTCTAATATGGGACTTCCTGCCACTGGCTTGAGCTCTGTTCTCATTCTAATATGGGGCTTTCTAGGGATTTAAGCTGTAAGCTGTTTTTTTCCTGTTACTGACATAATGTAAATTTCAGTTCTTATTTACTAGGGCTTGAGATGGCTGTACTTGTGCTAACGCTGAATTTAAGGTGGAATGGCCTTAATTTTCTCGGCCTCCAGAGTTCCTGGAAGCAACAAATGAGAGGTGTGAATTTCCTTGGGCCTGTAGCCCAGATGATAGTCATTTGTAGTTTCAAGAGGGTGAGTGTCCAAGGTTCTTTGTGACCTGGATGGCACCATGCTAATCAAAGATGCCATCTGAAAAAAAAAAAAAAAAAAAGATGCCATCTGGCAGAATGAGCAGTAGCTCCATGTGAACAAACATACAAATGCAGTATATATTTCTGGAATGTTGGGTCATCCCTAATGACCAGTGACTGGATAGATGGTGTGTGTGTGTGTGTGTGTGTGTGTGTGTGCACGTGCGCGCACACACACACACACAGGAGTGGATGTGCTTTTGATACAAGTGGGTGAGCAAGAGGCAAGATCTGGCAGGATTTTTGCCTGGCTGCCTCAGTGGGACAGTCACATGATTCCAGCCAAGCTATTAAGTAGAGTACCGGAAGCAATGAAAAAAACCAGTAAAGTAGCAGATAAAGGGTGTGCCCCCCCATACACAGTGGGGCCATATCCTGCACCTCCAGAGTGACTTGGGGGAGTACACACCTGGGACAACACCTTTCACAGAGTGCCCTTAGCTGTCTTCCTGGGAATTTTTATCCTCCTTGTCTCCATCCCTCCCACCCCCATTTTTGGAAACCAGCTGATGTTTTATTGTGATACTTTAAAATTGTGCATCTTTTTTTTTTAAGCCAGCTCACGTTTCACTGGTATCCAAAAATTGTACAGTTTTCTTGGGAAACCAACTGATGTTTCATTGGGATACTTAATATAATTGTACAGTTGTCTTAACACACTGCTTCCACCTCCCCCAATTTAGTCTCTTGAAATGACAGGAAAACTGGCCAGTCCTTTATTTGGGTGTTGAGGGATGGCTGTGTATCTGTGGGCTCACAGATCAGATACACCTACATGTCCCTGGGCATTTTTCTTGAGCCTGGGTTAGCCCAAGTCCATCCCTAGGCTCATAGCACTGCAGGATGGCCTATTCCACATCTAGAAAGCTGGCTTGGCTGCCACAGCTGACCTCAGAGCCTTAGACTTTTTTAGGTACTTGGTCAGAGCCCTGTCTCCTAGCTCCTCAGGCCCAAGGTAATATTCCTCAAATGACACTTGCAGCCCTCCCCTTTATCTGGGGTTGGAGATGGGCTCAGTGACATGGGCTTGCTGAGGTGGGGTTGAATTCCTAATTGTTCTCACTTCACCAGCCCTGCCTTTTGAGAACCTCTGCCCTCTTCACAGCATGTTCTTCAGGTATGAAGAGGCAATGGAAACACATTCTCACGTGGTCCCATCACAGGTAAGTTAGAAAAGTTTTCTCCCTTTGCCTCAGTCTCCCCAGCTATAAAATGGGTCCAGGAATACCACCCACCTTCTCAGGCCAGCACATGACAGCACTGTAATGCTGCCCTGTGCCTTCATGTGAAAGCCAAAGGCTCTCTGTAGATAAGGCACCTACTCTGTATGGATGAGTCAGGAGCTCCTAGGATGAGACCCAACATGAGTATACCGCACCTGGTTCCCTGGGATCGGTCTCTGGCTCAGACTCTTTGTGATGGCTGCAGAGCTTGCTCTTGAGGAAGGGGAGAACTAAGCCTCCATATCTCATCTATACACTGGGCCCTTGACCCTCACTGAGATTACTCAGGAAAGCAACTGAGAGTGTCCCCTTAAAGTGTGATAGTTGCCCTTAGATGGCTCATGGTGCGGCAAATAGTGGGGTGAGGGGTGGGTCACTGACCTCATTCAGCATTCCAATGCCACACATGTCTTTGTGCTTACTTGGTACTTCCCCTCATGTCCTGTGAGACTCCCTGATGCAGGAGGCTCTCTGCGTGAGGGAGGGCAACTCATGCTAGAGCAGTTCAGGGATGTGTTCAGGTGTCCATTCAGGAAGTCATGAAGCTGAGATGCCAACTCAGGCCTGGCCCCCCAAGGCCAGGACACATGGGTGTTTGCCTGTCAGCCTTCTTTGAGAGCAGGCTTGACCTCGCTCCTTTTTTTTTTTTTTTTTTTTTTTTTTTTTAATTTTTTATTTATTTATGATAGTCACACAGAGAGAGAGAGAGAGGCAGAGACACAGGCAGAGGGAGAAGCAGGCTCCATGCACCGGGAGCCCGACGTGGGATTTGATCCCGGGTCTCCAGGATCGCGCCCTGGGCCAAAGGCAGGCGCCAAACCGCTGCGCCACCCAGGGATCCCAACCTCGCTCCTTCTGTAAAGGGCCAGGTGGGAACTATGTTAGGCTCTTTGGACCACATAGTCTCTGTTTCATTCTTTTTTCACATTGTCCTTTAAAAATGTAAAAATTCGGGATCCCTGGGTGGCGCAGCGGTTTGGCGCCTGCCTTTGGCCCGGGGCGCGATCCTGGAGACCCGGGATCGAATCCCACGTCGGGCTCCCGGTGCATGGAGCCTGCTTCTCCCTCTGCCTGTGTCTTTGCCTCTCTCTCTCTGTGTGTGTGACTATCATAAATAAATAAAAAATTAAAAAATAAATAAATAAAAAATAAAAATGTAAAAATTCATTCTTACCTCTATTAGTCCATTTGTGTTGCCATAACAAAATGCCACTGGGTGGTATTAAGCAACAGACATTTATTTTTTCACAGTTCTGGAAACTGAAAATCCAAGATTGAGGTGCCAGCAGTGTTGCTTTCTAGTGAGGACTCTTCCTGGCTTGCAGATGGTGCCTTCTTTGTGTCCTCACACAGAGGTTGGGAGTGAGGCCCTTGATGTTTCCTCTTTGGATTATAAGGACATCAATCTCATCATAAGTGAGCACTGCCCTTATGACCTCCATTAGCCTTAATTACTTCTATAAAGGCCCTGCCTCCAAATAGAGTCACTTTATGGGTTAGGCCCTCAACATGTGAGTTTTGGGGGAAACATTTCATTTCATGGAAGTAGCCTTCCAAAAATATACATGGCCCTGATTTTTTTTTTACATGGCCCTGATTTGTCCTATGAGCCAAAGTTTAGTGATCCTTGATTTAGAACATGTTCTTTGGCTTCCAATCTGATTTGGTTAGAGAAGCCAGGGGTGGGGATCTCCCAGTGGGGTTCCTGTTGTTTCCTGGTACAAAAAATCAGAAGGACTGTTGTGATCTGTGATAGATGAGACACTCAAAAGTGTAAACACCATGGGCCTGGGGCTGTCTGATCCCAAAGGTGGGAACCCCATGAACGTTCATTGATGTCATCTTGAGCCCATGTCCTCTCCCTCCCTGTGCTGTCTCATCCCCCTGACCCAGCCTCCACATGGGAGAGGCAGAGCCCCATGGTAACATGGGTGATGTTTCAGCCACCTGTGAACTTCAAGGATGTGGCTGTGACCTTCACGCAGGAGGAGTGAGGACAGCTGGATCTGGCCCAGAGGATGGTGTACGGCAACATGACTCTGGAGACCTGTAGCCACCTTGTGTCTCTGCGTAAGACAGGCTCTGCCCATCATAGCAATTTTCTGCTTCAGGGACTCAAAGCTCTGCCTCTTCTTAAGGGTGTGCTTGGGCTGGACCAGAGCATTCCAGAAGTGGGTTCCTTGGATATTGCCACTGGATATAGATATATATAGATATAGATCCTGGATATTGCCACCCATTCTGGCTCTAAGGAGCTGAGAGTTTTGTTGGGAGTTTCCTTGGGAAGCACAGGGCTCTCCTAGTCCATCCAGATCTGACCCCAGGGAACGAGGGCTGGGCCAGAGGAAATGGTTCTCTTTCTATCCAAGCAGAGCACAAAGTCTTGTGTTTTTCCCCCACTGACCAAGGCTTCTGCTTTCCAAACCAGATGTGATCATCTGGCTGGAACAAGGACAAGACCCATGGAGGTCAGAACAGGGACCTCCCCGAGGTGAGAGCAGGCCAGAGCCCTGGTCAGTTAACATGGTGATATTGTTCTCTGCAGGTCCCTGAGTCCAAGGAGGGGAGGAAGAGCAGGGAGCTCCTTGGAGAACCATGCTGCTTCCTTATATCCAACAAGGCAGCCACATTCTCATCCAGATCCTCCTGTCTCTCTTCCCCCAATCCATGAGAAACACATTTCACTGCTGTCTCATGTGTGAGTTCACTTCTGTTCCTATCTTCCCTTTTGTCTTCACCCCTCAACTGCTTCATCTATTCCCAGGTCCTTATGCCCTCTCTTTTTCTTGATTCCCTCATGCAGCTCCTCAGATTTCTCACACCTAGTCTTTCCCCTGCAATTGGGTGTCCATTCCTCCTCCATGTTGAACATTCCCACGACTTCTAGATGATCCAGAGGTGTGGTGAGAACTGGTACATCCTAGGAAATGACAACAACCTATTCCTTCCAGAAGGATTCCTACTAAGTCAATTCCTGAACTTTTTTTTCCCACCTCTTCTTATTCCATAGGCCCACTTCCTTATATGTCCCAGTGTGTCAACCTGATTGGAACTCTTTTTTTTCCTTCAATAGCTGATCAAGATACAATTAATGTGCCATACAATTCATTCATTTAAAGTATGCAAAGGGGGGCTCCTGGTGTTGGGTGTCTGCCTTCTGCTCAGGGCATGATCCCAGGATCTGGGTCAAATTGTGCATCGGGCTCCCCACAAGGAGCTTACTTCTCCCTCTGCCTATGTCTCTGCTTCTCTCTCTGTGTCTCTCATGAATAAATGAATAAAATATTTAAAAAAGAATAAAGTATGCAAAGAATTTTAGTATATTCACAGCATGTGTATCTATCACTGTAAGCAATTTTAGAACATGTTCATCACCCCAAGTAATTGGGCTGCTTCTGATTTTTTGTTATTATTTTGTTTTAATTAACAAATTTTATTTATTAGAGCAGTTTTATGTTTACAGAAAGTTGAGCAGAAAGGACCGAGTTCCCATATATCACACTTCCCACACACACAGTTTCTTGTTGTTAATTTCTTGTATTCTGTGGTACATTTGTGACAATGGATGAAGCTGTATTCACACATTATTACCAGTAGAGACCAATAGTTTTCATTAGGCTCACTCTTGGTGGTGTACATTCTGTGGGTTTGGGTAAGAGTATAATACCGTATCTCCATCATTATAGTATCACACAAAGTAGTTCCTCTGCCCTAAATATCCTCTGTGCTCCAGCTGTTCTTGCCTCCCTCCACCATAATTCTTGGAAACCACTGGTTATTTTCCTCTTTCTAGTTATATCTTTCCCACAGTATCCTGTAATTGGAATCATACAATATATGGCCTTTCTCAACCGGCTACTTCCGGTTGGCAAGAAGCATAATGTGTGTCCTTCACACTACCTTTGAACATTCTCCTAGTGTGTTCCTTCTCTTTCTTACCCTGTAACTCTCACCTACAGCCTCTGTTGTTTTTTCCTCTGAAGTGTCACCTAACTTTTACTTAGCTTTGGTCCTTCAAATGATGCCATTCTGAATTCAGTTTATGGGCAATGACTTTCTTCTCATCTATCATAGATTTACTTTCTAGCTGACTCACACAGTCCATTTTCCTCATTTTGCAACTTTTTAAAAAAGATTTTATTTATTCATGATAGACAGAGAGAGAGAGAAAGAGAGAGAGAGGCAGAGACACAGGCAGAGGGAGAAGCAGGCTCCATGCAGGGAGCCCAATGTGGGACTCGATCCCCAGGTCTCCAGGATCATGCCTTGGGCTGAAGGTGGCGCTAAACCACTGAACCACCCAGGCTGCCTTCTCATTTTGCAATTGTGATGAAGACACTGCTGTAAAATGTTTAACCTCCTTTGCCCAGTTTCCAATGACCAGGCATAACTTGAACACATCATAGGCACCCAAACACTTCTTTCCTTCTTCCCATCTCTAAATACCCTTTCACTCCCTTTCATTGGACCATTGTTTTATTTGAAAAAGTTCTCATCATCAGGGATTCCACGGCAACACCAAAAAGGAACATAGCAGAATCTTGGGAAGGAGAACAGTGTTGGTCATAGAGGGTGTAGGGCTTAGATAAAGACTTTGTCCAATAGGGAAAGGTTCTCCTGGAAGTCAAAAGAGGGCCACAGAGTGTAGTTAATATTTTGCCAATTGGAGGATCCTTCTCTTCTTAGCAGACATGGAGGTGAAGCATGAGACTTGATCAGAATCCTTGATAGTACTAGACATGGGTGGCTACATGACTGAAATGGGAAGAATGACAATAAAGAGGAAATCTTGGAGGACCTAGGCAAGGTCCTGAGCTGGGAGCCTATTCCACTCACTAGAGGCCCAATATTTCAACAGAGGGAGAAGTCCCTATTAGGACAATAACAGGGGTGGTGATATCAATGGCACCACATGCCAGCAGTGCACCACAGGCCAAGCACCATGTGGGACTCAGATATCAGTTCATTTGTGCATTAGAGTAAATCGTGTAAGCTAAGGATTTTTATTCCTGGCTTACCACCAAGGAAACCAAGCTTCAGTAGTTGCTAGTTAGTTAAGCCCACTACTTCAAGGACTACAGTGCTTTTCTGGGGAGTTTGTGGCATTGATTACAGAGTTGTTAAAGAGAATTTTTTCTGTGGGTAGCCTGAAGAAATAGTAGAAATGGTATGTTAAGAATATTAAGTCAGTGTTGGTGTTTGGGATCCTGTTTCAAGATGCGGAACCAGAAAATAGATAGACTGACATTCTAGGTCAATAATCTAGGTTGAGGTACCAGTTAGGTTTCCATATTAATTTTTTGTGACTGCTGTAATAGATTACCAGTTGGGTGGCTTAAAACAACACAAATTGATTCTCCCACAGTTTGGAAGGCCAGAAAAGTGAAATCAACACCATTGGGGAGGGATGCCTGGGTGGCTCAGTGGTTGAGCATTGCCTTCAACTCAGGGCATGACCCTGGGATCCAGGATCTAGTCCCACATCGGGCTGAGCCTACTTCTCCCTCTGCCTCTGTCTCTATTTCTCTCTGTCGTGAATGAATGAATAAATAAATAAATAAATAAATAAATAAATAAATAAATAAAATCTTTAAAAAATACTATTGGGCTGAAATCAAGATATTAATAGAGTCATGCTCCTTGGGATAGTCCAGGAAGAAATCTTCCTCATCTCTTCCAGCTCTGGTGGCAACAGCATTCCTTGGTTTGTGCCCACATCACTTCAGTCTTTAAGGCCAGCATCCTCAAATATTTTTGTTCCATGTTCATATCACCTCTCTGCATATGAAATCTCTATCCCTCCCTTATAAGGACACTTCTGGTGATACTTAAGGCCCACACAGATACTCTCCCCATCTCGAGTTTTTAATTTAAGCACCTGCTAAGACCCTTTTCCAAATAAGGTACCATATTCACAGGTACCAGCAATTAGAATGTAGGTATCTTTTGTGATTATTGAGGGCTGTCTACTTTAGGCCCAATTCTTTTGTGGATTCCTCCTTTAATCTTGACCATTCCCTGCTTATTTATATTCCTCTCCTCCCTCTTTGGGGATCAGTTCTCCTGGGTCACCTCTTCAATATCTTTGCTTGTTTTTTATACTTTATCACTGATATCCCATTTTCTGATCCATCCCCTTTTTTACATCCTGCATAAAATTACAATCCATGGGTTAGAAACAAACTCAAAAGCATCTTCCATACTTGGTGGTCTCCTTTATCCCATCCTCCTCTTCAAATGCATCTTGAGTAATTCAGGTATTTGGGGTTTCTTTCAGACTGGAAGAATACATTTGAAAAGAGTCAGCTTCCAAAGAGGATTTTGCTGTGAAAGAACCATTCCACCACATAAAAATGAAACACTGCATATGGGAGGAAGGCCCCTGGTTGGTATCATTAGGAGAAAGGCAGGATTGGAGGGATCAGCTAAGGGAGCACCAGGAGGACTCTTTGAGTCAAATGGTACTTACCTCAGATACACTGTTTGCTCAAGGGGAACATTGTGAGCATGACCCTGGAGGAAGTTACCTGAGTTTAAGCCTTCTATCTCCAACATTACCCACAAGAACACATTTCCATATGCTTGACTCACAGGTTAGAAGGTTGAAATGGAATTCAGTTTTCATTAATCATGAGAAAGGCTGGGCTGATTGGAACCCCTGTGAAAATCACCAAATTGTTAGAGCCTTCTGTCAGAGCATTTACCTGAATGAATTTGGAAATGTTGAAATGAGAAATAAAAAGTCTTATGAATATACTGTCAGTACTGACTCTTTCAACTATGGTATCTCCCTTCGATTTCATAATAGAATTTTTTTCAGCAGAGAATAGTGCAAAGTGTACAGGCTATGGAAATGTCATTAATCATAGTATGTCTCATAGCATGAATCAACCCATGCCAATTCATTTTAGAGAAAGTCAGCATGAGTGTGATGAATGTGTTATACATACTGAAATAAGTGATCCTAAAGAAGCACCATTTAGATACAAGGAGGAACATAATGCCTTTCATGCAGCCTCATCTTTTACTGACTGTGACATCATTCAGACTAAAAAGAAATCACATGCATACAGTCAGTGTGAAAAATCTTTCAGCTGTTGCTCTAAGCTTGTTGTACACCAGAGAACACACACTGGAGAAAAACCCTATGAATGCACTCAGTGTGGGAAGTCTTTCAGCCAGAGCTATGACCATGTCACATACATCACAGAACCCACACTGGAGAGAAGCCCTGTGAATGTAACCATTGTGGGAAATCCTTCACCCAGAGTTCCAAATTTATTAGACACCAACAGACTCACACTGGAGAAAAACCATATAAATGTCACAAATGTGGAAGATCTTTCAGGTGGAATTCTAACCTTATTGTACATCAAAGAATTCATACTGGAGAGAAACCTTATGAGTGTGCTCATTGTGCAAAGTCCTTCAGGCAGATCTCTGGCTTTGTTGCACATAAAAGGACTCACACTGCAGAGAAACCCTCTGCGTGTAACCAGTGTGGAAAATCCTTCATTCGAAGCACTCAACTTATTAGGCATCTGTGAATTCACACTGGAGAGAAGCCATATAAATGCAATCAATGTGATAAAGCTTTCACTAGAGGCTCTAACCTTATTGAGCATCAGAGAACTCATACTGGAGAAAAACCTTTTGAATGTAATCCGTGTGGGAAAGCCTTTACTGGAAGCTCTCACCTTCTGTCACATCAGAGAATTCATTCTGGAGAGAAACCATATGAATGTAATGACTATGGGAAATCCTTTTGGCAGCAGTCACAGCTTGTTGTGCATCAGCGAACCTATACTGGAGAGAAACCTTATGAATGCAGTCATTGTGGAAAAGCTTTCAACCAGAGGTCTCCCCTCATTGTGCATCAAAGAACACACATTGAAGACAAGCTCTATCAGTGTAACATGTGCATTAAAGCCTTCAGTCAGAGGTCACACCTTATTGAACATCAGAGAACACATACTGGAGTTAAGCCCTATGAATGTATTGACTGTGGGAAAGCCTTTAATGATCAGCCAACCCTTACAAAACATGAGAGAATACACACTGGCAAGAAACCCTATGAATGTAATCATTGTGAAAAGGCCTTTAGTCAGCGATGTCAATTTACTAGGCACCAGAGAATTCATACTGGAGAAAAAAAAAACCCCTATGAATGTAATGAATGAAGGTTTTCAGTTATTATACATTCCTTATTCAACATGAAAAAACTCAAGGTAGCGAAGCTGAATAATCAAGATGGAGAAGCTCGCTGCCAAACTTTATTATAGACATCAGGTGACAAAAGTATGACTCTCAGAGTGTGGTCTAATGACCACATCAGGTATGCTTGGAGTGTTCATTGAAACTGCACATTACCAAGCTTAACTTGATCTCCTAAATCAGAATCTCTGGCAATAAAACTCAGGAGCCTACAGTTCCCAGATGCAGCACAAATAATTTGTATGTACATTAAAATGTGTTTACTGCTGCATTTAAATGAGAAACTGTGAACATACCACAATTTAAAACTTTATCAGAGCTTTTAGCAGGAGTTAAGAAATTGAATATGTAGCTATATCCATCAAATAATCCTTTTAGTGTAAACAACCATCCAAATTTAATCAGACATTGTCTCTATAACACATTCCTAGAAATAATGGGCTGGAAGATTTTCTCTTTTTAATTTTACTTTATTGGACTGGAAGATGTTCTTTTTTTTTTTTTTTTTTTTTTTTACATTTTTTTTATTTATTTATGATAGTCACACACAGAGAGAGAGAGGCAGAGACATAGGCAAAGGGAGAAGCAGGCTCCATGCACCGGGAGCCCGATGTGGGATTCGATCCCGGGTCCCCAGGATCGCGCCCTGGGCCAAAGGCAGGCGCTAAACCACTGCGCCACCCGGGGATCCCTGGAAGATGTTCTTGATACAACACCCCAAACATTCAATCTAAGAAGAAATATTTGCATGGCAAAGTTAGTGTTGAGTGATGAATTACGAAGCCAGTCAATGTAAGCAGTTAATACAAATTGGAGGAGGACTGAAGATGGGAAGTGTTCTGAAATGGTTTCTGTTGGAATTAAAAATAGACTCTGAATATGTCAAGGACTCCATTGTGCTCTAATTTAACTTTGTTGCTCAGGTTAACTATAATCAGAGCTGGGTGTATGGCAATATGGAAAATATTTATCAGGTGAAGTGAAAAGAGGACCCAAAGTAGTATATACACAAAATCTTACAACCACATAAAAAAACATATACACAGATGGTTGATTAAGAAGGTCAACTCAGCAGCATGTTGAAAAAAAGGCTGATGTGTGATGAAAGTGGGAGAAGCCATAACTGCCAATTTGGTCAAGGTAAAAGGAGATGTGAAAGCACCATCTGGAGACGCAGAGTGGAAAGGCTGAAGCCAGTTTCACGTGAAGAGAGGGCTGCAGCAGAAGAGGTCACAGCCCCCTGGCAGAACTGTATACCAAAATGTGGATGAGAAAATGGGGCTAATTGAAGATCTAGCTATGAAACTCCACATTTGCTCTCCCTTCTCCCCCCTTTTTTCCCTTGTCTTACAGTGAGTATCTGGCTGTGGGTAAACAAAAAATAAAGTAGGGAGGAAGTTATGTACTAAAAATAATCTGGGGAGCCAGAGAATTTGGTTCATTATATTCCAGAACAAAGGCTGCTTTATTTGGGCATTACAAGGACCTTCATCCTAACAGCTGGTTCTTGTACTTTTCACCCTCTAGCAAAACATGGCGTTAAACCAGTCTCACCCTTGGGATGCCTGGGTGGCTCAGCGGTTGAGCACCTGCCTTTGGCTCATGGTGTGATCCCGGTCTGGGGATCAAGTCCCACATTGGGCTCCCTGTGGGGAGCATGCTCCTCCCTCTGCCTGTGTGTCTGCTTCTCTCTGTGTCTCTCAAGAATAAATAAATAAAATCTTAAAAAAACAAACCAATCTCACCCACCTACTTGAACTTCCCCTCTTCTTTGATAGCCTCTTCAATATGGATGGGAGCCAAGGCATGAAAGATGAAGAAAGGCTTCAACATGAAAGAAAAAATATGTAAGGCCAAAAAGAAATCAGCCTCAAAAGAAAAGATATTCAGGGAACCAAATATTTAAAAGTTTTATTCTAACTAACAGTGAGTCAAAAAATAACTGCAAATGAAAAAGAAATCCAAGATTCTCTCTTTTTTTAAGATTGATAGATTTTTTGAGAGAGTGAGAGGGGGAGGGGCAGAGGGAAAGGAACAGAATCTCAAGCAGAGCCTGATGTCAGGCTTAATCTTATAATCCTCAGGACCTGTTCAGAACCTGAACAAAATCAAGAGTCAGACACTTAACCAAGTGAGTCACCCAGGCACCCCAAGATCCATGAATATGACCCTGATGCTAATACTTCTTCTTACAAGAGGCAGAGAACTCATGAAATTGGAATAAAAGAGAGGGCTATATAATCAGATTGTTTTGATTTGCCCTTCACCAAACAGTGTTTGCATAGATATGATATAAACAGGAGGTATTGAGTTTTGTTTTTGTTTTTTGCTTTTTTTAAGGAAGAAAGCCATGTGACATGAGGATTTCATAATGGCAAGAGTAGAGCATCATTGTTCCCAGCATTGTTACTAACAGTAATGGTATAGTCTGTAGCTGTTGTAAAGTAGAAGGGGAAAGAGACATAGTGGGGAGAAGGAGTATCCCTATATCCTCAACTTAGGAAGTAGCCTCTTAAATATAATATGATAGATTGTTTAGGATACCAAAATTAGAGCACAAAATGGTAATATGACAGAAATTGGAAGCAAATAGAGGAGCAACATTGTGAATCAAATCTACATTCCTTTTAAGAGCAGGAAGTCAGTAAATTTACAGGCCATAAAAGATTAGAATTACAGAGATGGCCTCAGAAAGAACTGGAATAGGAACAGTTAAAAGTCGTTGGTGGGATGTGTGACTATTAGATAGGGTGGGGCAGGAGACGACTGGTTTTCATTTTATACCTTCCATAGTAACTCTTTCCTTGGTGGTACACTACTTATTTGGGTAACAAATTCTTTCCAACATGTACCTATAGATGAGCAAGACAACAGTACATGGGGATATCTGCAATTGATTTGTGGGATTATATACAATTTTCTTTCTTTTGATTCAGGGTTGCTGTAATAGTAGATTGACAATTTAAAAAGCAAGAGCAGGGATGCCTGGGTGGCTCAGCGGTTGGGATGCCTGGGTGGCTCAGTGGTTTAGTCCCTGCCTTTGGCCCAGGGCGTAATCCTGGGGTCCTGGGATCAAGTCCCACATGGGGCTCCCTGAGTGGAGCCTGCTTCTCTCTGCCTGTGTCTCTGCCTCATGTGTGTGTGTGTGTGTGTGTGTGTGTGTCTCATAAATAAATAAAATCTTTATAAAAAAAAATAAAATAAAAATAAAAAGCAAGAGAAAAAAAAAAGCAAGAGCAGGGGTTCCTGGGTGGCTCAGTTGGTTGAGCTTCTGCCTTCAACTGAGGTCATGATCCCAGGGTGCTGGGATCGAGCCCTGCAAGCAGGAGCCTGCTTTCCCCTCTTCTTCCACCATTCCCCCCTCTTGTGCTCTCTTGTGCTCTCTCAAATAAATAAATAAAAATCTGTTTAAAATAAATGAATATGGGATGCCTGGGTGGCTCATTGGTTTGAGCATCTGCCTTCAGCTCAGGTCATGATCCTGGAATCTGGGATCGAGTCCCGCATTTGGCTCCCTGCATGGTGCCAGCTTCTCCCTCTGCCTGTGCCTCTGTGTCTTTCATGAATGAATAAATAAAATCTTTAAAAAAATAAAATAAAATGAATGAATAAAAATAAACAGCAAGAGTTTTTTTAAAAATATGTCAGACTTTTCTATTTGGCCAATTAGACTTTATCCGGGGGCAGGAAGGCTCCTTGGCTTCTTAGAAGTCCCTGGTATTAAAGGAGGGTGGTTTAGTCTTTAAGATGTGATTTTCCAGAAACCTAATACCAGGAAGTCAGAAGGCTCCCAAGAGTGGGGACTTAGAGAGGTACCGGTATCCTGGGACAAGATGGGGCAGGATAGTCGTGCGAATTTGCATAAACAATTACTGAATGTACTTCCCTCAAGGTCACTCTGGCAGTTACCTGGTATCCATTATAAAACCCTTTAAGTAATATAGCTCTCATGATTCATATGAAACCCTGAGGTCGAGATGGAAAATGTCTGGGCTGGGACAGCCTGCACAGAACAGATGGGGACTTTGCTTTGGATGGTTGATCCTGCTGCCTAGACCAATGTTATTGTATAGCTCTCAAAAGATGCCAGAACCTGAGAGAAAAATCTGCCCGACAGATCCAGCGAAGTGCATGTTGTTTGACAATTCCTGACCAAACACTTGAGAGGTGTCTGCATACAGCAAGTCATGAAATTAGCAATGAAGGCACTACTAGAGACTCCAGGACGGAAGATGTGTGTGATGCCAGTGTCCTCAAGTCCCTCTTTCCATAGTGGGGACTCCACGAAGGGGCTTAGTGGTTATGTGCACCTGGAGACTAACCCCTGTGGGAATTGGAAGAAGGAGATGACTGGACAGGGAATGGAAGGATGCAGCTGCTGCTGTGTAAGCAACCAGTGCATCAGACCCTGCTCTGATAGGTGTTCTACCCCCTCATAAGTGAGAAACCTGAGGCTTCTAGGACCCAAGAAATGGGCTTATTTGAAATAGGAATGTGAAACCCCCACCTGAATGGTTCCCATATCCAGAGGCCAGTGGTTCCCGATTGAAACATGCATAAGACCCACCTGAGAGGAGCTTTTTGGATTGGAGTTTCCTAGGCCCGTCTTCAGAGAGTCCACTTTGGTCAGGTTGAGGTGGTTCCTAGATATTTTCATAGTTCAAGTAGACTTTCTTTTTTTTTTTCTTAACGTTTTGGGGCTTGTTTTGTTTTCTCTTTTAAAGATTTTAAAGTATTCTCTACACCCAATGGGCTCGAACTCACAACCTTGAGATCTAGAGTCACATGTTCCACCAACTGAGCCAGCTAGGTGCCTTGGTGTGTTAAACATTCTTAGTAATATTCTGGTTGAGGTTACTAGCTGGAACTTTTGTTTACTCTGCAAGCATGTTGCATCATGGTATTACATGAAGACAGCATGAGCAGAATGGTGTTGACCTAAGATGACTCTCAGATCCACTAACTGTACGTTTATCCTTCTGGGGGCTGTGGAAGCTTCTAGTTTTCTTTCAGCAACATCACCTTAGCTCTTGAGGATATGATACTAAGACTGTGTGAATTTTGTCAATTGGCTATCAAACAATGTGCTCTGTGTATGTAATGTTACCCAAGTATTATTTATACTATTCATATTCATTATTGTAAGAAATGTAACTGATGGCAGAGTTTTGGGGTATTTAGGTTCTTGTTCCACTTTCAGGTTGTATATTCTGTTTTCATTATCTGTCCTTCTGACCCAGTAATCCTGCTTTCCTTCCACATAAGTATCAGAGCTATGTCCTTCTCAGTGCCCCAGCTCACTGGGCTCCTTTCTGGTCTTCTTCAAGTTCTCAGTGTGGAAATCACAGGGAACTTAAACTGCCATGGAGATCATCATCATTTCAGCACTTGCATTTCTCACCTGCTCCCCCACAGGACTGAGAGGGTGCTTGCAGATCTCACAGAGAGCAACTCAGCCACAATGTACAAGTGAGTGTTGCTGAAGGGGGTGAATACGGAGTCAAGACAAGGAGGCTCTGGTAACCAGCAACATCCATTATGGTTATGGTGAGCTGGACAACATCCCCTTCCCCACCCACTCAACTGCCAACCCCAGTGGACAGAGAGTGCAAATATTAAATCAACTGTAAATAGACCTGAGTCACTGAAACTCAGGGCTTGTTTATTACTTCAACAGAACCTAGTCCATCCTGACTGATACCATCTTATATAAAAATAGGTAGTTTAAAAAAATAATTCTAATCCAACTACCCCACCTCTCACATGCACAAAAAATGCCAGCTCATGAGGGTAGGGTTTTTGTTTTCTTCTCTGATAAACGGTTCCTGGTATATAATGGCCATTCTTTGTTCAATGAAGAATTATTTTATTTATTTTATTTTATATTTTATTTTATTTTTAGTTGAGCACTGGAGGGATGATGGAGGAAAAAGAGAGGAGCAGATCTGGGGAGGAATTGGAAAAGATTAAAAATTCACTAGTCAGGGCAGCCCCAGTGGCCCAGCGGTTTAGTGCCGCCTTCGGCCTAGGGCGTGATCCTGGAGTCCCACGATCGAGTCCCACGTCAGGCTCCCTGCAAGGAGCCTGCTTCTCCCTCTGCCTGTGTCTCTGCCTCTCTCTCTCTCTCTCTGTCATGAATAAATAAATAAAATCTTTAAAAAAATTCACTAGTCATATTCAGTGAATTTTCCTTAATGAATGTGCTATGTGGCCTGGGGGGGCACTTATGCCCACCTCTCTGTTCCTCAGTCCCCTTCTCTTAGATGAAGGATGTTCTCCAGGTCCCATTTCCACTGCACAAGCTGGTACCAATCTCCTGACTTCCAGAGAAGATGTTGACACATGAAATGTTAATCTTGCTCTCTCAGGGGATAGAGATCAAGCCATCATCCTGTGAGGGGGGGTTTCAGGAACACAGAGTGAGTCAATCATCAAGTCTAGGCTGGAACTAGGATCTCTGGAGGGGAAAATGAAGGATCCCTTAAAGCATAGAGCCATGCCCAACTGTGTTCTCAGACATGTGATAGGGCATGGAACATGTTGAAAGAAGACTTCTAGTTGGAGAAAATGTAATAGCTTGATTGTGGCTTTTGTGTCTCCTGCACATGTAGAAGCCCTTCCCACATTGCTGCACTCAGAGAGTAGGAAGGGATCACCCTTTGCCCACTGCACATTGGGACGACACATCTAACCATCCTAGGTAGAAAACAGCTTGTTCATCAGTCTAAATTTGAAGATTCTCCATCTAGCTGGTTCACAGCAGGACCCTTTCCCTTGGAGGTACAGAGATTCCAGCCACTCTGTATCCTGACCTTGGAAATGCTCTGCTCCAATGGATTGTCTTCCCTAGAAGTTTTCCTGGTGTTTGGCCACAGCTGTGCTAAGTTCTTTAAGAAGATGCTCAAAGAAACCCAGCATCTTTCTCCCATGAAATTTAAGGACAAGGGAGTTGTTCCTTGCTGCCAGGCAGAGGGCCCAGAGGGCTCTAGAGGGCTCAAAAAAGTCCAGAGCAGAGAGGACACCCAATAAACACTGGATGAACTAACATAGAGTGATAATATGCTCAGCAAGGTAAGCAAATACTCTGAAATTAACTGGCAAAAGTAAAGCTAAGACAATTAAAAATGGTTAAAAGTAAGGATTCAAACATGATCTAGCAGTAGATACATAGACCTAACCTAGGGAATTGAAAATTAAAAGGCCAGGTACTGTTCTATGCCCACTGGCTTTGCAAGGATTATTTTAAAACTCTAAAGCCCATTATTTTATTATTATTTTAAAACTCTAAAGATCAAGAGATACACTGATGAAGTGCCCAGGGGTACAGTTTCTGGAAAAAAACTGGGACATGAAAAGCTTTATAGGATTTCAGACTACTTAATTTGATAACCTCCTCTGTTCTGCAGGAGGATATTTTACGTTAGTAAAAGTTAAAATCTACAAAGATTTTTAAATGACCATGAACCTTTAAAATAGTCCAACTGAAAAAAATGGTAGAAATACCAGGAAAATGGGTAAATCTACAGTCATTTGGGAAAGTTTAAAATATTTCTCTCAGGGAAAAAAATGGCTGTTTAAGTAGATAAGTGATTCACCATGAAATGATGATTAACAAGTTTGACATAACAGTCACAATAGTTATATTCACACACTCATGAAACACACACATATACACACGTATTTGTGACTAAGTAGGTTTTCAAACAGTTTAATACATTACTCCTACCAAGAACTTGGTAAGACCTGTCTGTGTCCTGAGGAGTGTATTCACATCAGAAAACTTTCCTCAGTGGCTGCCCTGATCATTAGCTTCTCTCTCTGTCCTCCTTTCTCCATCTAAAGTCCTCCCTATTCCTCCATGAGGTCTTCACAAGGGCTGTCTTTTTTTTTTTTTTTTTAGATTTTATTTATTTATATGAGAGAGAACACAAGCAAGTAGGGGAAGGGAGAAGAGGCAGAGGGAGAAGCAGACTCCTAACAGAGCAGGGAGCTCAATGTGGGGCTCAATCTCAGGACCTTGGGATCATGATCTGAGCCAAGGGCTGATGCTTGACTGAGCCACCAAGGTGCCCCTGGGCTATTATCTTTTCCATCA
This sequence comes from Canis lupus familiaris, assembly GCF_011100685.1. Lineage (NCBI taxonomy): Eukaryota > Metazoa > Chordata > Mammalia > Carnivora > Canidae > Canis > Canis lupus. The sequence goes on along the minus strand of NC_049222.1, from coordinate 100,415,195 downwards.
AGATTCCCATTTCTTTATATTTGTCCTGTCATGAGCCATTTCTTCGGTGGTTCTCTATAGATACCCTTCTCCATCCTGGTTTGTTTACTGAGGTTCTTAACTTGAAAGTCATTTTTTCAGCCCCAGAAAGTTTCTATGCTCCAATTTCTATGCACTTTAAATGGATGAAGTGAGGGATGCCTGGAGGGCTCAGTGGTTGGGCATCTGCCTTCGGCTCAGGGCGTGATCTTGGGGTTCTGGGATCAGGTCCTACATCGGGCTCCCTGCAGGGAGCCTGTTTCTCTGCCTGCCTGTGTCTCTGCCTCTTTCTCTATGTCTCTCATGAATAAATAAAGATTTATTTTTAAGATTTTATGTATTTATTCATGAGAGACACAGGGAGAGAGAGAGAGGCAGAGACACAGGCAGAGGGAGAAGCCGACTTCACACAGGGAGCCCGACAGGGGACTCGATCCTGAGTCTTCAGGATCATGCCCTGGGCTGAAGGCTAAACCGCTGAGCCACCTGGGCTGTCCAAACATAGTGGTTTAAAACTATGAATTATTTAATTTCTCACTGTTCCATAGGTTGATTTGGAACAGCTGGGTGGTTCTTCTAACAGCCTCTCATGCAGTTTCAGGTAGATACACTGGGAACTGGAGTCATTTGAAAGCTCAGAAGGAAGGCGATACACTCACAAACTGGCAGTTGATGCTAGCTGCCAGCTGTGAGCTCAGCTGGGACTCTTGACTGGAGCATTCACATCAGACCCCTTCACGTGGTTTAGGATCCTCTTAGTGTAGTGGCTGGGTTCTAAGATGGCAAGTCCCAAGAATGAGCATTCCAGGAGACCTAGGCAGAATCTGCAAAAGCTTCTGATGATCTGGCCTCAGAACTCACACATCATCACTTCTGCTACATTTTATTGTATGGTCAGTCAGGGTCAGCCCAGAGTCAGAGGGAGAGTAGGTAAATTCCACCTCCTGGTGGGCAGAGAAACAGATTTTGGGGCCATCTTTTTTTTTAAGATTTTAATTTTAATTTTTATTCATTCATGAGAGACAGAGGGGGCAGGCAGAGACACAGGCAGAGGGAGAAGCAGGCTCCATGCAGGGAGCCCGATGCGGGACTCGATCCTGGCACTCCAGGATCATGCCCTGAGCCAAAGGCAGACGCTCAACCACTGAGCCACCCAGGCATCCCTGGGGCCGTCTTTATATGGAGCTGGATTACTCAGTGACCCAAGCAGGACTAATAGAGAGAAAGGAATCTTTCTCAAAGAATCTTAATCTTATATCAGATTATGATACAAACAAATGAAGTAGGCTGAGGTGACATGAAGGAGTAAGCTTAGAGTTCAGGAACAGTAGGTGTTCTTTTGGACAGGTTGTATGAGATGCCCAAGGGACATCAAGGTGGAGCTATCCAGGTTAAAGTGTTAGTCAAGTAAGGACAAAACATAGGATGTGCCTATATTTGTTTAAGTTTCACAAGAGAGATATAAAAATGTGTTCTTTGAGCATCTAGAGTCTTGCACTTTCTGTGATCTCTGCCTGGGACAATTTCCACCTAAATATCCCCATGGCCCCTGCCCCGATCTCCTTCATGCCTCCTCCCACTTGTAGATTTTCCCTCCTCAGAGAGTAGATTTTCAAGCACATAGAGGAATGGTATGAGAATGCTCTAAAGGGGTTGTAAAAAGAAAGATGTGGATAGGAGTACAATGAGCTCTCAAGACTGGATGAAGATATGCAAGAAGTCTATTGAAAATATATGTTTAGGGCAGCCCCAGTGGCGCAGCGGTTTAGCGCCGCCTGCAGCCCAGGGTGTGATCCTGGAGACCCCGGGATCGAGTCCCACATCGGGCTCCCTGCATGGAGCCTGCTTCTCCCTCTGCCTGTGTCTCTGTCTCTCTCTCTAGCTGTGTCTCTATGAATAAATAAATAAAATCTTTAAAAATAAAAAAATAAAAAAATAAAAAAAAAAAAAAAAGAAAATATATGTTTAAAGAGAAACCATCTCAGATGTCCTTCGGACCTGATCATCCATGAAATCATCCATCAGATCATCCATCCTAACTACTAAATCCCATCACTACATTCTGTAATGGTGCAACAAAATTACAAATTAGTAATTGAGATAAAGAGTTCAATCTGGATATTTTAAACATCACCCATAAGTTATTTGGTCAAAGAGGAAAATAACAAAATAAGTAAATAAAAATAAATTGATTTTGTTTAGTTAAAAAATTAATATACTTCATAACAAAATTATAAGAATGCATATAAAATTATTATTAAAGCTTGTTTTTTTTAAAAAAAAAACTTGCTTTAAAATTAAAAAAAAAAGCCAGTACCATAGACAAATGTATCTCAAGATCACTCCACAGTCTTTTTTGGGGGGGGGAGGGGGGGAGGGGCAAAGGGAGAGGGAAAGAGAATTTTTTTAAAAGGTTTTTTAAATTTATTTGAGAAAGATCAAGGGAAAGAGAACAAGCATGAGCAGGAAGAAGGGGCATAGGGAGAGGGAGACGCAGGCTTCCCACTGAGCAAGGAACCTGATTCAATGTGATGTGAGGCTGGATCTCAGGACCCTGGGATCGTGATCCAAGCTGAAGGCAGACACTTAACTGATGGAGCCACCCAGGCAGGTGCCCCAAAACCCCTTCATAGTCTTTTTTTTTTTAAGATTTATTTATTTATTTATGATAGACACAGAGAGGAGAGAGAGAGGCAGACACACAGGCAGAGGGAGAAGCAGGTTCCATGCAGGGAGCCCGAAGCGGGACTCGATTCCCAGGACTCCAGGATCGTGCCCTGGGCCAAAGACAGGCGCCAAACCGCTGAGCCACCCAGGGTTCCCCAACCCCTTCATAGTCTTAAAAATAATTGAGGACTCCAGTTTTTGTGTTATGAGGGTTCTATCTATCGATATTTGCCATATTAAGAATGAAAACAGAAAAAAATATTTAATTTTTAAAAATAAATCCACTTAAAAATAAAAATAAAGCCATTATATGTTAACAATATGTTATAGGCTGAATTGTGTCCCCTGGAAATTCATGTGTTTAAGTCCTAACTCCATAGCTCAGGATGTGACCTTATTTTGAGATAGGATCTCCACAGAGGTAATTAAGTTAAACTGAGGTCACTATGGTAAACCCTGCTCCAATATGATGGATGTCTTTATAAAAAGAAGAAAATTGGAGACAGACATGAACACAGGGAGCAGTCACATAAAGATGAAGGCAGAGATCCACAGGCCAAGGGAGGCCAAGGATTTCCAGGAACCACCAGAAGCTGAGAAAAGTGAGAGAGCAGTATCTCTCTCAGGTCCTCTGAAGGACCAAACCACATCAAAACCTTGATCTTGGACTGCCAGACTCCATAATTGAGACAATAAATTTCTGTTAAGTCACCCGGTTTGTGGTACTTCGTTATGGCAGACCTAACAAATGAATACACCACTTTTTTTTAACCCTACTTTATGTAAAATAACTACATTTCCAAAACAAATAAATATGAGTGAAAAGACTAGCGTTGGGCAGCCTAGGTGGCTCAGCGGTTTAGTGCCGCCTTCAGCCAGGGGCGTCATCCTGGAGACCTGAGACTGAGTCCCACTGGAGTCTGACGTCGGGCGCCCTGCATGGAGCCGGCTTCTCCCTCTGCCTGTGTCTCTGCCCCTTTCTCTCTCTCTCTCTCTCTCTGTGTCTCTCATGAATAAATAAATAAAATCTTTAAAAAAAAGAGTAGCGTTGCATTATAGTTTTATAAATCTCCTTAATGTCTGGCTTGATGAAAAGCACGTGATTTCCAAAGCTGCTTGTGTCCTTGAGAACTGCAGAGCTCTCAGCACTGGAGAACTCAGTCCAAACCTCTGCATTGAGAGAGAACCAAACACTAGCAAAGCTTCTGGCAGCATAATGCTGTGTCCCTAGAAGGACACCAGCCTCCTATTAAAATGTCTGCTTAATGCCTCCCTGAGGAATACTGCCAGGAGAAATTGCTGTTTGTTCTAACCAACACCCAAGGATAGACTCCTGACCTCCCTTCCCTCCTTTTTTTCCTAAAAACTGTAGGATTTTTTATTCAGTTAAGAGGTAGACAGATGAACATGGAAGGCTGTCCCGTTTAACTTGTCCAAAGTTCATATTCCACTCCATTCATCCATCCCACCCTGTCAGAACTCTTAAAGAAATAACCCAGACTGCCAGAAGGCTTTTTCTTCCTACTTCTTTTTAGCAATAATAGTCAATGAACTGCTTGCAAAGAAGTTACTACTAACTTAAATTTTCACTGTGTCCAAGGAACCTCCTGACCTCCCTTTCTTACAGCATTTACTAAAAAGACTTTAGAATTGTGAATTCTTTCTCTGTCTCTTTGAGACGTCTGTGTATATCCTACAACTCAGAAGGATCTTTCTCAAGGACCTGAAAGCCATTCCTTTGAAATACTATTGACAGGAAGGAGAGGGCTCCTGTCTCCAGTCTCTGAGGGAAGATAGAATCCTAACTTCGATAATTACCAGCTGGTGGCACGGCTGGCTTAATCATATAGACACTGACCAACACTTAGTAATTTTCCACGGGTCCTGCTCTGTCCCCCTTCTGATTCTTTCATTCTTCTTTAAAAGGTCCAGTCACCTCTCCACAAACGCAAATGAAGTTCAGTGCTTTCCCCTACTGTCAGCAGTTATTGAATAAAATTTGTTTTCACCATGTTAACTAATATCCGTTGTGTTTATCTTTAACATTTTCATTCTGTTGCAATATTACTCATCTGGAAGCCTCCGGAAAACTCTGTCTACTTTCGTGAGAGGAGGGGGTGGGGGCGTGAAGTCACCGACTGGTAGGAAGGGTCTCAGGAACTCCAGGTATCCCTGGCCACACTTTGAGAACTATTGCAATAGACAAACCCCTATAATATAATCAGGAGAAAACAAAATACAAGTAATAGAAAATTAAAAATTAAAACAATAGGGAAACATCATGCATTGAAGATCCAGCACCATTAGAACCAAGAGGAAAGTTAAACCCAGTTACTCATTCCATATAAATACTCGGGGCTGTTCCTACAAAAATAATAGACCCAACCCTCCCTCCCCTTTTCCCACCCTCTGGGGGTCTGCTGCCAAGGGGAAGGCAATAGTTCCTCCTGGGACCTTCTCTGCCCACCGAGAAAGGAATACTGCCTGGAAATTGTTTTGGTACCCATTAGCGGCCAAATTCAGTGCGGGTTTCTTGATTCCCAATGCAGCCACTGCCACCTGCTCAAGTGAATGAAGATGCTTGACCAATGCGCGTCCTGGGACCTCTGCGCTGGTCACGCTGGGCGGTGGGCGGGGTGTCCAGGGGAAATGTCCCTGCAGAGAGCGGACTGGTTGCTGTCCTTGGGGTGGGGGGAGGGCTAGGAGAGGCAGAGAAGAGAGGACAGTGATGGGCGAGTGTGGACTTTGCCAGCTGCTCTATCCCAGCCAATGACTACTTATTGATAGATGTATCATGTTTCTCATTTATTTTCTGTCCCTCTTCACTACACCATCAGCCCCTTGGGGGCAGCTATCTCTTCTCTGTGCTCGGTTTCTAGCACAAATAAATAGTGAAATATTTGCTACGGTTCGATTGTTTCTATTTCTTAAAAAAGACTTATCTATTTATATGAGAGTCACAGACTGAGACAGAGAGACAGAGACACAGGCAGGGGGAGAAGCAGGCTCCTCGCAGGGAACCCGATGCGGGACTCGATCCCGGATCCCGGGATCACGACCTGAGCCGAAGGCAGGCGCCCAACCGCTGAGCCACCCAGGCGTCCCTCTCTCTTCTTTATTAATAAAAATTTTAATGGACCCTAAAAGACCCACAGAAATGACACATCGCAAAGGGAACATCCCAAATCCAGAAAGAGAACACAATCAGCATTAGAAGCCGCGCCTGCCCCCTTCCGGTCACTAAGCCCCCATATCCATGATATTAACAAAACGTTTACACGCAAAATTACACGTGTAATTTTGACGCCTAGAAATAGGTTTTAAGTACAAAGGCTGTATATACTCCGAAGAGTAAAGCATGGCCAGCTAGGACGCCCAGGCCCGGGTTTCCAAGCAGGGCACCCCTCCAGCGAGGGCAAGCTGGCATCTCAACGCGGGGCCGCGGGAGCCACCGCCGCGGAACGCGGGCGCCTGCGGGCCATCCCGGCGCCGCGGCCGCGCGCAGACGCGAACCCCCAGCTGCTGGGGGAGGACGATCCCTCACAGCCTCATCCCTTCGCAGCTCGTCGGCGCTCCCCTTCGTCCCGGGCATGGAGACACCCAGTTGCCCAGTACCTGGGAGAGCACCGCCCGCAGCTGCCCACCCAGCACCGCCTAGCCGGGTCTGCTGCAGGAGCGCCCCCAGTGGCCGGAGGCCAGACGGCTGGACGGTCCCATTGGCCCGAAACCAGAAGGCTCTCATTGGTGGAAGGCTCGACAGATAAAAGCTTCCATTGGTCAGGCCCTGCAGCGCGCCGCACGGTCTTCTGGGAGTTGTAGTCGCAGCGTCACCAGCGCGGCCGCCATTGTGCGGCGGGCGGAGAGCGGAGTGGTCCCTGAGGCTGGGGCTGCTATAGTGTTTACGGCCATTGCGGGCTACTGTCCTCGACCTGTCGGTCCAGGATGAACCCCGAAGAGGAACCGACTGCACTGGCGATGGCTACGGGGCTGCCAGCGGAATGGCTTCAGGTAACAATAATAATAATGATGGCAGCGGGCCGAGCGACTCCCACAGGTATTGAGCCTTTAAGCCTTCCCCGCTCCCTGAAGGCCGCCTGCTGTGTGATGGCTCACAGTAACTGGTGTCAGTGGAGCGCCGAGATGACAATATTAACAGAATAGAAATGCTCTAATTCATGGAGTCAGCAAACACCCACCGAGAGCCCTCCATCGCGTGGCCCCTGGCCCAACCTGAGGGTAAGAACTGGTCACCACGCACCGCATTAGTGTGGCGGGAGCGACTACCGGGGGCGCAGTGGGGCCCACTAGAACCCAGGATGGTCCCTGCTTGCAAGGCCACCTGGGCAGGTGCCTGATTCAAAGCTCGGCAATTCTAGACTGTGGTCTCCATAAAATGCTATCTCCATGTGGCAGGAACCAAAAATAATTGATAATTCCTGAAGGCCACGTCTTTGAAATTTTGCACATACTGTCTTTTGTTGTTTACAAGGATTTGCATTATTTTAGATTGATAACCTTCAATTTGCATGTTTTCAGATAGTGTTATTGCAGATTTATTTTTTTTTAAGATTTTATTTATTTATTCATGAGACAGGCAGAGCAGAGGGAGAAGCAGGCTCCATGCAGGGAGCCTGATGCGGGACTCCATCCGGGACTCCAGGATCACGCCCTAGGCCGAAGGCAGGCACTAAACCACTGAGCCACCCAGGGATCGCAGATTTCCATTAAATGTAACCACGCTTTAGTTTGCTTTTACTGTGGATGGGTGGGGCAGGAATGAGCCTTGTTAAAGTAAAACAGAGATGGATACTAATAAAAGCAGTCAAGGTATATTTTTTAAAGATTTTTATTTATTTATTCACGAGAGACACACAGAGAGAGGAAGAGACAGGCAGAGGGAGAAGCAGGCTCCATGCAGGGAGCCCGATGTGGGATCGGATACTGGGACTTCAGGATCAGCCCTGGGCCAAAGGCAGGTGCTAAACCACTGAGCCACCCAGGAATCCCCTCAGTCAAGATATTTTATTCAGAACCTTTTGGAATAGGAGAAAGAGACTTCATTACAGAATTGGACTCAATTCCAAATACAACAAGTAAAAGTGGGAATTTATACCTGGGGTTAGGGGTGGGTGTAATTCTTGCTAAACTAACAGGATCCTTTTATTATTATTATTATTATTATTATTATTATTATTATTATTATTATTTTAGAGAGAGCACAAGTGGAGGGAGAGAGAAAAGGAAAGAATCTCCAACGGACTCCATGCTGAGCACAGAGCCCAGTGTGGGGCTTGATATCATGACCCTGAGGTCATGACCTGAACCAAAACCAAGAGTTAGATGGATGCTTAACTGACTGAGCCACCCAGGTGCCCAATGACCTAACAGGATTCTTGCTGAAGTAGGCCAAGTGATCAGATAATGCCTGGAGGACTGTGGGGGATGAGGACTTTGAAAAGATATGAGAGTGATCAGATATGGTGGGTGGGGATTTTGATTATACCAATTCTTTATGAATCTAAGTAATGCAAAATGGACACAGAAGCTAGAGATTAAAAAAAAAAGAAGAAGAAGAAGCCTAGAGATCAGGGCCTAGTTAAGAAGAGGGTTCAGAGGAGCCATACTCTCTCAAGGAGAGAGTCTGTAACAACCCAGAACTTAGTGGCATAAAGCAACGATAAATATTACTTCAGTTTCTGATGACAGGAATCCTTGAATGATTTAGCTAGGGGTTCTGGCCTGGGTGCATGAAATTATGATTAATATGTCAATCTGGATTGTTGTCATATGGGACTTGAGTAGAGCTAGAAGATCCACCTCGGAGATGGCTAACACATGTTAGTAGAGCTAGAAGATCCACCTCGAGATGGCTAACTCATTGCCCATTTGGGCCTCTATGTGGAGCTGCTTGGCTGGCCTCACAACTTGTCATCTGGCTTTCCAAAGAGTGAGTGATTCAGGAGAGGGCAAGGTAGAAGCCCTAATGCATTATGTGCTCTGGGGTCAGAATTTATGCACTGTCATTTGCACAGTATCTATTGGTTATACAAGTCAAACCTGCACAGAATAGGAAGGGACTACACAACTAGACAAGGGCTGGGAGTCATTGGGGGTTGTCTTGGAGGCTGGCCACCACATAAGGCAAGGAAGTAGAGGGCTTTGAGGTCTAGTGTAAGCTCCCTGTGGCTACTATAACAGCACCACATATTTGGTGGCTTAAAGCAATGCACATTTATTCTTACAGTTCTGGGGGTAAGAAATTGGAAATCATTTTTACTGGACTGAAATCAAGATGTTGGCAGAGCCACCCTTCCTGTGGAGGAACTAGGGGAGAATCGGTTTCCTTACCTTTTCTAGCTATTATAGCTGTAGACTGTGTATTCTTTGGCTAATGGCCCTTTGTCAGTCTTCAAAGCCAGCAGTATGGCATCTTGCTTTAGTGGTCACATTGCCTTTTGTAGTCTATAGTTAAGTCTCCCTCCACCCTTCCCTTAGAAGGACATTTGTGATTGCATGTAGGGCCCACCTGATTTCCCCATCTTAAAATCCTTAATCACATTCACATTCCATTTATGGAACATTCACTGGTTCCAGAAACTAGGACCTGCGTATCTTTGGAGACCATTATTCAGTCAGCTATATCCAGGCTGAAAGAGGTCATCCTGATAGAAAGATGAGGAGACATTCAAATTTTTTTAAGCAAGATGACTTGAGTTTGAAAAAAAAAAAATCATTCAGGCATCTTGGAGGTCAGGGTAGGAGAAATACTGAGAGCTAACTAGGATGTGGTGGGGGAGGTGGGTAGTGACCAGGTGCTGGCTCATGCCAGTGTGGTTTGGTCAGCCGTGGGAGAGTGTAAAGTAAAGGAGCCTGACAGCCCATACCTCCAGGCACCAATAGTGAAGAGCAAGAGGAGGGCTACAGGGGTCTGAGGTGAAGCAGCAGAGAGGGCCATGAAAAAGCAAGGAATGTTGGGCATCTGGGTGACTCAGTTGGTTAGGCTTCTGACTTTTAGCTCAGGTCATGATATCAGGTTCCTGGGATCTAGCCACATGTCAGGCTATACTCTGAGCAGGGAGTCTGCTTCTCTCTTTCTGGCCCCCACGACATCCTCACACTCTTTCTCAGGTAAATAAATAATCTAAAAAAAAAGAAAAGAAAAAAAGGCAAGGAATGGTCTCCTGCTAGAATTTCAAGAGGAGACATGAAGTACTTGTGTACTCAGTGGACCTGATGCCTGGGCTGTCACTGACAACCCATGCAGGGTGGGTGATGGTTGAAGGGGCAGAGTGGGGGAGGCAGGAGGTACAGGGAGCATGTATCAAGGTTTGAGGACCTTCTGAGTGGGAGGTGAGGACATGGGGACAGGAACAGAGACCTCTGTTCCCAACCAAAGGGTTCTTCATACCTCCTGCACAACTTTTGTCAGAGCCATATGCCACCTATACTATGATTTCTTTAATATTTTAAAGTCTACTTGTGTTTTTCTTAAAAGAAAATACCCCTTGGTTAATGATGCTTAGCATCTTTTCATGTGCTTATTCGATATTGGTATATTTTATATTTTCTTTGAAGAAATACCTATTTAAATCCTTTGCTCATTTTAATTGGGTTGTTGCTATTATTGAGTTGTAAGAGGTATGTTTTCCAGATACAAGCCACTCATCAGATGTGTGATTTGCTATTGTTATCTCCCAGTATGTAGATGTCTTTTCTTTTTTTTTAAATTATTTTATTTTATTTTATTTTATTTATGATAGTCACACAGAGAGAGAGAGAGAGAGAGAGAGAGGCAGAGACACAGGCAGAGGGAGAAGCAGGCTCCATGCACCGGGGCCTGACGTGGGATTCGATCCTGGGTCTCCAGGATCGCGCCCTGGGCCAAAGGCAGGCGCTAAACCGCTGCGCCACCCAGGGATCCCCTATATAGATGTCTTTTCACTTATTTTTTTTCCATTTCACTTTATTGATAGTGTCCTTTGGAGCACAAAAGTTTTTAATTTTGATGAAATCCAACTTTACTTATTTTTCCTTTCATTGCTTGTGTTTTTGCTGTCATATCTAAGAATCATTTGCCAATCCAAGATAGTGAAGATTTATCACTATGCTTTCTTCTAAGGGTTTCATAGTTTTAGCTTTTATATTTTGTCTTTTATCCATTTTGAGTTAACTTTTTATTTGGTGAGGTAGGGGACCAACTTTATTCTTTCGCATGTTGTCCTGTAGAAAGTGTTTTACAGCCACTTATTCCCCATCACAGCCCCCAAGAAGTGATTCTTTGTAGACAAGAAAACAAGGAAGTAGAAATAAGTACCTGCTCAAGTATACTTCTTGAGGAAGAAGTGGCAGAGTCAAAACTCAGAGTTCAGAAATATCTAGCTTTTGACAGTGGCTACACCCAGCCCACAGAAGGGTTTGATTTGTGGGACATGTTTTAGATACATTACATCAACTTATAAAAATTTAAAGTGGTCAGTTAAAAATTTGAACAAATTTTCAGCTACTCACTAGAAATTCTACTCACTAGAAATCATATGAAGCTTATATTTCCCCATGTTCAGTTGGTTCTGAGTCTCAGCTGCCCCTTCAGACAGGGCTTATATTACCTGTCACCTTCAGTGTCGCCTCTCAAAAATTAAGTACCCTTGTAGGCTCTTAAAGTAGCCCATTTCAGTCACTAATGAGCCTGCCTGGTCCCTGAAAAGGTAGGTGAGTTTCTGACTCCCAACTGTAAACCTCTCTTTTCAGGGAGTCTAATAAACCTTTCTTTGAATGAATCAGAGGATTATTTAGTGTATCATTTAGATGTTACTGTGTAACAAACTATCCCGAAATTTAGTGGCTTAAACCAGTAGCCATTTCTTTAGCCCAAAGATCTGCACCTAAGATCAGTTGTCGATCAGCTGCAATTAGTTTTGATCTTGCTTGGATACTTTCACATGCCCCCAGTGAGACCTGACTCCTACTACTCAGAACATGCACTCTCTCAGGACACTGGCCTACCTGTCCTCTGCTTTTCCATTCCTCTTCCTCTTCCTGAGAGCACTGACAGAGACAGTCAAGCTGTCAAGAGTGTGTGTGATGTTTCAGGAGCCAGTGACTTTCCGGGATGTGGCTGTGGACTTCACCCAGGAAGAGTGGGGGCAGCTGGGCCCTGCCCAGAGGACCCTATACCGTGATGTGATGCTGGAGACCTTTGGGCATCTGCTCTCTCTGGGTAAGGCCTGCTTCCCAAGCTGATGATCAGTCTCCTACAGTGACTTATTCTTGATGGGTTTTAAGTCATAGGGCCTCTGATATGAGGACTTGACCTTGGGGTGGTGATCAGAGATCTTGCATTCTCACTCCCTTGTGGAACAAATGGGCAGGGTTTTTTTTGCCCTTTTCTGTCCCAGGGCAAAGGTTTCACCTTATTGTTAGATGTCCTCGTGCCCTATCAGGAGTCTAGGGCTGGATCTTGAGCTGGTTCTTTCTCTCTATAGCAGATCTGCACATTCTGTGTCTTTCCCTTTTTCCAGGGCCTGAGCTTCCAAAACCTGAAGTCATCTCCCAGCTGGAGCAAGGGGCTGAGCTATGGGCAGCAGAGAGAGAAATTGCCCAGGGCTACTGTCCAGGTGAGAAGCTGCCAAATGGGAATCCCTAATGGGAACAGCTCAAGAGGTGACTACAGATATGCTGCTTGGAAAGGGTGGTGTGTCAGTGTCCCAAGACCACCCAAAGATCCAGTGATCACAGAGAGAAAGAATATAGAGAAAAGTCAGTCAGCAAGGAGAAAAGGCAGATGGGATAAAGTCCAGAAACCAAGATTATAGAGTTTTCCAGTAGAATCACATGGGACATGCTTAGGTCCCCCAGCAGTAAGTTGTGACAATACATGAGAAATCTTAGCTACTAGGGAAGCTTATTAGAGGCTCAGTGCCAGGGGGTTTCACTGGGGGCTGGTCATAGGCTGTGCCTGGCATAGACTAAGATTCCAGACTCCCAGGAGAAAGCGGGTATTAACCATAAACCGTATTGTTGGCACAGTTTGGGTATAGTGAGCCACTCATCATGGTGGTGGGAATACCCCTAAAACCCAGATTCTCACACCTAGCTGAGGGCCAATCTCAAAAGCTGGTCCTTCTAAAGATGGAAGGATGGTAGCCTCGGGCCTGCTCTGTTAGCTGTTTTCTGCACAGAATGTCTGTGCTCTGCTCCTGTACTCCCTGTTTTCCTCATCCTCCTCCCCATCTGCTTTTCTCCAGTGGTAAGAATATGACTTCTTCCTCCCTCTCATGTTCTCTCTCACCAGTCATTGAGTGGGCCCTTTCCACAGGCTCATTTCTTTTTCTTTTTCTTTTCCTTTTTCTTTTTCCTTTTTTTTTTTTTTTTAATTTTTATTTATTTATGATAGTCATACAGAGAGGCAGAGACATAGGCAGAGGGAGAGGGAGAAGCAGGCTCCATGCACCGGGAGCCCGACGTGGGATTCGATCCCGGGTCTCCAAGATCGCGCCCTGGGCCAAAGGCAGGCGCCAAACTGCTGCACCACCCAGGGTTCCCTCCTTTCTTTTTTTTTTTTTTAAGATTTCATATTTATTTATTTGAGAGAGAGAAAGAGGGAGAAGCAGGCAGGGCACCGAACATGGGGCTCAATCCCAGGATCACAACCTGAGCCAAAGGCAGACGCTTAACTGACTGAGCCACCTGGCACCCTTCTTTTTTTTTCAAGATGTTATTTAAGTAGTCTCTACACTTGATGTGGGGCTTGAACTAACAACCCTGAGATCAAGAGTCACATGCTCTACAGACTGGGCCAGCCAGGTGCCCCTCTACAGCATCATTTCTAATGTGTGAACTTGCCCTCCATCTTCTCCATTTTACTCTATAAATGTCCAGATTCTGTAAACCTCCACACTCTTATGTTCTCTTAGAAAAAAGGATTGTGTGGGATCCCTGGGTGGCGCAGCGGTTTGGCGCCTGCCTTTGGCCCAGGGCGCGATCCTGGAGACCCGGGATCGAATCCCACATCGGGCTCCCGGTGCATGGAGCCTGCTTCTCCCTCTGCCTGTGTCTCTGCCTCTCTCTCTCTGTGACTATCATGAATAAATAAATAAAATCTTTAAAAAAAAAAAAAAGAAAAAAAAAAAGAAAAAAGGATTGTGTTCCTTTGTACATATCTTGAGAAATGGGCTAGTGTAGCTCAAAAGGGTTTGTTTTTGGTTCCCCCTATTCCCCACAAAGCAGCCACTGCTGTATCCGGCTCAGCATTCCAGTAATGCCAAGGCTGATGGTTCTTATTCTTCTGGATTTTTCATGGGGTAATGGCATGGATGCAGCAGCTCTGGCCATCACATCTATGCTTCAGGGAGAGGGAGGTAGGAAGAATACTGACAGTCACATTTGTGTGTCTCCACCTTATTTTTTAAAGATTTTATTTATTTATTCATGAGAGACATAGAGAGAGAGAGGCAGAGACACAAGCAGAGGGAGAAGCAGGTGCCCTGCAGGGAGCCAGATGTGGGACTCCATCCCAGGACCCTGGGATCACCTCCTGAGCCAAAGGCAGACACCCAACCACTGGCCCACCCCAGGCATCCCTACATTTGTCCCCTTTTTTCAGAACTCCAGATTTTGTCCATTGAGGTCTCCTTAGTTAGGACTGGGTCAAATCTACATACCTTACCCCAGCCTCTATGGAGGCTGGAAGGAAGGCCTGCATTGTCATAATTGGCTTATATCTGTTACAATCCCTTCTCTGGACTGGTGCATTGGTACCCTGACAACATTGTAGTCAGGCTATGACTACAGGTTACATAGCCAGAGTAGTTACATAGCTTCTTAGCCTCCCAACAGAATGCCTCTGACACCACCTAGGGCTTTCTGACCTGCAGGAAATAACATGTACCTCCACAAGAGGGTATAGCCTATCATCCTAGGGCAGGGGTGAATCTGCAGTGGATGCAGAAGTACCATGTCTCCTCTGAGGCAAAAGATCCTGAAGTGCCCAACATGTTTGGCTTCTTCCAGCTCCAAACACAAAGTCTGCCAGCCTTTGATCTAGGCCAGTACCTGGGCCTATGGCAGATATTCAAGAGATTTTTGTTGAATGAATGAAAGTGTAAGGCTGTTTCTGCAGATGACGCACTTGGTATCAGCATAAGAGCAGAACAGATTTACTTGGAGGCAGGGGTAGTAAGGATGTAGACCCAGTGAGTTGGGGGCCTGTTACCGTCTCTATGTTTTTTCCACCAACTCCCTCAGAGCTCTTGGTATTCTTTTAGGCCGGGAGCCTGGACCTGAAAGCCAAGTGCCACCCAAGGAGCATGTCCTTCCTGAGGTGGATCCATCCCACGTCACTGAAGGGGAAGGCTTCCTGAGGGATGCTCCCTGTCCCACCATACTGAGGGAAGACCGGGAATGTGAGGGCCAGGTAAAGTTGCCTGAGAAAGAACAGGATAATTTGAGGCAATTGGAATTTAACCTCAAAGAAGCGCCAATTCAAGATAAAAGCTATGAAAGCCTCAGACTTGGGGAAAATGGTGTCCTGAGCTCAAACCTAAATCCATTCCCAGAGATTTCTAGGATTGAGTATCTCTGTGCTTACAACTCACAGGTTATAAACTCGGAACGTAACTCAAGCTTAGTCAGTCAGCAGACAGGCTCCTCAGGAAAAGAGCCGTGTGACAGCAGTGACTGTAGTAGAACTTCCAGTCAGGCCATTCCAATTCTGGAACTCACACGAAGCCAGGTACAGGATAAACCCT
This sequence comes from Canis lupus familiaris, assembly GCF_011100685.1. Taxonomy (NCBI): domain Eukaryota; kingdom Metazoa; phylum Chordata; class Mammalia; order Carnivora; family Canidae; genus Canis; species Canis lupus. Next base: position 100,399,764 of record NC_049222.1, on the reverse strand, counting down.
ACAAATGTACAGACTGCGGGAAGTCATTTAACCACAATGCTCATCTCACAGTGCATAAAAGGATTCACACGGGAGAAAGACCTTATATGTGCAAAGAATGTGGGAAAGCCTTCAGCCAGAACTCCTCCCTGGTTCAGCATGAGCGAATCCACACAGGAGACAAGCCCTATAAATGTGCTGAGTGTGGGAAGTCTTTCTGCCATAGCACACACCTTACAGTCCATCGGAGAATTCACACTGGAGAGAAACCCTATGAATGTCAGGACTGTGGACGGGCCTTCAACCAGAATTCATCCCTGGGCCGGCATAAGCGGACACACACCGGAGAGAAGCCATACACTTGTAGTGTGTGTGGGAAATCCTTCTCACGGACCACTTGCCTGTTCTTGCATCTGAGGACACACACAGAGGAGAGGCCATATGAGTGCAACCACTGTGGGAAGGGCTTCAGGCACAGCTCCTCTCTGGCCCAGCATCAGCGAAAGCATGCTGGGGAGAAGCCATACGAGTGCCGCCAGAGGCTAATCTTTGAGCAGACACCAGCTCTAACAAAACATGAGTGGGCAGAAGCCCTTGGCTGTGACCCACCTCTGAATCCAGATGAGAGAGCCCACCGGAGCGACAGGCCATTTAAGTGTAATCATTGTGGGAAGTGTTTTATTCAGAGCTCGCACCTCATCCGACACCAGATAACTCACACCAGAGAGGAGCCCCAGGGACGGAATCGGCGACGGCTTGAGCAGTCCTTTGGCCGGACCTCACAGCTTGGCCGCCATCAGCACACACACTCAAGCGAGAGCTCTGGGGGTGGGACAAAGGCAGGACAGCCTGCAAGCCAGGCCCTTGCCTTGTTTGACATCCATGAAATCATGCAAGAGAAAAACCCAGTTCATGTTATCGGGGTTGAAGAGTCTTCTATGGGTGCTTCTGTATTATTTGACGTTAGAGAATCCTCATAGGAGAGAAACTACATATGATTTTTGGAACCGCAGGTACAAAAATGTGGTAGATCCACATAGTATGTTCATCGAAAGGAGGACTGGGGGTAGAAATGTCTAAGGTGACCTCTGATTTCTTAAGGAAGTGGTGCTTCGCAATACCTGAGATTCGTAGTTCTCAGATCGGTCAAGCCCAGTGCCCCCTTTAACCACAGGTGTTTTGTGCCATTCCCTATACTACAAAATGAATTCACAGGTAATATAACCTATACACGTGTAGTGTAAAAAATCGAAAAATGGCCGCTTTTTTAAAAGCATAATTAAAAGTAATTTATGGTAGAGTAATGTGTACTCAGTTGGTGTGGTATTTCTCCATATGACTGTGTGGGCCATTATGCATGGACACCTGGGGTGGGCTGTTGTCATCTGGTATATGGGGTATAATGTTGGCCATGAAAATATTGTGAGGGGCATTCCTGTATGGGATGTGATTTTCTTAAGTGGTGACTAACTCTTGCAAAAGTTTGGAACAAAACAAGATACTATTATTTCATTTCTGGAATATTCTGTATAAAATTCTAAGCATGCAGGAGTTAATTTGTGTTTATATGTGAAGCTGACTTAGGATCTCAGTTCATACATTACACTCTGGTTGTTTCACACATACATACATACATGGTCCACAGGGGCCAGTTCTGTACTTCATAGTCATTAGAACACACTTGGTACCCACCACATAAGCCCAGATCAAATGACAAAAAAGCCCCCGTGAAATTCTACTACATTCTCTTGGGGTGTCACAGCTCCTACTGAAAGCCATTACCTTGAAATTGTCAGTGTTGCTTAAGCCAGACGTTCTCAATCAGGATGGATTTGTCCTCCAGGAGACATCTGGTGATGTCTGGAGACATTGTTGGTTGTCATAACTGGCAGAACAGAGGGGTGCCACTTGGCAGCTAGTGGGTGGAAAATGCTGCTAAACATCCTATAATGCCCAAGATAGCCCCCTTAACAAGGAATTATCTAGCCACAAATATGCCAAGGTAGGGAAATCATGCCCAGCACTACAGCCAACGTTTTCCAGATTAGGTGAGGGCTCTACTAACAACCCTAAACCTTTGATTTTAACAAATGATATCATTAATTGATTTAAACATAAATGTTTTCTGGTGATTTTTTTACTGTTTTGCAACATTCCTAATTGGTGTGAGAAAAGGAAGAGAATCTACTTATTTTTCTGAGTGATGCAAATTTTAGCATTTTTATCATGGACATTGTAAAACATGAATAAGCCCCACTTTTGACCATTTCTCCTCACTGCTGTGTGGGGTACAGATTTGGGAATGTTCTACCTATCAGTAGTGCTTTTTGGGGTAGGGGACACCCAATGGTAACTTGCTGGTTCCAGACAGCTCTAGAAGCCAGGCCTGCAATTGTCCCTTTACCTCCACCTCAGCCCCCATAATGGCAGCTCCTGAGGGTCATGTTTCCCCAGTCTCAGAGGCTGAGGTTACAGTGGCCTTGGTGGGTAAGCTGGGAGCAAGCTTGTCACTTGCCTTCCTCTCCAGGCAACAGAGATCTTTACAAATTTTTCTATTTCTCATTTCAGGTCGCATTTCCTAGGCATAATATCCCTACTGATAGTCTTACAGATGTTTTGAAACAAAGGTAGATGAACTCCTCAGGGGAGGTTACTATAAACTACAGAGGACATGATTTTATAAGTATAAAAGTAATGTAAATTCTTTACCGCAAATGTGGAAGATGCACAAAAGTAAAATTTAATTCCTCATACTTCCACTATCCAGAGATGGTCATTACCATTAAGATTTTAATTTTCCTATAATTTTTTCTTAAAAATACATGTATACATATAGTGTACACTAGGTCTTAGGCGCACAAAAAATGTATAGTATTGTTATGTTTAGAAAATTGGAATCCTTTCTAGTTCTCTTGTAACACATGTTTCTTACTATATTTTGAGCATTTTCCTCTGCCAATGAATTTCATGTAGCTTTTTAAATTACCTTTCAGGAAGATTGTAACAGTGTGACCACCTAGCATTTTATCAGCCTTGACTTTTATCCAAAAGGGGGGAAGGATTTCCTATACATTTCCAGGGGAAGTATAAATTGATACAGGCTCTGTGAAGGGCAACTTACTAGTTGCTATCTAAAATTACAAAGACACAAACTCTTTGTCTCAGTAAACCTGTTGCTGGGAGTGAATCCAATAGATTTATTTGTATGTTGTAGACTATTTGTACATGGTTTCCCTATGGTATTGATTTAAGAAGTAAAAATTTGTAAACAACCTTAGTGTCCACCATGGGGAGCTGGGTTAGTGATTTGTGCTGGAATGGAGAACTACACAGCTTTAAAAATGGGGACTGTCTATGTGATAATATGGGAAAGAGCTCCAAGATACATTGTTAAATGAAAAGGTATAAAACAGTGTGTAAAGTATGTTTCCATTTGTGTAAAAAATTTTTTTGGTCACACACAGACAAACACAATCTCCTAAGGGTACAAAGTAACAAGGCATACTGGTTGCTCTTGGGGAGGAGAACTGGGAGGAAAGGGATGAGGAATAATTTTCATTCTATATCTTTTGATATTTTTGGAATTTTGAAACATGTAAAAGTATTAACAGTTCAAAAAATAAATTTAAATTAAAAATCTCAACTCTTGCAAATTAAAGTTTGATAGTTGGTTTCATTGTTCTCTGTCATGCACCCCCCGCCACACACACAGGCACACACTAAATTCGTAGCCATAGTTGTTCTTATATAGGCACACATGTTTGACGATTGAGTTAATGGAACCAGTTAAGTGTAAAATAGCTTTGACTCCATGAATTTTCCTCCAAGCTATAAATTAGCACATAAATTTTAGTAGTAAATAAGTTTTCAAGTTATTTCATTAAAGTCCCTGTATCAGCCCAAATTATGAGAGTCCACACAACACATGAATTGTGGCCAACAGCCAAGTTGCCCATTTTCAGTATCGCCTTGTACATCTTCAGAGATACTCAAGTCGTTTGTGCATAAGGTAACTGAGGAGAATTCCTCATCCAGTCTGAAGAGCAGTCTCCCATAAATTTCTTGTAAGGAGACCCAAGGTGAATATCTTCCAGACGTTCCAAGTTGTCTAGCATGGTAGTCACTAGCCACATGTAGCTATTTAAATGTAATTTTAAATTCACCTAAAATTAAAACAATTGAATTCCTCATGTGAATAACCACATTTAAACTGCTCACTAGTTACATTTTCCTCATCTCTAGAAAGTTCTTTTGCACAATGCTGGTCGAAGGTAAGTGGCTGAGAGGATTAACTAATGTGAGAAAGCCTGCACACGAGGCGGTGGCCGGGTGCAGTGCGTGTTTTTTTATTGGGTTTTGAATAAAAGACGAAAACAAAAAGGTAGGACGTCATTGGAAGAAATTAGCATATAGGCTGAAGTAGGTAATCGTGTGGTTTCCTGGGTAGGCAGAAGAATGTACTGGATCTTAGAGGAAATCTGATGAAGCTTTACAGGAAACGGTGCGTGTGTGTGTGTGGGGGGAATTTCCCCGACTATACATAGCCAGACATGTGTGGGTGTACGTGCGTGTGCGAAGAGAAAAGGGTACGCTGTATATTTAAAAGTACATAGCCTACGCGTGTAGCTGACTGGTCCTACGCTCCAGCGGCGCAGAGCAACCAGGTTCCTACGCTCCCTCCCTGGTGCCGAGCGCCATTTGGACTCCTTTTCCCAGAAGGCTGTTGACCCTATGCTTGGCCGGTTTCCAGCACGCATCGGGCAGGGCTCTCTGGGAGAATATCCCGAGCTCAGCGCGGGCCACCGGCAGAAGAGCAGACCGGAAGTGTCTTTGGCTATTGTACTCACGTCGACGGCTGGTGGCGCCATTCCCGCTCTGTGAGGGGTTGGCTGCGGTGATGAGTCTGCTGTTCCGGCGGCGTGGTGGCTTATGTGAGTGTGAGGGACGACGAGGCCCACGTGTGCATGCCATGGTAGTGACTGAGTGGCCGAATGGGGCCCAGAAGGGAGCGCGGCCCTGGGGTGGGGGACGGGAGAGAGGAAGAACAGTGGGCGCGCGCACATGCCGGGGGATGTGAGGAAGAGACCAGTGCGTGCCCGTGAGACCTCAGCTGTGTATGGCCGAATGTGACACTGCACGTGTGCGCGTCAGAGAGGAGAGGTGTTTTGCATGTGAGTTACCACCTGTGTGTGCATGAGCCCTTAAGTGTGTGAGAGGGGCCCAGTCCGTCCGTTCTTGTGTGTGCAGGTGTAACAGGTTGTGCATGTGGCTGAATGTGTCACCACATGTACGTTTCAGGGGGAAGGGTATCCTGCATGCAAGACACCACCTGTGTGTGCAGATGAGACCTCAGGTGTGTGTGTATGTGGGGGGGGGGCAGTGTGTCGGAGCCTGTGTGTGCAAGTGTGACCTCAGGTATGTGCATTTGCCTGAATGTATTACTGCTTGTGCATGTCAGAAGGGAAGAGTGTATTGCACATCTGACACCATCTGTGTATGCAGATGAGACCTCAGGTGTGTGTGAGTGGTCAGGTGTGTCACCATGCATGTTTGTGGGGAAGGGGTGTTTTGAATGTGTGACACCTCCTTTGTGTCTGCAGGCATGACCTCAAGTGTGTGCCTATGGCCTCTACCCCTTAGTTATCACTCCCTGTTCCCCTTTTCTCCAGCCCCTGGCAACCAGTAATCTACTTTCTTTTAATTTTCTCTGTTCTGGATATGTGATATAAATGGGATCAAACAATATGTGGCTTTTTTGTGTTTGGCTTTTTTCACTGAACATAATGTTTTTAAAGTCCATGTTGGGCCATGTATCAGTACTTTATTCATTTTTATAGCTGAATAATGTTCCATTTTGTTAATATACCACGTTTGTTTACCTGAATAATGCTGCTGTGAACACTCACAGATTTTTGTGTGGACATATATTTTCAGTTTGGAGGAGGGAGGCATTTGGGTCTGTCCCAGGGAAGTACTTGTGTATGGCCACACCTGCTCCCTGTTGCTTTTGCTTACCCAGTAGTATTTCATTTCTAGAATCCTAGCCCTGAGCCCCCAAGTGAAAGCCAGGAGCCTGACTGCTATATGGGAGTAGATGGGAGGAGGCAGTGGCTTTGGGAACTGGAATCCAGCCCTGCAAGAGTCATCTACAATTTGAGATCTGTCTGAGACTAAGACCACATGCCCCCTATCTGTGGTCAAGCTGCTGTGGTCAAGCAGCCCAGAGACAGCAGAGTGGCAGGCAATGGATCTTGAGGAGCCGGTGAGGCACATGGCAGAGTGGTGGTGGTAGGGCTGGACATGTTCAGAAACCAGATCTTCCTCAAAACATGCCCTTCTCCTCCTGCCTTCACTGTTCTGCCATCCTCAGTCTAATCAAGACTACCATCTCCTCACAGATCTCCTGCCTTCCCTTGCCCCCTCTATTGCTCTCTATACTGCCCTGAAGGGGTCTTTAAATCCTGAACAGTGAAGCTATGTCCCCCTTAAACCTTCCATCCCTGCCCTGGTTGTCACAGCAGAGTTGGCAAACTCTCCCTTTAAATACCAGGTAGCGGGGTACCTGAGTGGCTCATTGGGGGGCACCTGGGTGGCTCAGTGCTTGAGCTTCTGCCTTTGAATCAGGCTGTGCTCCTGGGGTTCTGGAATCAAGTCCCGCATTGGGCTCCCCACAAGGAGTCTGCTGCTGCCTCTGCCTGTGTCTCTGCCTCTCTCTCTCTGTGTCTCTCATGAATAAATAAATAAAATCTTAAAAAAAAAATTAAAAAAACCCCACACCAGGTAGCAAGTGTTTTCAGCTTTGTACGCTAAGAGGCAAAACCAAAGATGTCAGGTAGATACTTACCTAATGAGAGAAATTTTTTCACATATTTTTTCCGCATGAAATCCAGAACTTTATCAAATGCTAATATCTGAATTTCATGTACCATTAATCTTCTGATGATTTTTCCCTCCCAACCACTTAAAAATGGAAAAACTATTCTTAGCTCACACTCTGTATAGCAATGGGTTTGCTGACCCCTGATTTGACCAAATCTACAATTCTTCCCATGCCTTCTGGGTCTGCCCGTTTCCAGGCTTCACCTACAGCTCTCCCTTTGCCCATGCCCCTGGCCACTGAATAACATTTAAGCTTAGATATTACCTCAGAGGACCTCCCTGACCACCTGATCCAAAACAGGTGCCACACATATCTACATTATGCTTTTCAGCACTTTACTACATTTGAAGACTTTATACTTGCTCCCATTCATCATAGACTGTAAGTTCATGATGTGGTACACAGTCTCCATGGAGTATTTGGTAAATGAATGAATGAACAAACACCCTCTGCAAAAGGTACTATTGCCCAGTTTTACAGATAGAAAGCCCAGGCTTAGATGAATTGAGCAACCCAAGGTCACCCAGCAGAGAGTGGTAAGGGGATTTGATCCAAATTCTGACAGACTCCACTTATCCCTCATGCTCACTGTTTACAGCCTAGGAATGACACTGGGAGGAAGGTGTGGGCACTGGGTACATCAGGACCCCAGGGATCAGCTCTCCACTCTCACCCTTGTGTGTGTTGGAGGTTGGGGGGTGCAAAACGTCCCATGTCAGTCCTTCACTCCTGGGAGTCTGATAGGACCTGAATTCAGGACAGCTGGGACTATTGCTTTTCCCTCAGAGCATTTGCCTACCTGGTATCTCACTTTGTCCCCAAACAATCCCTGTGGAGGCATCCTGGCAGGTGTCTGCTGCCAGCAATGTCTGTAAACCTGATAGTATTGGGCTGAGACCTCAGACTGTTACACAGCATATAATTTACTTTGTATGAAGTTCAAGAATAGGCACAACTTACGTGCTGTTTGAAGTCCCAGCAGCAGTCAGTCACGCTGGGGCTTCCACCTTCCTGGAAGAGGTGCCTGACGGGGGCTGTCTGTGATGCTGAAAGTCCTAGTACTGAGCTGTCTGAAATGGTAGCTAAGAGCCACATGGAGATATTAAAAATGTGAATCAGTTAAACTTCAAATTATACATCCAGTATCTCAGTCACACCACCTGTGTATCTACTGTTCAGGAGCCACATGGAGCTGATGGCTGCCAATTGGACAGTATAGCTTCACATTTTCATCCTCACAGAAAGTTCTAGAGCTTAATCTGGACAGTGCCTATACAGGTGTGTGCATTGGTCAAAACTCATTGAGCTGAGCACTCATACATCTATTAAAAATATATCTTTTTGATGGGGCAGCCCCGGTGGCTCAGTGGTTTAGCGCCACCTTTGGCCTGGGGCATGGTCCTGAAGACCCGGGATTGAGTCCCACATCGGGCTCCCTGCATGGGGCCTGCTTCTCCCTCTGCCTGTGTCTCTGCCTCTCTCTCTCCTTGTCTCTGTGTCTCTCATGAATAAATAAATAAAATCTTGGGATCCCTGGGTGGTGCAGCGGTTTGGCGCCTGCCTTTGGCCCAGGGCGCGATCCTGGAGACCCGGGATCGAATCCCACGTCAGGCTCCCGGTGCATGGAGCCTGCTTCTCCCTCTGCCTGTGTCTCTGCGCCTGTCTCTCTCTCTCTGTGACTATCATAAATAAATAAAAATTTTAAAAAAAAATTAAAAAAAAAATAAATAAATAAAATCTTTGAAAAAATAAAAATAAAAAAATACATTTTTGAAAGCAGACTCAAGTCTGACTTCCTGAGTTTAGATTCTCACCCATCACTGGCTTTACACCTTTGATTTAACCTGTGACCCTCTCCTCACCTGTATAACAGGGTGATGATAGTACCTCTTTTTCCTTGTATTAGGAAACTTGGCCAGAATTGCACAGCAAGCCTTGAGAAGTCTGCACCCTGGGGTGGCATGGAGCTGCAGCACCGGCAGCTATAGCTGCCCACAGGGACTCATGGATAGTTCTGTTTTAGAGGCAGGGTTCTGAGGTCCAGCCTCCAAGCATCAAATCAGAGGACTGCTTCTTGTGGAGCCCTGAGCTCAGTGACCTTCTACCCAGCTTGGGAGCCAGGATGGGATGGAGGGTATAAAGGTGGTGTGGCTTCTGGCAGCAAGGACACCATGAGGTGTTCCTATATTATATTTCATTTCACAAAGACCTTCTGAGACATAACACCATCCATCCTCCTGGGGACCCAGGAAGAAATGGGCTCAGAGCAGGGATATGGCTAGTTAGTGCAACATAGTGGCACATAGTAGAGCCACAGGTCAGAGCTTCCTACTCCCAAGTATTTGTCATCCTCTGGGTCATCCTGGATCCGTGGTGGCTGTGTAGACCCCTTTACGAGAGCCCGGGTGGGCTGTCACATCCCCAGACTGATTCTGGGAGGTGTGGGACCCTCTGTCTGTCCATGTGGATACTGCTTTCTCCATAGGATTCACTATCTGGGCTGGTCATAGGTGGGAACAAGAGTAGGGGTGCTTCACTGCAGAAGCTCAACTCAAGCAAGCATCTTGCTCTTCAGTACATTAGTTTCCTTCCTGCAAAATAGGTCTGGTAGTGTTGATCCTAACTATCCCTCAGAGGGACAGAATAAGGATCAAGCAAGGTGATGTAAGATGTCCACACCATGCCTAGCATGTAGTAAGTGTTGGGTGCTATGGTTCTGCCAATCCCTGGGAGGTAATCAGGAGGGAGCAGGCCCAGGTGGTTGGTGTAGGAGGAAATACCTATGGGAGGGTCTGGGGTGGGGGGGGCCCTGGAAAGAGTCTAGTGGCTGGCAAGGGTAGAGATGTGAGATGAGGGGACTTTGGGGTGTGGGTCTCGAGCCTGAGGGCAGATCTGGCCTCTCTCACATCCCCTCTCCTCCTCCAGCTCTTCCTTCTCAGTAGAGCATCAAGGAAGACAAGCCCAAGGCCCACAATACTGCATTCCCAACAGATGTTTTCCACGTGAGTTTTCAAAAATGCCAGCAGTCTCATCAGACATACTCCTTTCTATTCTTCCTTCTGTGGTACTTCTACACCTTGGCACTGGAATGGAGCCACAGCCCCCAAGGAAAATGAGTCCTGGGGCAAGGCCCCTTCCTCTGTCCTGGCCACTCCTCCTCCTCTTCCTCTTCTTCCTTCTCTCTTCACTGCAGGGTGGGGCTTAGTGACCCTGTCAATTTAGGGGACCTTGGAGGAAATCCTGGCCTGGACCAATCTGGGACATAGGCTCTTTATGGTCACCCTGCTTATCAGCAAATATCCAAGGAAAGGACAGAGCAGGGCCTGTCATATGCAGACACCTGGAAGATATTAATGGGCAAATGAGTGAATGGTGGCACTGAGCAGCATTTAGAAAGGTGGTTAGGGGCTTTGGGTGTTAATGGTAAGTAGTTACTCAGAAATTGATGTTGCGGGCAGCCCTGGTGGCCCAGCGGTTTAGCGCCACCTTCAGCCCAAGGCCTGATCCTGGAGATCCACGATCTAGTCCCACGTCAGGCTCCCCACAAGGAGCCTGCTTCTCCCTCTGCCTGTGTCTCTGCCTCTCTCACTCTGTGTCTCTCATGAATAAATAAATAAAATCTCTTTAAAAAAAAAAAAAGAAATTGATGTTGCTTGCTGACAGACTCTTTCTTCATGGAGTCTGCAAGGAGACAGCAACACACAAGCAGAGGGATTGTTGCCACAGCCTAGGGGTGCTGCTGTGGAGCAAAAAGTCCAGGTTGGGGACACTTACTGGTCCCAGAGCATATGTGGCTGGTGTTGGGTGCCATCCCATCCTCCAGGCCTCCCCTGCCCAGCCCTAAAGAGGATGCAGACCATGCAGGTGTGACAGATGGCTTTATGGGGGGCTGACAGGGGCCATCCAGCTGTTTCTCTGGGGGCCACAAAGCTGAGTGCTTTGGGAAGTGATGAGGAATTACTATGTCTTTTTTTTTTTTTTTTTTTTTGGAATTACTATGTCTTAATCTGCTCAGGCTCCTGTAACAAAATATGGTAAACTGTGTGTGAACTTAATCAACAAATTTATTCCTCGGGATCCCTGGGTGGCGCAGCGGTTTGGCGCCTGCCTTTGGCCCAGGGCGCGATCCTGGAGACTCGGGATCGAATCCCACGTCAGGCTCCCGGTACATGGAGCCTGCTTCTCCCTCTGCCTGTGTCTCTGCCTCTCTCTCTCTCTCTCTGTGTGACTATCATAAATAAATAAAAAATAAAAAAAAAAACATTTATTCCTCATAGTTTTGGAGACTAGAAGTCCAAGATGAGGGTGTCAGCAAGGCTGAGTTCCAGTGAGAGCTCTCTTCATGACTTGCAGACAAGCTGTCTTCTCTCTGTGTCCTCACACACTGGGGAGAGAGCCAAGGCGAGAGCACACCTTTGGTCTCTCCCTCTTCTTATGAGGGCATTAGGCCCATCATGGGGCCCGATCCTCATGACCTCATCTAAACCTAACCCCACCCCCTCCAAAAGGCTCCACTTTTTTTTTTTTTTCAAAAGGCTCCACTTTTAAACACCTTTATACTGAGGGATAAAGCTTTAACAGGAATTTGGCAAAGACACAATTATTCCAGTGGGACCACAGCACTCAGTGTCAAGGTGATAATAGTGCCACTCACAGCATGAGCCACACCCCTTACCCCATAACAATCAAGTGTTCTCAGAACATTCAATCTTGCTATTCCCCATGGGGCTGGGCTGGTCAGACAGGGCCCATGGTTGAGCCAGTGCATGTGGGATGTTTCAGAAGCCAGTGACATTTAAGGATGTGGCCGTAGACTTCATACAGGAGGAATGGGGGCTGCTGGACCCCACGCAGAGGATCCTGTACTATGACGTGATGTTGACGAACTACAGCAACTCGGTGTCCCTGGGTGAGGCCTTCCTGTCACCTTTTTATCCATGTCCCATGTGTGTATTTCCATGTGTGCTCACACATACATGTGTATATTTATCCCCTGCCTTGTCCCCAGCAACCCACACCCAGGTATGTCCTTGCTCTGATGTGTGTCCCCCACTTGGATCCCGTCTGTACAGAGTGGACGCCCCACCCCACATCACCACAGAGAGACCTCTCCCATGCCTGAGGCACACACACTGCACTATTGGGCCTGTTGGGGCCTGGCTGGGTTGTGGCAACAGCGTCAACACTTCCCTCCTACTTTATATCTATGGGCAGGTCTTCACGATTGCAAACCAGATATGATCTCCAAGCTGGAGCAGCGGGAAGACCCCTGGATTATGGAGAAAGATATCCTGAGAGGTCCAGGTGAGTGAAATAAGATTCTATCAGATCGGTATTTTTTTGAAAGATTTTTATTTATTTATTCATGAGAGACACACACACACACACAGAGGCAGAGACATAGGCAGAGGGAGAAGCAGGCTCTGTGCAGGGAGCCAGATGTGGGACTTGATCCCAGGACTCCAAAATCACACCCTGGGCCAAAGGCAGGCAGGCACTAAACTGCTGAGCCACCCAGGGATCCCCAGATCAGGTATTTTTTAAAGTTAATCTTTTCCCCCAGCTTTTTTAAAGGTATAATTGACAGATAAAAATTGTACATATTTAAAGTATACAACATGGTATTTTGATATACATTATGAAATGGTCACTATCAAGCTAATTTATATATCCATCAACTCACAGAGTTGTGATGTTTCTTTCTGTAGTGAGAACGCTTCCAATCAACTCTTAGGAAATTTGAGGTATACAATACAGTATCGTAACTACAGTCATGATGCTTCAGATCAGTTTATTTCTCCTCCTGGGAAAAGGAGGTGCAATATACATCAAACAGAAAGGATCTAGTAGTTGCAAGAGCCTGAAAACACCTGACAGTCATTTAGTAGTCACTTCCCCGGACCTGCCAGCCACCAATCTGCTTTCTGTCTCTATGATTTGCTTGTTCTGACCTTTCAGATAAATGAAGTTTATATAAATGTATTCATATAAATTCATTTCTTTTTTAAAAAAGATTGTATTTATTTATTAATGAGAGATACAAAGAGAGTCAGAGATAGAGAGAAGCAGGCTCCATGTAGGGAGCCCGACATGGGACTGGATCCCGGGTCTCCAGGATCACACCCTGGGCCGAAAGCAGGCACCAAACTGCTGAGCCACCCAGGCATCCCAAATTCATTTATTTTTCATATAGATATATGTCATGTTATGTGTATCCTTTTTGTCTGGCTTCTTATTTATTTATTTATTTATTTATTTATTTATTTATTTATTTATTTATTTTTGTCTGGCTTCTAACCTCTGGGAACAGTGCTCTATGCACATTCATGTCCAGATTTTTTGGACATTCTGTTTGACCAGGCCCTGTTGCAGTAAGTGTTTGGTTATAAAACAATCCCAATGGCAGCTGACAGGTGGGGTGACTCTCAGCCTTGGCCCATGCCTATCTGTGTTCCATTCTACCCCTTCCTTGCCCATTGTGCAGAAGAGGGTTGACAGCAGATATGAGGTCACCATTCTTCAAAAGGCCTGATACAGGGCTGGCCTTTGGCTGGTGTCTGGAAACTTGGATCGTGGGAAGATTCCCACCATTCCCTGAATGATAAGAGTGGTTCACTGCATGTAAGCAATTTGTACAAATAGTGTGATTTATACCAAATGCCTACTTTCCTTCTGGGAGTCTGAAATTTTGGTACATGCTACGTAGTGGGTGCATATGTGGCCAGCCCCTAGTAAAACCCTGGGCACTGAGTCTCTAACAAACTGTAGACGACACTTTATGTGTCAGAATCCAGTGCTAGAGGGGTTTGGCGTGTGCTGTGTGGCTCCACTGGGAGAGGACTCTGCCCCCTGTGCCTTCTCCCTTTGCTGGTTTTGCCCAGTGTCCTTTTGCTCTAATCAGTCACAGCCATGAGTATGACTCTGTTGAGTCCTGTAAGTCCTAGGGAATCACCAAGGCTGTAGAGATCTTCTGGACTGATCCACTCTTCTGTCCTTATCTGCAGGAGTACCATTGAAAGCCATGGGTCTGCACTGTCCCAGTGTGACTGCTGAGGTTCTGTCCATCCCTCATAGATTGGCAGTGCACATTCAGGTTAGGGCTTGAGAATGTTTCTTTGCTTATTTTTCAGACTCAGAGCCTAGGCACTAAGGTGCATGGCTGCCTCTAAAGAAAGCTCTTCTTCCTCAAGAGCAGATAACAATGGGATTCACAGGGCAGGATTTCTGGCACACCATCCAGAGAAGTCACAGAGCATGAAGGCCAGGTGGCAGAAAGACAATGCCAAGCAGTGACACTCGGCAAGGGGAAGAAAAGCCCAGACTGGAGCCTTGCTAGAACCTTCTCCTGGAACCCATTCCTCATTGAGCATGGGGGCAATTCCCCAAGGGCTCAAGCTTCCACAAGCTATGTTGGCAAGAAGGGCCTTGCCTGTGTTTCAGTCCTAGATCAGGGGCACCCCTGCCAAGGAGAAAGTGTATGGAGGCCCTTAGTTCCTTTCCAGACCTTCGTCACCCACAAGGAACTCACAGTAGGGAGGACACATTGGAGTGTGGTGGGTGGGAAGATGCCTTTGGCAAGAATGCATGCTCTGTGGTTTATCAACAGATTCCCATTATTTTTTTTTATTTTATGTATTTATTTATTTATTTTCAGATTCCCATTAAATGGAAGCCCTACACGGGCAAGGAGTGTGGGAAGGCCTTTGGACAGAGCGCACATCTTGTTCAACACCAGAGAATCCACACTAGTGAGAAGCCAAATACATGCCAGGAGTGTGGACAGGCCTTCAGCAAGAACTCGACCCTTGTTAAGCACTAGCACATCCACACAGGTGAGAAGCCCTATGCGTGCAGCCACTGCCACAAGCGCTTCTGAGAGAACCCATCCCTGGCCAAACACCAGCGGGTGCACACAAGTGAGAAGCTGTAAACCTGTGGTGACTGTGGGCATGCCTTTAGTCAGAGCACTCACCTCATGCAGCACCAGCAAGTCCACACTGGGGAGAAGCCGTTCCTCTGTTGTGAGTGTGGCAGAGCCTTTGCTGACGCCCCAGCCCTCCTGATCCACCACAGGACCCACTCAGGAGAGAGGCCTTATGAGTGCCACAAGTGCTGCAAGGCGTTCAACCTCAGCTCCTCCCTGGCTGAGCATGAGCACTACCACATAGGAGAGAAGCCATACATATGCCAGGAATGTGGGAAATGTGGGAAAACCTTCAACCAGAGCTCATCCCTCAGCAAGCACCTGAGGACATACACAGGTGAGAAGCCATACACATGCAGGGACTGTGGCCGTGTGCTTTCAGCCAGAGGTCCTCCCTGGCCAGACACCAGCAGGTGCACACTGGTGAGCAGCCCTACACGTGTAGAGAATAGGAAGACTTTCAGCCAGGCCTCTTACCTGACCCAGCACCTCAAGATTCATAGTAGTGAGAAACCATTCATATGTGGTGAATGTAGGAAACCCTTTGGGGATTCTTCAGCCCTGGTCCTGCACCAGCAGATGCACACGAGCGAGAGGCCCTACCCCTGTGGAAAATGCGGGAAGACCTTCAGCCAGAGCAAGTTCCTTACCCAGCACAAGAGGATCCACCCTGGGGAGAAGCCCTTTGTGTGTGGCAACTGTGGCAGGGCCTTTGTGCAGAGCTCCTCCCCCACCCTCCACCTCAGGACATACACCAGGGAGAAGCTCTACAAGTGCAATGAGTGTGACAAGGCTTACATCCAGATGTCACCCTTCACTGAGCACTACAGGGTGCACAGAGGGGAGTGGCCCTATGTGTGCAATCTATACAGCAAAGCCTTCAGCCACAGCACACACCTCATGTAGCACCAGCACATCCATGCGTGTGCCAAGCCCTTCATATGTGGCCTGTGTCAGAAAACCTTCCATGAGTCTACGGCCCTCATTTTGCATCAGAGGATTCACACTGGACAAAAGCCCTTTGAATGTCATAAATGTGAGAAAGTCTTCAGCTGGAGCAGATCTGTGGCCCAGCATCAGAAAATTCATTCCCAGGGGACACCATGTGAGGGCAGTGAGTATCAGAAAACCCTCAGCAACTCTTTGGTTTTCATCTATCAGTGAACTGGGGATATGCCAAACATGGCAGAGACCTTCTGTCTGTCCTTGGTGTGGTGTTCTTCATCTGGCAGAGGGCCCTCTGAATGTCAGGAACTCAGGACCAGTGCAGAGCAGCCCCCTTGCTCATCATACGCCTCTCTGCAGTGTCACCCAGTTGGGTGAGAAAGCCAGAGTGAGCCTTAAAGGGGAGCAACAGCCCCTCCCATTCTCCATCATACAGGCTCCCACAGAAGTCCACCAGATGGTGGGAGAGATCCACAGGTTGGACGGTTTCAGCAAGCCTGAAAGAGCTTGTTCCAGTTTTGCCAAGCAAAAATGAAAACAAACAAA
This sequence comes from Canis lupus familiaris, assembly GCF_011100685.1. NCBI lineage: Eukaryota > Metazoa > Chordata > Mammalia > Carnivora > Canidae > Canis > Canis lupus. Next base: position 100,383,490 of record NC_049222.1, on the reverse strand, counting down.
CAAAAACAAACCTTAAAGATGCTTTTTGTGGGGGCAGGTGGGTGGCTCAGTCAGTTGAGTCTGACTCTTAGTTTTGGTTCTGGTCATAATCTCGGAGTTCAGAGATTGAGCTCCGCAGCGGGGATTCTGCTTCCCCTCTCTCTCCTTCTACCCCTGTCCCCCCCCCCCCCGCCCCCCCCCCCCACTGCTCATGAGCTCACTCTCTCTAAAATGAGTAAATAAATCTTTAAAAAACAAAGATGCTTTTTCAGTTGTTTGTGCCTTGTGTTAACTCAGGCCATATGGTTTTGGGTTATGTGGTTTTGTTTTGCTCCTCTGCCAGAAAGTAAAGTTTATAATGTTGAAATGTGCTGTGTCATAAAGTCGTGGTTTTTAAAAAGACTGTGTGTCATTCATCAGCTTCAGCATGAGGACTTCATTAAAATCAGTTGAGCCAGTGACATTTATGTAAGACTTTAGCACTTCATAAGCATTTACATACATTGTTTTGTTTATTCTCCTCAGCAGCCCTGAAATGCAGATATTTTTATCCCCACTTCATAGACAAGGAGCTGAGGTTTTTAAAAAAATATTTATTTATTTATATATTTAGGGAGAGGTGGAGGAGAAAGAATCCCAAGCAGACTCCTCATTGAGCATGAGCCCCATGCAGGGCATGATCTTATGATCCAGATATGACCTGAGCTGAACACAAGAGTTGGATGCTTAACTGCATCATCCAGGTGCCCCAAGGAGCTGAGATTTTGAGAGGTTAAACCACTTGCCTGAGGCCCCTAGCGAGAAGCCACTCATATTTCAAGATGAAAATACTAGAGTTGGCATATAGAGTGGGACAGAGTGGCAATAATCCCTCCATCCTTTTCAGCATATGCCAGGGGCATTTACTGTAAAGAGGCAGCTCTAGAATGTAATGTCCTTGAAGAAGCAGGTTGAGCCATCTGGCTGACTTAGGGAAAGATGAAATGTAGGAGCTGGGCAGCCATTGCTCAGTCCAGACGTTGGTTATGTGCCTGCTGGAGCCATGCCTTTGTTCTGTCACAGGCATGAGCCTTTCACTTTTCCATACAGCCTCACTCAGGGGTTCTCTGTGGCCATCAGGATGTGGTCTGGCCTTGAAGCCTCTGAATTCACCCCCCACAGCCCATCTTTCCAGGTTTATTTCCAGTCATTCCTGTGTTGTCCAAGCCCAGCTTGTTCCGTGTCCTCAGCATCAGTACCCTCCAGGGCACCTCCTTACTGGCTGAATCAGAAGCAGCCTGTCCTCCCCTAATGCCCCCCATGGCAGCATGAACATTGTGTTGTCACTGTCCATGTCCTGTTCAGAGCCCACCCTGGACCCAGAGGCCCTTTAGCACACTCTGTAGACCCATCTCCTGGCATGTGGCAGGGCCAAAATCGACAGGGAATGAATGAATGAATCAGTGAGACACCAAATACAAAATGACTGCAAGGAGGACGACTGGGTGGCTCAGTTGGTTACACATCTGCCTTTGGCTCAGGTCCTGGTCCCCAGGGTTCTGAGATCAAGTCCTACATCGGACTCCCAACTCAGCAGGGAGCCTGCTTCTCCCTCTCCCCCCCTGCTTGTGCTCTCTCTCTCTCAAGTAAATAAAATCTTTTTTTTTTTTTTTAATTACTGCAAGGGAGTTCCCAAGACCACCTTCAGGTTCCATGACTCACTAGGACTCCAGAACTCAGAAAAGCTGAGATACTGTTTATTACAGTGAAAAGAATACAAATTATAACCACAAAGTTAGAAGGTACATAAACTGGAATCCAGGTACAAACTTCCATTTGCCTTCTCCCAATGTAGTCACACAGACTCTGTAGTACTCCCCGCAAGGCGTGACAATACACATGAAGTATTGGCAGCCAGGGAAGGTTACCCAAGCCTGGAGGCATTTACTGGGGGTTGGCCACATAGATGTGCATGACTGGCCTTAGTTCCTGAGCCTCCAGTTGTCTCAGAGATTAGCCTGATCCGGTGTGACTCAAGGTCCCATCATAAATCACACCTGGTGTAGCCTAAGGCTCCTGGTGAGGAAAGACACTTATCAGGCAGGATATTCCAAGGGCTTGGAGGTTCTCTCAGGAGCCAATCCCTAGGGCCTGTCAATTCTTTGTAATGTGCAGTTTGGACATCCCAGGTCTACTGAGTTCTACTCTTTGCTGCACAATGGCCCAGCGCAGCTGGTGACCAGTGATGCCTCCTTACCTAGCCAAGTGCCACAGCTACTACTACAGCACACAAGAGAGAAGAGGCTTCAGCCAACTGGAGGCAGTGTTGTTTGGGATGCTCCAGATTCCCCCACAAGAGGGCAAGACCACCTCAGGAGCTACATCTTCAGGAAAGCATCCTGTGTGAGCCCCAGGGACCAGGCTGAGAAGTAGGAGAAACTGGGCAGCTGGTAAGCCTCTGGGGCATCACATGGCATGGATGGGGCAGGCTTGCCATGGGCCTTTCTGTAGGGTGGTTGGGCCTCAGAACCAGCTAAATCCAGCTCCATGAGTTTAAGTCCACCACAACCCAAATAAGCTCTGGGTCTCTACCCTCTGCCTCATATTCCTTATCTGTAAAATGGGATAGTGATCCCTTCCCTACAAGGATTTAACATGTTAACTTGTAGAGAAAGAGTATGTCCAGTATGAGTGCTGTTCCACCAGGAAACAGTCTCCAGTTGAGGCAGGTCAGTGATGGTCATAGATTGGCTACGGTTGGGCAATGAGAAAGATGTGCAGCCAAAGGTATTGTGAATGGCCCTATGGGAACTTGGCTGGCCATGTGGAGAGGATAGCAGTTGTAAAGGCATGGGCTTTCGGATTGGGAAGACCTGAGCTTTTCTGGCATCTGATGGTCAGGGCAGAGGCTGGCACAGCACCACACAGAAGCAGGGTCCTAGCCACAGAATGTCCCTGGGGCCATTCCTTCCCATAAGGCAGATGGTCTTCAAGTTCTTTGCCCATTACCATTGATAGCTCACCTCTCTCTCATATCAAACATCTGTCTGCAAAGAGCTGTCCAGACACCATGCCAAGGGCAGGGGAGCCATGGGCACTGACTGCAGGAGGCAGAGGCTGGGCATCCAGGCCCAGCCAGACAGTCCTGCGAAGGGGAAGTCCATGGGGCCTCAAGGTTCTCACTTCTCTACTTGGGTGGCCCCTGGTAGGGTGTGCATCTGCACTTGAACACACCCTCACACATTGCACACTGACAAAAGATTCTCTCCATGACCAAGTTTCAGTCAGGTTGTTCTGAGCAGTTTTTGATGAGGCCTCAAACCTGGAGCTTCTGTGTCCATTATAGAGTCTAGCTAAGTCACTTTAGCAAGAATCTCCCACCTTCCATATGTGTTTACTCTGGTTCCTCCTCCTCCCCCTCTCCCCAGTGATGTCTGCACACCCTGGCCTGCCTTCAGCAAGAATCCTGTTTGACACCCCCTTTCCCCTGACATTTCCTCTTAGTAACTGTTTTTCCACTGACCCCCATGCTGCTCCCTGACTATAAATCTCAGAGTTGGAATCAGAGTTGAGCCCAGTTCTATACTGAGGGCACAGGGAGAGGTAGAATCTTTTCTTTTAACTTTTTAATTTGATTTAAATTCAATTCAATTAACATATAATGTATTATTGGTTTTAGAGGTAGAGGTCAGTGATTCATCAGTCTTATATAATACCCAGTGATCATTATATCATGTGCACTCCTAATGTCTATCACACAGTTACCCCCTGCTCCCACCTCTTATGGTTTGTCCAGTCTTTGACCTTTTCTTTTTTTTCTTTTTTCTTTTCTTTTCTTTTCTTTTCCTTTTCTTTTCTTTTCTTTTTTTCTTTTCTTCTTTTCTTTTCTTTTCTTTTCTTTCTACCATTCTTTTTTATTTAGTTGACAGAGGGTGGGGAAGCTGCAGGGAGAGGGAAAGGGAGAGGTAGGCTCCGCAAGGAGCAGGGAGCCCAATGCGGGCCTTGATCACAGGATGCCAGGATCATGACCTGAGCTGAAGGCAGATGCTCAACCAATTGAGCCACCCAGGTGCCCCATCTTTGCCCATTATTTATTTTTATTTTTATTTATTCATGAGAGACAGAGAGAGAGAGAGAGGCAGACACAGGCAAGGGAGAAGCAGGCTCCATGCAGGGAGCCCAACATGGGACTCAATCCAGGGTCTCCAGGATCAGGCCCTGGGCCGAAGGCAACGCTAAACCGCTGAGCCACCTGGGCTGCCCATCTTTGGCCATTCTTAAATTGGTTCTTTGTTGAGTTATAAGAGCTCTTGATATTTTCTGGATACAAGTTGTATTACCTGTGTGTCTGTGTGTCTTTACGGGGATCTCTATGTCTGTGCATCTGTGTGACTCAGTGTGTGGCTATATCTGAGCAGGCACAACTTTGTCTCTCACTATGGGCAGAGGTAAGTAGAGGGTGTCATAATCAGCTGGAAAGAGGTGGGAGTTTCTTATCTCAGTTCTCCATGTTACAAAGTCAGGTTTATTATCCCCCATGTTATGGAGAAAGAAGTAGAGAACCAGAGAAGTCAAATCATCTGCTTGAACAGGATAGAGTAAGAAGTACTTACTTCTTACTGGGAATCTTACTGGGAATCGAGATCAGCCGGATCCCCCTCTGTAGCCCATGCTTCCTAGTGCATCACCCTGCTGTTCCTTAGCCAGTGGTTCTCAGCCTTGTCCACACATGAGAATTGCCCAGATAAAAATCTGGATGCCCAGGCCAACCCCCAAACCAATGAAATTTGGATCTGTGATAGGCAGAATAATGCCTCCTCTCCCGGAGCACACTCTAATCCCCAGAACCCATCAATATGTTACCTTATATAACAAAAGAGAATTTGCAAATGGGAAAGAGTATCCTGGGTCACCAAGTATATCCAATGTTATCACAAGGGTCCTTATGAGTGAAAGAGAGAGGCAAAGAGGATCAGAGAGATGGAAATGAGACAATGGTGAAGCAGAGATGAAACAAGGAATGTGGGGCAGCTCCGGTGGCGCAGCGGTTTAGCACCGCCGGTGGCCTGGGGTATGGTCCTGGAGACCTGGGATGGAGTCCCATGTCAGGCTTCCTGCATGGGGCCTGCTTCTCCCTCTGCCTGTGTCTCTGCCTCTCTCTCTCTCTCTCTTATTCTGAATGAATAAATAAATCTTAAAGAAAAAAAAAAGAAAAAGAAAAAAGAAACAAGGAATCCAGGAGAGGCAAGGAAATAGGTCTTCACCTGGAGCCTCTAGAAGGAACTGGACCTGGGCCACCCTGGCAATTTTAGCCCTGTGAGACCCATTTTGGACGTCTGACTTCCAGAAAAGTAAGATAATAGATTTTCGTTGTTAGAAACCACTATGTGGTCATTTGTTAGAGCAATAGGAAACCAATAGAGCCTCTCTAGACACCAACCAGACCAATTGAGCACAGCCAATTATACTCAGGTGAAAAATAGGAAAGGTGGTTCACGGAAGTGATAAAGTAAAAACCAGGAAAAATGTGGGGCTCTTTTCACTGGTAGGTGGAAAGGCAAGTTCTGCTTAGAGGTAGGGAGGCATCAATGATGTGAAGCGGGGCTGTGCAGAAAAGGCAGGGCTGAGAGCTGGCAAGCAGGAGCTGCCAGAAATAAAGCCTTCAGTGGTGCAGAGATGATCACAGCAGAGTTGGGAAACTGGGTTAACTGACAGTACCCAGAGAGTGCCTAGTGCACAAAAGGGGCCCAATGAAGGTGTGGTTTATTGTTATGATTATTGGGAGTCAGCATCTTCGGGTTGTTCCTTTGACAACAGAAGGCATAAAACCACAAGGAAGGCCAAGAAGACCCAAGGAGATGATGGCAGCCAGTACCATCTACAGGCCAAAGCCCAGTACAGAGCTTGACAGGAGATGGGTCTTGGTTGGGGAAAGCAAAGGATTCCTTGGAGTAGAACCGCTGTGGTCTACAGTGGTCAGAAAACACAAAGGGGCCATTTATACAAAATATCAGAGCAGGTAAATCCATGGAGGCAGAAAGTAGATTAATGGCCCTCAGAGACTGAGGGCAGGGGGAATAGAGAGTGACTGCTAATGGGTATGGGGTTTGTATGTGGAGTTATGAAAGCCTTCTGGAATAGTGGTGATCATTGCACAACCTTGTGAATATACTAGAAAGTGAAACTATACATTTTAGAAGGGTGAACTTAAGGTATGTGAATTATACCTAAGAAAGAAGAGTTAAATTTTAAAAGGGAAAGAATATGGAAAGAGGACCAGGTGAAGGAACAAACCTTGGCAAAGGGAAGGGAAGCAATGAGAATCTATGAGGTGTAGGATGAGGGAGATGAGATGCCTCAGGCCTTCAAGACAATGGTAGTTGATGTGGGGCATGGAGAGAACATGGCCACCAGTGCCACTCCCTGGTGTGGAGCTTCTGGTGATGGGTAGGTATGAACTGTAGCAGAAGGCCTTGTCACTCTCATTGCACATGGAGTGCTTCTTACCCATGTGGATGCACTGGTGCTGGCTACGACTGCTGGATGAAGGCCTCATGGCCTTGCCACACTCCAGGTAGGCATAGGGCCTCTCACCTGCATGGGCCTGCTGGTGCTCAACAAGGTAAGCTGCAGGACTTGCCACATGCTGGGCACTCATAGAGCTTCTCACCTGTGTGACTCTGTCGGGGCTGGCTGAGCCATGAACCCTGGATGAAGGCCTGACTGCACATGAAGGTGTGCCAACACTCTTCACACACATAGGGCCTCTTACCTGTATGGACTCGCTGGTGCTGGCTGAGGTCTGCAGTGCCCTTGAAGGCTTTGCCACACAGTCCAAGTACTTGCAGGGCTTCTCACCTGTGTGGAACTTGTGCTGCTCAATGAGTGTGGAACTCTGCCTAAAGGACTTGCCACACTCAATGCATTCAAATAGCTTCTCACCACTGTGTGTCACTGATGGTGGATCAGGATGAGCTCCACTTGAAGGCTTTTCCATAATCCTGACACTGGTAGGGCTCTTCCTTTGTGTGAATCCTGTGTTTCCACAGGTCTGATAGGCTTTTCCCTAGGATGTGTCCTCTCATGCACAGAGAGGGCCAAGTGCTGCTTGAAACTTTTCCCGCACAAGCCACACCTGCAGGGTTTCCTGTCCACACAGGCTACCTACAATATGGCTGGCTCTGGAACCCACTCAAAGCTGCTTCCATATGCAACTAACATGTGTGGTTTCTTTTCCACAGCAATGCTGTCTCGTTTGATAGGGCTGGAAGGTATCCTAACACTCCTCACAACTTCACTGCCTATAACTTCTCCTCACACTAGGAGTTTCCATGTTGGGGACTGACCTTTGTTTAAATCTTCTTGTCAGAAAAAAAAAATCTTGTCAGAAAAGGATCCTCAGTAGGACCTCTGTTCTGGTTCCCTGAGTGGGCCTCAGGAGTGTCAATGTTGGAGATCCCTGGGTGGCTTAGTGGTTTAGAGCCTGCCTTCGGCCCAAGGTGTGATCCTGGAGCCCCAGGATTGAGTCCCACATCGGGCTCCCTGCATGGAGCCTGCTTCTACCTCTGTCTGTGTCTCTGCCTCTCTCTCTACCTCTCATGAATAAATAAACAAAATCTTTACCAAAAAAAAAAAAAAAAAAAGGAGTGTCAATGTCTTCGAAGGCAGAACCCCATGAGATCTCTTTTCTGATGACCTCCATTATTACTACGATGATGAACCGCAGCAGGTCTTTGAATATGCTCTGTGGTTACCTTTCTTATCTGCAAGAAACCAGGTTGTTAACTTTGTTGACTTGTTTTTGTTTTGTTTTGTTTTTTCACTTTGTTGACTTTCTAAACTGAAAAGAAATCAAAAGGCTTGATGAAGTGGATGAAATTACTGGCTCAATTCTTCACTCCTTCCGTACCCTTGGCCATATTTGCAGTTCCTCTCACTAAAGACAGCATGGATACCTCTCCTCAGAAGCCTCCTCACACTCATACCAATGCCCTTTCACCCCATTATGGGCTGAACTGTGCCCCGCCAAGTTCACATGTTAACATCCTAACCTAACCCCCAGTATATCCCAGAATGTGACTGTCATACACAGTCTGGGACCTTCATGCTCTATCAGGCCCTCCTGGGCACCACATCTCTGTCTCACAGACACCATTACACAATGTGACAGCATTACACAGAATGCTGCAGGATTATCACATATGGTGACTAACACGGAGGTCTCTCTCACATACACACAGAACTACCCACACACGTGGTCATAGGGAATGACACACGCAATCTACCTCTAGGACACTTATAGTCGCACAGGACAAACACATGGAATCACCTGTATACGGTCACAGAAAGCAACACACACTATATAGGATGCACACTCTTCACACCAACACCCGCACCCCTTACCTTCACGCACCATGCACGGTGCTGCCTCCCGCACAGACCCCGGCCCAACTCTCCGCTCACCGCCACCACAACCCAATAAAGGCCCACCCTTCAGCCAGCTGTCCCGTTCAGACTACAACTCCAGGCGTGCCCCGGGACGCGCAGGGAGGACGCGAGGCCTTCTGGGGATTGTGGTCCAGAAGGACGAGACGGCGGCGTCGGGGCTTTGGGGGCCGCGGAGCTCGAGACGCGAGACCTGATGAAAACTGTAATCCTGGCTAGCAGGCGCGTCTGCTGGACAGCGCAGCGCATTCTGGGAGTCATGGTCCCGGCGAGCGGGCGCGCAGGCGGCCTAGCCTAGGAGGCGCCTCCAAGAGCACTCCCGGAAGTGGCCGCAGCTGCGCGGGTGAGGGGGTTGCTCGGGGTGCGGTCCGCTGGAGTCGCGGCGGGAGAGGAAAGCGCCAGGCCCCGAAGCCCGCGGCGGCCTGAGCCAGACGGGCGGGCCCTACTCGCCGACGGGGGCTTGAAGCGCTAACCACCAGCGGCGCGGCTGGAGGACCGACTGACTGACGCACGGACCGAGTGTGGAACTCCCTGTCGGATGTGGGAGCCGCTGACTGGGACGCAGCCTGCCTGTGGGCTCCGGCAGCGGCCACATCGCGGGCGTGCGTTTCTGACTGGTAGCCTGGGAGTGGTGGTGGTGGGGGGGGTCTTCGGATGTCCTATGCGGCTGACCAAGACGGTGGCCTGAGCTTCCAGGGGATCCTGTGATGCTATGAGTGAGAGGGTGGGGGTGTGGCTGGCCGTGTGACCTCAGGTGTGACCGCGAGCATCTACCGTGTGACTGACGGGCTGAGATTATGAGTGGCTGTGCCGGCATCCTCCGCTGTGACGGCGCTGCTGTGAGGGCCTGTGTTTATGGGACTAACTGTGCATTTTGTGCGTCTGGGCATAGTTTGGAGTATGACTGACACCATGCCTGAGATAGGGTGTGTGTGTGACTGTGTGATTGACTAAGATTTTGTCAGGCCTACTGAAATTTGGGTGATTTGCAGAGAGTTCACCAAGTAGGTGACAGGGACTTTGTGCTTTGTGTGTCTGCAGTTGGAGTTATTTGACAACCCGTAGCAGGGTTTATGGATATGTCCCCCAGCACCTGTGGACTTAAGTCTGGCAGTCAACAGATTGGTTGTTTACCACATGTTTGCTGTGTGCCAGACCTGTACTGGACATCTGTCATGGATCACCTTGGGTAACCTCACAGCAGCTCTCTGAGGTAGGTGCCAGCTAATAGGGTGACTACATGTAAGGACCATTCTCCTCAGTTGGTTAAACACTCAAGGTTTGGAGGCCTTGACCTGATATGAGGTCACCATGTTGGGAATGGGCTGAGGCAGGTGGGTGTACATGTGTCTCAGAGACTGTTATCAGTGATTTTCCAGGACAGGAGCTCCAGAGGTACAAAAAGGAGCTTGGAATCTTGCTGCATTTATTGTCATCCCTAAAATTCCTGCTTCCCCTCCCCCTGTATGGTGATTCCCCACATCTGTGGGTGACCATGCTCAGCCTTTCCTCATTCCTCCATTTGCTTAGCACCCATCTATGATGTACTTGACATAGACCGTGCCCTGGAAACTGTTGCTACAGCAAGAGCAAGCCCAGTCTCTCTGGGGCAACATGTGGTTATAGCCAGAGCTGGGTAAAGAGAGACCCAGAGCCCTCAGAAAGATACTTAACTTGCTCCCAAGTGCTTGGACAGCTCTTGGAGAAGATGGCAGGTAAAGTGCCATTTGGAGGACTAGGAAGAATTAAGTGCAGAGAGAGATTTTAGAAAAAGAGGGTAACAGGGACAAAGGCTGAGAAAATGGGGATTGAGAGTAATGGCAAGGTGACAAGAGGCTCAAGAGCTTCATGATGGAGTTGGGGGCTAAAACACAGTTTTGCCAGAAGTTGCCAGCTATCACTGAAAGGTTTTAGGGTTGGAGTTTATTTTACTAACGTTTGCTTGTCCCTATGCCCACGGCCATGGCTCAAGTGCAACATTTGTTATCTCTTTAAGTTTAGCTATCTTAGCAGTGTAAAGTGGTATTTCATTGTGGGTTTGATTCGCATTTCTCTGGTAGCCGTGATGAGCAACTTTTCGTGTCGCCTGTTGGCCATTTGTATATCTTCTTTGAAGAAATGTCTAGTCAAAATCTTTGCCCATTCTTTAACTGGATTATTTGTCTTTTTATTATGGAGTTGTTTAGATACAGGTTCCTTTTCAGGTATATAATTTGCAAATATTTCCTGACATTTTGTGGGTTGCCTTTTCGCTTTCTTGATGGTGTCCTTCAAATTGGGAAAGTTTTTAATTTTGATGAAGTTGTTTTTCTACTTTATCTTTCATCATTTATCCAGGAAGCCTTTGCATTTTTCTAATTGAAGTATAGTTAACATACAGTATTATATTAATTTCAGCTGCACAACATAGTGATTCAACATTTATATACAGTATAAAATGATCACCAGAATAAGTCTAGTTACCATCTCTTACCATACAAAGTTGATACGATATCATTATCTGTATTACATGTACTATACCTTACTTCCCCATGACCTATTTATTTTATAACTGTTAGTTTGTACCTCTTGATCCCTTTCACCCAGTCCCAAACCCCCTTCTCCTCTGGCAGCCATCAGTCTGTTTTCTGTATATATGCAGCTAGTTTTGTTTTGTATGTCTGTCAGGTTTAATCTGATTGGTAGTCAGATGAAATAGGCTTGGCAAAAGTTGGTCGAAACAGGCTTTTAATGGGACTCAGGCTTTTTTTTTTTTTTTTTTTTTAATTTTTATTTATTTATGATAGTCACACACAGAGAGAGAGAGAGAGAGAGGCAGAGACACAGGCAGAGGGAGAAGCAGGCTCCATGCACCGGGAGCCCGACGTGGGATTCGATCCCGGGTCTCCAGGATCGCGCCCTGGGCCAAAGGCAGGCGCTAAACCGCAGCGCCACCCAGGGATCCCGGGACTCAGGCTTTTATTGGGACTGGCTCTCGCTCTCCGCTCTCTGGTGAGGTTCTGTGGCCCACAGGGGAGAGAGAGAGCGAGAGAGCAGGGAGTCTCCCGTGGGGAAGTTGCACGTAGGGGAGTGTAAGCAGGCTTTTTAAGAGGGGAGGGGTAAGGGGTTGTGTGTACGGGGTGATAAGTATTAGGACATATTACTGGTGAAATCAATATGAGGGATAACTGCTCATGCCCTTATGTGGGGTCTGGGTAAAGTACGGTTCAGGTTTCCTGCATAGGTCCAGTCTCCCCCTGATGACTGTCTTCGGGCAGTCTTCTGGTGATGGGAAAGTTCTGAGGTGGGGGCAACAAGGTGGAGGGTCCGCCCCCATTTTGTTGGTGCCTCTCGATCCCCCTTGATCCCGCCGGCCCAACAATGTCCATTTGTTTTGTTTTTTAGATTCCACATGTAAGTGAAATCATATGGTATTTATCTTTCTCTGACTATTTCATTTAGCATAATACCCTCAGGGTCCATCAGTGTTATAATTCACGGCAAGATTTTGTTCTTTTTTAATGGCTGAGTAATATTCCATTATATATATTTGCCACATCATCTTTATCCATTCATCTATCGATGGACACTTAGGTTATGTCCATATCTTAGCTATTATAAATAATGCTGCAATGTATACAGGGGTGAATATAGTTTTTCAAGTTAGTGTTTTCATTTTCTTTGGATAAATGCCCAGAAATGGAATTGCTGGATTGTATAGTAGTTTTTAATTTTTGCATTTTTTTAAGTTTATGCAGAACACTGGCCAAATTAACTATACACAGGGTCACAAACCAAGTCTCAGCAAATTTCAAAAGATTGAAATTGACTAAAGCACGTTTTCTGAGTACAATAGACTTAATCTGGAGATCAGTAATAAAAAGACAACTAGAAAACCCCAATTTTTTGGAAATGAAATTGCAGATTTCTAAATAACCCACAACAGAAATTAGAAAATATTTTGAACTCGTTAAATGATAATGAAAGTGCAACATCAAACTTGTGGGTATGCAGCTAATGCTCTCTGTGTTTAGAAGGAAATTTATAGCCTTAAGTATGTGTAATAGAAAAGAGGAAAGAAAGGCTGAAAGTCAATTATGTAAGTATCCATTGCAAAAGCTACAAAATAATTAGCAAATAAAGTGAGAGAATGACCATTTGGTTCCCTGAGGAGTGTGTGTGAGATAGGAGGGAGACCTGGTTCTGTGTGGGAGGAGCAGGCTGTAAGCAGACTGGCCCTGGGGTCAGGCTCCCTCGATTTGTAGCTCAGCTTCCCAGTCCCTTCAGTATCTGGGAAATTTTAGGCAAATCTTTTCTTCCTGTGTATCTGCTTCCATATCCATATAATGGAAAGGAAGTTCCTACCCCAAGTTTGTTGTGGGTTTTAAATTAGTTACTATATGCAAATGTTTAGAATGGTGCCTAACACCTGATTATTCTGAGCATCTATATCTCTGTGAGAGTGAGTCACATCTCACAGGCCCCAAGCCTGCATCTGCTGTGTTCTACTGGTGTGAGCAGAGCTCCAAGTTCCACATGATGATAAAGTTCTGGCATTCCTGCAGATCCAATTCCAACACTCCAACCAACCTGTGCCTCACTTTTTTGCTGCTGCTTCATGGCCATGCCCAAGAGCCCTCTGAGCCCAGTGCTCTGGGAACAAGATGGCTTTCTACATGTGAAGGTGGAGGATGAGGAGGCCAGCCTCTCTGAGATCCAGGAATCTAGCCTTGGCCACACTGCCCACCCTGAGACTGCACGTCTTCGCTTCCGGCACTTCTGCTATGAAGAGGCATCCAACCCACATGAGGCCCTGGCCCAGCTCCGTGAACTCTGCCACCAGTGGCTGCAGCCTGAAGCACACTCCAAGGAGCAAATGCTGGAGCTGTTGGTGTTGGAGCAGTTCCTGGGCGCACTGCCCCCCAAGATCCAGTCCTGGGTGGGTGCCCAGCTCCCCAAGAGTGGTGAGGAGGCTGCCATGCTGGTGGAAGGTCTGACTCAGGCATTCGACAAGAGAGGTGAGGGAGAGCAACAGCACACTTAGAGCAAAGCCTGTACTGGAATGTAGGAGTGCAGGGTTTGGGCTTGGGGGCTCTAATGCACACACTTGTCACCTTTGTACTTCACCCAAACTCTTTTATTTTTTTTTTTTAAGTTTGAGAGAGAGAGAGAGAGAGAGAGAGCAGAAGCAGGGGGAGGGGCAGAGGGAGAAGGAGAAGCAGACTCCCTGCTGAGCCAAGAGCCCAACAGGCTCAGTCCCAGTACCCTGAGATCATAACCCGAGCTGAAGGCAGACACTTAGCCGACTGAGCTACCCAGGCACCCTTAGCTTTACTCTTAAGTATCTTCTATCCTCATTGGAGACAAAGTTGGCTCAGCAACCCAGGCTTATTTCTTATTAATGTAGAAACCCCAGGGGAGAATAGTAAAAGGTTCTTAGCCTGAGCCCCACTGAACTGGTTGGGGTCTTGTGTTTGCCTTTGGCTGACCAGATCCCAGGGATGGGCATGAGCAAAGAATACCAGGCTGCTGGAGACTGGAAGCCTGTGGGGGTGAGGGTGACAGAAATGTCAGGTATGTCCCCTCTGCTGGTCTCTAGGATCTGTGTGAATCAGACCTGCCCTCAGCTAGAGTAGTCACTGTTGCTCTGGGGGACCCACATTTATGTCCCAGCCCAGGGAGGTCCTAGAGTAAGCAGCCATAAGACAGTTAAGAGCAGGGAGTGAAGGCTCCTCCCAAAAGGACCTGGCCCAATTTGGCCTGGCCTGATGGTAGCAGATAGTGTGTGTATGCCAGGACCAGGGAGAAGGCGTGCTGTGGGTAGAGGGAACAGAAATATCATCAGGGTTTGGTAGATCCAACCACTGCTCCTCTCCCTCCTGGCCGCATGACTTTCTTGTGCCTCAGTTTCCCTGTCAATAAAATGGGAATTGCAGTCATAATACCTATTCAGCGTCATTGAGAGGCGTAAATGAGGCATTACCTGTGCAGCACATGAAACAGTGCCTGGTACAGATTAAACACAGTGGAAACTGTAGCTATTAGGATGATTTCTTTTTTTTTAAGCTCCTTGAGAAACAGACCTTTCTGGAGAGGTTGATCATGTTCCTTGGCCCTAACAGCTATGCATAAGCAGAGGTCACAGGGACAGGGAGAGGAGGTAATGACCCCATTCCCCTGCAGGGTCGAGAAATTTGTGAGAGAAAAGGCAATATGGCACTGAGATGAGGAGAAAGAGCTGGCAGTCCAGGCAGAGGGAATGGTGGGGGTGAAAGCCTAGGTGGTATGATATGGACCAGTGCATTCTGGAAAGAGCAGGTTGTGCGATATTTTTGGAATAGAGGAAGAAAGGGGATGTGAGACCAAGCATGTGGCTGGGGAGGTTGGGTACTTAGGAGAACCTCTGTGGGCTTAGAGGAGGAAAGCTGAAATCTACAGCTGAAATCTCAGCTTGGCCACTAGCTAACTGTGTGATCTCGTACCAGTTAGTTACGCAAGAACTTCCTTCAGCTGGGCCTTACTTTCCTTGTGTGAAGTTAGTTGTTGCAGTATGTCCTGTGAGAGCAGACTAAAGCTGAAATGAGGCAATGGAAATTACCCGCTGTACTTGGAAACTAGCACATAACAAGAGCCTAGTAATGACCAGCAGCCTTGGGAGGTGAGCACTATAGTATCCCTCTCTTCCAGGTGGGGAAGCAGGTCCAAGTGAAGGTAAGATTGCCCAAGGCCCCAGAGCTGGCTAGTGGCAGAGCTGCGTGCGGCTCCACTGTGGACTCCAGCAGCAGTTGTTCTGCCTGCCCCCATCTCTTCCTGAATTCTGTCCAGTACATGATGCTATTAAGTGTCCGTAGGTGCCCTGTGCACCCATCAAGGGTCAGTTCAGTTCAGAGGGTCAGTTCAGGCATCTACTACCTCATTCACAACCAGTCTCCTGCCACCTTTTAACTATGCTCTGCCTTCACAGCCATTTATAAAGAGTGGGCCCCAGGCCTCCTGGGGGCTTAAAGAGGCCAAGTGGGCATTTCACCCACTCACCCTCAGCAGTTGTTGTCTATTTAGGGCTCAAGGTAGAGTCGACTGGAGAAAATTGCACAGTTGTCAGCATCTGGAATTGATTCCCTCATTTAGCCAGTATTTAATGAACGTTTGCGGAAAATCCTCAGTAGGCTGTCCAAACCCCGGGAGAAAGGTACTGCCCAGAGGGAGTGAGTACACGGGCACTGGGCAAGCACAAGCCCCTGTGCATGCTTACTTGCTCTCACTCTTTCAGTTCAGTTCAACCTCAGGGTCTTCCTTCTGACTCTGGAGCCAAAATCAGCAGCCTTGAAGAATGGAGAATTTGGGGAGAAGGGAGGATTGGAACTTGTGATCCAATTTTCCATGGTGTAGGAGAGCAGCCCTATGCCCTTTTGTCATTGAGGATACCAAATGAGAAACTCTTCTTTGGAAACAGGGCCAAATGTCAGGAGTGTCTATGTCTCCCCTTAGAGAGTGAGACCCCAGGGCCCAGGCTGAGTGGGGGAAGCCCCGTGTGGAAAGAGTGGTGATGCTGTGGTTTGGATTGTTTCAGGATGGGACCTGGGAGCCAAGCTCTCAGAGGCAAGCTGCAAGCAGAGTGATTTGGAAGAGTCAGAGTCATTAAACAGGGCCACTGAAACCCTCATGAGAGGTGTTACCCTGGGACTCACCTATAGTGATGCTTGTGAACCTGAGGGCAGCTCAGAGAGGCAGGCAGGACTCTCAGGGGAAATCTGGACAAAGTCTGTCCCCCAAGAGATGGATTTCAGGAAAACTTCAGAGCCTCACAAGGATGTTCCCACAGACCAACCTAGCTGTGAATCTGGTGCCTTGGGGAATAGTCCCAATGTGTGGCCAAATTTCACCTCACAAGATAAGACACCAGAAGAGAAATTTGATCCACTGGATGGCGATAGGACAGAGCCTCCATACATATACTCAGGGAGGAAGTCTTCCAAGTGTGGTGAATGTGGGAAAACATTCCAGAACTCCTCAGCCCTTGAGACACACCAGAAGAGCCATTCTCGGAAGACACCCTATACTTGTAGTGAGTGTGGGAAAGCCTTCAGCCGGAGCACTCACTTGACCCAGCATCAAGTCATCCACACAGGGGCAAAGCCCCATGAGTGTAAAGAGTGTGGGAAGGCCTTTAGCCGAGTCACCCACCTAACTCAGCACCAGAGGATCCACACTGGAGAAAAACCCTACAAGTGTGAGGAATGTGGCAAAACTTTCAGCCGCAGTACTCATCTCACTCAGCACCAGCGAGTGCACACAGGGGAGAGGCCCTATGAGTGTGATGAGTGTGGGAAGGCCTTCAGTCAGAGCACCCATCTGACTCAGCATCAGCGCATCCACACTGGGGAGAAGCCCTACAAGTGTGATGCTTGTGGGAGAGCCTTCAGTGACTGCTCAGCTCTGATCCGCCACCTGAGAATCCATTCTGGAGAGAAACCATATCAGTGTAAGATTTGTCCGAAGGCCTTTGCACAGAGCTCCTCCCTCATTGAGCACCAGAGGATCCACACAGGAGAGAAGCCGTACAAATGCAGCGACTGTGGGAAAGCCTTTAGCCGCAGCTCGGCCCTCATGGTTCACTTGAGGATCCACATCACAGTGCTGCAGTAACCAAAGAAAGCCCTTGGGACCCAGAATAACAACTTCCCCTCAGAGGCTCAACATCTAAGAGAAACCCTAAATTCCAAAGAACAAAGAATGGGATGGGTGATTGATAGTACCCTAAAATGATAAGGTGCTTAAGGGCAGACTCTGGGGCTGTCTGGAAACAACTCTGCTTTTGGAGACCCAGATGGAGGTGCCTGATGAATACAAAGCTATTCAGGTCAGCTGAAGAAGTAAGCTTCCAGAAGGATCCTGCTTCTCTTCATACCCCATTCAGGTCCATCAGAGAAGGGACAGCTGAGCTGAGAACTTGTATTGGTCTTCAGAGCCAGGGCAATTAGGATGAAGTTTCTTTTGGGACTCAGTGGTCCCAAGATGCTCTGAGCAGACAAGCTCCAGCTTCATGTTCCCATGTAGCTGCTCTTCTTGCCTTTTCCTCTTTTGTTTAACCCAGGAGGGATGCTGGCCCATGCCCACCTCTGTGCCTTCACACATACTCTTTTACTCCACCTATTCATGTCTAACTCCAAGGCCAACCTGTGAGGCAGCCTGTTCTGTGATGCCTTCTCCAGGCCCTCAGTCTCTCTCCCATTCTCCGTTAATCGAGGGTACAGCATGATATTTGCCCAGCATCTGTTTCTCCTTGCCCTCTCCAATATCCCACCAGTCATCAGCCCTGTTGGTTTTATCAAAAATTCACCTCTAATCTGTTTTCTCTGCCATTTTCACTTCTTTGAGCTCTCATCTCCTCTCGTCTGGATTACAGCTGGAGTCTCCTACCTTCATTCTCTCCCCTGACTTCCTTCACTGTTTCATTCTCCACACCAGCCTCCAGGGGGTTCTTTCTGTAATCCAAACCTGATTGTGTCACTCCGTCATGGAAAGCTCTCCATTGCATCACCTTCGGTGGCAAAGCTTCCTGAACGATTACAAGTATGCAGAGACATAAGTCTTTCTGAGCCCCAAACAACCTCTCCAGCTATAGGTGCATGTGAATATTGTCATTTTGCTGTGTGTGCAGTTATGTGAAAGTAGTTTCAAAATACTGTCCTTTAGGATATATGTCAAACTCTTTCACCTGCCATTCACGATCAGCCTCATCTACTGTAGTAGCCCCCACCTTCTACACACCAGCCATGTGGAATACTTGTGGTTCTTAAAGAAGCCATATTTTTCCTACCCATGTGCCTCTGTACCTGTACCTGGAAACCTCCTCTCTCCCCCCACAACTCAGATGTTTCACATCTCTCTCTCTAACAAAGCCTTCTCTGCCTCCTTGAGCAGACATCAACTTGCCTTCTCTGCTTTCAGAGCACCTCCTTAACTTCTCTTTAACTGCCTACCATGTTGTATTTACTCCTTGAAGAGCTTGAAGTCTGTGTTTCTCAAAGACACTGTGAGCTTCCAAGAGCAGGGGCCATGTCTTACTCTCAGTATCCATAGCATAGGATACAATAGGCTCTGACCAATGTCTGTTGAATGAATATACTGGGACTGGTGCCTTCCTGGAGGCAGTCACCATGGTCCACTCTGGAACCTAATATATGTCTTTGCTGTCTCCTCAGCACCATGCAGGACAAGAACAATCTGATTTTCCCAGAGCCCCAGCACCCAGACAAGCCTGGCATACCATGGCCTCAATAAAATGTTACGGTATTTTAAGTCTACCCTTTCTCTCGCCCCAGAATCCCCCTGGACTCAGTGGTTGCCAACATGCTGTTAGTGCTCTCTCTCTGCTCTCTCTGGCCTTTTCTCACAGTTCTATATCCTCTTTCAGGGTCCATGTCTGTAACTAGATGTCACAGCCTCTGTTCTTAACTGTCAGGGTGTTAGTCTTCATCTCTTTCTCTGATGATCCCCACCATGTGTTAACCATTTGATCTGCCATATGGTTTTGTACTGTTCATCGTCACCATCTCTCCCTATGTTTCACCGTGTGTCTTGGACTTGTTCCCTCCATGTCACAAGTAAACAGTCACACAGACCAACCAAGGAGTGAGGTTCAGAACAGGAAGGCTGAGACCCAGGGAAACAGAAATCTTGTGCCAGTATCTGAGAGAGTCCCCGATACACCTACACACAGGCAGACTGCCAGGTATAATGAGACAGGCTGAGAGACTCAGAGAATGTTGACAGATGTAGGGAAAAGCTCAGAGATGGTAGATATACATTCCTAGTGAAATGATCACACAGGCCTCCAACAAACCTGCAGGCAGTGGAAAAGATGTGGGCCTAAAGTTAGGCTACAGAGCCCCACTCCTCCCCAAGGCTGCTTTTGGGACTTGGATAAGTGACTTCCCTGAACTTCAGTGACCTGCTCTTCTGTAAAGCATGAATAAGATGACCTGACTTGTGCAGCAGCCAAACCAAGGCCTGGCCACCAGCTTGTAGCATCAATCTCCACCTCTTTCTGTCCCTGTCTTCCTGCTCTTTGGCACTGAAGAACTGACTCTCCACCCCCTGGCACTCTGAGCATCTCCAGCACTCTCTTTGTCACGAGATGTGTCTTCCCATGTTTATCTAAAGAGGAAGTCAGGGGGGCAAAGAATCTTTATTAAGGATCTACATGCATTGTCCAGTCTGCTAAATATTATGTACATCATCTCACAACACTTAGGGCAGGATGACCATTCCCACTTTCTAGAGGAAGGGACTTGGGGTTGGAGAATGTAAGTGGCCAAGTTTATACTGCCAGAGACTGGAAGCATTGAGATTTGAAAACCTATCCAAATATGTCAGCAATTTCAATAAGCATCACTATATTCAACAAACCAAGGAAGACAAATATTAACATTGGATTTCAAATCCGGATATAATGTTCTTTAGAATAAACACATCTAAAGTGGAAAAGTTGAGGGTAAAGTAATAGAAAAGGATATACAAGGCAGACATGAATCTGAAGAAAGACAACAGAGCTGTATTAATTTTGACAAAGTAGATATAGACACAGAAAAGCATTAGTAGGGTCATAGATCACTATGTTTTTTATAAAAAGAACAATTCATTAAAAGATGTGATAGTTTGAAACCAGACAGAAATGGATTGAAATGTGTTGAAATCATGGAAATGGATAAGACCATATGTGTAGTTGGAAATGCTACCACATTCTTTGTGATAACAGAATATTTGAAGAAATAATTACTAAAACTTTCCAAATTTGGCAAAAGTTGTCCATTTACAGGTTTAGAAAGCTCAGTGAACCCCAAACAGCATAATCTCAAAGAAACCTATACCTGCACATATCATAATCGAACTGATGAAAACAAAACATTTAAAAATTTTGAACAGTCTGTGAAAAACTAAGCATCATATAAAGGTCAATGCAAAAGATTATGGGTTTCTTGTCAGAAATATTGGAAGCCAGAAGGCAGAGAAACAACATGTTTAAAGTGCTGGGGGGAAAAAAACCCTGTCAATCCAAAATTGACATCAGGAAGGAGAGTGAAATACAGGATTCCTGGGTGGCTCCGCGGTTTACCACCTGTCGTCAGCCCAGGGCATAATCCTGGAGTCCTGGGATCGAGTCCCACATCAGGCTCCTTGCATGGGGCCTGCTTCTGCCTTTGCCTGTGTTTCTGCCTCTCTCTCTCTCTCTCTCTCTCTCTCTCATGAATAAATAAATAACATCTTTAAAAAAAAAAAAAAAGGAAGGAGAGCAAAATTAAAACATTTTCAAATGATGTAAAACTAACAGTCTTTTGCCAGCTGGCTAAAAGCATTGTTTTGGTGGAAGGAAACTGATAACAGAAGGAAAATTGGAACCTTGGTAATGAAGAAAGAGTAATACATTGCAAATATTTGATCTTTAAGATACATGAGTGTTTTTATAAAAAGATATACATGGCTGTTGAAAACAAAATTTATAACAGTGGAGTTTTCAGTGTATGTTGATATGTATATGACTACAACATAAAGAGGGGAGAGTATCAAAATTCATTCAGTGATATATTTGAGATCTGTATATTTTAATGCATATACATTATGTTTCAAAGATATAAAGTTGTCATATCACTAGGTTGTACAACTGAAACTAATGCAATATTGTATGTCAGCTATACTAAAAAAAATTGAAAAATAAAAGGATGAAGAAAGATATAATCAAGAAATGTTAGAGTGACTATATTAATATCTCCCAAGTAAACTTCAGAACAAGGAAAATTACCAATGATAAAGAGACATTACATAATGATAAATGTCAATCTACAAAAAAGACATAATTCCAAATATGTATGCATCTTAACAACAAAGTCCTAATATATATGAAGCAAAAAGAGAACAGAAGGGAAATAATAAATAAATTCATAATTATAATTGGGGACTTCTACACCCTTCTTTCTAGAATCAACAGAACAAGTAGATAGGAAATCAGGATACAGAAGAACTGAACAACAGCAACCAACTGGATATGATTGATGAAGTCGCCAGTATTTAAATATTGCCAATTATTTTTTATGCACAAAGAAGTAATATCCTATTACTTAACTAATACTTGTTTTTAAGCCTAAGAATGAGCTGTTACTGATGTTTACCCCCAAGAAATCAAGGATCTATGTTTCCTGACGAATTAATTCAGAAGTAAGTAGAAAGAAGGGAATAATAATGATACAAGTAGAGATCCACAAAGTAGACAAGAGACCCCAGAAAAAAATGAACAAATCCAAAAGTTAATTAGTAATTTGAAAACATTAATACGATTGATAAACCCCTAGCTAGACTGACAGAGGAGGGAGAGAAGTTGAGGTGGGGGAGGACACAGTATCAAGCATGAAAGAGGTGACATAACTACAGATCCAGCAAGCATTGAAAAATACAGGAATGTTGTAAACAACTATACCAGTAAATCAGATCACTCAGATGAGATAGGCAAATTCCTTAAACAAAATTTATCAAGTGTTAGTTGATAATGCTAATACATACCCCTTGGTATGCCAGTACCTTAACAGCCAAGCTCTGAATGGACTGCAATGAGATGGTCCAGGAAGGTATTGGGTCAGGCAAAGGGCCTTAGATCTGAGGGGAAGGAGGAAAGAATAGAATAGCCCCACCCCTCCAAAAGTTTCAATCTCCAGTGTGAGAGACCTAGCCTTTGGCTGGGGAAAGAGTCCAGCTCCACCAGCTGGTGGCTACTCAGTCCAGAAAACAAAACTACAAAATGCAGCCTCTCTGAAGTGCCTCCCAGTGTGAGGACCAATTTGGTCAAGGTGGGATTGGGTATGTCTGGAGCCTCAAGGTACTTCCCCAGACCCACTGGGGACCAGGCAGAGGTGCCTGGGGAGTAGGAGGCAGCTTGAAGAAAGCAAAAGGTAATCTTGAACAATGTGGACCCAAGTAGCCAATCTTTGGCCCGTATATCCCCAGGATCCAACCCAGAGGCCATCCACCTTTAGGACCCCAGCCCACTTCCCTCAGCCGTGGAAGTACAGGCCCCTGCATCAGGGCTGCCATTAGCCAAGGACACCTTTTTTTTTTTCTTAAAGATTTTATTTACTTGTTCATGATAGAGAGAGAGAGAGGCAGAGACACAGGCAGAGGGAGAAGCAGGCTCCATGCCGGGAGCCCAACGCAGGACTCGATCCCGGGACCCCAGGACCGCGTCCTGGGCCAAAGGCAGGCGCTAAACCACCGAGCCACCCAGGGATCCCCCAAGGACACCTTTTAAAGATTCTATTCACATTTATTGATTCCCAGGAGGAATTAGGGACAGTCCTCCAGCACTTCCAGGGGGAGTCCAGCCTCTAGCTGCAGCATGAGGGATCATAGCCAGACCAGAGAAAGCACTTGCCAAAGATAGCATCAGCGGCCTTAGTCTGCAGCTTGATCAACTTCCTAGACAAATGTGATAAAAGAGAAATGGTAGGGGAGCAGGGCATCATGTGTGTTCCTCCCTAGTGAAATCAGGGAAGACCTCACTGAGGCCCCTCAGGAAGAAAGTAGCTTGGTCAGCTGCCGGCCAAGACCCCTCCCACACCTCGGCCTCCCTCCAGATGCTCTAACTGACCAAACCACTCTGCTTCAGGGCCTTTGCACCTGTCATTTCCCTACCTGCAATTTCCCTCATAACCCCAGCACACTAGGCACACTAACCAATGTGCTGGGAGAAAATTCAGGGTAAGGGCCCTCGTGATAAAGGGCACAATCTGGGCAAAGGCCAGAGGAGGAACCCAGCTCACAGAACCAGAGGAAAAGTTTACCTGCCACCTGGAGCTCCACTGGGTCACTGAGCTCAGACACGAAGGGGATGGGCAACCATGAGCGATAGCGGCAGCTGTAGTTGCCTGCGTGCTGGGGCCCCACATAGGTCAGTACAAGGTCCGCTGAGGGGTGGGTGGCCCAGACCTGGGTTGAAGGCTCCTTTTTGCCTTCCTGCAACAGCTCAAAAGTGATGTGCGGCACGACTTCCGGCACCTGGCCCTTGCAGCGCAGGATGGCATCACGTCCAGGAATCATAGCCCCACTCCACAGAGCCTGGAGCTGTGGCCTGGGAGGGGGTCCTGGGTGGAGCAGTCAGTGGTCAAGTGAGGTCCTCTCCTCAGACAGCAGCTGCCCCAGTGCCCCTCTGCCTTCCTGCCTCCCACTAAGCCCAGGCCTGCTGGCTGCTCCACCCACCAGGAAGCTACCCTGTGCACACACCTTTCCTCCTTTTCCTGGTCCTGAACAGAAGTGGCTTCTCCTATTATCCTCCCTGTCACCCTCTTCCCCAAGATCTTGCATGTTCCCTAGACCTGGGCCTGCTCTGAGACTTCCTGGGGTCCCCAGCACTTGGCACTTTGGGCCTCAGGACAGGTGTGGAAAGAAAGAAATGGCCATGGGAAATGATGTTCCTGGCCATGGAACAGGAAATAAACCAAATGGGAGGCATCCCCTAGTAGGCTGTGGGCGGCAGCCTAAATCAGCCCAAATTACGTTTGTCTGAAAGGTCTGCTATGCGGACAGGACTGAGGCCTGGAGCACTTCCCTTGGGCACCCTCCTTTGCTCATGGCTGCTCCCACCCCACCAGCTCACCATCAATGCGCAGTTCCAAGCTCGAGCTTGGAGCAGAGCCGGCGAAGGGTGGCGCAGTGTCCTTGTAGACACAGCTGTAGTTGGCTGAGTCTACCACCGAGACATCTCGCAGCTGGAAGCAGGCCTCTGTCCCCTCGGGGCTCAGGACATGGTGCACTCGGCGCTTTCTGGCGACCTCGCTCACCAGGGCGAAGCGCAAGCCGGCCCGGGGTGCCTGACACCGCAGCTGCACCAGCGTGCCGGGCGTGGGGTGTAGAGTCTTGGGCTCCACAGAGAGCTCCGGAGCTGGGAGTGTCTCTGCAGGGAGGACACGGGCTGATCCGGGTGCCAAGGGGGAAGGCTTGGGCCTCATACCCCATTCAGCCTGGTTCCTCCTGCCTGAGAGCCTATGCGGGCCCCCTCTCTCCCTCAACTTAAAACTGCATCACCCTCCAGACCTCACCAGATACCTCACACACTGTCCTATACTATTCCTTATTAGTTCGTTTGTCCATGAAAACAGATGTGGGGAAGGGATTGAGTTTTGTTACCAAGCCCAGGATGTGCTCCCCTGCAGGCCTGGATCCTCTTTTGGGGTCAGGCCTCCTGATCCCCGTCCTTGGCAGGCCCTGCAGCTGCAACCTGGCTGCCTTCAACAAACAGGTCTCCAGTGCCCATCTGGACCCGGGAGATAGAGGGGACCCCAGGCAGGTGACATTGCCTGCACAGCCTGTGGCAGACTTGTGTGTTCATCCAATTATTCTGATTGAAGTTGCTGAGCTAATTGTCTCATTCTCAGGGAAACTGAGGCCAGGTGGATGAGTTGGGAATGGGCCCCCACCAGAGCCCTCCAGTTCCGGGGGACCCCTCTCTGGATCCCTCCTCCTGTTCCCCGCTCCCAGAGCAGAGCACTCTTGCCCTCCCAGCCCCATGTCCACGTTCCAGCCTGGGGCTGCCAGGCTCACCATCACTCAACAGCAGCTCGACAGGCGCACTGTCGGAAGACCAGGTTTGCTGGCCATGCAGCTGATAGCGGCAGGTATAGAGACCGCCAGACCCTAAAGCCACCATGTCCAGGTGAAAGGAGATGCGGTCTGGGTTGCTGGAGCTTCTGCGTACCAGCAGCTCCTCTTCTCCCTGCCGCAGCTGGAAGTCCACGCCGCTCAGGGGCGCCACACAGACGAGAGTGGCGTCAGCACCAGGGCGCAGGAGACCTGCAGACTCTCCCTGGAAACTCAGCTTGGGTGGCAACGGTGCCGCTGCAAGGCAGGGAGGGTCAGTAGAGCTAGAGTCCTGGAAACCCCTGCTGTGGGACTGTTCCTGAGAAAGCTATAGTCACCCAAGCTCCCAGACCTCTGCTCTCCCTGCAGTAGCCCCAGGAACACCCTTCTTTGTGGCCCATCCCCAACACCCCACCCCCACCCCACCTCGCAGGGCCACAGTGTCCATGTTTAGGTCAGGTGTGATCCATCCAACTGTGTGACCACTGTTTCCCCAACCCAGTTCTGGGCAAGGTTATTCAGGGTTGAGGGTGAAGGTAAACATAGCTCTGACTTCCAGGAGCCTCCTATCCCAGGAATCCCTCTGGGATCGTCCACACGCTCACCCAGTTCCTCGACTGTCACAGTAGCACTGGGCTCAGAGGGTGCACCTGCTGCGTGGGTCCGGTAGCTGCAGCTATAATTGCCAGGCCGATGAACTGGGAAGGTGGCCTCCATGTCTTCAGGGGCCTCAGCCACCTCCAAAAACTGATCATTGCCTTCCTGCCTCAGCAGGTAGGTCACACCACGAAACCCCCCATGGCACAGCAGTTTCGTCTTCAGACCCGGTGTGATCCAGGACACGGGCTCAGTTGAAAGCAAAGGTGGGGGTAGGGATTCTGCGTGTGGAGCAGGGTTGATGGGTGGTTCTAAATGACTTGACAGACATGCGAGCCCAAACAGACCAGGACCTCCACACTCATGAGGGGCATCTGGGTGGCTCAGTCGGCTGAGTTTCCGACTCTTGATTTCCACTCAGGTCATGATCTGAGGGGGTGGGGGGGCTCCATGCTCAGTGGGGAGTCTGCTTAATGATTTTCTCTTTCCCTCTCCCTCTGCCCCTCCCCCCATGCACAATTTTCTGTTTGTCTGTCTGTCTGTCTCTCTCTCAAATAAATCTTGAGAGAAAGAAAAAAGAAAATATCAAGGAGATAGGGAGTTGGAAGACATTGATGGAGGAAAGGGAGGCAAGGATAAGAGACGGGAAAAGCAGATATGGTAAGGGAAGTGTGCTGGGCTTTTTCCCAAGTACTTTCTGTAGATTCAGTCATTTATTCCTCACAACCTTCTGGGATCATCATCATCATCCTCATTTTACAGATGAGGAAATGGAATCAGAGATGTAAGATGACTTGCCAAAGGCCACCTAGCTGCTCAGGAATCCCCACCCACCCACCGCCACCCCCATGCCAGAAAAGTAGGACCAGGAGAGTAAGGAATGGAGGGAGGAAGTGAGGAAGTGAGCAGCCCTCTCCCTACTGTCTTGTGGCCCCACTAAAGCCCCTGCTTACCTGCTCCAGTCACCTCCAGGAGGTTGCTTAACTGAGTCCATCCGCTGTTCAAGCCAGAACGGCAGCGGTAGAGGCCCCGGGTGTCACTCGTCACTGCTCCTAGCGGGAACCGGTGCTCCATGGCCGGTAAATCAAGGTGTACAAGTTCCTGGGTTACTCCATCCTTGAACAGCTCAAAATCCGGAGTCCCCAGGCGGGCCTGACATGTCAGCGTCAAGTTGGCCCAGGGCTCCAGCAGCGATTCGGCCTCTGCCCACAAATTCGGCCGGGTCTCAAACAC
The DNA here is from genome assembly GCF_011100685.1 of Canis lupus familiaris. Classification (NCBI taxonomy): domain Eukaryota; kingdom Metazoa; phylum Chordata; class Mammalia; order Carnivora; family Canidae; genus Canis; species Canis lupus. Next base: position 100,356,655 of record NC_049222.1, on the reverse strand, counting down.
TGCATGGCAGGTGGAGGTCAGTGCTGGGTCCCAGGACAGAGGCTCACCTCTGCAGGTGCCCACCATCCCCAAGACCTGATCCGGACTTACCTAAGGCTGCCTTGGTCGCTGGGCACAGCAAGAAACCTGCGGGGACCGCACCTGTGAGACCCCCATTCCTATCCCTCCCCTTTCCTCCCTCCCCTTTCCTCCCACCCCAAGGGACCTTGGCCCCAGCAACCTCACCCCAGAGCACCAGGAAGGCCCCAAGCGTGGACATGATGGCCAGTCTCCCTCCAGCCGGTGAGTGTCTGTGGTGATAAAGCCCAAGCAAGGGTGGCAAAGGGGCAGCAAGGGGCATTGACCTCTTCCCTATTGTTTGTCCTTCCCAGAAGGCAGGGGTAGGGGGGTGTTCCTGCAGGGGACAAAGGGCAAAATTCCAAGGCCTTGGAGCCTCATCAATAACTATAATCAATAATTATGTATAATTAATAAACTAAGTAATAAATAATGATTATTTTAAAATAATATAATTTAAAAAATTAAAAATAATATAATTAAGTCGCAAACTAACAATATCAACAAATGATATGACTTAAAATATGAGAAATACAATTTATTTTTTTGAGAAATACAATTTAAAAATAAAAATTAAATTAAAACAAAACAAATAATATAATAAATACTAATTGATAAAGGAAATTTTCATTTAAAAAAATTTTTTTTATTGGAGTTCAATTTGCCAACATATAGCATAACACCCAGTGCTCATCCCACCAAGTGTCCCCCTCATTGCCCATCACCCAGTCACCCCAACCTCCCTGCCCACTTCCCCTTCCACTACCCCTCGTTCATTTAAAGGAAATTTTTAATTTTTAATGTTTGTGGGCCCTGCTCCAGGGCTCCCAGGAAGCTGTATTTCAAAATTTATCAAGATCAAAATGACTCCGCAAAACCTCAAAGCGTGGGCTCTGTGTCTGCCCTGAGCACACATTGTGTGTCTGCTTCGTTAAAACAAACAAGGGCAGCCCCAATGGCCCAGCAGTTTGGTGCCGCCTTCCCTTCCACCATGGGGTGTGATCCTGAGGACCCGATTGAGTCCCACTCCCTGCATGGAGCCTGCTTCTCCCTCTGCCTGTGTCTCTGCCTCTCTCTGTCTGTCATGAATAAATAAATTTTAAAAATCTTTAAAAAACAAACAACAAAAAAGAGCATTTCAAACATAGAGATGAGAAAAATTTTAAAAACAACCTGGGCCTCATAAGATTAAAGTCATACAGACTTGCAGATACTAAAAACAGAAGATAAAGTCTGTAACTTTCTGAAATGTCCATCATGATGATTTGTAATTCTTTTTTTTTTTTAAAGATTTTATTTATTTATTCATGAGAGACACACAGAAAGAGGCAGAGACATAAGCAGGCTCCATGCAGGGTGCCCAATATGGGACTCGATCCCAGGAGTCCAGGATCATGACTTGAGCTGAAGGCAGATGCTTAACTGACTGAGCCACCCAGCTGCCCCTGTTAACTCTTTATGTAAAAAAATATATATATCCTTGCATCAAATGTTTCTTCCCTAGAGCACTCTCTTCTTTGTGCAAACTGTATCCTGGGCACCTGTCCTAACTTGGGCTCGAATAAAACTCTTTTCCTTTCTCTTTAAAAAATTTTAAAGTGTTTGTTCATTTTACATCAATATTTCTTGGCATAGTCAACAGGATATCAGAGCAACTCGCCTGAGAACATCTGGGGATTATCTGGAACTCAGTGCTTGGTACCAGCTTGGGCCCTCTGTGCCCCTCTGGCTCCTCAGCACCTCATGGGTGGATGTATCTGGTGAGATCTCCTGATACCTGAACCTCTTCAACTTGAGTTGGCAGTCCTGACTTTTATTTGAACTGTTAAAGGTTACCAGTGATGCCCTCTAAGGGGGTTGATGGGTTAGTTGATTTAATTTGGCATTATACTAATTGATGTTATTAATATATAAAGCTTGAGTAAATTTTCTGGCTAGAAATATGAATAGCTCAGCTCAAAGAGAAGGGACACCTGCTCCTTTGAGTTAAATGGTACTTTCAGGTGAATGAAGGCCTAGCAGAAGTGTCCGAGGATATTCCTCAGATGTGTAGTAGTCCCATAGGAATTTCCCTTCTCATAAGGTAATTAGTGATTGGCTCATCCAGGAATACACACATAAGGATTGATTTTGCAATGCTCCAAGCCCACTCACTGGTCCTAGACCTCACAAGGGTAAAATTATCTGGGGTAAAATATTCTACATTCAGACTTTTATGTTAATCTATAATAAAGATGCCTTATAGGAAGGGACCTGATTGATGGTCTGAAGAGGTAAAGATGAACAAAAATTTAAGACACCTGACCCCCTTCCCAATAGTCAGAATAATGAGGAAAAGGAAGAAGAAAATAGGCAGACACTAGAAATCCTAAATACAGTCCCCCCACCCCCCGCAAGCACAAGCACCAGAACCAAAGCCCAACCCACTGCCTGCTCCTCTTCCAGAGGGCTAAAGAGCACCCAGAGGAAAAGATAGGAGACAGAGGTTTTTTTTTAAGACTTTTATTTTTATTTTTTAAAGATTTTATTTATTTATTCAAGAGAGACACAGAGAGAGAGGCAGAGACAAAGGCAGAGAGAGAAGCAGGCTCGCCGAAGGGAGCCCGACGTGGGACTCAACGTGGGGCTCGACGTGGGACTCGACGCGGGACTCGATCCCAGGACCCCAGGACCATGCCCTGGGCTGAAGGCAGGCACCAAACCGCTGAGCCATCCAGGGATCCCCAAGATTTAATTTTTAGGTAATCTGTACACCCAGTGTGGGGCTTGAACTCACAACCCTGAGATCAAAAGTTGCACTCTACCGACTGGGCCCCAGAAGACAGGTGCCCCAGAAGACAGAGGGGGAAAAAAGGAAGGAAGGGAGGAAGGAAAAGAAAGTTTAAATCTGTCTCCAGCCTTGCCAATGGCACCCCTGATGCCTCTACCTCCACCTCCTCCTGTTCTTGTACTCGCACAGCCAACCCTTCTACCACCCTCTGTACTTCTGTACCATCAGCTCCTGCTCTTCCTCCCCTCACTATCAAGGAGCAAAAAGCACCCCAAGCTGTTGGGACATCTCCTTACGAGGTTCAAACTGGAGCACCTCCAAAATCAACATGAAGGGGCCCAGGTGATCCCCTGGATCTAAACAGCCCGCTTTAGATTTCCCCACAGGAGCCCCAAGTAAAATTGTCAAATGGGGAAACAAACTGATTAACCTTTTAGTGGACACAGGTGCAAAATATTTGATATGAAAGCTAATTCAAGGTTATTGGTTTAATTAAGATAAACATGTTAGAGTTATTTCATTAAATATAAAAAACTTTTATTTTACCAAGGTTTTCTAAAGGTCAAATAAGTTCATGTCATCTCTGTTGCAATCTGTAAACAAAAACATTTTTTTTAAAAGAATTCCTTTTTTTAAAAATTTATTTATTATTTATGATAGTCACACAGAGAGAGAGAGAGAGAGAGAGAGAGAGAGGCAGAGACACAGGCAGAGGGAGAAGCAGGCTCCATGTACCGGGAGCCCGACGTGGGATTCGATCCTGGGTCTCCAGGATCGTGCCCTGGACCAAAGGCAGGCGCTAAACCGCTGCGCCACCCAGGGATCCCCAAAAACATTTTTTTTCAAGATTTTATTTATTTGAGAGAAAGAGCGCAGGTGAGCCAGCATGGGTGTGGGAGAGAGACAGAGGGAGAGGGAGAAGCAGACTCCCTGCTGAGCAGGGAGCCCAATGTGGGGCTTCATTCCAGGATCCCAAGATCCTGAGATCATGACCTGAGCTGAAGGTAGACACTGAGCCACTCAGACGCCCCAACAAAAACAGTAACTTAAAATGATGGTTAATTTTGCCTGTGTTGTACAATTTTCATGGGTAATTGTTAAAAGGAAATAGGCTAAATAAATAAAATGTTCATAGATAAACTTTTAAATACCTTCCAAAATATTTAGTAACCCAAAACTTTGAAGTTTTGCTAAGTTAAATGATAAATTGGGTTGAAGATATCATTGGATATCTAAGTCTTTTTTAAAAAAAGATTTTATTTATTTATTCATGAGAGACACAGAGGGAGAGGCAGAGACATAGGCAGAGGGAGAAGCAGGCTCCCTGCAAGGAGCCCAATGGGGTACTCGATCCAGATCCCGGAATCAGGACCTGAGCCGAAGGCAGACACTCAATCACAGAGCCACCTAGGTGTCCCTGAATATCTAAGTCTTTATCGAATAAGATAAAATCTTGAAACATTAATTACCAAACCATAAGATTTGTCTGCTTTTGTCTTGTTACAGAAAAAAACTAAAGATACTTGGGTCTGTTAATAAACGTATGTTACACTTTCTATAAAAATCGAACCATGGGGCACCTGGGTGGCTCAGTAGGTTAAGCGTCCAACTCTTTTTTTTAAGATTTTATTTTATGTATCAAAAAGAGACACACATAGAGATAGAGGCAGAGACACTGGCAGAGGGAGAAGCAGGCTCCATGCAATGAGCCGACTTGATCCCAGGACCCTGGGATCACACCCTGAGCTGAAGGCAGATGCTCAACCGCTGAGCCACCAAGGCGTCCCAGCATCTGACTCTTGATTTCCGCTCAGGTCGAGATCTCAGGATTGTGGGATTGAGCCCCACGTAGGGCTCCGTACTCAGTGGCAGAATCTGCTTCTCCCTCTCCCTCCACCCCTCCCCATACTTGTACACATACTCTCTCTTAAATAAATAAATAAAATATTTTTAAAAATTGAAGACGCCTGGGTGCTCAACGGTTGAGCATCTGCCTTTGGCTCAGGGCATGATCCTGGAGTGTTGGGATCAAATCCCATATCGGGCTCCTTGCATGGAGCCTGCTTCTCCTGTCTCTGCCTCTCTCTGTGTGTCTCTCATGAATAAATAAATAAAATCTTAAAAAAAAAACTTAATAAAATAAAATAAAAATTTAAAAATTGTACTATATATAATAAAACACATTTCTAAAAATTATGAAATATATTCATAAATTTGTCACTCTAAAGAATTCTGGTATAACAGTTCACAAGTGATTCCTACTTAGTTTTAACTGGAGACTAAGTTTAATAATACTTAAAATTATTATATAATAAAAGTATTATAATAATACTTAAAATTCTGCTAAATGTAATTAAGACTGATAGAAAATGATAAAGAGAACAACTCTGAATGTAGAAAAGTACATTATATACTTATATGTCTTATATATCTTATAAGACAGATATAAGGAATGAGTATACATTTTTATTGAGGGAAAAGAAAGTAATTTTGTCTTGAAATGAGACTGGCTACTTAGGGAAAATGTAGGACAAAATCTGAATGAAATAATTTTATGCATGATTAGGACTAAGACTAATACTTTTAAAAATTAGTGAGTTTTAAAAGTATACTGGCATAAATTAAAATTCGGCTTTTCTCCCTGTTAAAGAGACAAGGTTTTCTTGGTTTGTTGCCCTACCCATGAGAAGAAATTATAAACAAGGGTAGGTTTTCTTTTTCTTATCTGCTCAAAAAACAAGATTTCTATATTTGTTTTTATCAAGTTTTTAATTTATTTTTATTTTTTAAAGATTTTATTTATTTATTCATGAGAGACACAGAGAGAAAGGCAGGGACACAAGCAGAGAGAGAAGCAGGCTCCATGCAAGGAGCCCGATGTGGGACTGGATCCTGGAACCCCAAGATCACGCCCTGGGCCAAAGGCAGGTGCCAAACCACTGAGCCACCCAGGGACCCCAGGTTTTTAATTTCTTTTTTTTTTTTTTAAGATTTATTTATTTATTCATGAGAGACACAGAGAGAGAGGGGCAGAGACACAGGCAAAGGGAGAAGCAGGCTACCTGCAAGGAGCCCAATGCAGGACTCGATCTGGGGCTCCAGGATCACACCCTGGGCCGAAGGCGCCACTAAACCACTGAGCCACCTGGGCTGCCCGGTTTTTAATTTCTTAAGAAAACTAAACTTTTCAATATTAAAAGAGCTAAGTTTTGCTAGCAACCGTATAACCTTCTCTTATGGCCACCTTAGTTAAATGGTTAAATAGATAATTAAGTTTTAAGTTTTGTAATGATCTGTGATGCTATATAGGATACACACACACAGACTTCCAAGAAATGTAAATCCTAAAAAAAGTCTTTTGACCAATTAGGCTTATTTATTTGGTATGTTGAGTTACATGGAAAGCATTGTCAAACAAATAATAAATCTTCTTAGTTTCTATTATGTGGATAAATGCTAAAACTGTTCCAAAATTTATATAAAGCTCCTAAAATTTCAATATCTTCAATACCTTACCAAGTGAGTAAAGAATGTCACTTTACTAAAGTAAAGAATGAGGTTTGGGGACCTCAAGATCTTTTGGGGACCTCAAAAAGAGGAATTCACCCAAATCTACAGGTATTTCAGAAAAGTCCAATGGCAGGTTATTTGACTGGGCTTCTGGCTTTAAATAGCTATTTAAGGCTCAATCAGAAATTCCTTATTTTTTTTAAATTTTATTTATTTTTTAAAAACTTTTAAGATTTATTTATTCATGATAGAGAGAGAGAGAGAGAGGCAGAGACACAGGCAGAGGGAGAAGCAGGCTCCATGCAGGGAGCCCAATGTGGGACTTGATCCCGGGTCACGAGGGTCATGCCCTGGGCTGAAGACAGGCGCTAAACCTCCGAGCCACCCGGGCTGCCCAATCAGAAATTCCTTATAAAAAGTTCTAGCAGGGGGACTCCTGGGTGGCTCAGCGGTCAAGCTGATCCCTGAGTCCTGGGATTGAGTTCTACATCAGACTTCCTGCCTGTGTCTCTGCCTCTGTGTGTGTGTATCTCTCTCTGTCTCTCATGAATAAATAAATAAAATCTTAAATAAAAAAATAAAGATAAAAGAAAAGTTCTAGCAGTTAAATGTCTGCCTTCTGTTCAGGTTGTAATCTCGGGGTCCTGGGATGGAGTGCTGCATCAGGCTCCCTGCTCAGTGGGGAGTCTCCCTGCTTACCCCTCTGTCCCTCCCCCCACCCCACTCTACCCCTCATTCTTGCTCTCTCTCATGCGTTCTCTCTCAAATAATAAATAAAAAATTTTTTAAAGTATCAGTCCCTTTTTTTTTTTTTTTTAAAGATTTCATTCACTTATTCATGAGAGACAGAGAGAGAGGCAGAGACGCAGGCAGAGGGAGAAACAGGCTCCATGCAGGAAGCCTGACATGGGACTGGATCCCTGGTCTCCAGGATCAGACCCGGGCTGAAGGCAGCACTAAACCACTGAGCCACCCAGGCTGCCCATAAATCTTTTTTTAAAAAATGTTTTTGCAAAACAGATTTAGAAAAATCTATATAGTCAATCACTATTCTTGCTGCACTTACATAAATTATTAGGCCAAGTTTCTTAAAACTGAACTTATTTTACAAACAAATTAGTCTTAATTTAGCTATCTCTGACAGGAAGGAGGGTGACTTTAGAGAGAAAGATTATATAACATTTTTCTAGTTGCTAAATTCTAGTTTTGTTTAATTATCTTTGAGTATTTGCTGTTTGCCTCTAAAACTGGGCTGGATATTGAATTCTGGTTTCCTCAGATATCTGATTCTGACTCCAAACCAAAGTTTCTTCTCCAAACCAATCTTCTCTCATTCACTTACCTTAAAATCATTAAGAACTAAAAACTACCTTTTTGTTTTCCTCCAGCCTTGCAAACTAAAGCTAGACAACGTGAGATAAACTCAGAGAGGGATCCCTGGGTGGCGCAGCGGTTTGGCGCCTGCCTTTGACCCAGGGCGCGATCCTGGAGACCCGGGATCGAATCCCACGTCGGGCTCCCGGTGCATGGAGCCTGCTTCTCCCTCTGCCTGTGTCTCTGCCTCTCTCTCTCTCACTGTGTGCCTATCATAAATAAATTAAAAAAAAAAATAAATAAACTCAGAGAAGTTTCCACAATAGCTCATGTACAGACATTCTTTTTTTTTTTTTTTTTTTTTAATTCTTGAGAGACAGAGGCAGAGAGAGAAGCAGTCTCCATGCAGGGAGCCAAATATGGGAGTCAATCTGGGGACTCCAGGATCACTCCCTGGGTGGAAGGCAGATGTTTAACCGCTGAGCCACCCAGGTGTCCCTATGTACAGACAATCTTATGGCCAGTCGTGTTCTACAGGCCACTCAAAAGGATCACCAGAGACATTTGAACTACGAACAAGAAAAATCCATCAGATTGCTGCTGCCTGCCACCACTCCATCTGAGGTGCTTCAAACCTGACATCTAAAAATCTTCTCACTGGGGACTCACACAGTGATTGATAATCTGCTTCTACCATTAACTGTTTTTCTTTTGTTTCCATACAAATGCCTCTTATTAATTACCTGATTGCTGGCTGAACAAGGCAGAGTCATATGGCTAACACCACTTGCTATACCTATATCAACTCCTCCTGGGAAATATGGATCCAAATAATAAAAATCAAACAGCAAGCCATGTGGCTACAAGAAGCCCTTGACTACCACAGCCCCCTTTCCAAAGTGGCTGGGATTGGTTTACTGGTATATTCTCTTGGATACTCACTGGTATCAGATCAATTTTAGAGGGAATAACAAAATAGGGTTTAACTATTGACACTATTACAGTTTCTTAGAATATACTTGAGGATAAAACTAGTGATGTTATAGTGCCAAACTATGTAAAGGAAATATCCAAGTTCTCAGATAAGGGCTATCTCTGATATCCTTCCATTAGAACAAGGGAGTTAACAGCCTGCACCATGCCAAATGCTTTCATTCTTTTTTTTTTTTTAAGATTTTTATTTATTTATTCATGAGAGACACAGAGAGAGGCAGAGACATAGGCAGAGGAAGAAGCAGGCTCCATGCAGGGAGCCCAACATGGGACTCCATCCTGGGTCTCTAGGATCATGCCCTGGGCGGAAGGCGGTGCTAAACCGCTGAGCCACCCAGGCTGCCCCAAATGCTTTCATTCTAAAGTCTCTACTCCACCCTAATTCAGCATGGAGCAGTTGCAGAAGATGGACCATCTTTTCATGTTGCATAAAAGTGGAATACAGGATTGACAATTATAACAGGAAAAAACTTACATGCCTGACTCCTTGTTGCTTCTATTTCCCTTGCTGCTGTGACCCATAGGTTAAAAACTTCTGCTGAGCCCTGCTTATAGACATGTTACAACCAAGGTTTGCAAAAACTGCTCTTTATCCAAAACCTACCTTGGCTGAGGAGATAAAAGTAGCTAGAACCGTCATCATCCTGAATCATCAAGATTGAGGAATAATAATAATTCAGGATCCCTGGGTGGCGCAGCGGTTTGGCGCCTGCCTTTGGCCCAGGGCGCGATCCTGGAGACCCGGGATCGAATCCCACGTCGGGCTCCCGGTGCATGGAGCCTGCTTCTCCCTCTGCCTGTGTCTCTGCCTCTCTGTCTCTCTCTGTGTGACTATCATGAATAAATAAATAAAATCTTTAAAAAAAATAATAATAATAATAATAATTCAGGGGAGAACTGGGACTGTGCCCCTTAAGGCTAATGAGACTGAAGCTAGCAGAAAGTTTAAAACTTGTTTTTCAGAGAACTGTTTCCTGGAATCAACTATTGTGTCTTTTCAGATCCCACTGACAAATCCAATAGCTATCTCTGTAGAAGCCTGGACTCAAGGTCACATGACTGTTCCCAGTGCACGAACAAACAAGGCCCTGCATTCTTTACTAGAGACAAAAAGCCTACAACCTCATTCAGGTTATACCAGCTCTTAGAGCATACCTATGACCCACTTCTCTTTGTCCTAAGATAACCCCCTGACATCAGGGATTGAATTTTGCCTTGTTCTGATACTAAGTCTCCACCTCAAAGTAAACATAAGAATATATTGTTTTTGCACAAGATTCACAACAGCCGTGTAACTTTATTATTATTATAGAATGCATTTTGGCTCATTCATCCAGTGTTCTCTGACCCCCCATAACCCTGCTTTGTCCAGTGGACCACAGAGTGTTTGGGGATTAGCCTCAACTTAGTCATTCTCAATCCCTGAAAGATCTGGATTCCCCACCCCCATCCCCTGTGGAAATGGCAGCAGGCCCTCTGAGGAATATCTACTGTCTATTCTTGTGGCAGATCTGATCCTTTCTTAAGAGGGACTAATCTACCTTCAATCCAGGGGCATTACATCTGGCAACAACCTAGGTCTGGAAACTCAGTGATACTGTGAGTCTTTACTGTGACATCTCAGAGTCAGGCTTCTGAACACCAGATTGAGAGTATTTCCTGTCACATTGGTCAAATGGCTTTTTAGCACGTTGCCCACCTGAGGTAGTTTCCTTGCAAGGAGGTCTCCATTCTCTCCAACTACCTCTTATTGCTCCCTAGACCTCCAATTCGAGTGGACATGCTCTAAGTGGACAAGTGTAGAATCTGATGCTTCTATACTCTAAAAGAATTGCAAGGCTTTACTCATGTATTGGCATAGACCTGGAAAATAAACATGGGAAGAGCATCTAAGACTATCTGACCAAGGAGGATGAGATACAACAACACTGGGCTGGGTCAAATTTACTTATATGGGCCAATTTACAAAGACTGGATTTAAGATGTTAGATTGAGTAGCTTGAGGGAGATTTTGTTTGGTAGACCTGGCTCACAGTGGCCTAAATTGGATGAGGTTGAATTGGACTTCCCTGGTAAAACATGCAAGAAGGAATCTGAAGGCTTAGGGGCAGAGGAATGTGGAAGTATTTATCATGTGCAATCTGGTACATGCATGTACACACTCATCCCCTACACACAAACTCAGTAAAGAAGAGGACACCCTTTTTAAAAAGACATTGAGAAATAGGTTAGTTACGAGGGTATCTGCATCCCTGAAAAGTAGCAGTGCCCTCTAGGCCAGTGTGGGAGATGCTGCCATCAAGCCTGATTTCAATGGAGATTAAAACAAACAAACAAACAAACAAACAAACAAACAAACAAACAAAAAACAGAGCTCCAATGGCAGAGACTACCAGTTAGCCACTGTTGGCAGCAGCAATGAGGCAGTAATTAGGATGTTGTAGCCCTCAGAGGGGCTGCTTCTGTGGGAAGAGGTTTAGGATGACTTCAGGGGCTCAGAGAGTCTCACCTTAACAGATATTGTTCTTGCAAGTGCTTCTTCTCTACCAATAGGCAAGGACCACCACAAGCACCTTATTTTCACGGGGCAGGGACAATAGCACACTTTCATGGCTTGCCTCAGGACTGTCAACTCAACTTTCTTTTTCTTGATCAAGATCCTGATGATCCTGACTTCCCACAAAACATCACACCCATGCATTATTGCTACTATATGAATGACAATAGCTGACTGGACCTAATGAGCATGAAGTAGCAGGTCCGTTAGATCATTAAGTGGGATGGGACACCTGGGTGCTCAACAGTTGAGCGTCTGCCTTTGGCTCAGGGCTTGATCCCAAAGTCCCAGGATCAAGTTCCACATTGGGCTTTCTACATGAAGCCTGCTACTCCCTCTGCCTATGTCTCTGCCTCTCTTTCTGTATGTCTCTCATACATATAAATAAATAAAACCTTAAAAAAAAAAAGACCATTAAGTCAGTTAAATGCACACCAGGGACTCACCTCCTCTGTCAAGTGCCTAGGGATCTGGAACATGTTAAGACAGGCCCTTCTAAGAACAAAAATCCATTGCTGCAACATGTACTGTTACCACTAAAAAAGAGGAATAATGGAGGCCTCTGAACCTCAGACATGACACATATACCTCAGTGTGCTGCTCCAGTGTGTTTACACCTGCAGTTTTTTTTTTTTAAGATTTTATTAATTTATTCATGAGAGAAACAGAGAGAGAGGCAGAGACATAGGCAGAGGGAGAAGCAGCCTCCATGCAAGGAGCCCGACATGGGACTCGATTGCGGGACTCCAGGATCACGCCCTGGGCCAAAGGCAGGCACCAAACCACTGAGCACCCAGGGATCCCCCTACACCTGCAGTTTTGTGTGGGGGCCATGCTGCAAGTCCTGGATACAAAGCAGGCTGCTCTGGTATTTAGCCCCTATTACCAGAAGATCCAATGGTGCTCCTGGATAGTTTAAATGTGTCATGCAAATAAAGATGCTATGTTGAGCCTTTGGCAAGCCCAAACAGAATTCATTGCTGCTTTCAAAGCAGTCTCTCCTGTACACCTTCAAAGTTCCAGCAATAGCTATGGTACAGCCTTCTCAGAGGCCCAAGCCTCTTCCCGCAGCCCCTTGTAAGTTCACCCCTTCTCTTTTGCATCTCCAGACCTAGAGGTAGTAGCTGTTCTAGGGTTATGCATCTCTGGGTTTTCAGTATCCCCTTGCATCCTTTTAGCCTTACAAAGCTAAATAATCAATTCCCTCAAAATCCCTAGGGAGATTGCTTATCTGCCTGCCCCCTACCTGAGACAGCCCCCTTCTGGCCCACATCCCACCCACCATGTGAGCCGCCAGATGCTCCTCTCCACCCAGTTGCAGTGAGATACTAGTAGGCAGATCTGAGCTCTCTATGTTGACCTCTTCTCCCCTCCCCTGGGGCCAGCCTCCCAACTCAGCAGTCAGGGTGCCAGTGGAGGAGTCCCTACAAAGCACTAGATGTATGGTACAGTCATGCTCCGTAACGCTTATAATCAGACTTTGCTACTCTGGCACACAGCCACAGAGGGTTCTCACCAGCTGGGAATCCTCGGGCTAATTGAGTCCTTCTGGGGCTCCACTCTGGAGACAAGATGAGAAGGAACTTTCCAAACTAGAAAGGTTTCACAAGTCAGGGCTGCTTCTCTCACATGCTTATGCTGGAGGCTGCTGATCCCAGACCCAGGAGCAGGAGGAAGCACAGCACATCCAGTGGCACCCAAAAGCAGAAAGATGCTCCCTAAAAAGGTGGTGGAGCAGAGAAGACAGACAAACACGCAGATTCCAGGGGAGACCTCAGAGCACACAGTGGCGCAGACCGGGGCAATTCTGGAATGGGAAGCAAGAATGGGTGGTGGTGGCCAGGCCAGAGAAGCGGCCTTGTGCACAGTGGGCGTGCTGGGGGCAGTCCCCAGCACATTCCGGAGAGGAGAAACAGACCGCGCCACCGTCCAGAGAGGATCTAGTGGCGGTGCTAGACAGAGCTGGTGCTCACCCCTCAGCGAGCACAGCGCAGTGGAATTAGGCCAGGGCTAGGGGAGCAGATGCATAGAAAGTTGCCCAGGACCAGGGAAGGGGCTTCTGAACTGGAGCGCTGCTGAAAAGAACAGGCCTCCACCAGAAGAGGTACAAGCACCAGGTGTGGGAGCTGGGGCCGGGGCCGGGGTAGGCGTGGCTGGAATAGGAAACTCCCCCCGGCGTTTGGTGGATAGTCTGCCCCGTCCACCCCCGCGCTCTGTGGATGGTCCGCTCCGACCCCTCCCACCTCAACCATTCTCCCAGGGAGACGCGAAAATGCTCTGGCCCAGCATCCTGCACTTTCCAGGCCGGCTCCTCCTCTAATGTCCCTTCTCGGAGGCCGCCCCGTTGGCTGCCGTGTGTTCTCAGCCCCCCACCGTCCTGCCGCTCACCCGGCTGGCCTTCCCTCGCTCTGAAGCCATCCACAATCCCCTCCGTGGTGCCAGGAAATGGGTCCGAAACCTGCTCTCTCGCTGAAGGCAGGACTTGGGGACTGTGACAACCCCAGATGTGTGGGTGTGATGCTGGGTCCATAACAAGCCACAGATGCTTCAAGCTGCTTAGGTTTATCTTTTTATAATGGACTCCCGGCTACAGCTGTGGAGAGAACAGGAGGGAGAGGAGGATGGTGGGACCACCCCTACTCCTCTCTTTGCCCTGCGCCTCCAGCTGCTCACCAGGGTCCCCTAGCAAGGCCTCTGACCTTCTGGCTCTTGTAGGGTTTTTTGTTGTTGTTGTTTTTAAAAATTATTTATTCATGAGAGACACACACATACAGAGGCAGAGACATAGAGGGAGAAGCAGGCTCCCCGCAGGAGCCCAGCGTGGGACTGGATTCCGAATTCTGGGATCACAACCCCAGCAGAAGGCAGCCGCCCAACCACTGAGCCACCCAGCCATCCCTGGCCCTTGGCTTAAAACAAAAAAATCCTGTGCAACCTCCGATCCAGCTGAGGTGGAAGGGATGCAGGGCAGCGCATTCATCCAGCCCTCTTTCTTGGGGAGCCAACTGGGCTCTGGATCTCAGTCTCACAGGCTTCTGAGACCAGACCGCCACATCTGGGGTGCCTGGGTGGCCCAGTAGGTTAAGCCTCTCCCTTTGGCTCCGGTCATGACCTCCGGGTCTTGGGGTGGAGCTCCACTGCTGCCTCCCTGCTTAGCAGGCAGTCTGTTTCTCTCTCTCTCCTTCTGCCCCTCCACCCGTTCATGCTCTGTCTGTCTCTCTCTAATAAATAAATAAAATCTAAAAAGATAGAAGAAGAAGAAGAAGAAGAAGAAGAAGAAGAAGAAGAAGAGAAGAAGAAGAAGAAGAAGGAGGAGGAGGAGGAGGAAATAAGACCACCATGGCTGTGGCAACCTCCATCCTCTGCACCAACCCCCAGCACCAAAATTCACCACTTTACCCCGTAAACCACTTGAGGTCACACGTCTGCAGTCAGGCCTTAGGGGTCACCAGTGAGACCCTCATTGTTCTAGGGACTGTTGTAACTGCTTGATCCCCTGCCACAGCACTCCAGCACCTAGCGGTTTTACACAGTGCTTCTCATCTTGATCCACCACTGGCCAGGTCCTGTGCCGCACCACCAAGGTGGCTCAGCCCCCCAATCTCCCAGGGCGTCCCAGAGTTAAGGTGCGGCACCATCCGCAAGCTGATTCTGGTGCTCGTTGAGGTTGGAGGGATGGCTGAAGGGCTTGCTGCACACCGGGCACACATAGGAACCCTCGCCCGTGTGCGTGCGCCGGTGGCTCAAGAGCTCAGAGTTGCCCACAAAAGCTTTGCCGCAGTCGGTGCAGACAAACGGCTTCTCCCCAGAGTGCACACCCTGGGGCCGGTGCAGCTCAGAGCTGCCGCAGAAGGCCTTGCTGTAGTCGGGGCAGGCGTAGGGCTGCTCGCCGGTGTGCGTGCGCCAGTGGTGTGCCAGGCTCGAGCTGCCCACGATGAAGGGCCTCTTGCTGGTGTGTGCGCTGGTACTACAAGAGCTGCGAGCTCTCGTGGAAGCTCTTGCCACCCTCAGTGGAGGTGAAGGGCCTCTTGCCACCGTGTATGTGCCCGTGCCACTGCAGGCCCGCCGAGGGCAGGAAGGCTTTGCCACGTTCGGGGCATGCATGCAGCTGTGTGCCTGCATGGATCTTAAGGTGCTCCGCCAGGTTAGAGCTCTGGCTGAAGGCCTTGCCGCAGTCAGGGCAGGTGTACACGGGTGCTCCAGGAAGTTGGAGTTCCAGTTGAAGGCTTTGCTGCATTCTGGACACTTGCAGGGCTTCTCACCCATTTGCCAATGCTGCACCAGTATTGTGGTGCAGACCTTGCCGCACTCACTGCACCAGCAGGCTGGCTCTCTGGGGGAGCGGTAAGGAACTTAGCACTTCCAGGTCTTCTCAGATGCTTCTGGGCCCAGCTCAGTCTCTTCCACAGTCTGTAGGCTCCAGCTCCCCTCTGGGGGCCTCCAGGTCCTCTGCCTCCGTCAGGCCCTCTGTGGGGTCTTTCCAGGCTTCCAGGTCTCCAGATGCAGCCTGTAGTGTCAGTCTTCAGCACAATCCAGGGAACATAGCCTTTCCCTGGAGCCACCTGCAGGGCCCACTGTCCTGGGGACTCGACCTTGCCTTTGTCATCTGAAACAAGAGAGAGAGAAAGCAAATCCTGAGAGCTCAAAGAACTCTGGGAAATGGAGCAGAGGGGACCGGTGGGTCTCATGAATGATGTGATTGTGACAGATCTAGAGCAGGGGTAAAGCTTGGAGCTGGCTGTATCTGGGCATGGCCATCACCCCCACCTTTCCTGAGCTGGTGCCCCGGCCCCTCTTCAGCCTGGAACAGGGAAACAGGGCAGGTTGGCCTGCAGACTCTCCAACTTTCCCCATAGAGACTGCCTCCAAGGCCAACTCTGAGTCAAACCTCAGCCCTGCTGCATGTGGGCAACTGAGACTATGATGGGAGCATTATGGGAACCAGTGTGCTTGCCTGGATGGTCACTTCCCACACATCCACACACTGACTAGGCAGCAGGGTGCTGGGAGGTATGGTATGTGGGTGCCAAGATTGTGGAAATATTCAAAAGCCACCTGCCTCACCTCCACTAGCCTCCCATAGGGCCTTGGTCTCCAATTCTGCACAAGGCAGCTCCAAGACCTGGCTCTCATCCCCTTGCTCCACCTTGGGGGTCACAACGCAACAGAGAAGTGAGGACACCTGTTTGTGAGGATGAAAATGGACCTGGCCACTTGTAAAAACACTAGAAATGAGGAGAATCTGGGTGGCTCTGTCAGTGAAGTGTCTGACTCTTAATATTGGCTCAGTCATGATCAGAATCATGAGATTAAGCCCTGACTCAGGCTTCGTGCTCAGCATGGGGTCTGTTTGAGATTCTCTGTCTCCCTCTGCCACTCCCCATGCTCACAGGCATTCTCTCTTGATCAAAAAAAATAAAATCTTAAAACAAGAAAAGAAAAAAGAAACATCAGAAATGAACTACTTCCACTCCAGGGAAGGAGGAATCCCAGTGGCTGCCAGGCAGTGTTAGGCCACATCAGGCCTCTGCCTCAGTCCAACCAGGCTGTCCAGCTGCCTAAACCAAGAAACAGGGGTGGTGGTGCAGCCAGATCCCTGGGGGAGAGAGGCTGAGGGCAGGGGGGGCAGGGAGGCAGGGGGACTGTATTGGCCCTGAGGCCACACCTGCATCTTCAGCAGTGTCTCCACAGCAAGCAAAGCCCATCTGCAGCTCCCCTGATCACCTTGTTGTCCTCTGTGGAGCCTGTAGCCAGCTGGTGCTCTCATGCCGCATACATGAATTGTCAAAGATCTCAGGGCCTCCAATCCACCCGCTCCAGAGTGAGGCAAACCCCAGGAGCACCCATCATTCAGGCCACCAGCAGGGTGGCCCTGGGTCAGCTGCCAGGACAAGGTAGGAGCAAGTGCATGGATAGGTGCTGCACCTGGAACTAGGCCATGGGGAACCTGGTGCTCCTCTCCCTCTATCCTGGGGACCAGCACCTCTTGGGGACTGGGAGCTGGGACCAAGGGACAGGGATGCAGGCAGGACAGGCTGATGCTGACAGATCCAGAGAAAATAAGGGGCATGCAGCAGCACATCCATCCTTCTTGGTGACCCCCACCTCCCCACGTTCTGAGGACAGTGCTGAGAACAAACATCTCAAGTGTGAACTTGAGGGCATCTGTCTAACTCCGGGGTCTGGGCCAAGACCAAGTTCCCACCACCCTTCTCCCACAGCACTTCCATGTCACCAGTTCCAGCTGGGAACTGTAAGCCAGGTTCAGGAGGAAGCCGACGCAGCCCAACCCAGCCAGCCCTCACCTGGAGTTCTAGACTGGCCAGCTACTGCTGCAGCCTCTCAACCAGAGCAGCAGCCTCCTCCAGGCTGCATGGCTGCTGCCTCCAAACACAGGCCTGAATCTCAGGTGGCAGAAACCGCTCCCAGAAACTGCTCCAGTATGAGGGGCTCAGCATCTGCTCCTTGGAGCATGCCTCTGGCTGCAGCCATTGACAGCACGGCTCTTGGAGCTGGGCCAGGGCCTCATAGGGCCTCTCTTCCTCCTTGTAGCAGAACTCCCAGCAGCACTGGCCAGGGGTCTCAGAGCTGGGCTCACCCACCATTAGGGCTGGTGTGCTCTGAAGGACCCCAGGGGCCAGAGCTGGCAGCCGTCATACCCCCTCCCAGGCAGGACAGCCACATGTTCCAGGGCACTTCCTCTGGACCTGGAGACACAAAGGTGAGCCTCTGAGCACAGCCAGGCCATGAAGCCTCCTCCTGAGAACTCTGAGAATAAATGGGATCTGCAGGTCTGGGTGCTTGTGTCTATTAGTGAATCAGGAAGTAAGTGTCCCCACCTTTGTGTCCATGTGTTTAAGAGATGTACGGAGGGGCCCAGTATGTGGTCTTCTGTACCATCTCCTCCTCTCTCCCTACTTTTCTCAGGGGCCTCTGCCCTGGCTTCTTCAACTACTTGGCTCCATTCATCCTCCACAGAGAATGCCAAAGTCTGCAAACTGGATAGCCAGATTTGGCCAGCACACAGATCTTGCTTGACTGACCCTTTCCAACATGCTTTTTAAAAAATTTAAATGAATTACCAATGTTAAAAAGTAATCAGATGTTGGTAGGAATGTAAAATGGTGTGGCCTATGTGGAAAACACTCTGGTGGTTCCTTAAATGGCTAAACACTAAACACAGAGTTACCATGGGATGCAGCAATTCCACTCTTAGGTATCTACCCAAAAGAAATGAAAACATGTCCAGGCAGCTTTTTTGCACACAAATGAAAACAAAGAACTATATGACCTACCTTAAGGTATCCTTTTTTTAAAATTTTTATTTATTTATGATAGTCACAGAGAGAGAAAGAGAGAGAGGCAGAGACATAGGCAGAGGGAGAAGCAGGTTCCATGCACCGGGAGCCCGACATGGGATTCAATCCCGGGTCTCCAGGATCGCGCCCTGGGCCAAAGGCAGGCGCCAAACCGCTGCGCCACCCAGGGATCCCCCTTAAGGTATCCTTTTGCCATTTTTTCCCTCCTTAATTTTGTGTGTATTTTCAAATTAAAAAAAAAAAATAGAGATCTGGGGACACCTGGTGGCTCAGCGGTTGGGTCCGCCTTGGTC
Organism: Canis lupus familiaris; assembly: GCF_011100685.1. Taxonomy (NCBI): domain Eukaryota; kingdom Metazoa; phylum Chordata; class Mammalia; order Carnivora; family Canidae; genus Canis; species Canis lupus. Next base: position 100,337,842 of record NC_049222.1, on the reverse strand, counting down.
TCGGGGCATGATTCCAGGGTACAAGGATCGAGTCCCACATCGGGCTTCCTGCATGGAGCCTGCTTCTCTTCTGCTTGTGTCTCTGCTTCTCTCTCTGTCTCTCATGAATAAATTGATAAAATCTTAAAAAAAAAATAGAGATCTGTTGCAGTGCTGGGGATGAGGGAACTCTTGCTAAGGGGAATTTGAGCTTTCTCCCATTTCTTTTTCTCTCTTCCTCTTTCTTTCTCCTGGTCAAGATTATAAATATACCAAGAAGTTGAGAAGGGTGTCCTTCACACACACACACACAAAAGTATCCATGTAAAAGTTTGCACATGTCATATATATATATATATATATTAATACAATTACTATAATAGCCGAAAAGTGTTAATAGGTCAATGTCCATCAACTGATGAATGGATAAACAAAATGTGGTGGATACTTATAATCAAATATTATTCTGCCATAAAAAGGAATGAAACACAGATACATCCTATATGATACAAAAACCTTAAAAAAAAAAACCTTGAAAACATCATGATAAATGAAAGAATCAAGACACAAAAGACTTTAAATTCTATGATTTTATTTATCTGAAATGTCCAGGATAGGCAAATCTGTAAGAAACAGAAAGTAGATTAGTGCCTGCCAGGAGCTGGGGAGGAAGAAATGGGAGTTTGATAAATGGATATGGAGTTTCTTTCAGGGTGATGAAAATGTCCTGGAATTAGATTGTAGAGATGGTTGCACAAAAATGTAAATATATACCAACAACAATACAACTGTACATATTAGAAAGGTTAATTAAAAAGTCATCAACCAATTTCAAAAGGTTACTTATCATATGATTACATGTATATAACATTTTTTAAATGAAAAAGTTGTAGAAATAGAAAACAGAAAACCAAGGGTTAAGGAGAGGGGTGAAAGGGCAACAGGAGGAATCACAGGTGGTGGAAATATTCAGTATCTTGACTCCCATTTGAATAGCTTGGTTATCATACTTAGTTCTGCAAAATGCTACCACTGGACAAAACTGGGTAAAGGGTACACAGGATCTATTTGTATTATTTCTTTCAGATATGAATTTATAGTTATCTAAAAAAAAATCTTTTTAAGCCATTAGGATTCAATGAAAATCCTTGTTTGTTTCTTGAAGGACCAGAGGACCTGGCTTCAGAAGTCCCATGTTTCTGAGGATGGAGCCTGACTGGGATATCCCTCCAGCTAAGACCTATGCTTCAGAGCTGCCCAGCCCTGTCTCCTCTAATTGAGTCTCCCTGCCTGGAAGTCTGCCCATCTTGGGATGGTATCCAAATCCCCGAAGGTCCTTCCAGATTGCCTTCACTGAACCAGCCTCCCCACTGTCCTCACACTCACCTTGTGTGCCCCTTTTCTGCCTGAAAGCCTTGTCCACCACCTTTTCCCCAAAAATCCTTACTCACCATGGTCTGTGGCCACCTCCCAGTCAGTCCCCATCTCCCACACCAACAATTGGCTCTCATCCGACGGATCACAAGTGACTGTTTGTGTCTCCACCCAGCCTCAGGCCTGGGCTCTCACCTATTGGGGGCTGGATGAAAAAGCACACGGTGAAAGGAAGGAACACTGCGCAGGAAATGCCCAACGTGGGGGGTTTGGTCTCAGGAAGCGTTGGGCTTGGAGCACACCAGGAGGCCACTGAGAGTGGAGGCTGGATGCTCCTGCGGATAAGGCACGTGCAGAGGCCCAGAAGCAGCGCGGGGAGGAGGTCTGAGTGTATGAATGAATGCGTAGAAGAAGGAATGATGGCGCACGGCCTAGGGAACTAAGGGGCGAGACTGGAGAGCAGGAGGAATTAATGATGAGTGAATAGATGGACAAGCGAATCGGAGTTGGATGACCCGGCAGCTTAGTGCAACAGAGGAACCAGAAAGCAAGGGGACGAGTAAACACGTGAATGAATGAAAGAGCAGGGGGAAGAGATGCTACGGAAGTAAATGAGGACGCCCACGGAAGAGCGAGAGGCGAAGAACGGCCTCTAGGGGTGACAGCGCAGGCTCACGGGCTCCCCCGTGACAGCGCTTCTGCCCCAACCCTAGGCGGCAGAGCCACTTCCGGGGCCCTCTGGGCGGTGCGAAGGCCTCACTCTCGGTGGTCCCAGAGCGCGCCCGCCTTGGTCTGCGCGGCCCGGCAGGGGGAGCCGCGGGTGCGGGTCCGAACCCTGCCGGACCGCGGCCGCTCGCCTCACGCACTGTCCTTGGCCTGCCCCGGCATCCACGTGGCGCGGCCCAGCTAGGACGGCGCCCTGGTCAGCACCCGGGCTCAGGCCGCGGGGTACCGGGCGGGGTGGGGGTGAGCGCAGAGTGCCCACCGAGGCGCCCTGGCGGTACTTCCCACTGCGCCTGCGCAGCTGCGGAGTTCGTCCCCAGTCACCAGCCCGCGTCCTTCGGTTTCTATGGGGACCGGCCAGCTGCACCCGTTGCCGTGGATACGCACCGCCCTTTCCGTTAGCCCCTCCCTGGCCTCATTTACACTTCCTGAGGGACACACAGACCTCCATGCTAAGGTCGCCGGATCTCAGACACGGGAAGCAAATCTGGAGAAAGAACTGTTCTGCAGCCAGAGGGTTGCACATTTTTCACCTCTGTCTATTCTCTGGCCATCAAGTCCTCTTTACAACCCCATGGACCTTGTCCAGCAGGGGCCTGGCGGGGAGGGGTGCGCATCTCATCTACCTAGGCACTGGCCCCGCGGCCCTTCCCTGGGGAACAGCACGTCCATGCTGGAATCACTCTTTGCTATATAAAAGTTTCTCAATCCAGGTGGTTTGGACAAGTGTGAATGCGTGACTCGGGCACACAGCATTCCATGCCCCTTGGCCCTCATGATTGACTCGGGATGAATATAGGAGCAACTTTCTATGGATATCACTGGAGCAAGAAGTTCTTTCTGAACTACTAGGGCTTCTAGTTTCTATGGAACTTGAAACCGTGAATAGCTGTCAGCTGGTAAGTGTCTGACTCTTCATTTCAGCTCAGGTCATGATCTCAGCATTAGGGAATTGAGCCCCGTGCTGGGCTCTGCTCAGCAAGGAGTTGGTCTGTGTTTCTTGCCCTCCCTCTGCTCCTCCCTCCTATGCTTGCTTTCTCTCTCTCTAAAATAAATAAACCTTAAAAAAAAAATGTATCCTTTAACAGCAGGTAATCATACATGCAGTAACAAAGAATCTCAGGAACACAATACAGATGTCTTTTTTGCTCATGTCACAGTGTGAAGTGATCAAGTGACCCTCCCAGAAGGCTGTCCTTGATTCATGGATCCAGACTCTTTCTATCTTGGTCTTTTCTATTCCTTATGTCTTCATCAGAATTTCCTGCTGAATCTTGTAGAACCAGCTGGCTGATGAAACAAGTGAAGGTGATATAGGCCATTTTATGTTACCCATCACTTCTGCCCACATTCCAATAGCCAGAACTCAATCACATGACTCCATGTAACTGCAGGAAACCTGAGAAATATGTTTGTGGGTGCAGGAGAAGGGGATTACAGGGCATTTTAGTCCATCTCTGCCATAGGACCCATAATATCCCCTATATATTGAGTTCATATTGGCAGCACTCAAGAGTACAGTATAGTCCATTGTACTTGCATTGAATGTCCCCAGGGCCTCCTCATACCCCTTACATACTCAAGAGTTTTCCCCAGCATGAAGTCCCTGGTTTTGACTGGGCTTAGAGGCTCTTATACTCCTAACCTTTCAAGTAGCCATTCAACTCCTTGCCCATATAGACTTTCTGGTGCATGACAAAGTTGAACCACCACCAAAGCTTTTCCACATGCTTCTTAGATAGTGTAGTAACCAACCTTCAAGAGGGCTGCCAATGATCCCTCTTGGTATTCACACCCTTGTTGGTGTAGTTTTCTCCTACATTGAATCGGTAATGGTCTGTGTCACCAATAGAATATGGCATAAGTGAGTGTGTGACTTGGACTCTTGAATTGCTATGGGGGGGATTCAATTACCATGTCATGAGAACACTCAAGAAATTCTATGGAGAGACCCTTTAGACAGAAGCCACTTGACAACTATATGAACAAGCCATCTTGTCAGTGGACCCTCCAACCCCAGTCACACTTCAGATGACTTCAGCCTTGTGAGATCCTGTTATGTGACTCATTCTGGCCAATGTGTGGTGAGAGGAAGTAGCTTGCAGCTCTGTTGGGCTGTGCATTCACTTGAGAGGTGTGAGACACTCAGAAGTCCCTTCCTATATTTCATATTAGTGGCCAGCCATGTTGAAGATGATGGCTATTCTGTAGTCAGAGCCCCTGACGAGTGAATAGGAATGAAATGAGCAGCACCCTTGCCAACCCGTGACATACAGTTTGAACAGGGTTAATGTTTGCAGTCAATAAGGCAGTAAGCTTGTTACTGCAGTGGAACTGAGCCCACCTGGTCACATTCTCAGGTTTTCTCCAGGAAGAATTCTCTTGTGTTGAGTTTTGATGGAATGTTTTATTACACTTACCATATCACTTGGGTTTCTCTTTGGGTTGAATGTTTTTAGGTCTGTCAAGGCGTGCTGATGGTTGGAGGTCATCCATGGCATATTGACCAATGGTAGAATTTATCTCCTTCAACAATCCCCTTACATCTACCAAGGATTGATTTATCAATAATAGAACTTCTCTCCAGAATGAATGTTCTGGTTGTGTGTAAAAGATTGAGCTGTCCTTGGGGATACCATTTTAGTTGGGTTTCCCTCCAGAGTAAATTCTGTGTGGACAGTAAAAAATAAATTAATTAATTAAAAATTCATTTTTGCCTGAGGTCCCCATATTGGCCACGTGAGAGGAAGGAGACTCTCAACGTCTACTGAACAGCTTCCCATACTTGCCACATGGAACTGCTGTCTTTCTGGTATGAGCTCTCCAATGGGTGGGTGGCAGCTGCAGTCTTCCTTGAGCTACCCAGGGTATCTGTCCAGCATGACTCTGCGATGTTTACTAGTATAAAAGAAGTTAAAATGGACCTTCAAAATACTGAGAATAGAACCATAGGGGTATGTGTTTTCATTTTTGCAGGACTTGCAAAGAGATTAGTGAATATCAACTTTGCAACTTTTAGCTCCTCTCCCAGGGTGGAATGTGAAGCAGCCAGGAGAGCTGTGATTCTGAGGATTTCTGTGGAAAGAGTACTGAGTGACTGGGTCTTACCCTGTGAGGCCAGGGCAGGGACTCTTCTCCCTCACCTAAGACTGGGGAAGGCTTCAAGGAGACCACCTGGCTGGAAGACAGGCTGGGCGTCCCTCAAGAAGGATAGATATTCCAGAGCAGGATTTAAGCCCTCAGTGGGTGAATCCTGGATTAAAGGATTAAAGGACCCAGGACCTGGGTCTTTGTGGGAGCCATTGAGGGTGAACGATACTATATGGTAAGTCTCTTTCCGGGTGGACTCCCTTGGGGCCGCTGAGGCTGGTTTTCTAGGCTGCCCCCTTTCTCTGTGGCTGCTTGAGCTTAGAACTTTGAGCACTTCCCATACCTGGGAACATTTTGGAAGTACACTGTGCCCAGGCCCTTAAGGACTCAAAGATAAGCCAGCTCTGCCCTCCCTCCCAGAACTCTGGCTGGGCTACGTGGCCTCTCTGGGGCTCTTTGATACAGGCCAAGAACTGTCCCTCCTCTCCCAGTTAGGGCAAGGATCAAAGGGGGTGATTAAGGGTAGAGTGCCCAGCGCAGTGCCTGGCATATAGTAAGCTCACCCTAAAGTGCAGAGCTGTGGGAGTATCATTTTGGAACTAGTATGGAGGATGGAGTGGGGAGGAAACTGGAATCACATATGTACATAACTATATATACTGCTCTGAAAGAACATGTTGCTTGCTCTAAGCCTCTGGTGGACTCCCTCTTATGTGGTGGCCATGAGGAATTGTGGCCACACATCTGGGTCCCCTCCTTGATTCTTCCAGGTAGCAGGAGATGGCATCCAGCTTGGAGTCCTCTGACAGATGAGGAGCACTGACTGGACCACCTTGCCTTGACATAGCACAATGAAGTCCCCACCTGCAATCACAAACAAGGCCAAGGCTGCCAGGGAATCCCTCCTCCTTCCAACAGGAGCCTTCTCCAGTGACTAGAAGCAACCCAGGGGCAGGGCAGAGGCCCTACCCACGAAGCCCATGGCCATCGGCCCCAGGAGGGTCATGAAGTATGCAGAGTCCCTCTCCAGAGGCCCAGGGAGGCCAGACGAGAGACAGGGCCAAGTTACACTAAAAGGTGTGCAAACACCCAGAGGCTACCAAGGGTTAATGAAGCCCCCTAGGAAGGTGCAATGGGAGGCCCTGGGTTCAGATGTTACCTCTACCATTTTCTGACTGTGACTCCGGGGAGTCACTCCCCACATCTCTGCTTCCCCACTTCCCAGCCCACTGCGGGAGGCAGAGCAGGACTCCTGATAGCCCACGAAGCATCTGGGTCACATCAGTGCTCCATCCCTGTGTTTATTAGCGCTTCACCAAAACCCATTATTATGCACCCACTTGAAAGGGCCACATAAAACTCGAGTCGGGGAAACCTGCAGATACAGTGAGTACCAAGTGAGATTTAAGAAAGACTACAACCGTGGCCCAGGTGTCTGGGAGAACAGCCCCCAGAGCCCGGAGCCATGCGAGGTCAGGAGGCCGCGTGCCGCTTCTGATGCTCCTTGAGGTTGGAGCGCTGGCTGAAGGCTCGGCCGCACTCGCCGCAGGTGTAGGGTCGCTCGCCCGTGTGTGTGCGCTGGTGGCGTACCAGACTGCAATTGCGCACGAAGGCCTTGCCGCAGTCACGGCAGATGAAGGGCTTCTCGCCCGAATGCAGGCGCTCGTGCTGGCGCAGCTCGGAGCAGCCCCGGAAGGTCTTGCCGCACTCGGGGCAGCCATATGGCCGCTCGCCGGTGTGCGCGCGCTGGTGCTGCACCAGGCCCGAGCGGCCCTTGAAGGCTTTCTCGCACAGTGGGCAGGCGTAGGGCTTGGCGCTGCTGTGCGTTCGCTGGTGCCGGCTCAGGTTTGAGCGCTGGTTGAAGGCCTTGCCACACTCTGGGCACGCATAGGGTTTCTCGCCCGTGTGAATGCGCTGGTGCTCTACGAGGTGGGAGAACAGGCCAAAGGCCTTGGCGCACTCAGCGCACTCGTATGGCTTCTCCCCCGCCACCGACACCTTTGGAGGGCCCTGAGTCCCCTCGCTGCAGTCCCCAAAGGGCGGGCACCCAAAGAGGAAGGACCTCTGTGCCAGGGGCAGGTTGAGGCGGTGGCGCTTGGCCGGGTGTGTCTTTTGGTGGCGGTAGAGACCCGAGCAGCGCACAAAGGCCTTGCCACACTCAGCACACTCATAGGGTCGCTCACCCGTGTGGATGCGCTCATGCTGCAGCAGGCTTGAGGTACGCGTGAAGGCCTTGCCACACTGGTCACAGACGTAGAGCCGCTGGGCCGGGGGGTCCCGGGCACTGCCACCAGGACCCGAGGCCTGGCCACAGTGAGGACACATTAAGGGGCCTTCGGCTACCTGCTGCTGCTTGTTGTAGCCAAAGCGCTTTCCACACTGGCCACACAGGTGGGGCTCCTCTGCCATCTGCATCATTTCCTGCCGGGCCAGCAGGGCCCTCCAGGGAAAGTCTTCCTCACTGCAATTGCAGGCCTGGGGTAGCTCCTCCAAGGGGTTCTGCTGAAGGAGGGTCATGTGCAGGCTCTTTGGGAAGGTCTGGGTGCCTGTGTGCCATCCACATGACCCATCCTTTGTGTGGCTCTCCCACAGCTGGGTCCTGGGGCAGCACCAGAGCAACACCTGGCCTTCACAGTGATCACACACCAGGGACTTCTCCTTAGGAGATGTTCTGTGATGCTGCACCAGGCAGCAGTTATGACTGGAGGCTTTGGCACCAACCGGGCACCAACAGGGGTCCTCCCCAGCATGTGGCCCCTGGGGAGTGACTAGGTCAGGGTCCTGACAGGAGGCCGGGCCATATGGCTCTTGTACCAGGGGTCCTGCTCCTGCACTCTGGAGGGTCCCTGGACTGGGGCTCACACCAAGGCCCCAGCTCCAGGATCACCTGTCTTGCCACCTGCTGTCCTTTCATGTAGGTCTCCCTCCTGAGAGTGGTATCTCTTGGCTGGGTCCTCTGCCAGGGGCCTTAGTTCCATCTTGGGCCTTTCCTCCTGGCCCCTCTTGGCTCCCTGGAGATCTGCCTTGGGAATGCCTCCCTGCCTGGAGTTCTGGGCCCAAGCCTCCATTCCTGGGGCCAGCCCCCAACACAGTGTCCTGGCTGTAGGATCTGGAAGAGCAGAGGAGAAACGGAGGTTGGCAGTTCTCAGGAGGGGGGTGGGGAGAACTGCCAAAGAATGATGACCCCAGGACTGATGGAGTTGCCCCAGCTTTCCATAGCCCAGGAAAGAAGAGAAGGAATGACATCAGGCAGTGAGAACCCGGGAGCTTCCTGCCCTGACTCCTGACCTCTGCCAGAGTCTAGGATGTCACTGAGGCCCCAGAGAGCATCACCCCTCCTCTTTTACCAGTTGTTGGAGCACCATCATCCCTGGTTTGGGACCTCAGCAGCCCTTCCCTTGAGCAAGACATACACTAACTGCTCAGCTGCCCACTCCCCAGAATCCCTTCTCCACTCCCAAGCACCAGCTTCCTGGCAGCATGCCCTTCTGACTCCCTGCCTTGATCTGGCCCAGCCTCATTGCCTGCCATCAGCCAGGTCTTCTAGGAGTTGTGAGATGGGGCTCATCTGGCAGAACTGAACACCAGGTCTGCCCCTCCTCACTTCTACCAAGTAACCTTGGTTCTCTTTTTTTTTTTTAATTTTTTTTTTTTTTAATTTATTTATGATAGTCACACAGAGAGAGAGAGAGAGGCAGAGACACAGGCAGAGGGAGAAGCAGGCTCCATGCACCGGGAGCCCGATGCGGGATTCGATCCTGGGTCTCCAGGATCGCGCCCTGGGCCAAAGGCAGGCGCCAAACCGCTGCGCCACCCAGGGATCCCTAACCTTGGTTCTCTACGGTCTGGCAGCCTCATCTACAAAATGGGTATGACAGACGTAAACAGCTGACCTTGGGGGCCCTGATCATTCCAGCAACAATCAACACCAAGAGGGCCTGTTGCCTACTATTACTATTCCCAAATTCCACTGTGGCTGTTAGTTTTCTATTGCTGCTGTAACAAATTACCACAAATTTAGTGGCTTAAGGCAATGGAAATTTATTATCTCACAGATCTGGACAGAAGTCCTAAGGCAAGGTTTCAGCAGTGTTGCTTCCTTCTGGAGGCTCAAAGGCAGGGTGCCTGCCTGCCTTTTCCAGCTTCTAGATGCCACCTATTTTCCTTGTCTCATGGCCCTGTCTTCCATCTTCAGTGCCAGCATTGAAACATCAGACTCTGCCTCTCCTGCCTCTTCTTTTTTTTTTTTTTTTTTTTTAGATTTTATTTATTTATTTATGAGAGACAGAGATATTTATGAGAGACAGAGAGGGGCAGAGACACAGGCAGAGGGAGAAGCAGGCTCCACCATGCAGGGAATCTGACATGGGACTTGATCCCGGGTCTCCAAGATCATGGAAAAGTCAGGCACTAAACCGCTGAGCCACCCGGGCTGCCCTCTCCTGCCTCTTCTTATACAAAGACACTGTGATTACATTTGGCAAACCATAAATAATCCAGTATAATCTTCCATATCAAGATCCACTATCGTACCTCATAGTCCCTTCGGCTGTGTGAAGTAACATATTCACAGGTTCTAGGGACTAGGACATGCACATCTTTTAGGGATGGTGAGGGGTATTATTCTGCCTATCACAGTGGCTTTTTCTGAGTTCTTCGTATGGTTTACTGGGAAAACACAGTATGAATCAAGATGCCATTGAGGTGAAACAAAACTGAATGTTTAGCCTGCAGGGCATCTGGGTGGCTCAGTGGTTGAGTGTCTGCCTTCGACTTGGGTCATGGTCCCAGGGTTGTGGGATCAAGTCCTGCACTGGACTCCCTGGGGGGAGCCTACCTCTCCCTCTGCCTGTGTCTCTGCCTCTCTCTGTGTGTCTCTCATGAATAAATAAAAAACATATTAAAAAAAAAAAGAATGTTTACTCTGCAATCTTGAAGGACACACAAGCAGCTCAGGACAGTCCCATTTGGCTCTGGACAGTCCCATTGGCAGGGCATAGCTAAAACCTGTAGAGTAGGCAGGGTGACTGATGTGCAGCAAACATACATGGAGGGGTCAGGCAAAGAAGGCCCACCTCATGGGTACAAATACAGAAAGGACTTGCATGCTATTAAGTTACTGATCAATGACAGTCACTAATAGATGACTGACCTATTAAAGAGCCCATGGTAAGAATGAGAATCCTTCCTATGTTCTTGTTCCTTCCAGAACAAATATGGACCTGCCCAGCACAGCCTTTGGGATATAAATATGTGACCACAGTAACTCAACACTTTGCTGAGCAGGAGGGCTCAGATTCTTGTCCTTTTGCTCTGTTTTTTCTGTGGAAGGCAGATATTCCTTCACCAAATGTTCCAGAAATTTTGGGCACCTGGGTGGCTCAGTCAGTTAAGCATCTGATCCTTTATTTCAGCTCAGGTGATGATCTCAGGGTTTTGAGACTGAGTCCTGTGTGGGGCTCTGCACTGGGTGTGAAGCCTGCTTAGGATTCTCTCTCCCCCATGTGCCTCCCCGCCTTTCTGCCTCTTAAAAAAAAAAAAAAAAGTTCCAGATATTTGAGTCTATTTAGCGAAACAGTTTTCACCCATTCTTGCTTGACCCACTGCCGCTTTTCTGCCATTTTTGCAAGTTTCTAACAAGTAGGTGCCCAGGGGCACCGGTGGCTTGAAATAACATGACTAGGAATTAAAAAGAATCAGGAAGCATTTAATCAAGTCTCTCTACAAGTTTTCAGCCAAAGACACATCAGAGCAACTGGGTGTGGTTCTTTTCAGGATGCTGATTATTTGGCCCTCAGACAGGACAACCACAACGGCAGAAATTGGTTGCTGGTTAGTGCTTTGGAGGAAAATGTTTGGGGAGTGAAAATTAGACATACTGAATTGGTTAAAGGTGAAATTGCAGAGTTGAACACGTTTCACAGATCCTGAGGGGTCACAAAAGCAGCTTGGCCACTAGTGCTCTGCTCTTCAGGAGGCTGCTTGTTGGAACGTGGAAAGCTGAAGGGCCCACATTAAGGGTGGTTTGTCTGGTCACATATTGAGTAAAGAATCTGGGGAATTCTCTAAAGAAACAAAGGTGGCAAGAAGGACAGAACCACACTGTGACCTGAAGTTTCTCAAACAGTCCTCACTCCAGTCACATGTGATAACTGCCAACCCTCCTGTAACTTCCAGGCCTTCAACCCAGGGCAGATGAGGCCACCTTTCTCCATTTGCACCTTAAAGCCACTTAGCATCTGGGTTGATTGAGATTCCATGAGGCCACATTCAGGCCCATAAGGGTATTGATCCTTGCTGGCTCTCTCTCCCATATGTGGCACTGAGGGGGGCTAATACTTTGGAAATCCAACACCTTCCTCACTTTGTGCCTTTGTTTCTCCATCTGACAGTTTAGCCATGTAGAGCTCAAGACTCAGAGGTGCTCAGAGCCCCTAGAGAGAGGGACTTCAAGCAAGCACGAGGACATGTGTGTGACAATAAACAATGGCATGTTGTACCCTAGTGCCAGACTATCCATGGGGCCCTCTAGAGTGATGCATCACTATGTAAGCCAGCAGGAGGATATGAGGGACACATCTCTTTCCCAAACACCTGTGTCATCCAAGGATATTCTTTCCAGGTGGGAAGTGTCCACAACTGTATACTGTTATTGTGTTTCTGGCTTGAGATACTAACTGCAGCTCTCCAAAAACAGGGGTAGGGAATGACACAGGCTAACCGGGGAGCAAACAGCTGTGGGCTCCACCATAACAGTAGATGGATATGAATCTAACCTGCAATGAACACCATGCCCAGGGTTGATGGACCCGGGCTCAGTTGCCATGACTCTTGCAGAGTCCTAACGGGCCCCACCTAGGAAAGGCCAAGGGATGCACTTTTTCTAGAATGTGAAGCTTGCTGTGCAAATAAAATAGACAAGCTGGACGACCAAGTTTCAAAAAGTGTCTCTTGTACACTGGGACTGGCAAAACTGTTGTATTGCACAGACCCTCTGCAGGTGGACTGATTAGCTTCTTCTACCTAACTCTCAACAATCAGACTTTGTCCTAATGATGACAGACAGGCTAGAAGACCTGGCAGGAAAAAGGCAATTGCACAATGCACTCCCACACAGCTAGTGGGGATAGAAAATGATGCAACCAACTTCTGTGGAAAGGAGCCTGGCAGTACCCCAAAAGGTTAAGCATGGCATTACCACATGAAAGCAATTCCACTCTCTATCCAAGAGAAATGAAAACAGTCAAGCAAAAACTTGCACATAGATGTTCATTATGGCCTTTTCCATAACAGCCAAAAGGTAGAAAAAAACCCTCATTCATCCATCAACTGATGAATGGATAAACAAAATGTAGTCTATCCATACAAGGGAATATTACTCAGCAATAAAATGGAATGAAATACTGATACATGGATGGACCTCAGAAAACATTATGCTCAGTGAAAGAAGTCAGACACAAAAAGATCATGTTGCAGAATTCCATTTATGTGAAAAATCTAGAATAGGCAAATCCATTGAGACAAAGGATAGATTAGTGATTGCCAGGGGCTGAGGGATGGAAGAACAGAGAGTAACTGCTTAATGAATATGCAATTTCATGTTGGGGCGCTGAAAATGTTTTGGAATTAGACAATGGTTGCAAAACATAGTAAATATATTAAAGTCTAAAAATCATAATAAGAAGGAACCTTAATTATACACTTCTAAATGGCTCATTTTTTTAATATGAACTATATCTCAAAAAAAAAAAAAAAGAATGCACCCATGGCACAGTATTCCTGCTTTTGGTGTGCCCAGGTGTCTGCTGTAGAAGAGCCTGGGACAGTCTGCCCTGAAGCATCCAGGATGTCATCTGAGCCCCAGCCACGGGGATAGTAATGCATGGGAGGTGTGTGTGTGTGTGTGTGTGTGTGTGTGTGTTTAACAACACTTTTGTAATGAGAACATCAAGGTTTCCAAAATTTCTAGGTAAAAATAAAATATTGACTTTTACCACATGCTCAAGCTGACTTTACACAAGCAGAGTTTTCACATCAGAGGCTTAACCTCTATGTTAACAGCATTCTCCCCCAGACCCAGACTTCTCTTCAACCAAATGTCTATTAATCCACTCATCTCAAAAAGAAAACTCTTGGTAGGAAGCTGGACACACATCTGGCATGATACCAGGTTGCTATGCTCCAGGTGTGAGGAACAATGGGGCCTGGGTGTCTGCCATGGCTTTGCCCCATGGCTTCCAGTAAATGCTGCCCCTGTAGGGTCATGGTTGCTGGCCTCATACCCTGGCTTGCACAACAGCTGGTGGCCAGAGCAAGGCCGCAGGCCAGCACCTAGCATAACCGCCTGGAACCGCAGGGATCGAGGTCAACGACCCACTAGGGTGGGAAAATCCATCTGGGGCACCCTGGTCAACCCAGAACAATCACTGTGTAACAAATGGTCAAACCAGAGGATGGGTGGCCTGGAATGTGAGGTCACCTAGGACTGGGCAGGTTCCACTGAAGGAAGCTGTAGTGGATTGAATGGTGCCCACATTCCCAAAAGATACATCTATATCCTAACCCCCAGAATCTGTGATGGTGACCTTGATTGGGAAAGGATATTTGCAGGTGTAGTTAAGGATCTTGAGATGGGATCATCTTGAATTCCCTGCGTGGGCCCTAAACCCAATAACAAGAATCCTTCTGAGAGAAAGAGAGACGAGGTGGAGGCCAAGATTGGAGTGATGCAGCCACAACCCGAGTTACATTTGAAACCACCAGAAGCTAGAACAGTTGCATGGGATGCTTTCTGCCTCAGGGCTTTCAGAGACTGGAGCCCTGCTGATGTCTTATTTCAAACTTCTGGCTTCTAGAACTGAGAATACATTTCTGTTTTAAACTACCTGGTTGGTAGCAATTTGTTCCAACAGCCACAGAAAATTAGTAGAGACTGGTCCAGCACCCTTCATAGGATGAATGGATTTATGTGTGGTGGCTCTCCTGATCCCCTGTGATGCGACCAGATGACTGCTCAGTGCAGAGGATCAGGTAAGACAGGGTGGTCCCAAGACAAAGCAGCAACTCCCACCTAGCAGAAAGAAACCCTGATCTCACAGGTGATCAAGGATCACCCATTACCTATGTGTACAGGGCATCTCCAGACTGTCCCCAGACACCCTGCTCCCACGGGTGGCTTCCTCTGCCGATATAAAACGTGACAAAAACGTGCCTCCCTGCATCAGACACAGCAGGTGGAAGCTGCAGACTACGGCGGAGTCTCCCTGCCTCTCTTGTCCTGCTCCAAGCTTGCTCCTGAAAACTACTCCACCTGTATCTAGATGACCTTCCAGTCATGGATGTGAGACTCGAGGCTGAGCTCGGCCAAGGGTTCCTTGGAGCCTGTCTCCAACCCCACCCTGCATCTGCCCCAGTGTTCTTGGCAGTGACCTCCTATCTGCCCTGGGTGTTCCCCCAGCTTTTCTTTTTTTTTTTTTAAGATTTTATTTATTCATTAATGACAGACACAAAGAGAGATCGAGAGCGCGGCAGAGACACAGGCAGAGGGAGAAGCAGGCTCCATGCAGGGAGCCCGATGTGGGACTCGATCCCGGGTCTCCAGGATCACGCCCTGGGCCAAAGGCAGGCGCCAAACCGCTGTGCCACCCAGGGATCCTAGTTCGCCATATCCTGATGTCTGCTTCTTCTCTAATGTTTGCGTCTCAATTTACCCATATTTGTGTCCAGTTGTTCAGTATTTCCCGCCTCTGGGTCCCTTTCCCCACCCCACCCCCATAAGGGTCCCTGTTTCTCTTCTACTTAAAGCCTCAAATTCCCCCTCCTCAAGTCCAGGTCTCGATTTCTACCCCCACTTTGTGCCTTGCACCCTCAAATTGCTGCCACCACAATCCCTGTGTTGAAACTGTTCTGAATTCATACATCTGGTCTCCAAAATTTGATATCCTGCAACTGATAATGGAAATTTTCAACCTTCACAGGGCTCCCAGGGCAGCTATACTTTAACATTTACCAAGATCAAAATGACTCCACAAAACCTCAAAACCTGGGGTCTATTTCTGTTCTTTTTTCTTAGATTTTATTTATTCATGAGAGACACAGACAGAGAGGCAGAGACATAGGCAGAGGGAGAGCAGGCTCCCTGCGAGGAGCCCAATGCAGGGCTGGATCCCAGAACCCTGGGATCACACCCTGAGCCAAAGGCAGATGCTCAACCACTGAGCCACCTAGGTGCCCCTATTTCTGTTCTTTTTTTTTTTTTTTTTTTTAATGATAGTCACACACAGAGAAAGAGAGAGAGAGGCAGAGACATAGGCAGAGGGAGAAGCAGGCTCCATGCACCAGGAGCCCGACGTGGGATTCGATCCCGGGTCTCCAGGATCGCGCCCTGGGCCAAAGGCAGGCGCTAAACCGCTGCGCCACCCAGGGATCCCCCTATTTCTGTTCTTGAGCACACATTGTATGTCTGCTTCATTAAAAGAAAAAAAAAAAAAAAAAAGGAGAGCATTCCAAACATAAAGATAAAAACAAAAAAATCTCTGTAGTTCCCATAAGATTAAAGCCATACAGACTTGCACATAGTGGAAGGCGAAAATAAAGTCTGTAACTTTCTGGAATGTCCTTCACAGTGATGCTATTTTATTTTTTAAAGATTTTATTTATTTGCTCATGGGACACGGAGAGAGAAAGGCAGAGACAGAAGAAGAGAGAGAAGCAGGCTCCATGCAGGGAGCCCAATGCGGGACTTGATCCCGGGACTCCAGGATCACGCCCTGGTCATGAAGGCAGGTGCTCAACCCCTGAGCCACCCAAGCATCCCTGATGATTTGTAACTATGTATAAAAATATATAACTCTACACAGTTTTCCTTCCCTGGAGCACTCTCCTTTGTGAAGATTGTGTATCCCGGGCACCTGTCCTAACTTGGGCTCAAATAAAACTCTTCTCTCTTTAACATTTTTCAAGAGTTTTGTTCATTTGTGTTGATACACCCCCTAATTCTGGAAATTTGGATCTCCAAACAATAAGGTTTAACCTTCTTCAAAGTCCATGAGACCTCTATTAAGACTGTTCCAGGATGCCTGGGTGGCTCAGCGGTTTGGTGCCCACCTCCGGGCGTGATCCTTGGAACCTAGGATCAGGTCCCAAGTGGGGCTGCCTGCATGGAGCCTCCCTCTGTCTCTGCCTGTGTCTATACCTCTCTCTGGGTCTCTCATGAATAAATAAATAAAATATTAAAAAATAAGACTCTGTTCCAAGGTTCTCAAATCCAACCTAGTACCTCATCTCCTCTATTCTTTACTCCTAAGTGCCCCAAGTGAGGGGACAGGTCAGGATCTGATCCAGTATTATCATCCCAGCCCTATACATTCTGCCCTGTTGCCTCATCCCCACCTACAATTACACAGAGCCACCCTGAATATGTGGTTCTAATTTACAGCTGAAAAAAAAAAAAAAAAAAAAAATAATTTACAGCTGAGCAAACTGAAACTAGGCAAAGAGCTTGGGCTAGCCCACCCAACAGGTGGACTGGCTCAGGCACCTGTCCCTGCCTTAAAGTCTAGAATTCCCACTCTTGTAACAAGTTCCCCAGCCAAGCCACCCACCCTTGTAAGCCCAGCTCTACAGATGCTGGTCGGTGGCCAGGACAGTGGTAGGCCCTAGCCAGTGGGAAAAATCAACTTCCTGTCTGCCAAGGAGCCATGGGAGAAGGGAACAGATGGACAGCACTGTAGAAATTGGAGAAGCAATTAAGATGTCTGTTGTTCCTCTCTGGGCCTCCATGACTATCTATAAAATGGGGGCATCCATCTCATATAGTTGCTTTCAAGAGTAAGATTGGATTCCTAGACTCCTAATGCCCACCTGCGAGCCTGGAGTCAGGGAGGGGCTTCCCCACGCTGACCTCAACTAGGAGGTAGCCAGAAGAGGGGCAGACCAAGGTAAGGAGGTCTTCTGAATAGGACTAAAATTCATGGCTCTGGAATTGGTGTGGAGGGAGTGGACGGAGGCCCAGCCACTCTGTCTGCCTGAAGCCCAGAGTGGGAGCAGTGAGTGTATGAGGGACTAGGGTCGACTGGCCTATCCATCCATCATTTATTCAAGTTACTCATGGGCACATACTGTGTGCCAGACTCAGTGCTTGCAGCTGGGGATACAGCAGGTAATAAGCCAGTTTACCTTCATAGAGCAGTGTGACACAGAGGGCAGAAGAGATGGTCAGGGCTTGTCAGCTCAGAGTAGAAATGATGCACCAGGAAGTGAGGGTGGCCTCTGCAGAGACTTTCCACCTTCAGGCTGAAGAACACAGCGCCAACATCCATAGACCTCTGGGTTCAGGCTTCAGATATCCTCCACTGTGTCCTGGAGATGGGGACCGTAGACCACCCCATGCCTGGCAAGAGGTATGTGAATTTAGCTATGCAAAGTGATCTCCTCCACCTCACACTATGGGATTTTACTCCTGCTCTCTAGTGCACAGCAGATCACTTTACCAAGATCTATAAAGAGGTCTATTATCTGGGGCTCCTGGGCAGCTCAGTCAGGTAGTGGCAGACTCTTGATTTTGGCTCAGGTCATGATCTCACGGTCCTGAGAGCAAGCCCTACATCTGGCTCCCCACTCAGCAGGGGGTCTGCTTGAGTCTCTCTCTCTCTCTCCCTCTGCCCCTCCCCTCACTTGCTCATACTCTCTCTCTCTAAAATAATAAACCAAAAAAAAAAAAAAAAAAAAAAAAGCCTATTACCAAGTGACAGGAGCCCAGTAGTCTGTCAAGTAGCCCAGGGCACAGGATCCAAATTGGCCCTGAGTCGTTTACCTTTTTTTTTTTTTTTAGTAGGCAACATGCCCAACATGGGGCTCAAATTCATGACCCTAAGATCTAGAGTTACATGTTCTACCAACTGAGCCAGCTAGGCACCCCTGATTCTGCTGTCATTTCTATGCTGAAGGGGGAAACTGAGGTTCGGGGGTGGGGGGTGGGGTGGGATGCTCTCAGCTTTTGAAGAGAAAGAGGCAGGGTTAGGAGCCTGCCTTTGGATCCTGCTGAGTGTGAGGGTAACTAGTGCCTTTGCCCCGCTCAGCTTCTCTGCTTTCCTCCAGCAAGCACCTTTCCAGAGACCTCCTGCAGGACCAGGGAGGAGCCCACTTGTCCCCTCCCTATCCTCCCACAAACCCCAATGGGAGGTCCAAGGCTGCCGTTTTCACATACCAAGGCAGAGTGCAGGGATAAAGGCCACAAGTTGCAGGGGCTGGGGCCTCCCTACCCAGATGCAGTTCCTGTGCCCCCATGGCAACCTAGGTTCTAACTCTCTGCTCAAGCCAGCTTCAGGCTGTGTCCTGAACAGTGGCATGAGCTACGACTAACAGTCCAAGGGGACCCAGAGTCTCTGCTCTGAAACACTCCTGAAATTGGGGTAGGGGCAGGGGCTAGCCCTTAATATCAGTCAATTAGTAAACAAACAATGCAGCTGCTGAGCACCTACCATGAGTCTTCAGAGAGTGGCAAGGGGGGGTGGTCACTGGGGATGTAGAGGGCGGCTTAAGTCAACTGGCTGGGCCCCCCTGGGATCTGGTTAGGGGGAGCAACCCCTTGGAGGCATAGGTAGGTATCAGAAGGTGAGGATCCCTATGCAGCCCTGGAGAAAAACCCTACCAGATGCCGGCGCATTACCCTCCTGCCAGCCCGCATGGCTGAGCAGCCACAGGGTCGCTGCCTCTGGAAAGCCCACCAGGACGTAGTTCACTGCCCAGCTAGACTCCAGGGTCTAGGTTTAGGAGGCGACAAACAGGGTGAATGAAGCTTCAGGCACAAACTAGCCACCTGGCCAATGGGTGGGGCTACAACGTGGCCGCAGCACCCGCCACCAATGTCGACCCCCTGCACTCACCCAGTGACCTCAGCATCAACAAGAGGACCCAGATGCATCAAATAGAGTGGAGGCCGTCCCCCTAATCCGCCTGTGTGCACAGCCCTGGCCCCACGTCCAGAGCTCCTTCCCAACCTCCGACCGCACGCGAGGAGAGGAGGCAGGAGCTGTAGGGGTCGTAGAGAGATGATGGGAATACCCTGGCACGTGATGAAGGGAAGTCAAGCCGGAATGGGCTCCCTCTATGGGCGGCTCAGGCCCGCAAAACCCCAAGCGAGCGAGTGTGGGAGAGGCCGACCCGAGCATGCACGTGGGGCCAGGACCAGCGGAGGGCAGTTCCTGACCACCAGGCCTCTCCTCACCCCCGGGCCTGCAGCGCGCGCATGCCTACGAAGCGGCGGTGACCTGGACGAGGAATGAGAGGGTGCCGAACTGGCGACCTTACAGGAAATCCGCGGCAGGTGGGGCGGCCCGACGGGATGCACAGCAAGAGCCTGACTACTGCCCTCATTAGACATGGAGGCCTTGGCTTCAAGGAGATCTCTGCGCCTGTGCACGGGCCCCCCCAAGACCGGGGCAAGGACTGAAATCAGAACGTCCGCCAGGCACGCTTGTGGGCACACTTCTGCAAGTACGCATGCGCAGGGGATTTACGTCTTCCGTTTGGTCCAGAGGGCGCCTTTACATTCTTGTTCCGGATTGGTCCTTGACTATATCATGTCTTTTTGCACACGGGTCGTCCCCACTGACCCGGAAGTTTTCACCCTAGTTAAAAGCTTCCGCCCGCGATTCGCGGTCTCTTCCTGTCTGTGCCACGGCGGCGCGTGGTGCACGCGGTTCGATTGTGACGGCCCGGCTGCGCTTTCAGGTGAGGCTGTCGCTGGGTCGGGATCCGAGGAGTGATTCAGGATCTTCTGGGGAGCCATGAGGGACCCCCGAGGCCCGGGGCTTCCCTTCGGGGGCTTCCTGTTTCTCCGGAAAATGCGCTGAGGGACGCGAAGGCGCCGGAAAGTTAGGCTTTTCTTGGTGCCCCGCCACCCCTGTAGCTTTGCCCCACAGCGGGGCTCGAGAATACCGGTTTGGTTCCTGCAATCGTGCGTCGATATAGGAAGTTTCCGTTATTCCTAGATAGTTGATGCACTCTGGCCTGTACGCGCTTTTCTCTTGAGTAGTATCTCCTTGGAGTCGGAAACGCACCATAGCCTTTGCCTTGATTCGCGTAGTGGTCCTTGATGGCAGGTTAGCGTTTCCATTTTATTCAAGAGGAAGCAGAGTCTAAAGCCCGGCTCTTCGTTAATGTCATGACTGGGATTTGATTTGAGGCGGATGCAGTGTCGGGGTATTTGGCATCTCCTTTCGAGATCTGGTCCCTGCCGCAGCAGTTGACCCGGGCCTGCCAGACGTTGGTCCTCGGGGTCCTTGCTGAAAAAGACGTGCTTCTTGCTTACATTAAGTGGTTTTTCTAGGACTAAGATAGATGGACCCAGATGTTTACAGCCTTTCTTGGTTCCACATAATTTCCTAGTTTACAGCGCGTGGGCCAGCCTCACAGTTGGGGTTTATCTGGGCTCTGACAATTTGTGTTCCTAGGATGACCGAGTGGGAGACAGCTGCACCAGCAGTGGCGGAGACCCCTGACATCAAGCTCTTTGGGAAATGGAGCACTGATGATGTTCAGATCAATGACATTTCTTTGCAGGTGAGGGGGGAGTGTGGTGGTTGTGCTCCCCAGTTAGGGGTTTGGGGACACATGAAATCTTTCAGGGGAGGTCACTTGGAACTTGTAGCACCCACCAGTCCATTTCTTCCTTGTGATTGGCTCATTAGTTGCTACACAAGGTGGTTCTTTTCTCAGTGGTAACATCACATCTCACGGGGTTTTTGGGTGCATGTTCTGTTTCTTCTCTGTGTTTGTTGTTGTTTGTTTTTGTTAAGATTTATTTATTTGAGAGAGAATGGGGGTGGGGTGGGCAGAAAGAGAGTTTCCAAGCAGACTTCCCTGTGGGAGAGAAGCCCGACTTGGGGCTTGGTCCCACAACCCACGAGATCTTGACTTGATCTGAACCCAAGAGTTGCACGCTTAACCAACTGAGCCTCCCAGGTGCCCCGATTTTGTTTTTTTGTTGTTGTCGTTTGTTGCTGCTGTTTTGTTTTGGATCATTCTTTTGCATGTGGAGATCCAGTTGCCCCAGCCCTATTTGGTTTTTGTTTTTGGAGTTTTGTGCATTTTAGTTAGCAAATGTAGGCTATAAGCTATCTAACTCAAATCTTTTATACATTGTATAAATGTATCTCAACACCACTATTGAAATTAATATTTCCCCTATTGAATGTCTTGGGATCCTTGTTGAAAATAAGTTGAGCATAGATACGTGGATTTTTGTCTGGACTCTGAATTCTTTTCTATTGGTCTATAAAGCTATCCTTAAGCCAGTACCACAGTCTTGATTTACTGTAGCTTTTTAATAGGTTTTGAAATCAGGAATCTGTGGAAGTCCTCCCAGTTTATCATAATCCCTAGTTAAGTGTTTTACACTGGGCCTCATTAGGACTTTAATGGGCCCTTCATTAAAAAGAAATAAATAGGGGCAGCCCCAGTGGCCCAGCGGTTTAGCACTGCCTTCGGCCTGGGGTGTGATCCTGGAGACTCGGGATTCCCACGTCAGGCTCCCTGCCTGGAGCCTGCTTCTCCCACTGCCTGTGTCTGCCTCTCTCTCTGTCATGAATAAATAAATAAAAATCTTTTAAAAAAAAAAAGAAATTACATTTGTGGTTGCATTGGTATAAAGACAAAGTTTGGATTGCATAGTTTTCCCTTTTTTTTTTTTTTTTTTTTTTTAAGATTTTGTTTATTCATGAGAGAGAAACATAGGCAGAGGGAAGTCTGATGTGGGACTCGATCCTAGGACCCCAGGATCACGACCTGAGCTAAAGGCAGACGCTCAAACACTGAGCCACACAGGTGCCCGTCTTTTTGTCTTTTTTTTTTTTTTTTTGGTTGTTTTTTTTTTGTTTTGTTTTTGTTTTTCATTTTAAAAGAAATTAGGACATTTTTTGTTGTCTGTAAACACACCGTGGGGGATCCCTGGATGGCTCAGCTGTTTAGCACCTGCCTTTGGCCCAGGGCATGATCCTGGAGTCCCAGGATCGATTCCCGCATTAGGGTCCCTGCCTTGAGCCTGCTTCTCCTCCCTCTGCCTGTGTCTCTGCCTCTCTCTATCTCTCATGAATAAATAAATACAATCTTTTTTTTTTTTTTAAAGCCTCTATTTCTAAAAAATAAAAATAAACATACCGTGGGGTCAAGGCACTATGCCTAGTGGAAGATTCAGTCTTGCTTTTTACCCTGGATATTTTGTAGATCTGTTTCCTTCATGGCTTTGTTCAGCAACGTCCACAAACTTAGAAGGGCCAGGTGGTGAATATATTATGTGTTTGTGTCCTTAGTTTTTTTG
Source organism: Canis lupus familiaris (assembly GCF_011100685.1). Taxonomy (NCBI): domain Eukaryota; kingdom Metazoa; phylum Chordata; class Mammalia; order Carnivora; family Canidae; genus Canis; species Canis lupus. The sequence goes on along the minus strand of NC_049222.1, from coordinate 100,315,356 downwards.
TGTGCAACCTTTTAAAAGTGTAAAAAAAATTTTTTTTCATTTTTCCTTAGTGCTCTCTTAGGGTCTGGGGAAGCAGAAGTCAACATTGTGCCAGAATTCTCTTATCTTGGAAGATGTTCAAGGCTCTACCGCAGAGCTGGACAGTTTAACCAAACCCTGCCAAGACATTTGGTGTTTGTGGTTTTTCCTGCCTGGTGTAAAGCCCTGCATGGAGACTTACCTACTTGCCTATTTGTGCAGGTGGTTCTCTCCAGGGTAGACCCCGGGCTGTCATTCTAATGTCAGAATTGTGTTCTTTTTCTGTTGTTCCTTGTGTTTTAGAAATATGTTGTGTGGGGGGCCTCTCGTGTTAAGTGATAGAATGACGTCTGGGTGTATTTCACAGTGGAACAGTTGACAGTAGTCCTCTTCATATACATGTAGTTTCTCTGATTCCAACACCCCCATAACATTTTGGCATTTTCTAGGGAAATAATGTATATATAGGAAGGGTTATTGGAAAATTCTTCTAGAACCGTGGTTCTCTGGAGTGATTTCCCTCACCCCTCTTAGGTGATACTTGGCAATGTCTGGATATAGTTTTGGGGCGCTAAAACTGAGGCCTGGGATGCCTGGGTGGCTCAGCGGTTAAAGCATCTGCCTTTGGCTCAGGTCGTGATCCTGGAGACCCGGGATTGAGTCCCACATCAGGCTCCCTGCATGGAGCCTGCTTCTCCCTCTGCCTCCATCTCTGCCTCTCTCTCTGTGTCTCTCATGAATAAATAAATAAAAATTAAAAATAAAATAAAACTGAGGGCTGCTACTAGCATAATGGATGCTGCTAAACATTCTACAGTGTACGGGACAGCAAGTTACCTGATTGATTGATTTTTTTTTTTTTTTTTTTTTAAGATTTTATTTATCCATGAGAGAGACAGAGAGTGAGAGAGGCACAGGCACAGGCAGAAGGAGAAGCAGGCTCCATGCAGGGAGCCCGACATGAGACTGGATCCTGGGACTCCAGGATCACGCCCTGGGCCAAAGGCAGGCACTAAACCCACTGAGCCACTCCGGGATCCCGAGTTACCTGATTTAAAATGTCCATAGTGTAGAGTTTGAGGAACACTTAAAGCTGAGATTCTGAGCTATGGTTGTGGTTCTCCATGGCTCTCCCTCCCATTATAAAGGAAGTGCTCTTTTTACTGACTTGATATTCACTTGTTAGGATATTACTTTTTTTGTGGCAGGCAGGGCCCTCACAGTCAAGCAACCACAGGTGGATGGGGCTATCCAGAGTGGGTGCTCATTCCTTCTGGTTTCTGGCCATCCTGCTCCTGATCATGGTCCTCCATCCCCTCTCCCTGCTGCCCCAGGACTACATTGCAGTGAAGGAGAAGTATGCCAAGTACCTGCCCCACAGTGCAGGCCGCTATGCAGCCAAGCGCTTCCGTAAGGCACAGTGCCCCATTGTGGAGCGCCTGACCAACTCAATGATGATGCATGGCCGTAACAATGGCAAGAAGCTCATGACTGTGCGCATTGTCAAGCATGCCTTCGAGATCATCCATCTGCTCACTGGTGAGGTAGGGCTCTGAGACCTGATGAGGCACAGAATGTCTTTAGTATACCCTAAAGCCAGTAGCTGCTCTGTGCTGTGTATGCCAGGGTCCACTGGGTTTTAGGTATAAGGAGATGGGGAGGGATGTGAACTGGATGTTAGGTTCATGGCTGCCTTCTCCTAGAACCCCCTGCAGGTCCTGGTGAATGCCATTATTAACAGTGGTCCCCGGGAAGACTCAACCCGCATTGGGCGAGCTGGAACAGTGAGGCGTCAGGCTGTCGATGTGTCCCCCCTACGCCGTGTGAATCAGGTAGGCCTGAGGCTTTTTAGCACACACATGAATGGGCAGGAATAGCCACTGGGCCCTGGTGTGGGTCTGCTTGCAGCAGAAACTAGGACAAGGGACAGTTTATCCTGCCTGTTGTGTTTTACCTGGAGTGTCCTTTCCTCCAGGAAGCCTTCCTGCATTTCCATCATGTTCAGGAGAGATTCTGGTTCTGGCCCCTCTCCTGAGCAACATTTGCCTGAGGCACAGTTTCATTTGATTGTATATTTTTACATACAGTGTGTGGGTATGTATTTTTTTTTATGCAGACCTTTTGAGGATTAGTTGTAGGCATTCTAACCATTTTCCCCTTAAGACTTCATTGGATATCTCCTAAGAACAAGGATATTCTGTCCCCGCCCATCACTCAAGGTATTTAACAGCGATAAAATTATCTCATGTTCCGTCACTGAAGCTGTCCCCAGTATACCCTTTATAGTTGTCCATTTTCAATCAAGGGTCCAGGTCAAGAGCACACACTGCATTGGATTTCCCTACAGTGGCAGGTCTTAAATCTGTAATCAGGGACCCAGCTTCAGCTTCTGTGTCTACCCTCGGTTTTGTGGCCCTTACTCTGATCGGATTTGTCCTCCTATGTTGTCCTGTGTCATTGGGCCAGTGGATGGTAATACGATATCCAGTCTTTGTTAGGGGCACAGGGTACTGGAGGACACCGGCCCTATCTAGTTTGGGGGCATCCCCTGTCCCCAGGCTTAGCTGACCTGTGTTCCCTAGGCCATTTGGCTGCTGTGCACAGGTGCCCGTGAGGCCGCCTTCCGGAACATCAAGACTATTGCTGAGTGCCTAGCAGATGAGCTCATCAATGCAGCCAAGGTGAGTAGACACTGGGGTGGCAGCCATTTCAAGGGGAGGCTTCTCCAACATTCAGAATTAACCATCTATCTCCTTGCAGGGCTCTTCCAATTCCTATGCTATCAAGAAGAAGGATGAGCTGGAACGTGTGGCCAAGTCTAACCGTTGATCACCTGGCTGTGGCTTCAATAAACCTGTCTGCCCTTGGGGCAGCCTCACCCACTTGTGCCAGTGTCTGTCCTTGTGGGGCTCTGGGAGCTAGAGTGGGGATGGCCCCAGTGTCCTGAGGAGCTGCCTACATTTCTGGCATGTCTTTTGGTCTGTGGGAACCCGGGTTCACTAGGGAAATACTCTGCTCAGAAAGCACCACTGACTCAGAACCATGGCAGCCTGGGATGCAGGCCTGGTCACCTGTAGTGTTCCAGCGGGTGTTGGAAATGAGAGGGGTGGGGTTGTCCTGTGTATATGTCACTCTAGTCTGTGGAAGGACTTGATGTTTATCCAGGAGATCTGGGTGGCAACCCACCATTCTGAGTGGCATGTATCAGCCCCAGGAAGAGGCACCTAAGGCCGCTGGTCTGGCAGGGGCCAGCTCTGTCCAGTCCACTGTGGGGTCTGCCCACCTTCCACCCCAGAACTCCAGCGATTCCTCTGCTCTGGCTAGGTTCCCCCGGGGATCCAGGCTGCCTCCACATCTTGTGTGACCATGACTGCAGCCTGACCCTCGGTATCCCACAGACCCACTGCCACACCAGATTCATCTGATTCCACCAGTGGCTTAGAAGTGGATTCATGACATGTTGGAAGACTGGGGGGTGGGGGAGAGTGTTACTGCCCACCCATGGCGCCAGACTCCCTGGCTTGTCAACCTATGCCATCCATCACCATTCTGCTGCCCCCGACATCCGGCCAAGGTCAGGCTTGGTGTTCATCCTGGAGGGACCTGTCTTAGGGGTGGGCCCAGGCAGTCAGACAAGTCTGACAGGTACCTTGGGAACCTGGGATCTGGAGGGAGTGGTACCAAGGCAGCACCCTCTTGCAGGGAGGGGCACCTAGAATGTAGCTGCTCATAGGCAGAGGACTGGGGTCAGAACTGGCAGAGACGTGCCAGCCAGACGGAGAAGCACCAACAGGTAGGAAGGGCCCAAAAGCCAACTGGGGTCTGTCATTGTCCAGTGGGGGACCTCTGGCTTCCATCATTGCTCTGTGCTGTTGGGCTCCAATCCTGAGGCTTGGATGTTCTGTCCCATCTGCTCCTCCTGGAATCTTGTATATATACACCACCAGAGTCTAACTAGTTCTCTTGGAGGTTCCTATCTTTGCTCTTTGTTCTCTCTGAGTTGGATCCTCCACATTGTTTCTCTGGGGCCCTTCCTGGTAACAGGTACTCCATTTTCCTCCCTACCCTTTCTCCCTCACCCCAAGTCTGTAGCTTAGGACCTACCATGCCCCCTGGGTCCTTGCCCCCAGTCCTCTGTCCTCCCATCTCTTCCACCACCACCCCACCCCCTCCGTCCTGATGCTTCCTTGACTTCTACATGGACACACTGCTTCTCTCTGTGCTAGTCGCTTACTGTTCCCATCCTCTTCGCTCCTGGGTTCTACAACCCCTTCTCTGGAGGCCGCCCCTCTGAGTTGGGCCATCCCCTCCAGAGTCCAGCCACCGACCCTCCACAGACCCTCCTCCCTTCTTCCTCCGCCTCCTTCCCTGGCTGACGGCCTGTCCTCTCAGGTTCCGTCTAGATGCCCTGCCCTCGGCCGCCGTGGCTCCCCCGCCCCCGGACCCCTCAGGGCTCAAGCCCCAGCTCCCCGAGCTCACTCTCCGCGACCCGCTCCCCCAGCAGGGAGGGGGGCGAAGACGACGACGGCGAGGAGGAAGAAGGGGACAGCAGCCCAGTCTTGGGCCCCATCCTGCCCTCCGCGTCCCCAGTGGAGTGTCTCATTTGCGTGTCTCCCTTCGACGGGGTGTTCAAGTTGCCTAAGCGCCTGGATTGCGGCCACGTCTTCTGCCTCGAGTGCCTGGCTCGCCTGTCCCTGGCCACGGCGGGGGGCGGCGACGCGGTGGCCTGTCCTGTGTGCCGCGCGCCCACGCGCCTGGCTCCGCGTCGAGGGCTGCCCGCGCTGCCCACGCAGCCAGGCCTGCTGCCCCGCGATGCGCACGTGGCGCCGCCGCGCCAGGGCTCCGTGCGCTTTGACCGCCGCCGCGGCCTGCTCTACCTGCGCCCGCCGCCGCCCCCGCCTGGGCCGCGCAAGTTCCGCGCGGCGCGCCCGCCGCCGCCCCCGCCGCCGCTGCGCCTCGGCCGCCCACTGTCTCGCCGCCTCTCCTGGACCAGCCCGGCCTGGGCCTTCAACGCGGCCGTGGCGCTGGCGGTGCTGGTGGCGGCGGGCCTCGTCGTCTCTGGCGTCTACATCTTCTTCCTCATCCCGCACGCCACCTCCTCTGGTCCCGCACGGCCCCAGCTCGTGGCGCTCGCCCCGGCGTCCGGGTTCTCCTGGTTCCCGCCACAGCCCGCATCGGGGACACCCTGGACCCCTGCCTGGACACCGCGCCCTGTGGGCCCCGACCAGGACACTGCCCTGCCCGGGGCTGCGGAAGACGTGCTGGAGCCTGAGGGGGTCTCCGAGGACACAGCCGAGGTCGAAGGAACTCTGGACAGGCCCCCGGATGGCCTGTGGGGGGCAGAGGGTGAACCCGGCAGGGCCCCACGGGGCTGGAGCAGGAGGAGGGTGTGGGGGCCACAGTAAACGCATCTGTGCTGCAGGTCCTGTCTCCAGGCCTGGGGACCTCCCTGTAGTCCTGGTGGGGCCCTACCAGGATCACTTGCCATGATCCTAGAGGAGGCCTCAGCAGGGTGCATTGAAAGCGCTCACTTCTATGAGGGAGGCCTAGAGGGAACATTCCAGGCATCATCACCACGGAGCAGGGACCCTCCCAAGGAGCACCCCTGCCTTCATTCCCACAAGGGCCCTCTGGGAGCACCCATGACCCCAATCAATATGGGCATCCAGCTGAGGCAACCCTGACCCCCATCTTTGAAAAGGTCCTGCTGGGAGGCACTCCTAAACCAGGTCTCCACGAGGGTCCAGTTGGGAGTACCCTTGATACTCATCTCAGGGACTCCAGCTGGGGTGCCCCTCTGACCAACGTCCAACATCCTGCAGGTACCCTGCTAGAGGCACCATCAGGCCCTACAGAGTCCTACTGAGTGCACCCCCAGTCATCATCAGGCCCATAGGGGAGCATCCTCAGCTAGCAACTAGGGCTGAAGGCTCTGATTTACTCATCTGATTTACTCTGAGCTCACCACAGGTCCTGTCTTTGGTGGCAAAGCCGCTACTGCTGCTGGTCTCTAGTGATATCTCACTGCCTGGCCTACTGCAGTCCCCACCCCTGCCAAGGCTGTGGAGTTCTTTTCCACTCTGCTGCATGCAGATTTGGTCTGGGTGGGATCCAGCTGTTTCCATGCTGGTCCTGGGTTGTCTCTCTGCACTCGTGGCTGGGGCTTGGGCTTGGAGGGACAGGGGTGGCCTAGCCAGGGCTGAGGAGGGACACATAGGGTCTAAGCCTCAAAGTAGCCTCTACTACTGCCTTGGCCCACAGCTTCTGGGATCCTCCCAGAAATGCTGTGGGGCAGTTGTGGTCACCAAGGCTCAAAGACGCCAAGATTGCCCTCTGGGTCAGTGCCACATGATTTGGGGAGTGGGTGCTCCTGGGCTGCTAGGAGACATGCTGGCCTGTCTTCCTAGATGCTGGAACCCGCGTCACTCCCATTTCCACTCATTAATTTCTTAGGGTCCGTTATTGCACCTCCTCTTCCCATCAACCTTTTTGGCACCCTTATTGTTCCCCTAGGTGAAGCCTCAGCCCTGGGCAGCAGCCTACAGGGAGGGCGGTTCTTGGGCTCCTATCCTCCTCTCAGAAGCCTTCCTGGGTTAGTCATTACAAGGTAGATAGCTGTCATCCTCAACACAAACTGAACAGTTCTGTTTCCCCCCAGGCTCTGGAGCCCACATCCTGTCTCACTTCATCCAAAGTCAGAGTTCTGTGCATAGTGGGTAGGAATCCAGCATTTTCCAGAGATAAAGATTACTTCCATGGGCTGGAGTCTCTTGTTTGATTTGTTTACATGTGTGTCCTCAGTGCCTGGCATACAGGGGGTGCCAAATAGTTTTCTTGGGAGTGACAGCATTGCAGGTGACCAAGAGACAGCCTGGGAATGCCTGTGGGCACTCTCGGCTTAGCTAGCTTGTAGACACCCTGATCTAAGCATGTCAGTGGAGCTCCTTTTGATGGGAGCTGCTGCTTTCAGGTGGGAAGCCAGAGGGAGGACATCAGGACATCCAAGGAAGTGTCTTCCCAGACCAGTTCTTGTCCCACACCTAGGTGCCAATGTCATCCACAGGGGCTGAGACCAGTGTGCTGGGTCACTGGGCAGCCATAGCCTAGCTCATACAGTGAGGGGACTTGGTCAGGCAGGAGCAGGGTTGGTGGTCTGTATTAGTTTTCTCTGACTGCCTTAACAAATTACCATCAAGTTCTTTGGAACAACACACATTAATTATCTTATAGTTCTTCAGGTCAAGAGTCGAAATCATTTTTACCTGGCTAAAGTCAAGTGTCATCCGGGCTAGTTCCTCTGGAGGCTCCAGGAGAGAATTTCTTTTCATCTTCTAGAGGTGCATTCCTTGGCTTCTTCCTCTATCTTCATTTTTTTTTAAATTTTATTTATTTATCTATGAGAGGCAGAGAGAGAGAGGCAGAGGGAGAAGCAGGCTCCATGCAAGGAGCCCGATGCAAGACTTGATCCCGGGACTCCAGGATCAGGCCCTGGGCCGAAGGCGGGAGCCAAACCACTGAGCTACTCAGGGATCCCCGTCTATTTTCATATTTTATTTTTTAAAGTAATCTCTACACCCTGTGGGGCTTAAACGCACAATCCCAAGATCAGGAGTCAGCCAGACATCCTTCCTGTCTTCCTCTATCTTCAAAGGCAGCAGCACATTTTCAAAGCTCTGACTGTCCTGCTTCTCTCATTCACTTATAAGGACACTGTGATTACATTGAGTCCACCTCAATGATCCAGGATAATTTCCCCAGAGCAACATTTTAATTTAATCACATCTGCAAAGTACATTTTGCCATTTAAGGTAGCAGATTCATAGATTCTGGGGATTAGGATCTGGCTACCTTTGGGGGCCATTATGCAGCTTACCATAGGATCTCAGATATTCCTCTTCTTGTCCCTTCCTTCCTCCATGCCAGGCTAGGAGAGAGAGTGGGGAGGAGTTGGGCCCAGCCAGGAAAGTCAGAAGGGGACCCTTAGCTGGTGGTACACAGAAGGGAGAGAGAAAATGCTCTCTGAGGATGTTCAAGAAAGGCTGCCTGGAAGGAGAGCTGTATCTTTGAAATAGCTGGCATCAAGGCAGAGGGACCTGGGGCAGTAAGGTGGTGGCTGAGGGCAGTGGGCAGAGCTGACCTGTCCTAACTAGCTTCCTTCTAGGAGCTAGGGAAAGTACGGCTTCTCTATTCTCCCAACTGGGAGTCTGAGGCCTCAGTTTCTCCTTTCTCCCCCCTTAAAATGAGGCTGATGACAGATCTAGGGGGTCCTGAACATTCCTGTCTGCTAATTACTATGTCGATGCCTGCTCACCCACTGCCTATGAGCAAAGGGGCTTCCCAAAATCACCTGGCGGCCAGGATGATGGGGGACTCCTCCTCACCCTTTGGCCACCCAGAGCTCTGCCCTCCCAGCCCTCTGTCTGCCCACTTCATCCCTGCAGCACAACCACCCCTCCTCTGCTGCAGGCCTGATCCTCCTCCTGGTCCTAGTGCCTGTGAATACCCAAAGAGTCAGAATCAACCTTAGTGCCTGACATGGTGCAGGAGATGCCAGGCTTTGGTTCTCTATTCTGTAAAATGGGTGACAATAAACACTTAACTTGCAAGGAAAATTAGTTAATCTACAAGTATTTATTGAGCACCTTCTGTATACCAAGGGTGCACTGGGGCATCTCAGGAACAAGGAGGACCCTCACATGACAGATGACATCCAGAAAGCTGAGCAGAGGGGCCATCATCTTGGCCACACTGCCTTCCGTGTCAAAATCATGGAGCCCCCAACCTTCCCCAGGTCCTCCCTTAGCCCCCACCTTCCCCGGGTTCTCCCTTAGCTCTACCCTCTCCCTGCACCCAGAGGGACACCAGATGATCCAGTCTACAGGGATCAGGCCAGCCTTTTCTCATGAGAGTCAAAGAGTTGACTGCCAACACCACACTGGTCCTAGCCGTCAGGGCATCTTGTGTTGAGGCCAACAGAATAAGGGCCACTGAGGGCCCTCACTGGACCCTGAGAGTGGCAGTGTCCAGATTAACATATGGGGAAACTGAGGCTGTCAGGCTAGGCAGGGCATGGATTCAAACCAGAACCAGAGAGTTTTCTGCAAACTACCTTCTCCCCTCAACTCCACATCCTGGAGGGGCAGCCTTGGTTTTTTTCTCCTGCTCCCCCCAGCCCTGCAGTCAAAGTTCTCTCTCCATAGGTGGAGGCTTCCCTCCTCACTAACTAGGGGGCCTTGGGGGAACTTGTAGCAATCCTGGGTGGGAGCTACTTGAGTGTCCTCAGGACATGGCAATGGGCTTCCCTCAGAGCAAGTGAGCCAAGAGAGAACAAAGCCGAAGAAGACACAGTGCCTTTTATGATCTCATCTCAGAAGTCACATTCTATCATCTCCCCCAGATCCTATTGGATACCATATTCTCAGAGACTGAGTGTGTGAATACAAGATCATGAGACTCATGGTGGTCATTTTGGAGGCCAGAACTCTACTAAAGTGGAGTCGCCAGCACAGTCCTCTGTCTTCTTTAGCCAAGCAGGCCTGTGCCACTTCTTGGACCTGCTCTCTCAAGAGAGAGTCCCAGGCCTTTGGTTCAGGCTGAATCCCCAGGCTGATGACCCTGTCACCTTTTTTGTGAGTATGGGTGAGGCAAGGAAGAAGCAGCCAAGTAGCGAGTATGTTAGAACCAAGGAGAGAAAGGGCTTCATTCTTACCTGTCTCCAGGCTCCCCAATTTTTTTAAAATTTTATTTGACAGAGAGTGAGAGAGAGTGCACAAGTAGGGAGAGCAGCAGGCAGGAGAAATAGGCTCCTCACTGAGCAGAGAGCCTGATGCAGGTCTCCATCCCAGAACCCTGGGATCATGATCTGAGCCAAAGGAAGATGCCTAACAGACTGAGCCACCCAGGCCCACCAAGGCCCCCAAATCTTGAGGAAGAGAGGAAACATGGAGCCATGGGTGTTGGTGGAAGGATGTGTGTCAAGGGTGATGGCATTAGAAGAGTTGACTCTTTTCCTGGCCTCTTGCCCTCTGATGTTAGAGGACTGGGAGTGAAACATTGTGGTTCTGACCTGGACAAAGAACCTTCCTGCAGCTATCTCTAGTATTTCTGTATCACCGCTGGGTGAGTGCAGGCAGGGTGGCAGCAGATGGCACAGATGCTAGGGACCAGGTGGCCTGTTGCTGAATGTGTTAGAAATCAGAAATCTCAAAAAACAAAACAAAACAAAACAAAAAAAAAAAAAAAGAAATCAGAAATCTGTGCAGGAAACTGGATAAGCTGCCCTTACTCTTTGTTGTCTGATGCCAGCTGGCATGGATTCCGGAACCTAGTGAGGCACCGAGGCAGCTTGTTTCTGTAGCAGAGGCATGACTCATCCAGTACCTACCCTGTCCCACAGCCTTGGTGAGCCACTGCAGTCAGCCCTGTCCACTGTACTACCATGCATTAATATGGCACCTAACAAGAGTGGTTTTGTGTATAGTATATGTTGGCAAATTGATTTTAATTTTAAAAATGTAATAAAAATATATTATCTATAGAACTTTACAGAAAAAAAGAGACCAATAATCATCAGAAGGTATTCTGAAAATGGCATTTCTGAAAGGCTTGCAGTATGCTTTAATCTCCTTGCATGAGGGTCATTTTTGACATAAAGGTTTTATTGTAGGCTCAAAACTTTTGTTGGAAAATAATTTTTTACTATGTCAATAAAATCATTATGAAGTCACCCACCTCCAAAAAAGAGTGTTTTTGTATACCTGGAGCCTTGATCTACATAGGCCAACTATGCCAACAAAGTGATTTAGGTGGGCCCTTCAGGCCATGCTGCATTGGTTTTGTCTCTGAAGGAGCCAGAGACTGAGAAACTAAGTCAGTTACATGGGTGCTGCATGCCTTCATTACTGTTTCCCAAAAAAATCCTGGACACCCAGGCTTGGGTGAGTGTACTTGGTGGCAACAGTCAATATGTGTTGTCATATATATCACGCCCTGAGCTGAAGGCAGGCGCTAAACCGCTGAGCCACCCAAGCTGCCCTCACTCTGTAACTCTTAATTTTTTTTTTTTTTTTAAGTTTTAAGAAAGCTGGGCAGCCCGGGTGGCTCAGCGGTTTAGCGCTGCCTTCAGCCCAGGGCGTTATCCTGGAGACCTGGGATCAAGTCCCATGTCGGGCTCCCTGCATGGAGCCTGCTTCTCTCTCTGCCTGTGTCTCTGCCTCTCTCTCTCTCTGTCTCTCATGAATAAATAAATAAACTCTTTTAAAAAAAAGTTTTAAGAAATCTCTATGTCTAATGTGGGGCTCAAACTCATGACCCCAGGATCAACAGTCATGTGCTTCACTGACTGAACCAGCCAAGCACCCCAGCTGTAACATCTTAATCAGGAGGCAGAAAACTTTTTGTGTAAAGGGTCAGACCATAAATATTTTCACCTTCATGGGTTGTAAAGCTTCTAGTCATATTCAACTTTGTCATTGTAGTTGCTAGTATCAAATTATAAGAAATAACAAGTATTGGATGTGGAGAAAAAGGAACAGTCGTGCATTGTTGGTAGGAATGTAAACTGGTACAACTGCTGTGGAAAAGAGTATAAAATTTATAGATAGAGGGATGCCTGGGTGGCTCAGAGGTTGAGTATCTGCCTTTGGCTCCAGTCGTGATCTGGGGTCCCGGGATGGAATCCTGAATCAGGCTCCTTGCAGGGAGCCTACTTTTCCCTCAGCCTATGTCTTTACCTTTGTCTCTCTGTGTCTTTCATGAATAAATTTTTAAAAATTTAAAAATAGAAATACCACGCAGTCCTGTAATTTCCTGAGAGAAATGAAACATTAATTTGAAGAGATGTATGAACCCCTATGTTTGTTGCAGCATTATATGTAATAGCGAAGATATGGAAGCAACCCAAGTGTCCATCGATAGATGCATTGATAAAAAAAAGATATGGTATATATACATGATGGAATATTACTCAGCCATAAAAAATAATGAAAACTTGCCATTTGCAACAACATGGATGGATCTAGAGAGTATTATACTAAGTGAAATAAGGTAGGTAAAGAAAGAAAATACCATATGATTTCACTTGTATGTGGAATCTAAAAAACAAAACAAGTAAAAGAGCAAACAAAAAGAAGCAGAAACAAATCCATAAATACAGAAAACAAACTAGTAGTTGCCACAGAGGAGGTGCGAGAAGGGATGGGCAATATGAGTGAAGGGGAGTGGGAAGTACAGGCTTCCAGTTATGGAATTAATCAGTCATGGGAATAAAAGGTACAGCACAGGAAATACAGTCAACAGTATTGTGATAGCATTGTATGGTGACAGATGGTGGCTGCATTTCTGGTGAGTATAGCATAATATATAGAATTGTTGAATGGCTATGTTGTACACCTGAAACTAGTGTAAAATTGTGTGTTAACTGTAATTCAATAAAAACTATTTATGGATGCTGAAATCTGAATTTCTCTTATTTTTTATAAATATTTTATTTACTTATTTATTCATGAGAGAGGCAGAGATATAGGTAGACGGAGAAGCAGGTTCCCTGTGGAGATTCTGATTCAGGACTTGATCCCAGGACTCTGGGATCATGACCTGAGCCAAAGACAGATGCTCAACCACTGAACCACTCAGATGCCCCTGAAATCTGAATTTCATGTAATTGTTACATGTCACAAAATGGTGTTCTTCTGATTTTTTTCAACCACAAAAAAACGGATAAACCTTTTTTTTTTTTTTTTTTTTTTTTGTAAGTGGGCTCCATGCCCATTGTGGAACCCAACATGGGGCTTTAATGCACCACCTCAAGTATGAGACTTGAGCCAAGATCCAAAGCTGGATGCTCAGCCAATTGAGCCATTCAGGCACTCCAAATCCATTCTTTAAAAAATATTTATTTTTAAAGATTTTATTTATTTGAGAGAGAGAGAGAGAGCACCACGCAAAAGCGGAGTAGGGCAGAGGGAGAAAGAAGAACAGACTCCCTGCTGAGCAGGAGGCCAGACAGAAACCTGGATCCCAGGACCCTGGGATCATGACCTGATCCGAAGGCAGATACTTAACCAACTGAGCCACCCAGGCGCTGCTTATTTTATTTATTTATTTATAAAGATTTTATTTATTTACTTGACACAGAGAGAGAGGGAGAGAACAAGCAGAAGGAGCAGCAGACAGAGGAAGAGGGGGGTTGGGAGAGGGAGAAACAGACTCCCCACCAAGCCAGGAGCCTGATGTGGGGCTCCATCCCAGGACTCTGGGATCATGACCTGAGTCAAAGGCAGATACTTGGCCAAAGGAGTTACCCACGTGCCCCTGTTATTTTTTATAAAGTAGGCTCCTCATCCAACATGGGACTTGAACTCATGACCCCAAGATCAAAAGTCATATGTTCTACCAATTGAGCCATTTAGGTGCCCCTGTGAAAACCATTTTTTGGGTGCCTGGGGGACTTAGTGCATTAAGCAACCAACTCTTGATTTTGGCTCAGGTCATGATCTCAGGGTTGTGAGGCTGAGCACAGCATTGGCCTCCATGCCCAGCGTGGAGATTCTCTTCTTGTCCCTCTGCTCCCCACCACCTCAGCACGTGTGTGCTCTCTTTCTTAAAAAAAAAATTCTTGTCTCAGGGGTGATACAAAAACAGGCATTGAGGTATGTTTGGACCACAAGTTATAGTGTGCTGCTGCCTGTCTTAAATTACTCATGGCTCTTGATTTTGATATCCGGTGTGGCCCAGAAACAAGTGCCCTTCCCTGAGTGGTTGTGTGCACATTGTCTGAAGAGCATTCTTCCTCTCTGAACTAGGCTGGAGTTTGGTTCTGACTCAGCTGGCTCTGGGTGGTCCCTACTCCAAGAACTTGCCTCATCATCACAGGTGGCCCCTCCCTTGCCAAGAGGCCAGCTCAGAGCTTATTGCTCCACCAGTTCTGGACTCCACCCCAGGCAAAGCAAAAAGCTCTGTGGTGGGCAGAATAAGGCCCCCCAAATATATCCGTGTCTTCATTCCTAGAATCTGTGAATGTTATCTTATATAGCAGAAGAAACTTTGCAGATGTGACTAAGGATCTTAAAATAGGGAAATTATCCTAGATTACTTGTGTGGGGCTTCAATGCAAGCACAAGTATCCCTCAAGAGGGAGGCAGAGGAGTCTGAGAAAGAGATGTGACAGGAAAACAAAGATTGGAGTAATGTGGCCACAAGTTGAGACATGCTAGCAACCACCAGAAAGTGGAACAGGCAAGGAACAGATTCTCCCCTAGAGACTCTGGAGGGTGTATGGCCCTGCTCACACCCTGATTTTGTACTTCTAGTCTCCACAACTGTCAGACAATAAATTTCTGTTGTATTAAGCCACCCAGTTTGTGGTATTTTGTTACAGCATCCCTAGAGAATGAATACATCCATCTTTACACCTTCAACTCTCTTGTCACTTCTGCTCTAACTTCTGTCCTTGGCTGGCCCTGCTTCTGCCCCACCTCTCTGTCCACCTCTTACTGGATCCTCTCACCACTCCCTCTTCAATGCTCTTCAGTGTTGGTCTCCACTTAATGTATTATGAGACAGAACATATGCTTAAATAGTCCTTGAATACTGACTACTCTGTTATGATTAGATTTTCCTGGGCCTGAACACACTCTTCTGCATAATATTGACAGATTTCTAACTGCTTTGCTGAAACCCATTTGTAGAAGTGTGTGTGGAGAATCTGCCTTTTCCCATGTTCTATACTTCAACCCTTTATCTTCATCCCCCAGGAGGCCTCCTCCATTCTCTGATCTTGCACAGCGGCCTCTCAACCTGATTTGAACCTCCTCGATGGGCTTATTTTTGGTGTCACACATTTGTGATGGGACTGTCCTTCCCACCAAAGTCAACAGGCATTTTGCCAGCATTTTATCATTGTCAGCTTGTTGGCATCAAGTGGAGGATAAGGATGCACCTTTCAAGCAGGGTGTTTCTATAGAAGGAGTGTCACAAGTCCTCAAGGGGGGGGGGTAGGGGTCCTTCTACCCAGAAGACCTACCCTGTGACATATGGAATCTAGCTTTGAAGATAATTTTACACCTAGCTGAGCATCAAGGAAGAGTCCTTAGGGTACCTGGGTGGCTCAGTGGTTGAGTGTCTGCCTTCCACTCAGGTTGTGATTCTGAGGTCCTGGGATTGATTTCTGCATTGGGCACCCTGCTTCTCCCTCTGCCTGTGTCTCTGCCTCTCTCTCTGTCTCTCATGAATAAATAAAAACCTTAAAAAAAAAAAAAGAACAATCCTTGGATAGGAACCATGCATATATGGGGTGTGTGGGAGAGGCTTCTAGTTCAGTGCAAAATTTTGCCATCCTTAAATAATAATAATAATAATAATAATAATAATAATAAATAATAATGGTGTTGATAACCAAGACAGTAATGAAGTAGTAACACTCACTGAGAGTTTACTAAATTCCAAGAAGCATGGTTTTTTGGTTATTTTATTTAAATTCAATTTGCCAACATATAGTATAACACCCAGCCAAGCATCATGGTTTACCTGTCATGCTTTTTTAGTGCTAACACCCTGCAGATAAGTCCCAGAGATGGTGAAGAGGCTAAAGATAGAGGTTCCAGAGCTAGATGCTCTGTGCCCTTGGACAAATAATTTTTTTGTGTTTCCTTAGCAGCCCTTAACAGGGCGAATATCACACGCTTCCATGGTGTTCAAGAGGCTTGAAGTGATATAGGTAAAAGGGCAGTGACTAGCAGAACTCAACTTTTGGTTGTTAACTACTATCTCTGTATTTCAGATGGGGACACCAGGGCTCAGAGGTCCAACTTCTTGACTCAGGTGACCCTTGTCCCCAGTGTAATTATGCTTGGAGCGGGAATTTGAACTTGGGGTTATAGAACTATCATGTGTGCAGAAGAACTTTACTATACTTATTTCATGACCAATTTAGTAACTAATGGATTTACCAAACAATTAGCATTTTTAAACATTGAACAATCAAAATTCCTAAATAACTACTAGTGGGATGAGTGAAAAATAAAAACTTAGGGATTTAAAAAACTAGTTGTGTCCATGTTTAAATACCAATTGCATCCCATTCATAGGTGTTTTATCAATTGAAATGAAACCTATGTTCGCAGACCAGCATGCAAATATTCATAGCAATAAATTTATTTTAAAAAATGGAAGCAGAGGATTCCTGGGTGGCTCAGCGGTTTAGCACCTGCCTTCGGCCCAGGGCCTAATCCTGGAGTCAGAGGATTGAGTCCCACGTCGGGCTCCTGGCATGGAGCTTGCTTCTCCCTCTGCCTGTGTCTCTGCCTCTCTCTCTCTCTCTCTCATGATAAATAAATAAATAAATCTTTAAAAAAAAGGAAGCAACTCCAATATCTCTTACTAGGACAGATAGATACAACGTGGTGCATCCATAAAATGGAATCCTATTAAGCCATCAGAAGCAAAAAATAAAAATAATTGACATATATGCAAAACACATCAATAAAAATCTGGAAAACGTGAAGGTAAGTGAAAGAAGCCAGGGAAGAATGATAAACTAATATTCCATTTATTCATTTTTTCTAACATTTTATTTTTAAATAATCTCTATACCTACTGTGGGGTTCCAGCTAACAATCGGGAGATCAAGAGTCACATGCCTTACCAACTGAGCCAGCCAGGTGCCCCTCTAAGATTCCATTTATACAAATTCTAGAAAATACAGGATTATATTTTTCCACATTGGCTGTACTTATAAGGTGAGAATTTTCTGAGTCCAAACAGGAAAACATGTGGGGCATTTATGATTTAAGTCTTTCTTCTCTGGTTGCATGTATAAAACTCTCCTCTGATGTGAACCTGCTATAGACTTCAGAGGTGGGAGACAAGACTGAAGACCTTCCGATGCTCCTTTTGCACATGAGATTTTGCTCCACTGTGAATTCCTAGTAGTAAATGAGACTTGGTTCTCTCTAAGGCCTTTCCATAAGTCATGCCCTTAGAGGGAGAGTCTTCCACGTCCATTCTCAGGATGTTCTGCAAAAGGAAATGTCGAAGTCTCAACTGCCAGAGACAAGTATAATACCGAGCAGTGGGAAGGGCCCAGGACCATCCACACCTCTGCCCACATCCAACTGTCAATTTTCCTTTCCCACACCTTTTCCTGCAGCCCAGGTCCCCGGGGCCGTTAGTCCTCAGCTGCTCAATGCCACGGCGGAAGCATCCGGGGCGGCCTCGGGCACTTGTCGCCTTCTGCGGGGGCCGCGGAGGGAGGACACCACCGCGCGGTTAAGCCGCACAGCCCCGGGGCTGTCGGGTCGCGGTCGCCAGGGTTCCGGGGGGGCGAAACATTGTCCGCGGTAAAGGTGCATACATGGCATGGCGGGATCCCCCACTCCGACTCCTGTGCTGTCCCCGATCCCGATTCCGCCGGTTAGGGGGCCCTTCTGGAGGCCGCCCCGGACCCGGCGACCCGGTACAGAAGCGATCATCTGTCGGAAGTGGACCTGAACAAACAACCCTCCGAAGCGGACGGCGCAAGTCCTGCCCCAGCAGCCGTCCTGGAAACGCCTTGTCCTGAGCCCTCATTGGCCAGCGCCGCGACGTCGTCGCAGTGTCTTCTGGGTAGCGTAGTTCCCGCCAAGGGGTTCCAGAGTGGTAGGGGCTGAGTCCTCTGGGTAATATACAAACTATGTGAGGGCAGGGCCCGTGATCTTATCTTTGCCGAGCCGTGAGCATCCAGTACGGGCTCCGTCTCTCTGAGACTCGTCCCGACTATGGGACGAGCGGCCTTTCACAGAAGTATCCGCCCAGGCCGCGCGCTCTCCCCAGCCTCCTCAACGGTCCTGCATCCCCGCTGGGGCAGCGGCACCCTGGGCCCTGCAGGCATTTTATTCAGGAGGGGGGTGGGGACTAAGGCCCAGACTGCGAAGGTCAGTCTGAGGTCATCTGTCTGCTGGCAGGGCTGGGGTGGGGTCTGCTGACACGCGGGACCCACCCAAGTGTCTGCCTTTCAGCGTGCAGCTCCGCCCCCGGGGTCCAATGGCCGGTGAGTGGAGGGCATCCCCTTGGCCCTCACTCACTCAGACCCCGTATGTGGATATCTGCTTCCTGAGACTCTTCCTCCTCCCCACCGCCTTCACCTCCCTGCCCATAATCCAGCGGTTATATGCAGGTTTCCCGTATCTGTCAGTCAATGCAATGTGCTATGGACAGTGTTAAAGACCCAGGAACGAGGAAATGCATGGTAGTGAGCCTGAGCTGGGAGTGTTCAGGGAACCACAAGTCCCACTTAGGTCTTCTGGGACAGTGAGCAAGGGCAGGAATCAGGCCTGGAATGGATCTAGACCTCTGTTCTGAGGGTGCTGGGGGCCATAGCAGATTTAGGGTAGAGAAGGGAGGTGATCTGACTCAGGTGTTGGAGGCTCCCTCTGGCTACAAGGGAAGAACAGATTGTGCTGGAAGAAGGCCCATGAAAGGCTACTGGTGATGTGTAGCTGCACCAAGATGACAATGGAGATGGCAAAGGTGCTGGTGCTCTGTATCTGTTACTTAAGTAGGACCAGCCCAATTGCTGGATGTGAGACCGTGAGAGACACTGACCTATCAAGGAGTAGCCTAGGCGATTGGACTCAGTGGTTTGATGGATGGAAGATCTGTCAACAGTTGTGGTAGGTGATGGCTAGAGCAGGTCCCAGGGACAAGATCTGGGGTGTGGTTTTGGAGAGTACTTTTCAATGGAGGCACTGTGTAAGCACCCGGATGCACAGCTCTAGAATTCTGCAGGATCAGGGCTAGAAGCACCAAAGAGTGGCACTAGAGAGTGGGATTAGGAACACTTTGGGATGGATAAAGGATGGTGATGAATGCCGGGAGGACTTGTGGAAATGGAGGCTGGGGGCTAAGAAGGACCTTCTAACAATGCAGTTGGAAGGTGGTGGTAGGTGTCACTAAGGCACTGTGAAGTCTGGGCCTATGTTAGCAGGAATGAAAAGGGAGAGTGGCAGAGTGGCTAAGGCTCCTGATGGACAAGTGGACCTGGGGTATAGCCTGTGGCATGGCAGTGATGGATGTAGGGGGTAAGTGGCCCTGGGGTTGGGCTGATTAAACTGTCTGTGGGCTCACCAGGCTTTTATATCTGCCTTCTTTGGGGTCTGAGGATTTTCATTCAGAGTTGCAGAGGCATTCAATGGTGGATGGGGGTCACCTGGGAGACAGGCAGTGTCCCAGGCCCAGTGGGCCGGACTCTGAATGTCCTCCACACGGGAGAGGAGGATCGTGGCAAGTGAGAAGACACCCTGTGCAAAGACAGAGTTGAAGGAAGTCCAGGATCCTAGAGGTCAGTTGTAGTTCTGCATGGCTGAATACTGCAGCTAGGAATAGGGCCAGGTAGGAAGCTTTTAAGGCAGGGCAGGAGGGTGCCTGTGGCAGTGGGCCATTGGAGGTATAAGCAGGCTGGAACAGGATAGGATTGTGGTTGCTATGCCACACATTCTAAGGACACCACATGGAGAGTGGCATATGGGGAGGACAGGGAGGACAGGGAGAGTGGCATATGCCAATCGGGTGGACTGGTGAGGTTGTGCTTGAATAGTGTGAGTATGGAACTATGAGAATGCCGAATGTGTTATGTACCTGATAGATGGCAGGGCCAACTGAAGGGCCTTGGGAGCAAGTATCTGGCCCTAAGGAAGAATGGTGAGTGTAGGTTTAGTCGCATCTGAGAGGTGTGATGTGAGGGACACAGAGGGAATGGGCTGGGAAGAGAAGGGGTGAGGCCTGTGTGCCTGGACCAGAATATAGATGGCATCCATCCTGTTGTTGCTGTGGGATGGATACAGACTCCAATACTAACATGAGCAGAAAGGCATCAATGGCATTGTGACCTTGGTATTCTCTCTGAGGTAGATTTCTAAGGGGTAAAGGGAGCATCAGAATATGGTGGTGGTGGTGGGAGGTTGGGCTTCTGGGAAAATAGGATGACAGTGAGAGATATGATAGTACTCTTCCATATCAAAGGCTTGAATGTGTCCTTTTGGTTGGTTTTTATTTTTTCTTTTTTTAACGATTTTATTTATTCATGAGAGACATGGAGAGGCAGAGACATAGGCAGAGGGAGAAGCAGGCTCCCTCTGGGGAGCCTCATGCAGAACTTGATCCCAGGATCCCAGGATCCCAGGATAACAACCTGAGCCAAAGACAGATGCTCAACCACTGAGCCACCCACGTGCTCCTTGGTTGGCTTTTCTGCCCAATCATCAGCCCCTAGGATCATCTGAACCCATCACTGCAGGGTCAGGTGATGTTTGAGGGTGTGGCCATATATTTCTCCCAAGAAGAGTGGAGGCTTCTCAATGTAATTTAGAGGCATCTATACCATGGTGTGACGTTGGAAAACTTTGAGCTCATTAGCTCTCTGGGTAAGTCCTTTACAATCTCCCACAGTATACTGACCACCCCCTCTACATTTTCCCACTGGAAGTTCTGTCTATCCCAAAGCTGGATCACAGGGGCTGCTTCCTTCCCAGGTTCTCTATAGTGGGTGCTGTGAGTGCTGTGGTTGGTGTGGGCATACTCTTCATGCACTCTTCAAGCAGTTCTATGAGTAGCTCCAATAGATATTACCTCAAGACTTCATAGAGTAGAGTTTGGGGGCCAAGTATTTCACAGGTATCCAAATGATCCCACAAATCTTGGCTTATCTCCAGCTTGGTGACCCAGCTGGAGTCCTGGCCCCTTTGTGCTACAAATTTGCCCTCTTCCTCTGCAAGTCTGTGCAGGACTGCTCATGTCCTAGGCCAAGCTTGATCTTACATATTATTTCCATTTAATGTTATATTTCTGGCTATGTGGGCCAGACAATTCAGACACTACCAGTTCATGACAGGAACCTCAGGTCACATGGAATCACCAGGCATCCCCTGGTTAGGCATTCAGTCTTTTCTGAAGGCCCATTAGCAAACTCGTTTCTCTAAAGTAGTTATTTGCCTAAAATGTAGACCTGTTTCAAAATCCTAGAGGTCTGTCCTGTGGTTCTCCTGCTGCTGCTTGCCACAAGCTCCATACAGTGTCCTGATTTGCCACAGAAACTTCAAGTATTATTGAATCTACTGTATCATGAGGCCTGGGCGGTAGAGCAACCTGAACCTACTTCAGAGCCTTTTCTCTTTCTGGTTCCACTTGAAGCAGAAAGCCTGATGGCTGACTTGGTAGATGGTCCAAAGAAGATTTAGATGTTGTATGGGATACCTCCAAAATCCAAAAAGTCCTACTAAATGTTTTTTGGCAGTTCATGGTGTGAGGTGCAATAATTAGATGGGATCTCAACCTACTCAGGCGAATGAATTCCTGAGAGCTTCACTGAGGTGGCAGGCCCCTGAATTTTTGTAGGTTTTGTTTCCCACAATTTTTTTTTTTGCAGATTTATTACTAAGGTATCTAAGTAGTTGCTACTTGTTGCTCATCAAGATCCACACAGCATGTCATAATGAAGTGGACCAATGTGATGTTTATACAATGTCAAGACAGAGCCAACTGATGTAGTCCTGAGGCAACAATGTGAACATATACCACAGTTCGGTTTGAGCAGATAAAAACAAATGGTTTCTGGTGTTCCTTGTAAAATGTATGGAGAAAAAGGCACCAGCCAGTTCATTGGCTGCATGCCAAGTGCCCGGGTTAATTTGTTGCAATAATGATATTACCTCTGGAAGAGCAGCTACAGTCCGGCCACTATCAGATTAAATTTAGGATGGATGATCCACAGTCATTCTCAAAGATCCATCTGACTTCTGCTTAGGCCAGACTAGTGAGTTAAATGGGATTTGATGGCTACCACCACCTCTGCTTCTTTCATATCTTTAGTAGTGACATTAATCTCTGCATTTCCTCCAGGGATGCAGTATTGCTTTTAGTTTTCTATCTTGGCAGGGAGCATAATGATCTATACTATGAAATATTTCCTTCTGAGAAACACTGTATTCAAACACCTTTCTAGGCACAGGCCTAGATATCACTGTTGCCTGTTATGGCAGATGTGCCCACCTTATATTTTGTAATTAAGTGTTTGTGTTTGGAATTAAGTGCTGCCACTTGGCCTCTGCTACTCATGGGATGATCCCATAGAAAACAGAGAGCCCATCTCAATGGTAGCATCTCCTATAGTCACAACTGACTTGCAAAAGAGAGCAACCACAGAGATTTTCAATCCTCTCACTAATATATTTCTTAATTATTTTAGTGATGGGAATGTCTTCTGTGACTTCTTGTGGAACATAGTTGAGAGATAGTGTTGTAATTTTTATGCTGTATAGCAAATTACTACAAATTTAGCAGCTTAATGCAGCACAAATATACTCCATGTTTTATTCTCCCATTCTTTACCAATCAGTGCCCTAATTTTCACATGAGAAACTTGGCAAGATTTTTATTTCAATTGATGTAAATCAGTCATCTGCACAATTGAGTTTTGTTTGATTTTTAACATCATTAGCCCTGCAGCTGTAAGAAATTAGATTCCTGTAGGGATGTCATAGAATCCCTCTGTTTCTCAGACTATTGCTTGAGCTGGCAGTTTAAGAACCTGAATGTATTATATTCTTTCTGTAAGTACTCCAGTGCACTCAGGACACTGTCCCATACTGTAGTCCTTGTAGTTGTCATCCCAGCCATAAAAGTGAAGTGCAGGAGTAACTTGGGCTCCCAAGTACAAGGTAATAGCTTGTTTAACTGATACCACTGCATGCCCTGGGTTACTATTATCCGGTTTGGCAAGGAGCTCTGCATTGTGCTTATGTCCCAAAACAGAACTAAGTTAGTCTTCAGAGTCCATCTTTGCAGGCTATCTCCTGGAACCATTCCCAGTACCAGTTCTGTATCAATTTGGGTTTGGTCAGCAGAAAGAAACCACACAGTGCTTTGAACAGGGAAGATTGAAAATAAAGTATTATTAACATCACCAGGGTTGGATGCTGGAAAAGGTGCTCACACCTCTCCAGGTGCTCACTGATGGAGAAGTTGCCCAGATAGCAGCAAGCCACCAAGGGAGCACATAGAAAGCAGAAAACAAACCCTATTCATCCTGAAATTTCTTCCCAATGCCCTCTGCTAACAAAGGTTAGCATCATACAAGCTTGTAAAGAAAAATATTTAAAGAATCCATTTTCACAGAGAAGGAAAATGAGTAAATTTGGAGAAACAGACAGGTGGCAACCACCACGGTACCTATGCAGAGCTGTCCAACATTGACCTATTCTATACATGATATGAGTCATGCACATATCCTTCTGTGTCATACTTGAATTAGCTACTGTGTTGCAATGACTTTTTCATGGGACTGCACACATGCCCCTTCACAATGCTTTGTCACCAGCAGCCAAGGCCCTGCCAAAACAGATTGCAGAGAAGTGACCTGGAGACCATAGCTCTCCTCCTCCTTCTTCTGCCCCCTCTTTGTATCCTCATATCAATTGAGGTCTTTCATGTTCTGTCATCTGGCTGGGTCCTAGCCTGCAAAGTCAGCCCTTCCCCTTCCATCCAGAACCCACCCCCCTTCACAGAACCTTCCAGCAATCCCATGGACTACTTCCTGAGTATGTTGACATGTATTGGCGAGACCCTCCAATCCAGTACTCAGTTAACTGACATTTTTCTGCTTTCAGGTTGTTTCTGTCAAGTGGAAGATGAGGAGGACCCTCTTGAACAGATGAAGAGCTGCAGAGCCCACTCATCAGAACACCCCCTTATGTGTGGGGAGTGTGGCATAGACTTCCAGGCTAGCTTTGGCCCCATCCAACAATAAGCCGCTCATGGTATGGGGAAGCTATTGAGCAGCACAAAGGAGACCTTCCCTCACACCTCCAGTCTCAGGTAGCACCCAGGTGTCTACACTGGACAGAAACCCTTCAAGTGCAGCAACTTTGGGAAATCTTTCCTGGAGAGTTCTGCCCTCCTCAACCATCTAAGAATTTATACTGAATTGAGATCCTATAGATGCTCAACAGGTGGAAATGCCTTCAAGGAGAAATCAATTCTTATTCAGAGAAAATTTCACACTGGAGGAGTTTCCCATATATGTAGAGTATGAGAAGTTCTTCAGCCACCCATCTGAATTGAGCACACATCATAAAAAATTCATACTGAAAAAACTTACAAGTGCGGTGAATGTGGGAAAACATTCAACCACAAATCGACACTTGTTCAGCACCAGAGAATTCATACAGGGGAAAGGCTTTATAAGTGCAATGTATGTGGGAAAGATTTCAGCCTCTCATCTATTCTTATTTGGCACCAGAAAGTTCACATGGAGAAAGGCCCTTTAAATGCACCGAATGTGGGGAATTCTTTAGCCAAAAATCCAACCTCATTCTGCACCAGAGAGCACACACTAGAGCAAAACCTTATTATGCATTGAATATGGGAAATCCTACAGCAAAATCTCTTGTCTCAGTTGGCACCAGAAGGTTCACATGAGAGAAAGGCCATAAGAGTACTGCCAGCGTGGGAGTCTTCACTGAAATAGCCACAGGTGTTTGGTACCCGAAGGTTCTCAACACAGGAAGGCCTCATGTGTATAGCACATGTTGCACTTTAGTTGCATCTCTTAACTTGTTTAACACCAGAAATGATAGGAAAGCCTTTAGATATATCTCTAACCTCGTTTAGTACTGGAAAGTTCATAACCCCAAAAGGACTATATAAATGCAGTCAAAATGGGAAACCTTTACCCCAAAGTACCAAACTTATTCTACATGCAAGTTTCCATACCATAGAATATCCTCTTTAGTCTAACCAATGTGGGAAAGCCTTCAGCTGCAGCTCCAACCTTATTCCACTTCAGAAAGTTCACATTAAAGGCCTTAGGGGTACAATGAAAGTGTGAAAGCCTTTAGCCATGGCTATCACCTTGTTCAGATGTATCAGAGAGAAGGGAGCCACTGCCAAAAGTTCAACCTTGTGGTAATAGTTTTCTGTTTCTGTGTAACAAATTACAATTACCAAAACATCCATTTATTAGTTCATGGTGCTAAGATCAGAATTCTAGCACAACCTGGTTAAGTTCTCTGCTCCTAATAGGACGAAGGTGTTGGCTAGACTGAGTTCTTGTCTGGAACTTCTGGGGGGAAAAATCCATTCAGTATCATGGATTACAATGGAAAAATCTTGAGGCTATCTTAGAATTCTGCCTACCATGCTTTTTAAAAAGATTTTATGGGATCCCTGGGTGGCGCAGCGGTTTAGCGCCTGCCTTTGGCCCAGGGCACGATCCTGGAGACCCGGGATCGAGTCCCACGTCAGGCTCCCGGTGCATGGAGCCTGCTTCTCCCTCTGCCTGTGTCTCTGCCTCTCTCTCTGTGTGTGTGTGACTATCATAAATAAATAAATAAATAAATAAATAAATAAATAAATTTAAAAAGATTTTATTTATTCACTTGAGACAGAGCATAACAGGGGAGAGGCACAAGGAGAAGCAGATTCCTTGTTGAGCTGGAAGCCCAACACAGGGCTCGATCCCAGGACATGGGGCTCAACCCCAGGACCTGGGGATCCCTGGGTGGCTCAGCAGTTTAGCGCCTGCCTTCTGCCCAGGGCGTGATCCTGGAGACCCAGGACCGAGTCCCATGTCGGGCTCCCTGCATGGAGCCTACTTCTCCCTCTGCCTGTGTCCATGCCTCTCTCACTCTGTGTCTCTCATGAATAAATAAATAAAATGTTTTTTAAAAATCCCAGGACCTGGAGATCACGACCTGAGCTGAAGGCAGATGCTTAACCATCTGAGCCATCCATGCACCCCTGACTACCATGCTTTTTAAAGGGCAAAAGATCTGGACACCTCAGCAAAAAAGATACACAGATGGCAAATAAGCATAAGAAAATATGCTCAAGATTGTATGCTCTTAGGGAATTGCAAATTAAAACATCATTATATATGTACTAGAATAGCTAAAATCCAAACTACAACAGGAGGGGTGCCTGGGTGGTTTAGTTGATTAAGCATCTGCCTTTGGCTCAGGTCATGATCCCAGGGTCCTGGGATGGAGCCCAAAAGGGAGCCTGCCTCTCCCCCTGCTTGTTCTCTCTCTCTCTCTCTCTCTCTCTCTCTCTGTCAAAATATTAAACAAAATAATACAACAGGAGGAACTAGACTCTCATTCACTGCTGGGGAGAATGCAAAATGCAAAATGGTACAGCCACTTTGGAAGAGTTTGATAGTTTTTTGCAAAGTTAAATATAGTGTTACCATATCATCCAGCAATCACACTCCTAGGAATTTACCCAAATGTGCTGAAAACTTACATCCACACAAAAACAGGCACACGAATGTTTGTAATTCCTCAGAACTGGAATCAACTCAGATGGTCTTCAATAGGTAAATGGATAAAGAAAATGTGGCACGTCCATACAATGGGATATTATTCAGCAATAAAAAGAACTGAGTTGTCAAGCCACAAAAAGGCAGGGAGCAATCTTAAATGCATATTGCTAAGTGAAAAAGTCAGTCTGACAAAGGCACACACTGTATAATTACAACTTTATGACATTCTGGGAAAAGCAAAACTTAGAGGCAGTAAAATTGTGGTTGGTGGGGACTTGGGGAAGGGGGAGAGGGATGAATAAATGAAGCACAGGAGATTTTTTAAAAAGATTTTATTTATTCATGAGAGACACAGAAAGAGAGGCAGAGACATAGGCAGAGGGAGAAGCAGGCTCCCTATGGGGAGACCGATGCAGGACTTGATCCCAGGACCCTAGGATCACAACCTGAGCCAAAGGCAGATGCTCAACCACCAAACCGCCTAAGTGCCCCAGCACAGGGAATTTTTGATGCATCAAAACTATTCTGTATGATACTGTAATGACTGATACATGTGGCATTAGCATTAGGTATTTTTCCAAATCCATATTATGTACAACTTTAATATAAACTATAGATTTTAGTTAATAATAATGTATCAATATGGGTTCATCAATTCTAACAAATATACTACACTGAAGATGTTAACAGTAGGGGAAACTATAGAGACAGACCAGGAATATGGGAACTCTGTACTATCAGCTCAATTTTCCATAAACCTAAAACTTAGGGCTTTAAAAAGAATGTATATTAATAAAACTAGAGTAATATTGGTAAATAAATGTCAGAAATTTTAAAAATGAGCCAGACTAGAGACAGTCATTGGAAAAATATGATTTTCAGTGTAGTTCATACTGGGCTACTTGGAGTATAACTGGCCAGTTTCAGGCCATGTCTATTCAAATTTAAAACACAGTTCTTCCATAACAGGCTCAAGGAGAGTCATACAACAAACTTAAGAGCTGCACCGTTTTGAGGGAAAAGTGTCTAACAATAGGACGCTACTGGAAATAATTAAGGAATCTCCATCAAAAAATGTTGGTACCCAACATATTACATTTATAATCAGCAAATATACTCATAAATATTCTTTGTCCACTCTTTAATAAGCACATGATGTTTTCTGTTTATCAGAGTCTCAACAGGCTTGCATCTCAGGGACTTAGATGTTCCCATTCTCTCTTCCCTGCTCCTGATGAGTAGGGGTTTGGGGTTGTCTCCTTGTCCAATGTCAACCAACCCAAGAAGTACTAAAGGCTGAAAGTATGTGACCCCAGACAATGATGTGAAGCCACCCATACACAAAACACCAATAATTATGTATAAGAAGTATAAATGCATATTTCTTTTTTTTTAAAAAGATGTCATTTATTTGAGAGAGAGCATACATGAGCAGGGGAGTGGGGCAGGAGAGGGAGAAGCTCCCTGCTAAGCAGGGAGCCCAATGCAGAAATAATCCCAGGATCCTGGATTCATGACTTGCGCCAAAGGCAGACACCTGACGGATTGAGCCATCAGGTGCCCCTGCATATTTCTTTTTTTTAACTTACTGTAAAAGCAACTATATAAAACCATATATATAATTGTACTGTTTTGCCTATAACAAATAGAAATACATTTGCTATTAGCTGCACAATGAAGGTGGATGAGACATAGCTGTATTGGGTTAAAGGAATGACTCCAGAGAGTATCTCAAATTCAATACAAGAGTGTATTTATTTGTCCAACCTCATCAAATTTTGCACTTGAAATGAATGTAATTTGTTGTACATAAGTTATACTTTAATAAAGTTGACTAAAACATTCTAACTTTAATAAAGTTAGAAAAATGGGCAAAAACTTGGGGCATCTGGATGGCTCCGTCAGTTAAACATCAGACTCTTGGTTTGGCTCGGGTCCTGATCTTGGAAGGACTGTGGAATCGCGCCCTCCTCCCTTGCATCAGGTTCCATGCCCAGGGATAGCCGCTTGCAATTTTCTCTCCCACCCTATCTGCCCCTCCTCCTGCTTGCTCACTTGTTTTCTCCCTCTAAAATAAATCTTAGGGATCCCTGGGTGGCGCAGCGGTTTGGCGCCTGCCTTTGGCCCAGGGCACGATCCTGGAGACCTGGGATCGAATCCCACGTCGGGCTCCCAGTGCATGGAGCCTGCTTCTCCCTCTGCCTATGTCTCTGCCTCTCTCTCTCTCTCTCTCTCTCTCTCTGTGTGTGTGTGTGTTTGACTATCATAAATAAATAAAAATTAAAAAATAAATAAATAAATAAAATAAATCTTAAAAAAAAAGAAAATGGGCAAAGACTTAAGCAGATATTTCACTAAAGCAGATATATGTACAGCAAATACACACATGAAAAGATGTTCAATAGCTATTGCTGGTGGGAATGTAAAATGGTGCAGCTACTTTAGGAAACAATTTGGCAGTTTAGCAGAAACTTACTGTACAACTCTACAATTGAATCTTTGGGCATTTATCACCTCCTTGACACAAACAACAATGAAAACTCATGTCCACACAAAAATGAAAACATGTTCACAGAAAACTGAACACAAATGTTCTTGACAGTGTTATTTGTAATAGCTGATAATGATAATAATAATGTAGACAATCCAAATGTCCTTCAGGAGGTAAATGGATAAACAAACTGGTATATCCAGATGATGTGATACTGGTCAGCAATAAAAAGGAATAAGGTGTAATGACATACACCTTGGACGGATCTCAAATACCTTATGCTGAATGATAAAAGCCCACAGGACAGCCCATCCATACTATAGGATTCCCTTAATGTGACATGTGTGAAGTGGCATAATTATAGTGCTGTTGACCACTAGTGGTCATGATTAGGAGAGGGTATGACCTAAGGGTTAGTTAGAAGTTCTTTGTGAAAGGGAACAGCTCTGTATCAGACTCGGTGGTGGTGGTGGTAACATCAATCAATCTGCACATGTGATAAAATTTCACAAAACTACATGAAGAATATATGTGAAAATTGTTATAATCTGAATAAGGTCTGTAGTTGAGTTAAATGTATTGTATTAATACTCGAGCACATGGGTGGCTCAATCAGTTAAGCACCTGACTCTTGATTCTGGCTCAGGCCATGATCTCAGGGTCATGAGATCAAACCCTGCATCAGGCTCTATGCTCAGCTCGGAGTATGCTTGAGATTCCCTCCCTTCCCCTCTGCTCCTACCCTCTCACACACTCTCTTTCAAATAAATAAATAAAATCTTTTTTTTTTTTTTAAAGTATCATATTAGGGACGCCTGGGCGGCTCAGTGTTTGGGCATCTGCCTTCAGCTCAGGCTGTGATCGCAGAGTACCAGGATCACGTCCCTCGTCAGGCTCCCTGCATGGAGCCTGCTTCTCCCTCTGCCTGTGTCTCTGCCTCTCTCTCTCTCTCTCTCTGTTTCTGTCTCTCATGAATAAATAAATAAAAATCTTTTTTAAAAAACCTGCATACTTCAAACATGTATCAAATTTAAGCGCCATGTCCTGCTAGATGCAAAATGGCACACAGAGGTGGGGGTGTGTGTGTCAGAACTTAAGGAGTCAGGCTGAGCTGAGTTTGTACTTGGGCTCCCATGTGACTATGTGGACAATGCCTCACCTCTCTATGTCCATTTCCTTATCTATACAATATGGAAATTATAATCTCAGTCTTTGGTGGGTGGGAATATAAACATTTGACTGCTGGCAGGGAAAGTCAGAATCACAGCTCAGGCCCTGTATGGCTGTGTGGACACTGCCATCTCCAGTCACACTCCACAGCCTTTCACAACTGGTTGGCAGGAATCATCTCTAACTGCCAACAACCCCCCATGCTGCACTATGATCTGGACAGTTTCAGGTGTCTGCCTGCTGTGGCAACCCAATCTTCACCCTCTTCTAGCCATCCTTCAGGCAGCCAGCCCAAGTAGATGTCCTACAGTTGATGACACTGTACTTCCCTAGAAAGACTCCATTATCTCATTACCTGTCCTTATAGACCCTAAAGTAGAACTAAACTTAAAATCTGCAAAGTAAAAATCTTGAGGTTCAAGAAGGCAACCTCAATAATGCAAATAAAAAACATGAGCTGGGATCCCTGGGTGGCGCAGCGGTTTGGCGCCTGCCTTTGGCCCAGGGCGCGATCCTGGAGACCCTGGATCGAATCCCATGTCGGGCTCCCGGTGCATGGAGCCTGCTTCTCCCTCTGCCTATGTCTTTGCCTCTCTCTCTCTCTCTTTGTATGACTATCATAAATAAATAAAAATTAAAAAAACAAACAAACCATGAGCTCTTGGGCAGCCCAGGTGGCTCAGCGGTTTAGCACGGCCTTCAGCCCAGGGTATGATCCTGGAGACCCGGGATCGGATCCCACGTCAGGCTCCCTGCATGGAGCCTGCTTCTCCCTCTGCCTTCGTCTCTGCCTCTTTCTCTCTCCATGTCTGTCACGAATGAATAAATAAAAAAAAAAAAAACATGAGCTGTGAATCCAAGCCCAAGAAAGATGAGTAGTTAAAGAGAGGCAACTTAAGGGGTGTCTGGGTGGTTCAGTCAATTGGGCATCTGACTCGATCTCAGCTCAGGTCTTGATCATAGAGTTATGAGTTCAGGCCCCCATATTGCTTTTCCCTCTCCCTCTGCCCCTCCCCCTAGCTCCTGCTCTGCTGTCTCTCTCGATCTCTCTCTCAAATAAAAAAATAAAATCATAAAAAAAAGAATGTGTATCTGCACAGGACGGGTTGGCCAATGTTGAAAGGGTGGCCAATGTTTTATAACCAGGCAGGAGAGGGGAGGTAAGACATGGAGGACAGAGAGGTGGGGGAGAGTTAGGATACAGGAGTCAGGGGAAGTAGATGAGAGGGAAGATTGTCCAATAAGGAAGTCAGGAAGATAGAAAAGTCACAAGGGTAGTGGCCATGGCACTCAGGCCCTAGAAGTACAGCTCAGGCTATTATAGTCTAACCTGGGGCACTTGGGTGGTTCAAGTCAGTCAGGTATCTCGGGGCTCAGGTCATGATCCCAGAGGCCTGGGACTGAGCCCCAAGTCAGACTCTCTGATCAGCAGGGGTGTCGGCTTCTCCCTCTGCCCCTCCCCGTTTGTGCTCTCTCTCTCAAAAATAGAGAGGAAAAAAAAAAAGAAAAAGAAAAGAATAGTCTAACCCTAGAGATACTTCCACCCCCTAGCTTGCAATCTCCATAGGTGAGCCTCTTTAGGACTTCTCATTCCATCCCTGGTTTCAAGTCTACCTGGTCCATCAGTGCTCTTGACTACACTCTAATTGAGTAACCTCATGAGGGTGTGACTAAGTGACATAGGTCACTCAGAGTCCAGCCTAGGGTAAAACAATCCACAAAGAAAGCCCATGGCTACTAACCAGAGGCATGTATTATGTAGTGGGTGTAGTTACACAGGTGCCTGACTTCTTGGAGAAAACATGAGGAACAGGGTTGCAAAGACTGAGGATATGCAAGGCCAACTTAGGACATGTTAATTGGTGGTGAACACTGCACAGCCAGGGGACTGGAGTCAGGATTCTATCAAGAGAATGAAATACAGGGGTGCCTGGGTGGCTCAGCGGTTAAGAGTCTGCCTTCGGCTCAGGGTGTGATCCTGGAGTCCTGGGATTCGGTCCCACATTGGGCTCCCTGTATGGAGCTTGCTTCTCCCTCTGCCTATGTCTCTGCCTCTGTCTCTCATGAATAAATAAATAAAATATTTTTAAAAAGAGGATGAGGGTAGCCCGAGTGGCTCAGCGGTTTAGCACTGCTTTCAGCCCAGGGCCTGATCCTGGAGACCCGGGATCGAGTCCCACGCTGGGCTCCCTGCGTGGAGCCTGTTTCTCCCTCTGCCTGTGTCTCTACCTCTCTCTCTCTCTCTCATGAATGAATAAAAAAAATGAATAAATAAATAAATAAATAAAATCCTTTTTTTTTTTTTCTTAAAAAAAAGAGGATGAAATACAGTAGGGGGTCAGGGAGGCACTAAGACCTGAGACAACATAGGTCAGACACCAGGTGTGAAAATAACCCACCTCGGGCAGTCACCAGGGATGCTCTCTTCACCAATTCCAGTGGGGCAAACACACAGAATGTGGAAGCCACTAGAGCTATGGGGACTGATGAGGTTTGTGAGAATCCACCCCAGAAGGCCTGACCTTAAGAGACTACATAGGCCCTGAGGATCATCTGTACAGGAACAACAGTGATATGCACAAAATGAATGTCCAGGAAAGGTTTCTAAGGGTGAGCCCAGTGGCCCCACAAACAAAAACCTTCTCAGTGCATGAAATGCTGGGCATCTTACACAAAGTGACTGAGATGAACATGACTTGCTGCAAAGATTACAGGCTTCTGATGGCTGATCTCAGCCACTCATGGCCCCTTGGCAGAATGTGTGGTTGTTGCTCACAGAAGTCTGGAGAGGAGGTAGCATGGCCTGGGCCCCAGCTTCACGACCAACAGCAGCTTTCAAGGGGAACATGGCAAGGGCAGAGAAAACAGAGCTCTAGTTGCGGGAGTGAGGAAGCCAGTGGCCTGACCCAGAGAAGCCACCAGTGCAAAGTTCTCAAGCATCACTCTGGGGTAGGCTCCTCTGGGACTCGCCTAAGCTCTCTGTTCTTCCTAGGATCCTCAGTACCACATCCTCTAGGATGAGTGCATCTGAAATCAGTGCAAGACATCCAGGAGCTGGATTCTTCTCCTGCCAGCCTCCATCCGGATGTGCCCTGGACCTTTCCCCCTGACATCCTCAACATGCTCATTCTCCTCTGTATGGCCTGACACACAGCAGGCTACCAGCCTACTGTCCTCTGAGCACCCAGCACCCTAGACCTGCGTGAGTCCAGTGGCCCAGGCACCGAAGTCTCAACACTGATAAAATCCAACGGCTGATCTTCCCCGAAACCCCATCTCCTGACAAGGTCCCCTGGCCGCTGTCACACCAACTCAGGCTGGAGAGTCTTCTGAGCTCTGCCTCCTGCTCCGTGGAGCCGACACAGTGTCGAGCGCAACGACTCCCCGGCGGCCGCGGGCAAGGACGGGCTCTGACGGAAGTGAGTCACGCCTGAAGGTGTCGCCTCCCTACAGCTTGGGATACTGGGGCTTCAGACACATGCCGCACTCACGGCGCAGTGTGGCGCCCACTCCAACGCCTTCCCTACTCCGGTTTCTGCGGCCTGAAAGGCCCGGTCAGATTCAGACTTCCAAATACCGACGCTGTCCGTGAGCCGGGTGTGGCTCAGGAGAGTCTGGCGCCGGAAGTCCCTCTTCTACCCGCCCGGCTCTCTCGGACACTCTCCTCTCTTGGGCCGTCATTGGCTACATCTGTGTGAGCGCCCAGCAGCACCCTCCCCTGTCGCCTTGGCAACTAGTAAGCGGCACCGCGAGGGAAGCTGGGAAATGAAGTCCTAACGACGCGGGCGCTAGGTTGAAGAAGGCAGCTGGAGGCGGCGGGACTTCCGGCGTTGCCCGAGCGGTGCTCCTTTTGCTGCCGTGGGTGGGCACGAACCTCTCGAGAGCTGCGAGGCGGGCCGACTTCCCTAGGGGCCGCACTGCGGAGGACGCGGGCGGAGATCCTCGTCGCGCGTGTGCACGAGCCGTGACCCCGGGAATGACTCCCTCTTCCTGAGACTCGGAACGGGCGCTGGCGGGTCCGGGCTTCCCACAGGCGGCTCCCTGGTCCTTGGGCACATCTTACACGCGAGGGGACCTAGCTTCGAAGGTTTCACGTTCGGCCGGAGGTGCCTGCGCTGAGGGCTGGGGGCAAGTACGGAGTTCACCGAGTTGGACTTAATTCGGCGCCTGCTGCGGCCATGCTCCGCCCACAGCTTCCGTTGGCCGGGGAGGCGCAGGTGAGTGGAAGGTGCCCCAGGCTCTGACAGTCTCGATCCCGACCAGTGGGTCTGGGTTCGGAATGAGCTCAGGATAAGCGAGGAAGGCTGTGGCAGGTGAAGGGACAGCCTGGGCAAGGCAGAGGTGTAAGAGGGGTCTTGGAGGACCGTGTGTGGTGTGGTCAGCTGAGGGTTGAAGCTGCAAATAGGTCTGGGTGGGGAGGTTCAGTACAGAGCCGGGGGATGCCCTTAGCAGTGAGCCATGAAGGAGAGGGGTTGGACTGGGGCAGGACGGGATTGTGGTTGCTCTCTGTGGCATCACTCTGGAGACACCATATGCAGAACGGGCATGTGGGGGAGTCCAGAGAGTTGCCAGTGAGGTGAACTGGTGAGATTATGTTGGAGGTGTGGAGCTATGACATGCTGTGGTACAAAGACTTATGTGCATGTTAGGCAGGAGGGCAAACTGGAAGGTCTGGGACCAGGTATTGAGACCTAAGAGAAGGGTGAGCATAGGTTTGGTTGCCTCTGGGAGGTGATCTATGGGGGGTAGAGGGAATTGACTGACAGTAGATAGCGTGGGACCTGTGTGTCTGGTTGGGTACACAGATGCCATCTGTCTGGTCACCAGCCTGTTGCTGTGAGCATGACACAGAGTCCAGTAGTAACATGGGGAGAGGCACCAATGGAGCTGGAGGCCCTGGGAATCCTCTGAAGTAAGGGTCTTAGGAGAAAGGAAGTAGAAGGTATGTCTCTGGTGAGAATGGGGATTTGGGGCTCAAAGAGAAAGATGAAGTTAGTGAGACATGTGGCAGGACCCCAAGACATTGATCAATGGCTTGGATGGGTGGCGCTATGTTTTGGTTGTTTTTTCTGCCCACAATTGACTCCTAAGGCTCAGTTGAATCCATCATTACAGGGCCTGGTGACCTTTGAGGATGTGGCTGTGTATTTCTCCCGGGAGGAGTGGGGGCTCCTTAATCTGACCCAGAGGAGCCTGTACCGTGATGTGATGCTAGAGAACTTTGCACTTATTGGCTCGCTGGGTAAGTCTCTCGCACTCTTCCCCAGCAAACTGACCACCTCTGCCTTTTCCCCCCATAGGAAGCTGTATTGATCCTAAAACCCCACCACAGAGGCTGCTTCTTTCTTAGGTTCCCTGTGCTTCGTGCTAAGAGTACTGGCATTGGGTTGTGTGTTCTTCCTCTGCTTCTTTCTTAGTAGCCTTGCGACCAACCTCAATAGTTGTTGCCCCCATGGCCTCCTGGAGTAGGGTTTGGGGTGCAGATGTTTACAAGTTGCCCAACAAATTCCACTCAGCCTTGCCTCTCTCTCTGACTCTGCTGAAGTCATGCCCCTCTGTACACTGGGTTTTGCCGTCTTCCTTCACAGGAGATTTTATACGGCTCTCCCTGGGCCAAACATGAACCATGAATTCAAATCAGTAGATCAGTTTGGGGAGTATTACCATCTTAGTGTCTTTCAGCTCATGAACATGAAATATCTTTCCATTTGTTTTGTTTTCTTTAACTTTTTTCTTTTCCTTTTTTTTTTTTAAGATTTTATTTATTTATTCATGAGAGACAGAGAGCGAGCCACAGACACAGGCAGAGAGAGAAGCAGGCAACAGTGTTTTGTAGTTTTCAGTGTACAAGGCTAAATTTATTCCTAGGTAGTTTATTCCTTTTAGTGTGATTTTACGTGGAATTGTTTTCTTAATTTCATTTTAGATTGTTTAGTGCTAGTGTATAGAAACAGATTTTTATATACTGATTTTATGTCCTGTAGCCTTGCTTAAACTCATTTATTAGTTCTAATTGTTTTGTTTTGTTTTTTGGTGGTCTCTTTGATATATTCCACATATATGACATCATGTCATCTGCAAATACAGATATTTTCTTTTTTTTTTTAAACATTTTTTTTTAATTTTTATTTATTTATGATAGTCACAGAGAGAGAGAGAGAGAGGCAGAGACATAGGCAGAGGGAGAAGCAGGCTCCATGCACCGGGAGCCCGATGTGGGATTCGATCCTGGGTCTCCAGAATCGCGCCCTGGGCCAAAGGCAGGCGCCAAACCGCTGCACCACCCAGGGATCCCTAAATACAGATATTTTCACTTCTTCCTTTGCTTAGCTGACCTGGCTAGAACCTCTAGTACTTACTGAATAGAATTGGTGAGAGCAGACATCCTGTCTTGTTCCCAATCTTTTTTTTTTTTTTTTTTTTTAATTTTATTTATTTATTTACGATAGTCACAGAGAGAGAGAGAGAGAGGCAGAGACACAGGCAGAGAGAGAGAAGCAGGCTCCATGCACCGGGAGCCCGACGTGGGATTCGATCCCGGGTCTCCAGGATCGCGCCCTGGGCCAAAGGCAGGCGCCAAACCGCTACGCCACCCAGGGATCCCCTCTTGTTCCCAATCTTACAAGAAAAGCACTTAGTCTTTCCCTAATAAGTATGATGTTAGGTGTAGGTTTTTTGCAGCTGCCTTTTTCAGATGAAGAAGACCCCTTCTTAGTTTGTTGAGTGCATTTATCATGAAAGGTCATTAGATTTTGTTTAGTGATTTCCCATATTTATCGAAATGATTATGTGATTATTTTATCCTCTATTAACATGATATATTACAGTAATTGGTTTCCATATGTTCAACCTTGTATCATTAGGACAAATTGCACTCTCATAGCTTATAACCTTTTTATGTATTTCTGGATTTGGTTTGCTAGTATTTTGTTGAGTTTTGCATCATATTCATAAGAGTTATCAATGTATCAATGTAGTTTTCTCATATCTTTGTTGAGATTGAGTATGAGGGTAATTTTGGCCTCAATGGATGAATTGGGAAATGTTCTCTTTTCTTCTGTTTTCTGGAAGAGTGTGTGAGGTATCTGTGCTAATTCTTACATCAATGTTATTCATCAGTGAAATCCCCCGGGCCTAACCTTTATTTTCCCCCTGTAGGGGTGTTTTTGTTTTGTTTTGTTTTATTTGTGCTTTTTAAAGTATAATCAGACTTTCTGTTCTTTTTTTTTTTTAATGATTTAATTTATTTATTTTTCTGAGAGAGAGAAAGAGCATAAGCAAGGGGAGCAGCAGAGAGAGGGAGAAGCTGGCTCCCTGCTGAGCAGGGAGCCCAATGCAGGGCTCCATCCCAGGACCCTGGGATCATGACCTGAACTGAAGGCAGATACTTAACTGATTGAGCCACTTAGTCACCTCTTTCTATTGATTCTTGAGTCAGTTTTGGTAGTTTGTGTCTTTTTTAGGAATTTGTCCATTTTATCTAAATTATCTAATTTGTACGCATATAATACAGTTGTTCATAGTATTTCCTTAAAATCCTATTTTATAATGTAGTTAGTGATGTCCCCTTTTTCTTCTTTTTTTTTTTTTTTAAGGATTTTATTTATTTATTCATGAGAGACACAGAGAGAGAAGCAGTGACATAGGCAGAGGGAGAAGCAGGCTCCTCTGCAAGGAGCCCGATGCGGAACTCGATCCCTGATAAGCCGAAGGCAGATGCTCAGTCTCTGAGCCACCTAGGTGTCCCTGATATTCCCTTTTTCATTCTTGTTTTTAATAAATTGATTCTTCTATTTTTTTTTGGTCAGTCTACGTAGAGGTTTTTCAATTTTGTTGATCTTTTAAAGATCCTATTTTTGGTTTCATTGATTCCCTTTTTCTGATCTCTATTTCGTCTGTGCTCTTTATCATTTCCTTCCTTCTGCTCGTTTTGAGTTTAGTTGCTTTTCTTTTTCCTGTTCTTTGAGGACTAAAGTTAGCCTATTAGTTTGAGATCTTTTTATTTTTATTTTTTTAAAGATTTTTATTTATTCATGAGAGACACAGAGAGAGAGGCAGAGACACAGGCAGAGGAAGAAGCAGGCTCCATGCAGGGAGCTCGATGTGGGATTCGAACCCAGGACTCCAGGATCATGCCCTGGGCTGAAGGCAGGTGCTAAACCATGGAGCCACCCAGGGATCCCTGAGATTTTTTTTTTTTAAGATTGTATTTATTTATTCATGAGAGACAGAGACAGACAGAGAGAGGCAGAGACACAGGCAGAGGGAGAAGCAGGCTCCATGCAGGGAGCCCGATGTGGGACTCGATCCCGGGTCTCCAGGATCAGGCCCTGGGCTGAAGGCAGCGCTAAACCGCTGAGCTACCCTGGCTGCTCTCCTGAGATCTTTTTTAATATGGATGCTGTGACATAATAAGAAATATATATTTTTGTTTTTGTTCCTAATTCCTAGCATAACTCCTCAAACACTTGCAATCTCTGAAGTGATAAGAGTGTCTTTTGTGTGCAATGGGATGACTGGTGGCAGAGAGCTCCTAAATAGCTTCACGAGAGGGAGTGGCGTCCAGAATGACCAGGGCATGATAGGAAGTTGGATTTTGAGCTACTCCCTAACCCTGGCCTCTGAGGAAAGTAGAGGGGCTGGCGACTGAACCAATCACCAGTGTCCAATGATTTAACTGATTATACATAATGAAATCTCCACAGAAACTCCTAAATAACAGGATTCAGGGAACTAATGGGTTGCTGGGAAAGTGGTCTTGCTAGAGATCATGGATGCCCTTTACTCTCTGCTTCCTCAACCCCCACTCCCTCTCCACCCTGGCATACTTGGCCCTTTGCATCTCTTACATTGGGCTGTTCCAGTTGTATACTTCATAATAAACTGATAATAGTAAACTCTTTTCCTGAATTCTGTGAGCCATTGTAACAACTGACCTTGACAAGGCATCAGTAAATATGAGAATCCCTGATTTATAGCCAGTTGGTCAGAAGAATGGGCGTCTGGGACTTCCAACTGTTGTCTGAAGTAGGGGCAGTCTTGTGGAACTGAGCTCTTAACCTGTGGGATCTGTTGCTGATTCTAGGTAGTTAGCATCAGAATTTAATTGAATCCTTGGACATCACATTGCTGTCTGAGAGTTGGAAAAGTAGTGTGGAATGCTCACCTTTCACCTTACCCACATTTGGTGTCAGAAGTGTTATGAGATGGGTGCCTGGGTGGCTCAGTCAGTGAAGCATCTGCCTTCAGCTTGGGTTGTGATTTCAGGATCCTGGGATGGAGCCCCCCATCAGGCTCCCTGCTACTTCTCTCTCTCTGCCTACCCCTCCCCCTGCTTGTGCTCTCTCTGTGAAATGAATAAAATCTTAAAAAAAAAAAAAAAAGTGTTATGAGTAAAACAGCATGGAATGTTTATAGCTCTGATTTCCCTTCCAAGAACTGCTATGTCCCATTGCTTTTGGTATGCTGTGTTTTCATTTTCATTCATCTCTTTGTAGTTTTCTTTGTGGTTATTTAGGACTGTTTTATTTAAATTCCATAAATTTGAGAATTTCCCAAATTTCTTTCTGTTGTTGATTTCTATTTTAATTCCCTTATGATCAGAAAATTATAGATTTCAGTCCTCTGAAATCTATTGAGACTTATTTTATGCCCCAACAAATGGTCTCTTCTGAAGAATGTTCCATGTGCACGTGAGGATACGTATTCTGCTGTTATGTGGCAGGCTCTGTAGATGTCTCTTAAGTCTAGTTGATTTCTAGTGTTATTCAAGTTCTGTGTATTTGTTTGTTTTCTGTCTAGTGGTTCTGTCCATCACCTGAAAGTTAAAAATTGAAGTCTCCAATTATTATTGTCTATTTTTTTACTTCAGTTATGTCAGTTTACCTTCATGTAAGGTTCTTTTAAAATAAATTGTGGCCAAACAAAACACGGAGCCTATCCACTTACCAAATTTAACAAATTTTTAAATGCGTGGAGGAGGTTCCTTTTCTAATACGCCATTTCCTTCATGGTTGTCATGATGACATGAGCTTCCTATGGGGTAGGGTGGGGAGGGTAAGCCTTGGCTTGGGTTGGCTCTTACTTTCTCCCTTCTAGGATTTGCACCTTCAAGGTCCCATGTGGTTGCCCAGCTGGAGAATGAAGAAGAGCTCTGCGTGCCCAACGTGGTGGACTTGACTCTGATCAGCAGAGCAGAGGCTAGAAGGGGTCCTGGTCCCAGTGAGTAAGGCTGGGTGATGCCTTGGTTTCAATAATGGGCTCACACCATGTTGGGGTATTTGTGTGCACTGGCATTTTGGTGCTGAGCCAGTGACCACACACTATTCCCCTCCCTTCTGGACACACTGTGTGATCTTGCCATCCCTACCATGACTCTCAGGACCTGGACAACCTACCTACCCGGACTTTGTGCCAGTCCCCTGGTGATGTGAGATGTGCACCTTAAATAATACTTGAACACCAACTACTCCTACAGTTAAAGTTACAGTTACAGTTGCCTTTTCATTGGAGCAAACACCTCCTCTTCACAGCTTTCACTGTCACCAGGGGCTAGGCCCTGCTTGAAACCATTGTGAGGAGTGACTTGGAGACCCCCAACTCTTCTCCCTGCACTGCTCCCATCTTTCTGTCCTAGACCCTGCTGAGGTCTTTCCTATTCTGTGATCTGGCAGAGCCAGCCCTTTCTCACCCAGACTGTTCCTAGCAACCACCTGGCAATTCTTTGGACTTCTCTTTGGTATGTCTGACATGAGTTTGTGATGAAGGTGCCTCCTTCCTCTAATCCAGCTATTAGTAACTGGCTTTTCTCTGTTTCAGGTTGTCCATGTAGACTGGAGGATGAGGAGGCCCCTCCAGAGCAGATGAAGAGCTATGGAGTCTACCTATCAGAGAAGCCCTTTCTGTGTGGGGAGTCTGGAAGGGGTGTCCCTGCCACCTTAGGTCTCCTTCAACACCAGGCCACCCACAGCAAAGAGAAGCCATACAAGAGCACTGAGCATGGGGAGGCCTTCCAAAACAGCTCCAGTTGCCAGCAGCACTTGGGAGTCCACACCACACAGAAGGCCTTCAAGTGCAGTGACTGTGGGAAAACCTTCTTGAAGGCTTTTGCACTCCTCGACCATCTGATAACTCACCCCACAGACCGACCCTTTAGATGCCCAAAAGGTGAAAATGCCAAGAAGAAACCCACCCATGTTAATTACCAAAAAATTCACACTGGAGAAACATCCCATGTGTGTAATGAGTGCGGAAAGGTCTTCAGTTATCCATCTAAACTGAGGAAGCACCAGAAGGTTCACACGGGCATAAAACCTTTCAAGTGTAATGAGTGTGGCAAAACCTTCAACCGCAAAGATGCACTTGTTCTGCACCAGAGAATTCACACTGGAGAAAGGCCTTATGAGTGCAGCGAATGTGGGAAAGCCTTCAGTGTTCTGTCTACTCTCATTCGGCACCGGAAAGTTCACATTGGAGAAAGGCCTTATGAGTGCAGGGAATGTGGGAAGTTCTTTAAATACAACCATAGCTTCATTCTTCACCAAAGAGTTCACACTGGAGAAAGGCCTTATGAGTGCAAGCAATGTGGGAAAACTTATGTGACCCGCTCTGGCCTGTATCAGCACTGGAAAGTTCACACTGGAGAACGGCCCTATGAGTGCAGCCTGTGTGGGAAGACCTTCACCACCAGGTCCTACCGCAATCGGCACCAGCAATTCCACACTGAAGAGAGATCCTATGAATGTACAGAATGTGGGAAAGCCTTCAAACATAGTTCTACCCTCCTTCAGCACAAGAAAGTCCACACTGGAGAAAGGCCATAGGGGATGTTGGGAAGACTGTAGACAGAACTAGGCACCTTGTTCAACATGAAAGTCCTCATTCCAGAAAGGAGTTGAAGAGAGTAGCCATTTGAAACCTAACCCTGGCATACCCCAACAT
The DNA here is from genome assembly GCF_011100685.1 of Canis lupus familiaris. Classification (NCBI taxonomy): domain Eukaryota; kingdom Metazoa; phylum Chordata; class Mammalia; order Carnivora; family Canidae; genus Canis; species Canis lupus. Next base: position 100,273,447 of record NC_049222.1, on the reverse strand, counting down.
GTGTCCTGGAGTGGCAGGTATGTAGGAAGCTCTCAGGAGCCTAGTTGCACTCTGACCTGCCTAGGCTGTTAGCAGTGTTAAGTCACTGCTGGTTTCTGTGATAGAAGCCATCCCACTTCTACCATGTGGCAGGTGCCCAGGGTGTGCAACAGTCCCCTCAGTGCACTCTGGAACAGCAGATCTCCTTGGTTCCCACTCTGTATCGGAGGGAATCATGAGTGGTGGAGCCCATAATGGGCCTCATTCCCTCCCGCCAACTGGTTTAGGTATGTCTGTGACCAAGCTCTGGTCAAGAGTAGCTGAACTATTCCTCCTGTGGGCTTCCAGAGAAGGTTAATCATTTCCACAGACATAGTTGACACTACACATGGTACCTGTCATGGATTTATCCATCCCTAGAACTGTCTCACACTTCCCTGGAACGTATGGTAATAAAAGCTTTATTGTTTAAGCCACCTTTAACGTTGGGGGTTCTGATCACTGTGTGTGGAGGGATTGAGAACAAAACTGGGCTCATGAAGAGAGGAACTGGCTTATCAGTTCTCAGCCTTTTGGCTAAGATCAAGTGGAGAAGGACTGGCTTCTGTTGGGAGGAGGGGTCCCTGCCTTTGGTTGCCATAATGGGATAGCAGGATGTTCACCTCATGGCCATTACCCCGGTCCTAAAACAAAGACCCTGAAGTCCTAGGATGTGGCTAGTGTTCCTGGTGTCTGCACACCATGGCCTTCATTGTTTTTGCTGCCACTGTTCCAGGGCTCAAGGGAGAGAAGTCACTGAATTAACATATGCGTCCATATCCTTTGTTTTTGTGGAGTCTTTTGATTTTAAAAAGTCTGGAAACTTAATTTCCCAAAAGGTCAATAAAACTTGTATCTTATTTGTAGCTGTGTCCCTGGTCCAAAAATTATGCTTCCTGTCAAGAAAATGTTAACTCGAAGGCACATTTGTTTATTTTTAAGATTTTATGTATTTATTTGAGAGGGAGAGCACAAGCCAGGGGGAGAGGCAGAGGAAGAGGAAGAAGCAGACTCCCCACTGAGCAGGAAGCCCAATTTGGGGCTCAATGACCTGCATCAAAGCAGACACTTAATCAACCAAGCCACCCAGGTGCCCCTTGGAGGCACGATTAGAGAGAGAGAACAGTGACCTAGACTTGAGGGGCTTTGAGCCACAGTGGTCAGCTAGTACCATGTGTTGGGGTTGGAAACCACTGCTGCCTTTTTTAACCTCCACCCCCAATGGTGGGAAAGGTGATGACCTCACAGGGTAGAAACCTGGGCAGGCTTGAACAGTCAGGGGACTTTGTGCCCAGTCTTCACAGTTTCTCCCCAACACTGTGAGGTATATGCCCTCCCCAAGGCCCAACTCAGGCCCTGCTCCCTGGGTATAGGAATGTCTGCCTCCCAATATGGGGTGCGGGGGTTCTGTGTGGGAGCAGAGTTAAAGTCCAGCTGAGTCAAATAGGGCTGAGTTCTGGGTATATGGTAGACATTAGCCTATTAGAGGTCAATCCTTTGTACCTGTGTGAGTGGCCTTGGTTAGATCTCAGATGGCCCCAGCACATGGGTGAAGGGTCCTCTGAACCAGCTTTCTGGTTTCCCATTGAGATTCCATATATAGTAGCCAACCTGTTGCAGAAGGGGTGGAGGATAATGTTTTCCTGGTGATGCTGGAACATCTGAAACAAATGGTTCCTGGTGGCTCTGACCCTATGACTTACTCAGAATACCAGTTTGGGTGAGTCTCACTCATTCCATCATGCTAGCCTAAGCCTCACTTGGAAAGCCAGCACCAGCAGTGTACCCTTGCAGCTTCCCTCTTGGCTGCCCCCCAAATTGTTCTCTCCTTCAGCTAGGGGTACTCTCCTCTGGAATCCACACAGTAGTTCTATGCCCCTGGGCACTGTTTTGTGTGCCCTTAGTCTATCAGGAATGCCTCTCCATCTTCTCTGCCTCTCTGAATAGTACCCCTTCTATGGTTAAACCACGGTATTATCTCTTCATGAGTCCCCTCACTCCCACATTTGGAGTTACCCTCTCCCTGTTTCTCTGTCCTCCACATTTTGATGTCCAGCCATACACCAACTCTCTGCAATCCCGAAGTTTGTCCTCATGATTACATATTCATGTCTGAATTAGAAGGGTACATTTGGGTTTGTTAAAGATTTAGCAACATTCAGGGCTTCACTGATATTGGGACTAGTGCTAGACAATGTGGTTCTTGATTTTGAACTTCATCTACAGAGGCATAGCACTTAGTTTTTCACTGTGGTATAAGACATGCTTAGTCCCCATGTCAGCAGGGCAGGTGGTAATTTATTTTCTCACAGCAAGACAATTTGGTGACAGTTATGAATAAATGTGTCTTAATATTAAGCAGGAGAGCAAGGTTGAAAATCTGAATGTTCTCAGTTTGATATCTTGTGTTAAAAGACTCTGAAGGGGATCCCTGGGTGGCTCAGCGGATTGGTGCCTGCCTTTGGCCCAGAGCGCGATCCTGGGACTCAGGATCGAGTCCCACGTCGGGCTCCCAGCATGGAGCCTGCTTCTCCCTCCTCCTGTGTCTCTGCCTCTTTCTCTCTGTGTCTATCATAAAAATAAATAAATAAATAAATAAATAAATAAATAAATAAATAAATAAATCTCTAAAAAATAAAAAAAATAAAATAAAATAAAAGACTGAACTGTTCACAAGGCCAGACACTGTCTTGCTCTTTAGATGCCCATAAAGGGAATCTTCCTCATCTCTTGGTGAGTGATTCTAGTCTGTTCAGTTACTGTAAGAAAATTTATTTCTTACAGGGCTAGGCCTTGGGAAGTCCAAGATCCAGGTATGGGCCAGTTTGGTTCCTTGATGAGAAATGTTTTCCTGGCTTGTAGATGGCCATCTTTTCGCTGTGTCCTCACATAGTGGAAGGAAGGAAGCTCTGATATCTCTTTGCTTCTTCTAAGGATGCTAATCCTGCCATGGAGGACCCACTCTTATCTAAATCTAATTACCTCCCAAACGCCCTATCTCAGTACTTTCAGATAGTGGTATATGACTTCAACATATGAATTTTGGGAGACATTCAGTTCATAACAGTGAGTCTACTTAATATTGGTGATTTTTAAAATCAAGCTCTCAGGACACCTGGGTGGTTTAGTGGTTGAGCATCTGCCTTCAGGGCATGATCCCAGCGTTCTGGGATCAATTCCTACATGGGGCTTCCCGCAGAGAGCCTGCTTCTCTCTGCCTCTGTCTCTGTGTCTCTCATAAATTAATAAAATCTTAAAGAAGTCAAGCTCTAGAATTTGATCATTTAGCACCCTAAGCAGACCAATATAGCCTACTTACTGGGACAAATGCAGAATAGCCTAAAGAGAAGTTTGCTTATAACAATGAACAAGTAGTTGTCCAGTAATTTCTTGCTCATTCACTCATTCATCAAGTGTTTACTGAGGATGTGTATCAGGCTTGGTTATTGGAGCAAATCAATCTAAAACGATAATGATGGGGTCAAAGGTGGTCCTGTGACCTGAGGCTGGCTAATGAGAGACCTCTTTAGTCAAAGCACTTGCAGGAAATTGTGAGGAAAAAGGAGATTTCTTTGGCCCCTGGAGTTCATGCACCAGGATTTGGGAGTTAGGGCTGCCAACAGCCATTTTTCCTTGTTTCTCTTCCTCAGAGATGCCTGCCTGGAAACTAAGTCAAAAGAGACAGCTGAATGGAGATAAGAGTCAAGCACTTTTGATCTCACTGAGCCCTACATCCAGCTGTGCCTGAAGCTGTCCTGTGAGCTTTTTGGTTCCATGAATCAATAAATTATTTTATTTGGCAGATCCACTTATATTTAGGTTTAAGTGCCTTGGAAAGGAGAGAGTTCTGCCTGACTTATAATCCTTCCCTCAGTGGTTCCCACTTACTGACATTCCCCTCTTCTGCCAAGGGCATCAGAGGGCAGAGCCTCTCAGGGTCCAGTATAGACTTTTAGCGCCACACCCACAGACAGATCAAACCTCCATCAGGCTTGAGGCTCAGATTCCACCAACATAAAGATTCATTAAGTGTCCATTTGCCTTCTTTGAGTTGCCCTTCTCTGCTACAGAAGCTCCCAGCAGCATGGCACCTCCCCAAAGAAACTGGCCTCCTCCCCCAGCATCACCACACACAGCCCAGGCCTCCCTCAGAGAAGCATGTCCATCTCATGGTTTCCATTTGGCTTAGAATAAAACAAATTCCTTACTGCAGCTTACAGGGCCTGCACAACCTGGTTCTTGGCCTCATGCCCTCCTTCTGCAGCACAGAGTCTTCTGCACCACTGAGTCTCCTTGCTCTCAAATGCACCAGCTCATTCCTGCCCAAGGCTTCTGCACTGAGGTTGCCTCTGTCCAGAATTCTCTTCCCCTAGAGTCACCTCCTCTGGGAAGTAGCATTTGTAGCTTTCTGTCATCTTCTGATTTTATTTCCTTTGGATTCCAGCCACTCTCTGCTGTGGCCCTGTTCTTTGGTCTGTTTGCACATTAAATCTCTCCATTGCACATCAGATTGAGATAAAATGTGTCTACCATAGGGTTCAGGCAAGGGTCTGGTACACAAGAGGACCCCAGGGAACTGAATGTTTCTTGAGAGAATATTTGGCTGCCCTGCAGGATTGTGTTGGGCTCAGACCACAGCCCCTTGATCACAGCTGACTCTGGGGACGGAGGGAGAAAGACTCATAGAAAAAGGGTAATAAATCCTTCTTCCTGCACTCAAGCAAGTTACCTGAGTCTACTTACATATCTATCCCATGCTATGTGAATTGCTGCTGTATGCTGGAGACTGAACTGGCCCAGTAAGGACAGAATACATAGGGGCATGGAGCATGGAGTTGGAGTTTTAGTAGGGAGATACATACTGAATGTTTATGTGCCCCCCCAAATTCATAGGTTAAAACCTAATCCCCAAAGACACCTGGGTGGCTCAGTGGTTGAACATACCCTTTGGATCAGGTCCTGGGATCAAGTCCCACATTAGGCTCTGCTTCTCCCTCTGCCTGTGTCTCTGCCTCTCTCTGTGTGTCTCTCATGAATAAAGCAGGGAGCTCCATGCAGGGAGCTCAACGTGGGACTTGATCCCGGGTCTCCAGGATCACGCCCTGGGTTGAAGGCAGCGCTAAACTGCTGAGCCACCTAGGCTGCCCAAATACATAAAATCTTAAACAAACAACCAAAAAAACACACACACACAACTAATCCCCAGTGTGATGATATTTGGAGGTGAGGTCTTTGGGAGGCTATTGGATCCTAAGAGTGGAGCCCTCATGAATGAGAGTGCCCTCAGAAAAGAGACCCCTGAGAATGCCTTCCCTCCTCCCAGAAGTGGGTCCTTACGAGACATTGAATCTCCTGGCTCCCCGATCTTGGACTTCCCAGCTTCTAGAACTGCAAGAAATTAATTTTGTAAGCCACCCAATCCAATGGGATTTTATTAGAGCAACCCAAATGCACTAAGACATGGGGAGACAGATATCCCTTATAAGAAACCACACAACTGGCAACCATGACAACAGCTATAAAGGGACATCCTTAGTATGTCGATTGAGCTCCTTCTTGATTCTCTGCATTTCAGGACCTTTGAGATTGTCTTCATGTCTGTCTACTGGGGGCTCAAGTGACTTTGTGATTGGTTTTCACCTTCTAGTGAAAGGAAGTTATCATGGCTTTTAGGCATCATGGCTGCTTCTTTTGCATAGCTGTGACTTTATGTTTAGTCTAATATTTAATGATTCTACTTTTTCCAATCCATAGAGTGTATTCAGGTTTCACCAGTTATATATGCACGCACACATGTGTGTAGTTCTATGCAATTCTATCATGTGTGGCTTCATATAACTTATCAACTCAATCAAGATATGGTATTGTTGAAATACCACAAAGGTCTCCCTTATGTTACTCCTTTATAACCAACTATCTTCATCTCTATACCCCAGCAGCTACTCATCTGCTCACCTCTATAATTTCCTTATTTTAAGAATGACTTAGGGGGCACTTGGGTGACTCCATCAGTTAGGCACCCAGCTCTTGATTTTAGCTCAGGTGATGATGATCTCAGGGTTGTAAATTGAGCCCCACCTGGGGCTCCACACTCAGCAAGGGAGTCTGCTTCTCTCTCTCTCTCTCCCCCCCTCTTCTTCTGCCCCTTCCCCACTTGCTCTCTCTCTAAAATAAACAAACAAACAAATAAATAAATAATAAATCTTTTTAAAAAGTGATTTAGGTGAGGTCCAATTTGTCATTTTTCTTTTATGAATTGCACTTTTCTGGTCAAGTCTAAGAACCCTTTACTTGGCCCTAAGTCTCCAAAATTTTCTCCTAAAAATCTTTATAGTTTTCTGCTCTATATTTAAATCTGTGATTGCTTTTGTGTGAATTGTTTTACAGGGTGTGACACTTAGGTAGGGTTTAATTTTTATTTATTTACTTGTTTTTTACCTGTGGATGTCCAGTATCCCCACCATTTATTTGTCTAAAAGGATATTCTTCCTCTATTTAATTTATTTTGCACCTTTGACAAAAATCAGTTGGGCCTGTGTGTGTCGGTTCATTTCTAGGTTCTCTGTTTTGTTCCATTGATCTATGATTCTATCCACTAATAAAAATGACTAATTTTAATGTATCCATTTCACCACAGTTTGCACTGGGTAGACCTGGAGTCTGAGACCTAGAAGAGCAGCTGGATTTGCTGTAGTTTAATGTTGCCCTTCACCTGGATGTCAACACATTCAGAGGCTCATCCCCCATCTCTTCTCCATGCAGCAAAGGAGAATTCCCAAAGGAAACTGCAGATCCATCCCCCTAGTTGCCCCTTTCCCAAGGACCTATCCCTTCCTGTCCTGGGGCCCATCTCCAACAAGGGATGGCCTGAGGACTTCCATCATAGATTTATCTTTTTTATTGACATTGTTGACTCTACACATGATATTTGTCATGGATTTGTCCAGCCTTCAAATCACTCATCCCTGGAACATACCACCTTATATTGCTCTACATTATATAACTTAGGTCTTTAATTAATTAATTAATTAATTTTTACCTATTTATTTTTAAATATTATATTTATTCATTTGAGAGAGAGAGAGCATGAGCAGAAGGGAGAGACAGAAGGAGAAGGAGAAGCAGACTCCCCACCGAGCAGGGATCCCAACTCAGGGCTGGATCCCAGGACCCACCATCTGAGCCACTCAGGCACTCCAACTTAGGCCTTTTTTAAAAAGCTGTTTGTAACCTTCAGGGTTGTATTCATTACATGGGGTGTGTTGAGAACAGAATTAGGCCCTATGTGTAAAAAGAGGCTGGGACACCAGTTTGCTCATTAGCTTATGTTTTGTTTCATAGGATTTTTTTACATGGGCAATTATATCATCTGCAAACAAAGTTTTACTTCTTCCTTTTTAATTCAGATGCTTTTTATTTTCCCTTCTGTATTGCACTGCCTAGAACTCCAGAAATGTTAAATGAATGTGGTAATTGTTGACATCCTAGTCTCGTTTCTTTTCTTTTCTTTTCTTTTTTTTTCTTTTCTTTTCTTTTTTTTTTTTTTTAGGATTTTATTTATTTGAGAGAGAGCACAAGGGAGGAAGGGAGGAAAGGGGCAAAGGTAAAGAGAGAAGCAGACTCCCTGATGAGCGCAGATCTCAATAAGGGGCTCCATCTCATGATTCATGGGATCATCACCTGAGCCAAAATCCAGTCAGATGGTTAACTGACTGCACCACCCAGGCACTCTTCAATTTTTCACTACTAAATGTGATGTTTGCCATAGGTTTTTAAAAATTAATTAATTATCTTCATTATTGATTCTGTATCTTATTTGTATCCCTTCATCCCATTGAGAAAGTTACCTTATATTCTTGGTTTGTTGGCATTTGAAATAAGGACTTGATATTTCATGTTTCCAAATATTGTGCTTCAGCAGATATTGGCATAATCCACAGTACATCTCTTTTTTTTTCCACAGTACATCTCTTATCAAGATTCAAATAGGTACCTCAAAACATCTCCCCAGAATTAATCAATATCCTATAAAGCCTTTAGGGCATGAAGCCCATAATAGAAGCTTATAAGTCTCAGGGCCTCATTTTTCCCTGCACTAATTCCTGAAATACCCCTATTTTACCTGTGAGAAAACCCAATGGCCAAGCATGGAGGTTTGTCCAGGACCTCTGAGCAATAAATAACACTGTTATCCCTCAGCACTTGTTGTTCCCAACCCTCATACACTACTGACATTCATTTCCACTGAAAGGAAAATTTTCACTGCAATCTGTGCAGTGCATTTTTACTATTCCAGTTGTTATGGAGAGCCGTCATCTTTTTGCTTTCACTTGGGAAGAATGGCAATGCACTTGGACAATAAGTAATGCCTCAGGGTTTCACAGAGTCCTTATTTTTCACAAACCTTAAAACTGATTTGGATGATGGAAAGTTTTCTACAGGCTCTACTTTGTTACAGTACATAGATGATTTGTTTCTCTGCTCCCCTTCTTAAGCCTCTTCACACTGAAGACAGCATCCAACTGTTAAAACTTTTGGCCTTGGGATCCCTGGGTGGCGCAGCGGTTTGGCGCCTGCCTTTGGCCCAGGGCGCGATCCTGGAGACCCAGGATCGAATCCCACATGGGGCTCCCGGTGCATGGAGCCTGCTTCTCCCTCTGCCTGTGTCTCTGCCTCTCTCTCTCTCTCTCTCTCTCTCTCTCTCTGTGACTATCATAAATAAATAAAAGTTAAAAAAATTTAAAAAAAAAAAGCTTTTGGCCTTAAAGGGACATAAAGTCTCCCAAGAAAAATTGCAGTTTGCTATAATTCATGTTCCATACTTAGGGCATCTGATCTAGGAACGAGAACTACATTGGGATCTAGAGGAAACACCTCATGACTGCTTAACACTGACAGATCATCTTTTTACTCACTGTGACAATTTAGAGGAAACTCCTCCAACAACAGATTTTTCATGGTTTACTGGTGGTTCTTATTTAAAGGATGAACATGGTAAATATCATGCTGGGTATGCTACTACAACTCTCTTTGAAGTCACTGAGGCAGAAACTTTACCTTGGCTGCTTCAGCCCAAAAGGCTGAGTTCTCAGCACCCTGAGATCAAGACCTGAGCTCAAGAGTTAGATGTTTAGCTGATTGAGCCACCCAGGTGCCCCTAAAAGGCTGAGTTCAATGCCGTTACTCGAGCTTGTACCTGAGCCGAGGGTAAAACCGCGAATATCTATACCAATAGCCGATATGCCTTTTGGGTAGCTGACTTTGGAATATTATGAAAACAATGATGTGTTCTTACCTCCAAAGAGAATAAAATTAAAAATGGCACCTATGGCTAAAATTTATTAGATGCCATACCTGTGCCAGCTGCTCTGGATATTATGGAGCTTCTTAGGTATTCCAGATTCAACTCCCTGGAGGCCAAAGAAACCACTTCACTGATATTTCCACCAAAAATCCTCTCTGAAGGAGACCAATAGCCAAACTTCCGTCTTGGTCCAAAGAGATGTTATCCCAATTGATAATTTGAGGGAAAGAATGACAAGACACACCCAACAATTGGTCCCAGAAAAGGAAAAACAATATTCAAAGTCTAATAATGTTGGTTCAATAAAAATAGAGACCTCTGGTTTGGACCAAGTAACAATCCAGTTCTATCACTGGTTTACTGAGAAAATGACAGTGTTCATGAACCAATTTTGGTTGGGAAATATAAATAAGGTCTCAAATAGTGCCTACCTCACTTATATCATCTGTTCAAAGTATAATCCACGGAAACCTATTCATAAATATGGATTTCATATAGCTTCCCCATCTCATGGATATAAATATGTTTTAGTCATGGTTTGTATGTTTTCTCACTGGACCAAAACTTTCCCTTATACACAGGTCAATCATTCTACTATGGCTAAAATTCTGTCAGAAAAGGTTATCCCTATCTGGGGGAAATCCCTCTCAAACTACATAGAGCTGGGGGAACCCATTTCACTGGATAGGTACCTCTACAAATCCACACAGCTCCATTGGTTTTACAACACTTTCATTGTGCATACACCATCTTCAGTTCTCCGGGTTAGTTGAATGCACTAACAGCACTATTAAGACTCCACTGGCAGGTGCCTGGGTCTCTCAGTCAATTGTTTACCTTTGGCTCAGGTCATGATCCTGGAGTTCCTGGATGGAGCCCCATGTTGGGCTTCCTGCTCAGCGAAGAGTCTGCTTCTCCCCCTCCCTCTGCCCCTCCCCTTGGTCATGCTCTGTCTCTCATGATCACTCTCTCTCTCTAAAATAAATAATAAAATCTTAAAAAAAAAAAAAGACTCGGGATCCCTGGGTGGCGCAGCGGTTTGGCGCCTGCCTTTGGCCCAGGGCGCGATCCTGGAGACCCGGGATCGAATCCCACATCAGGCTCCCGGTGCATGGAGCCTGCTTCTCCCTCTGCCTGTGTCTCTGCCTCTCTCTCTCTCTCTCTCTCTCTCTCTCTCTCATAAAAAAAAAAAAGACTCAATTGGCAAAACTTATAGAGATCTTTCAAATACTTTAGCCAAAAGCTGATTGTTAGTCTTCTAAACCTCAGCTCCAACCCCTTGGGAACTCACACTCCCATCCTTTGAGACATCACAGGATGGCCAGTGCATTTGGCCCTGCCTCATTTGACCCACAGTTGATAAAAGAACATATACTTCAATATTATAAAGGCCTAATTGCTTCTATTAAAAATAACCATGCTTCTCTCTTCTTGCCCCTTGCTATAAGTGTTTCTCAGGGTGGTGCCAGCTGTATGCTCCCCTGTACCTATTGTATCTAAGCCTCCCCAAATTGAGGACATCAAGGACTTTCTACTCACAGCTAGGTGAAAGGATGCCAAATCTATCAAGATCAAGAAAAACAAAAATAATGTGAAGTTTAAAGTTCCATGCAGCAGGTACCTTTATACCTTGATCATCACAAAGAGAAAGCAGAGAAACTGAAGCAGTCCCTGCCCCAGGTTTGACAGTGAAAGAGCTGACATGAATGAACCTCGTAAATTGATTTGAACTGTATCAAAATTTTAAATTTTTTAAAAAAGATTTTATTTATTTTTTCATGAGAGACACACAGAGAGAGGCAGAGACACAGGCAGAGGGAGAAGCAGGCTCCATGCAGGAAGCCCAATGTGGAATTCGATCCCAAGAACCCCGGGATCATGCCCTGAGCTGAAGGCAGACTCTCAACTGCTGAGCCACCCAGTCGTCCCAAAATTTTAAATTTTTAAAAAAGATTTTACTTATTTGACAGAGAGTATGCGAAACAGTACAAGTAGGGGGAGTCACAGAGGGAGAAGAAGAAACAGGCTTCTCACTGAGCAGAATCCTGGGATCATGACCTCAACCAAAGGCAGATGCTTAACCAACTGAGCCACTAGGTGCAAAATTTTGATTTTAAAAATTCTTTTACAGACACCTGCGTGGCTTAGCGGTTGAGCGTCTGCCTTTGGCTCAGGGCGTGATCCTGGATCTGGGGATGGAGTCTAGCATCGGGCTCCCTGCAGGGAGCCTGCTTCTCTCTTTGTGTTTCCGCCTCTCTCTCTGTGTCTCTCATGAATGAATAAATAAAATCTTTTTTAAAAATTCTTAAAAAAAAAAAAAAACCCTCAGGAAACGCCTGGGTGGCTCAGTGGTTGGGCACCTGCCTTTGGCTCAGGTCGTGGTCCCAGGATCTGGGATCAGGTCCCTCATCAGGCTCCCTATGAGGAGCCTGCTTCTCCCTCTGCCTATGTCTCTGCCTCTCTCTCAGTCTGTGTCTCTCATGAATAAATAAATAAATCTTAAAAAAAAAAAAACCCTGGGGATCCCTGGGTGGCGCAGCGGTTTAGCGCCTGCCTTTGGCCCAGGGTGCGATCCTGGAGACCCGGGATCGAATCCCACGTCGGGCTCCCAGTGCATGGAGCCTGCTTCTCCCTCTGCCTATGTCTCTGCCTCTCTCTCTCTCTCTGACTATCATAAATAAATAAAAATTTTTTAAAAAACCCTCAGGACAAAAAACATACTTAAAATTAAAAAAAAAGAAATAAAAATAACCATGCTTGGTTGGAGCAGTCTTTTCACAGTGCACTCTTGAAAATCAATGCTTTAAGCATTGCACCTTACCACCAGAAAAAGTCACTTCTAGAAGACTCCACTGCCTCACTGGAAAAGGCCTTGTCAGGAAATGCAAACCAAACCTTGTGCCACAAAACTCCAAGCAATAGACCCTTGGATTCACATGATACATCTAAAGAAAGCACCAAACCCTGAGTGGACCTGCACACCATCTATTAATCTGAAAGTGAAGATTTCCCAAACTGGATCAGCCTGCGTACCTTTCTCTCACTGTTGCTTCTCCTTTCTTTTATGGGAAGACAAGGCCCCTGTTTGAATTTATCAAGCCCTTGTGAAAGGGGAAACTTCTTTTATTTTACTATGGCCTTTTTGAAGCAGTCCCATTATGATCCTGTGACATATTAGTTTTTCACTTGCTTTTTCTAAACAGAAGGCTCAGAATTCACAAAAATCTTTCTTTAATCTCAACTATTAACCAAGCTTCAGAGATTCTTATTTAAATTAATGTTTTCTGAATTTAAAACTTTATAGGCTGTGTTATCAATAACATTTGGTTCCATACAGTTCTTTTGAGATAACAATACTGTTTTAAAATGTCTGAAGTTTTGCTGTTTTGCAAAAAGTTGATCAGCTATTGCTTCATGTTTATACTTGCACTGTGTCTTCCCAAATGCACTTGGTTAGTTCTTCCTGTGTGCTCTTGTGGTTTTGACTCTTCTGCTTTCATGGCCTTTTTAATTGAAGACTTCCAGGAGGATACACAACTCAAGGTCTGCTTCCATAGGGAAAACTTTTCTCTCTTGAGTCAAAAGGAGTGCCAATAAATATTTCAGTTGGCTACTTTCAGACCTAAGGTCCTGGTTTAGAATCATCATACAAGAGACGCCTGGGTGGCTCAGCAGTTGAGCATCTGCCTTTGACTCAGGGTGTGATCCCAGGGTCCTGGGATAAAGTCCTGCAATGATCCCAGGGTCCTGGGATAAAGTCCCGCAGTGATCCCAGGGTCCTGGGATAAGGTCCTGCATTGGGCTCTCTGCGAGGAGCTCACTTCTCCCTCTGCCTGTGTCTCTGCCTCTCTTTCTGTGTCTCTCATGAGTAAATAAATAAAAATCTTAAAAAAAAAAAAGAACCATCATACAATTTGGAATTGTCATGTTACTTCCTCTGTTTTGTATAACAATTTTCAGTTTTGTATTTTATTGCTGGCCAAGCTTTTCTAAGAATGATGTACCCAATAAGGAGGTGATCTCCAATGCTTACGATCTTGGTAAATTTGGACTATACATGGGAAGTGTCTGGGAGTTCTCCTTCCTAACCTTCCTTGTTACTCAAATATGGCCTTAAGCGGTTTCTAACTGCTTTGTACTTTCCCCCTGACTTAGGACCTGACAACCAGGAAAGGTCCTTCCTGGCACTGAAGCACAAAACCACTAAAATCGTTAACTCCGGATCTGTGATGCTTTTGAGGAAAGATCTGATTAAAAGGGGAACTGTGAAAATTAATAAAGGAATCCTCAATAAAATGGACTTGGGAGGTCGGAAGCAGAAGCCCACATGCCCTACTACATCATCAATGGCCAACCCAACAGGAAGAAACCCAGGAGAAGAAAGGAGGATTTCCTCCCCGTGGGCAAAAGCCCAGGCTATGAGAGACAGTCACTACTCAGCCAATGAGAAGACACTACACCTCTGAACTCTCAGTTTACCCCAGTGGACTTTTTGTTTACAACAGTGTCTCCCCTTTCCTCTATAAAAGAGCCTCCTCATCTTTGATCCAGAATTGCCTACAGTTTTGCCATAGCTTGCTTCTTTTGAATGATAATTCTGCTATTCTTGAGTAAAATCATTTTTCTGGTAAAATAAATGACAGTTTTATTTTTAATGTTAACACCCCAATAAATGTTGGTTCAATATCATAGCCATTTATTTCTCTGCTATTCTAGGTAATATCATAAAACATTTTTGCCAGAGTCCACTTTTATTATAGCTACCTCCTTAGGTACAGCAGAGCATCAAAAATTCTGTAATGCTCCCTATGTTGGGCTTCATGTTCAGTGAGGAGTCTGCTTGAGGACTCTCTCAAATAAATAAATAAATCTTTTTTTTTTTTTTTTAAGTTCTGTAATGCTTTTTCATTTATATGGGTTCCTGTAGAGGTCCTTAAGTAGAGCATTTTCCAAAGCAGGCAGTCATCCCTCAAAGCATACATACTATCAATATAAATATTTTGTCTTTTGTTATTTGCCTATTGGCAGACGTAGATGAGGGCAATTAACTCATCACTGTGAGCTGAATTAATTTGGCGAAAGACATTTTCCAAAAATGAATGGCCTATGATAGCCTTCTAGGCAATTTCCCGCTTATGTTTTAGCATGAACCATCAATAACAAAAAAATTAAATGAGCATTATACAAAAGAGTAAAAAAAGAATTCTGTACAAGATGTCAGCGAATAAAGATTCACTGAAAATTTAAGAAATTAAGCATTTACTTGGGAATCAAATTTGTAATTTGGGGACAGACCTGGTGGCTCAGCAGTTTAGCGCCGCCTTCAGCCCAGGGCATGATTCTGGAGACCTGGGATAGAGTCTCGGGTCGGGCTCCCTCCGTGTAGCATGCTTCTCTCTCTGCCTGTGTGTCTCTCATAAACAAATAAATAAATAAATAAATAAATAAATAAATAAATAAAATATTAAAACAAAAAAACAATTGTAATTTGGGAGACACAGATTCATAGAAACCTGAATTGTGTTCCAAGGAAGACAAAGAAGGGGTAGAGATACACAGGCAAAAGGCTTGAAGTATAGTTCATGTTTAGGTCCTCTATGCAAAACAGGGATTGAAACTAGGTTAACTGGGATTGGTTGTGTTAATATGCAAATGAGGGATTGAAACTTGTTAAATTGCATTGGCCTCTTGATGTCAAGAATGTGAACCATTCCGGTGTCACAAGGAGGAGGAAGTTATTTAAGACCAGGCTGAGGGCTTGCAGATGATTGAAAGTTGTTGTTTGTGTTGTTACTGTTGTTTTAAAGTTCATGGTTTCGGAGTGCCTGGGTGGCTCAGCGTCTGCCTTCAGCTCAGGGCGTGATCCTGGAGTCCCAAGACTGACTCTCACATCGGGCTCCCTGCATGGAGCCTGCTTCTCCCTCTCTGACTCTGCCTGTGTCTCTCATGAATAAATAAATAAAATCTTAAAAAAAAAAAAAAAAAAAAAAGAAGAAGATCATGGTTTCTCCAATGAGGACATGCATGAGTCCCTCCACCTTTATGCCTGACCCTATTTTAAAAAGAGAACCTCTTGAGCAGCCCGGGTGGCTCAGCGGTTTAGCGCCGCCTTCAGCCCAGGGCGTGAACCTGCTTCTCCTTCTGCCCGTGTCTCTGCCTCTCCGTCTCTTTGTCTATCATGAATTAGTAAATAAAATTTAAAAAGAGAGAGAGAGAGAGAGAGAGAGAAAACCTCTTAACTAGGCTTGCTGGCTCCATTTTGAAATCTCCTTTTCCAAAGATGTGTAGTTACTGTTTTAATAGAGGTCCAAATAATTGAGGAATTTTTTCCTCCTTCAAGTTGAGGAAGAAAGTTGCTGGATTCAAGGTTCTATAGTGAGAAAAGTGATATGTGAAAGGTTAAAAAACCATGAGTACATCAATATATCACCATTTTCTTTAATTATTCTCTTAAAACTGTCTGCTTTCAGCAAGATCTTTTATATTTAGAATCCTGGAAGCCAAAATCTGCAAAAGCCATTTTTCTACTACATTTTGGGCTTAAAATTGAGCCTTTTCTTGTAAACTGAAAATAATTGCAACATTTTACTTTTATAATTAAAATAAGATGATGTCATCTTCATTTTGTCAACTTTATTTTTTTTTTTTTGATCTGCAATTTGGTCTAAGATCTAAAAATAATCCTAGTAACACAGTAAGTTCTTATGATTTATAGCACCTTCATAAAATTAAATCCTTAAATAGAACACCCATTCTTACATTTAATTTAATACAACTTTTTAAAAAGATATATTTACCTATTTGAGAGAGAGAGGGGGGTGCCTGGGTGGCTCAGTGTCTGCCTTCAGTTAGGTCATGATCTCAGGGCCCTAGGATCAAGCCCAGCATTGGGCTCCCTGCTCAGTAGGGAATCTGTTTGTCCCTTTCCCTCTGCCCCTCACCCATGCTCCATGTTCTCTGTCTCTCAGATAAATAAAGAAAATCTTTTTTTAAAAGTTACTATTGAGAGTGTGTGCACTCACTTGGTGGGTGACAGAGGGAGAGAGACAAGAGGGATTTTTTTCTTATTGCCCCTTCAATGGTCTGAATGTGTTCCCCCTACTTCCAAAATCACACATTGAAACCTAAACCCCAAGGTGATGTTTTAGGAGCTGGGGATTTTTAGGGACGCCTAAAAATCTCTGTGTGTCTCTCATGAATAAATAAATAAAATCTAAAAAGAAAAAAAAAAACCCCAAACAACAACAACAACAAAAAAGGAACTGGGGATTTTATTTTATTTTATTTTTTTAATTTATGATAGTCAGAGAGAGAGAGGCAGAGACACAGGCAGAGGGAGCAGCAGGCTCCATGCACCGGGAGCCCGATGTAAGATTCGATCCCGGGTCTCCAGGATCATGCCCTGGGCCAAAGGCAGGCGCCAAACTGCTGCGCCACCCAGGGATCCCAGAACTGGGGATTTTAGACAGTGATATAGAGCTCTCATCACCTGGATTAGTGCCCTTAAGTAAAAGGCCTGAGAGGGGTGCCTGGGTGGCTCAGTCAGTTATTTGGCTCAGGTCATAATTCCAGGGTCCTGGGATTGAGCCCCATGTCCCTGCTCAGCAGGGAGCGGCCTTCTCCCTCTCCCTCTGCCCCCCACTTGTGCTTGCTCTGTCTCTCTAGTGCTGTATCTCCCTCAAATAAATAAATAAAATCTTTTAAAAAAAATTTTAAAAAGGCCTGAGAGAGCTCCCTAACCTCTTCCACCATGTGAGGATGCAAGCAGAAACCCAGAATAGGGTCCATCAGGCCATTCTGGTACCCTGATCTCGAATTTCCAGCCACCAGAACTGTGAGATATAAATCTGTTTACAAGCCACCATCTATGGTACTTTTGTTATAACAGCCCAAAGACAGTCTCTCATAGGTTCACTAACTTTAAAATATTTTCAGCATTGTACCAATTATCCTTTTTAACCCAGTTTTTTGTTTTGTTTTGTTTTGTTTTTAAATCATGGTCCCATATAAGGATGCTTTGATTGGTAGAGATCAGAGATGCCTGGAGGGTGTGGAGCCAAGGTGAATCTCAGTACTTCAGAAAACTCCTCCCTTTTCTCTGGGGTTTTGGGAGTCTTGAACAAAGTGACAGTTAAAATATTCCCAACAGTCCCAAAGTTGTTAATCTTGTGTTAATATTCACAACTGTCACCAAATGGTTTTACTTTACAAAACTGACATTGTATCTTATCACCATGATGACTTAACACTTCATATATGCCATAAAGAATCACTTTGCTTCCACAGATGATGTTATAGATTGAATATTTGCATGCCCTTGAAGTTCAAATGTTTAAACCCTAATCCCCAGTGATGGTATTTACACATAGGGCCTTTGGGACATAATTAGGTTTAGATGAGGTCATGAGAGTGGGGTTCCATAATGGGATTGTTGTTTTTGTGAGAAGAGATCAGTTTCCTTTCTCTTTACCATGTGAGGACACAGCAAGAAAGCAAGCGAGGAAAAGGGTCATCACCAGAACCCAAACATGCTGGCAGTCTGGTCTCTGACTTCCAGCCTCCAGAACTGTGAGAAAAAAGAAATTTCTGTTGTTTTAGCCACTCGGTCTATGGTATTTTGTTAAAGCAGTCCAAGCCAAGTAATATGACCTTAAAAATTTTAAGAACACCCTGTTTAGCACTAGTCTTCAGGCTCAATGATGCCTGAGTCATTTCAGAAAAACATATATACCCTTGAGATTTGAAACAGTTGCATCTGTGGGTGCAACTATGTAGGAAAACATAGGGTAGCAGAGGCCTGACATCAGGCCAAAGTTTCAGGCATCAAAGAGAAGAGAGAAACTAATACCAACTTGGAAAAGGGAAGATGTAGCCGAATTGGAGTGGCAAAATTGGAAGAGGTTGAGAAGACAGCAGAGAGTGTCCCACACAGCAGAGGTCACAGGCAAAGGCCTAAGTGCAGGGAACTACGTTGGATGGAGCTCAGGGAAGAGCTATCATTAGTGAGGGCGGAATGCACAGTGTCAGTATACAGACCACATCAAAAACCTGCAGGCACTTGCCTGCTGGATTGAGAGTGAGCCGAAAGTGTTGGAACTACTGAGCTTCACAAAGCCTGGTATCCAGAACAGCTCAAAGGTCAGAGCCACGAGACCTTTGCCTGGAGTGTTCTATCATCACTGGCAAATATCTTCCTTCCTCAGCAGATTGGTTGCCTTATACTGAGCCCGAGTGGAAGACCAGGCCAGTTCAAGGAAAGCACAATATTCTTCACCCATGAGCTGGGGGCCATTTAATGAGATCTAACCAGCCATCGACACAGTATACAAAGGATTGAGATGTGAAGAGCAGTGTCCATCCTACACCTTTTGCTTAGAAGGCTTGATCCTCACATGGCTCAGCTGGCCTTTAACTGTGATCCCACACGACTCCTCAATGTTGGTGAAAGACAATTATTACATCCAGGAAGGAAGGCCTGAGCAGAGTTGAGGATTCCTCCAAACATCTCCTTGTGCTAGGGAGTACTTGAGCAGCCCTGCTACAATCTTTGATGACTGCAAGCCTGTCTTGGGTTCTGCCTCTTATGTGGCTATCATTCCTTGTCTCCTCTGAGCTTTTGGGAAAAGTCACCCTGAGAAGAGGTGGCAATAGCACTGCCTTCCCACCTACAATGCAGTATGGATGGACACTGCATGCTGAAGCCTCTCATGTCAGAAAACTTTTGGTCTTTCTTTCCCTTGGTCTCATGGAAGGACCCAGGGGAACACATATAGCCCACCTACAGGTTTTGGTAAACTGTTTCTGTAATGTTTTTTGAAATGCCTTCTAACATAAAGTCAAAAGCCACGTAAAAATCTGAATATCTGGGACACCTAGGTGGCTCAGCGGGTTAAACATCTGCCTTCAGCTCAGGTCATGATCCCAGGGTCCTGGGATCGAGCCCTGCATCAGACTCCCTGCTCAGCAGAGAGCCTGCTTCTCCCTCTCCCTCTGCTGCTCCTCCTGCTTGTTCTGTCATATAAATAAATAAAATATTTTTAAAGAAATCTGAATATCTGGCTCTTCCCAGAAAGCCAAGATATCTGGGAAACCCATATTAACTCCACCATTTTGTCTACTCACCCCTTAATAAAAAGGACAGACTTCCTTGGTGGCTACCAGAAGTGGAACAATGAAGGCCAGTGCTATTCTCTAGAAACTCTGGCTACTTACATAATCCATTCTCCAGACCATGAGCTCTACCCTCTTGATGATGGGGCTCCTGTATGGTGATAACCACAAGGTGAACAGCTCAGGAAGAATACAGGAATTCATAAAACACTTGTTTGGATTTCCATTATGGGTGATACACAGGTCTGCAGGTCCTGAGAAGCTCTGCACTCTTATCTCACTTGGATAGTCATCTGGAAGTTATTTTTTAAAACAGTTAAATTATTTATTTATTTATGATAGTCACACACAGAGAGAAAGAGAGAGGCAGAGACACAGGCAGAGGGAGAACAGGCTCCGTGCCCCGGGAGCCCGACGTGGAACTTGATCCCGGGTCTCCAGGATCGCGCCCTGGGCCAAAGGCAGGCACCAAACCGCTGTGCCACCCAGCGTTCCCTGTAAGTTATTTTTTTTAATGAAGATTTTATTTTTAAGTAATCTCTACATCCAAAGTGGGGCTCAAATTCACAACCTCGAGATCAAAAGTTCCATGCTCTACCAACTAAGCCATACAGGCACCTCAATCTAGAAGTTTTTGTTGTAACTTTAGAACAGCCAAGTTCTATTTTTCCAGTCTGCTCAAAACCCCATGTTTCTATACTAAGAATGGCTCCCAAATGGCTCCTGTAGATCTCAGATTAAATTATATTTGCTTCACCCTACACAACAGAACTACAGCTGATGGAGAACTGTGGTACTCCTTTGTCCCCAATGGCAGTGCTGTAACTTACTAGTCTCCCCAACTCCCTATTGCCTCATACCCCTTGTTTCTCTATATAGTATCCACTGGGCCTCTACTGGCCACCCAGGTCATATCTCCCTATTAGGAACAAGAAGACTGCTTCCCCTCAAATGGGGGAACCCAGACTTCTCTCTACAAACTAGAGACCTGCCTCCTAATCCAACAGGCCATGCTAATGTTGCAGACTAGCATCTCCTTCTTCAGGGTGAGCTCTGGGCCTTCAGGTAACTCTGAAATATAGGCCACTATGTTCATTCTATGAGCCCTTCAGTTTTTCCCAGTTCTTCAGGTGCAATGCAAAGTAGACTATAATAGAACATAGAGCAATTCCCTATGTTCCTTCTATATCTTGAGGCAGATGTTGTTGGGTACTCTGTCTCAGCCATTCCTCACTCTACTTGCTTCTTTTTTCAACCTACCCTACCACAACTGTCAAGGTTAAAGTTGACTTGATTGGGGTACCTGGATAGCTCAGTTAAGCATCTGACTCTTGATTTCAGATAAGGTAATGATTTCAGGGTTGTGAGATTGAGCCCTGCATCAGGCTCTGTGTTGGGCATGGAGCCTGGTTAGGATTCTCTCTCCCTCCCTCTCTCTCAAAAAAAAAAAAAAAAGTGACTTGGTCAATAAAGTTCTTTATTATTATGCAGAATACAGAAGACCAAGATAAGTGATTCAAGGGGAGGGTGATGTGTGGGCTCAGTGGACACATCATTGGGGTTACATGCAGACATGACAACATCCATGAGGAATGAGGAATGTGCATCTTCCTGAGAAGCCCAAACTGGACATCCCTCAAGGCCCCTCAACCAGCATGGGATTAGTTTACGTCCTGTCTTAGAGGCAATGGGAATGAAGCCATTCCAGTGGATCCAGGACAATCATGAATCCCTCCAGGAAAAAGGAAGGAGAGATGTTTTTCCATGTATATGTAGATAATTGCTGCAAATATTTGGATCCAGGCAGGCTGGAAAGGGGAGATAGTTCAGCTGTGGGCTGCTCAGAAAGGGTAGAGTACATTCTGAGGGCTTCTCCACATTAGTGGTACAAGTAGGTAACTTCTCTGTGGGTATTCTGCTGCATGAAGTTTGACTTGGCTGAAGATCTTCTCAGAAGGACCATATCCATAAGGCTCCATTCAGGTATGAATCCTTTTATGCTGAGCTAGATTGCAGAGGCGGCTGAAGACTTTCCCACAATGGTTACACTCATAAGTCCTTTCCCTGGT
Organism: Canis lupus familiaris; assembly: GCF_011100685.1. NCBI lineage: Eukaryota > Metazoa > Chordata > Mammalia > Carnivora > Canidae > Canis > Canis lupus. The sequence goes on along the minus strand of NC_049222.1, from coordinate 100,251,946 downwards.
GTGAACTATTTGGTGTCGAACAAGTGTAGATCGTTCACTAAAGGCTTTCCCACACTGGCTACACTCATAGGGCCTTTCTTGTGTGTGAACTCTCTGGTGACGAACCAGGTGGGAGTTATTACTGAAGCCTCTCCCACATTCACTGCATTCATAAGGCCTTTCTCCAGTGTGAACTCTCCAGTGATAAATGAGGCTGGACTTTCGGCTAAAGAATTTCCCACATTCACTGCACTCATAAGGCCTTTCTCCAGTGTGAACTTTCTGATGTTTAGTGAGAATGGAGTTCTGGCTAAAGAACTTCCCGCATTCACTGCACTCATAAGGCCTTTCTCTTGTGTGAACTCTCCAGTGCTCAATGAGACTGGAACTGTGAGCAAAGGCTTTCCCACATTCACTGCACTCATAAGGTCTTTCCCCGGTATGAATTCTCCAGTGCTGAGTCAAACTGGAGCTGCGGCTGAAGGCCTTTCTACATTCACTACATTCATAAGGCCTTTTCCCAGTATGTACTTTCTGGTGCTGAACGAGGGTGGAGCTATTGCTGAAGGCTTTCCCACATTCGGTGCATTCAAAAGGCCGTTCTCCAGTGTGAACTTTCTGATGTCGAAGGAGGTGGGAGCTTTGGCTGAAATTTCTTCCACATTCACTGCACTCAAAAGGCCGTTCTCCAGTGTGAACTTTCTGGTGCTGAGCGAGGTTGGAGTTATTGTTAAAAGCTCTTCCACACTCACTGCACTCATAAGGCCTTTCTCCAGTGTGAACTCTCCAGTGCTGAATGAGAGCAGAGCTGCGGCTGAAGGCTTTACCACACTGATTGCATCCATAAGGTCTTACTTGAGTGTGAACTTTCTGGTGCCGAAGGAAATTGGAGCTTTGGCTGAAGGCTCTTCCACATTTGCTGCATTCAAAAGGCCTTTCTCCAGTGTGAACTTTCTCATGACGAGTGAGGTGTGACCTGTTATTAAAGGCTTTCCCACATTCACTGCACTCATAAAGCCTTTTTCCTGTGTGAATTCTCTGGTGATGAACAAGTGTGAGTTTGTGGTTGAAGGTTTTCCCACAATCACTGCACTCATGTATTAGTCTAGTGTGAAATTTCTGGTGCTTCCTCAGTTTAGAAGTGTGACTGAAGGTCTTCCCACACTCTTTACACACATGACATGTCTTTCCATCATGACATTTTTGGTGATTTACAAGGGTTGATTTCTCTTCTAAGGAATTTCTAACTGTTGAGCATCTAAATGCTGTCCCTTCAGAGTGAGTTCTCAGGGGGCTGAGCAGAGTGGAGGTCTTCTGAAAGGCTTTTCCATAATTGTTGCACTTGAAGAGCTTCTGTGTGGTATGGACTTCTGTGAGCTGCTCAAGATTAGAGCTATGTAAGGCCTCCCTACACTCTATGCTCCTTTGTGGTCTCCTGCTGTTGCCAAAGGCTGGGTGCTGGAAGAGGTCATGGCTGTCCAAGGCATCCTTACCACCTTCCCCACAAGTGAAGGGCTTCTCTGACAGGTAGACTACAAGGTTTTCTACAAATGAATCCTTGTCCTTGTCCCATCTGAAGGGCTTTTCTCTACTGTGTCCTTTGTCCTTCTGGTGATAGTGAAGGTTTGCACTGAACTCAAATTCTCTTCTACATGTTCCACATGTGTAGGGGGTCTCCTTAGGATATGTTCTTTGATGTTCATCCAGGTGTAAAATGTTTTTCAAGAACGGGCTACACATATCACAGGTGTCAGCCTTCTGAGTGGAAGGATTTACACTAGGGATCCTGACCTGTGACATCCTTTCTACAGAAGCATTCTGCTTTGAACGGGCCCCCTCATCTTCCATTCCATACCAACAACCTGAAAGCAGAGAAATTTCTGGATAACTGAGTGTTCCACTTGGTGGAAAGGGTGGCTTCAACAGAAATGAGTGGCTGACATATACAGGAATGGGTCTGAGGGATGGTGACAGGCCAAGAGGGCCAGAATAAGAGTGAAGGGCCTACTGTTCATGACAGGGCCTAGCCAAGCTACAGAATAAAGGAGGCCTTACTATAGGCAAGGATAAAGAGAAGGACAAAGAACTTGAATAGATATTTCCCAAATACACACACACACAGACACACACACACAAAGGGCCAATAAGCACATGAAAAGTTGCTCAACATTAGTCATTAAAGAAATGCAACCAAAACTACAGTGAGATACCACTTCACACCTACTAGGATATCTATGGGAAAACAATGACAAGTGTTGATAAGGAAGTAGAAAAATCGGAATACTCATACACTGCTGTGAAAATATAAAATGGTGTGACCAATTTGGAAAATAGTTTGGCAGTTCCACTCCTATTTATCTATCCAAGAGAAATGAAAATGTACCCATGCAAAAACTTTTACTTGAATGTTCATAGCAACATTTTTCATAACACTCAAAAAATGGTAACAAGACAATGCCCAATCAACTGATGAATGAATAAACAAACTGTGGTATATCTACACAATGAAATATTATGTGGCCATGAAAAGGAATGAAGTACTAATATGTGCTACATGGATGAACCGCAAAAATATTATGCTAAGTGAAAGCCATTCACAGAAAAACATATACTGTGTGATTCCATTCACATGAAATGTCTGAATAAGCAAATGTATATAGTCATGAAGTATATTAGCAGTTGCCTAGGCTGAGGGAGAAGAGGTGAGGGAGGATGGGGAGTGACTGGTAATGGGTACAATTTCTCTTTAGGTGATAAAAATGTTCTCAAATTAGATGATGGTGATATTTATACAACTGTGCAAATACACTAAAAACCTGTAAATTACACGCTTTAAAGTGTGTAAAGTTCCAACTTTATGGTATATCTCAATAAAATTATTTCTAAAAAAAAGTCTCAGGGGGGAAGGGACAGAATTTAGGCATGGCTCCACACTGGGTCACCCAGCCAGGAACTGGTCAAGCTGAGTGGAATCCATCAGGCAGATGATAGGTGCCCAATCCCCAACCTGGCCAACAGCTACTGGGACAATTCATGAGGCTGTTGAGAGAGGCAGGGAGAGTGCACACAGCCCAGTCCCAGCACCCACAGCACCTGTAACAGGAAACCTGGGAAGAACTAGTGCCTGGGTTCCAGCTTTGGAATGAACAGAAAACTTTCTATGGGAAGAAGGCAAAACAACAGAAGCTGGTCACCATGCTGAGGCAGGGCAGAAAGGCCTTACCAAGGGAGGTCATGAGCTCAAAGTTCTCCAGCATCACACTGTAGTACAGATGCCTCTGGCCAGCATCAAGAAGCTTCCACTCCTCCTTAGAAAAGTATACAGCCACATCTTCAAAGGTCACTGGGCTCTGCAATGACAAGACAGCTAAGCCAAGGGGTCAATAGATAGGCTGAAAAACAAACAAAATCATTAAATGGACACATCCAGGCCCTTGGCCTATGACTCAGAGTTATGCCACATCTACCACTGGCATCTCCTCTTCTTGTGACCCCCTCAGTCCATCATTCCCTGACTCACCTGCAGGTCCTCCTCCTCCTCAGGCCCCCACCTCAGAGGAGATAAGAGGCCCTGACACCACTGGTGTCCCTCTCTCCTTGTAGTTCCACTGGTCACTGTATCCAGGCAAATCCAATCCAGGGGAACAAAAAGCAGGTGGGCACACAAATGCTGTCTGAGCTCTGAGCTGGCCAAGAATCCCTTCTCTATAGTAAACAAGCTCTCCTGTGTTGTGTCTCTTGTCTTTCCATATCACACTTTCCAAGTATAAAAAAAATCAGACTCTCTTTTCTCCCTTAAGCCTCTACTACTAGGGACCTGAGCACACTGGTTCACATTCCCTTATTTTGTATATGTCACTCTTTGGACCATACCATCTTCATATCTAACCACCCCTCTATTCCTTTTTTTTTTTTTTTTTAAGATTTTTGTGTACTCATGAGAGACCCAGAGAGAGAGGCAGAGGCACAGGCAGAGGGAGAAGCAGGCTCCATGCAGGGAGCCTGACGTGGGACTCGATCCTGGGCCTCCAGGATCATGCCCCCTATGGCTGAAGGCGGCGCTAAACTGCTGAGCCCCCCAGGCTGCCCAACACCCGCCCCCCCCAGTCCTTTCCTTGTCTACACCACAGGCATCTCCCTAGTCCCTATATCCAACTACGCACGTGGCATACCCAACAAAGGCAACCAGGATCCAGCACTCAGCCTGGCTTGCCCCACATCTCCAAAAACTACCACTGCCACAAACAGCCATCACTTCTAATTAATGCTTCCCCTCTCAGCTCTGTTGCTTTAGCCTTCAGTTCTCCAGAGCCATGAGTAAATCTTAAACACTGCTGCTCTCTTCCACCTCTACCCTTGTACATGCTGTCCCCTCACCAGTCATAGCTGTTCTCCCTCTTCCTATTAGACAAATCCCAGACCTACTGCCCCCCACCCCTGGCTTGGGAACTCCAGTCCAAACCACACTACTACCCAGGCCCCAAGGAGGATGGCCACAAATACCTACTGAGCTGTAGAGAGGTAAACCAGTCTCACCTCAGGCCCCACTGTCATCTTATCTTTGTTACTTTCATGCTTCATTTTTTCATCCCAGGTCTAGTCTCTGGTCAGAGGCTTGGTCACCATTCTGGTCAACCCACAGCCATAAATAATGTCCACACACAAGTCTCCATTCCTTGGATGTCTCTAGCATGCACTTGGTATAAAGCATACTCAGTATCACAATTTGGCAGTCTGTAGGACACCTCAAATACAATATGGCCAAAATCCAACTCTTTACCCTCCCTCTGATATGTACTCACTCTAATTTCCACATCTGAAAAACCTATCTGGGTCAATCCTCGTATCTCACTGCCTCACATCAGGAAATCTAGTCCACTCTACTTAAAAAGTTCAGGAGCCAATAATTTCTCCTACTTCCATCTTTGGTCCTAAAGCACACGCCAGAACTACTGAAGTCACTCAAGGGAAGGCTCAGTGGTCTTCCTGCCTCCAATCTCACCTCCATCATCCCCTGACTAAATCTGTTTTCCACTCAGGATCCAGAGGGAGCTTATTAAACCTGAGTCATATCATCTCCCTTCTCTGCTCTAAACTATCCACACTCCTACCATGTTCACAATTGAGACTCAGTTCCTTAGCTTGCCATTCCAGGCTAATATCTGACCCCCTGCTCTCTATATCCACCAGATGAAATACAGACCTGCAGTTCCCTGAACACTTGCAACTGATACACCTCCAAGAAATTTGCACATGACCGGGACACCCTTCCAGACCTTATCCCATAGGATTCCAGAAATGTGAATGTTGGGGGGAGATCATCAAGATGTGACTGCCAGTTGACCCATGCATGAGCTTGGCCTGGGCAGAGGGAGGTTTATCACCTCCTGTCCTTGTCATCACTTCCCATCTTCTATTCCCCCAGAGACACAGCTTTGAGATTGTGATACGGTGCTGAAACCATCTGGATGGTATTTGTAACTGAACCAAGTTAAAATCTCTGTATAAACTTAAGATTCAGTGGGCTAATGTGGAGGTCTATTTCTGGGGCTGTCCCAGGCAGCCTTCCTATGTACCTGCCCTTGCTTATTAAAATTTCACCTACTCATCTGGAGTGACCTGCTTCCTTCACTCTCTTCCTGCCCTCTGCCTATGGGGTCGGTGTCAGATTACATCAGAGAAGCTCCTCCTAAGGAGGCTGCCAACTAACAGTGAACCCCCCTCTATATAAGCTCCGGCCTGGATTCCGGAGGCTAGGAAAAGTGACTCAACTCCAGACTCAAGTGTAGGCGAAGAGTCCTGGACACACTATTCCCCGTACAGGGGCTCGAGGATCAGGACAGGGATCCCAGCGGGTGAGAAACCGGGGCACCTTCCACTCACCTGCCCTGGGTCCATCAGCGACGCTGCTGGCCTGGTCAGGCTGTGGGTTGGCCGGGACCGTGAGAGGCGGCGACAGGGACAATAAACAATGTGGGCTCATGCAAACCCCCACACCCTCACTGCCTGGGGTGACAGCAGGCTGACGGTCGCACTTAGGGCCTTAGTCTTCCCCAATATCAAATGCGCCCGAGGACCTGAGGGCTGCCTCCCGGGACCGCGGGTAGAAAGCGGAGGGCGGGGGCTCGTAAACTCCGTTTTACATCCGGGAAACCAAGGCTCAGAAAGGAGGAGCCATTACCCAAAGGGTGAAAGTGCGTGCAGTGGTGCGGTGACAGTTCCAACACTCCCCTACCCCCATCTCTGGTCCCAGTGGACGGACGCCTGCCAAGCAGCCCACCAACCGCCAAGTTAAGAGCGCAATGGCGACAACGGAAACGCCCAGGCTCAGAGCAAGCCTCGGCTGGAGGCCGGCAGCCCACTACGACACTAGGTCCCTGAGCCAGTAGCTGTGCTGCTGTATCGTTGCCTAGGTGATGAGGACTCGCGCCCGCCGGGTCGCGGCTCACGCAACGCGAACTACATTACCCAGAAAACACCTCACCGGGTCCCATCAGTGCTTCCCAGTAAAGCACCTAGGAGAGGACGTTTCCGAGCGCACCAATGATGGGCTAGGGGAGGGGCGTTTCCGGAACCGCCGCGGTCTTCTGGCCACCACATCAGGTGTCCCGCAGTTTCAGTAACGGCTTGCGGTTTTGTCCGGAAGCGGTCTTGCACCGAGGGACCTTTGAGCCAGGCTATGGACGGTGTGGTGTCCAGGAGGCTCTCCGAGCCTGCGGGCGTGACCCACCCGGCTGGACTCTGAGTCCCAGTGTTCTAAGTCCCTGACTGAGCTCCAGGCCTAGACGTTCAGGACATGGGGGATTCGCGCAGATGCCAAGTGTTCATTCCATAATGTAGTATGTTAAGATGTAGAGGGTAGCGGCAGAGGGATCTGCTTATGCAAAGACTCAGAGGTGAGACTGATCTGAGGACATTCAGGAAAGTTCTGTCTTCCACTGCAAGGAACCAGGAGCATGAGTAGAGGGTGCTGGGACTCATAGAAATTTTTGAATAGAAGAGGGATGTCCGGGGCGCCTGGGTGGCTCAGTCAGTTAAGCGTCTGCCTTCGGCTCGGGTCATGATCCCAGGTGCCTGGATCCAGCCCCACATTGGGCTCCCAGCTCAGCGGGGAGCCTGTTTCTCCCTCTGCTTCTGCCTCTCCCCCCTGCTCATGCTTGCTTGCTCTCTTCCTCTCTCTGTCTGAAATGAATAAATAAAATCTTTAAAAACAGAAAAAAGAAGAGGGATGTCCATGATCTGATTTAGGATTTTGAAAGTATCCCAATGTATACCAAGTAAACATACTGAGTGAGCACACTGGTGGGAGAGGGGTTGTGGCCAGGCTGAAAACAGGGAGATTCATGAGAATGCTGCTGCAGTATTCATAGGGACAGCTATGAAAACTGTACAGAGCAGGAGTAGGAGAGGTGAGAGAAGTGATCCGATTTCGGTTAGATTTTCAAGATGGAGTTGATAGGATTTCCTGATAGGAGTGAATGTAAATAGTGGATAAAGGACCATCCCAAGTGTTTAGGAGAAGAGAGGTACTGCTGTTCATTGAGATGGAGGTTGGCAGGAGGAGGTTATGGGGAAGATAAGCAGTTAGAATTTGTAGATGTAGAGTCTGATTTGTCTGGAGACTCTGGGTGGGGGTGACACGTGTGCCTGTGAACATACAGGGAGTTCTGGTTTGGCCTCTGAAGTCCAGGCCACAGTCCAAGGAAGGACCTGAGAATGGCATTTTGGAAGGAGAGCCTTAAGTTGTGGTTACAGATGAATGGCCCTGAGGTGAATGTGGGGTATCCAGACTAAGGACCAGTGGTTAGGTGGAGGAAATGGGTGTGGAAGAAGAGAAGCACTGTCCAAAGACCGGTGGATCTGGGAAGAGTGCACATCCAGGAGGAGGATCCATTCTCAGAGAGTGAGCAGGGATGTCAGGGAACAAGGTTTGGGAGCTATAAGGGGAAGTAGCTGCAGGACAGAGACTGGAGTTCCAGGTCCCATGCCCAGTGCTTAGATGCATCTGTTTCGTGGCCTGGTGTTGCAGAGCCCATTGATCCTTAAGGAGAAGATCACATACCTATTTTGGAAAAAGTGGAGCTATTACCATGGCATAGTCCTGTCTTCACCAGGTTAGGCAAATGTGTTCCCCATGGGATGTGTTGCTGGTCCTGGTGCTGGCCCATGTCTTGATGGCTCTTCTCCCAGAATGCTGCATAAGCAACCCCAACTGCTTTTGCCTTGAGACCTTTTCATCATTGTCAAGGGGCAAAAATATCACAATCCAAATAACAGATCACATCCAGCTTGGTGATTATCTGGCCAAGAGACCCCATCAGGGCCTGTTGCTTTTCTGTCCCCTCTGTCATACCTCCATACTCCAGGAGGTTTCCTGCCAGCTGTCCCTTGTCAGCTCCTGTGATGGCACCTGAGTACTGACATGGTCAATGATTGTGGGGACAATGATTGTCAAAGATCTCCTGCTGAGATCTTTCCCGGTTATTCATTTTGTGAGGTTCAGTTTTCCAGATGCATGGGTGATCCTCACTCACCTTGCTCTGTCATGGGTAAATTACCCTGACATGGAGTTGACCTCTCACAAACCACTTGATCCACCATAAGAATGACTGTCTACACTACCCTAAATGTGGTCACCCAAGTTGAACCTGGCAAGGAGACCTGTACAGAGCATCTTGAATCAGTCAATGACCAGAGAGGCCCATGAAGGACCAGTCCTGGTCAATGCAAAACTGGTATGGGAGGGCCTATAGAAGTGGGCTGATCTCTCATGTGGTATCTGACCTATGCCCTCTGTTACTCTGGTGCCCAATAGCCATGTCTCTTTTCTATCGTTCTGACCACTTTCTGACACTCTGTTCTACTTTCCCTTGACTCTTGACCCTGGCTGATTCCTCCATGTCTTTTGCCTCACAGCCTTTCTCCTTCTGTCATCTTACGGTCAGGTTCTCCACAAGTGACCTCCCCTTAATGTGTCCTGTGCTGGGATCCCTGGGTGGCACAGAGGTTTAGCGCATGCCTTTGGCCCAGGGTGCAATCCTGGAGACCCAGGATCAAATCCCACATCGGGCTCCCAGTGCATGGAGCCTGCTTCTCTCTCTGCCTATGTCTCTGCCTCTCTCTCTCTCTCTGTATGTGACTATCATAAAAAAAAAATTAGAAATATTCACACTGGAGAAAGCTCCTGTGTGTACAGCCAGCATGAGAGAGCCGTTGGCCACAGCTCCTGTGCTGCCAACACCAATAACTTCACTAGAAAAAAGCCATTTGAGAGCAGTGAATGCAGTAAAGTCTTCAGCTGCCCTTTTCTTTTTTAGCATTTGATTATAAATAATTAACCTATTTAAAAAACTTCATTCAATATAAAAACAATAATACCTGAGAAAGAACCTACTCGAGTAGCCTTCAGCCATAAGTTGGACCTTGTATAGATGAACCTCCACCTGTGGAGACACTCCATGACTGCCTTGTGTGTACGGAAGCCTATAGGGGCCATATTGTACCTTGTGACCACTTATCACATTGTTGGGTGCTGTGGAAAATGCTGTTCTGTGTTTGATGGTCAACTCCGATGGCTCAGCATAAGCAGCCCCTGTTCTCTGCTTGCCCTGCCCTGGAAGGATGGTGGTGGCCCTGTACCCATTGAAGTGGTATCATAGTGCTCACCCATGACTGAGTTTGTCATGGACATGACTCCTACTCTGAGCAAGGGGCCTGATAGTATCTGGAGGGCTTCTGGGTAAATTTCCCATTATGGACTTTGTGAAATCTGCCTTTGACATCCATGATGCCTTCATTGAGCTTCTTCTGTTTAGCAGGAGTGCATTGAGTACATAACAGAAGTGTTCTTAGTTTGGTCATCAGGGTCCCTATCAGTTGACAGTGCACAGCAGCAAGGCATGGAGCATGTCTGTCTAGATGTGACCCAATTTGCATTTATATCCCATGTTTCCTGGCAAAGAATGAAGCTTGTGTGTTCTGAAGCTTCTGACCTGGAGTTCTCCCTAGAAAAGGCAGTGGTTGGCCTGGAAGAAGCAAGATGATGGTATGTGTTTCAGGGACTGTCTCTCCCACCTCAGCAGTGTTGGAAGTGCTCTGAAGGCCATATCCTAGTAATATATCACCTACTTGGTTTGTACAAGGATGAAATGAGTACTATAGATAGAGAATACTGAGTGTGAAGAAATAGGACATGAGAGAGCCTGGCCTGACAGCATTTTAATGTTTGGGCCCTTGCAAGATCTAGGTGTCAGAGGGTCTTAAGGATCTGTTATCTCCCACAGCTATACTCCTAACCAATGTTTTATGCATTCCTGTCATCTCTTAGTGGGGTAGATACTTTTGGTTATCTCCATATGGTCAGGAACTCCAGGACTTTGAGAAAGAATAGCCCATATTCCTGTTTGTTAAGTGGCTTTATTGAAATGTAATTTCTGTATTATAAAATACACCTATTAAAAGTGCATAATTAATGACTTTTAATAAATTTATAGTTGTACAGCCATTATTATCTCATCCCATACCCATTGCCTCAGAATGTTCCTTTGAACACTTTTATAGCCAAAACCCACTCCTATCCCTAGCACCTGACAACTGCCAATCTATATTACACTTTTGCCTTTTCTGGATATTTCATATAAATAGAATCATATATGGGACGCCTGGGTGGCTCGGCAGCTTGGCATCTGCCTTTGGCTCAGGGCATGATCCTGGGATCCAGGATCAAGTCCCTCATCGGGCTCCCTGTGGGGAGCCTGTTTCTCCCTCTGCCTCTGTGTGTGTGTGTGTGTCAATAAATAAATCTCTTTAGAAATAGATGGAATCATATAATATATAGCTCTTTGTCTTATTTCTATCACTTAGCATAGTGGTTTATTCATGTTATTTTTATATATTTTATTCCATTTTATTGCTGAATAATATTCCCTTGTATGGCTATACCACAGTTTATTTATCATTCATTAATTGGTAGATTTTGAATTGTTTCCAGTTCCTGGCTATTATAAATAATGCTACTAGGCACATATGCTTACAAATCTTTGTGTAGATATATGTTTTCATTTCACTTGGGTAGATTCTTTAGGGGCCAAGGGTAGGCTGCTCCAAGATGGGCCACTTTGACATAGAGATTATTTTGAGTTAAAGTAATCGAGGGGCATCTGGGTGGCTCAGTCAGTTAGGCGTCTGACTCTTAGCTCAGCTGTCTTGATCTTGGGTCATGGGGCAGTTGGGCTCTGCACTGGGAGTGGAGCCTCCTTAAAAAAAAAAAAAAAAAAGTAATAAAAACCCAACAGATTAAGGAGCAGCTCTCTACCTTCCCCACAACTGCCTAATTTTCATTGGAAAGGAGAGACTAATAGGATGGGAACTATTAACAGAGACTCTACTTAAGGAATTTATCTACATAATAGAGAAAGCTTATATTTCCAAACCTCTCCTTTCAACTTCTTGCTACTGAGCTTTCACCCCTTTGTATCCTCAGTCCTCTACCCTTAGCTTCATGTTGCTTCACCGTCTTTGGAATTTCGTATCTGTTGATTCCCTGTATGTATGCCTAATAAATTTTATTTTCTCCTGTTAATCTGTATCATGTCAATTTGATTCTAAATGCAGGTATAAGGACCATAGGACAGAGGAATGTCTTTCTGCCTAACAATTCCTACTACTACTTGTGTAAGTCCTCAGGCTCTGGTCAGATCCTCTTGGAGAGAAAGAGGTCAGGGCCATGCCATAACAATTGGGTACAGGGCAGAGATGGAAAATGGGGCCACCCCAAAGTGCTGCCATCATTCATGTCTCCCTCCAGAGAATGAGAACACAAGATCTCCCTCCAGCCTTCTCTAAGTATGCTGAGATGACAGGCTATCGGCCAGGAAGGGGGGGGGGCTGCCACCTGGTAGAAGTGAGATGGCATCTGACAGTGATATAATCTGGCAAAGCACCTGGGGAGATTACAAAATGTGACGTAGCTCCTGAAAGCTTCCTATGTTTCTGGCCATCTCCTGGTAGGGATATTGGGATATTTTCCAATTTTTGGCTTATGGCTTCTTCACAAAGGTTCCTTTCACAAAAGTTTTCTCAGGAGTGAACCCGTTAAAGATGAATAAGGAGAATGCCCCGGTTAGTTGTTTTCCACATTTGCCATACTCCTAAGGCCTTTCTTTGGTGTGACTTTTCTGGTGCTAAGTGAGACTAGAGCTCTGGCTGATGGCATTCCTATGTTCACTGCACTCAGATGGCTCTTTCCCAGTATGACCTTTCTGGTGTTTAGAGAGGTTTGAACTATAATAGAAAGGTTTTCCACACTTGTTACACTCATAAGGCTTTTCTCCAGTGTGAACTCTCTGGTGCTGAGGATGGAGCTTTCACTGAAAGCTTTCCCACACTGGCTGCACTCATAAGGCCCTTTTCCAGTGTGAGCTTTCTGGTGTTTAACAAGGTTAGAGTTATAACTGAAGGCTTTTCCACATTCACTGCACTCATAAGGCCTTCCTCAAGTGTGAACCTTCTGGTGCTGAATGAGGGCATAGCTTTGCCTGAAGGCTTTCCCACATTCCAAGCACTCCAGTATGAATTCACTGGTGTGGAACAAGGTTGGAGGGGCAACTGAAGGCTTTCCCACACTGGTTGCATTTATAAGCCCTTTCTCCTGTTTGACTCCTTTGATGCAGAGTAAGTTTGGAGGTTTGCTGGAAGGTATTTCCACATTCACTGCATTCAAAAGGCCTTTCTGTGTTGTGAACTTTCTGATGCTGAACAAGAGGAGAGCTATTAATGAAGGCTTTCTCCCATTCATTGCATTCATAAGGCCTTTCCCCAATATGTATTTTCTGGGGCTCAACAAAATTGGCAATACAGCTAAAGACTCTCTGGCATGTCTGCATTCATAAGGCCTTTCTTTGTTGTGAACTTTCTGATGCTGAACAACTTGGAAGCTGCGAGTGAAGGCCTTCCCACACTGGCCACACTCATTAAGGCCGTTCTCTAGTGTGAACTCTGGTGCTGAACGAGTGAATGTTTCCGGGTGAAGGTTTTCCCACATTCACTGCAACTGTGATACATTTGTCTGGTATGAACTTTCTGATGTGTCCTCAGTTTAAAAAGGTGCCTGAAGGCCTTCCCACATTCCTTAGACACATGGGATGTTTCTCCAGCGTGATTTTTTTGCTGATCAACAACAGTCAAGTTCTATTTAGAGAAGTTTCCCCCTGTGGGGCATCTGAAAGGTCTCTCTTTGGAGTGAGTTATCAGGTGGTCCAGGAGCATGAAGGCCTTCAGAAAGGCTTTCCCTCAATTGCTGCACTTGAAGGGCTTCTGTGTGGCATGGACTTCCTGCTGCTGCTGGCAGCTAGAGCTGTGTTGGAAGGCCTCCTTGTTCTTGGTGCTCCTGTGTGGCTTCCCCATGCTGTGGGTAGCCTGATGCTGCAGGAGGTCATGGCTGTCCAGGACATCATTAACATGTTCCCTGCATGTGAAGAGTTTTTCTCCACTGTGCTCTTCCATTTGGTGCTGGCGAGAGTTTGTACTGAGCCAGAACCCTCTCCCACACACCTCATACTTTTATAGTTTCTGCCTATGGTATATTCCTTGATGCTCAGCTAGTGTAATATGTCTTTCAAGACCAGACCACACATGTCACAGGTGTTGGCCTTCTGGGTAGAAGGACACGCCTTCGGGGTCCTGAACTGGGGCACTCCTTCTACAGAAACACTCTGTTCAAGAGGGGCTTCCCCTACTCCACACCAACAACCTGAAAGCAGAGAAATGTTGGTAAAGTTTATATAGGCTTTGTTTGGAGGAGGTAGCCCCTTTATAGATGTGGATCTGACAAATTTAGGAATGGGTCTGTAGGATCAAGTCAGGGTGAGGTACAGCTTGTGGTGCAGTACTAGGCCTAGGAAGGTGAAGATTCAGCATGTGAGAACACAGGTGTAGGGTTCAGGCTGGGAGGAGAGTCAGGGACTACAACTCCTCAGCTTTCAGCAAGAACCAACACAGGCAGGCACCATATCTCTGATATGAAAAGGGGACAGAGAGGAGTGTGCATGAGCCCAGGAAAATCCAGCTGTAACTGGGATCTGATGCTTAAAGCCTGTATGCGTGAGATACGTGCACATCTCATAATACATTGGCTATGGGTTAATATGGGACACTCCTGTAAAAGGAGGTGTGGAGTGGGCTTAGGAAGACACAGAGATCAGAGCAGTAGAGTCATCCACCACCCAGTATCCAGGGACAAAGCAGAAATGGCAGGAATGTGGTGTCTAGAATGAGGAAGGAAAGTGGAGTAAGGTATGGCTACTGGCCCCAGCAACAAACACGAGTGGAAAACAGGGAAGGTGCCCAGTACAGCTTGAACCCAGACCCAATGTCACCTCTTCTCTGGCTCCCACTCATCAGAGCCAGACCCCCTCTCAGTCTCTCTTACAGTGTATGGAGACATGTCCACTCTGTCAGGCTCCCAGGGTCTTTGTCCTGTTCCAGATGAGCAACCACACAGGACTTAGAGGTTGTAAGTCCTGGGAAAAAGATAGGGTGGGTGAGTGGCTGGCCCAGGTAACAGCAATCCAAGCTGCAACAGACCACAGGGAGCTCATGTAGTCTTTGCAACTGGGAAGAAAATTCAATGTTGCAAAATAAGTATCTCACAGCAAGAGCCCAGTGGTTGCCACAAGTAATAACCATGTTGGTGTCTAAAGTCTGTGACATAGCTAGGCTCCTGGAAATGCCTGATATAAAGAGGGGGTACGAACCTGGGCACAGCGGTGCCACTGATCTGAACAAACTCAGGCAGCCAACCTGAGACCCTGCAGTCCTGACCCCTTCCCCATAAAGAGAAGCAGATATTGGGGCTCCTCAGGGAAAGGAGCAGGCTGTGCCTGTGCCCCAGCTCTGCACACACAGCAGATAGTCCAGAGGACGAAGCAACACCCATGCTCAGCTGTAGGAAGACAGAGCTATTCCTGGGAAAAGAAGAAGGACAGAGACTAGAACTGAGGCTGGGGGTGAGGGTAGGGGTGGAAAGGCCTTACCCAGTGAGGCTACAAGTGCCAAATTCTCAAGCATCACCTTGCAATACAGGTGCCTCTGAGCCTCATCAAGGAGCTCCCACTCTTCCCAGGAGAAGTACACAGCCACATCTTCAAAGGTTCCCGAGCCCTGCCATGATGAGGACAGCTAAGTCAGCCAAACCAAAGACAGCAGAATAACTAACAAAAAAATACACAGATGAACCGATCGAGACCTAGATCCCACATGCTGTCTGGTGGGTAGTCTCTGACCCCCAAATCACCCCTGCCAACACACTCCTAGCTTCTCCTGAAGCTCCAATACCATGGGTGCCATTGTTTCCTTGTGTCACTGATCACTATGTCCTCCTTCACACAGCAGGGAGATGGGCAGGTAGTTGCCACAAGCTCTGACCTGGTTGTGGGGCCTCACTGCCTCTACCAGGCAATTCCCTTGGCTTCCCAGTTCCTGACTCCCAGAACAACCAAACTGGGGCTCATCTCACATAGGCCCCCCAGTACCAGGACTCCAGTCCATCAATTCACACCACCTCTGCATGTGCACGTCCATCTTTGTACCACACATTTCCAGACCCCACCAACATCCATGGCACATCTTCCTCCCACTCACCCTACATATCACTCTGCAAATGGTGTCCAGAATGTGGCTCACTTGGTGAGGTCAATCAGGATCTCATCCTGACCCAGACTTCCAAATGTCCCAACCTCCAGAGGTGGCATCCAGCCTTCCTTGAGTTTCTCTAATTGATCCTATTCCTACCTTTATCCCTTAGCCATCCAGACTGGGCCACAAAGACCTCTGGGACCTCCAGGTCTCTCTGCCTTTATTGATTCTGTCCCCTCACCATCCACAGTATTCCTCTCTCCTCGTAAGAATGCACATTCAAAGCCCGGCCCCACCACCTCCCACCCCAGGCATGGGATACCCCCAGGTGATTACCATTGAGCTAATCTGCTATCCTGACTAAAACCCTCAGGTCCCACAGAGGATGGCCAAGAAATGCTGGTGAGTCCATAGAAAAGTAAATAAACATCAGCCCTATTCCCACTGTCATGTTGCTTGCATCTCCAATATGCTTCAGCCTATCCCAAGGATCTTGGTCACGTTCTGGATCCTCTCATACACACACCTTCTCTCATGGCTGCTCCTCCCTTCATCTGACTTTGTGACACCCACCAACCCTGCCTAGGTACCCAGGCCAGTCACCCAGTCCTCAGCTGCTCCTGTGGGACATCTTTCACCATAAGCTAAAGATACCCCCTCCCAAATCTGAGCCAGAGCTCCACCTCAGTTCACAGGCTGACTGCTAACTGGATGTCCCCAAGTTGAATTCCTCAGTATAATCAGACATTCAATGTCCAGATGACCTGGAAGTCTTTAGGACATCTCAGCCTCGACAGGGTCAAAAATCTGCCTTCCGATCTTCCCTGAAACCTGCTACACTCAGCAACCTCCCCATCTCAATCGACGTATTTCAATTCTACCTTCTCCTAGTTGAGGCCAAAATCCATGGGGATTATCCCAGCCTCCTCCACTTTTCTGCACATCATAAAATCTGGCTGGCCTAAAAGAAAGATCCAAAACCCAACCACTTCTACCAACTCCAGTCACCAGGCCGACACCATCACCCACCTGATCTAGTAAAGAGCATCCTTATGGGCTTCCCTTTCTGCTCCCTAAACCTCACCCACCCCCAACCCCACCTCTGTTTTCCACTCTGCAGCCAAAGGGAGCCAGTGAACACCTGTGTCAGATCACATTTCTCCTCTCCTCTACCGCACACCTTCCATGGTTCCCACTAGTCTCAGATTACAGGCCAAGCTCCCCAGACTGCCATTCCAGGCCTGACTCCTGCCCACCAGACATAAAGAAGACCTATAGTTCCCTGGATACTCCCAGCTCAGCTTCATCTCTATAAGCATTTGCACATCCTGGTTCCTATGTCTGAAAGAGCTTCCCACATCTTGTCCCACTGGATTCCAGAATGGTGAAACTTTCCACATAACCCCCAGCCAGGACTCTGGACCCCGGGCTTGGGGTGATCCTAGGGTCCCAGAAGCAAAGAAAGAGAAATGAAGGTGGAGGAAGAGTCCAGGGACTCCCCACTCCCCTCTATCATGGGCCCGGGGTCCGGTGAGTGAGGGCGGCGGGCGCCCTCCACTCACCCGCGCCGGGTCCACCAGCGCCATCGCCGCCGCCATCGGACCCGGGCAGGCCCTGAGTGCTCAGCCGATCCCCACACCTCCACTGGGCCAGGTGCTTGCCCGCCACCCATCGCAATCGGGGCCTCAGTCAGAGGGGACGGAGGGTGAGTGCGGAAGAAGAGGATAACCCTGTTACAGGAGATCACGACTGGTACGAAACGCAGAAGCTGAACCCATCCTCTTCACTGTCCTCTCTGTCCGGGTCCCAAAGAGGCGCCTGGAGAGCAGCTCCGACAGAAAGCTCACGTCCCCAAGAGCGCTGTGTTACTACCAGCCAAAAGCAAACGAACTTCTACGACGGAGACGCCGGAAGTCCCGTGAGCCTCAGGAAATAGCTCTTCTTCTGTGCTGTGATTGGCTTATAGTTCACTGCCATCTCCCGTGGCCTTCTGGTCAATGTAGTTCTTGCCGAGGTCCGGCGCGAGGCGCCGGCGAGTTCTCCTAGGCAACGCCCAAGTGGCAACGCAAGGAGCACTGGGAAATGGAATAGTGCTTAAGTATGCCAACTGTATGTTTCAGCTTCCTCTTAAAGGGGCCACTCCAGATTTCTTCCTCCAGAGATGCAGGGAACCGCATTCTGGAGTGGAAGGACCAACCCTGAAGGGACCCCGGGGGAACAGGTTCATTTTTGCATTTTCCTAGGATGTAATATGAAGATAATACCTCCTTCATGGGGAGTTTTAATAACAATAAATGTTTCTTTAATTCAATGGTCCCTAAACTGTGGTTCGTGAATCAGCAGCATCAGCATCAGCATCACTGAGGAACTTGCTAGAAATGCAAGTTCTTGGGATGAGCCTAAACATTCTCTGCCTTGATAATCCCTCTTGGGGATTCTTTTTTTTTTTTTTTTTTTTTTTTAATTTTGTTTGGGATCCCTGGGTGGCACAGAGGTTTAGCGCCTGCCTTTGGCCCAGGGCGCGATTCTGGAGACCCGGGATCAAATCCCACGTCGGGCTCCCGGTACATGGAGCCTGCTTCTCCCTCTGCCTATGTCTCTGCCTCTCTCTCTCTCTCTCTCTCTCTCTGTGTGTGTGTGTGTGACTATCATAAATAAATATAAATTTAAAAAAAGGATTTTGTTTATTTGAGAGGAGGAGAGAGTGTGTGCAGGGGCAGGAGAAGAGGGAGAAGCAGGCTCCTAGCTGAGCAGGGAGCCCCACATGGGTCTCAATCCCAGGACCCCAGGATCATGACCTGAGCTAAATGTGCAGACACTTAACCCACTGAGCCACCCAGGTACCCGCCTCTTGGGGATTCTGATGCTTACCCAGAAGCATCTGTAACTCAAAATCCAGTGATGTAATTTTATAAACACTACGACTTTCCTCGTAAGAAGTGACATGAAAAGTGTTTAGCACAGGGCCAGATATACAGTGCTGTGAAACTTAGTAAAGGGGAACCTCAGTAAAATGGAGTGGAAGCAGGAGCTCTCACTTGGTACCACTGGAAGTCAAGAATTACCAACAGAAAGCAACCTTCTTGGGGCTCCTTCCCTCTTGGGGCACTTTGTACTATTGCCCAATAAACTTTGCTTTGCTACCTACAAAAAAAAATTATGAACAAAAGAATCTTCAACAGGAAAGAATCCTCAATTACAGGCCTCCAACAGGAAAAATGTACATCGCATCTCCTACAAGAAATGAATGGATCCTGCAACTCAGCCAATGAGAAATTGTCATCACCCTGAACTCTTCTCCAGTAGACTTTTTTCAAAACAGCCTCTCTAACTTCCTCCTGAATGAAGAAAATCTTTTTTGTTTTTTAATATTTTCTAAAAGTCTTTATTGGCAGCTCCGGTGACTCAGCGGTTTAGCGCCGCCTTCGGCCCAGGTCGTGATCCTGGAGACACGGAATCGAGTCCCGCATCGGCTCCCGGCATGGAGCCTGCTCCTCCCTCTGCCTGTGTCTCTGCCTCTCTCAAGAGAGAGACACACACAGATAGAGAGAGGGAGCCCAGTGCGGGAATCAATCCTAGATCCCAGGATCACGCCTGAGCCAAAGGCAGATGCTCAACTGCTAAGCCACCCAGGCGTCCCTGATTAAAGAAAATCTTAAAAAAAAAAAAAAAAAAAAAAGAATTGCAATTCTCTGCTATGCCCAAGTAAATCCATTTTTGCTGGTAAGGTAACCGTTTCATTTTTAAGGTTAACACTACTAAATAATAATAATAATAAACACTACTAAATAAATGAGAGTTATTGTTATTGTTCTTATCATTATCATTATCATCATGGTCCCAAGGCTCTCACAGCACTGCCAGGGGAGGGGAAATTGGAAACACCTCCCTAGAAAATTATCATTGACATATATTAAAAATATAAAATGCACTCATCTTTGATTTAGCAAGTAGACATATAGGCAATGTTCAAAATTTTTTTAAAGTATATTCTTGTACTGTGGTAGGCAGAATATAATGACCCCAAAGATGTCTGGAAAGATATCCAGGTCTTAATCTCCAAAACATGTAAATATGTTATATTACATGGCAAGGCGGAACCATTTAAGGTAGATGGAATTAAGTTGATAATCACCTGACTTTGAGATGTGGAGATTATTCTAGATTATCTGAGGTGGTGGGTGGGCAGACAATGTAATAGCAAAGGTCCTTAAAAGTGGAACAGGGATGAGACCACCTGGGTTACTAAGCTGATTGAGCATCCAACTCTTGGTTTCAGCTCAGGTCATGATCCTGTGGTCATGCAATCAAGCTCCATGCTCAGCATGGAGTCTGCTCGAGATTCTCTCTCCCTCTCCCTCCCTCTCTGTTCTTCCACCCCTCTCCCCACTTGCACTCATACACTCTGTCACTTTCTCTAGAATAAATAAATAAAATCTTTTTGAAAAGTGGAACAGGAAGGCAGTACTGATTGAGAGTCAACAGTGCTGCAATATGAGAAAGACTCAAGTTGCCATTGCTGCTTTTGAAGATGGAAAGCCATGAACTAAAGCATATTGAAGCCTCTAGAGCCTGAAATAGGCCAGGGAACAGATTCTACCCCAGAACCTCCAAAAGGAATGTAGCAGTGACTACACCTTGATTTTATAGCAGTTGACACAAATGTCAGACTTCTGACATGCAGAACTATGAATTTTAAAAATAGTTTATATTGTGTTTCTTTCTTTTAGGTACTCATGTGATTATACTGGACTCATCTAGATAATCCTAGATAACCTTTCCATTTCATGATCCTTAACTTAATCACATCTGTAAAGTCACCATAGGAAGTAACATATTAACCGGTTCTAGAGATTAGGGTGTGGACATCTTCAGGGGACCATGATTCTGCCTACCACCCAAAACTCACACAGCTATTAAATAGATGCCAAAATTATGAAAGCCACAAAGATATCTGACACTCCAGGTTCTCTAGAAAACACACACACACACACACACACACACACACACGCCAGATTTGGCAACCATGTTTAAATTTCCTGCTTCTCTTCTCCACTTTTGGGTTGGGGCAACCATGCTTCATTGGTCTAAGACTGATCAGCCATGAAGGCCACATCTGCTAAGGTCACCAGGAACCCAGCCTCCCCAATAGAAAACTCCCTGGTTTCTGTTGGAGAGATGATTACTATCAGGAAAATAACTGAGAAGAGCACATGATGCAGGACAACTTTGCTCAGTGACCTTGGCCTTAGACATGAGCTGAGCCTCTATAGGTATTGCAGGCAGTGGTCTTGCCTTCTAGGCTCTGGTCTCTCCATTCTCTATGTGGTACAGTCAAACTCTGCTCAGATGGCACTCCCTCCTCCATTCTGTGCCTTACGATGATCTTGGTGTGGGTTGGGTACTTCTTCACATCTGTGTGTCGGGCACACCCAGAAATGATTCTATGGGCTCCAGAGAAGAGCAAAGAGACTGATATTTGGGTGAGAAGGGAACCCAGCCAGGCCACAGCACAGGGGTGTCTTCCCAGAGATTAATCCACAAGATAGGTGCATGCAAAGAAGAGGCAGCTTCTCCCACTAGCTTATCTGCAAATGGGATTCTCTCAGGCCTCAGTCTAGTGATAGGCGTGCCAAAGTGGATAGAAAGCTGATAACACCAAGGCTCCAAATCCCCAGAGGAAACAAGTGCCCACCCACTTCTAAAATCCTGCATTTCAGGATCTGTGAGCTACACAGGGAATGTACTAGTTTCCTATTGCTGTTGTAACAAATTACCATAAACCAAGTGGTTTAAAACCACACAACTTTACTCTTGCAATTCTAAAGGCTAGAAGTGTGAAATTAACCTAGCTGGGCTAAAACCAAAGTGTTATACAGCTGGTTTCTTCTGAGGCTTTAGGAGAGAATCTGTTCATTACCTTTTCCAGCTTGTTGAGGAAGCATGCATTCCTTGGCTCTTCCTTCCTCATATCACTCCAACCTCTTACTCCTGCACTGCATCTACTTCCTCTTTTGACTTTCTGTTTCCACAAAAATGTATTTTTTCACTGACATTTAATTTTCAGATAGCAGAGGAACCTAAAACAGTTTTATGGGGGGGGATTAATTTCAGATTATAATTACGACTTTTTGTTAAGTTCTTTATGGGGCAGCCTTGGTGGCACAGCGGTTTAGCGCCGCCTGCAGCCCAGATCGAGTCCCACATAGGGCTCCCTGCATGGAGCCTGCTTCTCCCTCTGCCTGTCTCTCAGCCAGATCCAGAAGGGCCTTGGTCCCAATGGACTCAACAGGGACCCACTGGAGTGAAACACATTTACCAACAAGACCATGGTCAGCAAGCAAAGCCTGATGCCCACCTCAAGTCCAAAAACACCCTTACGGGGAACCCAAGAATGTCCTTAGAATCACATTATGGAACAGGCCCCTCTGGCCTCTCAAGGTCCCCTATTCTTCCTGAGAAAAGCCACAGCAATGTTATCAAAGGTCACCAAACCCTGCAATAACAAGCAGGTGGGCAGTTGACTATGGTACAAGTTCTGGGTGTGTGATCCAGGCCTCTAGTTCCCATCTTTTTTTTTTTTTTTTTAAGATTTTATTTATTTATTCATGAGAGACACACACAGAGAGAGAGAGGTAGAGACATAGGCAGAGGGAGAAGCAGGCTCCACGCAGGAAGCCCGGCGTGGGACTCAATCCCAGGTCTCCAGGATCAGGCCCTGGGCTGAAGGTGGCACTAAACCGCTGAGCCACCCGGGCTGCCCTAGTTCCCATCTTAACAGCCACCTCCCTGATACTCCCCCCAGCACCTCTCCCCAGTACACTCAAGGAGCTCCCCCAGGATTCCTCATCTGAGACACTGATTCCGTGCTGGGCCCCCTATGCTGGCCCTGATAGGTTTTAGACAGTCTTTTTTGTCACATCCTGAGGCCCTGTCATCTGTTCCAATGTTCTTTCCTCAAGCTTCCTAGAGATCCCTCAGCACATAACAGCCAGAGGGACTGTGGGCAAATGGCAATTGGTATCTACAAATCTATGTGAAACCAAGCCTCCTTGAAACTGCATCTGTGATCATCACCCTTAATCTCCATCCTGGGCCTAACTTCATCTAGCTCTCCAGTATCAACCTCAGAGTCCCCTCTCTTCCTCCAGTGGTTGTCTGTAACCGAGGCCCTTAAATCCTACCTCCTAAATCTGGTACCCAGGCCTTACCCTGGTCCAAGCCCCTACCTAGCCCATTACTCCTTGGACACTTCCAGCCAGACCTTTCTCAAGAACACCAGACCTGTGAGTCTTGCTTACATCACCTTTCCACTCAATTGTCTTCAGGCAACTCAGACACAACCCCAACTTTTCCTCTAGGACCTGTTTTCTCTTTCCCCTTTCCCATTTCTGTGGAAGGCAGTCCATTCTTTCAACTACTCAGGGTACAAAACCTGGAGTCCTTCTGGATCTCTCATCTATTTCTCACCTTTCTTTGATCCATCAGCAAATCCAGCTGGTCGGCCTGCAGGAGAGATCCAGAAGCTGATTACTTCTCCCACATCTTTTGCCACATCAGCAGAAGTCCAGGCTGCCACCATCTCCATGTTTGCAGTTGTTTCCTTCCTTTGTCCCCACCTACTTCCACCTTCATCTGCCCCCCCATCACATCTCCACATGGAAACTAAAAGTATATTGCTCAAATTAGATCATGTCCCTCCTCTATTCACAGATCTCAGGTCACACCGTCCTCAGGTTAAAGGCCTAGCGTGAAACCTTATCCCCTGGAGCTTTCTGGTCCCACCAGAAGTAAAGGACTTCAAGTTTCCCCAATGCCCTCATCTCTGGATGGCCTCCAAACCTTTGCACATTCAGGTCCCTCTGCCTGGAACAACTTCCATGCTTCATTCCAAGGCTACTAAAAATGGGGTGCACACTCCCCACTCTCCCAATCTGGAGAGAAAAAGATGACCCCAAGTCAGACGCCCTCAGTTTCGCTTTAGGACACTGGGGCTTGGAATCCCGTCAGGCGGAAGCTTGGGAGACCTCCCTTACCCATGCTATGCCAAGTCCACCAGTGCTGCCTCAGAAGGGCACCCGGCGCAATGGACCCAGTCTGACCTACGTGCCAGGTCCTTTCTGACAACGCTGCTGACGAGCCTCAGACATGCCTTGGTTCAACCTACCCTCCAGGCCTCCAATTCCCGACATCCCTCGTCGTGCCTCTAGGTCTTTGTCCTGATGACACGTTACCGCTGGACCCTTAGAAGTAGTATTTACAGTGGGAACTACACTACCCAGAAGATGCTGCGCTGTGCCGGGCATATCGATTCGTACCACGCCGGGCCAGGGCCGAACTTCCGGCGTTGCCCTGAGGTTTTCCTTTGACTGGCTGTGCTCCTATTCAGAGGCCCGGATCCTTCGGTTGGGGACGTGTTCTGGAAACTATAGGGGGTCAGCATCCAGGGCTTGAGGTGCTCGAAGTGTAGAAGATGAGGAGAGCTCCTTTTTGCGCCCTTTGCGCCTGCGAGCTATGGTCCCCACCTCCTCCAGCGTCGATTTTCTCGGAAATGGAACCGACGCCCAGGAGGATGTCCGCCGGGACCTCCGCAAGAGCCGGTCCAACCCCGCGATCTTCCTAGAAAAGGCGCCTTGGGCCTCACCTACTGAGTGGGAGACGGAGGCTCGGAGGGGCTGGCTCCCCGCAGTCCAGACTCCACCAGCCGTGGTGGAACTGAGGGCGGAAGTCTTTTTCCAGCGGTCCATTCCCAACGGGTGCCCTCGCCGCGTCTCTCTTCTCGGTCTCCGGGTTACCATGGGAACAGTAGCGCTATCGGAAGTCTTTGGCAAGTGAAGGGTCCTGTTTACAGAAGCCGGGCAGTACCCCTAACCTCAAGGTCCTGCAGCGCCGACGTTGGTGGATGAGTGTGCCGTGGGATTCCTGCCGTTTCCATTTTCTTGTCTGAGATGATAGGAGTCACTCTCGTTTTGTGCTTTTGTGTCCCAGGTTACTGGTCATTATGCTGCCATAAAAGAGAGGGAGGGGCTTGAAAGGGTTTTTCAGTCGGGCTCCCTCCACGGAGACTGCTTCTCCCTCTATCTGTCTCTGCCTCTCTCTTTGTCTCATGAATAAATTAAAAAAAAAATTTAAGGGTTTTTCATGGTTAGAGACAGAGACATGCAGAGACTTGGTGAGCTTAAACCAGGAGCCATCAGGGAACCTCAAATACTTACCACATCTGGTGAGGAAAGAGAGCCTGATAGGAGAGTTCTGGCTGCAGTATAGGCTTTCTTTAGATGGTTTCTTTGGCTGTTGTGTGAACACAGGGGCAAGAGCAAAAGCAGGGCGGCCTGAGAGGAGCTTCAGCAATAGTCCAGGCATGTAATGATGCCCTAGACCAGAGGTGTAGCCCTGGGTCAGACTTAGGAGGTGGTGGTCCTGAGGAGGAAAAAAATGTGAGAGGATGTGACAGGGAAGGGTCCAGAGAAGTTCTGCACACTGCTGAGGCTCCTCAGTGGGACTGCAAGCCTTATAGGCATGCTGGTATAGAATGATGATGCAATCTACTGTCACAAACTGATGAGTCTGTCATGAACAGCGGGGACAAAGGCTTTGTGTTGGGGTTCTAGGGAAAGTTTGAGCCTGGGGCTATTGTCATAGGTCACACTGTGTGGAATGTCCAGGGAACCACCAGGAAGTAGAGCATACACAGTTTGTATCCATGGGGTTGGCTCCATAATCCATGGTCTCTCTGTGCCATGGATTCTGCTTTCTTTCTCCAGCAGATACTTCCTTAAAACTGCCACTGCCAGTCTCTGAGGGTCCTGTTGTCATTGCTTGCAAGGGATAGATTGAAGGGCCAGGGGAAGCCCCTGGCTATTCCTGAAAAACCTCTCTCAAAGTTTCATTTTGTTACATCATTCCTCCTCCCTCAACATTAATGATTAAGATGAAACTAGCTTCTTGACTTTTGCAGAAAGGTCACATAGTCAGGGCAGGGGCCTTACCTGTCCTGTCCTCCATAGGACTTGTGGCCACTCCATCTCACAAGGTCATTTTGACAGAGCATGACAAGGAGTCATGGGTGTCTAGCTGAAAAGGTGCAATTCTGGCCATGACAAGATAATCCCGGTAGAGGCTGGGCCTTGCTGAGTGAAATTTGGGTGTGGGCTAAGGCCTGGTCTAGGTTGGATTGTGCCTAGCCATGGTCCTGTATGATATCACTATCCTGTTACCAAAGTCATTGTCTCAACCTCAGTCCAACTTTCTTTACATCTTTTTGAAAATTGCTTCCTCTTGCCTTCTCTTCCTGATGTCTAGTTCCTACCTCTCTGACCTCAAGTTTTATCTAGTAACTACTCTCCCCATGCTGGGTCCCCTAGTGCTAGCTTCTGTTTAGCTGTTAGGAGATGTTCATGTATTGGTAAATAATCCTTGGAAGCCTAATCCTAAGAGATGGCTGGATGTTAGGTCTATGTCTGGATTCTTTCTGCACAGGATTTGCCTGTCCCAGCACCCCTACGGCATCATGTTTGCAGAGGGTGAGCAGCAGCCACACTGAATCTTTGACCCTGATGAGATATTTTGCACTGGTGTGGGTAGACATGGTACCAACAGGTCTTGCCATCCCCCACCCCTGCCCGATCCTGCCTCCCTTAGTTTCTTATGAACCCAGGGAATCAGCTCTTAGCTTATTAGATACCATTTAATGATGGATCCATCCCCACCCACTTACCATGACATATAGAAAGGGCATTTGCCTATTTTCAGGTAATTCATATAGAAGGGAAGATAAGGAGGTACTGTTGGAATAAGATGTTTCTAGAAAAATCATATCGCAGGTCTGGTCTGTGGAGGCCGAGAAAAATTAAGGCCATTCCACTTTAAGTTCAGCGTTAGCAGGAATCCCTGGGTGGCGCAGTGGTTTAGTGCCTGCCTTTGGCCCAGGGCGCGATCCTGGAGACCCGGGATCGAATCCCACGTCGGGCTCCCAGTGCATGGAGCCTGCTTCTCCCTCTGCCTGTGTCTCTGCCTCTCTCTCTCTCTCTCTCTCTCTCTCTCTGTGACTATCATAAATAAAAAAAAAAAAAAAAAAAAAAAGTTCAGCGTTAGCACAAGTACAGCCATCCCAGGCCCCTGTGAATAAGAGCTGAAATTTACATTACTTCAGTTACAGGGGGGAAAAAAATAGCTTACAGTTAACTTCCTAGAAAGCCCTATATTAGAATGAAAACAGAGCCCAAGCCAGTGGCAGGAAGCCCCATATTAGAATGAGAACAGAGCTCAATGCCCTTGAAAGCCCCATTTCAGAATGTAAACAGAACTTGAGAAATTCCTCCACCCATTCTGGAGGTCCCTTAGACCAGCCCATAAAACTCAGCTGAAACCCACCTCAGGGTCCAAGTCCCTGCTCCGCTGTGTCAGGTATACTTGGACCCAAGCTCGAGCTTGTAAATAAACCCTCATGTGTTTGCATCAGTGTCGGCTCCTTGGTGGTTCCTTGGATTCGCAATCTTGGGCACAACAGGTCTCCCAGTGCTGGTCCTTCTAGCCAGAAGGTCCACCCCTATAACCCAGGTGGTTAAGTCTTCAGAAACTTTGTCCCCAGAGAAGCATGGGAACAGACCCTGGGCAGAAACTACACAAGTGTGGAGAATACTAGAGAGAATTCTGGTTCCACTTAAATGTTCAACTGAAAAAGTTGACTTCAGTATGGAGAGAAACCTGTCACCTGTGGTGAGCGCATACTCCAGAAAAGCTGTGTATGTGCAAGAATGTCCTAGACAGCCATGACATAACACCCAGCTACCCACAGTGATAGGAAGCCATGAGGGAGCAGCACCAAGCTCAGGAAAGCCTTCCCACCCAGCCCCAATATTGGGCAGTTCCCAAAGTCCATACTGCAGGGAAGCCCTTCATATGCAGCATCTCAGGGACAGGCTTCTTGAAGAGGTCTACCCTTCTTAGCCACCTACTCCCCCTAAAGAGAGATTATATAGATGCCCAACAAATAGAAATGTCTGCAAGGAGAAATCAATGCTTATTGATCACCAAAAAACTCACACTAGAGGGGATCCCTGGGTGACTGAGTGGTTTAGCCCCTGCCTTCCGCCCAGGGCATGATCCTGGGGTCCCGGGATCGAATCCCACATCGGGCTCCTTGCGTGGAGCCTGCTTCTCCCTCTGCCTGTGTCTCTGCCTTTCCCTCTCTCTCCCTCTCTCTCTCATGAATAAATACATTTTTAAAATCTTAAAACAAAATTCACACTAGAGAATCATCCTATATGTGTCAGGAGAGTAGGAAGGCCTTCAGCCACACATGTTGTTGTGCCCAAGATTTCGAATCCAAGAAACCACCAAGGAGCCGACACCAATGCAAGCACTGAAGGGTTTATTAGCAAGCTCAAGCTTGGGTCCAAATATACCCAACACAGCGGAGCAGGGACTTGGACCCCGAGGTGAGTCACAGCTGGGGTTTTTGGGCTGTTCTAGGAGATTTCCAGAAGGGGTGAAGGAATTTCTTAAGCTCTCTTTTCATTCCGATATGGGACTTTCTGCCCCGGGCATTGAGCTCTGTTCTCATTCTGATATGGGACTGTCTGCCACAGGCATTAAGCTCTGTTCTCATTCTAATATGGGGCTTTCAGGGGCGTTAAACTCTGTTCTCATTCTAATATGGGGCTTTCAGGGGCGTTAAACTCTGTTCTCATTCTGATATGGGGCTTTCAAGGGCATTAAGCTCTGTTCTCATTCTGATATGGGGCTTTCAAGGGCATTCTGAGGTTTTTCCTGTAACTTAAGTAGGGTAAAGTTCAGCTCTTATTCACAGGGGCCTGAGATGGCTTTACTTGTGCTAACGCTGAACTTGAGGTGGAATGGCCTTAATTTTCTCAGCCTCCACAATGTAAACTGAAAAAGTATCAGAAAATTCATTCTGGGGAAAGGCCTTACAAGTGCATGGAGTGCAGAAAAGCTTTCTGCCAAAGTTATACTCTAAATAAGCACCAGGGGGATCCCTGGGTGGCGCAGCGGTTTAGCGCCTGCCTTTGGCCCAGGGCGCGATCCTGGAGACCCGGGATCGAATCCCACATCGGGCTCCCGGTGCATGGAGCCTGCTTCTCCCTCTGCCTGTGTCTCTGCCTCTCTCGCTCTCTCTGTGTGACTATCATAAATAAAAAAAAATAATAATAAATAAAAAAAAAATAAAAAATAAAAAAAAAAATAAATAAATAAATAAGCACCAGAAGATCCACACTGGTGAAAAGCTCTATGAGTGTAGCAAATGTGGGAAAGCCTTTGGCCACAAGTCTAACCTTATGAACTAACAGAAGGTTCACACTGGAGAAGTGCCCTATGAGGTGGAGCCTTTAGTGAACCCCGAGCTCTTGTTCAGCACCAGATTGTTTACACCAAAGAAAGGCCATGTGAATCTGGCAAATGTGGGAAAGCCTTCAGCCATCAATTCCACATAGTCCCACACCACAAAGTGTAGATGTGAAAGGCTTATGAGTGTACCAAACGTGGCAAAGCCTTAAGCCAGAGTGCCTACTTTGTTCATGATAGAGTTCATGCTGGAGAAAGATGTTACAATAAGTGCACTAAATGTGGGAAAACTTAGCCAGCTCTCAACCTGTATTCACCATGAGAAAGCTCACATGAGGGATCCCTGGGTGGCTCAGCGGTTTAGCGCCTGCCTTTGGCCCAGGGCGCGATCCTGGAGACCCGGGATCGAATCCCACATCGGGCTCCCGGTGCATGGAGCCTGCTTCTCCCTCTGCCTGTGTCTCTGCCTCTCTCTCTCTATCTCTGTGTGACTATCATAAATAATAAATGAAATAAATAAATAAATAAATAAAATGGTTTAAGAAAGATTTAAAAAAAAAAAAAAAGAAAGCTCACATGAGAGAAAGTTCTTGCAAGTGCAACGAGGGTGGGAAAGCCTTTAGCTACAGATTTAATTTCACTATACACCAAAGTTCAGGGACACCTGGGTGGCTTAGTGGTAGAGCATCTGCCTTTGGCTCAGGGCGTGATCCCGGATCCAGGGATCAAGTCCCACACCGGGCTCCCTACAAGGGACCCTGCTTCTCTCTCTGCCTATGTCTGCCTCTCTCTCTCATGAATAAATAAATAAATCTTTAAAAAAAATAAACACCAAAGTTCACACCTGATAAAGCTTTTAGGAGTGCAGTCAGCGTCAGAAAATTTTCAGCCCAAATGGCACATGTGTTCATCTCCAGTCTCTGCATGGGAGAAAGTCACATGAGTGTAGTGAATCTAGAAGAGGATGGCTTGTCACTGTGGCTTCCTTCAGGTTGAAATTAATCACAGAGGATAAGCCCTGCATGAGCAGCCTTCATGAGGTAACCTCCAGCAATAGTTAAACCTTATGCACCAGAACACTACCCCTGAGGAAGTGATCTATGTGTGGGTGTTTTGTGGTCAGCCCACATAAGTGAGATAGACCCACACACACCAAAATTTGGTTCAAAAGCTGATGATGTATACACCAAGAGAATTTAAGAGAAAGTTTACTCATACAGCGAACTCCTGGGGAGATCTGGACAGTCACCAGCAGGTCTAGGCTGACTAGGCAGAGCAGTGAGTCAGGTGGAGTAGATCAGGTCTTGTTGCCTACTGGAAGGAGCTGTGGAAAAGTTATTGCATGGAGGCTGGAGATTTGTGACATTTAAAGTTCTCACTGGTGCCAAAGGAGAAGGAGCATGCACAAAGTTGCCTGTCAACCTGTCCACATATGGAGCCAAAAGAGAAATGGAGGGTGAGGTTTAGAAAGAAATCAGCAGCCAACCATCAGAAATGGAGTTACTCTTTTCCTCTTTAGAGCAGGAAAGCCTCTGCTGTCTGAGCTATATTGTGTCTGTGACCTGGTGGGATCTGAACAAGCAGCACTCTGCCTTCTGCTGTCTGTGACACCTGGAACTGTGCTGCAGTCATGCCTGTGTTGCTCAGGAAAATCTACGACTGAGTTCCCCTGGAGGGAATCTCACTTGTCCTGAGCTGGTTTGGGGTTTCATATCTATCATCCATGACTGTGTTAGGCATGGACCCATGCCAATTCTGGCCAAGGAGACCTGAGGAGTCTCTGGAGGGATTCTGGGGAAAGTTTCCTTTCTTCATAGATGTCAGCTTTTTGTTTCATGATGAATTTAATGAGTCCCTGAAGTAACATTCAAACCAGGTTGCTTGCTTTCTCTTTCTTTCTTTCCTTTTTATTTTTATTTTAAAAATATTTTATTTATTTATGAGAGAGAGAGAGAGGCAGAGACACAGGCAGAGGGAGAAGCAGGCTCCATGCTGGGAGCCTGAGGTGGGACTTGATCCTAGGTCTCCAGGATCACACCCTGGGCTGAAGGCTGTGCTAAACAGCTGAGCCACCCGGGCTGCTCTTTCTTTCCTTTTTTTTTTTTTTTTTTTCTTTCTTTCCTTTTTAAGTAGATTCCATGCTGAGTGTGGAGCCAATCTGGGACTTGAACTTGACCCTGAGATCAAGACCTGAGTTGAGATCAGGAATTGGTCACTTAGGGCAGCCCGGTGGCTCAGCGGTTTAATGCTGCCTTCAGCCCAGGACATGATCCTGGAGACCCGGGATTGAGTCCCATGTCGGGTTCCCTGTGTGGAGCCTGCTTCTCCCTCTGCCTGTGTTTCTGCCTCTCTGTGTGTGTGTGTGTCTCTCATTAATAAATAAACATAATCTTTTTTAAAAAAAAAAGAATTGGTCACTTAACTGACTGAGCCAGCCAGGCACCCCAAAACCAGCTTTCTTGGACTACTCTTGACTCTGATAATAAGTGCATTACTTTAAAAAATCATTTTAAATCTCCATCTCTGGAGCACCTGGCTGGCTCAGTTGGTAGAGCATACAACTCTTGATCTTGGAGTTGTGAGTTCAAGCTCCACATTGGATGTAGAGATTACTTAAAAAATAAAATAAATCTCCAGAGGCACCTGGGTGGCTCAGTGGTTGAGCATCTGCCTTTGGCTCAGGACATGATCCTGGGGTCCTGGCTCCCCGATCAGGCTCCCTGCAGGGAGTCTGCTTCTCCCTCTGCCTATATCTCTGCCTCTCTCTGTCTCTAATGAATAAATAAATAAAATCTAAATAACAAAAATAAAATAAATCTCCATTGCTTTATTTATCAAGAGGAGATTGAGATATTGAGATCTTAATCATGCCAGCATAAAAACGAGCACGTATTGTTGGGCCCCTCCTCCAACATCTGCCTCAGGGGCAACTGGGGATTGCAATGCATGCCTCTGTCTAGTTGTGACATCATTGTATTACTACCCTAAGGCTTCCTGTATGAAGAGCACTACAAGCAAAAATTTGTGGTCAGGTCAGAGTGACTTAAGGACCTTGAGCTCTTTGTGAGAAAGGGGATGGTTGATCTGATATCCTCCGTTGTCAGAAATGAGAAACAAGTAGGTTCCTTGTTGTTAGAACATACCCCATTTTCCCAGAAGTCTTGAGATGAAGCTGACTTTTGTGGCATGGCCCTGGGAGGCTGGACTCCTATGTGCAGGTGTAAGTCAAGTGGGTGATATCTGTGTTTAAAGAAGCATCATGAAATTACAGAGAGTTGAGGGTGCCTGAAAAATACCCTCACAGTCCCCTCACAGAGGGGACACAGTCTGTTTAAAGGGACTCACCTGCTCCATTGTCATGCTGCATGGGGTGTGCAAAGCTTCCAGGATCTATAGACCTATGTATATAAAGATGAAATAATTGGGCCACCTGGCTGGCTCAGTCAGTAGAGCATGTGACTCTTGATATTGGGGTTGTCAGTTCAGGCCCTATGTTGGGCATAGAGCCTACTTGAAGGAAGGAAAGGAGAGAGGGAGGAAGTGAGGAAGGAAGGAAGGAAGGAAGGAAGGAAGGAAGGAAGGAAGGAAGGAAGGAAGGAAGGAAGGGAGGGAGGAGGGAAGGAAGGAGGGAGAGAGGGAAGGAGGGAATAACTGAAATTCCCATTGCCTCCCTCTGTCTTCTGCTCAGCGGCCATCACAAAGGCAGTAACTAATGGCCTGAGAGCATGCACCTGACCAGACTTGCTAGCACTAATAGCCATCATTGCATTCTAGCTCTTGCTGGTACTGGACTGGCCCTCCCAATGTATACAGACAGAAATGGATCAACAGACAGTTGCTGAGTATTCTGATGTTGAAGAAAAGACAGAGGTATGGGTTTTATGTAGAATCTCCTGATTTTATAAATGCTGACATCATTTATGTAAACAATGTTAATTTACATATGATAAAATTCTCTTAGGGGTACCTGGGTGGCTCAGTTGGTTAAGCATCTGCCTTCAGCTCAGGTCATGATCTCGGGGTTCTGGGATCAAGCCCCGCATTGGGCTTTCGGCTCAGTGGAGAGACTGCTTCTCCCTCTCCCTTTGCGATCTCTCTTGCTCTCTTTCAAATAAATAAAAATTTTAAAAATATATAAATAAATAAAATTCTTCTAATTTTTTATTTTTTTCTCATTAAACTTTTGTTTTAATGGGTCTCAAAATTCTGTGACAGATTTTTGGTCAAGTTGTTTCCATTAAAAAGTACTGATTTTAGGGATCCCTGGGTGGCGCAGCGGTTTGGCACCTGCCTTTGGCCCAGGGCGCGATCCTGGAGACCCGGGATCGAATCCCACGTTGGGCTCCCGGTGCATGGAGCCTGCTCCTCCCTCTGCCTCTCTCTCTCTCTCTCTCTCTCTCTGTGAGTATCATAAATAAATAATTTTTTTAAAAAGTACTGATTTTAAAAACTAAAAACTTAAAACTGCCACACATGCACAAACACACACACACACACACACACACACAAACCACAAATGGTCCGCAAAACATTCTCCTTTCCTTCTGAAGTTTTTACGATGCTTTGTTATCATTAACCAGTCTTTTACTATTAAACTTAAATGGCCGATTGACACAAACAGTTCTGAGACCATTCTTCCACCACTGATTAAGACCAGGGTGGCAGGTATTGGGGATAATATTCATTTAGCCTTTTGAGCTTTCTGGGCAGACTTGGTGACTTTGCCAGCTCCAGCTGCCTTCTTGTCCACTGCTTTGATGACACCCACAGCAACCGTCTGTCTCATGTCACAAACAGCAAAACGGCCCAGAGGAGGATAGTCAGAGAAGCTCTCAACACACATAGGTTTGCCAGGAACCATATCAACAATGGCAGCATCCCCAGATTTCAAGAACTTGGGACCATCTTCCAGCTTCTTTCCAGAACAACGATCTATCTTTTCCTTCAGCTCAGCAAACTTGCAAGCAATGTGAGCTGTGTGACAATCCAGCACAAGTGCATATCCAGCACTGATTTGGCCTGGATGGTTCAGGATAATCACCTGAGCTGTGAAGCCAGCTGCTTCCATTGGTGGGTCATTTTTGCTGTCACCAGCCACATTGTCATGATGAACATCTTTGACAGATACGTTCTTGACATTGAAGCCCACATTGTCCCCAGGAAGAGCCTCACTCAAAGCTTCATGGTGCATTTCAACAGACTTTACTTCAGTTGTAACATTGACTGGAGCAAAGGTGACCACCATGCCAGGCTTAAGAACACCAGTCTCAAAAAAAAAAAAAAAAAAAAAAAAAAAAAAAAAGAACACCAGTCTCCACTCGTCCCACTGGGACAGTACCAATACCACCAATTTTGTAGACATGTTAGAGAGGCAGACACAAGGGCTTATCAGTTGGACGAGTTGGTGGCAGAATGCAATCCAGGATTGCAAGCAGTGTGGTCCCACTGGCATTCCCATCTTTACGGGTGACTTTCCATCCCTTGAACCAAGGCATGTTAGCACTTGGCTCCAGCATGTTGTTACCATTCCAACCAGAAATTGACACAAATGCTACTGTGTTGGGGTTGTAGCCAATTTTCTTAATGTAGGTGCTGACTTCCTTAACGATTTCCTCGTATCTCTTCTGGCTGTAGGGTGGTTCAGTGGAATCCATTTTGTTAACACCAACAATTAGTTGTTTTACACCCAGTGTGTAAGCCAGAAGGGCATGCTCACGGGTCTGCCCATTCTTGGAGATACCTGCTTCAAATTTACCAACACCAGCAGCAACAATCAGGACAGCACAGTCAGCCTGAGATTTGCCTGTAATCATGTTTTTGATAAACTCTCTGTGTCCTGGGGCATCAATGATGGTCACATAATACTTGCTGGTCTCGAATTTCCACAGGGAGATATCAATGGTGATACCACATTCACGTTCAGCTTTCAGTTTATCCAAGACCCAGGCATACTTGAAGGAGCCTTTTCCCATCTCAGCAGCCTCCTTCTCAAAATTTTCGATAGTTCTTTTGTAGATCCCACCACATTTGTAGATCAGATGGCCAGTAGTGGTAGACTTGCCCAAATCTACGTGTCCAATGATGATGATGTTGATGTGAGTCTTTTCCTTTCCCATTTTGGTTTAGGTTTAACGGTGGTTTTCATGACACCTGTGTTCTGGTGGCAAACCTGTTGCGAGAAAGCCTAATTTTTAATTTTTAAAAAAGATTTAGTATTAGGAAGAGTGTTCTAAAAAGATTCATGGCAGCCATACTCTCAGTTTAAAAAGGCAAATGTACTTTATTAATATTATAAAAATCTAATAGAAACAGAAAGAAGAAAAGGGAAATCTATGCATAGATGAGGGCAATAGTAAGCAGTAAAGGAGAATAAGACAAAGTTACATCAAATTGAGTACTTACAATATTCAACCTCATTAGCTAAGGAAGCCCTGTGGAGATAGCCAGGCTGGAGCCCCCACTAAGAGGCCTGGGTGGAGCATCCTCCCCTCAGGTGAGACTTCCAACTGACCATCCCCATAAAGGTCGTATTTATAGGGCAAAATGATGAGTACTGAAATTAAACGTGTTTGCCTACATGCACTTTGGAGTGGGGTGTATTTCTATTTTATCATGTCTTTACATCTTCAAGGACCCTAGACCATATATACCTGTCTGCTGGATTCCATTCTGGGGGGCCCACCCAGCCTAGAGTCAGAGGAGATACAAGATAAAATTTATACCTCTTGGCATCTGGAACAGAGGGGCCAATTCTGACCTAGAGGCCAGCTAATGTCAACTAACCAGTTACTCATGCAGCACACAACATTACTCATAAACAACATTCTTTAACCTGCCTGCATATGTGCAGACTGAGGTGGTTGGTTATGCAGGAAAAATCACAGAAACCTCTATTCATGCAATACAGAGGGGCAAAGGGAGAGGAAGAGAGAGAATCTCTAGCAGACTTCCCGCTGACCATGGAGCCTGACACACACGGCTTGATCTCACAACTGTGAGATCATGACCTGAGCTAAAATTAAGAGTCAGACGCTTAATGGACTGGGCCATCCAGATGCCCCAAATGCTTCTAATTTTTTTCCTTCTAATTTTTTAAAGTAATCTCTAACCCAACATCAAGCTCAAACTCATGATCCAGAGATCAAGAGTCAGATGCTCTACTGACTAAGCCAGCCAGATACCCCAAAATGCTCTTTTAAGTGTCAGTGAGTTTTACAAATACATACACCTATGTAATGACATACTTAAATATTGAACATTCTCACCACATCTAAAGTTCACTTTGTGTACTTCTCCCTCAGTCATCTCCAACCCATGTGTCAGACAACTACTAAGGACTTGCTTTCTGCCACTACAGGTTAGTTTTGTCTTTTCTAACATATTATATAAATGGAATAATTTATCCCATATGGACCTTTTGTGTGTGTGTTCTGTTGCTCACCATAATTTTGGGAGATTCATCGATGTTGTAACCTATACCATTATTTCATTTATTATGGAATAGTACCTCATTGTAGGAAATGTTACTACATGTTTATTCCACCCACTGGTTTTACCCATCACAGTTGTTTCCAACTTCTAGCTGTTATGAATAAAGGTGTTATGAACACTTATGTACCAGGATATTTTAAAGATTTTTAAAAAAGACTTTAAAGTAATCTTTATATCCAATGTAGGGTGTAGATCCCGAGTTCAAGACTCACATGCTCTACTGACTGAGTCAGCCAGGCCCCCGTTATGTACCAGGATTTTTGTGGTCTTGTGCTTTTATTTCCTATGGATATATCCCTAAAAGAATTGCTGAGCTGTAGGACAGGCATATGTTGAACCTCAAAGACATTGAGGGTATGCCACAGCTTAAGAGGCTAGCTGCACCAGTCCAAACTGAACTACGGAATTCAATATTCAGTCAAGACAAAATCTTCTATTTCACAAAGATGAAGCTGTGTGATTATAAATTCCTCCTGGGGAAGGAAAATGCGTTCAAGTCCCTCAGTGTACTCAGCAGAGACTACTAGCATAGTGCATGTGGGTTATACCTCACTCTGAGTCTAAATATAGCATCCTTGGTGACCAGAAGGAAAACTCCAATACTTCCTGACAATTCAAGCAGAGGAAATACACAGCTCCTGTTAGGCACAATCTAGGCATGAGCAACAGGAGGACAGACTTTAGATGTCCTGATCAAGAGCCCCACCCCACCCCAGGCCTACCCAGGGATCACCCTATTCCACCTATCTAACCATCAGTTTGTGGTTACAGCATCCCAGCAGATGAAGAGTTAAGTTTTGTTTTGTTTTGTTTTGTTTTGTTTTTTTGTGCTGGTTGCACTTGTGTAGAAAGTAGCTGCTTGTCCTTATCTGACCTGTGTCTCTAAAATAGAAATAATGTTGAGGTTTCCTAAGGTGCAGGTATTTTGGTTTTTTTGTTTGTTTGTTCTCTTGTTATTGTTGTTTTAAGATTTTATTCATTTATTTATTTAAGAGAGAGAGAGAGAGAGAGAGCCACCTAGGCATCCCTATGTAGGCATTTTGAATCCATCATGGGAAAAGACATGTTTAGTTGGGTAATTATTATATAATCCAGGCCTGTCACTCAAATGATATGACCCTAGGAATCACCCAAAAGAATAAAATTGTTATAAGCCCACACACTGGAGTATCTGGGGCCATTGTCTCTCTTGACTGGCTTGCTTCTTCCTTGGAATGTATATATTACTAAAACTTTGCCTGCTTTACTTTTTTTTTGTTTTATATTTTATTTATTTATTCATCACACACACACACACACACACACACACACAGGCAGAGACACAGGCAGGGGGGAAAAGCAGCCTCCACGCAGGGACCCCAATGTGGGACTCGATCCCAGAACTCCAGGATCAAACCTTGGGCTGAAGGCAGGCGCTAAACCACTGAGCCATCCAGGGATCCCTGGGGCTGTGATTCTGTGTCAGTGAAGAGGCTGGCTTAGCAATCAAAATACTAGTCATGTGCTTAAAGTTTCCTCTCCTTCCAAACACCCTCAAACTCACCCTAGCTGGCCAGTGACATAACTATTTTATCCTGATGGATCATAAGTGGAAGAGGGCAGCAATACAGGACAAGAATCCCAGAGCAAGCTGGTATCCAGACACACTATTGCTCCAGAGGGGTCCTGGGAAAGGTACACAGCAGCAACAACTGTACCTACCTCACAGGAGTCCTTAGGTATAAATGAGTGAATATATGAAAAGCTACTAACACTATCTAAAACAAAATGGAAAAAAAAAAAGAAAAAAAAATAAATAAATAAAACAAAATGGACCATGATAAAGGTCATTGATTTCTCTGGGCCCCCCCAAAAATGCAGTGTGAAAGATGCTACATTTTTTATGAGGTACTAGATACACTCTTCTTTCCCTTGAATAGGAAAAATGACACTCATTGATACATTATTTTAGTTTTGCTATTAGAAAGCTCCATGTATCATGTTCGTATTGCCATGCAGTTATACCAGAAGTACCCTGGTGCCAGGTAATTTGGTCTAGGGGCTTGGGCTAATCCCTCTCCCTATTCCTATGACCAGGCTGGACACCTGGGTATGGCCAGCAGTGCCAGCTTCCAAATCACTGCCCACTCCAGCAGCCAGCTGCCCTGAGAGATGAAAGGTAGGAGCAAATGAGGTTATGATTACTACAGCAGTCAAGAATGGAACCCTCTGAACTAGGATGGAGTGTGAGAGGATGCTGGTGGCTAGAGGCACTTTCTGACTCCCAGGTACAGAAGGCTGTAACACTGTTAGGTATGTGGCCCAAGACAGGTGTGGTGATTTCCACAAGTCACAGAGGTGCCCAACATTAATGCAAGGCTGCCCGGGACAGGAGCTGAATGTCAATACTCCCAACAACCTCGAGTTGCGCATTCTTAGTCCAGTATTTTAGATGTGAAGAAACTTAAATCACAGACAGGGGACATCGGGGCCCATTATCACACAGGTTATGGTCAGAGGAACCCACCTGCAAACTTAGGTGAGACTGACCTACCCTGGGCCTAAGCTGACTCTCTTCATCCATGTTGCTTTAAAATATATATATATATATATATATATATATATGGGAGGGACAGAGGAAGAGGGAAAGGGAAGAGCAGACTCCCCATT
This sequence comes from Canis lupus familiaris, assembly GCF_011100685.1. Lineage (NCBI taxonomy): Eukaryota > Metazoa > Chordata > Mammalia > Carnivora > Canidae > Canis > Canis lupus. Next base: position 100,212,889 of record NC_049222.1, on the reverse strand, counting down.
GAACGGGGAGGAGAGCCCAACTTGGGGCTCCATACTTCCATCCATGACCTGGGTGGAAGTCCGATGCTTAACTGAATGAACCACACGGTAGCCCCCCTCCATGTTGCATTCTGCATCCAACTGGACATGTGCATACATTTTATGCAAGTTTGAAGCATTTGGGCTTGGAAACATCAGATACAGAACATCTCATTTGATTCTGCCACTCCGAAACAGTGTAGACCTTTCTCTTCCCAAAGTTAGGAGGGAATAATTCTTGCATGTCCCTAATTGTGGATGGTGAGGCCTGTAAGAATGCATCCCATGCTAAGAGGCTTGCCTGTATTTCAAAAAAGATCCCACTTGGACTGTTTGTACACAAGTATGCTACCTTGTCAAAGTGTAACCGAACTTAAGGGATTCACTGCTTAGCGTGCATTAAATTGAACACAACCCAAGGAAGTGTTAAAGAACTTTTTAATTACTTGTTACTAAATAAGTAAGGAACCAGGGCACTGTGTACCTGTAGGGTTAGTACAGGAAGCTTTTTTTTTTTTTTTTTTTGAGAGAGAGAGAGAGAGAGAGAGAGAACACAAGCTGGGAGAGGAGCAGAGAGAAGGACAAGCAGACTCCTGCTGAGCATGGAGCCCGACACAGAACTTGATCCCAAGACCCTGAGATCATGACCTGAGCCAAGATCAAGAGTCGGAAGCTTAGCCACCACCCAGGTGCCCAGCAGGCTTTTTATTCAGTGTATTAGGGTGTGGAGACAGGGAGCTTGCATATACACTAAGGAACCTACACACATTGTATTACTTAGGTACTTTGGTTCAACTGTGTCTTGGTTTGCTGTCTTGATGGAAGTAAATTACTCCCTTTGGGTTTGTTGTGTCTTTTTAAACACTAGACATTGCAGAACATCCTCCCACTCTGCTGGTCTCTCCTGATTCCCAGCCCCTTGCTGTGACCTCATATCTCACCCTTTCCCCTCATCCCTCATCTCTTTCTCTCAGGTCCCCCAACACCAGTGTCCCCTTATTGTGTCCTCACTTGGTCACATGTCTTTGAAATGCCTTGTTAACATGCTATTTGATGACATTCATTTGTTCTTTCCAAAGACCAAGACCTGCTGCCCAACATGGTGCTCTTCTGCCACCAGAGGCTAAGGCTGTACCAAACTGCCCAGACAGGTAAGTGAGCAAGGGACCTATCATGTCACTTTGTACTTGCACCTGCGCAGAGTCTCCCAGTCTGGGCTTTCAAACCTAATTCCTGTCCCCTGGGCAGTGACCCCATGGACTCCATCCTGGCTGTGTCCAATATGCACTCAGTTAACTGGCATGTCTCTGTTTTTTCAGCTGTTAGCATGGAGCAGGGGAAGAGCAGGTGTTATATGACCAGAAAGATAACCATCATGAAATATACCCAGAGCCTTTTCCCTACAAAGATATATACTACCAGGAATAAAGCTGCTAGAGCCATCTGCAGCTGGGTGAAGGACATTGCTCCCACTACAGGTCCCTCTAGCCTTCTTCTCTCACCTAAGTGAGAGAGATCATAGTCAGCAGGGGCCAGGGTTTTTAGCAAATACTTTGAGAATGCTGTAGCCAGGGAAGGCAGTTGGGGTCAAGGAAAAAAAAATGAAAGAAAGAAACTACGGTGGTGGAGATATGCTCCTCAGACACAGTGCTACTAAAGATTGGGATTTCATTGGAAGATTTAGTATGATCCTCTCCCCTCTCACCTTTTACACATCAGTGGAATTCCAGTGTAACAGGATTACAACTAAAAGAGATGCAAGACACGGACTCTCTCTGGAGAGGAACACTTACCAGAGCACAAAGTCTACAGAATAGACAAAAACTAGACCACTAGAGGAATTTGAAGCCTCTAGCACCCATAGTCACAACAAACATTAAGTACAGTCCTACTTCGACCCATATTACCAAACCTCCTGTTTACTTTTGTTCCTGTTACCAAACATATTTCTCACTTTCAACAACAAATGACAAGGCATATCAAAAGGCAAGAAAAAACAGGCTGAGCACACACAAAGCAATCATCAGAATGACAACCAGATAGGACACAGAGGTTGGGAGTATCACACAGGATGTAAAATAACTATGATTAAGATATTAAGGGTCCTAGTGGAAAAAAAGTAGACAAAATGCAGGAATAGATGGATAATGTAAGCAGAGAGATGGAAACTCTAAGGTAAGATCAAAAGTTAAGGCTAGAGATAGAAAACACTAGTAGTAATGAAGAGTGCCTTCAACTGGCTCATCAGCAGGCTCAACCCAGCCAAGGAAAGAATGGATGTTCAGCACAATTCAGCACAATGCAAATGCTTATCACTATCTGTTTCACAGATGAGGACACAGGGGTTCACAGAAGTCCAACCAGGTTAGCTAGGGTCCCACCACCGGCCCCAGGCAACACCCTCCCCATGCCCCCCACAACCCCCCACCGCCAGCCACCTGGCAGTGTAATCTTGTTCAGGGTGAGATCTGAATCAGGGATATGGAGCTACTCTGTGTACAGAGGACGACTTGTTGCCATTTTTATTTCATTTCCAATTTCATTAAATTGTGAGTTTACCAAACAATTAGCATTTCTCTAAATAGTAGGCAATCAAGATCCTTCTAGTCTAACTAATTACACGTTATAGGGATAATTTTAAAATACTTAGTTTTATTAGTTTTTTTTTTTAATTTTTATTTATGATAGTCACAGAAGGAGACATAGAGAGAGGCAGAGACACAGGCAGAGGGAGAAGCAGGCTCCATGCACTGGAAGCCCGATGTGGGATTCGATCCCGGGTCTCCAGGATCGCGCCCTGGGCCAAAGGCAGGCGCCAAACCGCTGCGCCACCCAGGTATCCCTAAAATACTTAGTTTTAAAGAAATTAAATGTCTCCAAACATTCAAACAGTGCTTGAAATGTTAATGCCTCTAAGCTTCTGAATAAGTCACGAGTTTAATATGTTAGATTTTCTTAAACTCTTTCAAAGCGAGCATCTATAGCGGAGATAGATGCATATAGAAGGAGGCAGGAATAATGAACGAACTTGACACACGTTAATTCCATATTTCCTTAAAACAGTGGGTAATATGCGGTGGGTAACATGACTGTACCACCTTATGCATGCAGATTACCGACCCTGAAAAAAACCAAATCGTCCCAGTGGAGCAACATTTGGAAAACCTCTTCTTCTCTGCCAGCAGTCCACCCGTGTGCAGAGACTGCCTTTCCTTTTGTTTTTAGGTGTGACAGACACTCAGGTTGGTCCCGAGGAAAAGACACCGAGGAATCAATATCGTGATGTGCCAACAACACCCAGACGACCCAAAGACAAGCAAGTCCGGGAAAATACATTCTGCGCGGTCCAGTTTAGTAAGGTAAGCAGATGGGTTAGGGACGTCTCAGAGAACAATTCAAACTCAAGAAAAATTTAGGCTGGGGGCTTGCAGCCCTTGGGGTAGAGGCTGCAAAAGTGATATTAACCCTTCACAGGACACAGAGAGGCCAAACCCGAGCCCAGGCCTCCAGAGGCAGCGCCGGGGTGGGCACTGCCAGGCTCGCTGCCAAAGCGCCAACGCTCGCACACGCACACACCCCGCCCGCAACGACACTGGGCTTTGTCCTTAAAGCCCCAGGCTGGGGTCGCCTCCCGGGACCTCAGCAGTTTCCGCTTCTGCGCGTCCAGCATTTAGTGTCGGCGGCCGCTTGGGTGCACGCCGGGATCCCAGGACCCCGAGCGCAGGCCCCCCAGCCGGGCGACTCCCCACCTCACGCGCGTGGGCCCACGGAAGCAGGGTCGTGCCTGCGGGAACCCATCTCCCAGAGCGCTGCGCGGAGATGCCTGACGGTCTCCAGAGGCGTGGGCAAGGATACCGCCCGACTGGCCGCCGAGCCGGCGGAAACTACGCTTCCCAGAAGGCGCCGCGCGTGCGTCCGCAGCGCTCATGGGGCCAATGACGGCTTGCGGAGGCTGGACTTCCGGCGTCCGGGGGCTGTCACTTTGCTGCCGGGCGTGGGGCCACACCGGTGTCGGGGACTGAGGCGCGACCGGCCCGGGCCGGTTTTCCAGAGGCTTGGAGACCCAGGGCGAGGGCTGCGAGGAAGGCGCGAGCGGAGGGCCGCAACGCGCACGCCGTGATCGTGGGCGACGGTCGCGTCCCCCGAGCCTGGGTTTCTCCGGGTGTAGCCTGGGACGCCCCGCAAGGCTGTGGGGCGGTGCCCAGAGTCACGTGTTCTCCGACCCCCGGGCGGCAGGGGCGGCGGCGTCCTGGGCGTCTGTGCCCTCGAACGACGGGAAGACTGAGGCCTGGAGCCGGGACGTCGCGTTGTGCGTCGCTTTCTGCGCGTCCTCAAGCAAGGGTTCTGATGGCGACCGCGGCGCTGACAGAGCCCGCACAGGTGAGTAGAGGAAGCGTGAGACCACCAACCGCCCGCTTCCTCCTCGAGGCACCCGAGCCTCGACTCAGGGAGGGACTTTACTTGGACGTTTTGTCTCCCCTCCCGGTCCGTCCTAGGCCCGGGGGCTCAGGCCAGTGGAGCGTGCACGTGCGAGATCCCCACTTCTGGCAGCCAAAGGAGTGAGGTGTAGACGGAAGTTCCCAGCAGAGGGTCCCACGCGTGCAAAAGCTGGGAGGGGAGACTGAGCCTAGGTGCTTCGGGAACTGAGCTTCCAGACGTGAGCAAGGAAGAGAAATAGCAGGCTGAGGAGTTACGTCGGGGCCCGGGGAGGAATCGAACAGAGCCAGGACATGCTTTAAGTTAGGATTTTTAAAGTATCCCACCGTTTCCTTGGCGGAGAAATGACGCAGAGCGGGGGTGGCCGTGTGCACGGAGCAGGCACTGCCACAGTCCGGGTAGCCGAAGACGGCACCTGCTGCAGGCACGCTGGGCCAGCGGAGACGGAAAAGGGGTTGGATTCCCGTGGGTCTGAGGTCTCAGGTGTGGCGTGTGAGCCAGTGGCCCTAGTAGAGCACAGTCCCAAGTTTTTTGGCCTGAGCACCCAGAGGAACGGAGGTGCTTTAGACAGGAACAGGAATTTGAAGGGAAAGCAGGCTGCGGAGTAAGATCAGGGAGTCTGTGATGTCCCAGGGTGGAGGTATGGTGTGGACCGGGAATTGCAGATGTCTAAGGATAGGGGCCTGACATTCTGAGCCAAGGCAAGGCCTGGGAATCAAACTTAGGAAGGAATCTCGTGGATGCGGCCAGGGATGGGTAGCACTCCAGGGAGATGAAGAAAGGCTGGTAGCCCCTGGGGCTCTTGGTGGGGGATAGAGGGGTGGAGCTTGGCTAGTGGCTGGAGGCAGGGTTTTGGCCAAGGAAATGGGGGAGGGACCATAGTTTGGAGGGAGGGTGGAACCGGCTTCCTGTGTGCCCACCAGATCCTTGGGGCCCCTCCTGTAGTGACTGGAGGGGATCTGCCGGCCAGTCGTTCATGCTGAAGGAGCAGTCTTGGGATGTCAGGCAAGTTCAGCAGAAGGGGGCATCCCTACGAGCATGGGCATGTCCTGCAGGGTCCATAGCTGGAACTTGTACAATTGCTAATTCCAGGAACAGTTAAGGGTATGTCTGGGGAGGTCAGTCTGTGCAAAGGCTGGAGCATGAGTGTGCACTTGGGCCTGCCTTTGGGGTGGTAGCCATCTGAAGGCCGAGAGCTAGCTCTGCTTACCTTGTGTAAGTGGCCAGTCAGGAGGCCGAGAAGGCATCTGTGCCCTAGACAGGTAGGGTTTAGGAAAGAGGAGGGAAGTTGCATCTGCAGAGTTGCAGAGCCTGGGGAGAGGAGGGTGAGGGGGAGCAAGGTAAGCCTCTGAGGGATATTGGGAAAGATAGCCCTTGGGACAGGGAGGTGGGTCCTGGGTCGTCATCAGCCATAGCTTAGATCGTGTCCATCCTCCCCTGCCCACTGTTGTAGAGCCTGATGGCCTTTGAGGATGTGGCCGTGTACTTCTCCCAGGAGGAATGGGAGCTCCTGGATGCAGCCCAGAGGGCCTTGTACTGCCACGTGATGCTAGAGAACTTCGCACTTGTGGCTTCACTGGGTAAGGCCCTGGGTTTTCCATGGGAAGCTCTGTTGTTGCCAGCACTAACCCCTTATCTCCTGTTGGCCTATGAGCAGCCTCATACCAGCTGGCTGAGTGTCCCTGTGCCGCTGTGGCGCCTCTGTGTCCAGGCTCGGCCCCTTTCATCTGGTGCTGCCAACACGGTTCTCCTCACAGGGACCATTGAACTCTTCCTGTGAGTCTTGCCATGTGGTGTGGTTTTCTTGGTTGCACAGATGACACCATCTATACCCCGTAAAGCCCTGACTTCTGCCATCTGTTGGGCGGTAGGTTGTCCTGAGCTGGGCCTAGCCCCTCACTTGCTTGTCTTTTCTTTTTTTTTTTTTTTTTTTTTTTTTTTTTTTTTTTATTTATTTATGATAGTTACAGAGAGAGAGAGAGAGGCAGAGACACAGGCAGAGGGAGAAGCAGGCTCCATGCACCAGGAGCCTGATGTGGGATTCGATCCCGGGTCTCCAGGATCGCGCCCTGGGCCAAAGGCAGGCGCCAAACCGCTGCGCCACCCAGGGATCCCTGCTTGTCTTTTCTTACAGGGCTCTCTGCGTCACGACCCCGGGTAGTCATGCAGCTTGAGCGTGGCGAGGAGCCCTGGGTTCTCAGTGAGACAGATGTGATGCCAGCCAGGAATGCTCAGAGGAAGGCCAGCCCTGGTGAGTGGGGACTCAGAGGGAGTGAGCTTGGGCCTATCTGCTGCCACGCTTCTGTCCCCTTTCCCTGCCTTCCTGGAGGCTCTCATCTCCCACCTCCTGCCTGACTCCCTCCCGTCCTCCTTATACCATCAGCCACTCCTGGAGGCTCTGGCCTTGGCTTGCCCATCAAGGGGGAGATCCCAGGGTACCCCATGCCAGGCAGTGGGCCACAGCCTTTACCAGGACAGTCTGTGACCCACACTCATGGCACTGGCCACACTATGGGAGAGGCAGTGGTGGTGGTGGAGGGGGGGTGCGCGGCGGCGGCACAGGCAGGGACAGGGTTTGAGAGTAGGGCCTGTAGCATCAGGTAGCTATCTGTGTAAGGAACAAAAGCAGGCTTGAGTCCCCTGGGACAGAAGTGAAGTACATACACTGGTATCTGGCCACTGCGTTTCTCCCCAGCTTGCACACCCAGTCCTTAGCATTCCTTTGCCTGACCACTAGGCATGTCCCAACCATCCCCTCTGGCCAGGATGACCCAGGATCCACCATTTCTGTGCCTTCAGGTTCCCGTCATCTGGCATACGACAGGGTGGTTCCTGGAGAAGCAGCGCTGCCAGGGGCCCTCCATGATGGCTCCCGTCCAGCGCCTACAAGGGTCCTTCCCTTCACTGGCATGTGTGATCGTGGGAAAAGCCTGGAGGACTGGCAGGGCATCTCCCCTTCTCAGGAGAAAAAACCCACAGGGGTGTCTGTAATCTATTGGGAACGGCTCCTGCTAGGTCCTGGCAGTGGGGAGGCCAGTGTCAGCCTCAGGCTGACCTCTCCACTGAGGATGGCTGAGGACAGCTCACCCAGGGAGAAGGCCCTTATGAACCGCCCCGTGCCAGGCAAGCAGCTGAGGGCATGTGGGGGTCAGAAGCCATATGGGCGGGAGGCCCCTGGGAGAGCCTTCCCCAAAATTCCAGAATTTGAGGCTGGTCTCACCTCTGGGCAAGGTGGTAAGGGTACAGCTAGCCACAAGCCTCATGGACTCCCTGCTGGCCAGGAGCCCCCGACCTGGCATCAGCTGGGCAAGGCCCTCCACACAGGCACTGGCCTCCTTTCAGGGGAGAAGCCCTTCGAATGCAGGGCATGCAACAAAGTGTTCGTGAAGAGCTCCGACCTGCTCAAGCACCTGCGCACCCACACTGGGGAGCGGCCATATGAATGTGCTCAGTGTGGCAAGGCCTTTAGCCAGACATCACACCTGACGCAGCACCAGCGCATCCACAGTGGTGAGACACCCTATGCATGCCCAGCCTGTGGCAAGGCCTTCAGGCATAGCTCCTCCCTGGTGAGACACCAGCGCATACACACAGCTGAGAAGTCTTTCCGCTGCAGCGAGTGTGGCAAGGCCTTCAGCCATGGGTCCAACCTCAGCCAGCACCGCAAAATCCACGCAGGTGGGCGGCCCTATGCGTGTGCCCAGTGTGGCCGCCGCTTCTGCCGCAACTCACACCTGATCCAGCATGAGCGCACTCACACGGGTGAGAAGCCTTATACCTGTGCTCTTTGCGGTGCTGCCTTCAGCCAGGGTTCCTCACTCTTCAAGCACCAGCGTGTGCACACAGGCGAAAAGCCCTTTGCCTGTGCAGAATGTGGCCGTGCCTTCAGTCACAGCTCTAACCTCACGCAGCATCAGCTACTGCACACGGGTGAGCGGCCCTTCCGCTGTGGGGACTGCGGGAAGGCTTTTGCCAAGGGCGCAGTGTTGCTCAGCCACCGACGCATCCACACGGGTGAGAAGCCCTTTGTATGCACACATTGCGGCCGTGCCTTCCGAGAGCGCCCAGCCCTCTTCCACCACCAGAGGATCCACACAGGAGAGAAACCTGTGCGGAAACCGCGGCGTGGGACAGGCCTGTGCCCCCAGGCCAGGCCTTCTTTGGGAGCATCATCAGAGGGTTCACTGGGGAGGGAAGCTGGGCCCATTCCCACTTCAGGTCCAGCCACAGTTTCAAAGCCTGCTGAAGCCTGAGTTCACAGCTGGTTGTCTAAACACCTGTGTTGCCCACACATCCACATTTTGGAGAAGACATGGCCCTGTACCGTGGTTCCATCTGCACATGGTGATGATGTTTGCCATTTCAGCCACAGGTCATCCCAACGGTCAGGCTGCAGAAATATCAGGGGCTGTGTGGATGCTGGGACTTTGGTAGGGCAGAGACCTGGCAGAGTGCTGTTTCATGCCTATTATGACCTGGGTACTCAGGTGAGGAGGAGGAGGGCTGGAGTGCTGGGGAGGTGGTCCTAGAAGGTTCCCACGTCTACAGCAATGACTGCCAGGCTGACCCTCAGGATGTTCCTTCAAGACCTCACTTCATCCAAGGCCTCCTGTGAGCAGATCCAGGGGGTAGGAGGTGCTGTCATGTGCTGTCTGGTGTTGGCCTTGGGCTCTAAGTCTCAGCTTCCACCTCCGGAAAAGAATGGGAGGGAGAGAAAGGGAGGGAAGGAGGGAGGGAAAGAGAGATTCAGGCCTACCGAGGGTATCTGCAGGACCCTGATAGGCAGGATCTTGATAAGGGCCAACATGTGCCCCTTGCCACCCCTGTGAGGTGGCTGCTGTGGTTGGTACCCCATTTCTCAGATGAGGAAACTGAGGCAGAGAGAGGGGATGTGAGTTACACACAGCAGAGCTAGGACATGGCTCCTGGCCATAGGCTCAGCATCCCGAGCTCAGCACTCTGCCCCCATGCTCTGGCACCCATGCTCTAGTCTGCCAGTGTGAGAGCTGGGTGATGCCAGGCCTGGCTACCTGCACCTAGAACTCCCACAGACGGTGGAGCAAGTAGAGGTAGAGGGCCCTGGGTTGGAGAGAGGGAGACCAGCATCAAGAATGATGGCTCTTCAGCCATGCTCTTCCATTCAGTTTCTCATCCAAGCTTCAGGATTAGCCACATCCTCTTGTTACCAAAGGCTCCCTTACAGGAGCCTTTATATCCCCACTGCCCTGAGAAGAGGTGATCATAACAGGTTTGGAGGAGACCAGATGGGACTACTTGTTTCTGCAGAGTCTGGTGGACAGGTGTCCACCTGTTCTCTTGCCTCAAGTGGAAAGGGGATTTGCCGTTCCCTAAGGCCATGTGTGTGCACCCTCCCATCGTGGGACACCTCCACATGGCTGGGACACGGAGTCTGATCGGTGGGGTGGGGCCCAGGTTTTTCCCTGTGGCTCTCAGCGGACCAGCGTCCATCGTGACCTGAGGCTTTACTCCCAGGGATGTTAGTGGACTCTTTACTTGGGAACAAAAAAGAAAAGACCCAAAAGTAGAAGTTGGAATGGACGTATATTGTGTTAATCCTTGCATAGCAGTGTGGAAGTGCACAGCCTTGGCCTCCCCTCCCAGCCTCCAGATTATGGTTCAGAACGGTTTAAGAACACAATCCAGAGAGGTTTTCAGATAAAAATTTTCAAACGTGCACAGTAACAGTCTGATGCCTGTTTCATCTTAGCACAATGCATACATGCCTTCAGTGTGTTTCCCCAATGTACAGGGACCTTGTTTTGTCCCATGTCTCTTTGAAAGACCAAAGGGTAGATGTGTAGTCTGAGGCCCACTGAGGATTTGGGATACCTATTATCCCCTTGGTAGTCATAGGTGTAGGAGTATCCAAGGAGGTCTGTGCTGGGTGGTGTGCCTGGGGCCCCAAACAGGGCCTCTGTCTGGATAGGAGTTGTTTATGGTCCAGGCCAGGGGATTTAGTGGTGGGGTCACCAATTGGCTAGAAATATGGAGTCCAGCCTGGTGAGTCCTCTATCCCACCAGCTGCAAGATTTGGCAGCCGTGTGCCATATACAGTGACCACAGACCTATTGCTCTCTCTTACTCCCATCTTCCCAGCAGTACCAGGCTCATTTCTGGAACCTCATAGCTCCTACAAAGACGAGAGACTTGCTAGACCTGCTCCCAAAGACCCTTAGATGCAGGTCTTATGTGCCAGGCTTCTTAGTTCCTTACAGACTCCTGAGCCACTGCCCTGCCCCGCTCCCCCCCCCCCCCCCCCAAGTCATCCTTTCTCCTGTGGTCTGGTACACCCTGGCCTCAGCCACATCTTACCTTCCCTCAGAAGGGCCTCCTTGAATGTGCCTTGAGTAGTTAACAGCCTCAGGCTACAAAGCTGTGAAATGCAAACATCTGACTGATAGGTCTTGGAAGCCGATGGGATTCAGGAGCAAAGACATCTTCAAAACACCAAGTGGGTACTCAGCAAGTCATGCAACCTTTCCTGCATCTTGGATGGAAGCTCCTGGAGCTCTTATGACCCCTTGAGTTGGGCTTGATGTCCTAAGCCATCTCCCCATCAGTCTCCTCCCCACTTCATTGAACCTCAGGCTTGTGTGCTTGGCTCCTCCAATCCCTCACTTCCTCTATTCTCAAGTCCACCCCTCCCAATACCTAAGACTTGTCATGGGAACAGTAACAATGATTACCTGCCTTCCCTGGTTGGTGTCTTGGGCATCACATTACCATCCTCTAAACTTCTGTGGTCATGTTAAGCCTTGTCTTGTCAGGCTAGTCCATCTCTTTAACCCTGAACAGGCTGAGTGTATAAGTGCCCTTGAGCCCTCTGGGTCAAGATGGTGGACTGGACACATAGCATTTCATTTGGTTCCAAAAGCCACAGAAGCGACAAGATGAGAGTGTTTAAAAATATGAACCCACAAGTATGAGGATGGTGAAACAGCAACAGCAATGGCATTCTGGAATTAGAAGCAGATGCAGATGTGGGATATGATTTAGAGAAAGTCAAATACTGACTTGGCACTGTGTAAGTAGACAGAGGTCCCATCAGGCTTATACTGCATAAATCCAGAAGGCTTGCAAACCAGCAGCCCCTGGGAGGAGAGAGCTAAAAGATGATTGAGGTAGAGCTACTAAAGCTGTTAGAGCAACAGCTTTCTCCATATAGTGGATGATGGAAGAGTCATTTGTGGGGAATCCGTACAGTTTCAGAGAAACAATCTAAGTCCTCCAAAAAATAGCTCTGACTGACGGCATTTATGAGTAGACAGGCCCCAGCCATGCAGATACTCAAGAGTTTCCAATCAGCAGGTAAGACCACTGCTCTTCATGAAGTGCTGGCTGCTAGGGATTACAAGAAATCAAAACAGGCATATGCAGTTTGGGATGGTTCAGCTACTTGGTTTCTGGAAGCAAAGCACCCCTTTCCCACAGTGATTCTTGCATACTGAGGTAAACTGAAGATCACTCTTACTAGGTCTGGTACCCAATGTAAAAGGTTAGTGGCGTCCCATAAGCTGGACAAAAACTTTCATCCCTTACTTTGCAGTACTGACATCTGAAGTGATGTCCGAGACTCTGAGGGTATTGATCATGGGACATTTTCCTCATGTGTAAATGAGTGCCCACCCTGGTCCTTGTTCTCGATGTCCAGAGGTCGAATGAAGGACTCCAGCTCCATCCTCGCTGGAATCACTCGGGGTTGTCCACAGATCAGGCCGGCCTTGCGGGCTGGACCCCGCTTCCTCCTGGGACCACCTGGAAGGAGTCTCCGCCGAACTACACTACACTGGGAGTCACTTCCGGCCTCCCTGGAGGACTGGGCGACGCTCTGTCCGTTGCCTTGGAAACAGAGGGAGGCGGGCGGGCGTCCTCTACCGGTTAGCAAGAAGACTGCTCCGCAACTAGAACGAAGCCTCTAAGACGAGCGCTGGGGAGGGGCCTAGGTGGGGTGCTAGCTCTGAATGGCCGTAAGGTCACGCTCCTCCCCATTCACCACACTTGCCAATAGGCTCCGGGTCCACTGCACATGCGCAGGATCCTAACATACCGTCCATCACGGCCGTTGGTGAGTCTAGGGTTCCTTCCATATAAAGGAAGAGTGATCGCCAATGAGGGGAGGGAGCCCCCAAACTGCGATTCTTCAGATTCCTCTAAGAGGAAGAGAGCTCTTCTCGGTCGTGCGAGGCCTTTGGAGATGAGCATCTGCTGGCGGAGGCCGCATCCGTCCTTGCTTGCTGAGTCTCACGGGAAACGTAGTCCTAAGGGAGGGGGCGGGTCCTGCTGAGCAGGCGCGTCCTTGGCCAGGGCGGAGTCGCCGCGGCACCGCGCGGAGGGGCGGGCGGGGCAGGACCCCTTACCGGAAGTGGTCTAGCACCGGCGGCGAGGTTGAGGTGAGCGCCGGCCTGGCTGGGCGGGGCGCAGCTTTTTCCACCCCCTGGGGACCCGGCCGCCCGGTGCTCCTAGTACCCCAAAGTACCTCCCGACGTACGCTGCGCGCTCCACTTCTCACCCAGAGCTGCGTTCCCCTTCCTCTGGCCTGACCTCTTCCTTCCCCTGCTTGTTGGGAGACCGACTCCTGGGCCGGGTGGGGAGGTGGGAGGTGGTCAGGCCTGGTCTGGCTGGTCTAATAGGTCCCCCAAGTGGGCTTGCTTCACTCCAGCCCGTCTGGACGCCAGGGGCACAGTGTCCGCTCACGACTGCGCGCAACTCGTAGCTTTGTTTTGCTTTTCACATGCTTGGTGCGGGAGGCGAGCCATTCACAGTTCGCTGCGGTCAGCGAGCACGGTGTCCCGGAGTCCGCGCTGCCCCTCCCTCGACCCATGGCGCAGACGTGCCTTATACTTGGAGCTGGCCCTCGGGTTGCTCACTTCAGTCAACATATCTGGACTCCTTGGAGATGATGGGGACACACACTCCACCATAGCCCGCACGGCCGCCTATGCCTCTTCTCACTTTCACTGCCTCCGCTCACTGGCAGTGATGGTCTCACCCGGTCCCTGGTTGCCTCTCCCTCAGCGTCCTGCCTGACTGACCACTCCCCTCCCTTCTCTGTGGTCACTTTCCCTGGCTCCTGAGTCAGATCCTGGAATCCTCTGTTGACTCCCTTTGCCTACCTCTTCATCATTTCCTGCAGTTTTATGGAAGCTCCATTGTACAGCTTGCCTCCAAAGCATTCATCCACAAGGTTTTCTTCTGCCTTTAGCTCCTATCAGCAACCAGCTCCTGTGATCCTCCACAAAGCATTCCCAGCCTCGTGTATCCCTGTGCCAAGGCCCTCCCACAACCAGCCTCAGCACCCTGGGCTGGGCCTGTCTGCCCAACCCTGGCCATGGCTTCTTGGCCTGCACCCTAACCACTCCTTTCCTGCAGGTCCCTCTTGTTGGCTACAGGAAGACACCCAGTACAATGCCATCCCCACTGGGCCGCCCACGCCTGCCCTCTGTGGATCCTGTGGCCATCCTGGAGGAGCCTGAGGCAGCACGCCTGCGCTTCCGGGGGTTCTGCTACCAGGAGGTGGCAGGTCCCCGTGAGGCCCTGGCCCGGCTTCGAGAGCTGTGCCACCAGTGGTTGCGACCGGAGGCATGCTCCAAGGAGCAGATGCTGGAGCTGCTGGTGCTGGAGCAGTTTCTGGGCACACTGCCTCCTGAGATTCAGGCCTGGGTGCGGGGCCAGCGGCCAGGCAGTCCTGAGGAGGCTGTAGCCCTGGTTGAGGGCCTGCAACATGACCCTGGGCAGCTGCTGGGCTGGGTGAGTGTGGTATTATTGGTTTCTTGGAGGGACAAAGCAAAATTAAAGCAAAATTAGAGCCCCTGTGACTTATTTCTCCCCCTCAGATCACAGCCCATGTCCTGAAGCAAGTGGTGCTCCCAACAGCACAGAAGACAGAGGAATCCTTGGGGAGATCCCACCCCTTAGGGACAGTGGAGCTCCTCAGTGCCACCTCTGGGGAGGGATCACAGGACATTCAGATGGAGCGGTCTGCCCAGCTTAGCTGCAGTGTGAAGGAGGAGCCAGATGCTGATGGGCAGGAGATGGGTGAGAATGGGAGCCACGCAAGGTCTGGGGGGCTCTTGGAGGTTGTGTGGACATCCATAATAAGGGTGGGGATCCCAGGAGAAATTGTGCTGGGAGGCCTCCTAGAGGGAATGTGAATGTCCCCCAATGGGATGGGGATTCAGAAAAGACTGCAGACTGTAGAACTGGGTTCTCAGGAGGCAGGAGGGCTGCCTGCCTGCTATGTGACTGGCACACACAGTAGCCTCCTGCCTGTTGGCAGAGGAAGGCCAAGGCTGCAGCACCGACACCACCTCATCTACTGTGGCTCACATGAGCAGCCTCTGATTCTCATCTGCCTCATTTTCTAGCACCTTCCAGCCCCCAAAATCCAGCCCAGTCCCAAGAGGGACACCCTGGACACAGGGAACCAACTTCCACATCCTTCCACCCACCCAGGATTCAGGTAAGCAGCCCTGGGTGGGAGGTACAGGCAACCAGTAGAAGTATGTCCTTGGTGGCCACTCTGCTCTCGTTAGTTTTTCAGGCTTTTTGGCCACAGCTTTGTGCTCTTTGCTGCCCAAAAATGGAGTTGGTATCAGAGCTCCTCCTGCAGGTCCTGGGAGACAGGGACAGGCTGGTGGTCTCCCTAAAATTGGGGAAAAAATTGAGGCTTCGGGCCATGGAATCTGGTTTAGAGTGACTGGAACTGGTAGGAATTGGCTTTCTCAATTACAGAGAAATCGGAGATTTTGAAGCGCTCAGCAGTCTTAAGCTGGTGCATGAGAATTTGAACCCTCATGTGAAAGTGGGGAGAGGTCAAGATGAAGAACTCTGACCAGAAAGCCTGAGCTACAACACATAGCAGTCTGGTATCCCCAGCACACCTGAGATCAGAATGGAGATAGCTAGGAAATAACCTGCAGCTACCTCTTTCCTGGGTCTTTCCTCAGAGGCCATCCATCCTCTGGGCTGCGACCAGCTGGGGGCATCAAGGCTTGGCTGAAGCCCTGCTACCTGGAGTACTTGGTTCCTGAGTGTGGAGAGCAGTGATCCTGTCCTCTCCCAGCAACTTAGCTCCTAAGCTACTCCACTGGGTAACGTTCCCAGTGGAAGATCTGGTTGAGATGTGCTTGGAGGCTAATAAGTCCCTCCAGGCTCCCTCCACAGTCTGATGGCACAGTGGGAAACAGCTGGGTGGGCAGGCCACACCCTCCAAAGCCTCCAGCCAGCAGCATTCCACCTGTGGCTTCATGTGGCTGTCACCTCCCTGTCTGTGGACCTACAGTGGCTTGTTTGTCAGGATTATTTTTCCCATCCCAGCAAAGCGCACGTGATGGGATTTTGGGAGACAAAGAGAGCAGACACCAGGGACAGGGAGTACATCTCCTGGTAAAGCCCACCCTCGGCAACAGGCAGGAGCCAGCCCACCACCCCATTAACACACATCATCTGAGCCCTGAGATGGCTGCACCTCCTAATGTAAGCCCTTCTGCCTTCAACCTCTCTGCAGCCAGGTCACCACATCGAGGAATGCTGATAGCCCTCAGCAGCTCCCCAAGGAGGATCTCTGTTACTTTTGTAACCAGAGGCTTGGGGAGAGGTGGCTGGGTTCCCTTGGGTCCCCAGGCCTTTTGTTCTTGATGCAGCACTGTTCAAGGCAAGGGTGTAGGGACAGTCACTTCCACACAGAACCTATCCAGGGGTTCTCAGCTGCCTGGCTAGAATATGGAGTGGGGCGGGCTTCTGAGGGGGACAGGTCCTAACAGTGAGATGAAGGACAGCTCCTCTCTGCCCTATTTCCCAGCCTTCACACACCCTTCTCAGCTTCATCCTTAGCAAGCAGAAGAGCCTTAGGTAACCTGTCTGTTCCCTCAGGTAATTAGTAAGATTGTAACCAGGGACACGGGCAGGTAGGCACTGCAAGGCAGGGCAGAGGATGGGGGAGTGGACAGGCACCAAGAGTGATGGGCTGCATCCCCACAGGAGGAGTGGGGGCTACTGGACCCGTCACAGAAGGAATTGTACTGGGATGCAATGCTGGAGAAATACGGCACGGTGGTCTCCCTGGGTGAGGACCAGCCATGACCCCTTTTACTGTCTGCATACTGCCCTGGTTGTAGGGCTCACTTCCCAGCCCTTTCCCATGCAGGTCTCCCAGTGCTTACCTGTATTCATGCTCCTTACCTAGGGGCACCCCGTCACCCACCAGGGCCCCCGCCCCTGGCCCTAACATGTAAGAGCCCTTCACCTGCCCCCATGTCAGGACTGCTACCTGACTGTCCCTCACCCCAGCAGGAATACCAGCCCCCCAGCCAGAGGCACAGGCTGAGTTGGAGCCGGGGGCATTGCGTACAGGGACAGAGAGTCTCCACCTGGGTGAGTGTTTTTCCATGCGACCTGAACCACCTGTTTTCTGGTGGAAGGGAGCTTGTCTGCCCCACACGCCTCATGGGAGAGGGTGGGCCAATGTTAAGGGCACTGAGCTACCTGGGACTACCACCTCTCCTTCCCTCAGGAGATGAGAATGAGAGCCACTGCGAGGGTCCATCCCGCTGCCCAGAGGACCAGCCACCCCGGGGCTTGGGGTCTGTTACTTGGGAGGGCCCGTCTGTGGCCTCTATGTCTGCCAGGGCAGTGCTGGGAGCAGGGCTGGAGCCTGGCGCCCCTCGGAGGAAGCCTTATACCTGTGAGCTGTGCGGCCGAGGCTTCGACTGGAAATCGGTGTTTGTCATCCACCACCGGACACATGCAGATGGGCAGGGTACACAGGCACCAGCGCTGACTGTGGGTGGTGCTCAGAAGCTGCCACAGGGTTCCCGGGAGCCAGGCACACCACGTCACCCCCGACGCGTGCTCCCATGCCCCCGGAGCTATGCATGTGAGGAGTGTGGGTGCAGCTTCAGCTGGAAGTCGCAGCTGGTCATCCACCGCAAGAGCCATGCAGGCCAGCGGCGCCACTTCTGTGGAGACTGTGGCCGTGGCTTCGATTGGAAGTCCCAGCTGGTCATCCACAGGAAGAGCCACCAGCCCGAAGCCCCATGAGTGTCTTGAGAAGGCAGCCTCATCTTGGGGGCCTTGGAGCCTCCAGGGCTTGACACGGTTCCTGGTACTCTGGTTCCAGCCTTCCCAGGGCTGCTGAGCCTCTGTCTGGACACTTGTAGGCAGCAGAGGACATTGGTGAATCAGAGCTCCCAGGAGGGTCCCCTGCCCGTATTTCAGTCTCCCCAAAACAGCCACCTGAGTATAAATAAAAGAAGCTGTCCCTCCCCCAACCGCCTGGTGAGGCTTGGGTTGGAATCCACTGCCTAAGTCTGGTGATTTCCAAATTTTGAGATCCCCAACTATGACCTTATGATATATAGGCAGACAGGACCTAAGGACTGTCCCTACCCCTGGGATCTTGTTGGCCCCAGGTGGATGCTCAGAAACTGCCCCTTTTCACTCCTGAAGCTCTTGGGCCTGCATCTTGGTGTGGAAGGTACAAAAAGCTCAGGAGAGCATGCCTTGCTTCTGTTTGCAGGCAGATGGAAAACTAATGACTCTCCACATTTTGGATTTTTAACAAATTCCACTTTTATAATGGGAAGTTTCTGCCTAAGAATCCTGATCTCTGCTTTCTACTGGTCAGAGTATCAGCAGTGCCACTCCCCCTGCCTGGCAGCTGGAGCCACAGAGCAGCCATACCCACAGAAAGGGCCAGCAGTCCTGTTCTACTGGCCCACTTTGTTTCTTGACCACACACGTCACTCCCTGGTTTCCTTGTCCTTTAAGCTCTTGAGTCCTAGCTTGAGTGGACACTACAGGGACTTCCTTTGCAAGTTTGGATGGACAAGGAGGGTGGCGTCTGAGAAAAGGGTCTATAAACAGATGTCTCTTTGGCCATGTGATTTTAAAGTAGCTTGTGTTCATTTAGACAAATCTGAAATGTACAAGAGAGTAAAGATAAGGTAAATGACCCCTAGTTCTACTGTCTATGGCAGTACCTATTCCAGGTGTTCACATGCAGAAGTGTTTTATAAATCTTACGGAGCTACTGTATATATCGTGCTCTTCTCACTCCCTCATTTCCCTGTTATTAAAAACATATTTTAATGCCTGGTTAAAAATTCCATTTTCTGTCCTATACTGTCTTTTCTACCAACCCCAGATTGTTCTTCCCAGTGGTACCCAGTACCTGTGATGCACACTCCCAAGCAGACACTTTGGATGCAACTTTGGTTATTTCCCAAAGTGTAATTGTTGCATTTAGAGAGCATGGGAGTTTAGTTTTGTTTTTGCCTTAAAACAACACTGGATTCCTTGAGCCAATTCCAAGTCCTCCCCTCCCCCTAGAACACCAAGCAATTCAACAGAAAATATTTTTTAACTCCAGTAAGAAAATGACTAAAAACCTAATAGAAAGGTGGATAAAGGCTATGAATCAGTAATTCACATCAGAAAAAACTTTACCAGAAAAAACATACATGCTCAAAAGTAATCAGGGAAATACCAGTGCCATGAAGGCGGGGCCTGGCCTACCATGTTCACATACCCTGTTCCTGGCATTATGTTTGGTATGCATGGATTGCTCAGTCTTCAAAATAGCAAATAAAAACTCGACAGTAAGGCACTTGGCTGGCTCAGTCGGAAGAGCATGTGACTTTTGATCTCAGGGTCATGTTAGGGGTAGAGATTACTTAAAAAACCTAAACCTGTTGATAACAAGTATTAGGAAGTTCAGAATTGGGACCTGTGAATATGATCAGCTATCACTCTTGTGATGGGGTTATGTTATATGGCATAGTTGACCTTAAAATAGGAAGATGAGGGCAGCCCAGGTGGCTCAGTGGTTTAGCACCACCTTTAGCCCAGGGCCTGATCCCAGAGACCTGGGATCAAGTCATACATCGGGTTCCCTGCATGGAGCCTGCTTCTCCCTCTGCCTGTGTCTCTACCTCTCTCTCTCTCTTTCTCTCTCTCTCTCTCTCTCATGAATAACTAAATAAAATTTTAAAAAAATAGGGAGATGATCCCAGTGGGTGTGGCCCAATCACATGAACCCTTTTAAAGCATGGAGTTTTCTCTGGCTGGTGACAGAAAAGGAAGTCCAAAAGAGTTGAAGCATGAGAAGGATTTGATGTACCATTGCTGGCTTTGAAGATAGAGGGAGCCATGCCGTGGCCTCCAGAAGGTAAGAACAACCCCTGGCTAGCAACTAGCAAAGAAACAGAGACCTTGGTCCTACAACCACAATTGCAATCTGCCAACAACTTGAATGGGCTTGGAAGCAGATCATTCCAGTGTCTTCCAGATAAGAGCCTAGTGCAGTCCATCTTGATTTCAGCTTTGTGATACTCTGAGCAGAGAACCTAGCCAGTGTCTCCCAGACTTATGACCTACAGAACAGTGAGCTAATAAATAGATGTTTTAAGCCACTAAGTTTGTGGCAATTTGTTAAACAGCATAGAAAACCAATACAACCATGTATTGTTAATGGGTTTAGTACTGTTCATGGCTAAAAATGTAAAACTGGCCTGCATCCAGTGATGAATGGAGTGTGGAATAAAATGGTGATAGTGTTTTTCAATAAATTATTAAAAATAAATGAAACGAATAATAACTTTTGACAACCTTGGCAGTATCTACTATAGCTAAATCTATGTAAACTGTGACTCAGCAATTCCACTCCTTGGTATGCACCCAACAGAAATGAATACTTATTTTGGTTCAGGTCTTGATCTCATCAGGGTCATGAGACTGAGCCCCATGTTGAGCCCTGTGCTCAGCATGGAGTCAGCTGGTCTCTGTCCCTCTGTTCCTCCTTCCACTTGCTCACTCACTCTCAAATAAAATATTTTTAAAAAAATATTTATTCAGGGATCCCTGGGTGGCGCAGCGGTTTGGCGCCTGCCTTTGGCCCAGGGCGCGATCCTGGATATCCGGGATCGAATCCCATGTCGGGCTCCCAGTGCATGGAGCCTGCTTCTCCCTCTGCCTGTGTCTCTGCCTCTCTCTCTCTCACTGTGTGCCTATCATAAATAAATAAAAGTTTAAAAAAATTTATTCATGAAAGACACAGAGGAGAGAGAGAGGCAGAGACATAGGCAGAGGAAGAAGCAGGCTCCATGCAGGGAGCCCGATGTGGGACTCGATCCCGGGTCTCCAGGATCACGCCCTGGGCCAAAGGCAGGCGCTAAACCGCTGAGCCACCCAGGGATCCCAATCTTTTTTTAAAACAGATTTATTTATTCATGAGAGACACATAGAGAGGCAGAGACATAGTCAGAGGGAGAAGCAGGTTCCCTGCAGGGAACCTGACTCTGGGACTTCCAAATCCCAGGATCACGCCCAGACTCAAAGGCAGACACTCAACCGCAGAGCCACCTAGGCGTTCCACCCATCCCTTTTCTTTAAAGATTTGTTTATTTATTCGAGAGAGATACAGAAAGGCAGAGGATAAAATCTTTTTTTAAAAAAAATGCTTATGAGAACCAAAAGACAAGTCCAGAAACATTTAGAGCAACTATCTATAAAAGCAAAAAAAAAAAAAAATCAGTAAACAGCCCTAGCCCACTGCAGCTATCAATTTATTGCCTCTCTGTTCCATATATTACCTGTTCTGCAGTAGTGGGCTGGACCCTGTAGCCATTTCTCCTTTGTAGTCAACACTTTGTTGGCTTTGTCAGTAGAGGGCACTGGCTCTTATTCTTTGGGCACGCTCTCAGCCCTAAGATTTTAAGAATTATAGTTATTAGAATTATAACTGTTATAGGTAAAAACTTTTTTTTAAAGATTTATTTATAAATCTTTATCCACTGAGCACAGAGTCAGATGTGGAGCTCCATCTCACAACCCTGAGATCATGACTTGAGCTGAAATCAAGAATCGGACGTTCAACTGACTGGGCCACCCAGGACCCCTATAGTTAATAACTTTTTATATCAAATTTACTCTGTTCAAATGACTGGACATTCCCTGATATACTCACCAACAGCAGTGTGGATAATTACACTAGATATCCATGCAGTGAAATGCTATGCACACAGCAATGACCAAGTGATTCCTACATACAATACTGTTGACTCTCAGACACAAATGGAAGGGAGGGATAGGGCTTAACCTTGCTTAGCAGTGCAAGGTTCTAAAGCCTTTCCAACTTCACTTCCCGATACAGGGTCCTCTGTGCAAGCTCCAACTGCCCCCATTCCTTCCCAGTGAAAGCCCCACGACCATGTCCTCAAAGGTCATAGATCCCTGGGACTGGGACACACCTGTCCAGCCAGGCCTAGGTCATCTCCTCTCCATCCTTGCTTTGAACAAATTCAGGGGATGGGGCAGACAGGATTCCATAGCACCCAGGGTTAAGAGGGACCCAGGCCCAAACCCAGAGTCTCTAGAAGAGAAGACACATGTTCCCAGGAAGCTCCATCCCCATACACAAGACTGCTCTTTATCTCTTGCATCTATTTGGCTCTCCCTGCCTTGGGGACATGCCCTTCCCTCCGCTCCACTTTGGCCAGCCCTTACACGTCAGCTCCTGATTCCCATGGCCAACTGCCCCTCGAGTCCCCACCTAGAAGTCTCCAGAAAGCCTAGACTTCATTGGCTCAGTGCTACCTACCGCTCTAGCCACTTCCCATATCACTCAGTGGTAACTCCATCCCTCTAGTTGCTCAGAGCTGAAACCAAAAGGGCCCCCATAATCTTTGTCTGGGGTCCACAGTCTGGCCACCTCTCATTCTTCCACTGCTGCCATCCTTGTTCTCCATATCATAGCACTAGCCCCTCAACTAAACTAGCTTCCCCCCAACCACATCCCCCCTCCAGGTTTGTCTTGCCCCACAACAGCTAAACAGATCTTGCTAAAGCTTTAGTCAGAACTCCAGGTATATACACCAAAGAATTAAAAACAGGTACTCAAAACAAGTACGTGTACAGGAATGTTCACACTCAAGGGGTACCTGGGTGTCTCACACAGTTGGGTGTCTGACTCTTGATTTCGGTTCAGGTCCTAATCTCGGGGTCATGGGATCAAGCCCCACATTGGGCTCCCTGCTCAGTGGGAAATCTGCTACTCTCTTTCCCTCTATCCCTCCCCTCCCTCTAATAAATAAATAAATCTTTAAAAAAAAAGACGGTGTTCATATTCAAAATAGCCAAAAGATGGAAACAATTCAAATGTCCATTAACAGATGAATGGATAAACAAATTGTGCGACAAATATACAGTGGAATAGCATTCAGCCATAACAAGGAATGAAGGGCTGACAGTTGCTATACCAGGGCAGATGGCACTCCAATACTATCTACATGCTAGGCCTGCTCTGAGCACCACACTCCTCTCTCTCCCTTCTCCCATACCAGGAGTACAACTATCCCCTTGGCAAACAAAGAGACAGAGCCCAAGAAAGGCCAGGTCTGCTGTGTGAGAGCAGTGGGCTGAACACAAACTGTGTCCTAGACCAGTGGACCCAACCACTTCTTGGGGCATCAGCTTTTTTTTTTTTTTTTTTTAAGTTTTTTTGAGAGAGCGAGAGAGGACACACATGGGAGTGGGGGAGGGGAAGAAGGCGAGGGAGAGAGAGTCTGAGGTAGACTCTGGCTGAGCACACAGCCCTATGTGGGGCTTGATCTCATGATCCTGAGATTATGACCTGACCCAAAACCAAGAGTGGGATGCCCAACCTACTGCACCACCCAGGCGCTCCTGTACATTAATTTTAAAGCAAACTTCACATCATACAATAAACAAACATTGTTTCAGGTTACGTTAAAACAGATAACTTCTAAATAAACAGATATTCATCCACATAATCCTGTTTACTACCTGGAACTACATCTGGGAAGTCCCACCCACCCATGCCCATCACCAACTCCAATTCCCTCAAGTGGGCACCTTCTTTTGGAGAATTTAGGGTTTTACTGGGATCTGTATAGGCCACAGCCTCCTCCTCCAATGGTAGATGCCTACAGGTAGACCCCTCTCCTAATGACCATGGGTGCTCAAGGAGGCAGTTCACTTTCACAGCAGACTTGTGTTTTCTGTGGTCTCAGCGATACCAACACTATCTTTTTAAAAATTATTTATTTATTCATGAGAGACACACAGAGAAAGGCAGAGACACAGACAGAGGGAGAAGCAAGCTCCCCACTGGGAGCCCTATGTGAGACTCGATCCGGGACCAGGATCACACCCTGAGCCAGAGGGTGTGATACTCAAGCACCAAGCCACCCAGGTATCCCAATACCAACACTATCTGAACAAGTATCTGGCCATATGTGTGTAGTCCATCCTGCTTCCCACTCTGTGAAAGCCCCACCATCCTGTCCTGACCTTGCACTGGGCTGCCTGGACCAGGACTGCCTATCCCATTCCATAGCACGAAACACACCCTGGAGATCTTTCCTACCATATCTGCTATCCCTTTAAATCTGCCCTCTTAAGCCATGATCAGCTCCCCATTCTTCCCAGGTCATCCCCCAACCCCATTCCCATCCCAAAAGGTTCTGCCTAGCCCACCCTTTCTAGAAGTGTCCCCCCACCCAACCTCCCTGTTCCCAGAAGATATCCCCACTGCAGCCTTCCCAAAAGATTTCCCCTCTACCACACCCTTCCCAGAAGTTCCTCCCTATGGTCCTTCTGTCATCCAACTTCCCACAGCAGAGGCCTGGACCATGGCTCCAACCTATGAGGCTCTGCTTGGCCTTCCTTGGATGGGTGGCACGTCAGGAAACACAAGAGACCCCAACTTAGCAGGGTTCCCACTACAGGGCACCAGCAACCATGTCCATGCCTCCTCAGAGCACCTTTACCAGGGACAAGCACAGTCTAGAGAAAAGAGCCAAAGCGGGAGAAGGGAGATGACCATGAGATGCTGCCTCTTATTACCAACACTGTTTATAATCATGACTCATTTACTGAAGGAGAAAAACTCATCCTGAACCATTAAACCTGAAAGCATAGGCCCAAACAGGCAAGGGATGGTGGCGGGGCACTTAACATGAGCAGTCAAGGAAAGATGGGACAAGAAGAAACTCTGTGGACTTGGTGGTTTTTAAGAAACTTCATCATCCAGGGATCCCTGGGTAGCTCGGCGGTTTGGTGCCTGCCTTCAGCCCAAGGTGTGATCCTGGAGTCCCAGGATCTGGTCCCGCATCGGGCTCCCTGCATGGAGCCTGCTTCTCCCTCTGCCTGTGTCTCTGCCTCTCTCTCTCGCTGTGTCTCTCACGAGTAAATAAATAAAATCTTAAAAAAAAAGAAACTTCATCATCTGAGACATCACTATAGCATCTGATTGTATTTGGAACACTCACATGCTTATGTGCCTGGCATGATTTATTCCCGAGGCCAAGAGCTGTTATTCATGGGATTCATGGTCTACCTACAAGAGTAGCCACCACCCACTACAGGGATTCCTGCAACAGCAGTCACCCTATAAGATCATGACTAAAGTACGGTGCCCTCTACCACCTTTCACTTCTCTTCCTAAGCAGTGTGGTCTTTTTGTCAGGGAGGGAAGGTAGAACTGGGGAAGAGTCTGACACATGACATGTCTGAATGTTTGTATCCCCACCAAATTCATGTTGAAAGCTAATCCCCAATGTGGTGGTATTTGGTGATAGGCCTTTGGGAGGTTATTAGGTTATGAAGGCAGAACTCTCATGAATGAAATTAGTGCTTTTATAAAAGAGACCTGAGAAAGTTCCTTTACCCCTAGTACCACATAAGAACCCAGTGAAAAGATGGCCATCTATGAACCAGGAAGCAGGCTCTCACCAGACATAGAATCTGCCAGTGCACTGATCTTGGGTTTCATAGCTTCCAGAAATGCTAGAAATAAATTTTTGTTGTTTATAAGCCATTGACTCAGTGGCATTCTGCTGTAACAGCTCAAACAGACTGACAACAAGCTAAGCATGTTGCAAAGTAAAGTAAGGAGAAAACTCCTTATCAGATATTAAAATTTATTACTAAGATATGCTAATTAGGCTGGTGTGGAACACCAACAACAAAAAAACCCAGAAAGATCAACTGAATGAAATAAGAATAAAGTATGTGTGTAATTAGGGGGGAAGAGAAAAAATGTCTGTGATTTGGGGCGCCTGGCTGGTTCAATCAGTGGACCATGCCACTCTTGATCTCAGAGTCATGAGTTTGAGCCCCATGTTCGGTGTAAAGTTTATTTAAAAAGAAAAAAAGAAAAGAAAAATAATGTGTGTTAAAAAAAAAAGAAAAAGAAAAATAATGTGTGTTATGTACCAAATAAATATTTCATTTAATTTCTACCTAGGAGGGGAATACAAAAAGTAGAATATTATGTTTTAGTCCTTGTAAATGTAATAGCAAAAAGTGTGAATGCCCCAAGCTGGTTGGGCTTGAGGAAGCAGGGATTTATATAAGCTCCTGGTGAACCTGTAAATATGCAGATCCACAGTGAGATCTTTTTATCTATGCCCACTTACCTGATACTTGCAATGATGGTGTTGGCTAAATAATTCATGGCTAAACACCTCTCTCGGACAGGATTTCTTTCACCATGAAGTGAGAACAAGACTACAACCCTCCTTGTGAGATGTGATGAGGAGATAGACTGTCAAGTGACAAATGCCAGCCTTGGTCTGGCCCCAAGGGAGCCCATGAGGGTTCTCAGGCACAATTTTATTCTTGATGATGATCCCATTCAATGAGACTCTGAGGTGGGATGGACATGCTTACTCTGTAGATGAAGAAATAAGCTCTTAATGACAGGTAGAGCCAAGATGCCAATTTCTGAGACAACAGGTAACCCTTGTGGAGTCCTTTCCTGCACTTTTCTGGTTTAATCTCCACAGACATCTTTCAAGGTGGGCACAATCATCAATGCCACTTTACAATGAAGGAAACCAATGCACAGGAGACAGGTGGTTCTAGGGACTTGCCCCAGGTCACAAAGCCTGCGGCCACCTCTCACTTCACAGTGCAAGTTCTGGGATCCAAAAACCTAGGTTCTAGCCTACCATATATCCCTATACCCCACCTCCATGCATCTTCAGCACAAGGTATTCTGTTGATTAAATGGGAGTTCTTTAGTCCCATATTCCAGATGCTAGCTTTATCTATTAGGAAATGCAGTCACACAGCCTCACACATCAGCGACCCTTGAGCTGGGTACATAGGAATGCAATACTCTTCATCGGGGGAATGACAACAACTTAATACCCACTCATAGCATGATACATGCAAGAGAAGCAGATATATAGGTTTATGCTGGCACCAGGCAATGAGCAGCTTGGCACAGAAGCCCAGGGAGGGCTGGAGAGCAAGGTCCAGAAGGTCTTAAGGGATGATGACAACACATGGCAGGAACACTTGGTCACAGTGGAGGTGGCCCGTGTCATCCTCTGCTACTTCATCCATCCACTCCAAACTTCTATCTACGTTGGTCTTTGGTATCAGAGGGTACAATAGCCTTAAGATTAAAAAGGACCTGGAGCAACCTGGGTGGCTCAGCAGTTTACCGCTGCAGCCTTCAGCTGAGGCCTGATACTGGAGACCTGGGATCGAGCCCCACATCAGGCTCCCTGTATAGAGGCTGCTTCTCCCTCTGCCTGTGTCTGTGCCTCTGTGTGTCTCTCTTAAATAAATAAATAACATCTTAAAAAAAAAAAGATTTAAAAGGACCTACCATGTGTAGGGCAGGAAAATGGGCCTCAAGGAGGACCAGTCCAGACTCTGCTGCCTGTACCAGTTGTCAGATGATATGGAATCTACTGTGTGCACCAGGGGAAGGTAGTCCTGGGCCAAAGCAGGGGTGGCCAGCCTGGGCCTCCATTGCTATGTTCACACATGTCCAGCCCCTTTGCTGGCCAAGTCTCTCCCAAAAGGGACAAGTGAGGTATAAGCAAGTGAAAGAAACTAACAACCTACTGTGTTCAGGGGCGCTGACTGGACCACTGTAGGCACAGATCCAAGTGCGCACTGGTGCCACAAAGGGGCTGCAGTTCCTCAGGGCACACATGGGGTTCCTTAGGCACTACAGGGCAAAGAAACAGTGACAACAGGAACGACCAGTTCTTGGAAGAAAAAAATCACATGTGTGGCCTGCTGTGGGATAAGATTCCCAAACTGGAATTGGCCCTACAATGCCCAGAGAAACCATGGCTCACAGCCTCAGGGGCATCACCTGCTGCTGCTCACATCAGCCCCACAACACTGGCGGCACTTATGGACCATGTCCCACACAAACTTCTCTCTCCCGGATCCTTGGCCTCCTCTGGCTTTGCTCTAGGGTTCAGTCCCTAGAACCACCTGTCACAGCCCCCACAGTGCCCAGTCGGCTCTTCTGGAACCTGGGCCAAAACACTCCAAAGCAAGCTGGTATCTCAGCCACACTATTCCTTCCTGAAGTGTCTTGAGAAAGGTACAAAGACAGCAGCAACAACAGCACCATCCTCACAGGGGTCATGAGGTATAAATTAGTGAACATATGTGAAAAGCTGATAACAGTACCTATAACACGGTAGGCCATAATAATTCATTTATTGGAGCCCCCAAATCCCTTGGGAAGAGCAATTCCCTGCTTGTGAGGCACTGGACTGCCCAATCTGTGGATTGTTTTCCCTTGAATAAGGGATATCAAACTCATTACTAAATTTTTTTAGTTTGTCATTTGACAGCCCCATGTAAGTAACACTGTTCACATGGTCATCTGATTGTCCTAGCTGTTCCCTGGTAGGAGGAGATTTAGTCTGATCACTTGGGCTAATCCTTCTTTCTTCCCATGCACAGCCAGCTGGCTCCCCACCACCATCACCACCCACCACCACCAACCACTACCACCTGCTTGTTATTCCTCTTATTCCAGCCTAAATTCCCTACATTCAGTCTCTTTTTCATAGAGATCAAGAGAAAAAAACATTGAAGGTAGACATACTATTACAGATATGGTATAATAACAAATATATATTCAGTCTTTGTCTCTGATTTCCAGCACAGTGCTCCTAAAACTCTTGGGATTTCCTGAGTCATAGGAATATCTTCTGTTACTGATTAAAAGCCCCTTTCAGGGACGCCTGGTTGGCTTAGCAGTTGAGCATCTGCCTTTGGCTCAGGGCCTGATCCAGATCTTGGATCAAGTCCCATATTGGGCTCCCTGCAGGGAGCCTGCCTCTCCTACTGCCTGTGTCTTTGCCTCTCTCTCTATGTCTCTCATGAATAAATAAATAAAATCTTTTAAAAATAAAATAAATAAAATAAAATGAAAGCCCCGCTCCTGATGGCTCAGTTGCTTAAGCAGCCAGCTCTTGATCTCAGCTCAAGTCTTGATCTCAGGGTTGTGAGTTCAAGCCCCACATTGGGCTTTGTGATGGGAATGGAGCCTACTTAACAACTAAATAAATAAATAATAAAAACAAAAGCCTCTTCCAAAAAAACAAAACAAAACAAAACAACAACCAAAAAAAAACAAAACCCAAAACCAAAAAAGATACCAACCTCTGAACTAGTTTTTAAAAAAGCCCCTTTCAACCAAACCCAGGATTTATGTTAATAAGGTGACTTGAGTCAGAAAGGGGCCTAGACACCTTCAAGATGGGGCTGGATGCCAAAGGAACAAAGCTTGTGACCCCACGGTTGCCTTTACTGTTTTACTTACAAGCTTGGGGGAAGGGAGAGGGCCTGGATTGGGGTTAATCACAAATGCTCAATGATTTAGTCAATAATTGAAACTCCATAAAATCTCTCACAGTTCCTGGTTGGTAAACACATCAAGGTCCTGGGATTGTGGTGTGCACTGAGAAAGGGAAGCCCTGCCCATCTTCCCACCCTCATACCTTGCTGTAGGCACTCCTTCCCTTGTGGTATTTCTAAGTTGCATTCTTTACAATAAGCACGTAATAGTACATAAAACACTTTCCTGAGTTCTATAATTTGTTCTAATGAATTACCAACCTGAGGGGCGGGCAAGTATGAAAACCGTGAACCAGTAGTGTGCCAGGCAGAAATGTGAGTAGATTGGGCACCTCATATGAAGTGTGGCCATTCTTGTTGGACTGAACCCTAACCCTCTGGGATATGCAGACTGTGGGCAGTTGTGTCACAACTAAATTGAACTGTCCTATGGCCAGGTGGTGACAGAGAATTCGAGAATCAGTATTGAGACAGAAAAAAAGAAAAACTCTGTTATTAAAAAAAAAAACTCTGTTATTAGAATAATACCTATGCAGAGCCACCAGGAAATACCTAAATATACATTTGTAATAAAATATTTAATAGAGAGAGTATACACAGGAGGAAGCAAAGACTGAGCCAACAATTAGAAGACTCTACAGAGCAAAATGTGAAGCTAAACAATTGTCAGGATTAAATCTTTTTTAAACAAGATTTTATTTATTTATTCATGAGAGACACAGAAACAGAGGCAGAGACGTAGGCAGAGGGAGAAGGTGGCTCCATGCAGGAAACCCAATGTGGGACTCGATCCCAGGACCCCAGGATCATGACTGGAGCCAAAGGCAGATGCTCAACCACTGTGCCACCCTGGTGCCCCAGGATTAAATCTTTAATTAATTCTAACACTTATTTTTCAAACAATTTTCTTCAAAAAATTAATTTCTGAATTTTTAGAGTTAAGAAAAATGAATACTAATTATATATTATTTTTAAGTATTTCAAACCAGATCATGAAGTATGACAGATTTCCCTATTTAATAAGAATTCTAGGGTTCTTAACAAATGTCTTATGCCCACCACAGTTTAAGGCCATCCATATATGATCAAAGGCAGTAAGACTTTCAGGAAGCCCTGGAACATCTAGAGAATGAGGTAACCTTCTAATACGAGCACACACCTAGGAACACATGGCAACTCCAAGCCGAGCATGGGCAGGCAGGACAGCTGATATAAGGCCAGCAGTGCCAGTTTCCAAATCACTGCCCACTCCAGCAGCCAGCAGCCCTGAGAGATGAAAGGTAGGAGCAAATGAGGTTATGATTCCTGCAGCAGTCAAGAATAGAACCCTCTGAACTAGGATGGAGTGTGAGAGGATGCTGGTGGCTAGAGGCACTTTCTGACTCCCAGACACAGAAGGCTGTAACACTGTTAGGTATGTGGCCCAAGACAGGTGTGGTGATTTCCACAAGTCACAGAGGTGCCCAACATTAATGCAAGGCTGCCCGGGACAGGAGCTGAATGTCAATACTCCCAACAACCTCGAGTTGCACATTCTTAGTCCAGTATTTTAGATGTGAAGAAACTTAAATCACAGACAGGGGACATCAGGGCCCATTATCACACAGGTTATGGTCAGAGGAACTCACCTGCAAACTTAGGTGAGACTGACCTACCCTGGGCCTAAGCTGACTCTCCTCCTCCATGTTGCTTTAAAAAATATATATATATATATGGGAGGGACAGAGGAAGAGGGAAAGGGAAGAGCAGACTCCCCATTGAATGGGGAGGAGAGCCCAACTTGGGGCTCCATACTTCCATCCATGACCTGGGTGGAAGTCCGATGCTTAACTGAATGAGCCACCCGGTAGCCCCCCTCATGTTGCATTCTGCATCCAACTGGACATGTGCATATATTTTATGCAAGTTTGAAGCATTTGGGCTTGGAAACATCAGATACAGAACATCTCATTTGATTCTGCCACTCCGAAACAGTGTAGACCTTTCTCTTCCCAAAGTTAGGAGGGAATAATTCTTGCATGTCCCTAATTGTGGATGGTGAGGCCTGTAAGAATGCATCCCATGCTAAGAGGCTTGCCTGTATTTCAAAAAAGATCCCACTTGGACTGTTTGTACACAAGTATGCTACCTTGTCAAAGTGTAACCGAACTTAAGGGATTCACTGCTTAGCGTGCATTAAATTGAACACAACCCAAGGAAGTGTTAAAGAACTTTTTAATTACTTGTTACTAAATAAGTAAGGAACCAGGGCACTGTGTACCTGTAGGGTTAGTACAGGAAGCTTTTTTTTTTTTTTTTTTTGAGAGAGAGAGAGAGAGAGAGAGAGAACACAAGCTGGGAGAGGAGCAGAGAGAAGGACAAGCAGACTCCTGCTGAGCATGGAGCCCGACACAGAACTTGATCCCAAGACCCTGAGATCATGACCTGAGCCAAGATCAAGAGTCGGAAGCTTAGCCACCACCCAGGTGCCCAGCAGGCTTTTTATTCAGTGTATTAGGGTGTGGAGACAGGGAGCTTGCATATACACTAAGGAACCTACACACATTGTATTACTTAGGTACTTTGGTTCAACTGTGTCTTGGTTTGCTGTCTTGATGGAAGTAAATTACTCCCTTTGGGTTTGTTGTGTCTTTTTAAACACTAGACATTGCAGAACATCCTCCCACTCTGCTGGTCTCTCCTGATTCCCAGCCCCTTGCTGTGACCTCATATCTCACCCTTTCCCCTCATCCCTCATCTCTTTCTCTCAGGTCCCCCAACACCAGTGTCCCCTTATTGTGTCCTCACTTGGTCACATGTCTTTGAAATGCCTTGTTAACATGCTATTTGATGACATTCATTTGTTCTTTCCAAAGACCAAGACCTGCTGCCCAACATGGTGCTCCTCTGCCACCAGAGGCTAAGGCTGTACCAAACTGCCCAGACAGGTAAGTGAGCAAGGGACCTATCATGTCACTTTGTACTTGCACCTGCGCAGAGTCTCCCAGTCTGGGCTTTCAAACCTAATTCCTGTCCCCTGGGCAGTGACCCCATGGACTCCATCCTGGCTGTGTCCAATATGCACTCAGTTAACTGGCATGTCTCTGTTTTTTCAGCTGTTAGCATGGAGCAGGGGAAGAGCAGGTGTTATATGACCAGAAAGATAACCATCATGAAATATACCCAGAGCCTTTTCCCTACAAAGATATATACTACCAGGAATAAAGCTGCTAGAGCCATCTGCAGCTGGGTGAAGGACATTGCTCCCACTACAGGTCCCTCTAGCCTTCTTCTCTCACCTAAGTGAGAGAGATCATAGTCAGCAGGGGCCAGGGTTTTTAGCAAATACTTTGAGAATGCTGTAGCCAGGGAAGGCAGTTGGGGTCAAGGAAAAAAAAATGAAAGAAAGAAACTACAGTGGTGGAGATATGCTCCTCAGACACAGTGCTACTAAAGATTGGGATTTCATTGGAAGATTTAGTATGATCCTCTCCCCTCTCACCTTTTACACATCAGTGGAATTCCAGTGTAACAGGATTACAACTAAAAGAGATGCAAGACACGGACTCTCTCTGGAGAGGAACACTTACCAGAGCACAAAGTCTACAGAACAGACAAAAACTAGACCACTAGAGGAATTTGAAGCCTCTAGCACCCATAGTTACAACAAACATTAAGTAAAGTCCTACTTCGACCCATATTACCAAACCTCCTGTTTACTTTTGTTCCTGTTACCAAACATATTTCTCGCTTTCAACAACAAATGACAAGGCATATCAAAAGGCAAGAAGAAACAGGCTGAGCACACACAAAGCAATCATCAGAATGACAACCAGATAGGACACAGAGGTTGGGAGTATCACACAGGATGTAAAATAACTATGATTAAGATGTTAAGGGTCCTAGTGGAAAAAAAGTAGACAAAATGCAGGAATAGATGGATAATGTAAGCAGAGAGATGGAAACTCTAAGGTAAGATCAAAAGTTAAGGCTAGAGATAGAAAACACTAGTAGTAATGAAGAGTGCCTTCAACTGGCTCATCAGCAGGCTCAACCCAGCCAAGGAAAGAATGAATGTTCAGCACAATTCAGCACAATGCAAATGCTTATTACTATCTGTTTCACAGATGAGGACACAGGGGTTCACAGAAGTCCAACCAGGTTAGCTAGGGTCCCACCACCGGCCCCAGGCAACACCCTCCCCATGACCCCCACAACCCCCCACCGCCAGCCACCTGGCAGTGCAATCTTGTTCAGGGTGAGATCTGAATCAGGGATATGGAGCTACTCTGTGTACAGAGGACGAGTGTTGCCATTTTTATTTCATTTCCAATTTCATTAAATTGTGAGTTTACCAAACAATTAGCATTTCTCTAAATAGTAGGCAATCAAGATCCTTCTAGTCTAACTAATTACACGTTATAGGGATAATTTTAAAATACTTAGTTTTAAAGAAATTAAATGTCTCCAAACATTCAAACAGTGCTTGAAATGTTAATGCCTCTAAGCTTCTGAATAAGTCACGAGTTTAATATGTTAGATTTTCTTAAACTCTTTCAAAGCGAGCATCTATAGCGGAGATAGATGCATATAGAAGGAGGCAGGAAAAAAAAAAGAAAAAAAAGAAGGAGGCAGGAATAATGAACGAACTTGACACACGTTAATTCCGTATTTCCTTAAAACAGTGGGTAATATGCGGTGGGTAACATGACTGTACCACCTTATGCATGCAGATTACCGACCCTGAAAAAAACCAAATCGTCCCAGTGGAGCAACATTTGGAAAACCTCTTCTTCTCTGCCAGCAGTCCACCCGTGTGCAGAGACTGCCTTTCCTTTTGTTTTTAGGTGTGACAGACACTCAGGTTGGTCCCGAGGAAAAGACACCGAGGAATCAATATCGTGATGTGCCAACAACACCCAGACGACCCAAAGACAAGCAAGTCCGGGAAAATACATTCTGCGCGGTCCAGTTTAGTAAGGTAAGCAGATGGGTTAGGGACGTCTCAGAGAACAATTCAAACTCAAGAAAAATTTAGGCTGGGGGCTTGCAGCCCTTGGGGTAGAGGCTGCAAAAGTGATATTAACCCTTCACAGGACACAGAGAGGCCAAACCCGAGCCCAGGCCTCCAGAGGCAGCGCCGGGGTGGGCACTGCCAGGCTCGCTGCCAAAGCGCCAACGCTCGCACACGCACACACCCCGCCCGCAACGACACTGGGCTTTGTCCTTAAAGCCCCAGGCTGGGGTCGCCTCCCGGGACCTCAGCAGTTTCCGCTTCTGCGCGTCCAGCATTTAGTGTCGGCGGCCGCTTGGGTGCACGCCGGGATCCCAGGACCCCGAGCGCAGGCCCCCCAGCCGGGCGACTCCCCACCTCACGCGCGTGGGCCCACGGAAGCAGGGTCGTGCCTGCGGGAACCCATCTCCCAGAGCGCTGCGCGGAGATGCCTGACGGTCTCCAGAGGCGTGGGCAAGGATACCGCCCGACTGGCCGCCGAGCCGGCGGAAACTACGCTTCCCAGAAGGCGCCGCGCGTGCGTCCGCAGCGCTCATGGGGCCAATGACGGCTTGCGGAGGCTGGACTTCCGGCGTCCGGGGGCTGTCACTTTGCTGCCGGGCGTGGGGCCACACCGGTGTCGGGGACTGAGGCGCGACCGGCCCGGGCCGGTTTTCCAGAGGCTTGGAGACCCAGGGCGAGGGCTGCGAGGAAGGCGCGAGCGGAGGGCCGCAACGCGCACGCCGTGATCGTGGGCGACGGTCGCGTCCCCCGAGCCTGGGTTTCTCCGGGTGTAGCCTGGGACGCCCCGCAAGGCTGTGGGGCGGTGCCCAGAGTCACGTGTTCTCCGACCCCCGGGCGGCAGGGGCGGCGGCGTCCTGGGCGTCTGTGCCCTCGAACGACGGGAAGACTGAGGCCTGGAGCCGGGACGTCGCGTTGTGCGTCGCTTTCTGCGCGTCCTCAAGCAAGGGTTCTGATGGCGACCGCGGCGCTGACAGAGCCCGCACAGGTGAGTAGAGGAAGCGTGAGACCACCAACCGCCCGCTTCCTCCTCGAGGCACCCGAGCCTCGACTCAGGGAGGGACTTTACTTGGACGTTTTGTCTCCCCTCCCGGTCCGTCCTAGGCCCGGGGGCTCAGGCCAGTGGAGCGTGCACGTGCGAGATCCCCACTTCTGGCAGCCAAAGGAGTGAGGTGTAGACGGAAGTTCCCAGCAGAGGGTCCCACGCGTGCAAAAGCTGGGAGGGGAGACTGAGCCTAGGTGCTTCGGGAACTGAGCTTCCAGACGTGAGCAAGGAAGAGAAATAGCAGGCTGAGGAGTTACGTCGGGGCCCGGGGAGGAATCGAACAGAGCCAGGACATGCTTTAAGTTAGGATTTTTAAAGTATCCCACCGTTTCCTTGGCGGAGAAATGACGCAGAGCGGGGGTGGCCGTGTGCACGGAGCAGGCACTGCCACAGTCCGGGTAGCCGAAGACGGCACCTGCTGCAGGCACGCTGGGCCAGCGGAGACGGAAAAGGGGTTGGATTCCCGTGGGTCTGAGGTCTCAGGTGTGGCGTGTGAGCCAGTGGCCCTAGTAGAGCACAGTCCCAAGTTTTTTGGCCTGAGCACCCAGAGGAACGGAGGTGCTTTAGACAGGAACAGGAATTTGAAGGGAAAGCAGGCTGCGGAGTAAGATCAGGGAGTCTGTGATGTCCCAGGGTGGAGGTATGGTGTGGACCGGGAATTGCAGATGTCTAAGGATAGGGGCCTGACATTCTGAGCCAAGGCAAGGCCTGGGAATCAAACTTAGGAAGGAATCTCGTGGATGCGGCCAGGGATGGGTAGCACTCCAGGGAGATGAAGAAAGGCTGGTAGCCCCTGGGGCTCTTGGTGGGGGATAGAGGGGTGGAGCTTGGCTAGTGGCTGGAGGCAGGGTTTTGGCCAAGGAAATGGGGGAGGGACCATAGTTTGGAGGGAGGGTGGAACCGGCTTCCTGTGTGCCCACCAGATCCTTGGGGCCCCTCCTGTAGTGACTGGAGGGGATCTGCCGGCCAGTCGTTCATGCTGAAGGAGCAGTCTTGGGATGTCAGGCAAGTTCAGCAGAAGGGGGCATCCCTACGAGCATGGGCATGTCCTGCAGGGTCCATAGCTGGAACTTGTACAATTGCTAATTCCAGGAACAGTTAAGGGTATGTCTGGGGAGGTCAGTCTGTGCAAAGGCTGGAGCATGAGTGTGCACTTGGGCCTGCCTTTGGGGTGGTAGCCATCTGAAGGCCGAGAGCTAGCTCTGCTTACCTTGTGTAAGTGGCCAGTCAGGAGGCCGAGAAGGCATCTGTGCCCTAGACAGGTAGGGTTTAGGAAAGAGGAGGGAAGTTGCATCTGCAGAGTTGCAGAGCCTGGGGAGAGGAGGGTGAGGGGGAGCAAGGTAAGCCTCTGAGGGATATTGGGAAAGATAGCCCTTGGGACAGGGAGGTGGGTCCTGGGTCGTCATCAGCCATAGCTTAGATCGTGTCCATCCTCCCCTGCCCACTGTTGTAGAGCCTGATGGCCTTTGAGGATGTGGCCGTGTACTTCTCCCAGGAGGAATGGGAGCTCCTGGATGCAGCCCAGAGGGCCTTGTACTGCCACGTGATGCTAGAGAACTTCGCACTTGTGGCTTCACTGGGTAAGGCCCTGGGTTTTCCATGGGAAGCTCTGTTGTTGCCAGCACTAACCCCTTATCTCCTGTTGGCCTATGAGCAGCCTCATACCAGCTGGCTGAGTGTCCCTGTGCCGCTGTGGCGCCTCTGTGTCCAGGCTCGGCCCCTTTCATCTGGTGCTGCCAACACGGTTCTCCTCACAGGGACCATTGAACTCTTCCTGTGAGTCTTGCCATGTGGTGTGGTTTTCTTGGTTGCACAGATGACACCATCTATACCCCGTAAAGCCCTGACTTCTGCCATCTGTTGGGCGGTAGGTTGTCCTGAGCTGGGCCTAGCCCCTCACTTGCTTGTCTTTTCTTACAGGGCTCTCTGCGTCACGACCCCGGGTAGTCATGCAGCTTGAGCGTGGCGAGGAGCCCTGGGTTCTCAGTGAGACAGATGTGATGCCAGCCAGGAATGCTCAGAGGAAGGCCAGCCCTGGTGAGTGGGGACTCAGAGGGAGTGAGCTTGGGCCTATCTGCCGCCACGCTTCTGTCCCCTTTCCCTGCCTTCCTGGAGGCTCTCATCTCCCACCTCCTGCCTGACTCCCTCCCGTCCTCCTTATACCATCAGCCACTCCTGGAGGCTCTGGCCTTGGCTTGCCCATCAAGGGGGAGATCCCAGGGTACCCCATGCCAGGCAGTGGGCCACAGCCTTTACCAGGACAGTCTGTGACCCACACTCATGGCACTGGCCACACTATGGGAGAGGCAGTGGTGGTGGTGGAGGGGGGGTGCGTGGCGGCGGCACAGGCAGGGACAGGGTTTGAGAGTAGGGCCTGTAGCATCAGGTAGCTATCTGTGTAAGGAACAAAAGCAGGCTTGAGTCCCCTGGGACAGAAGTGAAGTACATACACTGGTATCTGGCCACTGCGTTTCTCCCCAGCTTGCACACCCAGTCCTTAGCATTCCTTTGCCTGACCACTAGGCATGCCCCAACCATCCCCTCTGGCCAGGATGACCCAGGATCCACCATTTCTGTGCCTTCAGGTTCCCGTCATCTGGCATACGACAGGGTGGTTCCTGGAGAAGCAGCGCTGCCAGGGGCCCTCCATGATGGCTCCCGTCCAGCGCCTACAAGGGTCCTTCCCTTCACTGGCATGTGTGATCGTGGGAAAAGCCTGGAGGACTGGCAGGGCATCTCCCCTTCTCAGGAGAAAAAACCCACAGGGGTGTCT
The DNA here is from genome assembly GCF_011100685.1 of Canis lupus familiaris. Taxonomy (NCBI): domain Eukaryota; kingdom Metazoa; phylum Chordata; class Mammalia; order Carnivora; family Canidae; genus Canis; species Canis lupus. Next base: position 100,174,960 of record NC_049222.1, on the reverse strand, counting down.
GTAATCTATTGGGAACGGCTCCTGCTAGGTCCTGGCAGTGGGGAGGCCAGTGTCAGCCTCAGGCTGACCTCTCCACTGAGGATGGCTGAGGACAGCTCACCCAGGGAGAAGGCCCTTATGAACCGCCCCGTGCCAGGCAAGCAGCTGAGGGCATGTGGGGGTCAGAAGCCATATGGGCGGGAGGCCCCTGGGAGAGCCTTCCCCAAAATTCCAGAATTTGAGGCTGGTCTCACCTCTGGGCAAGGTGGTAAGGGTACAGCTAGCCACAAGCCTCATGGACTCCCTGCTGGCCAGGAGCCCCCGACCTGGCATCAGCTGGGCAAGGCCCTCCACACAGGCACTGGCCTCCTTTCAGGGGAGAAGCCCTTCGAATGCAGGGCATGCAACAAAGTGTTCGTGAAGAGCTCCGACCTGCTCAAGCACCTGCGCACCCACACTGGGGAGCGGCCATATGAATGTGCTCAGTGTGGCAAGGCCTTTAGCCAGACATCACACCTGACGCAGCACCAGCGCATCCACAGTGGTGAGACACCCTATGCATGCCCAGCCTGTGGCAAGGCCTTCAGGCATAGCTCCTCCCTGGTGAGACACCAGCGCATACACACAGCTGAGAAGTCTTTCCGCTGCAGCGAGTGTGGCAAGGCCTTCAGCCATGGGTCCAACCTCAGCCAGCACCGCAAAATCCACGCAGGTGGGCGGCCCTATGCGTGTGCCCAGTGTGGCCGCCGCTTCTGCCGCAACTCACACCTGATCCAGCATGAGCGCATGCACACGGGTGAGAAGCCTTATACCTGTGCTCTTTGCGGTGCTGCCTTCAGCCAGGGTTCCTCGCTGTCTAATCACCAGCGTGTGCACACAGGCGAAAAGCCCTTTGCCTGTGCAGAATGTGGCCGTGCCTTCAGTCACAGCTCTAACCTCACGCAGCATCAGCTACTGCACACGGGTGAGCGGCCCTTCCGCTGTGGGGACTGCGGGAAGGCTTTTGCCAAGGGCGCAGTGTTGCTCAGCCACCGACGCATCCACACGGGTGAGAAGCCCTTTGTATGCACACATTGCGGCCGTGCCTTCCGAGAGCGCCCAGCCCTCTTCCACCACCAGAGGATCCACACAGGAGAGAAACCTGTGCGGAAACCGCGGCGTGGGACAGGCCTGTGCCCCCAGGCCAGGCCTTCTTTGGGAGCATCATCAGAGGGTTCACTGGGGAGGGAAGCTGGGCCCATTCCCACTTCAGGTCCAGCCACAGTTTCAAAGCCTGCTGAAGCCTGAGTTCACAGCTGGTTGTCTAAACACCTGTGTCGCCCACACATCCACATTTTGGGGAAGACATGGCCTTGTACTGTGGTTCCATCTGCACATGGTGATGATGTTTGCCATTTCAGCCACAGGTCATCCCAACGGTCAGGCTGCAGAAATATCGGGGCTGTGTGGATGCTGGGACTTTGGTAGGGCAGAGACCTGGCAGAGTGCTGTTTCATGCCTATTATGACCTGGGTAGTCAGGTGAGGAGGAGGAGGGTTGGAGTGCTGGGGAGGTGGTCCTAGAAGGTTCCCACGTCTACAGCAATGACTGCCAGGCTGACCCTCAGGATGTTCCTTCAAGACCTCATTTCATCCAAGGCCTCCTGTGAGCAGACCCAGGGGGTAGGAGGTCATGTGCTGTCTGGTGTTGGCCTTGGGCTCTAAGTCTCAGCTTCCACCTCTGGAAAAGAATGGGAAGGAGGGAGGGAGAGAGAGATTCAGGCCTACCGAGGGTATCTGCAGGACCCTGATAGGCAGGATCTTGATAAGGGCCAACATGTGCCCCTTGCCACCCCTGTGAGGTGGCTGCTGTGGTTGGTACCCCATTTCTCAGATGAGGAAACTGAGGCAGAGAGAGGGGATGTGAGTTGCACACAGCAGAGCCAGGACATGGCTCCTGGCCATAGGCTCAGCATCCCGAGCTCAGCACTCTGCCCCCATGCTCTGGCACCCATGCTCTAGTCTGCCAGTGTGAGAGCTGGGTGATGCCAGGCCTGGCTACCTGCACCTAGAACTCCCACAGACGGTGGAGCAAGTAGAGGTAGAGGGCCCTGGGTTGGAGAGAGGGAGACCAGCATCAAGAATGATGGCTCTTCAGCCATGCTCTTCCATTCAGTTTCTCATCCAAGCCTCAGGATTAGCCACATCCTCTTGTTACCAAAGGCTCCCTTACAGGAGCCTTTATATCCCCACTGCCCTGAGAAGAGGTGATCATAACAGGTTTGGGGGAGACCAGATGGGACTACTTGTTTCTGCAGAGTCTGGTGGACAGGTGTCCACCTGTTCTCTTGCCTCAAGTGGAAAGGGGATTTGCCGTTCCCTAAGGCCATGTGTGTGCACCCTCCCATCGTGGGACACCTCCACATGGCTGGGACACTGAGTCTGATGGGTGGGGTGGGGCACAGGTTTCTCCCTGTGGCTCTCAGCGGACCAGCATCCATTGTGACCTGAGGCTTTACTCCCAGGGATGTTAGTGGACTCTTGGGAACAAAAAAGAAAAGACCCAAAAGTAGAAGTTGGAATGGACGTATATTGTGCAAATCTTTGCACAACACTATGGAAATGCACAGCCTGGCCTCCCCTCCCAACGTCCAGATTATGGTTCGGGAGTGTTTAACAACACAGTCTTCACAGAGCTGTGAAGTTTTGCTTCAACCAGGTCCTTTTGAGGGTCTAAAGGTTAGCTACACAGCTTGCCTGTTCCCCAAATAAGGGTCTGGGACGTTTATGTAATGACAGCCAAAAGTTCATGGGAGTCTGCGAAGAGACTTGGGCTATGTTAGACATCATGAAGTTGCCCAAGTCTCTGTTTTTTTTTTTTTTTTTTTTTTTTAATAATTTTTTTCCAAGTCTCCGTTCTACTATAAGATGAGTCTTTGTAGATCCAGGCTCGGCAGCCTGAGATAAGGGGGTACCCTAGTCCCATCACCTCCAAGGTTCGCAGCCTCCTGTCACACAAAATGAACACAGAAATGATGTGTCTCCCCCCTCTCCCCCTCGCATCTACCTGCCAGCACGTTCAGACTTATCTTCCATCTCTGGAACCTCGTAAGTCCTATAATGAGGGGAGATGTGGCAGCAGTGAGAGATGTCTTGCAGGGAACTGGGTCACCAAGATCGTTGGAGTATAGTTCCAGAACTTCTGGTATGGTGCAGGACCTTGAACCACTGTCCACCCCTCCTGGACTCCTCTGCTCTGACCTTGTTCCTACTCCATTTCCCCCAGATTCACTTTCAGGAGGGTGACTTGATTAGGCCACAGCCTCACTCCACACTCTGTTCGGAGACCTCTGGGGAATCCATGGGATTTGGGATAAAAGGCATCTGTCAAACACCAAGTGGGTACTCAGCAAATTATATTCAACCTTTTCTTCATCTTCAACTGAAGCTCCTGGAGTCCAGTTGCCAACCTGAGCCCTCCTGACCCTTCGACCCTCCCATCTCCCTATGTGTGAGGCATCCTGCTATCTCTCACTTCCTCCATCTGAAACCACTGCTCCCAATACCCAGGACTTCAGTGGCTCTCACCTTGATCAGCAACTATTATAGTCACCTGCCTTCATCCATGTTTTGGCCTTTACGTTGCCCTCCTCCAGTCTTCTGTGGTCATGCTGGGTCCTATCATGCTGGGCTGATTGTTCTGGTGTTAACCCTGAGCAGGCTATGCATGTAAGTTTCCCTGGGTTCCTGGATCAAGATGGACTTAACACACACCTCACTTGGTTCAGAAACCTAATGAAACTTTATGGAGGAGTGTGTTTAGAATATAAACCTACAAGTATTAAGGATGGAGTAAGAGGTGTCAGGCAATGGCATTCTGAAGCTAGGATTGGATGGGAATGGGTGAACCTTCACTGATTTAGTGAGAGCCACATACAAAGTTGCCACTGGGGGAAGTGGAGGGTGGTCCCTGCAGGCTTATGCTTCAGAGCTCCAGAGGGCTTGAAAACCAGCAGCCTCTACCCTGAGTCTCTTTGAGTTACACACCACAGAGTTCTTTGCGACCCCTACCCTCTACCTAACAGCTCCCACAGTGACCCAGGTGTCATTACCAGTATCCGAGCTCTCCAGGCCTACAATCCCAATCTTCATATCACAGGTGCCGCGGCCTACAACATCTGTAGCAGGCAGGCGGGCAAGCAAGCAGTGATTTCTGCCATAGAGCACAGACCTCTTCACTGAGGATTTTTTTTTTTTTGAGATTTTGTTTATTCATGAGAGGGGCAGAGACCTAGGCAGAAGGAGAAGCAGGCTCCCTGCAGGGAGCCTGATGTGGGACTTGATCCCAGGACCCAGTGATCACGACCTGAGATAAAGACAGACCACTGAGCCGCCCAGGTGCCCTTCGCTGAGGATTAATGTGGTATTCCCCTTTCCTTGGTGTACAGCTCTTAAGATGCCTGGGCAGCACCTAAAGCCCCTGACATGGGGTGGATTTCACTCCCTAGAGGTTCATTGCCCTCAAATTCTTATCTGCATTTATCCTAATTCCCAAAGAAGTAGTTCCGGTCCCTGAGACAGGATTATGCTTCCATAACGTTTTGCTACTCATGACTCCACCTCTTTGTTTCCTTGGCCCACAGTCTAGAGTTCCATAACAATCAAGTAACATTTAAAGCTTCTGACAGAACATGTACTACACTTTTCTGAAACCAGCAAAAGCATGCTCCTTCCTACAGTTCTCACAATGCCTGGAGGGCTCTTCTGGCCCCTAAGACTGGATTTCATCTTCCAGAGGGCTCTGATCTCCACACCCCCTTGCCTCAGGACTTGCATCAGGGCTTTTGCAGGTTCATTCTGACAAGGACATCTTTTCTCTAGTTCCTTAGCCCCATGTCCTTGTCTCACCATGATAGCACTTCCCCTTACATACTCCAGACCATATCCACATCTGCTGACTTGGGGCCAGCCCATCAGAGGACACAAAAAGACCTATAGATAGATTGAACCTCATCTCTGAATCTTGGAATGGCTTCAAGGCTGCTATAACCTCCAACACTGGTGGTCTTGCTCAGACAGGCCATTCCCTGAGGCTTGTCAAGATCCTTGGTGGGGAAGCTGTGTGTGTGTGTGTGTGTGTGTGTGTGTGTGTGTGTGTGTGTGGAGGGTGAAGTAAGCTAGGTCCTGAATTCCTTGCTTGTACCTCTCTCTGCTGTTGGGGAAGAATTTCTTCTGCCCTTCAAGGTCTTTCTAGCTTCAATAAGAATGAAATTGACATGAGACATGTTAACAGGAGAATATCAAATTTAATTTGGTTCAGATGAGGAATGCATACAACCATAAAATTCTAAAGACAGGCAAAATAAGGCATACATATACTGAACTGAGAGAGGTCTAGGAATTTTATAGGAAAGAATGCAATTTAAAGGAAGATGAAAGAGTAAATACTCGGTAAACAAATGGTCTTTGGGCCATTCAGAAACAAGACAAGAATGTGATCAAAGAGCCCTTGCTAGATTCCTATCAACATAGTTATTTTTGGGAGAGAAAGCTTCTGAATTTGCTCAGGTTTTAATGCTTTTAACACAAAATGATCTTTATGCCAAAGTGACCAATCTTGGGGCTGTCTGCCCTTGGCCCCTGTACACATAGATATCTGTGTACACATCCAAGTTTATTCTCACTCCACTACTGGGCCTAGCATCATCTCACTCTGGAGCTGGGGTTATGGCCAGGCTGGGATTCATGATGACCTTTACCAGGTTTGAGGGGAAGGTGACCCTGCACAATGGGAGTGGTAGTCAGCATTGGGCACTACCACTTCAGATGTCTTGTGGACTGGCCAGATGGTCAGAGTCTCCAGGTTCCATTGCACACAGCCTGGTACATGTCCACTGTCAGGGGCCGGAAGGCCTTGGCTTGGTTGTCCAACACGAACAAGGGGTCAGTAATTACGCCTACATTGAAGCCCTCACGCACCAAGCGGGACTTCACCAGTTTGAATGTGCTTGTGATCGCTAGAGTGTCCTGCAGGGGTAATAAGCATAATCTCGACTGTGGGCCCCTGTCCAAGACCTCCCATCCACCTACTTCTGTCACCCTGAGCTCACCTGGATGCGGATGAAATGGGGTGCAGCATAGGCAGGGAGCCAAGTGCGGACATGCTGGTACATCCTCTGACCATCAAAAGTCTGGCCGGGGGCCAGCTGCACCGCAGCCATGCCCACCTTGCCCTCACAACCTGGGAAGCACAACAGTCACTCAGCTCATTCACCTCACAGTGCCCATGGCCGACCCTCTCACTTGGCCCATCACTGCTCACTGGCTGTGCCCCAGCAGCTCCCCCCACCTGTAATATCTGGATAACACTACTCTGCCCACAAGGCTGTTTAAAATGAAGCAAATCCTCCACACCTGGTACTGACACACCATAGACGTTCACCTCCTGCAGGAAGTCCACCAGTGACAAAACGCTCTCTACCTCCCGCGTGGACACGTTCTCACCTTTCCATCTGTGGGGTTGAATCCACTGCTAGCGAGCACAACCTTGGCTAAGGGGAGGCCCCTCTTGCCCACCAACCACCAAGCCCCTCTTCCTATGAGATCTGATCACTGGTTCTGCCCAATTTCGGCCCCTTCGGGATCGAGAAGCGACGCCCCTTGGGCCTGGAAGTCCCACTTCTTCAGCCCTCCTCCCTCAAAGGTCCAGGAAGCCCCGGCCACCCGCCCAGGACCTGACCGGAAGGTGTCCCCAAGGCGGTCGCGAAAGTAAAGGAAGCCTTCTTCATCCATGGCCAACACGTCGCCGGTGTTGAAGTAAACGTCGCCCTTGCGCCGCACATCCCGCACCAACTTTCGTTCCGACAGTTCTCGTGCCCCGCGGTAGCCCAGGAAAGGCTGGTGGCGCAAAACCTGGGTCAACAGGAGCCCTGCCTCCCCTAGGGGTAGGAGTTGGAATTAGGGCATTAACCATGGCCAAGAACTGCACAACCCATCAGCCCCCTGCCAGAGGTTTCCAACCGTGGTGGACCAACTCTTCAAACCAAAACTGCCAAAGAAGAGACAGAGAGAGACCTAGAGATAAAGATGGGAAGAGTGAGATACAGAGACTGGGGGACAGGAGACATTGGGGAGCCCACTAGAAATAGAAAAAGGATAACAAGGGATGCACAAAGGACAGAGACAGATGGTGGTGGGAAGAAAGTGATATGGCCAAGACCACGAAAAACGCCAGGAGAAAAGACCCTAGGAGAAGGTACTGGACAAGAGATTGATGCCTGGGAGGATATAACTACCACAAATAGAGACCCAGAGACCTAGCAGAACAAGAGATTGAGGCAGGGGATCCAAGCAGAGCTGAGAAGATGAGAGACAGAGGGTCCCAGGCAGTGGTCAGACAAGCTGAGAACAGGGTCCAGGTGAGGGCAGCAGACACCACCACAGGGCACTGACCTCAAGGCTTTGGGCAGCCTGTTCCAGCGAAGGAGCAGATGGTCCCCTGCCCTTCCCACACCCAGGGAAGGTTTCCCCGACCCTTGTACCTGGCCCCACAGGGACGCAGAATCCCCGATTGTCCCTGACAGGCTCCTCCGCGTCCGTGTCAAACTGTACAAGCTCAAAGGGGGACAGCATCTGAGTGGAGGGTGGGAAAGTGTCAGTAGAGGCCCTGTGAGCTCAGTCTTAATCAGGGCCACTGCCCCACTCAACCCACTCACTCGAAGGAAGCAGCTCATCTTGCCCAGGGCCCCACAGCGCCCTGGATAGTTGATGAAGCCAATATTGCCTTCCGTGGAGCCGTAGATTTCCAAGATCTGAATGGGGCCAAAGCGCTGCTGGAAGGACTGCCACACATCTGCCCGAAGTCCATTGCCCATTGCCAAGCGGACTGTATGTGTCCGGTCCTCTGGTCGCTGCAGAGACATCCCAAGAACGGTGAAGAGGAGCATGCCCTAGAACCCTTACCTATGAGGGCTTTTAGTCCTTACCTGAGGAATTACCTGGGAGGTGATAGGGAGGGGGGCATCCATACCTAAGTAATCCACCAAAGGTTCTTACTTGAGAGTAGTTATCTGGAGTCTGTTTATGGAAGTTACCTGAGGGGAAGTTACCTAGAAGCCTTAACTGGAGGGATACCTAGGGGCAACTGAGGCCTTATCTGGGGCTTACCTAGGGGAAATATCTGGGATCTTATATAGGGGTAGTACCTGGAACTGTTACCTGGAGGGGTTACTTGGGGGCATTTACCTGGAGGTAAACTGGGGAGTGACTTAAAGTTTCAACTTGAGGAGAGACCTGGGGGTCTTACCTGGAGGTAGTTACCTGAAGCATTTTACCTGGAATCCATACCTCATTGCTGTATAAGTTCACATCTAGTGAGTTTACCCTGAGGCATCCTCTGTTCTAGGCATTTTACATATGTTTTATACTCACAAATACTCTCTTTATTATCCTAATTTTCCAAATGGGGACATTGAGACTGATAGAGGTGAAGTCATTTGCCCAAGGTAGCACTGATGATCATCATACATAGGTAGCCATGTTTGGAAACTGTGTGGGATAAATTATCTGTGGATGTTGCCTAGGGTGTTTTACCTAAGGGACCCTGGTCAGGTCCTGTACCTGAATCTACCTGAAACCTTCACCTGAAATGACATCTGGGATTTCATACCTGAGGTGATCACCATGAAGCCCTAATCTTAGCACCTCACCTGTGGAGTGTTACACAGGTACCGTAGAACCTCGCCCACATACAGGATCACAGTCACACCATGCTGCCGACAGTTATCCCAGAAGCGAGAAGCAGAGAACTTGGGGGCCAGGACACAGGTTGCTCCTGAAGGGGGAGAGGAAAGGGTTTCAAGTCATACTTCCATGTCACTATGATAAGTTGTTTTGATCAGCTGTGGCCCTCTGACTCACAGGGTTTGGAGTTCATCTGTGTGTCACTGACTAAGCCAGGAGTGCCCACATGAGAAAGGTATAGGTGGGTATGGGGTTGAATCCTATCTTCAGAATATGTAACAAGCTCACTGCTTTGTACAAAGTGAGTACTGCTAAATAATCATTAATGATTATAAATGTTTTATGAATGTCTAGCTGGGCAGATGAATAGGTGGTGGCATAGATGGATGGGTGGGTGAGGAGGTAGGTTAGTAGATGGATGTGTGAGTTGGTGGAAGAATTGTTTTGAAGGATGGACACATGGATTAAGAAATTTTACGGGCCACTACTTATCACTCTGGAAAGTGATCCTTTCTTAGCTGATCACCTCCTCTGCAGCTGACTTTATGAAAGGCACTCTCCCTACCTCAACCCTAATCCTCGACAAAGCCCTGCAAGCTAAATATTATCATCCCCTCACTCAAAGGGACAATTGCTCATGTGCCTGGTGAGGTAGAAAGTCTGTGTCTTCTTTGAGGCTATATTTTTGTCAGGAGGTAAAATACAATGCCTTCTCTGTGAAAATAGATGCTGGCCCTTGAAATGACAATTTTGTTTGCCACCCCTAATGAAATGCCTGATTCAGGAAAGGTCTTCAAGAGCTGGTAAAACCAGTGCGGGGGTGGGGTGGGGCTGGGTAATGCCTGGGTGGCTCAGCGATTGAGCACCTGCCTTCTGCTCAGGGTGTGATCCTGGGGCCCCGGGATCAAGTCCCGCATCAGGCTTCCTCTATGGAGCCTGCTTCTCCCTTTGCCTGTTTCTCTGCCTCTCTCTCTCTCTGTGTCTCTCATGAATAAATAAATACAATCTTTAATAAAGAAATAAATAAAACTGGGGGGGAATTGATAGGGAGTTTTCCGATTAAACCTCCCAAATATATATTTGTCTAAACACTACATTGTACACCAGAAACTAATATAACATGTCAACTATACAAACATACATACGTACATACATACATAGAGCTCCCTAATTCATCTTAGCCTCTGTAAAGTACAAGAACAGTTATGAGCTGCCTTCAGTGTGATGTATTAGAAAATCAAAATGCAGGGATGCCTGGGTGGCTCAGTCGGTTAAGCATCTGCCTTTGGCTCTGGTCATGATCACAAGATCCTGGGATTGAGGTCTGAGTTGGGCTCCCTGCTCAGCAGGAAGTATGCTTCTCCCTCTCCTTCCCCCTGCTTGTGCTCTCTCTCTCTTTCTCAAATAAAATGTTTATTATTTTTTTTTAGATTTTATTTATTTATTCATGAGAGAGGGAGAGAGAGGCAGAGACACAGGCAGAGGGAGAAGCAGGCTCCATGCAGGGAGCCCAAAACGGGACTCAATCCCGGGTCTCCAGGATCACACGCTGGGTTGAAGACAGGCGCTAAATAGCTGAGCCACCCAGGGATCTCCCATCAAATAAATAAAATCTTTATAAAAAGAATATTTAGGGATCCCTGGGTGGCGCCGCGGTTTAGCGCCTGCCTTTGGCCCAGGGCGTGATCCTGGAGACCCAGGATCGAATCCCACGTCGGGCTCCCGGTGCATGGAGCCTGCTTCTCCCTCTGCCTGTGTCTCTGCCTCTCTCTCTCTGTGTGTGTGACTATCATAAATAAATAAAAATTAAAAAAATAAAAAAAAAGAATATTTAAAAATAAAAAAAAATTTTTTAAAGGAAGTATAATACACCCCACCAAGGTTCTTGCCAACAGTACATTGAAGTGAATCCAACATCTCTAGAGGAAATTACAGTGTAACAAGAAATGCAGGAGAAAGAGAAGCAGAGACCAAACAAGCAAGTACAGTGAGAGGACTTTAACCTTAATAAAACAATTTGACAATCGGAGGAATTTAAGCATGACCTGTAGCATCAGATGGTATTAGAGCTACTATTAATTTTGTCAGGTGTGGTATCACTACTGTGACAGTTCTTAAGTCCTTATGCATTAGAGATACATACTAAATACTTACAAAAAGATACAGTATCTAGGATTTGTTCTAAAATGATTCAGAAATAAAGAAGGGAATACGTATCAAATAAGATTGGCAATGTGTTAACAACTGTCAAGGGTGAATGAGGATATGTGAGACATCATCAAATCATTTTCTCTACTTTTGCTCTACTGTGTATGTTTGAAAGCAAAATGCTGATGGTGGCTGAAGCTAAGTGGTGGGTACCTGAAAATTCATGTAGAAATATTTAGAAATGTGTATATATTTCAAAATTGTCACAAAAACTCAAAAAGAAAATACTGGAGCCTTCCCAGTCTGAATTGCTAGTCAGGTGTCCAGGAAAATAGCCCAGTGGGATGCTTGGTGAACACCTAACCCTCAATGACTATCCCAGCACTCATATCAGCTTGTCACCTTCTGACAACAGCAAAGCCCTTAGGGACTCTAAGTAACCAAGTCTCTGCCCAAGTAGCCCTGGGGCCTGCTTCTGTGTGTCCCTTGTCAAAGGTAACAACCTTGGCATTGGATTACTTGTGGGGCCTTGTCACCCTGAAAGCCCCACCCTGATGTTGAGTCTGGAGGTCCCATGAATTGGAGGGGTCTTCAAAAAAGGGCTTACCGAGCTCCAGGCAGCTGAGGACCCCAAGGATAAGCCCCGTCACATGGTACAGAGGCAAGACTGTGTAGACCACGTCATCAGCTGTGCCCCCACACAGGGACAGCATCTTGCACATCTGCAGCAGTCGCTCATGTGTGACAATGGCCGGCTTTGGGAGCCCTGGGAAATGGAGTGGGAAGGGTGGGTGGTGAAAGGACAGCACAAGAGGGGGCCAGCACATAGGAGTGGGTCTCCGTGGTCAGGTCTGCAGTGAAGGGCTTGGGGCTCTTAATAGGTGATCAAGTCCGGGCATTAGTGGGTGGGCTCAGGGAAGAACAATTGGATTTGGAGTGCAGAGGGTAAATTCCAAAGCTCAGTTGGGAGTTTCAATGGCTGTTTACTGGGCAGAGGCAGGAATTTGGCACTGACCAGTAAAAACACATTAGGGGTCAGAGTTCAGGCAAGGTGTTGCAATCATAGGGCAGGATGGGTTTCAGAGGTCAAGTTTGAGGCACATGTCAAGCTTGGGGTCAGGGCAGCATTAGAGTTCAGAGGTCAGGGCTAGGGCTGCGGGCACCCTCACCAGTGGTCCCTGAGGTGTAGATAAACAGGGCAGGGCTTTGTGGTGTGATCCCGGCACGTAGGTCAGTGGGCACAGGGTCAGTGGGTGCAACATCAAGAGCTGCTCCCAGAGCCCCCACTCCTGGTGTTGGGGAGGACTGGCTGAGGTAGAAGCATCGGATGTTCTCTGCCTGCAGCTTGGGAAGGACCTCTTCCAGGTTCTCCTGGAGGTCTGCAGGGATAGGTCAGAAGAGAAATTGGGAAAAGGCCCACATTTGAGGTCAGGAGGGGAGCCCCGAGACCCAAAGATAGGGGAGAAGAGCCTATTGCAAGCAACACAGGAAGTAGCTAGCAGAGAAAAATTTACACATTCCTGTGTTTTGTTGGCAAAAAGGATTGAAAGAGGGGTGCCGGGGATCCCCGGGTGGCTCGGCAGTTTGGCACCTGCCTTCAACCCAGGGCATGATCCTGGAGTCCCAGGATCGAGTCCCACGTCGGGCTCCTTGCATGGAGCCTGCTTCTCCCTCTGCCTGTGTCCCTGCCTCTCATGAATAAACGAATAAAATCTTTAAAAAAAAAAAAAAAAGAAAAGAAACAGGGGTGCCTGGGTGGCTTAGTTGGTTAAGCAGCCAACTCTTGGATTCAGTTCAGGTCATGGTCTCAGAGTGCTGAGACTGAGCCCAGTGAGCACTGGATGGGACTCCATGCTCATTGGGGAGACTGCTCAAAGATTCTCTTTCCCTCTGCTTCTGCTCCCCCCACCCCACTCACTGTCTAAAACAAATCTTAAAAGGAGGGGGATTGAAACAAACAAGGTAAAGAAAAATCTCTGGTGCCCTCAAAATTACTTTCCAGCAATTAAATTTTGATTCTAATTGCCTGTAAGAGTAGGTGGGAAGCAAGGAGCTCCTTGCCTAGCCCCTACTAGGACACTGTGAACTGCAGTCCTCCACGTCTGTCCCTTGCTCCCTCACTCCTCTGTCTTCTACTAGCCTCTGGGGTCCTCACCTGGATCCACCACCAGCAGCCGAGCCCCAGAGCTCAGCACAGAGTGCACCAGAGGTTCCCCCCGAGCATGCGGATTAATCCAGGCCACCGGGCAGCCCAGCTTGGCCAGCCCCAGCCACAAACCCAAGGCTGGAATGGTCTGGGAATCCAGCACCAAGAGGGCAGCTGACTCCCCGCCAAGCAAGTCCGTGAGGCCTCCCAGCTCAGCCTTCAGGGCCCACACAGCCTGGCATGCCCTGTCGTCCAGCTCCCTGAAAGTGAAGGAGCGGCTCCCTGGCCCCTTCCACACCAAGGGTGCATGGCCCGGCTGTGCTCGTGCTCGCCGTTCAAAGGAATCCACAAAAGTGTCGGGCGGTTGGTGGCTCATGCGTGCTCTGATGTGCAGGCCAAGGTGGAGGATCCTGATGATATAGGCCACATCTGCAGGCAGCCAGCGCAGCCCTGGAGGTGACCGTGCAGGCAGCAAAGTCAGCGTGAGGGCCGCGGCTGCCAGACTCAGCCAGTGGGGCATCCAGGGACAGAGCCAGGGCCGCACCAGTATGGCCAGGCCGAGCAGCACACAGAAGATAGAATCTCCCAGGAGCCAGCGCAGTGCCAGGGCCACAGCAGCAGGCCATGCAGGCTGCTGCAGGCCATGCAGCAGCAACAGTACAAAGGCTAGTCGCAGCCAGATGCCCATTGCACCAGCACCCTCCTCAGAGAAGTGTCTACAGAGTGCTAATAACTTCTGCCAGGGACTGCCTGGCCTAGATATTTGACCCCTTAGTCCCGCCCCCCACCCTTCAAACATGGTAGCCTTGGAGCTGTTGACAGCAATGCTTCTGCCCTCAGGACTCCACCCCCAGCACTTTTTAACCCAACCTGTTTGCTTCACTGTGCCTACCTCTAGCCAAGTACATGGCTGGCACTCAGTAAATACTTTAGGGAACAAATGCAGTGCCTAAATTCAAGCTCAGTTCTAATATCCCCACCCCCACCCACGTGCTGGGTTTTGAGTCTGCCTCTCCCCCTGGCATCCATGGAGACTACCCTTGGGTTCAGGAGGCTAACCTCCCCAACCCCCAACTTGGGCAGAGCAGTCTATGCATGGTTGACCTGAAAGCCTTACCCCCTCACCTCTGGGAGACAGTCACAGATGGGGAGATCAGAGAGGTGCTGCCATTGACCTAGGAGCCCACAGGTCTTCAGCTCAAACTCTGCTCCACCTGCTCCAAATCCTTAAGATAGGGCACCCAAGGTTAGACAACACCAATGCTCTGGAAGCAGAACAGTGGCTGCTTTCTGGGCTGGCAGCTGAACTGATGCGGGGTCTTGTGACGCTGGTTCGCTACCAGGAATCAGTATCTTCAGCTGCCTGCTTAGCAGCCCAAGAGTCCTGGCTGCTGCTCCTTCTTTGCCCCCTCTCCCTTGCACTTCAGAACTTCTGGCCAGGGTAGTTATCCTGGGGCTCAGATCCCCACATGGCAACCTGGCCTCAAAACTCCCTTGGACTCTCCCCAAAAGTAAGATACTCAATCACCATGCCCATCAGAATAGGGGAGTGGAAGCCTAAAGCCCAAAGGGCCTTGAGATTCTGTCAGGAAGATCCGGGGAAAGGAGCTTCAAAATCAGCATCTTTCCCACAAATGGCTTCCCTCTTCCAGACACATCTCAAAGCTGGCCTGTACTTCTCCCCACAGAACCTAGGGCTCTAGAAGAGTCAAGTGCCAGTCATATGTGCATCCCACTCCCTCCCAGAGAATAGAGGTATGAGATGGCCAAGCAGGCCATCCTGTCTCTGCCTGGGGAGCCTGGGAGATTAGGTTAGCTGCCTAGGGACGGAAACATTGAGCCCCTACACGCACAGCCAGTCTGTGATGGTGAAAAACGCGTGGGTCTGGGAGCTCACAGCTTCTGGGTTTGGAACCCATGGCCCACAGTACTTTATTAGAGAGTGGGAGTCCCAAGGCCCTGTCCCAGTCCATGATGGGCCCACCTGAGCCCCCTAGATGCCAGATTGAGGGAGGGGTAGTTCAGGGTGGGGAGCCAGGGATCATGCCCGGCTTGGCATGGGGCAGAGGAGCAGCTACAGAATCCACCCACTCACACAAGGAGTCAGAGCCACAAATCTTGGGCCTGGCCCAAGGGTCTGAGCAGCCAGTCTGAGTTTAGGTTGGTGATGATCCAGTTCTCAGGGGTGGTCGGGTCCCTGACCAACCCTAGCCCCAGGCTGCCACCATCAGGAGGGTCTAACCATGAGGAAGGAGAGGAGTATGAAGGGATGGACCCCTGGTCAGGTCTGGAGAAAAGAGTGGAAGCAGAGGGAAGGCCTGCACTTCGAGGAAAGCATGGCTTGGTGATGGGAATGTGGTCAAGGCGTCTAGGCAGGTATGAGCCGGCTCGGCAGGGATGTTACCGGTCCCGCAGTGGTTGTGGGCTAGTTCCATGGGAGGTCCCCTAACACAGAAGAGGGTGGCCTACAGCGCGGGGGCGTGGTCAATTCTGCGGTGGGTGTAGCCAGGCCCAGACCTGGATCAAGGCGCAGGGTGCGCGGCCAGGTGGCGCTCGAGCAGCGCGCGGTGTGAGAAGACTTTGCCGCAGGCGGGACAGGGCGCACGCTCAGGCCGGTGCGTGCGCATGTGCACGTTGAGAGAGCTCTTCTGCGTGAAGCGCTTGGCGCAGACAGCGCACTGGAAGGCACGCACGCCTGTGTGCGTGACCATATGCTTCAACAGGTAGTCGCGCAGCGAGAAAGATCGCCAACACACGGCGCATTGGTGGGGCTTCTCCCCTGTGGGCGACAGGGCATGCCGCGCACGTACGTCAGCTGGGAAGGGGCCTGAGGAGCCTTTGCTGGGCAATGACTCCCCTCTCCTTCTTGACTGCCCATCAACCCAGAATCCCCCGGTCTGTTAGGGACACTCCCTCCCCTCCCGAACCACCCCTTACTCCGGGACCTTCCTGCCCAACAGGGTCCGCCTCTAACATAACCCAGTATGTCACCTTGCTCAGCGGGGAGCCCTTTTCCCAGATCCTTACTGTCATACCAGGATACTATGGTTAGGGGCCTCAAACTCTAACAGATACTCTCCCAAATGGAAATCCTGCTGGCCTGGGACATCATTGCCCATTAGGACTGACCAGAGTTCTCCCCCCACCTCCTCGGACTTTCCTTCCCCCCACTCCTGCTATGCCCATGGAACGTTCTGAATTCTCTGATCACTGGCCACCATTCTGGGGACAGTCTGGCAAAGCCCAGCACTCTTTTATGGGAAGAGACAGAGACATACTTGCCCTCTTCCCACTGGAAGCCCCTGTTGCCCAGAACCTTTGTCTGCTGGCAGCTATAATGCACCTGGAGTGACAGCACAGGCTGCATTGACCCCTGGAGTCACCAGGTATTAACAAAAAACCTATCTCAGTGGCAGAGGACTGCAGGGCAGTGCCTGGGCAAGGCCTGGCACCAGGCTAAGGCTACACAAAGTTGGCAAATCTTGGCTGGTACTACCTTGGGGCCCCTGGCAGCTCTCCACAGGCTGAACACCTATGCCTGTATCCTCTCTCCTTCATCCTCAAGACAGCCAGGTGGGGATTTTAAACTGTAAATCACATCACTCTCCACCTCAGAACATTGATGCCTATCCCACCATTCACAGTGCAATCTCAAATTTCCGGCCCTGCAGAACTCCCCACTCCACTCCCACAGAACTTCCAGCCAAATCTTTGCTTTTCCTAACAGCATCCAGTTCAGCCCTGAAAGCAGTCTTTGACATCCCATACCCCTGTCCTCCACTTGAGCCCCTAGGGAGCATCCTACACATCCTGCAACTCCCCCAGGACCTGCCAGCCACCATCTCAGCACCTAGCTTCACAATCTCCACTGGACCACCCTAGCATACTCTGTACCTCTCCCTCAGCCACTGCAGAGCTGCCTCTCAGACACATTGAGGTTTTAGGCCACCTTTCTGTGGTCTTCACGGACCTTCCTCCTTCTGCAGCTTCAGGGTTCCCACAATGCAGCCCCATCTCCCTTCTCTACCCCCTGATCAGGCTACCTCTCTGCTGACTCTGCACACTCTCCCTAGGCTAGTGAACTCACCCTCCCTCACATCTAGTCCCAGTCACTGGACCCACTGATAGCCAGGAGACCAGGAAGCTCCCTGAAGCACTGTTCCCCAACCTGGCTATGTACCCCTGCCAAGACTCCATCCCTCCTGACCATCCCAAGCTCCATCCTGGTGACTAAAGCCTCCACTGCCAGCTTTCCAAAAGTTCTGGGCAAGTTCCTGCTCCTTAACCCTGCCTTAGAATTCCCCCAGCATCAATAAATGGAGGTAGGGGATGGGTAAGAGTGCCTGCTTCTCTATGTGAAAGGGACTCCCCTCCGCCCACATCTGGAGCTCAATTTCCAAGCTCCCCTAGGGTCAGGGAAAAGCATCAGAACCTCATGAGTGTGTCCACCCCACTTGCCCAGTGCCCAGTTCTCCCTCAGGCTTGAATCTCCAAAGACCAAGGGGCTCAGAGACTCATCCCAGCTCACCAGAGTGGATGAACATGTGCTTGGTGTAGTTTTTCCGCGAGCTGAACGTCTTGCGGCAGTGACTGCACTCATAGGCAGGCGGCTCGGCCGTACCTGGGGGTCGGGCAGGGGTGGCCGAGGGGGCCGCAGCGGGAGCAGCGGGCGGGGCTGGAGCCTCCCCGGGAGGTGCGCTGGGGGCCGCATCAGGCTGGAGTGCCGGGTAGAAGGCGGAGGGGAGGGCGGGAGCAGGCCCCGAGGGCGCGGGAGGAGGTTGCGCAGGCGGCCCAGGAGCGCCCAGATGAAATGGGAAAAGCGAGACTGGGGGCCCCGGGGTCTTCACGCCCGGGGCATGGGATCCAGACAGGACACAGTCAGGCGGAGCCGGGTTCTCGGTGGCACAGGCTTCCGCGGCAGTGCCATCCTCATCTTGCCAAGCAGGGACGTAGCTCTCCTGGAATACATCTTCCGCCGCCGAAGCCCCCCTAAGGAAATCCCTCCCAGGGCCGCCGCCGTAGTCAGAGAGGCCAGCAGGTGCAGGCGGCTCCTCGCACGCGCTGGCAGGGGCGGCGGTGAGGAAGCCGGCGGCGGCGCAGTCGGGGAAGGTAGGGGGTGCCTGGCCCTCTCCTGGGCCGCCGCCTTCGCCGTCCTCGCCGTCGGTTTCATCATCGGTCTCCTCGTCGCCATCACCGCCATCATCTGGGGCTGCCGGTAGGGAGGGGTCGACATCTGACCCCTCTGTCTTGGTGGGCGCAGTGGGCGCCGGCAGCTGCAGGCGTGCCGGCTGGCGCTGCTTGCGGCTATGAGCAGCACCGGTGTGGCCCGGAGGGCGCGCGGCAAGCAGGTGGCGCAGGCGATGTCGTAGCTGCGCAGGTGCAAGAGGTGGGGGCACGGGCGTGGGCAGGGGTGCAGGCGCCCCCGGGACCGGGGCACGGGCACGGGCAATGATCTGTGTGCACTCGTCTATGACTGTCTGGATGCGCAGCACCGACGCGGCCGTGAGCACCTGCAGTGCTTCGCCCTGTGCCACCACAAGTGAGCCGCTGTAGAGGAACTCGACAAGCTGGCGCACTGTCTGCGCCGGCACCACCGGTGGCACGCGGATCTCGGAGTGGCCGAGAAGCAGCTTGTCCTGGAAGAAAGGCGAGCCAGCAGCCAACACACAGCGGTGTGCACGCAGTGAAGCCTCGCGGATCCTCACAGTCACGTCGCAGAAGTGACCGCCCAACCGCTGCCCGTTGAGGGTCTCGAGCAGCGAGCGGGAGAAATTCTGCAGGTGTATGTGGTGCACCGCCTCTGCTGCCGCCATCTGCACTGGATGAGGAGGATGTGGGGAGGTCAGCCGGGGACCCTGCCCCATTGTCCCTTGAGCCCTTATCACAGGATAAGGCCCATGGGCACATCACAACCCCAGGCTTTGGGAACCTCAGCCATCCCCAAAAGGCCCCTTGCAGTTCTGTTCCCATACCCAGGACTCCCCTCAACCCCCACTCCCAATCTCCAGGACCTCTGCAGCTCCACCTCCGAAGCCCCCAGCACACCTGTTACAAGGTTGGGAATATCAAAGATCTGCCTCCCTCTCAAGTCTTGCTTACTCCTCAGGGCAGGGTCCAGGGCTCAGCTTCCCCTATATTGCCCCCCTTTCCCCTAACTCCAAATCCATAAACCTCCCCCAAGTCCCCCTCCCAGGGGCAACTCTGTGAAGACTGCAGGGGCCCCCATACCCCATGGGCTGCACACTTTACCCACTCCCCACCCCAGCTAGCTGTGACTCCTCCTCATCTGGCTTCTTTTTGATTTCCTTTTGTCACATCCCCCAAACTTGCAGCATCCGAGGCCCAGTGGAGACCCAGGTCTGTTGGCTCAGAATTGGGTTATGTTAACTAGTGTATACAGAGGTCTTCGAGGGGCTGAGGTGGCATGAAATGACTCCTGGACTAAGCAATTCAGGGTGTGCATAGTCACGAAGGGTTGAGAATAGGTTGGGGATTAGCCTCGCAAGTGTCCTATAAGAGAAAAATACATGGTTTCTGGCCAACCCCAGCATAGCAGATAGGGAAGAACCTCCAGCAGCCTGGTGTTTTTGGAATCTTGATATGGCCTGTAGGACACAAGGTATGGGTGTGGCATAGAGAGGGGGCTTGTGTGGACTGTTCACGGTGTATGATTGGGAGGGCAATGATGGAGCAGCAGCAGTCTCCAGATCAGGATGATTCTTGTGAAAACTTTGGCCTCCTAATTCCAGCATTGATCACCCTCAGCGGAAAGGGGAGGGGATCCCCCCCCGCACCCCAGGAATCTAAGAAGCTCTGCTACTTCCTCCCTCAAGCAGGCACCATGCTCATGAGGACTCAGTCTTCCCTCTATCAAAGTTGGGATACCTGGCTCATCCAGCACCGAGCCCCACACACCTCCAATCTAGGGGAGGGCAGTCAGGACACAGGACACACCCTGACACTTACCCACTCCCCCACCAACCAGGCAGGGTCACACAGCCCTAAAGTGTAGCCTCTCTCTCTCTCTCTCTCTCTTTTTTTTTTTTTTTTTTTTTGAGTGTAGCCTCTCTTAACCTTTGGGGTCTAATGGTGTCTCATTACTCTCCCCCCCCCGTTTTCTCATGCGGGAAGCACCTCCCTTTCTCGCATGCTCCACATCTCACCCTCAGATCACTTGGCACACCTCCACTGCCCCGGTACCGCTGGGAGCGCTGGCCGAGGCTGACGGAGTCATCTCCTTGTGTTCCCCCGCCTCCCAGTCTATTCCCTGCGACAGCCAGAGGGAGCCTGTTGAGACCTGACAGATAGGGACCCTCCAGCGCTCAGAGCCCTCCATGGCGATGAATTAATTCTTGGCAATCCCTCAAACAAGCCAAGTCTTTGCACGTGCCGTTATCTATACCACAGCCCTTTCCCCGTCTTCATTCACCCACCATCTAAAGAACTTCAAATCCGTGCCTGGGCGACTGGGGCGGAAACCCGCGCATCAACCCGGACGGCTTTAAAGCCTGCCTTTTCCGACCCACCTCCGCCCTGCTCCCGGTCTCTGATTCAGTCCAGAAGCTGCACGGCCTTCTTGGCGCTTCAGAACAAAGGCCCACCCTCCGGGTATGGCGCCGCTTCGCGCTGCCACGCCTTTGCCCACCCCATACACTTTGATCCAAGCACCCTTCTCACACTCTGCTCACTTGCTCGCGCCCTCCCCTGAACCGCGAGCCCCTTCTCTGATGCGCTCCGCCTGCACCCGCTGCAGACCGGGACAGCCTGTATTTCCCGCCTCCGCGCGCTTGCCAGAGCCATGCCCCCATCCTGCAGCGCCCCCTCACGTCCACAGCGTGCGCTCCAGGCCCAGCACCGGTACCCCTCCCCTGGCACGCCCCGCCGCCGGTGGGCCCCGCAGCAGGGGGATGCCCGCAAGACCCCACCTCCGGCTCCTCCTCAGGCACCAGGCCGGGACGTGGTCTTCTCCCGCTCGCCACCGACAAGGCCGCACTTTCGGGCTGCGACGCTGGCGGAACCCAAGTCCGCAGGCGCTGTGGAGTTGGGGAGCGCTAGGTCAGAGCACGTTTCCGGTGTTTCTATGGCGATCAGCCGCCGCTGCCAGGCTGCACTTCCGGTTCTAGCAGACTCGGAACTAAAGTCTCAGAGGCTCTGGCGCGGGGGCAGCGAGGAATGTCTGTGCCAGAGGACGCTTTCAGTGTCGCCTTAGGGACGGGGTAGAGAAGGGACCAGCGCTGTCCATCCGCGGGCCACGCCCCCGTGCGCTCCCCGCTGTGCTGGAGCTGGAGCGCTGCGACCCAGGCTGGAAATGCGGTCTGAAGCCCCAGATTGGTCTCGGCTGGCTCAGACTGCACTGCGACCCCAGGTGGCAGCCTTCAGCCCTTAACATGAATGGAAGCAGCAGTAGGGCTCGCCCTCTCTGGTCCACCGGACTCCAGCCCTGCGTGGAGAGCAGAGACATTTCTGCAGCCTACCTCCACTCCCGCCGGCGGCTACGAGTGTAATGAGGGAGCAGACACCACCCCAGGCTCTGGCTACCACCTTCCGCCCCTTCTGTCTCTAAGCCTGAGTCCAGGTAGAAGGTGGAGGTGGCCTGTCTCTATGCCGCCTACCTCCTCACACACACAGCAGGCCCACCTGCCCCAGGGCAGGAGGTGAACAAATAAATGAGTGGATATTGAACTAAGTGCCTTCTGCATGCAGCCCTCTGAGAGACACCTCAGAATAAAAGAAGGGCAGGGGTGAGATGGGTGGTGCGTCTGCCAGGATGGTGATGACCAGCCAGACTCCAAAGACCAGAAGTCACTTTAGGGGACAGAATATGTAGGAAGAGCTGTCCGGGCAGAGGAAACAGCCGTGGTCTTCAAGGACCTTGATGGGGTTGGCTATCCAGGACACCGTGAACCAGGCTTGATGGTGAGGCTGGAATGGTGGGCTGGCCTAGTTTTAAGCTTTGTTCATGAGGGCCAGAGGGCAGGCAGGACGACAAAAAAGTCAGAAGATTCCTGAGACCTCAGAGGACCCCATGCCTTGTTCAGTATGTGTGGAATACAGCATGGGGGGAGAAGGGGTGCTGATTTAGCTTCACCTATGAGGACAAGATTAGAGTACCTGCCTCCCACCTTGGGCAGCTGTATTGTAGATGTGTTAAAGGTCAAGAGAGGAACCACTGTCCGTACTGACAGCCTATCCTGTGGCCCATGCCCTGAGGAACCTTATTAAAACTCAAATCTAATGGCCTTAGTGTCTTTCTTCAGAATCTGGGCCCCTCTGGATGGCCTGCCCAGCCTCAGTAGCCCCTCTCCAATCCTATCACTGCTCATTCTTCCTTGGTTCTACCTACCTCAAGGCTGGCTCGTGCCATTCCCTCTTTTTGTAGCACTCTCTCACATAGCTCAGCTGCCACTACCTCCTCCAGGGACTCTCCTGAATGAAGGCCTCCCTGTCTTCTATCACAGGGCCTGTAAGGGTAGGAGTCATCTGTGTCCCTCACCTTGACAGGCAGCTGCTGCTACTACTACTGAATCAGGAAAGGAGGTGCTAACAGCAGCTTCACCCTGTCGTGGGCCTGATTCCACAGGATTCTGGGACATTGTCAGTCACAGGGGAGCAGAATTCTAAAATACCCCTTCCAAGATTCCATGCACTTTTTTTTTAAAGATTTTATTTATTCATAGTCACACACACACACAGACAGAGAGAGAGAGAGAGAGAGAGGCAGAGACACAGGCAGAGGGAGAAGCAGGCTCCATGCAGGGACTCCATCCAGGGTCTCCAGGGACTCGACGTGGGACTGCAGGCGGCGCTAAACCACTGTGCCACTGGGGCTGCCCATGCACTTTTTTTTTTTTTTTTTTTTTAGATTTTATTTATTCATGAGACACACACAGAGAGAGAGAGAGAGAGAGGCAGAGACACAGAGGGAGAAGCAGACTCCATGCAGGGAGCCCGATTCGGGACTCGATCCCGGGACCCGGTATCATGCCCTGAGCTGAAAGCAAACATTCAACTGCTGAGCCACCTAGGTGTCCCCCATATCCAGGACTTATACATAGTAACAGTACATGGCAGATATAATTAAGGTTACTAACCAGCTGACCTTAAAATGAGATGATCCTTGATTGCTTGGATAAGCCAAAGGTAATCATAGGCCTTTCAAGGCAGAGGAGGGAAAAAGAGAGAATTGAAGTAGAAGGATTCCAGGGGCTTTGAAACCCCATGTGACAAGAAATATGGGGGGGGGGCGGGTGTCCAGAATCTGAAAAGAGGCTCACATGACAGCCAGCAAGGAAAATGGGACCTCAGTCTACAACTGCACAGAACTGGAATCTGCCAACTGCCTGAATGAGCTGGGAAGCCAATTTTCCCCCAGAGTTTTCAGATAAGAGCCCAGTCCTGCCCAAAACTTGATTGCAGCCTCTGTGAGACCTAGAGCAGAGGTCACTGCCTGGATTTCTGACCAGCAGAAAAGTAAGCTAATAGATGTGTGTTGTTTTAAGCTACTGAGTTTGTGGTAATTTGTTAAGTAGCAATAGAAAATGGATTAAGCTGCCAGAGACTCAGGGTCTGCACACAGTAAGTTTCTGATAAATGCCACCGTTGGGATCCCTGGGTGGTGCAGCGGTTTAGCGCCTGCTTTTGGCCCAGGGCACGATCCTGGAGACCCGGGATCGAATCCCACGTCGGGCTCCTGGTGCATGGAGCCTGCTTCTCCCTCTGCCTGTGTCTCTGCCTCTCCCCCTCTCTCTGTGTGACTATCATAAATAAATAAAAAATTTAAAAAAAGAGATAAAAAAATAAATGCCACTGTTTTTCCATCTGATGAATACCTTCCCCTTGCCTCTCCCTTGCTGAATGCTTCATTTCTGCCTTATCAGCATCTATCAGCCACCTTGGTGGTCTTATTACCCCATTCTACAAGCAGAGGGATGCAGGGGTGAGAAAGGGAATGAACCATTCAGATACATGGCTAGAACAACCTCAGGCAGGTAGAAAGGCATTTATGGGGTTCTGAGAAGGAATAGTGGCTTTCCTAAGTTGAAGAAAGCAAGAGAATTGTGGACTGGGCTGCTATGGGGATTGTGGAGTTGGGAGAGGAGAGCGGGAGGACCCCAGTCCCACCTGCATGTTTGAGGAACTATGGGGAGAGCAATGGATCCAGTGGAGCAGCAAACACAGGAGGCCGAAAGGGCAACAATGGCTGCTCAGACCTCAGCAGGGAAGGCCAGAAGGGGACAGGATAGGGGATAGGATTCAGGGTAGGAAGGAGAGGACATGGGTGGCTTCAGAGAAGGTCTTAGTGGATGAGGCTGAGATGGAGGACTTGGTCCAGTAGGAGGCAGGAGAGAGAAACACAAATCCTGACCAGTCTCAGGCAGCAAGAGAAGTGGGAGCTACAGCCTCCAGTATCACAAGCCTTGAGGAGACATCTGTTTTGCTTTCCTCTCCAAAGGCCTTATCACAGTGGTTGTGGGGGCATTTTGAGAAATAAATAATATATCTAAGGACACAGGTTTAATAAGCCAAGTTAGGATCAATGTGGCCTGAAAATATTGGAAATTTTAGGCCAGGTCCTAGGGTCTTAGTGGCAGTAGGTGAGGAGGGGCAGGTGGCACTAGCTGACAGACCATCAAGGGAAGAACCTGTGAGATTTCAACAGTCACAGACACATGAAAGGAGAGGAAATTAAGGCTACTAATTGACTGGGCCTCCTCAGCTGCCAAGAGGCAGGAAGCCCTGATCCCTCACCCCCTTCACAACCACACACACAGCTTAGGCCAGAAGTCAGAAGGCTCAGTCCCTGCTCCCAGCTCAGGGTTCCCAATCTCCCTCCACCCTCCATTACTAGCTTCTCACACAGGATCTCCTTCAGTGGCAGCCACTGCCCACAGGTAAACACTGCTCAGGTCCCACTGTCTACAAGCCCAGCCCTACCCTAACGGGGCTGGATGGTGCCAGGTATGGGATGCAGGTCCCAAGATTCAAGTACATACCTCAATCTGCCAGGAGCTTCCCCTTGGCCAGGGGTCCGACACAAAGCCCATCTCTGGAAAAATGCTTCCCAGTACAAGGCAGATAGGATAGAGACAGGAAGGTCCCGGGCAAGGCAGGTAGGTACCAGCTGTGGAGGGTCTAGCCCTCTTGATAAGACTGAGAGGAAATGGGGAACCCTCTGGGGTAGGGGAAGAGTAACGACAGGATCCCATTTCTACACTGATAAGGTCTTGGAAGCTTGGGAGAGGGCTAGGGATAACCCAGCCCCAGGCCCTGGTGAAGTGTATGAAAGATGATAGGAGGAGCAGTAGGTCAGATAATGCAAGATGCCTACAGGACTTATCAAAAAAGAAATATCCAGACAGGGATCAAGGACTGTTGAGGAAGGGGTGGAGGGGGAAATGGACAAGGGATATTTGCGATAAGAGAGAAAATATTTAATTTGCTTTCATATGTAAAAGACCAGAGCATCCTGCTAGTCCTTGGACAGAGACCTGAGGAAATCACAGGGAAAATAGGAGACCTAAATTGAAAGTAATAATCATCATAACACAACTACCATTGTCACTCCTCTCGGGTCCCTGCACAGGGTCCTGTACTGGTTCTTGATTTAATTTTGAAAAGTGAAAAAAACAACAACAATAAGAAACACGAAGTACAATACAGCACACACTGGAACACTCACACCCCCAAATTAACAAATGTTCTTGTTTTGCCTGTTTTCTTTAGAGATCTATTTATTTATTTGAGAGAGAAAGAGCACGAGCCTGGGTAGCAGTAGCGGGAGAGAATGTCCAGTGGACTCCCCTCTGAGCATGGATCTGGACACAGAGCTCAATCTCATTACCCTGAGATCATGACTAGAGTCAGACACTTAACTGGCTAAGCCAACCAGGAGCCCCTGTCCTTTTTTTTTTTTCTCCCTACTTTTAGTACACACACACACAAAAGGCAAAAAATTTTTTTTCTTTCTTTCTTTCTTTTTTTTTTTTTTTAAAGTAAGGCTTGTAGGCAAAGGAGAAAGCCCCTCAAGGTGGCACACCTGGGCACTTCTGTCCCTTAAAGGCCTTTTGTTTCATCCTCAGTTTAACAGATCTACTGAAGCCAGATTAATGTTTTTGGTTTTGTTTAGTTTTTTTCACATGTGATAACTTTTTAAAAGTTAATGTTTAGGGGTACCTGGGTGGCTCAGTCAGTTAAGCATCTGCCTTTGGCTTAGGTTATGATCCCAGGGTCCTGGAATAGAACCCCACATCAGGCTCCCAGCTCATGGGGAGTCTGCTTCTCCCTCTACTCCTCTCTCCTGCTTGTGCTCACACAGTCTCTCTCTCTAAATAAATAAATGAATAAAAGTCATTAAAAAAAAAAAAAGAAAGAAAGTTAGGGATGTCTGGGTAGCTTAGCGGTTGAGTGTCTGCCTTCAGCCCAGGGCGCAATACTAGAGTCCCGGGATGGAGTCCCACATCGGGCTCCCTGCATGGAGCCTGCTTCTCCCTCTGCCTGTGTCTCTGCCTCTCTCTCTCTGTGTCTATGAATGAATAAATAAAATCTTTAAAAAAAAAAAAAAGAGTTGCACACTGGGGACGCCTGGGTGGCTCAGCGGTTTAGCGCCTGCCTTCAGCCCAGAGTGTGATCCTGGAGTCCCGGGATCGAGTCCCACACTGGGCTTCCTGCATGTAGCCTGCTTCTCCCTCTGCTTTTGTCTCTGCCTCCCTCTCTCTCTCTCTCTGTGTCTTTCATGAATAAATAAATAAAATATTTAAAAAAAAAGAAAAGAGTTGCACACTCAACTGACTGAACCATACAGGCACCCCTAAGGTAGATGTGAATTGGTACTTCATAATGGTTCGATTTGCATTTCTCTCATAACTAATGGTGTAGAATATCTCTTCATGTTCTTATTATCCAGGGCATTTGTATAAAAGCTGTATTAAGGGGCACCTGGGTGTCTCAATCAGTTAGGTATCTGCTGTCAGCTCAGGTCATGACCCCGGGATCCTGGGATTGTGCCTGGAGCTCGGCTCCCTGCTCAGCAGGAAGTGTGCTTCTCCTCCTTCTGTCTCTCTCCCGGTTCTTGCTCTCTAGCTCTCTCTCTCTCTCCAATCAATAAATAAAATCTTAAAAAAAAAAACAAAACCTAACTCTCTCAATAAAAATAAATAAATAAGTAAAAGTTGTATTAAGGTATAGTTTATATGCCATAGAATACACCCATTATAGATATTCTTCAAAGAGTCTTAGCAAATTAATATTCATCATTGTACAGCTATCACCACAATCCAGTTAATTTTTATTAAAGGTTATTATTATTTTTGATTAATCTGTATGCCCAATGTAGGGCTTGAACTCACAACCCCAAGATCAAGAGTTGCATGCTTTACCAATTAAGCCAGCCAGGCAACTTACCACGATCCAGTTTTAGAACATTATTCTTTACCTTAAAATTTCCTTTGTACAGTCTGCATCCGTTTCTGCTTAGAGTGACTCCCAGTGTCTGGCTACAGATTTATAGGCCCCTCTGGGAAGACAATTAAAGAATAGTAGACCTTAGTTTCTGTCAGGACAACCTCTACTCCTGGATGGGCCCACTGGCTACTTGTTTCCTTTCCTGTAGCCTTTCATTAGCTCCCATGAATGAGAAACTAGCTCTAAAGACTTAGGTTTCAGGCAAACACTGGCTAGAACCTCTCAGAGAGTGTTGGATGGGTCCCCTTGTATCTCATGAACAATCTTAGTATTGCTGACCTTAATGTGGGAGTGACAGCCTATCTACTGCCCACTCATGTGCCCCCCTTCAGATGATCGTATTCATACCACACCCTCTCTCTAGTCACCTCATAGTGTACACAATCGATAATCCTGACTTGCTCAGGAATCTTATTATGGGTTGGGGAATAATATTTTCTGAATTCTAGAATTTAAGTATCTAAGCAAGAATTGGAACTGAAATACAGTTCCCCTTGGAAAGGCAGAATCAGTGCTGAATTTCCAGTGAGGGGCTGGCTTAAGTGACATCATATGTGACAGATGGGCTTACTTTCCTGGCTCTTTGAGAACCTTTAAGGATTCATTGTATGTCAGCCAATGACAGTCACTATTTTTTTTTTTTTTTGATGCTTGAATTGTATCATCAGGTTTGGTTTCTGTGTCCTTTTAACATGTTCCTGTCATTCTTGTCATTCTTTGGGCACTTATTTTGTGACAAAAACAAGATGTTCCAGGCTCACCTAGGACTCTTCCTGTTTAGTCTTGGAATTAGTAATTTCCTTCAGGAGCCCTGGTTCCTCTTTGCAGGAAAAGGGATGAAATTCTGGGTTATGGATGTCTCCTGTCCTTTCCCTCTCTGCCCTTCCTGGGAGCTGCAGATTCCCTTGGGAAGGAAGCAGATGGAAGGGGTGAGGGCATCCCCCGAGCCCAGGATTAGGTTGGACTCCTACAGATTGTGGGGCTATGGACAACTCCTATTTTCTGGGGATTAGTTTTCCCATCTGTGAAATGTAGACTTCAGCAGGCAGAAAAATGGTCCCCAAAGATGTATACATCCTAATCCCTGGCCCCTTGAAATGTTATCTTATTAAAAAGAATCTTTCCAGTTGTAATTAAAGATCCTGCAATGAGGAAATTATCCTGCATTATTTGGGTATGCTCAGATGTAAATTCACATGCATCCTTATAAAAGTGAGGCAGAGGGAAATTTGTCAATTCGTTTGCTCAAGCTGCCATTACGAAGTACTATAGCTGAATGGCTTAAACAACCAAAATTTACTTCTCACAGTTCTGGAGGCCCGGGAAGTCCAAGATAAAGGTGCTAGCAAAGTAGGTGTCATTCTTAGGCCTCTTCTCTTGGCTGGTAGGAGGCTGCTATATCATTGTGTGCTCACATAACCTCTTCTTTGTCACCACAGTAAGCTCATTTAAAAAAAATTTTTTTTTAAGTAGGCTCATACCCATTGTGGGGCTTGAACTCACAACTCTGAGATCAAGAGTTGCACGCACTACAGACTGTGCCAGCTAGGCGCCCCTAAATTTTTGTTTTAAGCTATCTACCAATTTTATGGTCGTATGTTACAGTAGCAACAGGAAACTAATGGAGAAAATATAGTGATTTAAAAGGGCAGTTTAGAGGATCTAGTGCCTGGCCTGCATGGATGCTTATCTTCTGTTTTCCATTTCCCACCCATCCATTCCCCACCTGCGACCCTGCACATGGGAGTTGCATTATGTCATCTTCCGATAAAACCTTTTATTAGCTCCTCATTACAGTTACAGAAAATCCTAGCTGAAAGACCTGTATGGGGCCAACATCCATATTTCTAATAGCACCAGCAGGAGGGAGATCCAAGTGCAGTCAAGAAGAGAATGTGTAAACATATTCCTTATTCCCTATTTCCTCTCTCACCAGCCCCTGGCAACCGCCAACCCACTTTCTGTTCTATGAACTTTTTAACCTTTTGATGAAGGCTTGTAATATAGAGAGAAAAACATACACATTATTCCTACAGTAAGCACCCTGGGTAATCAAGTCTTATAGCAAAAAGTGGAATGTCTTGGGCTCCCAGAAGTCCTTTGTGCCTCTCATAGCTATTGCCATCTTGAGTTCCACCACAGACAAGCTTTGCTGGTCCATATGTAGAACCACACAGGGTTTGCATGTCAGTGTCTGGCTTCTTTTCCTGAGTGCACATCTATGTCATTGGGGCCCAAACTCACAACTCTGAGATCAATAGTAGTGAATAGCATGCTTTACTGACTGAGCCAGACAGGTGTCCCAAGAATCAACTGTATTTTATTTTATTTTATTTTATTAATTTTTTTAAAAATTTATTTATGATAGTCACAGAGAGACAGAGAGGCAGAGACACAGGCAGAGGGAGAAGCAGGCTCCACGCACCGGGAGCCCGATGTGGGATTCGATCCCGGGTCTCCAGGATCGCGCCCTGGGCCAAAGGCAGGCACCAAACCGCTGCGCCACCCAGGGATCCCCTCAACTGTATCTTAAAGTATACATGAGGTGTCTGGGTGGTTTAGTTGGTTAAGCATCCGACTCTTAATTTTGGCTCGGGTCATGGTCTGAAGGTTGTGAGGATTTTCTCTCCTCCTCCCTCTGCCCCTCCTTGCTTGCATTCTTTTTCTTTCTCTAAAACAAAAACAAAAACAAAACATAAAGTATACAATTCAGTGGCATTAAGTAGATTCCTGATGTTGTACAACTATTACAACTACCTAGTTCCCAAATGAAATCTGTGAAGGTGGAGAAAGAGATTGAAGTGATGCAGCCACAAGACTTCCCCAGGAAACGGCTTTGTCAGTGACACCTGAAGCTTGCCAGGAGAGCCAGGTGCAGGTGTGGAGTTTGGGGGAAAAGAGAAAATGGCTTCCTGCAAGTAAGGTAGGTGCTCAAAAGAAGTAGTGGGCAGGCCATGGCTGGCCTGGGTGCAGTCTAAGTGACTCTTACGCATTGTTTTATCCCTTGAGTTCTGTCTGCAAGGTCAGAGTATAGAGTTTCCAGTGGTCCAGGACTGGGAA
The DNA here is from genome assembly GCF_011100685.1 of Canis lupus familiaris. NCBI lineage: Eukaryota > Metazoa > Chordata > Mammalia > Carnivora > Canidae > Canis > Canis lupus. The sequence continues at coordinate 100,144,447 of NC_049222.1, read as the reverse complement.
GGGTGAGATGCTGTAAAGGGTGAGTAAGGAGCACAGAGGATGAGAGTATAAGGTGCCACTGACTACTTGGTCTGGCCTGGTGCGAAGAGGTACCCATATCCTGTCATACACATCTGGACTTCTGAGCAAGATGTCTGCCTTGGCCTTGCCCTCCTGTATGCATATTCCACTTGTCCCCGGGTGCCCCCTTGTGCTTCTCAGTCTGACTGAACCTGGTTCCCAGTTGATTCCCTCTCTCTCAATGTAGTCCTGGCACTTCCAGAAGACTTGGTTTGGGCGTTTGGACAATGGAGCTGGCAGTGGCCCCGTACCTGGTAAGGTGGTAGAGGGAATCTTCAAGGCCTACTGCTGGTACCTGATTATACCCTGATTCTGTGGCTGCCATGGACTGGAAGAGAAACTACTGGGCCCCAGGAGGAAGGAGGTACTGTTTAGAGAAAAAAACATGAACCACTGAAACCACAGGGTCAGTTGCCATAGTCTATAGAAGAGTCCATAACGAGGGGCAAACCAGAGGACACAACCTTTTTTCTTTTAATAGTTTTTTATTTTTTATCTATCTATCTATCTATCTATCTATCTATCTATCTATTTATTTATTTTTATTTATTTATGATAGTCATACACAGAGAGAGAGAGAGAGGCAGAGACATAGGCAGAGGGAGAAGCAGGCTTCATGCACCGGGAGCCTGACGTGGGATTCGATCCCGGGTCTCCAGGATCGCGCCCTGGGCCAAAGGCAGGCGCCAGACCGCTGCGCCACCCAGGGATCCCTAGTTTTTTATTTTTATTGGAGTTTCATTTGCCAACATATAGAACACCCAGCACTCATCTTGTCAAGTTCTCCCCTCAGTGCCCGTCACCCAGTCACCTCATCCCCCCGCCCACCTCCCCTTCCACTACTCCTTGTTCATTTCCCAGAGTTAGGAGTCTCTCATGTTTTGTCACCCTCTCTAATTTTTCCCACTCAGTTTCCCTCCTTTCCCCTATAATCCCTTTCATTATTTTTTACATTCCCCATATGAGTGAAACCATATGATTGTCCTTCTCTTTTTTTTTTTTTTTTTTTATTGTCCTTCTCTGATTGACTTACTTCACTCAGCATAACACTCTCCAGTTTCATCCATGTCGAAGCGAATGGTGGGTATTCGTCATTTCTAATGGCCGAGTTATATTCCATTGTATATATAGACAACATCATCTTTATCCATCATCTGTCGAAGGACACTGAAGCTCATTTCACAGCTTGGCCATTGTGGACATTGCTGCTGTGAACACTGGCAGAGGACACATCCTAACCTATCCAGAGCAAGCTGTTCAGCAACCTGCAGGCCCCCTTCAGCTATCTCCTACTCCTCCCTACTTCACTGCTCTCTCAGTGCCTGGTCAGGACTTCTGCAGTTGTTTCTACCCAGAACGGTCCTTCCACAGGTGTTTGGAGGTAGTCGCCTAGGGGAGTCCACTCCCACAGTCTTTACCATCACCTTCATATTTGGACTGTTTGGCCCTGACACTCTGGTGTCTGCTCCAGAGGTCTGGGTAGGTATGGGTAGCTCCTATGCCCCCTTACCGGTGATTTTGGGTCACAGGGAGGGATGGGGGCGTGGGAAATGCTCAGCCAGTATCACTAATGGATGCCACACCTCACCCCGTGCGCCAGCCAACTTTCCTTCCCAATTCTGAGAGAAAGGCAGCAAAGATCTGAGGCCAGAGCCTTGGGGTAGCAGCATGGAGGGGGCGGGCCACTCAATGGGGGCGTGGCCCCGCGGACCCGGTGGGTGGGTAGGGGGCAGAGGCTCGTAATAGCTCAGCTAAGGGGCGGGGCGGGGGCCGGATTTGGGGGCTGCGGCCAGGCTGGAACAAAGGCAGGCACCGAGACAAAGCCCCACAGCCCCCCAACTCCCTCCGGGAACAAAGGCCACACCCCGCCCAGTAGGGCCAGACGCGCCTCCACTGCCACCACGCGTGGGCGCCTTGCTCTGCCCACGGTTTTATGTTTGAACCCAGAGTCGCGGAGTAGGGTCCTGGGGCCAGACTTGCCAGCCAGCATGCTCTCTGCATCCTCTCAAAAGCTGACCGCCGCCCCCTCCCCGCCCCCTTTAGCCTTGTTCTGAGCATAGAGATCTCAGCACCAGGAACCCTGCAAAAGGGCTCAAGGGCCACTCCAAGGACCAGCTCCGAGGCATCCATCCCTTCAGCTTTCTTCTTGCCTCAAACACGATCCCCTCCCAGACTGCTCCATCTCAAACAGGATCAAACAGGATCTTTCGGCCTCCACCGTAGGCCCTGCTTCCCAGCTCAGACCCAGCTTCTCTCCTTCCCGCACCCCCCAACACCCCCCCGACCCTGCCTAGCACCCAGGATTCTTGCCACAGACTGCTTCCTCCTCAGACAGGATTCCCACAAAAAGGCCATGGTTCTCTCAAACAGGGTTCCTTCCACCCCTCACAGGCCTCATTCTCCCCATCTGACAGAATTATCCCCAGACATTCTGCTTCCTCCCCCAGACAGAAACTCCTCTGCCCCTCCACCCCCAGGCCCCCGCATAGATGCTGCCTCATTCTCTTAGGATCTTGCTTCCTCCCTCTGATAGGGTTTTCCCTACACAGACCCTGCTTCCTTCCTTAGAATTCCTCCACTGTTGCTGTTCATTCGGTTCGCCCACCTGGAAAAGCATCCAAGTCAGCGCAGCGGTTGCCTAGAAGATGGGAAGGGGGCGCTTGGGGGGCCAGGCGGGATTTCACAGGACTCGCTGCTCTGTAGCCCCTTGGAATCTGTTTGCTTTAGGCAGGTTTTAGTGCTTGCAAGCTAAACAATAAAGCGATTAAAACCCAAAAGTCAACCACTTGGCTTAGAAGTGGGAAGGGGACTCTCGGCCTCTCTCTCTGAACGCAGCCTTTCTCCCCAGCACTGGCAGACGCCAAGACTGGAGACTTCTTTGGCCTTGGCCTAAGGGGCGGGGATTGAGGTGGCGGCCTGGACTGCCAAATCGCCTGCGCAGAACCGCGGTCAGGGGCTGGGACTAGAGGGGGAGCAAGCGCATGCAAAGGTGCGCGCGCCCCGCCCGGGCACAATGTTGCGGCGGTGATATCAATAGTTCCGCCCCTGCCGCACAGGCGGCGCCGAGGTGGTGGAGGCGGAGGTGGGAAGACCCGGCTCCGGCGCTTGCGTATTCGCATCCCTGCTCGGGGCGGCCAGCCCGGGCCCCGCCCCCGGGCGCAAGACGCCCAGCGCGCTTGCGCGGCGGCGTCGGCGCCAGTTATTTCTGTCCCGCCCCCCGGCCGCGGCTCTTTCTGCGAGCGGGCGCGCGGGTGAGCGGTTGTTCGCGTGGCGTGTGGCGCGGTGTCTGGGCGGCCTCTAAAGAGGGATCGCGGTCGTCGTCGGCGGGAGGCTAGCGGGCGGCTGCCGGCCGGGCTTCGACAGCGCCCCGCGCGCAGCGGGCAGTAGCCCAGGAGGCGCGTGGCGGCGCTCGGCCTCGCGGCGGCAGCGGCCCAGCCGTTGGCGGCGAGTGCGTCTGCGCCTGCGCGGCGGGCCCCGCGCCCCTCCTCCCCCCTGGGCGCCCCCGGCGGCGTGTGAATGGCGGCCTCTGCGGCGGCGGCCTCCGCGGCGGCGGCGGCAGCCGCCTCGGGCAGCCCGGGCCCGGGCGAGGGCTCGGCTGGCGGCGAAAAGCGCGCCGCCGCCTCGTCGGCCGCGGCCTCGGCCTCGGCTTCGGCCTCGGCGTCGTCGCCCGCGGGGGGCGGCGGCGAGGCGCTGGAGCTGCTGGAGCACTGCGGTGTGTGCCGGGAGCGCCTGCGCCCCGAGAGGGAGCCGCGCTTGCTGCCCTGCCTGCATTCGGCTTGCAGTGCCTGCCTCGGGCCCCCGGCGCCCGCCGCCGCCAACAGCTCGGGGGATGGCGGTGCAGCGGGTGACGGCGCCGGTGAGTACGGTCGGGCCGGGGCAGCCCATCCCCCCACCCCACAGGCTTTGATACCCACTCGGCGTCGGGATTGGGGGGTCTGTTCCCAGCGTGACGATGGCGGGGGATCGCCTGAGCGAGAGGATAGGGACGCGGATAGTAGTTGGTCAGGTTGAGTATGGGCAGTGGGTTCTGTCCTGGGCGTGAGCTCATATGCTGCAAGTTCGATGAAAGAAGGGTTTGGTTTCTGCTTCCTAATGAGAGGATTTGGCCTTCTTTGGGATGAAGGTTGGGCTCATTGGGGGGATGGGTTACGACTTGGCTGTGAGCTCATAATCTCATTATTTTGTTTGTTTTTGGCAGTGGTCGACTGTCCTGTATGCAAACAGCAATGCTTCTCCAAAGACATTGTGGAGAATTACTTTATGCGTGACAGTGGCAGCAAGGCTGCCACAGACTCCCAGGATGCAAATCAGGTATGTCCTGCCCTAGCAACCCCTAGGAGGCCTCAATACATGTAATCAGTTCCAGACTTTATTCTTCTCATACTACCAGTGTTTCGGCAGACTGTATAGGTTAGGTGAAGGCAACACTTTGCTTAGGTTGTGTTATCTGGGGTGTAGACGTGGATCTATTTGGCGTTTTTGCCTCTTCTCACTCTGCTTTTGCCCATTAGTGCTGCACTAGCTGTGAGGATAATGCCCCTGCCACCAGCTACTGTGTGGAGTGCTCTGAGCCACTGTGTGAGACGTGTGTGGAAGCACACCAGCGGGTGAAGTACACCAAGGACCACACCGTACGCTCCACTGGTATGCAAGGCAGAGCAGAAAGCCTTGGTTATCTTGCATATGTTCTCAACTGTTTATGGTGCTGGTTACTGATGATGGATGGGTCCCAGGGAGCTTTATCAGGGTACCTCTGGAAGGGTCTGAGGGCAGAATTAAAAAATGGGGCTCAGGTGTGTGGGTCCAGTGGGAGGGAAATGACCACAGAAGTGTGAGGGGGTGCACTGAGGATTCAGGCAAGCTCATCAGGCCCCTCCCCCCCGCAGCACACAGGGGATAAGCCCCAGTAGTGGAGGGGCTGGACTGGGGTTCCCTGGCAACTTGTTATGGTTCTGTAGGGGGAAATGAGACCTCTGAGCCACTGTGTTTAAGTTGCACAGGCCCTGAATAGCATTATGGAGAGTCTTAGAACTTTGGGTTATACATGTTCAGCTCAGGTAGGTATTTAGAGAGTGTTTCACTCAGGTAGGTATTAAGAGACTCCTGTAGACGCTGGTAGTGGCAAAGAAAAGGGCTTGGGATCTTTCTGAGTTTATCCTGTTTTTTTGTTCCAGAACACTCTGGGTCGCCTTTTGGTAGTTACATTGTGGCTTCTCAGTCCTAGAGCAGAGCATTGGCAGGAAAATAATAATGGAGATGGTGGTTGTGGGGGCACGAGGAATCAGGAGCCAGGAGCGAAGAGCAGGGATTTGTAGGAGGTCCTGGCTTAAGGCAAAGGGCAGAGTACAGGAGGCGGCAGTATTAGAGGATCCATGGTCTGGCTGATTTGTATCTCAAAGTCGTGTGTTTTGGGCTGGGATGATACAGCCAGGTTGTAAATGGGATTGGGTAGGAAAGAGGGATAGATTGTCTCAAGCAGCTTTTTAATGATGGTGACAGGTTGGGGGTGAGGTAGTATATTGGTCTTTAGGTGGTATTACTCAAAGTACCAGGACTCTCCCCTCAGAAGAGGGGTTCTGACATCTTTGTGAGGGTTGTGGTCTGACATTTCACCTCTTCTGAGAAGGCTTTGTAAGGCCTGGATCCTTTGTAGGTCTATGGGTTATATAAGTGGTTTGTGCATTTTTTTTTTTTTACTCGAGAGGGTAGATCACCAAAGTATGGCTTCTAAGGAAGCTGTGCTTGAATAGTGTCTCTAGTTTCTGATTTGTTTTTGTCTACACCAGCAAGCAAACATTTTATATGCTTGGATGGCACAGTAGCCAGAGTGCCTTCCTCTGCTGGACAGAACCTACTGCGAGTGGAGGAGTGGAGCCAGTGGTGCTTTTCAAGATGGAAGAGCTCTCCTGAGTATCCATTTGGGAAGGTTCTAGTAGAGGGAATAGTAAGAGGAAGGTCTCTGCCAAAGTCTTCAGATTTTGTTGTCAATATCAGTAGCTAGAAGGAGGAGTGATTTTTCTGGGTCAGGTTTGGGCTGAAGATTTTGAGAGGAAAGATTTAGGTTTACAGGCCTGTGCTTTACCCTGGCCACTGTTGCAGGGCTTTGAGTTTTCCCAGCAGACAGCCCAGGGTTGCAGGACAGGCAGGAAGCAAGGCCTCAAGTTCTGTCTTCTACTTGAGTTGGAGATGGCTGAGGATGAGCTTCAGCCTCATGGTTTCTCTTCTCCAGGGCCAGCCAAATCAAGGGACGGTGAGCGCACGGTGTACTGCAATGTGCACAAGCACGAACCCCTTGTGCTGTTCTGTGAGAGCTGTGACACCCTCACCTGCCGGGACTGCCAGCTCAATGCCCACAAGGACCACCAGTGAGTACTGAGGATGCTGGTGGGTTTGTCTGTTAGCATGGTTCAGCACCCAGGCCCACTTCTGTCTGTCCTCAGATACCAGTTTCTGGAGGATGCAGTGAGGAACCAGCGCAAGCTCTTGGCCTCGCTGGTGAAGCGCCTTGGGGATAAGCATGCAACACTGCAGAAGAACACCAAGGAGGTTCGCAGCTCGTAAGTGTGGATGCCAGGGCCGTAGTTGGGCGCAGTTCTGGGGGATCACCTTCTCGACTTGGTTCACTCTGCCTCCCAGGATCCGCCAGGTGTCTGACGTACAGAAGCGTGTGCAGGTAGATGTCAAGATGGCCATTTTGCAGATCATGAAGGAGCTGAACAAGCGGGGCCGTGTGCTGGTCAATGATGCTCAGGTATACCCTGTTTGAGGGGGGAGGGATTCTGGGTCCCATCTGCTGGCTGCTGACCCCATCTGTGGTAGTCGGATCTTGGGGACTGGCGTTCTCTGCTGGCTGTTGATGCCATCTTTGGTGTCTTCTTCCTTGATTTCTTTGTTCTGTCTACCTGTAGAAGGTGACTGAGGGGCAGCAGGAGCGCCTGGAACGACAACACTGGACCATGACCAAGATCCAGAAGCACCAGGAACACATCCTGCGCTTTGCCTCTTGGGCTCTGGAGAGTGACAACAATACGGCCCTGCTGCTCTCCAAGAAGCTGGTGTGTGCTGGTGGGCACTCAGTGGTGGGTTCCAGGCAGGTGCCACTCAGTACCCTGCAGCCTTGTTTGCTGTGTGTTCATGCACTGCTCTATCTCCAGATCTACTTCCAACTGCATCGGGCCCTCAAGATGATTGTGGACCCTGTAGAGCCACATGGCGAGATGAAATTTCAATGGGACCTTAATGCCTGGACCAAGAGTGCAGAGGCTTTTGGTTTGTCCTTTTCTTTATCCTGCTGAATATTGCTATTGCTCCAGACACTGGGTCTTTTTTTTTTTTTTTTTGATTGACACTGGGTCTTAAGCTGACTTTATCTCATTTTTGCAGGCAAGATTGTGGCAGAGCGTCCTGGCACCAACTCAACAGGCCCTACGTCCATGGCCCCTCCTCGGGCTCCAGGGCCCTTGAGCAAACAGGGCTCTGGCAGTAGCCAGGTGAGCAGGGGAGGGGGGGGAATCGTGGGCTGGGGAGGGTGGGGACATGGGGTCCTATGGGACACCTGCCCACTGAGGTCCACCTGCTTTACCCACAGCCCATGGAGGTACAGGAAGGCTATGGCTTTGGCTCAGGTAAGTACCTTGTAGGTGGGAGAGCTTCAGTGCTCTAGGTCTGTCCCTAACCTACTATCTCTTTCTGTATTTTCTGAGCAGATGATCCTTATTCGAGTGCAGAGCCCCATGTGTCAGGTGTAAAGCGGTGAGTTTGGCTATCCTTTTGTGGAGCCAGATGGGCAAAGGGATGGGTGTCCTAACATCATGCTGCCCCTGTACCCACAGGTCCCGCTCAGGTGAGGGGGAGGTGAGTGGCCTCATGCGCAAGGTGCCACGGGTGAGCCTCGAGCGCCTAGACCTGGATCTCACGGCTGATAGCCAGCCACCAGTTTTCAAGGTCTTCCCAGGCAGCACCACTGAGGATTACAATCTCATTGTTATTGAGCGTGGTGCTGCAGCTGCTGCTGCTGGACAGCCTGGATCTGCTCCACCTGGGGCCCCTGGGGCCCCACCACTACCTGGCATGGCCATAGTCAAGGTGAGCCTGTCTCAAGTGACTATGAGTAGGAAATGAGCATCCAGGTCTGCACCCTGCTTAACACCTATTACATCCTTGTAGGAGGAAGAGACAGAAGCTGCCATTGGAGCTCCGCCTGTTGCCACGGAGGGTCCTGAGACCAAGCCTGTGCTGATGGCTCTGGCGGAGGGCCCTGGTACCGAGGGCCCCCGCCTGGCCTCACCCAGTGGCAGCACCAGTTCAGGTCTAGAAGTAGTGGCTCCAGAGGGCACTTCAGCCCCAGCCGGTGGTCCAGGTGCCCTGGATGACAGTGCCACCATCTGCCGTGTCTGCCAGAAGCCAGGGGATCTAGTCATGTGCAACCAGTGCGAGTTCTGCTTCCACCTGGACTGCCACCTGCCTGCCCTGCAGGATGTCCCAGGGTGCGAGGCTTGTGTGGGGTCTGTGCAGGGTGGAGGGCTGGGCCAGGTTCTTTGCAGCTCCTCATTCTCCTTCCATCCAGGGAGGAGTGGAGTTGCTCTCTCTGCCATGTACTACCCGATCTGAAAGAGGAAGATGGCAGCCTGAGCCTGGACAGTGGTGATAGCACCGGTGTGGTGGCCAAGCTCTCGCCAGCTAACCAGCAGGTGAGGGTGGGGTCCTATTCCCTTAGGAGTAGCTCAATAGTCCTACCCTCCTGACTCTGTTCTCTGTCTTGTCCATAGAAGTGTGAGCGTGTCTTGCTGGCCCTATTCTGTCATGAGCCCTGCCGACCTTTGCACCAGCTGGCTACTGACTCTACTTTCTCCCTGGTGAGTCTTAGGACTTAGAGAGGGTTGGGGGAGGGACTGCCAGGCCTCACTTTCAGCCTGTGGGGTCTGTCTACAGGATCAGCCTGGTGGCACCCTGGACCTGACCCTGATCCGTGCCCGTCTCCAGGAGAAGTTGTCACCCCCATATAGTTCCCCCCAGGAGTTTGCCCAGGATGTGGGCCGCATGTTTAAGCAGTTCAACAAGCTGACAGAGGTGAGCTTGGGGAGAATAGGGTTGGGAGGGGGGTAGGGTTAGGGGTGATGGGAGGAGGGAGAGCTAGGATCCATCCACTGCAATCTGCCCGGCTCAGGACAAGGCAGACGTGCAGTCCATCATCGGCCTGCAGCGCTTCTTCGAGACTCGCATGAACGAGGCCTTTGGTGACACCAAGTTCTCAGCTGTGCTGGTGGAGCCCCCCCCCCTGAGCCTGCCTGGTGCTGGCCTGAGTGCCCAGGAGCTATCCAGTGGTCCTGGTGATGGCCCCTGAGTCTGTGGCCTCTCAGGCCAACCCGGCCTGGCAATGTTCTCTGTCCTGTCAAATTCCCCTCCCCCTACCTCCCCCTCTGGTGGCCTGGCTCCTACTTCTTGGTGGCCCCATCCCCCAACCCCTCACAATATGGTTTTTACTTATGTGGATTTAATAAAAACTTCACCAGTTCCTCAGGCATTTGGTGGTGGGGGGAGTGGTCCTAGGGCTTGGTCTCTGCAATTCCCTCACCATGCCCTGGTAGATGGAGTAGGTGTGGGGCACTCCTGAACCATTGAGCCATTTTGGTGTCCAGGGAGTAGGGAAGAGCATCCCCCTTGGGCTTTTCCAGTGTCTTGGGTAGGTGGGAGGGTTGCATGGTACACATCCTGTAGGCTTTTGGGTGCCCCTGTAGGTGGTAATGGGCAGGCAGGGTGTAGCCCCAAATACACAGCTGCATGGTGGTCATTCTTTCTGAGTACTTCCTGGACTTGGGTGTAACCATTTCTCATCAGATGGCACCACAGTGTGGGTGGGCTGAGGATTCCTGGCAGATGAGCCCAGACTTAAGGGTATCTGGGAACCCGACTGTTTTGGAGGTGATAGGCACTGATAGGCCAAGGCACTGGAGGCTTTGGGAGGGGTATGGAAGCAGAGCTCACAGATGACCTTCAGCTCCCAAACCCTGAACATGTGGAGACGACCTGTCAATTCCTGCCACAAATTGGGAGGCAATCCAGCCTACCTTTTCTTATATCCCAACAACTCTGGTACTTGGCCTTTGGCCACGTGTCAACTGCCCCTTTACCAAACCCTGTATGTGACCTCTGCCAAGGGACCCCAGCCTGGCCCAAGTCCGGTCAGTCACACAGGCCTAGGAACTAGTGTCCAATCTTTTATTACAGAAGTAGTACAGCAAAACTGGGCATCGATTGCCCACCTCCCACTCATGGTAGTATAGGGTGATTAGTCCCTCCGCAGATTCTTGAGCCGCTCCTCCAGGTCTGCGTCGGCATCTACTAGGGCTGAGGCAGCAGCCTCTGCTTTCTTCCCACTGGCAGCCACACTGAGTGAGCCTCCGGTGGAGGGGAGGTCTACAGAGAGTGGGGGTTAGGAGAGCTCCTGTAGAAAGGAATAATGCTGTGGGGGAGGGGGTCAGGGGTTTTGTCTGGACTGTTGGGTGGGGCAGGGCCCAAAATTGGGCGCACTCACTTGACAGCTCATCTGTCAGGCTCAATCCCAGCTCATCCAGGACCTGGGATACAACAGCGTCACTTGGGAAGAGAGAAGAAGTTTATGAGGGCCTGGTTATGTTTGAGGACCCGGCATCCATCCCCACCCTTCCCACACCTGGTGTCCCCTAACCTCTCCTCTTCATCTTCCTCATCACCCATGGCATCATCAATGGCATCATTCATCATTTCCTCCTTCATGTCCATGATCTCGGCCTGCCGCTCAAATTCCATCATGATCTTCTGGATCTGAGGCAACTTTAGCTGGAAGTGATGTGGGGGGAGGGTTAGTTGGGGACTAGTTGGTGGGGGGGGGTAGGGGGGGATGCTTGGGAGAGGCGTACCTGTCTGTTCATGGTGCCCATGGCTTTGGTGACCCCCTTCATAGCTTGTGCCATTGAGTTGTTGGACTTCAGCGTCTGGATCTTCAGGGACACCGCCTGGATGTTGGCCCGCATCAACACAAATTTACGCACATAACGCCGAGTGCGCACCAGGTCTTTTGCCATGATACGCACAGCGTCCTGAAGAGTGCACAAAGGTGGCAGGGATGGGCCAAGATGCTTTCAGATATTTACGTGTGGCTTAATCCAGTGTTCACTGGCCCCTCCCTCCTCCCAACCTCATCCTCATGCCTCTTGGGTCATGACTCCACAGGCTCCTCTACTCTGACCTCTCTAACCCATAGGTGCTGGAAGGAAGGCTGTGCTCACTCCACATAGGGACCCTTTTCCCTCCATATCTAGAGTCACTCTCTTAAAATGCCTATTTCTGAACTACTATCCCGGCTGAAGAGTGCCTCTCTCTCCATCTCACAAAGGCTCACACCTCAAGCTCTACCCCAAATGAATCGATCCATAGCTCAGCTTTTGACTTCCCAAATGCTTGCCTTGCCTTGCCTATTCCGGGAAATGGAACCACTTCAACCTAGCTGCTCAGGTTCAAACTGTCATAGGTTTTGCTCCCTACTGGTTCAGGCTATCCCCATTCTTTTACTGACACTCAGGTCACAGTGTATTCTGGGCTACATCTCTCTTGCATTAAAACTAAACCCTTTGACTCACTTCCCACTGTGGCCCAGGATTTCAACTTGTGTGGCCTACCATCTACTCTGAATTCAACTATAACTCCCTCATGGAACATGTGGTTCCTCATCTGACACACTGGTAGTTTGGATCTTCACAGGCTCACTCCTCATTACTTAAGGTTTGTGGCTCTGGCATCCCCTCCTGGGAAGAGCCTTTCTGGATCCCCAAAAATAGGGAAGCCCCATACTTGCCCTTAATTTCTCTCAAGGCACCTGTTGGTATCCTGTCATGCTCTATAGTTATAGCAGTACCTGACCCAACTATAGCCCCTGATCCTGTGTCCCAACCTGTGCCCAGCTGAGCTCACCATCTGGCCCTGCTTGGCCATCTTCTTGATGTCTGCGATGATTTTCTTCTCCTGGGTCTCTAGCTTCTGTCGTTCACGGTCCAACTCTCGCATGGCACGGTTCAGGGCCCGCTGGTTCTGCCTCAGCAGCTCCTCCGGTGTCTTCCGGCGCCCAAACAACAGGTCCATGATAGCAGTAGCCCACTAATGGGCCTGTGACAAGTGGTGTGAAGCCTAGCTGTGAAGTGGTATGGGGCCCAGAAAAAGCAGAAGCAGAGCCAGGGTCACAATGTATATTGGCAGGGTGGTGCAAAATGCGAAGGGGCTAAGCAGGAAGAGGAAACCTTAATAGAAGGCTAAAACGCAGCCAGGAACACTGAAATTATTCCACAGAAGTGGGGGCAGCAAGATTTGAAAGTCCTCCACAACATACCCACCCCATCCCTTCATCATAGAGCCCCCAAGGAAGTTCAAGGCTTCAGCCTGCCTCTCCAGCCCAGAGGCCTTGGAGTCTGACAGGCTCAGAATGGAGGTGGATGTGTGAGGGTGCACTGGGGCATTTGGGACCCTGAGCGCCAAGGACGGGAATTGTGGGGGCCCTATGGGATGGCAAGGCAGGTGGACAACCTGAGTACCAAGAACAAAGTGGATATAGGGGTTCTGAAGCTTCAGAACGTATGAATGCCATTCGGATTTGGGGGTCCCTGAGTGGGGAGGGAACCTGGGTACGAATAATATGGCTGCAGGGCGTCTGGGCACCCAGTACACTAAGGACATGATAGACGTTAGGGAGTTCTGTAGATCTGGAAGAGTCTGGGGTCCAGGAACGGGATGGTGGGTGTTGGGGTGCCTGGTTCACCCAGGACAAAACCTGGAGGGTGTTGGGAGGCCCGCACCCAGAGAGCAAAGTGGCTAGATGAGGCCAGGGTCTCGGGGATGGGCGAGGCAGTCGACATCCCGGCGAAGAAGCCCTCCTCTGCCGTCGCCCACGCACCCACCCGGGACCCGCGGCCCGGCAGGGGCCACTCACCGTAGCTGGGACGGGAACCCGCTTCCGCTTCCGGGTTACGCTCCTCTCTACTTGGATCCTCGGGCGCGCCCACCAACGATAGCCCCTCCGTTCTTTCTGCCGCCGCCGTTTCCGGAAGAAGTGGTCTGACGTCACACGCTCCACCGGCACCCGGAGCGATGGGCGGGGACAAGAGCGCGCGTGCGCACGCCTCCTGGAGCCGGCATGCATCCAGGCGCATGCGCGCCAGCTTCCGTCTCTCCAGAGCCTGCTTGACGGTGTTCCATAGGTTCCAGGACGAGCCAGGCCTGGGATCCTAGACGTCGTTGGGTTGGTGCATCTTTGGGCACCTTCCACCCAGCCACGCCATCCCACCACCGCACCCACCAGAGGGCCCAGCCCATCCGACGGACCATGGCATTTCCGTTTCTGGATCTCAGGCACCTGGTGACACCAGGGAGGGTTCCTTGGTGGGCCCAACCATGGCAGAAGGGGGCAGAACTGGAGGTGGCATGGGCTTTCCTTTATACTGGTTTACCAAGCAGGAAGCAAGTGGTTACTGGATCCTGCCCCTCATTGGTCCCAGACTGGGATTCATCCCACCCAGCCTGAGGCTGAGGTATTCCTGCCCCCTTTTACTCCCCAAGGCTGCTCCAGGAACTGGGTAGCCTGCTGAGGGGTGTCCTAGTGCCACCTGTGACCACATATCTCCCACCACTCTTGCTAGTGTATATGACCTGCCCCTCCCAATCCCACAGAAGTAAGAGGCAGAAGCCATGCAGTAACATTCCCCTTTAATAGCCTGGTGGGACCTCCAGTGGTGGAGGGGTAGGGTGCCCGAGCCCCAGCCACCCAGTCCCCTTGGCCACCCACCCCAGAGCCCAGAGTGGGGGGCTGGACAGCACCCAGCTGGGGGCTAGACAAGCCAATTCATTTCCCATTGCTGAGTGGGTCGGAGGCAGCGCCGACCTTAATCACATGGTGGTTTAAAAAAAAAATAATAACTAGGAGCGGGTGGCAGGGAGGGGAGGCAAGGTCAGGGCATGGGATTCCCCCACCGGCCACCCATGCCCCCCACCTGTGGCCCCCAATAAATATTTGCAGGGGACGCCGGGGCTGGTGGCCCTGGCAGGGGTGGGTGTGCGCAAACCCTATTTCAGGCAGCGCTCGAAGTAGGTGGAGCCGATATAGCCACCCCGCATGGAGCGCTGCACATTCTGCTCAAACAGCCGCCGGTTGTTCTGCAGGACCTCGGCGGCCTCCTTGTTCAGTGGGTCTTCGGGGTTGGGCTCCTGTGGCCGGTATAGGTGGGGGTCAACAGGCCCTTAAAGCAGAAAGGGCCAACCTTCCCCAGCCTTCCCCACCTACCCCTACTCACCAAGAAGAGATACTGCAGGCCATAAATTATGGAGTTTATCGTAAGGACTGGCTTCCAGTCCTCTCTGTGGAGGGAGAATCAAGGTCAGGGGCTGGTGAGTGGATGGCCAACACAGAGCCTGCTGGGACTGAACAAGTCAGCTCCAGGGCACGGGACAGTGCAGATGTGAGAGGCTAGGAGGAGGGCGCACAGCAGGACAGGCCAGGGAGAAAGCTAAGGTCAAGACTTGAGGAAGAAAACATGGAGATGAAGACAGAGGACCACAGACCACAATAGGGAAGGAAGGGACAGAGACTTGTGCAATCCAAAGTCACAGCCCTCACCTGAGGATGTTGAGGCAGACATTGCCCTCAAGGTCAATGTTGGGGTGATAGACCATCGTCTCACACTTCACCTTGGGGGGGTCATGTGGGTAACCCTGGCCCACCTGGCTCCAAGAAGGGAGAGAAGATAGAAAAGTGCCCCAGCAGTGCCTGGCTGGGGCCTCAGCTGTTGCCTCCTCAGCCACGGAGGTATCCCTGCCCACCTGGGACTCACCTTAAAACTGAATACAAACTTCCCACTCTTGTAGAAGCCCTGCAAAGAGAAAGAAGAAAGTGTTAGGACATCATCCTGCAGCGCCTGGCAGGTAAACTAAGTCTCCCAACTCAAAGTGCTCTCCCAGACCCCTTGGCCCATGCCTCAGAGTCCAACTAAGTGTACCCTTACCTCATCAGGACAGATAACCAGCTTGAAGTTGAGGAGATCGTCTGGATCTGAGAAGCTGATGTCACACGTCTTGGGCAGGTTTAGCTCGTTTATGTCTGGGTTTGCATAGCAAAGAAGGGGAACGATGAGAGGGAAAGGGAGATGGAAAGACAAGGGCATTCGGAGGTGCAGGTGCCAGGAGAGCACCCATGGCCTCCTCCAGGACCCTCAGGGCTCTGTCCTGGGCTGTGCCCCACACCCCCAACCCTCTCCCTACTCTTTCTGCTTTCTAGTCTCCAGGCAGGCTCTTCTAGATCCACAGCACAACTCAAACATGAATTGTAAACTGTGGTTATGCTCTAGCTCCCGGCCCGGGATAAGTTCCAACTCTTCCGAATCCACAGCCTAAAGTCTCAGCGTCCAGCAGCTGCGTACCCAACCCCCCAGCCCCCAAATACTCCCACCCCTGTGTGGCCCCCCAAGAGCCTACAACTACCCCAAACACCAGGATCCCCGGCCATGACCTCCATTTTCTAGTAGACACTGCTGGTCCCCACCTGACCACCCAAATCCAAGGACCCTGCCCCTAACCAATGCCGTCCCCACCATCCCTCCTCTCCTCTGCTTGTCATCCTAAATTCAGGTACCCATCCAACCCTCAGACATGTGAATTCCCATTCCTGTACCCCCTCTAAACATTGCCTCTAAGATTCCCAGCACCCAGCATGTTAGTCTAAATTAACCCTACCCCCATCTCCAGTCCCCAGCACACACTGTTCTTCCCTCCTCCACGTGTCACCCCAAACCCCAAATTGCCATGTGACCCCCCCAGACCCACAAATCGCAGTGCCCAAAACTTACTTCACTCCATCTCACTCTGATTCCCAATGACCCCAATATACTTCACTAAATCCTCTCCTACTCCTATCTCCAATCCTTGGCCCCCACTATCCAATCTCCTCTGCCTATCACCCATGTTCTCATACTCTGTGGAGTCCCCAGGTTCCTACTCGCCTTCCATTGCCTGACTCTCTGATTCTTGGTCCCCAATGCAAGATGCCTGGCTTTCCGAGTCTTGTAAGTGCCCCACATTCGGCCCCCCATCTCTGACCCCTCGGTGACTGCATTACTCACCCCTGATCCCCCATCACACCGAAACCCAGGCCCTAACCTCCTACCTCCACATTTGCGGCCACATCTCTGACATCTCTGACCCCCCGGTGACTGCATTAACTCACTCCAGACTCCTACATCACCCCATCCCAGCCGCTGACTTCCGACCCCCACCCCCATCCCCCGACCCCCTACCCTTCTGGATCCGCAGCTGCGCAGCCGACGCCTTCTTGCTGCTGCCCTTGGTGCCGCCCGCCGACTCCTCCTCCTTCTTCTGCTGCTTCAGCGAGAACAGCTTGATCATCCTGCCGCCGCCGCCGCTGCCGCCGCTGCGGGGCCCGGGACCCCGGCCACCCGGCCCCCTGCCGCCGCCTGCGCCGCCTCCGCCACTCGAACCCGCCTTCGCGGCCTCCTCCGCTGCTGCTGCCGCCCGCCCGGCCTGCCGCGCCGCTCCGCGCCCACCGCGCGGCCCGCGTCGGCTCCCGTAGTCCGGCTCTGGCCTGGCCCGGCGCCTCGGGCTCGCTCGGCGGCGCTCGGGCCGACTCGGCTATTCTCGGGCCCGCTCGGCCCCGCCCCCAGCCAGCCGCTTCCTCCTCCCCCTCGCCAGCTTAGGTCCCCTCAGGCCCAGCTGCGGCCGCGCCGCTTGTCTGTTCACTTGCTCCCACCGCGAGGGGCTGCGGCTCGAGGGGAAGGAGGAGGCGGCGGCCGCGGTGGCGGCTGCCGTGTACTAGAAAGGCTCGGCTTCCGCGGCAGCAGCGGCTTCGGCGCAGAGGTCCGCAACGGCCTCGGGCGCCCCACCGCTTCGGATATTTCCGCCGCTTGCACTCTTCGGCTCTTCTCGCCCGGCCTGCGCTATGCGCCTGCGCAGAAGCAGCAGCCGCCGCGGCCGCCGCGGCCGCCGCCGCTGCCGCCGCCGCCGCCACGGCCGCCGCCACCCCCGCCCCGCGTTGCTCAGCAATAGGTCTTAATATTCGGACTTTTTCGGCTGGACTCGGGTATTTCCGTTTGTGCCGCCTGTCCCGCGGT
The DNA here is from genome assembly GCF_011100685.1 of Canis lupus familiaris. Lineage (NCBI taxonomy): Eukaryota > Metazoa > Chordata > Mammalia > Carnivora > Canidae > Canis > Canis lupus. The sequence goes on along the minus strand of NC_049222.1, from coordinate 100,127,246 downwards.
CATTTCCGGGGACGCTCGCGGGTCCAGTCAATGGCGGTGCCACCGCCATCTTTAAGTAGGGCAGTTGATGGTCACTTCGTAGGCAGCCCACCCTTGCAGATTGTGGTGGGGGTGGGTCACATGAGGTCCTTGCCCCTGGAGGTCACAGAGGCAAGGTGATCACGGCGGGCCAGAGCCCGGAGAGGCCATAGCCTTTACTCAGAGAGTGCGGGGTCGAGCAACCTCGATGTCCCATCGCAAAAGCAACTGGCTCGCGGAGATTCTGGATGAGGTAAACTAGTAAATAAAACGCGTATTGTGCTAGTGGTAAGCACTTTGGGAGATTACATGGGTGGACACTAGATGGGACGTGGGGCGGGGACCCTCTCGGAGCAGGTCCCGAGACCCAGCGGACACGCTTTGCGATCTTCCGCTGTGTGGCCAGCCTCCACAACGATCGCACACAGCTCAGCGTGCCTCGGAGGGCGGGAGGACGCGGCGTGGGGCGGTTCTATGACGTCCGGCTGTCGCCATGGAAACGGTCGGGCGGGTGTGCAGCGCGGCACCGCGCTCAGTGGGTGGGTGCGGCCGGTGCTCAGTCTCTCAGCACCTCTGCGACCCAGTGCGGCTCCCGCTGTACGTCCCCGTCTGTCTCTGAGGCCACCTGCCGTCATCACCTGGAGCGTTGTGGAACAAGTAGTTTTGGCGGTCCGGTTGAGCCAGCGCTGGGGCTGGGCAGGGGTGCTCACGGGGTCCTCTCAGCCGTCGACCTCTGCCCAGGCTCGCAGTCCTCCCCTCGGGGGAGTGGCCGTTCCATGCCCTGCGCCTCCTCAGACCCGACCTGGCGTCCATCTCGACACGTATCCTCGCTTCAGGAAGTCACCTCCACCTTTTCGTATCTTGGGCTGGCCCTAGCCTCCTTAGAGGCCCTACCCTGTGGGTCTTCGGGTACCACTGAGGTCCCTGGGCTCCACGGACTGATCGCAGCCGTGTCTCTGCAACTGCTACCTCTTTAGGCCCTTCCATTCACAATGCCACCATCTCCCACACTCCTTTCATTCTTCTGGTTGTCCTGTTATTCTAGCCTTGCATTTCCAGCATCCTTTCTTGACTCCTTTGAGAGTTAAGTGCTAGAGAGGTCCCAGGATGAGAACTGGGACTCAGAAGCATCAAACAGCTCAAGTTTGGGGTTGACATTGCAGCCATCTCAGTGTTCTTTCGGTTCAGACATGGCTGGTCATGGGACTCAGATGGTCCTTCCAGATTCAGTCTTCCTCTTCCTTTATCCCTTCCTCTCTGTTCTTCTCAGCCACTCTGCTTTTCCTATCTATGTTATATCTATTGGGCCACTGCCAAATTAGGGTTGATGACCATATTCTGTTTCCGGCCAAAGTCTTGGGGGTGTTGCCTGTTGGTCAGTCTAAACTATGTGTCATTTACCTCGGGCCAATTTCTGAGGCCCATCAGATGATGGGGTTTTGGTTCCCTGAAGAGTTGATGGTGCACTAGCCAGAGCTAGACTCGTGTGGTCTAGGAACTCAAGGCTTTCCCATGGTCCAGGGAGGAGGGAATGGCTGAGTTGAGGCAGAGGGGTGGGCTGGAAGTGGCACACCTGTGTTTTGTTACTCTCATGGCAGAGGGGCACAGGTAGTTTGGGTGGCAATGGTGCCTGTACCCCTTGGGCCTGCATCCTCTTGGTAGGCAGCATAGGGCTCAGCTTATCAGAGGTCCTAAAGGAAGCTGGGGCTGGCACCTGGAGGGATTGGGCAGCATATCACAGGTGAAGAGTGAGGGTGTAAGTGCACTTGGGACCTGTGACTGGGAAGCTAGGGACTCTCTTGGAAAGGAGGGACCAGGAGTGGGAAGGGACGCTGAGTGCTATGGGCCTCCAGGCTGGAGATGGGTGGCTGGGATCAAAGCAGTGCTGGGGGATGAAGGGAATTGGACAGATTTGGGAAGCTTGGGGTTAGAATAACTGGGTGGATGTGGCACAGGGAGGCTGTGCTTGGAGCAAACAGTATGGGCTCATGATCCAGGGACAGGTTAGCTGGGCACTGTTGTAGCTTTCCCAGATGACCAGTACCTTAGGGGTTCCTCTCCTGGCTTCCCCCAGTGGCTCTGAGTGAGGCCAAATGGTTATTCTCTCCAAGCCCTCAGCCCTGCTGATACTATGGTAGTACTTGAGTTCATAACCCCCAAGCTTGGCTTGCAGGTATGTCCCTAGCCAATTGTAGAAATGGCCTTTTGTAGGAGGCTCTCACATCACTCTTCATGTTTCTTTCTTAGAAGACTGGTTTAGCAGGTGGGTCTGTGGACTTCTTAGGACTTTGGACATGGGGCCTTGGCCTCATGTCTCTAAGCCTTTCATGTGTGTTCTAATTTTTCCTGTGTATAATTTCAAGTTCTTAGTCATATGTGTGCAGATTTCTCTCCATGTTTTTCAAACATCATGATGATCAAAAACATGAAAGTGAACTTTCTTGTTTGGTTTCTGAGTATAAAATTCACACAGGTATTGAAAAGAATCCATGTTACAGGATTTATAAAGTTCTGGGAATACTCCTTAACCTCGTAATACTAGCTACTTCACTGTTTGTGTGCCCTTCTTAATCTGACTCCTAGCCTCCACCTAGGGACCCAGTGACTGTGTTCCTCCCCTCTAATTAGTATATCCCAGATCAGAGTCCTCAGAGTTCCCTTTGTGGTTGGAGAGGACAGGAAGTGTTGGCATAGGGCCCAGTTGACAACCCCCCAACTCCGACTGTGTCACATGGGGAGCTGTTCTTTGCCAGATGTGGTAGATGCCAGAGTGTCCCTGGTCCTGGCTGGGTTAGGCCAGGGGGGAGGTGGAAAGATGGGTGGAGTAGGGGAGGGAAGGAAGCAGGGAACACATCTCTGGGATGGCCATTGGCTGATGGCCATCTCTGGCCAAGGCTGGCTTGTCTTCTTTCTCTGATTTCAGGATCTCAGTCTTGTAGCAAAGTCCAGCCATATCCCTGGAAAAAGCTTGGACACATGAGGCTCAAAGGATTGTTCTTAGAACCCCTTAGGCCAAGGGCAGGCTAACACCTGTCCAGAGTGGCGTTTAGGTCCCAAGCCAAATCGTGATGCATGAAGGTCTTTTCTTTGGCACTGCTTTTCATCCCGCTTTCGGCAGCCAGTGTACCCACTAGTTGGAGGTGTAGGGGGCACTAGGCCAAGGGCCTGGACAATGGGATGGAAGGGGAAGATAACTAGGGCCAAGAGTCAATGGCACAGGAAAAGTCTAGAGGGTTCCAGAGATGCCATCCCAGTCTGGACATTGAATCTACACTGGCAGGTATACTTTCATGGAAGCTGCTGCCAGCTGTGTTTCCTGTGACTTGCCAGTGAATGCATTCCTCATAGAGACCACCCAGTATGGGGGAACCCTTGGGGATTGTGCAGCTGGCCAGGCTTGTCAGCAACTGCTCCATGGAATGTGAATGATCACTAGAGGGCTAGGGAACTGGCCTGGGGCCTCCAGTGGTCATTGATTTCTGGACTGGTCAGGGTTCTATCCTAAGGGGGACCTAACCTTAGCACTTGCTGGTAGTTAACATGCATGAAAGAATCTCGATCTCCATATAAAACCTAGTTTTATGCCTAAGAAATGGCTTCCTAAGTTTAAAGTTTTAAAAAACATATCCCCAGCTCTGGCCAGTTTGCTTTTTATACTGCACTTGATGATCTTGGCTGGCTGGGGAAAACTGGGCCAGTTCTTGGCCCCATGGTTGTGTGGGCTGAAGGCATCATGGACAAATAGCACAGGAGCCATGATACAAGGTGGCACCCACAGATGTCGGGAGGTGCTGTTAGGAGTCCATGGCTCTCACAGAGACTGCCTGGTTGGGGAAGTGCTGGATGGGTGGGGTGGGCAGACTGACCCACGCAGGTAGGGAGGCACTGAATGGGTGATCCCCAGACCCAAGTTCCGTCTACTATTTATTGAGCACCTACTAGAGGCTAGGTCCTGGGTGGGCCTGCCTGTACCTAAATTTGATCACAGGCCTCACAACAACCCTGTGAGGTAAGTTTTCTGTGTGCATACACTGCCCTCCCCCAACAAAAGGCCAAAAGCCAAATACAGTGAATGCTGCTTACTCTGCACTATGGATGCGCTGGTGCTGGATGAGCTTAGTACTCTGGTGGAAGCGGCGGCCACAGTCCTGGCAAGCAAAAGGCTTCTCACGCCGGTGGGTGCGCAGGTGCTGCGTGAGTGTGGGCCGCTGGCGAAATGCCTTGCCGCACTCCGGGCACGCATAGGGCCGTTCGCCAGTGTGGATGCGCCGGTGTTGTGTGAGATTAGCATGCTGCCGGAAGCTCTGGCCACAATCAGGGCAAGCAAAGGGCCGCTCACCTGTGTGGATACGCTGGTGTTCAGTGAGCCTTGAGACTTGTGTGAAGCCCAGGCCACACTCACTGCAGTGGTATGGTTTCTCCCCGGTGTGCGTCCGCTGGTGGCGCGTGAGCTTCAGACGCTGGCTAAAGCGCTGGCCACACTCGGGGCAGGCAAAGGGCTTCTCGCCTGTGTGCACGCGCAGGTGCTGCGTGAGTGTGGGCCGCTGGCGGAAGGCCTTGCCGCACTCTGTGCAGGCGAAGGGCCGCTCACCTGTGTGGATACGCCGGTGCTGTGTGAGGTTGGAGCGCTGCCGGAAGCTCTGGCCGCATTCGGCACAGGCAAAAGGTCGCTCACCACTGTGTACTCGACGGTGCTGCAGCAGCACAGAGCGGCGGCCGAAGCGCTCACCACACTCCACGCAGCCAAAGGATTTGTCACCCGTGTGCACTGCCTGGTGTTCTAGGAGCACGGCACGCCGCGTGAAACTCTCCTGGCACTCACTGCAGGGGAAGGGGCCTGGGGGCTCCGGTGCCCCGGGAGGCGTAGGGGGCGTGGTGGTCACAGAGCCCGGTCCCGGGGGGTCCCCATGGATGCGCTGGTGCTGCAACAGGTTGGAGCGCTGCCGAAAGCTCTGGCCGCACTCAGCACAGTGGAAGGGCTGTTCACCTGTGTGCACTCGCCGGTGCTCCTCCAGGCGCGCGCTGCGCACAAAGCCCTGGCCACAGTCGCTGCACACAAATGGCCGCTCCTCAGTGTGTGTGAGTTGATGGCGCAGAAGGTGTGAGCTTCGGCTGAAGCTTCGACCGCACTCGCTACACACGAATGGCCGCTCTCCTGTGTGTATTTTCTGGTGCCTCAGTAGGTTGCTGCGTTGGCTGAACACCTTCCCGCAAACGTCGCAGCGGCCACCTCGTCCTGCCCTGGGGCCTGTGCTGGGGCGGCCTAGGTCTTGGCCTCGACCCCGGCCTCTGGGCACACGCCAGCGGGCATTGGCCAGTATGGGGCCCAGGAGCTGGCCCGGATCCTCGTTCATGGGCTTCTGCTCACCTCCAGGGCCATTGGGGAGCACCACTGCATGTGAGAAGCCACTTTCACAGGAAGGTGACTGCAGTTGGTCAGTGAGGCCAGCCATGCTGAGGTCCCAGGGAATGTGGAGGTGGGGGCTCACAGTGCCTGGGCCAGCAGAGACACTGTCCATGTGGAGCGCAAACCCTGCATTGCACAAAGGGATCCATACCAAGGGAACTGTGCCTGGACCCACTCTGGCCCATGGGAAAGATTGAACTAGAAGGACCTGAAACTAGCCAATGAGCCAGAGGTGACAGGCGCAAGGGTTCTATCTGTGCAGGCCTCCCTAAGGTGGAAACAATGGGACAGAACCTAGCATGAAGGGGAAGATTCAGAAGATTGGGACAAGCTTTCTAGGCCTGGCTTAAGTTTGCAAAAATCGCCTTTCTGGAAGTGCTGTAGGGCAAATATGGGGCAAGAGGCCCTGCACTAGTGATGATGGTTTCCAAATACACAGAAGTGTGAGTAGGTCTGAGAGTGATGGGATGGGAGGAGGGTAGGCGGCAGGACTTTGGTCTGATGTGCCTTGCTTGAGATGTCCATGGGGCATTTGAGGGACAGAAACTGCATACAGGCTATAGGGTGCAGGAGCTGAAGCTCAGTCTTCAGAGAAATGTGAACATGGGTGCTGTGGTATATGCATGGCACACAGAGCCCTGGCCCTGTGTGTGATCAAGTAAGAGTGGGTGTCTATGGAAGGGAGCAGGTCCTAGCCACACTGGAACACTCCAGCATTAGATCCTGTGTGAGGAAGGAGGTGTGAGCAAATGCAACTGAGAAGCAGGGGCTAGAGAAAGAGGAAGGCTGAAGGAAGTTAAGGAGACTTAAGAGAATAGCAAGGGCTTCAGTCGGTGACAGAAAAGTCTGTAATATGTCAAAGAAAAGTCCTAAATTATACTGCATCAAAGGAAATCATTTGTGCACAGCAAAGACAACCTCAGAACCAAAAAACGAATGACAGATTTTCCAGAAGCAAAGGGTTAATTAAGCTTCTAAGTAAAGAACTTAGAAGACCAGTGACCTGAAAAACAGGCAAATGATGTGAATAGGAAAGGAAATGTAACTAATGCTATATTCCATAAAATATGCTGAGTTCATTCCTAGTAAGAAACTGCCAGTTAGAGCTGTACTCAGCTATCATTTTCACACCCTCCTTGGAGGGACCCAAGTGTTTGCATGCCTTGCTGGTGAAGATTAAATGGGAAGCCAGTAGGGCAAAACTACATTAAAATGGCAAACTTCTCATACTTTGATCAGCAATTTCACTTTTATGCACCTCAACAGTTGTGTTCCCCACTGTCCAAAATGACCTATACATGAGGTTTTTCAGTTCGTCACTGAAAAATTCCTCCAAAGGAATATCAGTAGGAGCCTGAAGGACAAACAGGTATCTCCACAGTGAGCCACAGTTGGGATCCATGCAGCTGTTCAGAGACAAGTGTACTTGCTGCTGTGTGAAGTGGGAAGATGCACAAAAAATGTCAGGTGTGAAACCTGGTGATTAGGCCTTCACATGTGTTTTAAAGGGAAGAAATATGAACTTGAATTTGTGTCTGCTCTTTTATGAACAAAATCTTTTTGGAAGAACACCCAAGATGATAATGTTGGCTACTGAGAAACAAGACTGTGTAACACAGGCAGGACAGGGAGGGGCATTCTACTGTGTACTCCCTTGTGCCTTTTGAATTTTCTATCATATCATTAGCTATGCAAAATAACATGATGAAAACAATGGCTGCAGAGATGGTCAGTTGAGGGGCAAGGAGAGCAGGCAGGGGTCCTGATGGAGAGACCAAGGTAACTGAAGGGAATCAGTGTTTGAAGCTGGGAGCTGCAGTTGTCAATGGAGAGACTGAGAAGGAACCCACCATGGAGTCTGAGGTGGTGCCACTGGTGTGGATGGAGAAAACTGAAAGACTGTGGGGTTGTGAATTGAGAGAAGCAGGTCCAATCTGGAGGCAGTGGTCAGCCACAAAGCACAAGGCTAAGCCTGGCCAGCCAGCTGAAGACTAAAACAGCAGATGGGGGATATGCTAGATCCTATTCTTTCAACTCCAATGTCCAGAAATGACAACAGAACCTGAGAAAAAATTTTAAAATATTTTGGGCTACTTCAAAGGAAGAAAGGACAGTTGGTGAGGTTTAGGAATCCTCAGCCTGGGGATGCCTCGGTGGCTCAGCGGTTGAGCATCTGCCTTTGGCTCAGGGTGTGATCCTGGAGTACCAGGATCGAGTCCCACATCAGGCTCCCTGCATGGAGCCTGCTTCTTCCTCTGCCTGTGTCTCTGACTCTGTGTCATTAAAAAATAAATAAATAAATAAAGGAATCCTGAGCCTGTGCAGTGAGCTGTAAAGCTCCTGGGTCATTAGACCTAGGGATTAAAGCCAGGCTCTATCATGAAGCTGGAGTTTGAGGATATGGGCTAGGTTAGTACAGTTGATCCACACAGCTGGCCAAGAATAAGCTGCTTGCTTTGGCTGGGTTCCAGAAGTATCTTCACTCAACGTCCTGGGGCCCAGATGATCTTTCCATTTCAGGGTTATGATGGATCCTGTGGCAGACTCACCTACCATGATACTTAGGGTAGAGACAAATAAGAAGCTTCTATAGCTATGAAGGGCAGACTGTCAATGGTTGGAGAATTCACACCTGGGATCCCTGGGTGGCGCAGCGGTTTGGCGCCTGCCTTTGGCCCAGGGCACGATCCTGGAGACGAATCCCACGTCAGGTCGAATCCCACGTCAGGCTCGCTGCATGGAGCCTGCTTCTCCCTCTGCCTATGTCTCTGCCTTTCTCTCTCTCTCTCTGGGTGACTATCATAAATAAATAAAAATTAAAAAAAAAATAAAAATAAAAAAGAGAATTCACACCTGAAGAAACCAAACTAGCTAACCAGCCTGGAAAGGGCACTGAAATATGTCCAAATCCTCGAAGGATGGATCAGCATCCACAAAACAAGGACATGATGAAAAACGAATGATGAGAATCCTTATTGACAAAACATAGTGAATAAGGAATTCTGGGTATCTATGTTTGTTCCATCCTGAGACAACAGTAAAAACCACAACAAAGCTTTCTGTTTCTTAAGGCATAATATCCACAAAGATTAAAGAAGAGGAAAGGAAACAAACTCCTGACATCTTCTATTCTGGAAAGCTGAAGGGTAAATAGTAACCTTGTAGCAGATTGTAGAAGGTGAATACCAAGCCAGCAGTGAGGAAAAGGAGGGAAAAAAATCAGTTTGACCTTAAAGACGACTTGAAAATTTTGGGAGTTAGAAGTACCAGGTAGCTCTGGCCATGGAGGTGATGGGACAGGGGCACCAAGCATGTTGAGGAGACTGTTCAGAAGCAGAAGGTGGGCAGGACTATTGCATGGAACAGCCCTGGGCTCTGTCAGCACAGAATTCTAAGCAAATAGTGGGCACTGCTATAGCTCTGATGCCTGGATCTCTTCTTCCATCCTGGCAAAAGGCTGGGTGGAGGGTGAGACACCATACCAAGGAAGCAATATAGCCAACAGTGAAGTGATACACATTCCAGAAACAAGGAACAATAGAGGGAAAGGAAATCAGAGAAACAATTCAAGCGTTTCCCATAATTGAGAGAAAGGAATTTTCAAACTGAAAGGGCTTATCAACAATGATGATGAAAAAGCTTTGAAATTTAATTAATAAAAATTCTTCATGCAGCCCAACTAACCTAATATAGAATGTTAAGTAAGTGTGTTTTAGAGATGTAGCATCTCAAAACTTTTTATCTCCCATACCAGAGTTTGCAGGAAGGTCCGCCAGAATAAGAGAGTAAACCAAGAAAGAGGAGGGGTCTAAGAAACAAGGAAGAAGAGGCAGGGAAACTGGCTGATGGCAGACTGAGAGCAGTACAGCTGAGGGGCCTGCTGTCCTGCTTGATCCATGCCCACCCACTGTCCACTAACCTGCTGTCTTTGCCAGATCCAGACCCTCCCTCCCCTGCTACTCAATCAGTAGGAATGCAAACCTAGAATCTATGGGCCATCCAGGATGCCAGGGCTGGGAGAAGTTGGGGATATGGTAAAAACAGGCTCTGCTCTCTAGAGGTTTTACTGTGGTGAGGAGCAGCAGCTGGAAGGAACCTGAAGTCAGCAGAGGGCTTAATGGAAACCCCAGCAGCCTACTCCATGCCAGTGGAGAGCAGAGAAGGAACAGTCCATAGAATGGAGGAGCCTAGAGATACTGGAGTAAGAGGGCCACATGAGCAGGGCCAGGAGTGGGATAGGTAGATGTGGTGCTGCCCATGCAGAGGGCCCAGGCCCACCATGCCCGGTCTCACTCACCTGGAGGGAAGATGCCCCCAGCTTCCTCCTGCCACAGGGCCCCAGGATGCACCCTCCATGAAGGCCCCTCAAGCCCAGTCTCGCTGTGGGGAGAGGCCTGGTCCAGCACTATCTCACAGCCCTGAAACCACAGTGGTCACTGCTCGTCTGCCCAGCCAGGCTTAGGGAGGGACCTACCTGACCCCCACCCACTGAGGCTCCCCAGAGAGAGGAGCATGGCCTGTATGGGACTCACCTGGGCCTCTTTAGGCAGGAGAGTAGAAGTGGCTTCCTGGGGAGTGGCTAGAGGCCCAGAATCCAGAAGCTCTGTAGAGGAAGGTTGGGGTCAGGTGGCCCAAGGGTGTCCCCACCCCAGTGCCCTCCTCAGTGGTATGCCAGATGCTGGAATCCACCTTGAGGTTGGAGTAAGGCAGAACCCCCTGGAAGGCCATAGGAAAAGCTGTACAGGATGAGACAGGCTCAGGTCTGTGCCCTGCACCCCTGAATGAGCCCTGAGCAGGATGGCCAGTGAGAGTGGAGAGAAGCACTGCACTAGGGTCCACAAAGGAATGATGGAGAGTGTGGGTGGCCAGCTCTAGCATCTGCCTGGAAGGAGTAAAATAGGGAGGGGCATACCTCCCAACACCCTGAGGTCCTCCTTCAGCCATACCCACCCATATTCAAGCCTGCTGCCTGCTCCCCAGAGACCAGCTATTATCTCCCGATGGAGCTCCTTGGAGAGTAAACCCCACATGCCCTCCCAAGCCAAAACCCCAACATGTCAGGGGAGAACACAGAACCATAGCTGTGACAGTCACACTTGGCATGTGATGAGCAGATGGCCACTGGCTAGGCAGGATGTAGGGGACACCACTGCATAAGAACAGTTCTACCCAGGTGACCTTTAGGCTATTGACACCAGGCAACTCTGGTCTACTCAATCAGGCTTTGGATCATGCATGCCTTTCCCACCCTTACCTCGGTTCTCTGTAACCGTGGGCTCCTCTTTCACCCGAAGGCCAAGTGGTGACTCTTGTCTGACTTCAGATGGTGTCCTAGGGCCACATTCTGGAGTCTGAGGCTTGGTTTGAAGGAGGGGCTGGAAGTTGGAGGGCTCCATCTTCTCTGATAGCACCTCCTGACCCTGCACTTGGACTGTGACCTGGGGAGGTGTCCCCCACCATCAGGGGCCCATGCAGAGAGTCGGGCTGGGCACAAGCAGGAGGTTCATGGGCATCTACCCCATCACAGGACCTGACCCACTAGATTCTCAAGGACCCACATCCCCTCAGCACTGAGGAGTGAAGGGACCACGTGCAGTTTGCTCTCCTGCTGCTTACACCCATGAATGCCTATTGGTCTCCCTTGCTCCCCACCCTGCATCCCTTCCATGTCCATGACTCCAGCTGATATAGGGATGGGCCTGAGAGGCTGGCTGTGGAACCTTGTCTACTCTCACACAAGGTCTACTCCAAGGGAGCCACTTCCAAACCACAAGGAACAGGTGTCTGGCTGAGCATGGCACTCCCCAGGATGAGGCAGAGCTGGATGCGGTTCCAGCCTGGGCCCTGGCTCAGGACCACTGACTCACCCATCTCCGGGGGCCTCCTGGCTCCCGGCGCAGCCCCTCAACCAGGGCAGCGGCCTCCTCAGGGCTGCCTGGCTGCTGTCCCTCCACGCAAGCTTGGATCTCAGGGGGCAGTGCACACAGGAACTGTTCCAGTACCAGGAGCTCCAGCATCTGCTCCTTGGAGTGCACCTCTGGTCGCAGCCACTGGCAGCATAGCTCCCGGAGCTGGGCCAGGGCCTCTTGGGGACCCACTGCCTCCTCATAGTGGAAGTGTCGAAAACGCTGGCGCGCAGCCTCTGGGCCAGGATCCCACCGGGTGGCCTCACCCTCCTCCTCAGAGTCCTCCAGCTTCACCATGACAGGTCCCTCATCTTCCAGTGATGTGTGACCTGGGGAGCCTAGTGCTGCGGGTCTCATTGGAAAGACTGGGCTGGGGTTCCGAGGATATCTTCCCCTAGGAGAGGAATATGATGAGGCTACTGCAGGGAGAAACTGTGGCAGCAAATGCTTATTAAGCATCTACTGTATGCTTCGTTGTTCCATCTTCAGACCTGCACCGAGTGGAAGGCAGATGAGAAAACTGAGGCACAGAGAGGTGGTCACATGCTAGACATCTGTGTCTCTGGTCTCTAGCTGAGACTTACACAGTCTCTGGCATTCCTTTTCTCCATATATAGGGTGCTTCTTAGGCACAGTAAGCACTCCTTCTTCCCTAAATCCTGCCCTTCAACACACACCACCTCATCCCTGCCTTGTGGCTCTCCCCCTGCCAAGTAAATGACATCTGCAATGTAAGTGCCACTACCACCCACCCCCCAGGACTTCCCATGCCCACCCAATACCAGCCCATCATTGCACCACCCACTCTCCCATCTAGTCTCTCAGACCATTCCCTTCTGCGCTCAGTCCCATAGGGCAGCCTCTATCTGTTCCCCACCCCCAGAGATGGGCAAGATCAACTGGGCAAGGCAGCTTCCCCTCACCCCCATTCAGCCTCAACCTCTGAACCGGCCCAACTTATCACACAAGGTAATGCCCCACCATCTCTTTAGCTTCCCGATTTAGGCGGGTTTAGGTGGTGATGGGAGCTTACGGACCCAAAAAGGTCCCAAAACAACTGGACCAGGTGCCTGCAAGCAAGGTGGGAAAATCTGATCTTGCCTATTAGCTATGTAACCTTGGCAGATTTCTGTGAACCTCAGTTTCCCCATCTTTACCATCCCCGATAAGTGGGGATGCCCCTCCCCTTCCCCGCCATTGCTGCACCTTTCGCAGCTGGGAGTAATGTGCGGGTTTTGTGAAGGAATCTGAGTTTATTAAGTGAGTAGATTCGATTTCCAGGGCCTCTGGATCCCGTGAGTCAAACTTCCGACCTGCAACCTTGGGAGAAAGTTGGACCGTTTTTAAGCCAGCTAGCCACTGCGAAGCTTTCTGAACTACAGTTACCAGAAATCTTGGAGGGCAACTTCCACTTTAGAGAGCATCCCATCCCTACCTCCCCAGGCAGGTCAAGTGCCGCCATGGCAACCAGGGGGCGGGGCTCCCAGTCCTTGTAGCTGTGGTAATGCAGTGAGTGAAGAGCGTCGCGCGACAGCGCCCGGCTCGCTGAGAATGAGTGCCTAGGCCCCTACTCCGCGCTCCAGATCCCGCTGGATAGCTGGAATCCAAGAGTCCGCAGCCAACAATCCGCAGCCACCAACCGGGTCCCTGCCCAAGCCTTCCCCGTCGGGAGGCCTCCGCCCTCACCTCCACGCTCAGCCGGCCGCTCCGCGCTCCTAAGCATGCGCACTCGCCGACTTCCCCCTCCCCGGCCGGACTATGTCTCCCAGAATGCTCCACGCATCAGCCCGAGTGCCACCTTGCCCTTCCCCTACCCTCGCCTCCTTTTCCACCCTCTCCCCTGTTCCCCGGGGTAGCGTTGTTGCAAAGATCAGATCAGACGACCGTCCGCCTCTTCCCGCGCTCCCCGCCTCAGATCCAGGCGTCCATGCCCCGTCGACGTGCGCAACCTTCTTTGGGGACAGCGGACAGCAGCACCGTCTTCCCAACCGCGCATGCCCCCCACCACGTTTTCCTCAATTCTTTACGGGCCTTCCAGAGATTAGCAGGGTTCTGCACCAATTACCGCTCTCGCTACGACGCCGTCAGATCACATCTCCATGGAAACCACCTGCAGAAAAGGTGGGGCACCGCCTCCACCGCCCGCTCGGACTTCAAATTGAAAAGAGGCTCGGCCCAGGGCTTTCTGGGAAGTGTAGTCGGATGCGCCGTCCGTGCGCGCTTGCGTCGCGCGACGCCGTTCCTTTGTGTTGGTGAGCGGGTAGGCGGGCCTGGGAGACTCCATGGTAACCGGTTGGGCCAACCCGTAGGTCTTCAGCACGACCTTGCGGGACCTGGTGGGCGTTTGAGAGGCGATGGGGGTCGTGGGGTAAGGGCTTGGGTAGCCGACAGGGGCAGAGAAGCCGAGCAAGACAGTGAGGAGAGACAGACACAAAGACAGGGCAAGGAGAGGCCAAGGGCCCACTGGGGGCAGAGAGAGAGCTGAGGAGAGGCAGTGTTCAAAGTAATTGAACAGGGATCCCTGGGTGGCGCAGCGGTTTGGCGCCTGCCTTTGGCCCAGGGTGTGATCCTGGAGACCCGGGATCGAATCCCACATCGGGCTCCTGGTGCATGGAGCCTGCTTCTCTCTCTGCCTGTGTCTCTGTCTCTCTCTCTCTGTGTGTAACTATCATAAATAAAAAAATAAAAAAAAAAGATTTAAAAAAAAAAAAAAACAAAGTAATTGAACAGATACAGAGACTGAGACACTGGTAAGAAAGAAAGTCAACAGAGAGGAATATCTACTCTCAGAGACCTAGAGAATGTGAAAAGAAGCCAGAGGATCAGAGAGTCAGGGCCGGTTAGACAGGAGTGTCAGAAAAGTTAGAAAGAGGGAGGGAGATCAGGAAGGGATGGATATGAAAGAGACAAAGAGGGTGAGAGAGAATAGATTCACAAAGACAGTGCAAATATCGAGATTCAAGAGATAGACAAGGAATACTGGCATACAGAGAGACAAGAGGAGAGAAAGGGACAAAACTTTGAAATACAGCAAAGATGGAGAGTTTTCAAAGACCTAGAGAAGGGGGACAGCAAGAAGTGAGACAGTTGGAGGTAGACTTGTTAGGAAAACTTATCCAAAATTTGACGGGGGACGCCTGGGTGGCTCAGCGGTTGGGCGCCTGTCTTCTGCTCAGGTCTGATCCCGGAATGCGGGATTGAGTCTCGCATCGAGCTCCCTGCGAGGAGGCTGCTTCTCCCTCTGCCCGTGTCTCTGCCTCTCTCTTTTAGTCTGTGTCTCTCATGAATAAATAAATAATAAAGTCTTTTAAAAATTTTGACAATAGGACAAAAAGATGATTGGGAGCCCTCTCTGCGTTTCCTGGCATTGTCTATCAAGCCAGCTTCTGATTCCCGAAAACGAAGTAACACTTTCTCTCTTAAGTACCTTAAAAAAAATTTTTTTATTTATTTATTCATAGAGATGCAGGGAGAGAGAGAGGCAGGGGGAGAAGCAGGCTCCACGCAGAGAGCCTGACGTGGGACTCGATCCCAGGTCTTCAGGATCACGCCCTGAGCTGCAGGTGGCGCTAAACCGCTGCGCCACCGGGGCTGCCCTCCCTCTTAAGTACCTTTTGATCAGAATCCAGGCTGCAAACGCTTGTGGTTAGAGTTGTATATCACCTCTAGGACACCGAGCAGAAACTGAGACACCCGGGCCCCCACCTGTGGGGCACTACTAATTCGACTTTGGGCTTTTATTTCAGTGCTCCTTTTTCTCACCTTTTCTGTTCTTTCTCATCTTTCTGGAACCACCTATGTCATCCTGCTAGTTCCCTCCATGAGGTAAATAACTTTTTGACACGCAATCATAGAGCTTATTTTTAACTTTTAAAAAATATTTGACAGTATGAGCGGAATGAATTCTTCAGGATGGGAGACAAACCGAGAGAAAAAGAAAACGGACATAGCCGGGAAGGAAAGGACATAGGGAGGATGATGGAAAGTCACACAAAGTAGGCGGCGGGAAAAATTCGAGAGAAATGAAGCAGCTTCGGGCAGAGAAAGCCTCCGGCGCCCCCGGCTGGACTCTACGCGCAGCGCCCCCGTCGCCGAACTACATTTTCCGGCCGGCCTGGGAGCGCCGGGCGCAGGGCTCAGAGCCGTCAGGGGCGGGACTCCTCCAATCTCGCCAGTCCCGGTCAGTCGGCCGTCTCCGCGGATAACATGGAGGCTGAGCTCAGCCGCCTCCAGAAAAAGGCACTGTAAGGCAGGAGATGGGGAAGAGCCACAGCCCCACCGGCCCAGCAGAAGCAGCTGGCCCGCGTCGCGGTCTGGAGGTGAGGACGGTCGGCCGCGCGGGGGCCCGGTCTCCGGTGGCGGGGGCTGGGACGCCGTTTCCCTTGGTTCCGAAAGGCGGGATGGGAATGGAGAGAGGCCGCTGCGCGCTCAGCCGGATGGGCGCGGATGGGCCAATCGGAGCTTCCCGCGGCCCCGCGGCTGTCGGGGAATTGTAGTCTCACCGGGACGAGCCCTGTCTCCCATCCAGACCTTGGGCAGTGAGCCTCTCCGCTTGGGGCTTGGAGACTTTCTCTCAAGAGTGAAAGAGGGAATGAATGAATGAACATATCGGTGAATTAATTAAAATTTTTGGGTGAGCAGAGGAAGGGATGGATGTTGGAGAAAGAACAATGGGGCGTGAGTGGTTCAGAATCCCGAGACTCCTTCCAAGCTAGAGGAGCCTTTCCCATGCCCACCCACCTATCTCTGCGTCCCAGGCTCGAGGGTCCTGTGGCCTGTACTACCTTGTTTCAAGCATGTGCAGCCCATGGATCATTGAAGGTATTGATGCTATACCTATAGGTGCCATAGTCGGCGCAAAAACAGACTTGTCACTCATTTGTCCATGCTTTCACAGGCAGTCCTTCAAAAAAAATTTTTTTTTGATCAGGTGCTACTTTCTCATGGTTCAAAATGCAAAAGGGACAAGGTGAAAAACCTGCCTCCCACCGCTGCACTTTATTTAATAATTTCTTCAGCAAACCACTACTGCACACACTATTCCTGGGCCTGGACACAAGGGAAAGATCAGCAGACACAGCTACTATCTTCAGGCAGCATGTGACAGATGCACCAAAAAAATGTCGATGGGGAAGGCCTCTTTGATTAGGTTACTTTTGAGCAGAGATCTGTAGGAGAGGGAACAGGCCATGCAGATAACAGGGAAGAACTGGGCCCTGGGCGGAAGGAAACAGGAGCACACTTAGTTGGCCCCAAGGATGTGGGCAGGAGTGAACAAAGTAAAGGAGGAGGCTTTGAGGTGCTTCACCAAGTGCTTGGTGAGGATTGTGGCTTTTACTTACAGTTGGGAGGTCTCTGAGCAGAGCAGGGGTAGGATCATAGTGCTTACTGAATCTTTGTGGCTACTGTGTGGAGAACCACCTTTGTCCTCTATTCCCAGGTGCTCTATGATTGATGGCATGAATTAGGTTGGCTTCCTTCTGCTTTAGTTTATGACTGGTGTAACATATTACTGAAAAAATGAGGGGTTTAAAACAACAAATATGTATTATCTTAGAGATTTGGAGGTCAGAAATCTGAGATGGATCTCCATGGGTAAAATCAAGGTATCAGCAGGGCTAGTTCTTTCTGGAGGTTCTAGGCTTCAGTGGTCACTTGCCTTCTTCTGAGTGAAATCTTTTGCCTCCTCTTGCAAGAACCCCTCTGATTACATTTAGGACCCATTTGAATAAACCAAGATAATCTCCCCATCTCAAGATTATTAATTTAATCACACCCACAATATCCTTTTTGCCATGTAAGGTAACTTATTCATAGGGATTAGGATGCCTAGTGCCACCTCCGGAAAAAGGCACTGTAAGGCAGGAGATGAGGAAGACCCGCAGCCCCACTGGCCCAGCAGAAGCAGTTGGCCTGCATCGCAGTGTCTAGACTATCTCATGGTTGCAAGAGGTCTGCTAGGGGAAGAGAGCAGAATCTCCTAGCAGATTCTCTTGATCTCATAAGTTAAAACTAAGTGACATGCTCCTCTAGATATAAAGAATGCTTGGAAGTGAGTGTGCAGTGTTTTTAGCAGTCGGGAAAGAAGGGACTGGGCATGCCTCTGAGGCAATGGTCAGCTGTGGGGAGTACTCTGTTGTCAGAGCATGGGAAGGCCAGCTAGTAGTTGGGACTTCCAAGTACTCACGCATTAATGCCCATGTGTCCTTGTCCTACAGGTAGAGGCAGGTGTGGCAGGAGAGGCCAAGAGGCTGCCATTGTGGGCACACACTGGACAGGCACTGGGGAGAGACCTCATCAAGGCACGTGGCTCAGGGAGGCGGAATGAAGACAACTCCCCGGCTGCAAGTGTCAGGGAAGGCACCCCTTGGTGGGATTGGTCTCCGCCACAGTGCCAAGCGGGACCGAAAGTCCATCACACTGCATGTAAAGTTAGAGGTGCTTCGGAGGTTTGAGGAAGGTGAGAAGCTAACTCAGATTGCCCGAGCCCTGGGGCTGGCCACCTCTACCGTCGCTTCGATCCGTGTCAACAAGGACAAGATCCGGGCCAATTCTCAGGCAGCCACACCTGTCAGTGCCACACAGCTGACCCGCTGCCGGGGTGTGGTGATGGGCCATATGGAACGCTTGCTCAGCCTATGGATTGAGGAGCAAAAGCGGCAGAACCTGCCCATCAGCACACTGCTCATTCAGGATAAGGCACGACGGCTCTTTGTGCAGCTGCAGCATGAGCAGGGCAATGGCACTCAGGCTGAGACCTTTGGGGCCAGTAATGGCTGGTTTGCCCGATTCAAGGCTCGCCACAATGTGCTTTTGACAGATGAGCCATCCGTGGCTGACACCCAGGCTGCTGCCCACTACCCCCTAGTGCTGCGCACCATTCTGGAGGAAGGCTGCTACTCACCACACCAAGTCTTCAACGTGGACGAGACGGGCCTGTTCTGGAAGCGGCTCCCAGAGCGCATGCTGCTGGCACTGGAAGGGGCAGCTGGGCCTGGCCTCAAGGCCTCTAAGGACCACCTGACCCTGCTGCTTGGTGGCAATGCAGCTGGTGATTTCAAACTGAAGCCTCTGCTGGTGTACCCCTCAGAGAACCCACGTGCTCTCAAGGGCTGCTCCAAGGCCAGCCTTCCTGTGGTCTGGCGCTCAAATCGCAATGACTGGCTGACACCCAGCATCTTCCAGGAGTGGTTTACTGGCTGCTTCTGCCCTGCTGTAGAGAACTACTGTGCCAGCCACGGCCTCCCACACCGTGCCCTGTTGCTCCTGGATGGCGCGCCCTGCCACCCTGCTCACCTGGATGGCCTCTCAGCCCATGTGAGAGTTGAATTCCTGCCCAAGAACACATCGGCCCTGATCCAGCCCATGAACCAGGGTGTCATTGCCACATTCAAGGCCTATTACCTGCGCCGCATGCTCAGCCAGCTAGTCCAGGAGACAGCTGGTGAAGACCGACCCTCTGTGCAGGAGTTCTGGCGAAGCTATACTGTTGTGACCGCTGTGGACAATATAGCCGAAGCCTGGGCAGAGCTGCAGCCTGTCACCATGAACAGTGCCTGGAGAAAGCTCTGGCCCGAGTGTGTCCCTGCTGGCACACCCGAGCCTGACACTGTGCCTCAGCTCCGCCGCAGCATTGTTGCACTAGCTAGCCATGTGGGCCTTGGAGATGCAGCTGAGGCTGATGTTGCCAACCTACTGCAGGCCCATGGGGAGCCCCCCCGCCACGGCATCCCCCAGGATACAGAAGATGGGGACATCAGTGGCTCTGGGTTGCCTTGGGAGGCAGGGAAAGGCTCAGTTTCCAGAAAACCAGAGCCAGATTTCACAGAGGCTGTGGTGGGTGCAAGGACTGAGGAAGCTGGTGTGGGTGCTCTGAGCCCCGAGCACCTGGCCCAGGCCCTGTCTCACTTTGCTGCTGGTTTACGAGTCCTCATGGAGAATGATCCAAACCGGGAGCGCAGCCTGCGGGTCTCTCGGGGTGTCCACTGTGCCCTTGCCCACCTCTGGGAGCTGCACTGGGAAGGGAGGCGACAGGCTCGGGCAGCTGCATCCTCAGGAGGCCTCACTGCAGTGGCAGCAAGGGAGTTGGCAGGAAACCTGCCTTTGCCCCAAGTAGGGCCCGTAGAGGGTAGAGAAGTGGTTAAGGGCACACGTCCAGAAGGGCAGACCTCTGGCTGTCCTGTATGATTTGGGGCTTGGACTTGACCTCATGTGATCTCTGTCTAGTGATGTTTTGTTTCTGGAGGTCAGATACTGCTACTTCTCCCACATGGTTCTCATATCTCATGATCTGTGGTCTCTGTATAGTGACATACAGCTCCAGGCTTGGGGAACAGAAGGGTGGTGGTCTCTGATTGGCAGATGAATTGTAGGGCCCAGGAGTGCCCTCCCATGACAGGGACACATCCTGTAGTATGGTAGTTGCCCAGCATAGCCTGCCAGGGCAGCTTTCCTTGTGGTGAGAGGCCAGAAGTAAGATCAGCCTCTTCCATTTTCCAAACTTGACCTCTCCCTGCACCGTTGTGACCCTTCCTTGCCAACTTTAGATGAGGGTTTCCTGTTCTGGGCATGTCCGTTCTCACTTTCCATGCCATCCTCACGTCTTCTGGCTTCCATGGCCTCTGTTGACCCGGGTCTCTGGTACCTTCTCTGTGCCTGAGCACTTTGATACTGTGGATTTTGATACCAGGGATCACTTCCTTTGGAGATGTTTTCTTCCTGAGTTTCTGTGGTATAGTTGTCTTGGCTTCCTTCCATCCTCTGAGGTTGAGGCTTTTGTGACTGTGATGGTCTCCCTATTCGGGTGCTCTTTGAAAAATACCATCCACTCCTAAGAACTCAGTGATCAACTCAGGGTTAACTCCTAGTACATTAGTTACAGCCCAGCCTCTCCCTGAGTTAGATCCAAAGCTCTGATTCTGATGGACACCCACACACACACAGTTTTATTATCTCCCCTAATTCCAGTTTGTTTTTCTGTCCCTCAAACTGTAACAACGGGCATTGTGGGGTGTCCATCTGACTGCAGAAATACCACCTGGGTCACCAAAACACATGAGCTGCATGAGCCATAGGTGGTGGGACAGGGGTGTCTGGGCTTTTGAACTCCTTTCAAATACAAGTGCACATACACACACTCACACCAAGTAATAAAGATGAGAGAAAGGATTCCTGCTACTTCTGTCAGCTAACACTGCATTGATGGGCTTGCTGTCATATCACAGGGGCTGGGGGCCAGGGAGAGACTTGAACGGCCAGCCTTATTGGGAGAAAGGTCATATGAGGCCCCATGCTTGCTTTCCTGGGGAAAGTGGTAAGAGGGATGACAAAGAGAAGGGAAGCTTTTCTTAGGATTCTGGTGACAGACTGGATTAATTGATTGCACAATTTGTGAGTACTTGTAATATGCCAGGTGTTGAGGAGACCAGAGTGAGACTGACTTCAGGAGCTGCCAGTCCAGAAGTTATTGCATTCTATGTGACAATGATACAGGAGAGCTTGGTTCTTGTCTCACGGAGTCGAAGAATGAATCTCGTGGACACAGGAGAGTGAGTAAAGTGATAAAAGTTTATAAGTAAAGAAACAGAGAAAGCTCTCAGGAGTGAGAGGGGTCCCAACAGGGTTGCCCCTGAGGGCTTGTAGGGTTGGTCTTTTATTGGAAGCCTAATCTGGGAACCTAAACCCCTTTTTTTTTTCCCTAAACCCTTTTAACATTATCTATTGACATCACATTGAGTAAGGACTATTGATAACATCTTTAATGGCATACTTCTTTGGGGTCTGGTTATTCTTTGTTGGTCACAAGTAGCTGTTATTACAAGACACCCTCCCCACCCACACCTTAGGGCAGGGTGGTCTGGCTTGTTCCTTAATCTCTGGTTTCCTTACAACTCAGCAGTTTTAGGATTTTGTGTGTGCTTCCGTGGCGCCCTACCTAGCCCTGTTTGTCCCTAACTCAACAAGGCTATGACAGGTGACTCAGGAGAGACCCCCACCTAGCCCGGGATAGAGGGTAGGACATAATAGATAGGCTTTCTGGGGAAATGGTATCTTAGCTTTCAGGGACCTTGCTGACAAGAAACTAGTCATTTCAAAATGCTGCGTGTTACAGAGGGGCTTGACAGAGGCAGCCCAGTGTAGTGGGGTGATGATTGGTGAAGCCTAAAGACCAGGAGAAAGGGGTATCCTCTGTGGAGGCTGAATGCGGTACAGCAGCTGAAGGAGACAGGTGACCAGGTGGGAATCGTTAAGGCCAAATCTGAATGTGTGGAAGGAATAGTTACATGACCAGCCAATCGTGGTCATCCAGGCGTTGTGTAGCGGAGATGAGGCACGCATGGGCCGGTCCAGGCAACAGGGCTTGTTTTTTCAGAGCCAGGGACAGCGCCTGACCCTCAACAAACGCGATGCGGGAGACCCTGGATTCTTCGACCAGCAGCCTTCCCAGGCCCCTGAACATTTCAGAGTGGCCCTGGTGGTGGATCAGGGAAACCCGGTGTCTTCTGGGAAATGCAGTGCCTGCAATTCTACAGGCTGGTTCTCCGACACTCTTGGGAACTACATTTACCAGAGAGCCTGGCCAACAGACTGTCTTCCGCGCCTTTCACTTCCGGGCGTGGGCCGTTTCCATAGAGACTAGAAGCACCTGACGCCAGTTTCCCTCACCTCTTGGCGTTTTTGCGCGGAATGGTCGAGTGGGGGGCGGGGGTCGCACGCGAGGGGAAGGGCACAGGCGCCGGAAGCGTCAGTGGAGGGGCTGGCAGCTTCTGGTTCTCGTTGCCAGGCTGGGGTTGGTTGCTGTCCCTGCCCAGTGGAGCGGTCACGTGTGGCTCCCGGGGGTGGGGAGTGTGTGCGTGAGTCGCGAAGTGCAGCCACAAGTATTCGAAAAGGCCTGGGTCAGGGTGTGTGCCGCCCGGCGGAGGGCGGCAGCGGAAGTGGTGAACAGAAGCACCGCCGGTTTCCCAGAAAGCCCTGTTAGTCCTCGAGGAAGGGGATCCGGGGCGCTTGGGATGCGGAGTGTTCCATGATCGCATCCTGACCCGGAAATGATTCCGGGCTGAGTTCGTCTTTGGCCGCTCCTCCGGTTCTGCCCTCCAATGGGCGCTGTTAACCTCCCTGAGCCGAATTTCTCGGGCTTCTCTACAGCAGTTCCCTTTTAGATGGATACCCAACCAAGCTCTTTCAAAACTGTTCTTACTTCCTCTGCGGAGGTCAATTTCCGTAGCCCAGGCCTGAATTCCCTCTTTGCTCCCACTACGCGTCCTGCCGTCTGTATGTGAGAGTGCTCCGGGAGGGCACTCCACACTCCAGGATTAAAGTGCAGACCCTTACACGGCCGAAGGCTCTGCAGGATTGCCCTGGCGACAGGGCTCTGGCCTGATCTGATCCCACTCCCCAGAATGTTCTCTCCTGTAGCTTCCTCAGGACACCTGACAGCCGGGTGGGTGGGTGTGGGGGGGGGGAGGGCGGCGGGCGCGGGAATGGAGCTGCCGGGTCTGGGGAACCCTGACCAACCTTTTTAAAAACACGTGCTGGCAATGAAAATAGTCCCTTTGAAAAGTTGCAGTGGTAACAAATGGCCGTTCCCCAGCTTCCCAGATATCTGACGGTATGTAGAGATTTATAAAAGAAAAAAACGATGTTGGCCTCCAGTTACTTTACCCAGGTTTGCCCATTGGGGGTTGGTTCTTCAGGCGCCATTTCTGAACATTTATAACAGCTCCTGCGTACGCTCACACACATATATACCGGAGAGGTTTATGGTTTTAAAGTGTTAACATTAGTGGAATCACCGGTGGGGAGGTCCACAGGTTACTTTCTTGTTTAACATTGTAGAGTGGAAATCTCTCCTTGTCATTTTTTGATCTTACTGGTTTGAGCTGAGCCTTTGAGGTTCTGTAGGAGTCTGCCATGGGGGGAGGAAGGCCTTCCAGTGTAGGAGTCAGCTATTGCCATCCCTGTGCCTGGCCCATGCTAGCTGCACTGCATCTGTCCGTAGCTTCATCTTGCCCTTCCAGTCTGTCCCCCACATCACTCTTCCCAGTGCGTGGCAGATTGCATCCTTCACTTGCTCAGACCCTCCCTCGGCACTGACCCTTTGCTAGTTCTCACCTGCACTTCTGCTTGACTGCTGGTGAGGTTCTCTTAGTTCATCGGAACATGACAAATCCATGCCCCCTATCCTCAGGAACAACTCTTCTATCTTTACCCAGTCTGGCATCAGCTATTGTAAACTTCTGCAGGGGTGAGTTTGCTCTCCTCTTAACCAGATTCCCAGTGCCAGGTGTTCTTTTAAGGGCACAGATGGGGAGGCTGGAGGTATCCCCTACCAGGTTGCCAGCTGGCAAGACTTGAGGGGCCCTGATTGGGTAGGCATTTGTCCCAGGATGATGGTGTGTGGCCTGAGTGAGTGCAGGGGAGGACAGCTTCCCAACGTCTCACCATGGCAGCCCCACTGAATGCATGCCATGTTTCAGGCCATATAAATCAAGCAGGGAAGGAAACAAGATTTCTGCCCTATTGAAACTTAGTCTATTTGGAGAGTTGGATAGTGAGACCACCAGTCACAATTAGGGTGTCCTTTCTCTGGATGGGGTGGAGGCACAAGGAGGTGAGCACAGAGGTCAGCCTGGCCAGGGATGGCTTTGCATTTCCTGCCATGTGGCATTTTCACCTTAGCTACAGGTATGCCTGTATGCCTGTGAGGAGGGGATAACGATGAAACAGGCAGGAGAGATGGTTGGTTAGGATGCCATCATTCATCCTGGCATTTGTTCACACATTTGCTACGCATAACCTATGCAGTGACTTTTACTTTCTTGGTTTTCTGTATCAAGAGGTAGAAACCATAGCAATTAAAAACAAAAACAGTTTTACTAAGTTATAATTTACATACCAAAAAAAGTACAGTCCCTGGATTTAGTATATTTATAATATTGTACAACCATCACCATTGCCTAATTCCATAATTTAAGCATCTCCAAAGAAACTCTGGAGTCACTCTCCATTCTTTTCCTAATGCCCTGGCAACCATAAAAAAAGAGATAATTGGGGATCCCTGGGTGGCGCAGCAGTTTGGCGCCTGCCTTTGGCCCAGGGCGCGATCCTGGAGACCCGGGATCGAATCCCACATTGGGCTCCCTGCATGGAGCCCGCTTCTCCCTCTGCCTGTGTCTCTGCCTCTCTCTCTCTCTCTCTCTCTGTCTCTCTCTCTGTGTCTCTGTGACTATCATGAATAAATAAATAAAATCTTAAAAAAAGAGATAATTATGTACCACAACATAGATGAACATTGAAAACATTACACTCATGAAAGAAGCAAGTCATAAAAAGCTACATACTGCATGATTCCCTGTAATGAACTGTCCAGAATAAGCAAATCCATAGAGACACAAAGATTTTCATTTCTCTTGGTTATTTACCTAGAAGTAGAATTGCGTGGTCATATGGTTAGGTTGTTTGACTTTTTGAGGAATGGTAATGCACCACTTGTTTTAATAGAGGGGATTTTAATGTAAATAATTTAACCAGTTATTGAAGGAGGAGAAAAGTAAAGAACTTCAAGGTATCATGGCAGTAAGGACTGCAGGGAATAGTATCTACTCCTAGAGCTGTGGGAGCAAAGGGAAGAGATTGGAATTAAGACAATTAGAAACTGAAGGGAGGTCCTGAGACCCAGACCCCTGAGCAGAGGCCACTGCTGGATGGTGCTGGGGTCTCTGAGGGGGACATGATGAAGCTGGTTCTGCATGTGTTGGAAAAGCTGCAAACTGGATTAAGTTACTGTTAAGGGGGGAAAAAGTTACTCTTAAAGGAAAACCTTGATAATGCATGACTTTTGCCTAGGCATGAACGTGAGGTGCAGGTGAAGCATTTTGGAGGCATGTAGTCCCTGTGGGGTGTTCAGTTGTGCCCTTTTCTAAGCCTGTTACCAATGTTTGGAGGTGGACTGTCTCCTGACCAACATCCAATGTTTGCTTCCTCCTTTGAGGTTTGTCTCCCAGTTCTAGTTCCCAGCTTCCCACTGAATGGATGCTTAGGTGATGCACACTGTAAGATTTTGCAGGGCACCTGGCTGGCTCAGTCAGAAGAGCATGGGACTTTGATCTTGGGGTCGTGAGTTTGAGCCCCGTGCTGGGTGTAGAGATTACTAAAGAAAGAATAAAGTTTAAAAAAGAGAGCGATTTTGCATCATAACATTGTGGATGTTGGAACAGCAGCTTACTGGTCACTGAATGGACTCAGGCCTGGTACTCTGTGGATCTTGTGGGGTGTGCATGGTTATGTCCATTCATCCTTGAAATCAGATGGTTTCAAGTTTTCCACAGTTCACACTTACATGAACACTCCTGCCTTTGCTTCATGTGCTTACCTGATCCTGGCCTGTTGCTGGCCCCTCCAATGGCCCCATGTGAGAGAGGGTAGAGGATCCGGCCCTTGCTTTCTCTGAGTGGCCTTGGAGATTATTGCTGTAATGCTCTCAGGAAGTTCAGAAGCCTGATGTCTCAGACTTTTTCCCTTGGCTATCAATGTCAAGATGTGAGGGGAGGAGGGGTCCTCAAGACCACTTTTGGCTTAATGATTTGCTGTAAGGAGTCACAGAATTCAACAAGGCTTTTCTACTCATGATTATAGTTGATTACAGTGAAAAGATACATATTAAAATCAGCAGTGGAGAAAGGTGCATAGTCTGGGATGTAGTGGGCATGAAATTCTACATGTCCTTTCCCAGGGTACCATGTGGACCGTGCTTAATTCTCACAGCAATGACATGACAATGCAGCAACCAGGAATGTTTACCTGAGCTCTGGTGTCCGGGGTTTTTGTTGAGGGTCAGTCTCATAAGCATGGAGCATACTGACTTTAGTTACTCAATCTTAACTCCTTCCAGAGATCAAATTAGTACAGTGTAGCCCAGGGTCACTACTATAAGTCACATTGTTAGCATGAACTATCTGGTTTGGCCCAAGTACTTAGGTAAACAAAGATGCCTTTTTTTTTTTTTTTTTTTTTTTTTAAGATTTTATTTATTCCTGAGACACAGAGAGAAGGCAGAGACATAGACAGAGGGAGAAGCAGGCTCCTCACAGGCAGCCCGATGTGGGACTCGACCCTGGAATTCCGAGATCATGCCCCGGGCCAAAGGCAGACGCTCAACCGCTGAGCCACCCAGGCATCCCACAAAGATGCCTTTAACAGGCAGAATATTCCAAGGGCTGAGAGGTTACCTCTTAGGAGCTGGTCAAAGGCCAAACTTTTGGAACGTGCAGGGTTTGGACAAACCAGGCCCGCTGAGTCAACCCGTTACTGAACATATCTGGCTGCAGCCAAAGGAAGGTTCTCATCATCGTTTCCTTGGTGTTTCAGTGACTTGGGTTTCAGGGGCCTTGGTTGTATTCTTGAGGTCTGTATGTATAAAAATGGGAGCTGCATGCTGGTCAGTGCAGGGTGTTCTGTGTGGTTTGGAGGGCAGGCCCTTGTCTCATCCAGCTCAGAATCCCAGACCAGCAAGTGGTTACATGTAAACTGACTGATTGATTGATTGATTGATTGGCCTGGGTGCCTGACCACTGTGTCCTTAGGGTGAGGCTGAGGACACCAACTCTTTCCTCTCCCCTCAGCACTGGCCAGGCCTGTCCTGAGGACCAGGGGCCTGGAGAGCTGGCAGAGCTGTCCAAACCCTTCATGGATGTAGCTCAGGTGAGCTATGAGTCCTCCAAAGTCAGATGCCACATCTTGCTGACCACTCGCCGCCCCTCCCCCCAACCCCCGCTGCCCCGATCCTCCCCAATGCCTCATAAGCTTTCCTTGAAGGGTCACTTCAGCAGCTGTGCCCAGCCTCCCCTACTTCCCCTCACCCTTAGGCTTGGCCCAGGAGCCTGCCCTGCAGCCTCTTTCAGCTCCTGGTTGTGAGGGTGGAGTATACCCAGGCTTATACTTCTGAGTAGTAGAGTGAATGCTTGTCCTGAGGTCCTGGGATCCCAGTGCCCAAATCCAAAGGCACAAGAGTGAGACTGGGGCACAGATGGGGTTGCCTGGTCTCAGCTTCTTTTGGGTATGGCTAAATATCGCTGTCAGGAAAGCCCAAATCCAGGTTGTTATTGTTGGCACCAGTTTACAATTTAAAACAGCATTTGATAGGCCCACAGGACATGGCTGTGGCCAGGACTGATTGCTAATTCTTCCTTTCTTCTTGTCTCCCTTGCTCTTCCTGCCTTGCACTCCTTTTCTACTGGTTTCCATTTTACTCCTGCTATGCCACTTTGACTTTCTTCTCCCTGTGGACATGGTGTATTCCAGACGGTGGTGGCATTTGGAGAAAAGGCCAAATCTGGATCCCACAAAAGAAGACTGGGGGCCACCCAGTGCCCTGCAGAAGGCAGCCTTCAGGAATGTGACTGGTTTGGGTAAGGATGTGGATTTTGGGGAGTGGATTGGCCTTATTGCCAGACACACAAGCCCTCAGATGAGTGGTCTGTTTCCAGCCATGGGTTCCTGCTGCAGAAAACCTTTACCTGAGCCTATCCACTTTCCATAGGAGTGGGGAGAGGGAGGGCTAGCTTAGGAGATTGTTTATTGTTTAAATTTGGCCTGAATGTTTTGCTGTGGATCCCAGATGCCCACACATCTCACATCTGCCTTCTTCATCTTTTTGGGGGTGGGGGGAGTTTAATTTGCCAACACATAGCATATCACCCAGTGCTCCTCCTGTCAAATGCCCCCCTCAGTGCCCGTCACCCAGTCACCTCAACCCCCTGCCTACCTCCCTTTCCACTACCCCTTGTTCGTTTCCCAGAGTTAGATGTTTCTCATGTTCTGTCACCCTCTCTGATATTTCCCACTCATTTTCTCTCCTTTCCCCTTTATTCCCTTTCACTATTTTTTATATTCCCCAAATGAATGAGACCATATAATGTTTGTCCTTCTCTGATTGACTTATTTTACTCAGCATAATACTCTCCAGTTCCATCCACATCGAAACAAATGGTGGGTATTTGTCTTTTCTAATGGCTGAGTAATATTCCATTGTATATATATACCACAGCTTCTTTATCCATTCATCTTTCAATGGGCACCGAGGCTCCTTCCACACTTTTCACATCTGCCTTCTATACACACCTATGTACACCTGGCTGAGGCATGCCCAGACTTGACCTCAGATTACATGCAGGAAATG
Source organism: Canis lupus familiaris (assembly GCF_011100685.1). Lineage (NCBI taxonomy): Eukaryota > Metazoa > Chordata > Mammalia > Carnivora > Canidae > Canis > Canis lupus. The sequence continues at coordinate 100,098,739 of NC_049222.1, read as the reverse complement.
AGTACCACCTGCTGGCTGAACCTGTTGCACCTGAGCAGGAAACTCTTCTGCCCCAATACTTGGACCAGCTCTGGGTTCTCCTCGGAGTGGCCCCCGTGGGTTTATCTTGGGATCCCAAGTTGCTGGTCAGCTTCTCCCATTTGAGTGTCTATACCACTTAATGTAGAATCAGAGTCAAATGAGAGACTGACTTTAAACATGACCCTTGGGTACATTAGTCAGATAAAGGAAGGGTCACTTGCCATTAGTTGGCCATGGGGCATGTGGCCCATCTTCATTTAGGAATCCAAGCCTGCTGGTCAGTGAGTGTCCACCTGCCCTGGCAGGGAGACCTGGCTGAGAATTTCCAGTAGACTGTACCTGTGTTAGTTTCCAGGCAGCACAGCTCCCCACCATTCTCACAGGATCTTGGGTGTGATGCCAAACAACAGTTTTATCACTGTTTTAACTTTTTACTGTCTAAAAAAAGAGGAGAAATACAATTCCATGTGTTTCACAAGTGACAAGTACAGTGAGATACTCGAATAAGTGAAACATACCAAATAAAAAGAGGGATCTACTCTCCCGCTCCACCAACTGAAGTGATTTGTCATCTGCATTGGGAATGAGGAAATGCTGATTTTCCCCCTGTCAGAAGGCAATGTGGGCTTTTGCTATGTCAAAGAACGAGAACATGTAGGATATGCTGCATGAGGCCCATGTTAGCATTGGGCATGGAGGGAAGCATAGGATGCTGGCAGAGCTGAAGAGCTACAAGAATGTGACATAGGAAGCTATACTCCTGTACTTGAAGATATACAGACCCTGGTAGCACAAGTTGCATCCTGTGAAGAAATGTATGTTGAAGACTAATATTTGTAGAGACAAGGAGCTGGTGCCGGGTGGACCGTATTGAAATGCAATTTAAATTTATCATGGTCTACCAGAGTCCCACCACCAAATTTGTCCAGTGGAGGCTTCTGACCAGCAAAAGTGCTGGGGATGTGGACAGATGTCTGCTAGATATATTCATATCTTTTTAAAAAGATTTTATTTATTTTAGACAGCATGAACCAAGAAGGGGCAGAGGGGGAAAGCGAAAGAGGCATACTCCTCACTGAGCCCTATGCAGGGCTCAATCTCACAACTCTGAGATCATGACCTGACCTGAGCCCCCATGTCCAGGTCAGTCACTTAACTGACTAAGCCATCTATGCACCCCACATCTTCTGCATCTCTGGGGCCCTTTCTATTCTTTAGTCTGGAAATGGAAGATACTTTGCAAATGAGGTATGTGGAGTGGATTAATGATCATGACCAGGAAGCACCATCTGAGCCAGAGCCCAGGCAGCATGAAGTGGGGCCACCAAGACATCTACAATATTGTGACTTGGTAGAGGGGACCAGTGTGTGGACCTGGGAGCTGCACTTTGTTCAAGTGATGAAGAACAGAATTTTGTTGTTTTATTTTTTTTAAAGATTTTATTTTTAAGTAATCTCTACACTTAATGTGGGGTCTGAAGTCACAACCCTGAGATCAAAGCTCAACAATCTTGAGCTGCAGCCCAAGAATAGAATATTTAATGAGAGCATCTGCAGCTCATCTTATGAGGGGATGTTCGGTCATGACATCAAAGTGGGCCTGTTGACATCCTCGGTTCCCAATGGGGCAGTCAGCCAGCTGGAGGCAGAAGAGGATCTGTAAGAGCTGCTGCAGAGTGTGAGGATGGACAGGTCTGAGAATGAGTGCAATGGCCTCACTGTCTTGTTGCTGGAGGTGCCAAGAACTGGAGTGGTGCTTTGTGGTGTATGCCCTATGGGCTGTGGGGAAGCCCATGTATGTGAATCCTGCATGACATATGTGGACTCGTCCTGTGGCAGAGACTCTCAGGCTATGAGAATGGTGACTTGGGCATGGAGGAGAGACTTCTTGCTTCCCTCAGTATGCTTCCACTCCCATTTAAGAATGTGTAGTTGGGAGGATCCCTGGGTGGCTCAGTGGTTTGGTGCCTGCCTTCGGCCCAGGGCATGATCCTGGAGTCCTGGGATTGAGTCCCACGTCGGGCTCCTTGCATGGAGCCTGCTTCTCCCTCTGCCTATGTCTCTGTCTCTCTCATGAATAAATAAATAAATCTTAAAAAAAAAAAAGAATGTGTAGTTGGACTCTATCAAAGCACTTTCTGCTCCTGGCATTGGTCACACTATCAGAATTTCCATTCTGGATTTAGACAAGGAAGGCTGAAGTCAGAAACATCCTATGTGTGATCCTTTCCATCAAAGATGGGCAGTTATATTTATTAGGCAACAGATTGAGAACAATTGAGCAGTTTTTCATGAGGAGTCTATTCACAATGTATTTAGAGGCTTCAGTTTTCTTTTTAAAGATTTTATTTATTTATTCATGAAAGACACACACAGAGAGAGGCAGAGACATAGGCAGAGAGAGAAGCAGGCTCCATGCAGGGAGCCTGATGAGGGACTTAATCCCAGGACTCCAGGATCACACCCTGGGCCTAAGGCAGGTGTTCAACCGCTGAGCCACCCAGGCATCCCTTCTTCTTCTTCTTTTTTTTTTAAGATTTTATTTATTTATTCATGAAAGACACACAGAGAGGCAGAGACATAGGCAGAGAGAGAGGCTTCAGTTTTCATCAGAGAGGTCATACCTGAGAATGGTCCCTGAGTGAAGTCTCGAGAGTCCTGTCTGTAACTGGCAGGGAGGGACACAGGCTGTGTGTGTGTAAAGCCAAGTGCAGGACCAACAAATGTCCCTGCCAGGGTCTATCAGGTTCCTATGTTCCTCCAATCATTTGGGTTCTGCTGTAATTAATGACCAGCTGCTGATGAAGTTCTGTATAGCCCTCCTCTCATGTCAGAAACTGTTGACATGAGGAGCCTGGAACCTGGGCCTCTGCCTTGCTTTCCTTGCATTGCTGTGCTGACCTCTACATGGACTTTATCTGTGATCAGGAGTCAATTCAGTAAAGAACTGCTTTTATTGGTGTGTATTAGGTTCTGTCTAGGGCTTGTTTCATCAGGACACACCCTTGGGTTGGCGTTAGGAGGGACAGGAGAGGAGAATGGCAGTGAGATCAGGTAAGTGATGAATATGGTGTTGGGACAGGGAGGAAGAGCCCAACTCCCAGCTTCACTGAGGAGACTGTCCCTGGGATGTGGCATCCAGCTAGAGATGGACCATGCCTCTCAGGAGGAGACTCACACAGCTAGAGGTGCAATGAATAGGGCTGGTGGCTCATGGAAAGTGTGAGCAGATCTTGGCTCCAGGGATCCCTGGATTTGGCCTTTGCTATGAGCTCCCACTCAATCCCCCAGGATCCTTTCCTGTCCTTCAGATATCCAGCCAGAAGAGAGAACTCTGTGTAACTTCTGAGTCTATAGAAAGGTAGTATGGGCCCAAAGTGAAGGCCTGAGGATAGAGGGGAAGTCCATCCCATAAAGTCCATCAAAGTGAGGATGTCCATCTTGAGCCAGATATGGAGGCAAGTGACTAGGTACCTGCCCAGCCCAGCTTTCAGCTGCCCATGTTGGGTACTTGGACCATGCCATGAATCAGCAAGCATCCTTGCCTAGAGGAGCTCCTGGAAACCATCAATCTTTGAGGGTGTGCAGGTACCCTGGGGGCATGGAGAGGTATCTACCATAGAAGGCCTCCTGCAAAAGAGTGAGTGAGGCAGTGTGGGTTGAAAATGGGTACAGGAGAAGACATGGTGTGCAGCCCCCGTGGCTCAGCAGTTTAGCACCACCTTCAGCCCGGGGTAGAATCCTGGAGACCCAGGATTGAGTCCCATGTCGGGCTCCCTGCATGGAGTCTGCTTCTCCCTCTGCCTGTGTCTCTGCCTATGTCTCTGTCTCTGTCTCTCTCTCTCTCTGTCTCTCATCGGTAAATAAATAAAATCTTTTGAAAAAAAAAAGAAAGGAGAGGACATGGTGAGCAGAGAATTGCCTTGAAAGAAGGCTCAGAATGATAGATGCAACTTGCTGTTTGAGCATTAGAAGCCTTCTAGTCTGTGAGGCAGATGTGTTGGTGAGTCACAAGGCCATATAAAAATGTAGGTGATGGGTAATGAATAGCAATGAATACTAAGCCATGGTATATTAGCTATCTATTGCTGTGTAATACATCACTCCAAGTGGCCTAGGACAACACATCATGTCATAGTCTCTCTGGGTCAGGAATTTAGGAGATTTTAGCTTTTTTTTTAAGATTTTTTATTTTATTCATTAGAAAGAAAGAGTGAGCACAAGCAGAGGGGAGGGTCAGAGAGAGAGGGAGAAGCAGACTCCCTGCCAAGTGGGGAGCCCAACACAGGGCTCCATCTCAGGACCCTGGGATCATGACTTGAGCCAAAGGCAGATGCTTAAATGAATGAGCCATCCAGATGCCCCTGGTGTTTGGCTTCTACCAGAGCAAGTAAGCCAAGAGAGCAAGACAGGATCATTTATAACCTAGGTTTGGAAGTCACAGACCTTCATTTCCACAATACTTTACTGGCTATCCAGGTCAACTCTGTTCAGTGTTGGAGGTGGTAACATGAATATCAGGAGATGAGAATCCCTGGGCATCATATTGGAATCTGGCTACCACACATGAGGAGCTGTTTGAGAATCTTAAGCAGAAGAGAAAGGCTAAGATTTGTTTAGGCTATCGTGTTTTGACACATTGTGTGACAGTCTCATCCAGTCTTACTTGCACACCTGCCCAATTCTTGGCACCTGACAGTATATACTTGCAGAGGGATGCTGGGGAAGTGGAAAGGGAACCTTAGTATTATGATACTGGGAAAGGCTCCCTATGTGACTGACCTCTGGTGTGAGATTTGAACAATTAATGAGAGAGCAGGGTAGATAAGATGAGAGAAGAGTGTTGAGAAAGTGGATGTTTGTCCTGTACCACTCTGTCTACCTTCCAGCTCCCCACCCTGTGACCTACCTCTCCCTGCCCAAGCTCCAAGGAACTCCAGTCCGTAATCTTGGACTTCCCTTATGCTTCACCCCTATATCCCAACCATTTCCTTCATCATCTGGCTCTAAATGGAGGGGATGAAAATCTGGCTGTGCCTAGTTTCTGCTCCCCCGCAACAGCCCTCTCAGATATTGGTAGTTTTTCCCCCCTTTCAGGTGCCCGTATGGTGCTAAGTATCAGGTTCAGAAGGTGGTTATTTTAGGGCAGGGAACAATGGTGGAAAAAGCTCCTTCAGCTGCCATTCCAAGAGGGCACTCTGAACATTTCTAAAAGAAAGATATTGTGGTCAAATATGTATGGGATAGGCTGCATGCTCTAGCCAACCTTTATATTTGAAGGTTAACTTTCATTCTCTTCCAAACCCCATTAAAACTACAGAACACATTAACAACATTGAGAAATCCTTGCAAGAGGGTATTTGTATATGTTTAATCTAGCATGTTCCAAATAATACCTAAATTTTTTCTTTGTGGGAGTGTGGTGGGGTGGAGAAGGAGTTCTTGCAATGTGTCAAGGCACTGCTTTAATGCTTTATAACCTCCCCAGGAGATAGGTACTATTGTTATCCTTACTTAACATACAAGGAGACTAAAGCATAGATGAGTAGGATCTAGGAAGCAGCAGGTCCAAAATTGGAACCTAAATATACTTGTATGGAGTTGGAGCACCTCCTCACTTTTCAAAAATATCTATTGGAAAAAAAATCTATTGGTATTCCAAAAAATGATTGGAAAATGCTAACCTAGGCAAAGGTTTTATTTTGTTTAAGTTTTTATTTAAATTCCAGTTAGTTAGGGGTGCCTGGGGGGCTCAGTCGGTTGAACGTCTGACTCTTGATTTCTGCTTGGGTCATGATCTCAGGGTTGTGAGACCAAGCCCCATGTTGGGCTCCTTGAGGAGTATTCTTTCTCTCCCTCTCCCTCTACTCCTCCCACTCATGCTCTCTCTCTCTCTCCTCTCTCTCAATAAATAAATCTTTAAAAAATGTCAGTCACTCAATCAACTGAGCTACCCAGGCACCCTGAGTAAATTTTACATTTTAATGGATCCATCTTCAAACTTCCATCTTGCATGCTTTCTCCAGTCAAAAATCCCAGGGAAAGAAAAAATTTTCAGATACGATCTTATATTTACTTGGGCTGATACAGCATCATCCTCCAAGAGGAACCCAAAAACATTTGAGTTTAAAGAAATCACAGATTTATTCTTCAGGATAAAATGCTGTTGTACAAAAGCTAATTCATTGAAGGCTTTCTCAAGATCCATATAGTATGAGTTCTCTGCTATTGATTCAGACTAGGAAGGTTATTGTCTAAGACTTTGAATATGTTTTTATAGTTACTTTCCATGATGAATTACATGATGCTTTTAAGATGTGAGTCCTGGTTGAAAGCTTTGCAACATTCATTTTTTTTTTCATTCATTTGTTTATATGGTTTTTCTCCAGTATGAATTGTCTGATTTGTAAGGTATAGACTCTAAAAGGTTTCCCACAGTAATTGCATTTATAGCATTTCTCTTGACTGTGAGTGCTCTGATATCCTGTAAGGTATGAACTGTGTCTGAAGGTTTTGAGATATTCATTGCACTCAGAGTCCCTCTCTTGAATCGGCTGCCTGATGTGCTTTTTTTTTCCTGAAGCATTTCCCACATCCATAATGTCGATAGTTTCTCTCACATGTGAATTCTTTGATGTATTATAAAGTGGGAGGTCTAGCTGAAAGCTTTGCCACATCCCTTGCCCTTGTAGGGTTTCTCCTCAGTATGTAATTTCTGATTTTAAGTGAAACCCAAGTGGCCACAGATGTCATTCTCACACTCAAAACATTCACATGGACTGATGTTATGGGCTACAAGGTCACTGAAGAAAGCTTTACACACCAACCATATTTATAATGTTTCTCTCCAGAATGGATGCTCTGATGTAGAGTAGGACAAGATTTCTGGCTGAAAGCTTTATCATATTCACTGCATTCATAGGTTTTTTTTTTTCCAGCGTGAATTCTCTAATGTTGAGTAGCAGGTTTTCTCTGACTAAAGGCCTTCTCACAGTTGCTGGATTTATAGATTTTCGCTCTCTAATGAATTAACTAATGTTGAGTGAATAATGTGAGGCTGAATGCTTTTCCATATTCATTACACTGAAAGGGTTTTTCTCCAGAATAAATTATCTGGAACTGCGTTGAAGACCTCTCTGCAGCTGGAGACCTTGCTGCATTCTGTGTTTTCTAAAGGTTTCTCTCCAGCACAAATTTTTTGATGTTGAGGTATTAATGAGTTATGGTGAAAGTTTTCCCACATACATTGCACTCCAAGTGGCTTTTCCCAGGTATGGATCTATGATAGTCAATAAAGGGAGAATTTTAATGGAAGGTTTTCTCATATTCACTTCCTTCAAAAAACTTCTCTTTGGTATCATTGTGTGCTTGAATAAAGAACACTTTCATATTAGGGACATTTCCATATTTACCAGGATCCTTTTGAGCATGAATTATGTTTCAGAGGGAAAAACTGGTTCCCTGGCTGAAGGCATTTCCACATTTACTACATGTACATGCTTTCTCTCCATTTTGGGTTCTGCAGTGTCCAAAAAAGGGGCTGAGCAGGCACTCTGTATGTTGCCACATTTACTGTATTCCCAAAGTTTCTTCTCTGATATAGCTGGGCATTCTATTTCAGAAATCTCTTTCCTGTAGAAATGCTGGTCTGTCTACATGGAAGTGACTCTGAATACTGGAAGTCTTTCTGTCTATCACCAATATCTGAGAGGTATTTGTTACTTGCCCCGGATCTCTATCCTTATTTGCCTTCTGCACCCACTCCCCAACTCACCCTGGCACTCTCAGGCCTCATCTACTTGGATATCTGGGAAATAGTTCTTGGTAAGGAGGAATTCTCATCCTAAGTGTCCTCTTTGTGAAGCCTCCAATCTAGAGCTACAAACTATTAAAAAGTATCTTGAGTACTGTGCTGGGAAGTAATATGGCAATAATGAATGAGATTGGGGTAATAAATCAGAACCTAATGCCTGCTGAGAGTAGCTACCATGTCATTAAAACCCACAACTAGAAGAGTTTCTAATAAGTAGATGCTTCCTATGAGCTAGACACACTTTCTAGCACTTCATATGTAATTAACTCACACCACTACACTCAGAGAGGTAGGTGCTACCATTATCTCCATCTTATAGATAATGATATTGAAGTAATCGCTAAAGGTTATACTACTAATAAAGTACAAACAAAAGCAGTCTAGCTGCACAGATGTTGCTTTAAAGTACTTTGTTAGGGCATCTGGGTGGCTCAGTGGTCTGAGCGTCTGCCTTCAGCTCAGGTCATGATCCCAGAGTCCTGGCATTGAGTCCTACACCAGGCTCTCCACAGGGAGCCTGCTTCTCCCTCAGCCTGTGTCTCTGCCTCTCTCTCAGTGTCTCTCATGAATAAATGAAAAAAATATTTGGAAAAAAATAAAGTACTTCATTACACAGAGAAAAATCTGAAATAAACCAAACGTCCAATGGTGTAATATTCTATTACATGGAAATGTTGAAAATAATGTGGCCTAGTTAGATGTCCACTCTTATGTTAGATTAAAGTAGCAGACCAGAAATTACTTACACGTACACTTTTAAAAGTCATGTTAAAAGCCATTTATAAAGGGGCACCTGGGTGGCTCAGTTGGTTCAACAGTTGATTCTTGATCTTGATCTCAAGGTCCTGGGATTGAGCCCTGAGCTGGGCTGTATGCTCAGTGGGGAGTCTGCTTGAGGATTCTCTCCCTCTTCCTCTCTCTCTGCTCCTCCCTCTGCTCACCTGCCCTCCCTCTCTTTCTCTAAAAATAAATAAATAAATAAATAAATAAATAAATAAATAAATAAATAAATCTATCTTTGTTTTTTTGTTTTTTTTTTTAAAGATTTATCCACTCATGAGAGACACAGAGAGGCAGAGACACAAGCAGAGGGAGAAGCAGGCTCCATGCAGGGAGCCCGATGTGGGACTCGATCCCTGGACTCCAGGATCACAACCTGGCCCGAAGGCAGTCACTCAACCACTGAGCCACCCAGGGATCCCCATGTTTTGGGTTTTTTTAAAAAGCCATTTATAAAAATGAAAATAGCTCAACTTCTGGGGAAGATGGTGGAATAGGAGGATCCTAAGCTCACCTCATCCTCTGATACAACTAAGTAATACTTACATCAGTGTAAATAACTCAGAAAACTACCCAAATATTGGCAGAACATAATCTCCACAGCTAAATGTAGAGAAGAGGCTACATCGAAGAGGGCAGGAAGGGTGGAGATGCGGTTGGGAGACCACCTGACCCATGGGACTGTCTGTAGGAGGAAGGGACACTATGGGCAGGTGTGGAGAAGGGAGAGAAACAGACTCTCACAATAGGCACCTCAGGCTTAGGGAATCCATACAGGGAAGATGAATTCCCATAACATTTGGCTTTGAAAACCAGAGGGGCCTAATTTCGTGAGTTCTTACAATTAGTGGGGCTGAACATCTGGAACTTTAAAAATCAGCGGGCTTGACTCTGAGAGAGCTGGAAAGCAAGAGGAAACAGAGTCAGCTTCACTGAGATACAGCATAGAAGCAGCAGTTTGAAAAATGCTTGGGGTATATGGGAAGGAGATGTTTACTAATCTAATTTGTTTACTAATCCAGCACACTTGAAGGGCAGAAATCTTTGGAATACTTCAACAACAAAAGAGCTGGCAAGCACCATTTCCTTCACCTACATGGACATTTGTGGGAACAGCCTAGCATGAACACTCCCCATTTAGCTTGCTAACAGTGTGCCCTGCCACCCATGCTCTTCTGTGGATCCACCCCCTCCATCTCAGCCGAGGCAAGCATTTTCCTCAGGTGGATGCAGGTCCCTCCTGCAGCATACCTGTGTGGACCTTGCTGGCACTGTGCGCCCCACCTCCACACTCTTCTGCATGCCTGCCCACCCCACCCACCAAGCCTGATGACAGGAATTTTCTAAAGTATCTCCAGCAGAAAGGCAAAAACCTTGCTAAAACCATGCACCTCCCTGCTCCTCCCGTGTTCTCCTATGAACCTGCCATCAGCAGGTGTCCATCCAAAGCAGTGCCACAAGCATGGCAGTGTGAAAGTGGCCCCAACAGTGGCCAGCACCACTTCAAAGCATCTCCTATCCCTTTGGGGAAAGGGAAAGATAACCACAGAGGCCAGACTGCAGCCCCAGCAGTGGGCTGAGGGCAAACATCTGATCTGACTGTAGGCACTATCCTCTTCTCAGAAGACAACATATATAGAGTGCCCTGCAGTTTGGTGCTACCACAGCTCTAGCAAATGCCTGGTCTGATTGAACTGTGGCAAACCATGAGAGAAGAAAGCAAGAAAAAAAAGGAACAGCGAAGAGCTACAAAACCAATCATAACACAAATAACAAAACGGCAAGTAGGGCAGCTGGGGTGGCTCAGCGGTTTGGCACCGCCTTTAGCCCAGGGTGTGACTCTGGAGACCCAGGATGGAGTCCCACATCAGGCTCCCTGTGAGGAGCCTGCCTGTGTCTCTGCCTCTCTTTCTCTCTGTGTCTCTCATGAATAAATAGGTAAAATCTTTTTTAAAAATGGCAAGTAGGTACATATTTAATTACTTTGAATGTAAATGGACTAAGTGCTCCAGTCAAAAGACAGGATGATGGAATGAATAAAAAAGCAAGGCTCATCTATATGTTACCTACAAGAGACTCACTTCAGATCTAAAGCCATATGCAGATTGAAAGTGAAAGGAGGGATCCCTGGGTGGCGCAGCGGTTTAGCGCCTGCCTTTGGCCCAGGGCGCGATCCTGGAGACCTGGGATTGAATCCCACGTCAGGCTCCCGGTGCGTGGAGCCTGCTTCTCCCTCTGCCTATGTCTCTGCCTCTCTCTCTCTCTGCGTGACTATCATAAATAAATAAAAAAAAAAATTAAAAAAAACTTTTTTGAAAGTGAAAGGATAAGAGGGGTACCTGGGTAGCTCAGGTGGTTAAGTGTTTGCTTTTGGCTCAGGTTATGATCTCAGGGTCCTGAGATCCAGCCCCATGTCAGGCTCCCTGCTCAATGGGGAGTCCGCTTCTCTCTCCCCCTCTGCCCCTTCTCCAACTTGTACTCTCTCTCAAATGGATAGATAAAATCTTAAAAAGAAAGTGCAGGGATGGGAAAGCATTTAATATGCAAATGGAAGTAAATAGAAAGCTGGGTAGCAATACTTATATCAGACAAAAAAGACATTTATTTATTTATTTGTTTGTTTGTTTGTTTGTTTGTAAGGTAGACTCCCCACCCTGTGTGGAGCCCATCATGGAGCTTGAAATCATGATCCTGAGATCGAGACCTGATCTGAAATCAAGAGTCAGACAATCTACTGAATTACCCCAGTGACCCTAGACAAAATAGACTTTAAAAAAAGACTGTAACAGGGATGCCTGGGTGGCTCAGCAGTGAAGCATGTGCCTTCTGCCCAGGACATGATCCTGGAGTCCCGGGATCGAGTCCCACATCAGGCTCCCTGCATGGAACCTGCTTCTCTCTCTGCCTGTGTCTCTGCCTCTCTCCCTCTCTCTGTCTCTCATGAAGAAATAAATAAAATCTTAATAAAAAAAGACTAACATAAGACAAAGAAGATCACCGTACAATCATAAAGGTAACAGTCCAACAAGAATACATAACAATTGCAAATAATTCTGCACCCAACATGGAAGCACCCAAATACATAAAGCAGCTAATAACAAACACAAAGAGAGTAATCAATAGTAATAAATAATAGTATGTGACTTTAACACCCCACTTCCATCAATGGATAGATCACCCAAACCCCAAACAGAAAATCAATAAGGAAACAGTGGCTTTAACACATTGGTACAGATGGATCTAAAAGATACATTCAGAACATTGCATCCTGAAACAGTGGAATGAATACACATTCTTTTCAAGTGCACATGGAACACATGTGAGGCCTCAAAACAAGTCTCAATAAATTAAAAAAGACTGAAGTCATACCATGCATCTTTTCTGATCACAACACTATGAAACTAGAAATCAACCACAAGAAAAATCTGGGAAGAGCACAAATAAATGGAAGTTAAATAACATAACGTTACTAAACAATGAATGGGTCAGCCAAGAAATCAAAGAGGAAATTAAAAAATACATAAGGACAAATGAAAAATGAAAATACAATAGTCCAAAATCTTTGGGATGCAGGGAAACCTTTTCTAAGAGGGAATTTTACAGCAGTACAGGCGTACCTCAAAAAGCAAGAAAAATCTCAAATAAACAACTTAACCTTATACCTAAAAGAGCAAGAAAAAGAATAACAAACAAAACCCAAACGAGTAGAAAGAAGGAAATAAAGATCAGAGCAGAAATAAGTGAATTAGAAACTAAAAACCAATAGAATAGATCAGTTGAACCAGGAGCTGTTTCTTTGAAAAGACCAAACAAATTGATAAACCTTTAGCCACACTCATCCAAAGAGATAGGGGGGTGGGACTCAAATAAAATCAAAAAGAGGAGAAATAACACCACAGATATACAAAGGATTATAAGAAAATGTTATGAAAAATTATATGCCAACAAATTGGACTGCCTCGAGGAAATGGATAAATTCCTAGAAACATATAACCTCCCAAAACTGAATCAAGAAGAAGTAGAAAATTCAAACAGACTGATTACCAGCAAGGAATTGAATCTGTAATTTAAAAAAATTCCAACAAACAAAATTCCAGGACAAATGGCTTCACAGGTGAATTGTACCAAACATTAAAGAAGAGTTAATATCTATTCTTCTCAAAGTACTTCAAAAAATAGAAGAGGGAGGAAAGCTTCTAAATTCATCCTACAAATCCAGAATTACTCTGGTACCAAAGCCAAATAAATATCCTGAGAGAGAGAAAGAAAGAGAAAGAGAGAGAGAGAATACCAGGTCAACATATCTAATGAATACGGATGCAAAAATCCTCAACAAAATATTAAGAAATAGAATCTGACAATATATTAAATCATTCACCATGATCAAGAGGGATTTATTCCTAGGATGCAAGAGTGGTTCAATATTTGCAAATCAATTAACATGATACATCATATCAAGAGAAAGGATAAAAACCATTTGATCACTTCAATAGATGCAGAAAAAGTAGACAAAGTAGAACATCCATTTGTGATTAAAAAAAACTCTCAACAAAGTAGATTTAGAAGGAATATACCATAATAAAAGCCATATATGAAAAACCCACAGCTAATCTACTCAATGGTGAAAAACTGAGAGCCTTTCCCTAAGATCAGGAATAAGTCAAGGATGTCCACTCTCACCACTTTTAGTCAATATAATACTGGAAGTCCTAGCAATCAGACAAGAAAAAGAAATAAAAATTATCCAATTAGTAAGGAAGAAGTAAAGCTTTCACTGTTTGCAAATGACATGATATGTGATTTAGAAAATCCTAAAGACTCCACCAAAAAAACTACTAGAACTGATAAATGAATTTCAGAAAGGTTGCAGGATACTAAATCAATATACAGAAATTTGTTGCATTTCAATGCACTAATAATGAAATAGCAGAAAGAGAAATTAGGAAAACAGTTCCATTTACAATTGCATTAAAAATAATAATATACCCAGGAATAAACTTAAAGAGGTGAAAGGCCTGTAGTCTGAAAACTATAACGCATTGATGAAAGAAGTTGAAGATGACACAAACAAGTGTTAAGATACTCCATGCTGGGGCAGCCTGGGTGGCTCAGAGGTTTAGCCTGCCTTCGGCCCAGGGTGTGGTCCTGGAGACCCAGGATCAAGTCCCACGTCAGGCTCCCTGCATCGAGCCTGCTTCTCCCTCTGCCTGTGTCTCTGCCTCTCTCTCTCTCTCTCTCTCTCTCTCTCTCTCTGTGTCTCTCATGAATAAATAAATAAAATCTTAAAAAAAAGATACTCCATGCTTATGGATTGGGAGAAGAAATACCGTTAGAATGTCCATACTACCTAAATGAAAGATTTAATGCAATCTCTATAAAAAATACCAACATTTTTCACAGAACTAGAACAAATAATCCTGAAAGTTATATGAAACCACAAAAGATCCCAAATAGCTAAAGCAATCTTGAAAAAGGACAAGCCACATGCAGAAGAATGAGACATGACCATTTCCTTATACCATACACAAAAATAGACTCAACAAGGATGAATGACCTAAATATGAGACAGGAATCCAACAAAATCCTAGAGGAGAACACAAGTAGCAATCTATGTGACCTAGGCTGCAGTAACTTCTTGCTAGACATCTCCAAAGGCAAGGGAAACAAAGGCAAAAATGAACTACTGGGACTTCATCAAGATAAAAAGTTTTTGGACAGCAAAGGGAAACAGTCAACAAAACCAAAAGACAATCAACAGAATGGGAGAAGATATTTGCAAAGTCTTGTCAGATAAAGGGCTAGTATCCAAGATCCATAAAGAACTTATCAAACTCAACACCCAAAGAACATACAATCCAATCAAGAAACGGGCAGAAGACATGAACAGGCATTTCTCTAAAGGAGACATACAAATGGCCAACAGATACATGAAAATATGCTCAACATCACTCGGCATCAGTGAAATACAAATCAAAACCACAATGAGATATCACCTCACACTGGTCAGAATGGCTAAAATTAACAAGTCAGAAAAAAAAAAAAAAAACAAGTCAGGAAACAATAGATGTTCGCAAGGTTGCAGAGAAAGGGGAACCCTCTTACATTGTTGGTGGAAATGCAATTGGTGCTGCCACTCTGGAGAGGAGTAAGGAGGTTCCTCAAAAGGTTAAAAATAGAGCTGCCCTACAACCCAGAAATTGCACTACTGGGTATTTACCTCAACAATACAAATTTAGTGGTCCAAAGAGGCACCTGCACCCCAATGTTTAAAGCACCAATGTCCACGGTAGCCAAACTATGGAAAGAGCACAGATGTCCAACAACAGATGAATGGATAAAGAAATATATATATATATATATATATATATATATAGTAGATAAATATAAATAAGAAAATAAAATATAAATAAATAAAAATATATAAATAAAATGGAACACTGCTGAGCCATAAAGGAAGAAATCTTGCCATTTGCAATGTGTGTTATGCTAAGTGAAATTAGTCAATCAGAGAAAGACAATTATCATATGATCTCACTCATGTGAAATTTAAGAAACAAAACAGAGGTTTGTAGGGGAAGAGAGAAAAAAATTAAGACAAAATCAGAGAGGGAGACAAACCATAAGAGACTTTTTTTTCAAATAAGTCTCAATTTCAATAAGATCCTTTACACACACATTTGCTACCCAAAATTGAAATAGCATATCAAAAAATTACAATTCAATTTTTGAAAACCAGAAAAATCTAGCCTATACATAGTTATAGTATGCGTTAGTCATACTCTAACCAAACCACCCAAAGTTTTCTGTGTATTCCTTCCGCACAAGTTACTTGGCTTCCAATTTCTTTTATTGGTTTTTCTTTTTACATTTAAAAAAATTTTTAAATATTATTATTAATTTTTTGTATATTCTTTTATTAGAGTTTGATTTGCCAACATATCAAACTTATATAACACCCAGTGCTCATCCTGTCAAGTGCCCCCCTCAGTGCCGGTCACCCAGTCACCACAACCCCCACCAACTTCCCCTTCCACTACACCTTGTTCATTTCCCAGAGTTAGGAGTCTCTCATGTGGTTTTTTTTTATTTTTTTATTTAAAGATTTTATGTATTTATTCATGAGAGATACAGAGAGAGAGAGAGAGAGAGGCAGAGAGGCAGAGACACAGGCAGAGGGAGAAGCAGGCTCCATACAGGGAGCCCGAAGTGGGACTCAATCCCAGGTCTCCAGGACTACAACCTGGGCTGAAGGCAGCGCTTAACCGCTGAGCCACCTGGGCTGCCCATCTCATGTATTTTTTTATATTTTTTTAAATTGAAGTTCAGTTTGCCAACATATAGTATAACACCCAGTGCTCATCCCATTAAGTGCCCTCCTCCTTGCCCATCACCCAGTACCCCATCCTCCTACCCACCTCCCCTTCAACCACCCTTTGTTCGTTTCCCAGAGTTAGGAGTCTCCCACGGTTTGTCTCCCTCTCTAATTTTCCCCACTCAGTTCCCCTCCTTTCCCTTATTTCCACCTTTCCCTTACTTCCCTTTCGCTATTTCTTATAACCATATATGAGTGAAACCATATGATGATTGTCATTTTCTGGTTGACTTATTTCACTCAGCATAATACCCTCCAGTTCCATCCACATCGAAGCAAATGGTGGGTATTCGTCATTTCTAATGGCTGAGTAATATTCCATTGTATATATAGACCACATCTTCTTTATCCATTCATCTTTCGATGGACACTGAGCCTTCTTCCACAGTTTGGCTATTGTGGACGTTGCTGTTATAAACATTGGGATGCAGGTATCTTGGTTTTTCACTGCATCTCTATCTTTGGGATAAATCCCGAGCAGTGCAATTGCTGGGTCATAGGGTAGCTCTATTTTTAACTCTTTGAAGAACCTCCACACAGTTTTCCAGAGTAGCTATACCAGTTCACTTTCCCACCAACAGTGCAAGAGGGTTCCCCTTTCTCCACATCCTCTCCAACATTTGTTGTTTCCTGTCTTGTTAATTTTCAACATTCTCACTGATGTGAGGTGGTATCTCATTGTGGTTTGATTTGTATTTCCCTGATGGCAAGTGATGCGGAACATTTTCTCCCTCGTGCTTGTTGACCATGTGTATGTCTTCTTTGGTGAAATTTCTGTTCATGTCTTTTGCCCAATTCCATGATTGGACTGTTTGTTTCTTGGGTGTTGAATTATAATTTCTTTATAGATCTTGGATACTAGCCCTTTATCTGATATGTCATTTGCAAATATCTTCTCCCATTCTGTAGGTTGTCTTTTAGTTTTGTTTATTGTTTCTTTTGCTGTGCAAAAGCTTTTCATCTTAAGTCCCAAGAGTTCATTTTTGCTTTGGTATCCCTTGCCTTCATAGGTGTATCTTGCAAGAAGTTGCTGTGGCCAAGTTCAAAAAGGGTGTTGCCTGTGTTCTCTAGGATTTTGATGGATTCTTGTCTCACATTTAGATCTTTCATCCAATTTGAGTTTATCTTTGTGTATGGTGTAAGGGAATGGTCTAGTTTCATTCTTCTGCACGTGGCTGTCCAATATTCCTAGCACCTTTTATTGAAGATACTGTCCTTTTTCCAGTGGATAGTCTTTCCTGCTTTGTCAAATATTAATTGACCATAGAGTTGAGGGCCCATTTCTGGGTTC
Organism: Canis lupus familiaris; assembly: GCF_011100685.1. Classification (NCBI taxonomy): domain Eukaryota; kingdom Metazoa; phylum Chordata; class Mammalia; order Carnivora; family Canidae; genus Canis; species Canis lupus. Next base: position 100,081,462 of record NC_049222.1, on the reverse strand, counting down.
TCTATTCTGTTCCATTGATCTATGTGTCTGTTTTTGTGCCAGTACCACACTGTCCTGATGATCACAGCTTTGTAATATAGCTTGAAGTCTGGCCTTATAATGCCCCCCAGCATAGGTTTTCTTTTTCAATATTCCCCCGCCTATTTCAGTTTTTTTCTGATTTCATACAAATCTTAAGATTATTTGTTCCAACTCTGTGAAGAAAGTCCATGGTATTTTGAAAGGGATCACACTGAACATGTAAATTGCATAGATAGCATAGACATTTTCGCAATATTAATTCTTCCAATCTGGGCAGCCAGGGTGGCTCAGTGATTTAGCACCGCCTTCAGCCCAGGGTATGATCCTGGAGACCTGGGATCGAGTCCCATGTCGAGTTCCCTGCATGGAGGGAACTGCTTCTCCCTCTGCCTGTGTCTCTGCCTCTCTCTCCCTCTCTCTCTCCCCCTCTCTTTCTCTCTCTCTCTTTCTGTCTCTCATGAATAAATAAATAAAATCTTTAAAAAATAATTCTTCCAATCATGAGCATGGAATGTTTTTCATCTGGTTATGTCTTCCTCAATTTCTTTCAGAAGTGTTCTGTAGGTTTTTGGGTATAGATCCTTTACCTCTTTGGTTAGGTTTATTCCTAGGTATCTTATGCTTTTGGGTGCAATTGTGAATGGGATTGATGTCTTAATTTCTCTTTCTTCAGCCTCATTGTTAGTGTATAGAAATGCCACTGAATTCTGGGCATTGATTTTGTATCCTGACACACTGTCAAATTCCTGTATGAGTTCTAGCAATCTTGAGGTGGAGTCTTTGGGTTTTCTACGTACAGTATCATGTCATTTGTGAGGAGGGAGAGTTTGACTTCTTCTCTGCCAACTTGAATACCTTTTATTTCTTTTTGTTGCCTGATTGCTGAGGCTAGGACTTCTAATACTATGTTGAATAGCAGTGGTGAGAGTGGACATCCCTGTCATGTTCCTGATCTTAGGGGAAAGGCTCTCAGTTTTTCCACATTGAGAATATTTGCTATGGGCTTTTTGTAGATGGCTTTTAAGATGCTGAGGAATGTTCCCTCTATCTCTACACTCCGAAGAGTTTTGATCAGGAATGGATGCTGTATTTTGTCAAATGTTTTCTCTGAATCTATTGGGAGGATAATATGGTTCTTGTTTTTTCTCTTGTTGATATGATCTATCACGTTGATTGTTTTACGAGTGTTGAACCAACCTTGCATGTCGGGGATAAATCCCACTTGGTCATGGTGAATAATACTCTTCATGTACTGTTGGATCCTATTGGCTAATATCTTGGTCAGAATTTTTGCATCCGTGTTCATCAGGGATATTGGTCTATAATATCCTTTTTGGCGGGGTCTTTGTCTGGTTTTGGAATTAAGGTGATGCTGACCTCATAAAACAAGTTTGGAAGTATTCCATCCCTTTCTATCCTTTGAAACAGCTTTAGTAGAATAGGTATTGTTTCTTCTTTAAAAGTTTGATAGAATTCCCCTGGGAAGCCATATGGCCCTGGACTTTTGTGTCTTGGGAGGTTTGTGATGACTGCTTCAATTTCCTTCCTGGTTATTTACTTGTTCAGGTTTTCTATTTCTTCCTGTTCCAGTTTTGGTAATTTGTGGTTTTCCACAAATGTAGAATAGTGCCTACAGTCAGATCAGATGTTTGCCCTCAGCCCACTGCTGGGGCTGCAGTCTGGCCTCTGTGGTTATCTTTCCCTTTCCCCAAAGGGATAGGAGATGCTTTGAAGTGGTGCTGGCCACTGTTGGGGCCACTTTCACACTGCCATGCTTGTGGCACTGCTTTGGATGGACACCTGCTGATGGCAGGTTCATAGGAGAACACGGGAGGAGCAGGGAGGTGCATGGTTTTAGCAAGGTTTTTGCCTTTCTGCTGGAGATACTTTAGAAAATTCCTGTCATCAGGCTTGGTGGGTGGGGTGGGCAGGCATGCAGAAGAGTGTGGAGGTGGGGCGCACAGTGCCAGCAAGGTCCACACAGGTATGCTGCAGGAGGGACCTGCATCCACCTGAGGAAAATGCTTGCCTCGGCTGAGATGGAGGGGGTGGATCCACAGAAGAGCATGGGTGGCAGGGCACACTGTTAGCAAGCTAAATGGGGAGTGTTCATGCTAGGCTGTTCCCACAAATGTCCATGTAGGTGAAGGAAATGGTGCTTGCCAGCTCTTTTGTTGTTGAAGTATTCCAAAGATTTCTGCCCTTCAAGTGTGCTGGATTAGTAAACAAATTAGATTAGTAAACATCTCCTTCCCATATACCCCAAGCATTTTTCAAACTGCTGCTTCTATGCTGTATCTCAGTGAAGCTGACTCTGTTTCCTCTTGCTTTCCAGCTCTCTCAGAGTCAAGCCCGCTGATTTTTAAAGTTCCAGATGTTCAGCCCCACTAATTGTAAGAACTCACGAAATTAGGCCCCTCTGGTTTTCAAAGCCAAATGTTATGGGAATTCATCTTCCCTGTATGGATTCCCTAAGCCTGAGGTGCCTATTGTGAGAGTCTGTTTCTCTCCCTTCTCCACACCTGCCCATAGTGTCCCTTCCTCCTACAGACAGTCCCATGGGTCAGGTGGTCTCCCAACCGCATCTCCACCCTTCCTGCCCTCTTCGATGTAGCCTCTTCTCTACATTTAGCTGTGGAGATTATGTTCTGCCAATATTTGGGTAGTTTTCTGAGTTATTTACACTGATGTAAGTATTACTTAGTTGTATCAGAGGATGAGGTGAGCTTAGGATCCTCCTATTCCACCATCTTCCCCAGAAGTTGAGCTATTTTCATTTTTATAAATGGCTTTTTAAAAAAACCCAAAACATGGGGATCCCTGGGTGGCTCAGTGGTTGAGTGACTGCCTTCGGGCCAGGTTGTGATCCTGGAGTCCAGGGATCGAGTCCCACATCGGGCTCCCTGCATGGAGCCTGCCTCTCCCTCTGCTTGTGTCTCTGCCTCTCTGTGTCTCTCATGAGTGGATAAATCTTTAAAAAAAAAAAAAAACACAAAGATTTATTTATTTATTTATTTATTTTTAGAGAAAGAGAGGGATGGCACGTGAGCAGAGGGAGAGGAAGGGCCCAGGGTTCAGGAGCAAGTGCCATGGGTCTCCAGCCTAAGATAAAGCCAGGGCATACATCCCACTTTGAAGGGGATAGCTGAAAGATTCATTCAAGGAACGCTAGTTTCTCAGCGTTATGTTGCATGGTCATTCACCTCCACAACAACTGAGGAGAAGTTGTGCTAAAACACCCCGGTGACAGACTCCTTTTACGGACAAGGCCAGGAAACCTGCTTTCTCAGTGAAAAGTACCTGACCTCTCCGCTGGCTCTCCATCTCCAAGGCTGTGGTAGCTGCTAAACTCCCTGTGAGGGCTTGTTAAAAGTTTCCCTCAGAGAGGGCTTCATCCTCAGACTGAAGCACCACAGCCTTGCCACTGTTGACTGCTGAGCTAAGAGATTTGACTTTCTTCATAGAATAGGCCAATGGAGAGCTGCACTCAAGCAACTGTGGTGTCCCAGAGGCCCTACAGCACTTTTGGACCGCCCCTCCAAACCTTCTGGAGAGACACATTTGAACTCCCTTTACTGAGAACCTAGCTTTCTGGCAGGGTCTGAGCCTCAGAACTCAGGCCAGCTTATTTCCATTGTATCCCCACAGCTGCTGGGGAGGCAGAGTCTCATTGGCCTCTGGGAGAGGATAGTGGTGAGCTTAGTCAAGGAGAACTTTTTCGTCAAAAGACTGTGATCTGCATTCCCTTGGCGCCACCACCACTGCTGAGACACATGACCCAACTTCCTGAGATGAGAAACTAGACGCAAGATGCACTCCAGGAAGTCCTATGTCTCCTAGAGCTAGACAGTGCCTCCTAGGGCACCTCCAAACTTCCTGAGGAGGTGGAATCTCAAGCCCTTCCTGGAGAGACCAGTGGAAAGCTGCCTCACTGGATCCTTGGGCCCAGGGTTCAGGACAGTGAGTGTCATTGGTTCTCCAGCCTAAAACGAGCTAGGAAATTCTTCCCACCTGGGAAGGGCTAGCTGAAAGTTTCATTGAAGGAACGCTAGTTCCTTGGCATTGAGTAGGTGCCATGGTCTTTTCACTTCCACAACTGTGGAGAGGGTGTGCTAACTCACCCCAGGGACAGACTTGTGTTAAGTTAAAGGCCAGGAAAGGTGCTTTCTCAGTGAAAAGTACCTGGCCTCTCCAATGGCACTCAACCACAAAGGATGGAGCTAGCTTCTAACCTCCCTCACCTCTGAGGGCTCACTGAAAGATTAAATCAGGGAGAACTTGGTTCTCAGACTTAAGCCAACAGCCTTGTCACTGCCCAGGTGTGTCTGTTGGGCTGAGAGATTTGATTTTCCTCACGGAATAGGCCAGTGGAGAGCTGCACTCAAGGAACTGTGGTGTCCCAGAGGCTTTCCAGCAGTGTTGGGCCACCCCTCCAAAACTTCTGGGGAGACTGGTTGAACTCCCTTCATTGAGAAGATTGCCTTCAGTAAGGCCTGAGCCTCAGAATTCAGGCCAGCTCATTTCCATTGTGACCTCACTGCTTTTGAGGGGGCAGGGTGTCACAGGTCTCTGGGAGAGGGCTAGTGGTGAGCTTAGTCAGGGAGAGCTTTGTTCTCAGAGTAAAGTAGCCTGCTTTCCCTTGGTGCCAACACGACTGCTGAGACACATGTTCCAACTCCCTGAGGTGAGAAACGTGTCGCAAAGTGACCTCCAGTAAGGTCTATGGCCCCTAGAGTTGGACAGAGCCTTCCCGGGCCCCTCCAAACATCCTGAGGAACTGGCTCCTCCAGCCCTTCCTGGAGAGGCCAGTGGAAAATTCCCTCATGACCCTTAGGGTCCAGGGTTCAGGACACTGAGTGTCATTGGTTTCCGAACAAAATATGGAACTGAGAGTTTCCTCAGAGCTGGGAGGGGCTGGCTGAAAGTTTGATTCAATGAATGCTAATCCTCAGCATTTAGTAGGTCGTATGGTCTTTTCATCTCCACAACTGTGGCGAGGGTGTGCTAACTTACCCTGGTGACCCTTGGAAGCTGAAGGCCCAGAAAGCTGCTTTCTCAGTGAAGACTACCTGGATTCTCCAGTGTTTCTCCAACACCAAGCCTGGAGGTAGCTGCTAAACTCCCTCAGCTGTGAGGGCTCATTTAAAAGTTCCCTAAGGGAGGGCTTGGTTCAGCCTGAAGCCCACAGGCTTGCGACTGCCCAGATTGTCTGCTGGGGTTTAGGACTCAACTTTCCTCACTGAAGAGGCCAGCGGAGAGCTGTATTCAAGGAACTGTGGTGTCACAAAACCATCCATGCTTTTCAACTGCCCCTCCAAAACTTCTGGTGATACTGGTTGAACTCCCTTCATTGAGAAGTTAACCTTTGGGAAGGCCTAAGCCTAAGAACTCAGGCCAGCTGATTTCCATTGTGCCTTCACAGCTGCTATGTCATCAGGATCTTATAGGCCTCTGAGAGAAGCCTAGTGGTGAGCTTAGTTTGGGAGAGCTGGTGTGAGGAGAGGATTAAAATAGCCATTCAGTACATAAATGTAGTTCCAGGACATCCGCACTGTCCCCCCCCCCCCCCCCGAGGGATGGGGCACTGGAAAATAGGTAGTTATTTATCTTGAATTTGTCCAGGATATTAAGGGGAAAGGAAAACAATGCACAGAACTTTCTCTGGCATGTATGTACAAAACTTTTTTTCTTTTTTTTTCCTAGTCCAGGTATTCAAGGGCACCTGGCTGGCTCCATGTCAGTCTTTTTTTTTTTAAGTTTTTTATTTATTTATGATAGGCACACAGTGAGAGAGGGAGAGAGGCAGAGACACAGGCAGAGGGAGAAGCAGGCTCCATGCACCGGGAGCCTAACGTGGGATTCGATCCTGGGTCTCCAGGATCGCACCCTGGGCCAAAGGCAGGCGCCAAACCGCTGCGCCACCCAGGGATCCCTCCATGTCAGTCTTGATCGATGAGAGTCATGAGTTCCCGCCAGCACTATGTCTGTTGGATGGGTGTAGTGATCTCTTGAAACTGAAAAGCTTTTGGACGCCTGGGTGGCTTGGCGGTTGAGGCTCTCCCTTTGGTTGGAGACGTAATTCTGGAGGGTGGGTATGAAGTCCCACATGGGACTCCCTGCAGGGAGCCTGCTTCTCCCTCTGCCTATGTCTCTGCCTGCCCACCCCCACCCCCACCCCCTGCCGTGTGTTTCTCATGAATAAGGGAGTTTTTAAAAAACTTAAATTCAATCACAATAAAAAGCTTTGAAAAACAAACAAAAGGAAAAAAAAAAGAACAAACAAAAGGGACCACAGAGGACAAGGAGAAGCAATAACTATCAAAGATATACACCTGCAAGCATTAAGCAGTTATAGGAAAACATAAACAGTGGTGGCAGAGGATAGGACAGTGGAGGTGACAAAGCAGCATCCTGTCTAGGTGTTAGGGCACTTCAATGCTTTCTGGGACCAGTAGGGACTTTAAAAATTTCACCTTTGGATCCAGACAGGAGAGGACACATGCCCCTCCAGCAGGAATTCCTCTGATTAAAGGTAACTCTTAATACATTAAATATCACCAATTGACCATGGGCATTTAAGGTTTCATTTCTGAGCCTCTCTCTTGGCCTTCTCTTGGAATCCCTGATCCCACTTCACAACATCCACCCACCCCGGGATGAAAACTGTTCCCTGTAAATCCTACATCCTGAGCACCATGAAAGCTACTAATGAGACACCACCAAGAGAGAAATCAAGCAAGTCATGTGACTCAGAAGGCTGGAAGTCTAGCAGGTTGAAAGCATTGATGGAAAATCAGAAACGTGAAAAGAAGGGTTTTCTTTCAAGGGAATCTTTCCTCAGTTGGCTAAACTACGTGCATTACTGGTATTTCCTCCACTCAGAGGGTAACTGTGCAGAAGGCTGCTCAGCAGGAGAAAGGTACGGGTGAAAACCTCACGTTTGTTTTTCAAGGACAAGTATTTCAGGGCACCTGGCTGTGGCTCCGTTGGGGGGAGCATGCACCTCCATGCTTGATCTGCACATATCCCAAGTGCCAACACCGTGTTAGGTGTAGAGATGATTTCTACAAGCTAGACAGGCAGAGGATTTAGAGATCGTATGGCCCTCTGCTTTCGCCTTTTCTGGGTTACCTGGGACTGATCCCCAGAAGTGGGATCACTGGATCCTCCAGTAAGAGAGTGTGGAGCTGGCAAAGGCATCGCCCCTATCCAGAGCATTTCTTGGGATGGCAACTAAGAGCTGGTGGGGCAGCACCCTGAAGGGAGCAAGGAAGGCCACGAAGGAGGTCAAATCCAAAGATGCTGTAAAGGACAGCATCCCCGAGGCACCACCTTGACCTCCACCCTCTCAGCCTCTGGGGCCTGACCCGGAGGATGACCTTGATGTCAGTCCAACAAACAACAAACGGGAGGGGGGGGGGCGGGGGCGGGGGTGAAGCAGTCGAAAGAGTTTGTCCCTGACAAGCTTCACGTGGCAGAGCCCTCCTGAGCAAACAAAGACCCTGAGGAATGGCAAACCCTAAATGTGTGTCTATTGGGTTGAACAAGGAGAAGACATTGTGGAAGAATAGCTCAACTATGTGGGGAGGCTAAAAGAACATAAGGGTTTTCTTTTTTTTTTTAATAACCATCTGTTTGTCCAGAATTCTCATTCTCAAGCTCAACTTCCTGTCCTTGAATGTCATTCACTTTCCTCCTGGCACTCCTCTCCAAGGCACCTTCCAGGAAAAGGAGGGGATTCAGCACACCCTCCTTCCACCTGCTGGGGGGTGTTTTGTGTGTGTTTCTTTGCTGCTTCAGCAACTTTTTAAAAGTGTCTATTCAAAAAAGTATTCTGGTTTCCTTTATATACAAGTCTTATCTCAGATTTGCCTTTTGACAGGAGGAGAGAGGGCAGGCCACATTTTCTTCTGCCGTGGTGGAGAACGATAAGATGGGTGCAGACCTGTGCATATTCTTTTCTGTATGGGGGGGCTGGTGAGCAGAGGATTCAGATTCACCTCTTGCGGGATGGGATCTAATTTCTCCATGAATAATCAGACAAAATATCAGGTGAACAGAGGGTGAGTAAAGGTTAGAAGAACATGGACAAGATCAGCTATAGATGTTGGAGTTTCCAGAGCAATGATTTCATCAGAGGCATGTGAATGTCAAAGATTTCCAGGGACCATGTTTATGGACGCCTTGGCATGTAGGTCCTTTCAGATTGACGGTGCTACCATCCGGTCACTTTAGCATATTGTCTCCAGCTCACATGAGCAGTGTGGTCATGAAATTATAATATGGACCTAATGGGGGATGGAATTGTGGCAGAGAATGGGAGATAGCATCAAGTCATTGAGCCTAAGGCATGTCTAAGAGAGTGACACTCTATAGTAGGTTGAGGCAGAAGGAGGCCAGTTGGTTGTATATCTGTGGCAATGGGGTGGGTGTGGGTTGCTGTTGTTTGTTTGTTTTCTGGACAAGGTGAAAGAACTCTTCAAGTGGAAGTATTTGCACAAGGGTTCTGGCGGGATGGGAGGGTGTGGGTGACTCCATTCACCAAGAAAACCAGAGAATCAGGCTTTTTAAGAACTAGGCAATGGGAGTTTAGCTTTGCTCATCGCAGCAACTGGCAATTCAGCAGAAACAACAGAATATTCCCAGAATGAATTGAATTGCAGGAGCCAGCCTGAGCATGCCCCACCACCCTCAGCATGTGAATACATATAAACACACACACACACACACACACACACACACACACACATCTGGTCTTCCATTCCCAAATCCACTGTAGGACTCACAGTTGAGGAGGGTATGGCCAAGTGACTGAAGGGAGGTTCAGGGTGGTCCATTCCAATGGGCCTCATTCAATCATTTCATTCAAATGCACAAGGCTATCTTGTTAAAGTCAGAGCCTTGGACTTCTCTCCATTGAATGGCTTTCCTCAACTCCCCCAGCCCTCAGACTGCTTGGGGAAGAGAAGGGAAGGGAGGGGAGGAGAGGGAGGGAAAGGGAAAGGGAAGGGGAAGGGGAAAGAGGATGTCTGAAGAACTCACCTTGTCTGGGGGCCAAAAGAATCCCTTCCTGGTTTCCTAACCCAGGAAACCCCAATAAACCCTTTGGGAATCATGGATGTAGAGGATGACATCTCACTTTAATGCCTTCCAGGGTGGGGGTGTATCAAGGAGGGCGTGGCATGGTGTGGCCTGCTGAGTCTGAGGGACACTTAAACACTTGATGGTGGTGTCTTAGGGTTCAGAGGACAAACACAGGCAGAGAGTGATAAGGGCAAAGGATTAAGGGAGGCCTGGCAGGGGACAGCTCTGACTCATCCACCCTGGGTGAGGGCCCAGCAAGCACACTCTTTCCTCTAAAGCAACACCAAAAGTTTACTGGTTCTCCATCGACCTGTCCTCCCTCTTGCACCCACTTCCCAAGGGAAATCCTCAGTCTCATTCGACATATTCACTGGCTGTTTCACAAGCCACCTTCTGTCTACTAAAAGAAGGAAGGAAGATGGACAAACATGAACCAGCCTGACAGATGGCACTTCCTCATGGGGGGGCGGAGGGGGCTCACCAGACAAATGGTAACTCTGAGCCATAATCCTAGGGTTCTTGAAAAAATGAAATGGAAGGAGCACATGGCCGGCTTAGTCAGAAGAGCACTCAACTCTTGATCTTAGTCAGGGTCATGAGTTCAAGTCCTACCTTGTGTCTAGAGATAATGAAAAATGAATGAACGAATTTGTAAAAAATTATGTATGGTGTGCCTGGGTGGCTCAGCTGTTGAGCATCTGCCTTCATCTTGGAAGAAGCCTGCTTCTCCCTCTGCCTGTGTTTCTGCCTCTGTGTGTGTGTGTGTGTGTGTGTGTGTGTTTCTCATGAATAAATAGATAAAACTTTAAAAAATTTCAAATTAAAATTAAAAAATGGAAAGGAAAGATAACGTGGTGAGGAGGATGTAAACGTACCTAATACTGCTGAACCCTAGGCTTAGAAACAGCTAAAATGCTCCATTATAGGTGATGTCTATTTTTAACCACAACTTAAAAACAAAACAAGACCCACTGTCCTTGGCTCAGAGTAAGGGAGTTCCTGGGTCAGGTTGGAGGGGGTCCTGTCATCCGCAGTGTGGAAAACCAGGGTTCAGCAATATGGAATATTCCTCTCCAGGTAGACAGATGTGGTCACTGACATCATCCCTGTACTAGCGAAGCAAGAAGGAAGCATTTCAAAGCACCTTATAGGGGCACCTGGGAGGCTTGGTCGGGTTAAGCATCTGACTCTTGGTTTCATCTGTCAGGAGGTGGCGCTCTTGACTCACCTGGTCAGGCTGTGGGGACCGCTGTAGGGAAGGTATCAGGCCAACAGTTTCTAAGGGGCTTGATTGGCTCCAAAAAGTCGATCTGACTTTCTCCAAGCTGTCTGATCCTATCTGAGTCTATGCATGTGTCTTAAGGATGAGATTCCAGGGGCACCTGACCTGCTCAGTCAGTAGAGAACACAATCTTGACGTCAAGGTTGTGAGTTTGAGCCCTATGTTGGGATTAGAGTTAATTTGAAAATTAAAACCTGAGCAGGGGGGAGGGGGGGGGGAGGAAGAAAAAGAAAAACAGAAGCCTTTCTTTCTACTCAAGGCCTAGGTAATACAACCAATCCTTCCAACAGTGTCTGGTTACGATGTCAGTCAAAAGTACCTGGCCTCAAAACTACGAATAGCTACCATTTGTTTCAACATGGATAGACCTGGAGGGTACTATGCTGAGTGAAGTAAGTCAATCGAAGGACAAACATTATATGGTTTCATTCATACGGGGAATATAAAAAATAGCGAAAAGGTTTAAAGGGGAGAGGAGATTAAATGAGTAGGAAATATCAGAGAGGGTGACAGAACATTAGAGACTCCTAACTCTGGGAAACGAACAAGGGGTGGTGGAAGGGGAGGTGGGCGGGGGGATGGGGTGACTGGGTGATGGGCACTGAGGGGGGGGGCACTTGACGGGATAAGCACTGGGTGTTATACTGTATGTTGGCAAATCGAACTCCAATAAAAAATACACACAAAAAAATTGCCATAAAAGAAAGAGTACTCACTGAGAGTTTCTGAACTCTGGAGGGTCACAGGTAGGGAGAAAAGATAAATATTTTAATTTGTTGACAAACAATATTTTCATAAGATTTCTATAAGTTACAGATATCGCTAGAGACAAAGTTTCCTTCAATCTGGAAGAGCAAACATGAGGGGATCAACAATGTTTTGAACAAGAGTCATTAAAAAAATGGTCATCATTGTCCTTCACTCATTCAGCTCCATGTTCCTTTTTGTTCTGTTTAGATGCAGCTTTTTCATTAGTTCTGGCAATTCCTACTGGAGTTTTATGATCTCAGGGTGACCAGAAACCGGTATTTGTCAAAAGTCCTTTTCGTGAATCTTCTGGAAGCTGGACCATATTTTTGCAACAGCATCAGAACAACAAAGACCTGATAAGAGTACATTAGAATGCAGTCGAGAAGAAAATTTGATTATTTTTTGTAACACACAGCATTTTAACAATTCGAATGTTGAGTGAACAATTCAAGTGATGACACTCAAGTGAACAGTTTGAGGGATGGCACTGTACCAGGACATGTTACAACTTTAGGAATTTCATTTCGTTTTTTGGAACACCAATAACATTCATGCACCCAATAGAATCTAAGAGGGCTTATTATTATTTGTTTGACAACGCTTCTCATGTGACTTCACATAGCAGATAAACTACATATATTAGTCAAGAGACTCTATTTAGGGTTTGACTTTCTGGGAATCTGTTGAAAATCGATGAACAAATGAATTAACAAGCAAACAGGCAGCCAGCCAGCCAGCCAGCCAAACCAATCAACCAACCAACCAACCAACCAACCAACCAACCAACCAACCAACCAACCAATATCTCACAAGGTTTCAAGGCATGTGCCTGCAAAGGATCACAGGTCATTACAAAACTGAAAACTTCAGTATCTGTTTCGCCAAGGTGGCCCTAGGAGATTCTACAGGTAATAGAGTGGTCACCAAAATGTAGCTCCTTTAATATTGAGAAGTTTTCACTCTCTTATGTAGGTAAGGACTGGATAAAAATGAATATAAAAACCTTGCTGTTCTGGGCATGTAAAGAAAAAAAAAACATCGTCTTTTCTTCTCTGTTCACAATCTCTTCTCAAGAGCAGACTACCAATGCAAGAAAACCTTGTCATTTTAACAGAGAAGAGCCAAATTTAAATATTATACCAGTGTACTTGTAAAATTCACTTCTCCCAATCTCAGTCCGTCCCAACCATGCATACAATTCCTTTTCAAAAAGTCTCCTTCAGGGACGCCTGGGAGGCTCAGCGGCAGTTGAGCGGGTGCCTTTGGCTCAGAGCGTGATCCCGGGGTCCTGGGATCGAGTCCCGCATTGGGCTCCCTGCATGGAGCCTGCTTCTCCTTTTTGTTTTTCTTTTTAGGATTTTATTTATTAATGAGAGAGAGAGAGAGAGAGAGAAAGAAAGAGAGAGAGAGAGACACGCAGAGACACAGGTAGGGGGAGAAGCCGGCTCCATGCAGGGAGCCTGACGGGGGACTGGATCCCGGGTCTCCAGGATCACGCCCTGGGCTGAAGGCGGCGCTAAACCGCTGAGCCACCGGGGCTGCCCGCCTGCTTCTCCCTCTGCCTATGTCTCTGCCTCTCTCTCTGTGTCTCTCATGAATACAGAAATAAAATCTTAAAAAAAAAAAAATCTCAAAAATCTCCTTCAGAAACCCCTTCCACAATGTCCTTTGTCGTCCAGAGTTAGTCTTAAGTTTTCTTTCTCTAAATAGCAAGGCTCTGGGACACCTGGATGGCTCAGGGGTTGAGCGTCTGTCTCTGGCTCAGGGCGTGATCCTGCATTCCTGGGATCCAGTCCCATATCAGGCTCCTTGCATGGAGCCTGCTTCTCCCCTCTCTGCTTCTCTTTCTGCCTCTCTCTGTGTCTCTCATGAATGTTAGGTTTTCTTTTAATGATGGGCGGAGAAAATTAGCAGAGCCAGGCGGTAGGTTCGAGAGTGCTTTAATGGGGAGCGCTCCCAGGCGAGGTTCTGAGTCAGGGAAGTCGCACCCAGGCAAACCGCAGGGGCGTTTATAGTTTTCGGCGGGGAAGATGGGGGCGGGGTGGCATTCCGGTTAGGGCAAGTGTTGGGGGGGGGGGCGAGGTTTGTAAGCTAAGTTAGGGTAGGGCGGTAAGGCAGTGTTGTTGGGAGGTTGGGGGCCTCGGGTTGGCTGTTTTGAGGTCCCCAGTCTCGCCAGCCCAACAATGAATAAGTAAATAAAATCTTAAAATACAAAAAAATAGCCAGGCTTATTTTAGGACAGAATTATTTTCTTTTCCCTCAATAAAAAATGTCTTCTCATGCCTTATACCTCTTCTACACGTTCCTACCTTCACACACACGGAGATGTTTTCCTTATATTTTCCAGTAGTCTTGATTCCATGTGGCAGACTTTTAAAAAAATTGTACTTATTTACTTTTTTTTTTTAGAGAGAGAGCACTGTGTGAAGCGGAGAAGGGGGAGAGAGAGGGAGGAGAGGAAAGGGAGAGAAAAAGAGGCAGAGACATAGGCAGAAGCAGGCTTCCCGCAAGGAGCCAGAAGCCCGAATGGATCTCAGAGGCCCCCTGCCCCTCCTTGATCCGGCCCTGAGCAGAAGGCAGATGCTTAACCGCTGAGCCGCTCAGGCCTCCCCCATATGGCAGACTGTTAACTCCTAGAAACTTCAGTCTCTGGTGAAAAGTCAGTAGGAACCAATGGCACACTCTCTATTGTACCAAAATTCTTTAGAATGGCAAATGTATGAATACATGTCATAGTTTTAGAAACACAGTGTGTGTGTTTGCGTGCGTGTGTGTGTTTATGATACAATTTTAAAGAAAGCATGAAACATGTTTACTAACACACCTAGGTATCTGCAGTTTTCCAGAATAAGACAAAAAGAATAAAGAGGGGAGGGAAGAAAAGGTGGGGGGAGGAAGGAAAATACAAGGAAACAAAACAAAAAACCACCTTGGGTGTCTTAGTGACTCATGCCTTGGTATTTTACCTTCTGTTGAAAAGATGTAGGCATCAGATGACTTCAACCCAATTTGTCAATTAACCTAGCACAACTTCAAAGTTTCAGGTCATCAAAGATTTTGGAAGCTGTTGTAAAGGTTTACATATAAAAACCTTTTTTTCTTTCTTTCTTTCTTTCTTTCTTTCTTTCTTTCTTTCTTTCTTTCTTTCTTTCTTTCTCTCTTTCTCTCTTTCTTCTTCTTTCTTTCTTCCTTTCTTCTTTTTCTTATTTTTTTTTACCTATTTGCTCTTAACAACGAAAAGTATACGAGACAGTCAAAATCGATCATTTTAAGTCGTTTCTGTGGGCAAATCATAACAGGTACAACTTAACTAATCCATTGAAGTAACAGCAAAGTTGAGTAGGACCATCCCTTGGGCCTGGACCCTCCAGGATCTGGGTCAGTCTGGGTGGAACAAGGGCATAAGTAGTTCTCATTTTCTTTTTTGTGCCTCTTGTATAACAAGAGAGCAAACGTGGTTTCTTTGTATAAAGGTGACGGGCCTATTTCTTTCACCTCCATTCCAGGCTCACAAACTGTGACAGGAGCACAGCACATCCCACCACCCACCCCAAGGGCTTGTAAGGCAGACAGAACTGAAAATCAAGCAATTTTACGACTTGATGGGGCGGCGGGGGTGGGGTGGGGTGGGGAAGAGATAAAGCTGGTTATCTGTATGGTGTGTGATGTTGATAGCTCCAAGGATACGTCTTTTCAAAATAAACCAACAACCTTGAATTGGCTTGAAAGCCATATGTCACCCCTGTGTCCCCTAAAAAGTCAATGTGTTTCCCACTCCCACTGTCAGGTTCCCGTGGGAAAGTCTGAAGTAGGCAGTTTAGGTCCAGGAGAGCCCTCAGGGCCCCTTCCAGCTTGCTGATTTGGGAAGTACTCCAATGTGAACCTCAGAAGGAGGTGGCCCAATGGCTTGGGGTGATTTTTGCTCCTTGCTGGGGGTGGGGAGGTGGGGGGATGGTGGCGCTGGAGGCACATGGGATGGTAGAGGAGTTGATCACTCCAGACACGGGAGTGCTGAAACAGGGGGAGGAGGAGGGGAAGACCGGTGAGGGGGAGACGGAGTGGGGGGAGCTGGGGATGGAAGCAGAGATTTCAGGGTAGTTACCTGCAGGCAAGCCCTGAGGCAGATTTAAAGTGTTGGTTTTTTCTTTTTAAAGATTTCTTTATTTTTTCATGAGAGACACTGAGAGAGGCACAGATACAAGCTGAGGCGAAGCAGGCTCCTCTTAGGGAGCCCGATGCGGGACTGAACCCCAGGACCCCAGCATCAGGCCCTGAGACCGAAGGCAGAGATGTTCAACCACTGAGCCACCCAGGCATCCCTCTTTTCCTTTTTCTTATCTGTCACCTTCCACCCTTCTGCCTCCACCTCCACCTGTTCCTTCATCTCAATCTCCTGTCTTTTCCTCCTGCAATACAGGCTTCGTCTGTGGTGACTTTTAGCACTCTGAAAGAGGTGGAGGAGCAGGCAGTGGGTTGGGCATCGCTTCTGGTGCTTGTGCTTTGGGAGAAGTGGGTTTTGGATTGCTGGCGTCCGCCTGAACTTCTTTCCCCTCTTCGTGATTTTGACTATTGAGAATTGGGAGGTCAGGTCAGGTGTGTAAAATTTTGGTCTATCTTTATCTCTCTGGACCACTTCTTGGGTCCTGTCCCATGAGGCATCTTTCTGATGGGGTGACCTAGAAGTCCGAATGTTAAGAATTTCTATTTCTTTTCTTTTTAAAGATTTTACTTATTTTTGAGAGAGAGAGGCTGAGACATAGGCAGAGGGAGAAGCAGGCTCCATGTCAGGAGCCTGATGGGGGACTCAACCCCAGGACCACAGCATTCTGCCCTGAGCCAAAGGCAGACTCTCAACTGCTGATCCATCCAGGTGTCCCAAATGTAGGGAATTTCATCCCAGATCATGGGAACTTGTAAAGCGTTGGGGCTCGTCTTTATCTTTCTCAACTGTAGGGTGCCCTATTTTTAACCACGCCTGCCTTTCAACTCAAGAGCTAGAGTTCTTTTCAAATGGATGTTAGCATTAGCTTCTGGAGGCAGAAGAAACTTCTCCCATATAGAACACATAGGGACACGCAGACACAAAGAAGATGCCAACAAACTCTAGCCTTTGTCTCACTCCTATTTGTGGAGAGGTTATGAAAGACCTGATGTTCCAATCTCCCCATTTGATGAAAACAACTCCAGTTGCCAGGTCGCATGACCACATCTGGATCCCATCCATCTGTTGTTTTCCATTTCCAATCAGAACAGGGCTGGTGTCGTGCAAAGATACCAAAAGCTGCAGCAACAAATCAACCCAAGGAAGACCGGAGTATCTCCCCGAGCGAGCTGAGCGCTGGTTCCTCCCCCAAAGTCGGGACTTTCCTGATGGAACCAGAGGGCTTTCCAGGTTCTGGTCCCTTGGCTGGCCTCATCGCCAGCTTTCTGTAATTGTAGACAGCATTCAGGCATGTGCAAAGAACCCCATTCACCCCATTGGGCCATCTGAGCCTCAGGCTAACCTTCCACATGACCTAGGTAAGTGAGCACTTGCAAGTAAGTATAGGCCCCCTAAGCATCGTATGGGTAGGGTAGCCAGCCCGAGCTTTCTATGGCTGGCTGGCGGGGGGGGGGGGGTGGGGGGGGGGGGTGGGGGTGGGTGGGTGGGGGTGGGGGTGGGGGGTGGGTGGGGTGGAGGTGGGGTGTGTGTGTGTCATGTGCTCAACCTTCGGTGCAGGGTTCTATGGGGTCTGGTTTTGTTTGGTCTGGTTTTCTGCATGCACCTGCCTGTGCATGTGCATTCTCCATAAAGAGATGGGTGTCAAAAAAAAAAAAAAAAAAAAAAAAGAGATGGGTGTCCACATGAGGAGGAACATTGTAAAAACTGGACAGTTTATTTTCTGTTTTTAGTACGTGCAAGGCTTAGAATTTGAACCTTCTGGGGAAGGCTTTCTTTTGTTTTCTCATCTTCAGTTTTGACAGGTTGCTTTTTAGTGATCGATCGATTGAAAAAAAATTTTTTTTAAGATTTTATGTTTACGTAATCTCTACACCCAAGGAGGGCTGACCTCGCAACCCCAAGATCGAGAGTTCCATATTCTACCGACAGAGCCAGCCAGCAGCCAGGACCTCTTGACCGATTTTGTTTATTTGCTTGCTTGCTTATGTATGTATGTATATATACATACATAATATTATATTAATTATTAATATATTATATGCATACATAATGAATATGTCATTCATCCATTTTAATTAATCATTCCTTCATGCATTTTTAAAAGATTTTCTTTATTTATTCATGAGAGACATACAGAGACAGGCGGTGACAGAGGCAGAGGGAGAAGCAGGCTCCCTGTGGGAGTCGGGCTCCAGGACCCCAGGTCACGACCTGACCCCAATGCAGATGCTCAACACGGAGCCACCCAGGTCACTCTTTCTTCCTTCATTCATTAATGCAGTTCCCCAGGAATGGGACGAGTGGCGGTCGGAGGGCTTTAGTGGGTGGGGATGGTGGGTTATGTCGGGCGTCGTGGTAGGCGGGCGTGGAGTGGAGGAGGGAGGTGGCTTTATTTCTTCTTTCTTTCTTTCTTCTTTCTTTCTTCTTTCTCTTTCTTTCTTTCTTTTTATTCTTTCTTTTTTTTTCAAGATTTTATTTATTTATTCATCAGAGACACACACACACACACACACAGAGGCAGAGACACAGTCAGAGAGAGAAGCAGTCTCCCTGCAGGGAGCCTGATGTGGGACTTGATCTGGGACTCTAGGATCATGCCCTGGCTGAAGGCAGGCACTAAACCGCTGAGCCACCCAGGGATCCCCCTATTTCTTTATTTTTAATGGAAGCAGACAGGCAACATGTGTTCAGACATATGGACAGAAATAGTGCCCGTGTGCTGAGGTTTTTCCGAGCCCTTTGGGCTTGGGTCAGTGGGAAAGCCAAGGGAACAGGGCTGAGAATTCAAGGCTGAGAATTCCCTTCCTCCATATTCATTTCATAGATACTTGATTGAAACTGCTATTGTATGGCAAATTTCTTTCTATATTTGGGTTCTAGCAAGACCCAGAGAGCTAAACTCCCAACCTCATGAACTTAAAGTTGCAAGTTGGATGCAGAGAAAGGAGGCAGGCAGGCAGGCAGGGCCGGAAACAGGCACTCTGGTGAGTCCAGCTGTGACAAATATGGGATCGCAGGGTGGCTGGGATCCAGCCTGCTCAGGATCCACCTGGGCCAGTAGCGTTTCTCAACTCAGGAGGAGCCTTGGGGATGTTTTCTCCTCCTCCGGAGACATCTGCAACTCTAGGGAGCATGCCCCCCATCCCCAGCTGCCAGCGCCTTCTGAACCACCCAGAACACACTGGTTCTGGTTCCAGGTCCAGGTTGGGTTCAAGCCCCAGGCAAGGGTGCACTTGGAAATGTCATCCGAGGCATCCTGCCGCCCTCACCCCCAAAGACCCGGGACTCTGGACAGTGGGAGATGTTCCCGATGGGATGTAGAAATGTCTGCAAACCGAAACCCATCCTTCCTGTGTCATCTCCCCACGACCTGGCACCATTTGTGGAGAGAGACCTTTTTTTTTCACCGCCACCTCTACAGCAAACAAAGGCAGTCCTCAACACAAGAACAGTCAAATGAGAATCAGTCCCATCTTAGCCTATCCCTAGAAGGGTATTGTAGGATGTGTCTAGAGATAGAAGTAGAGCACAAGGTTGTGTGTGGGACCCAGAGGAACGTGCAAGACCGTGGGTTGCAAAGGTGAGTAAGAGGAGTGGACTAGGGACGCCTGGTGGCTCAGCGGTTGGGCATCTGCCTTCAACTCTGGGCGTGATCCCAGGATCCAGGATCATGCCCCTCTTCGGGCTCCCTGCAAGGAGCCTGCTTTTCCCTCTCCCTATGTCTCTGCCGCTCTCTCTGTCTCTCATGAATAAATAAATACATCTTTAAAAATACAAACAAACAAACTAGGGCCTCCTGTGTGGCTCAGCGGTTGAGCGCCTCCCTTCAGCCCACAGCATGATCCTGGAGTCCCAGGATGGAGTCCCATATTGGGCTACCTGCATGGAGCCTGCTTCTCCCTCTGCCTGCGTCTCTGCCTCTCTCTGTGTCTCTCATGAATACATAAATAAAGTCTTTAAAAAAAAATCTCAAAGAGTCTCCTTCAGGAGATCCCTGGGTGGCTTGGCGATTTAGCACCTGCCTTCGGCCTGGAGCGTGATCCTGAGGTCCCAGAATTGAGTTCCATGTCGGACTCCTTCATGGGGCCTGCTTCTCCCTCTGCCTGTGTCTCTGCCTCTCTCTCTCTCTCTCTCTCTCTGTGTCTCTCATGAATAAATAAAATCTTTAAAAAAAAAAAAGTCTCCTTCAGAAACCTCTTCTGCAATGTCTTTTCTTTTTTAGTTTAGTAGATTTAGTAGGTTTAGTAGAAATCATGCTATAGCCATGAATCCTACATCTCCAATTCGATTATAGAGAAATGCTTGTAGGGCAGCTGTGTTTGTATCTGTTCGGCCGTATCATCACCCAATGTGTAGGAAGGATATGATTCCCACTCCTTCTCAGCCAGTGAATAGTTGAAGTATATTGTTTGTGGTTACCAGAATTATTATGGTAATGAGGAATATAAGAAGATATTTGAAAAAAAATTTTTAAAAAAAGAAGGTATTTGAAGAATTGATTGATGTAAGGGTCTGAAATGCATGTATCATGTGGAAAATTCTTTTTTTTTTAAAGATTTTATTTATTTATTCATGAGAGACACAGAGAGAGAGAGAGAGAGAGAGAGGCAGAGACACAGGCAGAGGGAGAAGCAGGCTCCATGCAGGGAGCCCGACGCAGGACTCGATCCCAGGTCTCCAGGATCAGGCCCTGGGCCGAGGTGGCGCTAAACCGCTAAGCCACCCGGGCTGCCCCATATGGAAAATTCTATAATTGATCATGTAATGATGAGTGCTACTGGTACGAAGATTATTGGGAAATAGTCTAATTTGAAGCTTAGGATTAATTTTATAGTTTGAATATTCAGTGTCAGATTGAGATAATTATCTCTTGTCCCAAGTAAATATTATTGTAGGAATTATGCTGACCATGAGGCTATAGGAGGTAATGGTTTTTACATAATATGGATATAGTTTGTTTTTATAGAGTTCAGTAGTAGTTAGTATAATTGGTAGAGTTAACATAACTAGAGCTGTTATAGAGGAAGCAAATAAGTTTATTACTTTTATTTGGAGTTGCACCAAATTTTTGGTTCCTAAAACAAATGGATTACTTATATCCTGTAAAAGTTGAAAAAGCCATGCTTTTATGCAGGGAGCATGAGTTAGCAGTTCTTGCATACTTTTCGGTAGACAAAAAGATTTGAACTTTTATTATTAGATTCACAATCTAATGTTTTTATTAAACTATGTCTGCAGTAGATTGGCTCTAGAATTACTTTAGGATTGAGTGATAAGAGTAGTAGTGGTAGGGTAGCCCGGGTGGCTCAGCGGTATTGCACTGCCTTCCGCCTAGGGCGTGACCCCGGTGTCCCAGGATGGAGTCCCTGCATGGAGCCTGCTTCTCCCTCTGCCTGTGTCTCTCATTCTCTCTCTCCCTCTGCCTCTCTCTCATTCTCTGTGTCTCTCATGAATAAATAAATAAAATCTTAAAAAAAAAAGTAGTAGTAGTAATAAATGTAGGGTTATTAGGGCGTTTTCTCATGTAAAGGATGGTTTAATGTTTTTAATATGGTGAGTGTATTTAACGCGTTGTGTGGTGATTAGTATATATAGAGAGAGTATAGGGTGGTAATGATAATGTTTATTCCTATTAGAATAATGGTGAAGTTGGATCATGAAAATGAGGCTATCACTACAAATAGTTCTCCGATTAAGTTAATTGTAGGGGGTAATGCTAGGTTAGTGAGACTTGCTAATAGTCACCATGCTGCCATTAAGGGAAGGAGGGTTTGAAGTCCTCGTGCAAGAATTATAGTTCGACTGTGGATTCATTTTTAGTTTGAATTGGCTAGGCAGAACAGCGTAGATGATGTTAGGCCATGCGCAATTATTAAGGCTGTTGCTCCTATGTAACTTCATGGTGTTTGAATGAGAACTGCCACAATGACAAGGGCTATATGGCTAACTGAGGAGTATGTGATAAAGGATTTTAGGTCTGTTTGATGTAAGCAAATTGAGCTTGCTATGATTATGCCTCATAGGGTTAATATTATGAATGAATATGCTATGAAGTTAGTTAAAGGGTTTAGTAGGGTTGTGATTCGTATTATACCATACCCTCCTAATTTTAGAAGTATGGCGGAAGGACTATGGAGCCAGCAATGGGAGCCTCTACATATGCTTTTGGTAGTCATAGGTGAAGTCCATATAGAGGTATTTTTACTATGAATGCTATCATGCATGCTAGTCATAGAAAGACATTGGATCAAGAGTTTGATAGAGGTTGGATTCAGTATTGAATTATGAGGAAATTTAGGGAGCCCATGGTGTTTTGTATAAAGAGTAACACTGGGCAGCCCGAGTGGCTCAGTGGTTTAGCGCTGCCTTCAGTCCAGGGTGTGATCCTGGGACCCAGGATCGAGTCCCATGTCCGGCTCCCCGCATGGAGCCTGCTTCTCCTTCTGCCTGTGTCTCTGCCTCTCTCTCTCTCTCTGTCTCTTATGAGTAAATAAATAAAATCTTAAAAAAAAGAGCGTATAAAATAGGAAGTAAAGTCCTGTGTTTAGTCGTTCAGTTTGATTTCCTCATCAAGTAATGATAAGAGTTGGGATTAATGTGGCTTCAAATAAAATGAAAAGAGAATTAGTTCTGTAGCAGTAAATGTTATGATTAAGAATAATTGAAGTGTGATGAGTATAGAAATATATAGTTTTTTTTCTAGTTAAAGGTTCTTTGGATAGGTGGGATTGGCTTGCTATTAGTATGAGTGGTAAGTCATGTGAGTGCTAGTCAGGGTGCTGATAGGGAGTAGAGGAAAAATAGCAGTGAGAAGTTGAGTTTATTGTCGTTGGGTTGATTTAGATATGATAGGCTGATTAAGCTAATTAGTAGGCTCTAGGTTGTATTAATTCAGATTATGTTGGATTTTGACATTCATGCTAGTGAAATAAGTATTATGGTGGGAATAATAATTTTTAGCATTGTAGAAGGTTTAGATTTTGTACATAGTAGGTACCATAGGTGTTAGATACCATGACTACTAGAGACAATCCTAGTGCTGCTTAACGAGTGGCGAATACCAATAGGACAATTGTTATTATGCTAGCTAATGTGAAGTGATTGTTTAGGATAGTTACTGATATTATTACAAATAGGAATAATATCATACCTTCTAAGCACAGTAAGGATGATATTAGATGGGATCAATAGAGGAGTATGCCTATTAGGGAGAGAATAAATGCCAAGAAGATGTTGATGTATACTATGGACATGATAATTATGAATTTAATCATAGTTTAATGAGTCAAAATCATTTGTTTTAATTTAAACTAATTATCATATTCAGTTCATTCTAGACCTTTTTCGGTTCATTCGTAAGCTAGGCTTGCAGCCAATGGGGAAATTAGTAATAGTGCTATAATTAGTATTGTTGTTAGTTTATTGGTCTGTGATGCTCAAGAAAGTGGGAAAAGTAGTGCAATTTCTAAGTTGAAGAGTAGGAATGTGCTAGCTCCTAGGAAAATTTTTATGGAGAAGGGTAGACGTGCAGATCCCATAGGGTCAAAACCTCATTCATAGGGACTTGCCTTATCTGCATAAATATTTAGTTGAAGTCAGAATGCAATTATTACAAGTAAAGACGCTAGGGATACATTGATAATTAGGGTTAATATTATACTTATTACTTCTTTTCAGGGTTTATCTGAAACTAATTGATTGGAAGTCAATTGTACTAGTTGATGCTAGAAAAGTAGGATCCTCATTAGTAAATAGAGACGTATAGGAATAATCAGACTACATCAACAAAATGTCAGTATCATGCAGCCCCTTAGAATCCAAAATGGTAATTGGATGTAAAATGGTAATATAATTGTTGAAGGAAACAAACGATGAGGAAAGTTGAGCCAATAATTACATGTAATGCATGGAATCCTATGGCTATGAAGAAGGTAGAGCCATAGACTCCATCTGAGATAGTAAAAGATGTATTCGGAAGCTTGAAGAAGTCTAAAAGAAACACCTAGGGAGATAATGGTGAATAGGGCTTGAAGTATGTGTTTGTGGTTTCCTTCTATAAGGCTGTGGTGGACTCAGATAAGGGAGACTCCAGAGGCTAAGAGAACTGAGGTATTGAGTAGTGGAACTTCAGGGGATTAAGGGGAATGATGCCTATAGGTGGCCAGCAACCAGGGTTGGAGCTAAACTAGAGTGGTAAAAAGCTCAGAAGAATCCTGAAAAGAGGGCAGCCCCGGTGGCGCAGCGGTTTGGCGCTGCCTGCAGCCCGGGGTGTGATCCTGTAGACCTGGGATTGAGTCCCATGTCAGGCTCCCTGCATGGACTCTGCTTTTCCCTCTGCCTCTCTCTCTCTGTCTCTCATGAATAAATAAATTAATTTAAAAAAAAAAGAATCCTGAAAAGAAGAATACTTCTGATACAATATATAAAATTATTCCGTAGTGCAGTCCTTTTTGGACAATGGGAGTATGGTGTCCCTGGAATATACTTTCTCAGATGACATCTCATCATCATTGATATAGTTAGTGTGTTGGTTGTCAGTCCTAATGCTAGTAGGGCTATTAGTTAAAGTGAAATCATATGATTAGGCCCGAAGTTATAAGAAGGGCTGAAAGAGCTCCTGTCAGTGGTCATGGGCTTGGATTTACTATGTGATAAGCATGAGTTTGGTGGGTCATTAGTTGTTATCATGTAGATATAAGCTCAAAGTAGGGTGAAAACATAGCCTTGAATTAAGGCCACAGTGAATTCAAGAATGGTTAATAGAATTAAAATAATAAAAGTAATGAGAGCTGTAGTAGTACTAATATTTATTAAAGCAAGAGTAGCTCCTCCAATAAGGTGAATTAATAGGTGATCTGCAGTAATGTTAGCTGTTACTTGTACTGCCAGGGCTATGGGTTGAATAAATAGACTGATAGTTTCGGTAATTACATGTATTGGGATGAGGGGGAGGGGTGTTTCTTGGGGCAGGAAATGCGCTAGGGATGCTTTTAGTTTTGTATCGAAAACCAGTACTAACTGTCCCTGCTCATAGGGGCACGGCTTTTCCCAGGTTTATAGATAATTGTGTGGTAGGGGTAAATGAGTGTGGTAATAATCTAAGTAGGTTAGTTGAGCCAATGAATAGGATAAGTGAAATTAGTATAAGAGCTCAAGTTCATCCTTTATGATTGTGGATAGCTAGTATTTGCCTTGATGTTAGTTGAATTAATCATTGTTGAATGGAGACGAGACAATTGTTGATTAGACAGGTGAGGGAAATAGGATACTTGGAAATATAACAATTAAGATTACAATAGGGAGTCCTATTATTGTTGGAGTAATGGAAGAGGTGAATAAATTTTTGTTCAATTTGTTTTCCCAAGGTGTAGACTATTTTGATGGTTTTATTGATTTTAATCCTGGATTTTCTGGATAATAGTGTTTTGAAATTTTTAGTTGAAATATAATGAATAGGGTTAAAACTATTGAGGGAATTGTGATGAATCAAGTTGATGTATCTAATTGTGATATTTCATTGAGGAGAGGCTTACACTCTCAGTCTTTAACTTAAAAGGTTAATGTTTTATAGCTTCTCAATGATTTTATAGTATTAAGGCAGATCAAATTTCAAAATATGAAAGAAGGTTTTTTTTTCATTCTCTCATCTTTGGGCTTGGCATGTTGTTTTTTAGGGATCGATCGATTGAAAAAAAATTTTTTTAAAGATTTTATGTTTATGCAATCTCTACACCCAAGGTCGGGCTCGACCTCACAACCCCAAGATCAAGAGTCCCACACTCCACTGACAGAGCCAGCCAGCAGCCAGGCACCCCTTGATTGATATTGTTTATTTGTTTGTTTGTTTGCTTGCTTGCTTATGTGTATATTCATTCATTTAAATTAATCATTCCTTCATTTTTTAAAGAGGGAGAAACAGGCTCCCCGCGGGGTGTCCAATGCGGGGAGTCGAGCCCCAGGACCCCAGGATCACCACCTGATCTCAAGGCAGATGCTCAACACGCAGCCACAGGCATCCCTGTTTCTTTATTTTTAAGGGAAGCAGACAGGCAACTTGTGTTCAGAGACATGGAATTAGAGACCCCGTGCTGAGATTTTTCCGAGCCCTTTGGACCTGGGTCAGTGTGAAAGCCAAGGGAGCAGGGCCCAGAAACATTCAAGGCTGAGAATTCCCTTCATGTCACAGATGCTTGATTGAAACTGGTATTGTATGGCAAATGTCTAGCAAGACCCAGAGAGCTAAAGCTTCCAACCTCATGGACTTAAAGTTGCAAGTTGAATGTAGAGAAAGGAGGCAGGCAGGCAGGAGTCCAGGGGTGACAAATATGGAATCTCAGGGGGGCTGGGACACAGCCTGGTCCGGATCCACCTGGGTCAGTAGCATTTCCCTGACTCAGGACAGGCGCCAAAGAGGAGCCTTGGGGGTGTTTTTCTCCTCCTCCCAGGGACGGGGACATCTGCAATACTAGAGGGCATGTTCCTCCCCTCCCCCCACCCCCCCACCGCCGGTGCCTCCCAAATCACCCAGGCTGCACCAGTTGTGGTTTCCGTTCCAGTTCCGGTTTCAGCCCCAGGCAAGGGCACACTTGGAAATGTCATCCTAGGTGTCCTGCTGCCCTCACCCAAAAAGACCCAGGACACTGGAGGGTGGGAGCCATTCCCAATCGGATGTAGAAATGTCTGCAAACTGAAATCCGTATTTCCTGCGTCATCTCCCCATGACCTAGCACCATTTGTGGAGAGAGACCCTTTATTTCACTGACACTGCTACAGCAAAAAAGGACAGTCCTCAACTCAAGAATGGTCAAAGGAGAATCGGTCCTGTCTTAGCTTATTCCCTAGAGTGGTATCAGAGGGTGTGTCTAGAGATAGAAGTAGAGCATGAGGTCGTATGTGGGGAACAGAAGAACATGCAAGACCGTGGGTGGCAATGGGGAGTAAGATGGGTGGACTAGGGACACCTGTGTGGCTCTGCAGTTGAGCAGCTGCCTTTGGTTGGGGTGTGATCCCAGGATCCTGGATCGAGCCCCACATCGGGCTCCCTGCGAGAAGCCTGTTTCTCCCTGTGCCTCAGTTTCTGCCTCTCTCTGTGTCTCTCAGGAATAAATATAAAATCTGTCGTAAAAAAAAGGGGGGGGGTGGATTGGCATGATCATGATTAGCTGGGAGGTGGAGTCACTGGCCCTTGCTACTGGTGACCAGATTCCGGGCTCAAGGGCAGAAAGAGCACAAATCTCAAGAGCGAAGACTTCCTCCCTCCCCCACAGCTGTCATCCAGCGATGACCCCTTCCCTTGGGCCGTCCAACAGCAGCTCCCTTCTTGTTAATGGTCCTTCCACTAGTTCACCTACGGAAACCTTGTTACGACTTTTACTTCCTCTAGATTACTTCCTTTAGCGCCGCCTTCAGCCCAGGGCATGATCCTGGAGACCCGGGATCCAGTCACACATCGGGCTCCCTGCATGGAGCCTGCTTCTCCCTCTGCCTGTGTCTCTACCTCTCTCTCTCTCTGTGTCTCTCATGAATAAATAAATAAAATCTTTTAAAAAAATAAAAAGTAGCAGCAACAGCAATGAAACACAAGCACCCTTCCAGCTTCCTCCTGAGAAGCACAACCCCTCCCATGCCCCTGGAAGGTGCCTTGGAGGGGAGTGCCAGGAGGGAGTGAATGATACTCTTATCTTCAAGGACAGGAAGTTGAGCATGAGCATGAGAATGCTGGACAAACAGATCTTGTTATTAAAAAGAAGAAAAAAGAAAGAAGAAAGAAAGAAAGAAAGAAAGAAAGAAAAGAAAGAAAGAAAATCCTTGTGTTCTTTTAGCCTCCCCACATAGTTGAGTTACTCTTCCACAATCTCTTCTCTTTGTTCAACCCAATAGACAAGCATTTGGGTTTGCCACTCCTCGGGGTCTTTGTTTGCTTAGGATGGCTCTGCCATGTGAAGCTTGTCAGGGACAAACTGGTCTGCTCCTTTTCCCCATTCATCAGTCTGACTTCAAGGTCATCCTCCGGGTCAGGGCCCCAGACGCTGAGAAGGTGGAGGTCAAGATGGTGCCCCTAGGGACACTGTTCTTTCCTGCATCTTTGGTTCGGACCTCCTTCGTGGCCTTGCTTGCTCCCTTCCGGTTGCCCTGCAGGCTCTCAGCCACCATCTCCAGAAAGGGCCTGGATAGGGATAGGGGTGATTCCTTTGCGAGCGGGACATGCTCTTACCAGAGGACCCAGTGATCCCACTCCTAGGGATCAGTCCCGCAGAACCCAGAGGAGGCGAATGTGGAGGGCCATCGCGTCTCTGAATCCTCTGCCTGTCTAGCTTGTCGAGGTCATGTGTACACCCATCAGAGACAGTTCTGGCTCTCAGAAGCTTGTTGATCCTGTGTGGAGGTGCAGGCTCCTCCAACTGAGTCACAGCCAGGTGCCCTGAAATACGTATCCTTGAAAAAGCAATGTGAGGTCTTCACCTGTGACCTCTCTTCTGCTGAGCAGTCTTCTGCTCAGCTGCCCTCTGAGTGGAGGAAATACCAGTAATGCACATAGTTTAGCCAAATGAGGAAGGATTCCCTAGAAAGAAAACCCTTCAAGTGTCTTGATGTTCAGTCAATGCTTTCCACCTGCTAGACATCTTTCCAGCCTTTTGATTCACCTGACTTGGATTTCTCTCTTGTTCGCATCTCATCAGTAGCTTTCATAGTGCTCAGGATGTAGGATGTACAGGGAACAGTTTTCATCCCTGGGTGGATGGATGTTGTGAAGTGGGATCAGCAATTCATACAGGTAAGAAGAAGGCTGAGAGAGAGGCTCAGAAATGAAACCCTTAAAAGCCCATGGCCCAGGTACAGCTGGGTGACTTAGCAGTTGAGCACCTGCCTTCAGCCCAAGGTATGATCCTGGAGTCCCGGGATTGAGTCCCATGTCAGGCTCCCTGCATGGAGCCTGCTTCTCCCTCTGCCTGTGTCTCTGCCTCTCTGTGTGTGTCTCTCATGAATGAATAAATAAAATCTTAAAAAAAAAAAAAAAAAAGACCGTTGGTGGCAATGGGGAGTAAGATGGGTGGACTAGGGACGCCTGAGTGGCTCAGAGCATCATCCCAGTCCAGGGATCTGTCCCGCATTGGCTCCATTCAAGGAGCCTGTTTCTTCTCCCTGTGCCTCTCTCTGTTTCTTCTGCCTCTCTCTGTCTGCCGCGAACAAATACATAAAATCTGTCGTTAAAAAAAGGCGGGGGGGGGGGGAGGATTAGACACGATCAGGGTCAGGTGGAGGGTGGAGTCGGTTCATCCATGCTACCAGCGATCAGATTCTGGTTCCGACCGCAGAAAGCACAAGTTACGAAGGTGGGGGTGGGTTGGGAGCCCCTTAAGGGTGGTCAACCCAGGAGCCGGGAGACCCCGCCGTGTGGTCGCCCCGCCCCCGGGAGACCCGAACTCGAACCAACCAGCTGAGACACTTGTCATCTGCACCTCGGAGTTGCTGAGGGGGGGCGGCTGGACAGACTCTGGCGAAGCCACCACCGCGACACCCACGAGATCGCTGGTCGGCTGGCTCGACTGGGAGGGAGGGAGGAAAATGGGCGAAACGGCAAGCAGGTGCCATCCCGCCTCGTGTCCCCTCTAGGAAAGGGTCCGCGCGGCCGATCCCAACGACGCCCACGCGCCTGTCGGCAGGAGACCCACCGACTCTCCCCCTTCCCGGTCCCAGCCCCGGGCTGAGCGCCCCGGTGGGCGGGAGACGGTTGGCGTGCCAGCTGCCCTAACGCGGCGGCCGCTGAGCGGTGGTGCGCACCGCTCCCCACCGATCCCCGCGACCCGGTTTCCTCCCGGGCCTCAGGGCTGGGCTGGGCGCCTCTCCCCACCCCCGATGGCCAGCCAGCCAGGCCAAGGCGGCACGGTTTGACCTGGCGACCACCAGCCGCGCGGAACAGCCAAGGCGCGGAGGACCACCCGGGAAGCGGACCCGCAGGAGGAAGGATGGAGCGACGAGGGGATGGCTTCAGGCCCCCACCCCACCCCAGTCTCCCGCAGCGGCAGGGTTGGCGTGTGGGCGAGGAAGACAAACACTTGTGTTCTAGGGCTGACTTTCAATAGATTGCAGTGAGGGAGCTGCTCTGCTACATATGAAAATCCAACCAAGAAGTAGGTCATCTACGAATGGATTAGCATCAGGTTCCCCACCAACGTGCATTGCGTGAGGAGCGAGGGGATGGCCCCCTTTCTGGCTGTGCCCTGTTTCCCTGGAGGAGGGTCTCTCTGCACAGGACCCCTGCCCCGATGTGCAGTGGGGCACACCACACCCTGCTATGTGGGGTGCCCGGCCGCTTGCGGGGACAGTGGGGGATCAGCTATCCAAGGCCAACCTGGGCTCAGGGGTGCTGCCTGACGGTTCTGACTGGGCGGGATTCTGACTTAGAGGCATTCAGTCATAATCCCACAGATGGTAGCTTCACCCCCTTGGCTCCTCAGCCAAGCAAATACATGAAAAGCCTGGACCTGCGGTTCCTCTTGTACTGAGCAGGGTTCCCATAGCAACAACACATCATTAGTAGGGTTAAACTAACCTGTCTCACGATGGTCTAAACCCAATTAGGTCTAATTGTTCCCTATTAGTAGCTGAACAATGCAGTGGTTGGTGAATCCTGCTTCACAATGATAGGAAGAGCCGACATCGAAGGATCAAAAGGCGATGTCGCTATGAACGCTTGGCTGCCACAAGCCAGTTATCCCTGTGGTAACTTTTCTGACACCTCCTGCTTAAAACCCAAAAGGTTCAAAGGATCCTGAGACCCCGCTTTCACAGTCTCTATTCATACTGAAAATCAAGATCAAGTGAGCTGTTCCCCTTTTGCTCCACTGGAGGTTTCTGTCCTCCCTGAGCTCACCTTAGGACACCTGCAGTTAGCATTTGACAGGTGTACCGCCCCAAACTCCCCACCTGGCACTGTCCCCAGAGCAGGTCTTTCACAGCTGGCGCCACCAGGCACTTGGCACAAGAAGCAAGGGCTCGCCCTCCTACCTCACGGGATCAGTGAAAAAATGATAAGAATAGTGGTATTTCACCAGCGTCCCACAAAGCTGGCAGACATCACCCCGCCCCCTCGCCCCAAGGGCGCCAGGGCCTCCCACTTATTCTACACCTCTTAAGTCTTCACCGTGCCAGCCTAGAGTCAAGATCAAAAGGGTCTTCTTTCCCCGCTGATTATGCCAAGCCCTTTCCCTTGGCTGTGGTTTCACTGGATAGTAGGTAGGACAGTGAGAATCTCGCTCATCCATTCCTGGATTCATTCCTGCGAGTCACTAATTAGATGATGAGCGTTTCGCTACCTTAAGATAGTCATAAGTTACTCCGGCCGTGTCCCCATGCTTCATTGAATTTATTCACTTTGACATTCAGAGTACTAGGCAGAAATCGCATGGCGTCAACACCTGCTGCAGGCCTTCACGATGCTTTGTTGTTGTTTTTTTTTAAAGATTTTATTTATCCATGAAGAGAGAGAGAGAGAGAGGCAAAGACACAGGCAGAGGGAGAAGCAGGCTCCTTGCCGGGATCCCGACGTGAGACTCGATCCCGGGTCTCCAGGATCACGCCTTGGGTTGAAGGCAGGCGCTAAGCCACCAGGGCTGCCCCACGATGCTTTGTTTCAATTAAACGACGACAAGAGCGAGGGCGGGGGAAGACTGGGACGACAGAATCCTTGCCTCCTGCAGCTCGACACCTCCCTGAGCGCGCGGCGGGGTGCGCTGGGTCCCGCCGGGCTCCCCAGGTGCAGCCATGATGCCCACTGCAGCTGGGGCGATCCACGGTAAGGGCCTGGCTCACCTCTACAGTCGCCGCCCTTGCCGGCCCCCTGGGTGCCCGGGACCTTGGGCCGCAGGCCCTTTCTTTGGTGGACCTCCCGCACCAACGCGCCCACCCCCCCATCCCCCTCCCCTGTCACCCCACCTCGGGAGGGGAAGGGGGTAGAGGAGAGTGGGTGGAGCCGCGCTGGGTAGGGATGAGGAGGGCGGAGGTGGTGGGCCTGGGCGGGGGCAGGCGTGCAGGGGCCTGCGGCGCCTTGTCCAGCGGCTGAGCGCGCCCACCACTGCTTCTGACCCGAGCCCGACCGACCCAGCCCCTAGAGCGAATACTTATCCTAAAGTTACAGATCCGGGCAGCCCGGGTGGCTTCAAGGCTCACTGCAGCAGCCCACCTACCCATCTCAGCATACCTAGTATCCACGGGGTGGGGGAACAACGGCGGCCCTCCAGGAAGGGAAACCAGCGCACCCTCCTCCCACACCCGCTCCTGTCCGTCTGGCGCGTGACCAATTGCCAGTGATGGCTGGGTATGCGTCCGAGGCTCCAGCACCATTCATTTTCAGGGCTAGTTGATTCGGCAGGTGAGTGTTACACACTCCTTAGCGGATTCCGACTTCCATGGCCACTGTCCTCCTGTCTATATCAACCAACTCGTTTTCTGGGGTCTGATGAATGTCAACATCGGGCACCTTAGCCTGGTGTTGGGTTCATCCCACAGCGCCAGTTCTACTTACCCAAAGGGGCCCACTAGGCACTCCCATTCCACGCCCAGATCTATGCCAGCAAGCTGAGCTTCTTATCCATTTAAAGTTTGAGAATAGGTTGAGATCATTACAACCCCAAGACCTCTAATCCTTCCATTTACCAGATACAACTGTGTACCCTAACCATAATCTCTAACCCTAACCCTTAACCCCTAGCCCTAACCCTTAACCCCTAACAACTAACCCCTAACCGTAAACTCTAAACCCTAAATCTAACCCTAAACCTAACCCTAACCCCAACTCTAACCACTAACCCCTAACACTAATCCTAACCCAACCCCAACACCTAACCCTAAACTCTAAACCCTAAATCTAACCCTAACCCCTAACGCCTACCCCTAACCCTTAACCCCAACCCCTATCAGTAAACCCTAACCCTACACTAACCCTAACCCCAACACTAACCCTAACAACTAAACCATAGCTCTAAACTCTAAACCCTAAATCTAACCCTAACTCCTAACCTTAACCCTACCCCAACCTAGCACTAACCCCTAACCTCTAACCCTAAACTCTAAACCCTAAATCTAACCCTAAGCCTAACCCTAACCATTAACCCCTAAATGCTTACCCCTAACCCCAACCCTAAACACCCTACCCCCAACCCTAACCACTAACCCCAACCCTAAACTCTAACCCCTAACCCTAACATTAACTCTAACACATCACTTACACCATGGTTTTGAATAGTCCCTGCTGATGTCGGTGTGGACCCGACCAACGCCTCCAGGAGCCTCCAGCTGGCCCTGAGGAAGCCACGCCTCTGTCCTGTGGACATGGCCCTGCACCCTCCACTATGGGTCCTGAAGGGCAATTTCTGTAGGCATGTGGGGGCCTACATCAGCCCCCAGACTCACCCCCGCCTGTCCTGAGGATGCCGGGGCTCCTGCCAGCGTGGACGCGGTCCCACATCCTCCCCAAGCCTCCCCAGCGCGGGCTGGGCTCCTGTTACAGCAGGTGGGCAAGGCCAACTGCACACCCGTGCCCTGCTGGGTCCTTGCTGAGCTCAGGCACCCCCTGTGGGATGTTCAGGCACTGCAGGTAAAGGAAATAGTCCACTTTTCCCGTGTGCCACGCTCCCTTGATAAGAACATGCGACTCTTGATCTTAGGGTAGTGAGTTCAAGCCCCTTGTTAGGTGTAGAGATTACAGAAAAATAAAATCTTAAAAATTCAATCAATCAGTTGATCTGGGGGAGACACAGCCCCGGATCCCACAGGGGCAGGGAGCCAGCTTACAGGTCTACACACAGTATTATAAGCAGCAGAGCACAAAATCAGAACTTTCAGAAGTCTGCTACAGTGGGGGATACACCAGCCTTAATGGTGCTCAGGTAGCGAAGTGGGGGGCCACCCCTGGAGTGACAGGGTGTGCTCAGGATCCCCAGGGTCACAATGATGGTGGTGCCAACTGTTCCCAGGCACAGGAGCAAGCAAAGAAACCAGCTGAAAGCATTGGGTCTAGGGGCCAGCTCTCTGACGTGTGTGGCCATAAACTGCAAACCCCTGTGCAGTCATGGGGCCGCTTTCATGGGAGGGGCCAGCAAAGGGCAGAAGTGGAGGAGACCCTCCCCATCAGGAAGAGCACGGGTCTCCACCAGGGAAGTCCCTAAAATTTGGAGTTTTGAAATTCAGTCACTTGTCTGAGATAAAACAAAACAAACAAAAAACCTCGGGCACAGGCAGGGTGAACGCAGAGTTCTGACAGAAACGGAGGAGACAAAAGGGCTTGACGGCTTTTCTGTGAAGGCTCACTGCAGACTGGGTCCCGATGTTCAGCTCCAGGGCTAGAGAATCTGGCGCTCCCACACTCATCCCACCGGTCAGCGTTGAGTCTTCAGGGAGCAGCACAGCGCTGCTTGGTGGAGGCCAGAGGTGCTTACACCGAGCCCCGCCTCTGAGCCCTGCAGGTGCATCTCCACTAAGGCAGGTACACCTGACAATCAGCGCCACGGGCCCTTTCCCCAGAAGACCCGCACAGACAACTCGCTCCCACCAAGTGTACTGACCACAATACTGACCACAGGCTGCAAAAGCTCTACGGGGAAAGTAGGACCTAGCTTCTATGGGGAAAGTAGGACCTAGCTTCCTTTGTACTTTATTAATATTTTTTCATTTATTTTCTTCAATTCTTTTTTTATTAATTGCTTAATTTTATTTTTTATTTTAAAAAAGATTTTATTTATTTATTCATGAGAGACACAGGGAGAGAGAGAGAGAGAGGCAGAGACTGGCAGAGGGAGAAGCAGGCTCCATGCAGAGAGCCAGACGTGGGACTGGATCCCGGGTCTCCAGGATCACTCCCTGGGCTGAAGGCAGCACTAAACCGCTGAGCCACCTGGGCTGCCCTAATTGCTTAATTTTAAATTTTATGTATATACTTTATATATTTCTTATTTTTACTTACTTTCATTGTACTTTAATTTTCTTTCTTATCTTGGGATCTAAATTCTTTAAACTAGCAGGCCAAAACACACACAGGATCTAGTTTTTTGGGGGGTTTTCTTGTTATTTTTCTTGTTGTTTTTCTTGTTTTTTCTTTTTCTATCTTCCTTCTTTTCTGGGAAAAATAATGAGATGGAGAAATTCACCTCCAAAAAAGAACACGAGGTAGTACTAGGAGTTAATCAATACAGCTATAAGTAAGATGTCTGAACTAGAATTTAAAACAATGATTATAAAGATAGTAGCTAGGCTGGAAAAAGAGCACAGAAGAAAACTAGAGAATCCCTTACTGTAGAAATAAAAGAACTAAAATCCAGTCAGGCCAACATTAAAAATGCTATAACTGAGATGCAGTCCCAAGTGGAAGCCATAAAAACAAGAAAGGTAATGGACCACAGAGGCAGACTTAGGAAACTCAGCCACAATAACATCCATATCATAGGAGACTCAGAAGATGAAGAGAGAGAAAAAGGGGCAGAAGTTTTATTTGAACAAATTATGTAAACTTCTCTAATCTGAGGAAGGACACAGAGGCTGTAACCAAGAGCACAGAGAACTCCCACTAAATTCAACAAAAGCTGACCATTGCCAAGGCAAATCAAAGTTAAATTCACAAAATACTCAGACAAGGAAAGAATCCTCAAAGCGGTTGGGGTGGGGGTAAGTCCTTAATCTACAAGGCAAGATGAATCAAGTTTGCAGCAGATCTGTCCACACAAACTTGGCAGGCCAGAAAGAAGTATAAGGAAATATTCAATATACTGATGGGAAAAAGTATGCAGCCAAGAATTCTTTATTCAGCAAGGCTGTCATTCGGGATAGGTGAGATAAAGAGTTTCCCAAACAGACAAAGAATAAAGGAATTCATGGCCACTAAACCAGTCCGGCAAGGAATTTTAAGGGGGGCTCTTCTAGTGGGGGAGAAAAAGAGACCAGAAGCAACAAAGACTAGAAAGGACCAGAGAACATCACCAGAAACACCTACTGGTAACACCAAGGCATTCATAACTTTCAATAATCACTTTGAATGTAGATAGACTAAATGCTCCAATCAAAAGACCTAGGGTATCAGAATGGATTAAAACAGGAGATCCATCTATATGCTGCCTACAAGATGCTCACCTTAGACCTATACACACC
Source organism: Canis lupus familiaris (assembly GCF_011100685.1). Classification (NCBI taxonomy): domain Eukaryota; kingdom Metazoa; phylum Chordata; class Mammalia; order Carnivora; family Canidae; genus Canis; species Canis lupus. The sequence continues at coordinate 100,046,024 of NC_049222.1, read as the reverse complement.
AGCAGATTGAAAGTCAGGGGATGGAAAATCATCTATCATGGTAATGGACATCAAAAGGAAGCTGGAGGGCCCATAGTTATATCAGACAAACTAGATTTGAAACCAAACACTAGGGACACCTGGTGGCTCTGTGGTTGAGCCACTGCCTTCAGCTCAGGGTGTGATCCCGGGGTTCCGGAATCAAGTCCCACATCAGGCTTCCCTTGGGGAGCCTACTTCTCCCTCTGTCTATGTTTCTGCCTCTCTCTGTGTATCTCTCATGAATCAATAAATAAAATCTTTAAGTAAAAAAAAAGAATGAACAAATACTGTAAGAAGAGATGAAGAAGGGCATTATTTCATAATTAAGAAGACTCTCCATCAAGAAGATCAAACAATTGCAAATATTTATACCCCCAACATGGGAGTTCCTAAATATATAAACCAATTAACAATAAACATATAGAAACTCACTGAAAATAATACAATGACAGGGGATTTTAACACCCACTTATGGCAATGGACAGATAATCTAGGCAGAAAATCAACAGGGGAACAATGGCTTTGACACACTGGACCAGAGGGACTCAACAGATATATTCAGAACATTTCATCCTAAAGCAGCAGAATACACATTCAAGTGCACATGGGACATTCTCCAGAACAGATCACATAATGGGACACAAATCAGCCCTCAACAAGTACAAGAAGATTGCGATCATACCATGTACATTTTCAGACCACGACACTATGAAACTTGAAGTCAACTGCAAAAAAAAAAAAAAAAATTGGGGAAGACCAAAAATACGTGGAGATTATGAACATACTACTAGAGAATGAATGGAACAACCAGGAAATTAAAGAAGAAATTTTAAAAATATATAGAAACAAATGAAAATGAAAACATGTTTGTCCAAACCTCTGGGATGCAGCAAAGGAAGTCCTAAGAGGGAAGTGCATAGCAATACAGACCTACCTCAAGAAACAAGAAAAGTTTCCAATACACAAACTAACCCTACACCTAAAGGGGCTAGAAAAGGAACAGCAAATAAAGCCTAAAGCCTGCAGAAGAAGGGAAATAAAGATCAGAGCAGAAATAAGCAATACACAAACAACAACAAAACATTAGAATGGAATAACGAAACTAGGAGCTGGTTCTTCAAAATAATTAATAAAATGGATTAAGCCCTAGCCAGACTTATCAACAAGAAAATAGAGAGGACCTAAATAAATAAAATCACAAATGAGAGAAGAGAGATCATAATCAACACCAGAAAAATAAGACAATTATAAGAGAATACTATGAAAAATTATATGCCAACAAACTGGGAGACCTGGAAGAAATGGACAACTCCCTAGAAATGTACAAACTAGCAAAACTGAAGAAGAAATAGGAAATGTGAACAGATCCATAACTAGCAAAGGAATTGAATCACCAAGGCACCTGGGTGGCTCAGTGGTTGAGCATCTGTTTTGGCTCAGGTCATGATCCCAGGGTCCTGGGATCAAGTCCCACATCAGGATCCCCGCATTGAGCCTGCTTCTCCCTCTGCCTGTGTCTCTGCCATTCTCTCTGTGTGTCTCTCATGAATAAATATATAAAATCTTGGGATCCCTGGGTGGCGCAGCGGTTTGGCGCCTGCCTTTGGCCCAGGGAGCGATCCGGGAGACCCTGGATCCCACGTCGGGCTCCCGGTGCATGGAGCCTGCTTCTCCCTCTGCCTGTGTCTCTGCCTCTCTCTCTCTCTCTCTCTGTGTGATAAATAAATAAATAAATAAATAGAAATATATATAAAATCTTTAAAAAAGTAAAAATATGAGAAAGGACCCAAATAAAATCACAAATTAGAGAAGAGAAATAACAACCAACACTACAGAAATACAAGTGATTATAAGAGAATATTATGAAAAATTATACACCAACAACTTGGAAAACCTGGAAGAAATAGATCAATTCCTAGAAATATACAACATAGCAAAAATGAAAAAGGAAGAAATTAGAAACTTGAACAGACAGATAACCAGCAAAGAAATTGGATCAGCAATCAAAAATCTCCCAACAAACAAAGTCTAGGACCAGATGGCCTTCCCAGGGCAATTCTACCACACATCTAAAGAAGAGTTAATACCTATTCTTCTCAAAGTATCCCCCCAAAAAAAGAAAAGGAAGGAAAATTTTCAAATTCATTCTATGAGGCTACCATTACCCTGATACCAAAACCAGATAAAGACCCACAAAGAGAGTGAGAGAGAGAGAGAGAGAGAGAGAGAGAACTAAAGGCCAATATCCCTGATTAACAGAGATCAAAAACTCTCAATAAAAAACTAGCAAGGTGGATCCAACAATACATAAAATAAATTATTCACCATGATCAAGTGGGGATTATTTCTGGGTTGCCAAGATGGTTCAATATTAACAAATCAATCAATGCGATACACCACATTATTAAAAGAAAGGATAAGAACCAAATGATCTGGGACGCCTGGGTGGCTCAGCGGTTGAGCGTCTGCCTTTGGCTCAGAGCGTGATCCCAGAATCCCGGAATCGAGTCCCACATCAGGCTTCCTGCATGGAGCCTGCTTCTCCCTCTGCCTATGTTTCTGTCTCTCTCTCCATGTCTCTCATGAATAAATAAATAAAATCTTAAAAAAAAAAGAAAAAAGTGATTTCAACAGATGCAGAAAAAGCATTGACAAAACACAGTATCCACTCATGATGAAAACCCTCAACAAATTAGGTTTAGAGGGGATGTACCTCAACATAATAAAAACTTTAGATGAAAAACCCAGAGTATCATCCTCAATAGGGATACAGTCAGGACCAAGACAGGGATGTCCAATCTCATCACTCATTCAACGTAGTCTGGAAGTCCTAGCCACAGCAGTCAGCAAACAAAAAGAAATAAAAGGCATCCAGATCAGCTAGGAAGATGTCAAGCTTTCACTATTTGGTGATGAATGATTTTCTTTTTTAGAAAAACCAAAAACCAAAAAGCTCCTTCAAAAAACTGCTAAAACTGGTAAATTCAGTAAAATCGCATGATACAAAGTGAACTTGCAGAAATCTGTTGCATTTCCATGCAATAATAATGAGGCAGCAAAAAGAGAAATTGAGGACGCAATCCCATTTATACTAGCATCAAAAACAATAAGATAGGTAGGATTAAGCCTAATCAAAGAGGTGAATGCCCTGTACTATAAAACAATGCCCTGTACTATAAAACAATGACAAAAGCAATTGAAGATGACACAAACAAAATAGAAAGGCATTTCATGCCCATGGATTGGAAGAACAAATATTGTTTTTTTTTTTTTTTTCAAATATTGTTAATAAGGCTATACTACTCAAAGCAATCTACACATTTAATGCAATCCCTATCAACATAGCAACAGCATTTTTCAGAGAGCTGGAACAAATGATCCTAAAATTTGTATAGAACCACAAAAGATTGAAAATAGCCAAAGCAGTGTTGAAAAAAATAACCAAAGCTGGGGCATCACAATTTCAGACTTCAAGTTATATTACAGAGCTCTAGTGATCAAAAGAGTATGGTGCAGCACAAGAAGAAGACATATAGACCAATAAAACAGAATGGAAAATCAAAACAAGATGCAGACCTGTAACTCTATGCTCAATTAATCTTCAACAAAGCGGGAAAGAATATCCAGTTGCAAAGAGACAGTCTCTTCAACAAACGGTGTTGGGAAAACTAGACAGCCACATGCAGAAGAATGAAATTGGACCACTTTCTTACACCATATATGAAAACTAAATTAAAAATGGATTAAAGACCTAAATGTGAGACCTGAAACCATAAAAAGAAGAAAAGATAGGCAGTAATGTCTTTGACATTGGCCATTGGATCTTCTTTCTAGATATGCCTCTGAGACAAGGGAAACAAAACAAAAATAAACTATTGGGACTTCAAGTTGAAAAGGTTCTGCACAGTGACGGAAACAACCAAAGCTAAAAGGCAACATAAAAATGAGAGAAGATATTTGTAAACGACATATCCAATAGAGTTAGTATCAACAATATATAAAGCAAAAAAATTAAAAATATATATAAAGCAAATATAAATCTCAGCATCCTAAACACAAATTATCCAACTGAAAATGGGCAGAAGACATGAATGGACATTTTCTCTAACAAAACATCCAGATGGCCACCAGACACATGGAAGATGTCACCTGACACATGTCAGAATGGCTAAAATTAACAGCACAAGAAACAACAGGTGTTGGTGAGGATGTGTAGAAAGGGGAACCCTCTTACATTGCTGGTGGGAAGGCAAACAGGTTCAGCCACTGTGGAAAACAGTATGGGAGTTCCTCAAAAGTTAAAAATAGAACTACCCTACGATTCAGAAATTGCACAACTAGGTATTTACCCAGAGGATACAAAAGTACAGACTCGATGTGGACACAGCACAATGTTTATAGCAGCATTATCAACAGTAGCTAGCCAAACTATGAACACAGCCCAGATGTCCATCGACAGATGAATGGGCAGAGAAGATGTGGTAAATATACACACTGCAATATCACTTGGTCATCAGAAGAGATGAAACGATGCCATTTACAACGATGTGGGAGAAGCGAAAAGGAATTATGCTAACTGAAATAAATCAGTCAGAGAAAGACAAATACCATACGATTGCATTCATATGTGGATTTTAAGAAACAAAACAACTGGGCAAAGGGGGGGATGGGAGAAGCAAACCAAGAAACACACTCTTAAATATAAAGAATAATAAATACCAGAGGAAAGTGTGTGTTTGGGGGGATGAGGAAACGTGGGATGGGGATAACGGAGGGCACCTGTGAGTACCAGGCACTGTATCCAAGGCTTGAATCACTATGTTGTACACCTGAAACTATATTATACTGTGTTAACAGTAATTCAAGTAAAACTTTAAAATAACAATTGTTAGTATTGATGAAATGGGTGCGCACAAGAGATAAAAACAAAGGAAACTGAATATCCATATAAAGAGTGTTTAGAGCACAAATCCCCTCCTTAGCTCAGCTCAGGCGATGCCTGCCATGTCTATTCTCACCCCAGCAGAAGCCTGGAGTTTGATTCTCTGGAGAGGCCTCTGAATTGGTGAAGCCAGGCTATTCTCCAACCCAAAACCTAAAAATAACGCTTAAAACTAACCCACTGAAAAAAAAAAAAACAAAAAAACAACTAACCCACTGAAGATACTGGAGTCCCAAATGCCAGGCATATGCCCAGACCCTAACCCTAACTGTACACAGAAAATAACTCTAACCCTAAACTTAATCCTAACCTTAACCTAAGCCTAATACTAGACATATCACCAGCCAAAAACCAAACACTAAACCCCGCCCCTAATCCACAAAACCTAATCCTAACTCCAGCCCTAACCCTAAACCCTAACCCCTACTCCCAACCCTAACCACTAACTCCAACCCTAAACTCTAACCCCTAACTCTAAAATTAACTCTAACACATCATTTACCCTGTGGTTTTGAGTAGTCCCTGCTGATGTCGGTGTGGACCCGACCAATGCCTCCAGGAGCCTCCAGCGGGCCCTGAGGAAGCCACGCTTCTGTCCTGTGGACATGGCCCTGCACCCTTCACTACGGGTCCTGAAGGGCAATTTCTGTAGGCATGTGGGGGCCTACATCAGCCCCCAGACTCACCCCCGCCTGTCCTGAGGATGCCGGGGCTCCTGCCAGCGTGGACGCGGTCCCACATCCTCCCCAAGCCCTCCCCAGTGCGGGCCGGGCTCCTGTTACAGCAGGTGGGCAAGGCCGACTGCCCACGCGTGCCCTGCTGGGTCCTTGCTGAGCTCGGGCGCCCCCCGCGGGATATTCAGGCACTGCAGGAGGCCGTGCCGGAGGAGCGTCCTCACTCCCAGGGCCATACCGCCTTCTTCCAGGCTCCAGCAGTCCTATAAGCTTTGGAAATGTCTCACTGAAATGGAACACAACATCCCGGCTTCTCCAGAAATACTTACGGACAATGAATCGGAACCCATAGAATATGAAATGAAATGAAATGTGGAAAAACTTTTATAACTTCCACCAAAATTCACTCAACCCTCTTACACTGTGGGTGAGAACGTAAGCTGGTGCAGCCACTCTGGAAAACAATGTGGAGGTTCCTCACGAAGTTACAAATAGAGCTACCCTACGACCCAGCAGTTGCACTGCTGGGAATTTACTCCAAAGATACAGATGCAGTGAAATGCCAGGACACCTGCACCCCAATGTTCACAGCAGCAGTGTCCCCAATAGTCACACTGTGGGAGGAGCCTCAATGTCTTTGGACAGATGATGGATAAAGAAGATGGGAGATAGATAGGAATATTAGCTATCAAAAATAATGAAATCTTGCCATATGCAATGATGTGGTGGATAGAACTAGAGGGTATTATGTTAAGTGAAATGAGTCAATCAGGAAAGAAAATTACCTATGGTTTCACTCATATGTGGAATTAAAGAAGCAAGACAGAAAAGCATCTGAAAACAGAAGAAAAAATAAATAAGATGAAAAAAGAGAGAGGAAAAAGAAACTCTTAATCATAGGAAACAAACTGAGGGTCGTTGGAGGGGAGGAGAGTGGGGGAATGGGGTAACTGGGGGATGGGCATAAAGGTGGGCACAGGATGTCATGAGCACTGGGTGTTATATTCAACTGGTGAATCACTGAATTCTACCTCTGAAACTAATAATACACTATACGTTAACTAATTGGATTTAAATTAAATTAAATTAAAAAAAAAGATCAGTTGACCATATCAGAGGGCATTTCCTTCCAGGCTCTCTCCCTCCAACCTGTCCCTTCCCAGGGGAGGGGGTGGGTTCTGGGTGCAGCAAGAGTCAAAGGGCCAGGGGCTGCTGGGGTTTTGGAAGAGTAATCTGTTCCTTAGGACAGAGTCCATGGGAACAGAAGGGAGGGCAGAGGTGGGGCACAGCCTGTTTCTCTGTAACATCCTAGGCTCAGGGCAGGAGAAGAGCACATCTGGGTGGGGTGGGAAGGAGACTCCCATCTCTTGGGAGTCTGGTCTGTGTGAAATCCGCTTGGGGACAGGCAGTGCTGTCTGCAGTGATACCCCTAATAAATTTTTTTTTTAAGATTTTGTTTATTTATTCATGAGAGACACACAGAGAGGCAGAGGGAGAAGCAGACTCCATGCAGGAGCCCGATGCAGGACTTGACCCCAGGACTCCAGGATCATGCCCCGGGCTGAAGGCAGGCACCAAACTGCTAAACCACCCAGGGATCCTACCCCTAATAAATTGAACCTTTTAACTCCCCCCCCCAAAAAAAAGTCTCTTCATCAGCTTATGCCAGAACCACACTGTTGTGGGTTTGTTTTTTTTACGTAGGTTCCATGCCTTATCCGTAGCCAAGCACAGGGCTTGAACTCATAACCCCGAGATCAAGACCTGAGGTGAGATCAAGTGTCAGATACTTAACCGACTGAGCCAGCCAGATGCCCTAGAACCATACTGTTTTAATTTTGTAGTTCTGTGACATAGTTTGAAATAGGGAAGTCCTGAGTCCAGCTCTGTTCTGTTTCTTCACTACTGATTTGCTGTCCAGGGTCATTTGTGGGGGCAGAAAAATGTTAAGGTTGTTATTTCTATTTTTAAAATATTCCATCATGATTTTGATAGGAATTACATTGAAACTGAGGGTCAGGTCACTTCAGGTACTATCGACATTTTAACAATATGAAGGCCCCCACCCCATGAACCCAGGATGTCTTCCCAGTCTTGTAGTTTTCAGTGTACAAGTCTTTCACTTTCTTGGTTTGGGCTAATTATTTTGTTCTTTTTGATGCTACTGAGAATGGAGTCATTTTCTTAATTTCCTTTCTGATTGTTCATTGTTGGTACACAGAAAGGCTACTGATCTTTGTTTGTTTGTTTTTTATTTTTATTTTTTATTTATGATAGTCACACAGAGAGAGAGAGAGAGGCAGAGACACAGGCAGAGGGAGAAGCAGGCTCCATGCACTGGGAGCCCGACGTGGGATTCGATCCCGGGTCTCCAGGATCATGCCCTGGGCCAAAGGCAGGCGCCAAACCGCTGCGCCACCCAGGGATCCGCTACTGATCTTTGTATGTTCATTTTGTGTCCCACAACTTTACTGAATTCACTCATTAGTTCTAACAGTTTTTGGTGGAGTCTCTAGAGTTTCCTGTTTCTAGTACCATGTCTTCAGCAAAAGGGACAGTTCGACTTCCCATTACAGGTGTGGATGCCTTTTCTTTTTCCTGTCTGTTTACTACAGTCGGACTTCCAGTGCTAAGAGGGACTTCCTTTCTTGTTCCTGCTCTTAGGGGTGATGATTTCAGGTTTTTTATCATTGAGGATGATGTCAGCTACGGGTCTTCCCACACCGCCTTTATTCTGTTGATGGACGTTTCCTCAAAACCCATTATGCGGGCAGCCTGGGTGGCTTAGCGGTTCAGTGCCTGCCTTTGGGCCAGGGTGTGATCCTGGAGACCTGGGATTGAGTCCCACATTGGGGTCCCTGCATGGAGCTTGCTTCTCCCTCTGCCTGTGTTTCTATCATGAATAAATAAATAAAATGTTGTGTTAAAAAAAAAAAAAAAAAAAAGAGGGCACCCCCGGTGGCGCAGCGGTTTAGCGCCGCCTGCAGCCCGGGGTCTGATCCTGGAGACCCAGGATCGAGTCCCACGTCGGGCTCCCTGCATGGAGCCCGCTTCTCCCTCTGCCTGTGTCTCTGCCTCTCAGTCTCTCTCTCTCTCTGAATAAAAAAAAAAAAAAAAAAAAAAAAGACCGGGGGATCCCTGGGTGGCTCAGCGGTTTAGCATCTGCCTTTGGCCCAGGGCGCGATCCTGGAGTCCCGGGATCGAGTCCCAGTCAGGCTCCTGGCATGGAGCCTGCTTCTCCCTCCCCCTGTGTCTCTGCCTCTCTCTCTCTCTCTCTCTCTCTCTCTATGTCTATCATAAATAAATAAATCTTAAAAAAAATAAAAAAAGACCCACTATGATTTTTATGTTGTATTTTGTCAAATGCTTTTTCTGCAACTATTGAGATGATTGTATGGTTTTTGTCCCTTTTCTCATTAATGTGATGGATCATGTTGACTGATTGCCAGAGGGGAAGTGGGTGGAAGATGGGCAAAATAGATGAAGAATAGTAAGAGCTGTAAGCGTCTGGTTCTAAAAAAAATAAGTCACAGAAATTTAAAAAGTACAGCCTAGGAAATAGAGTCAGTACTATTGTAACAACTTTGTATGGGGACAGATGGTGATGACACTTCTCATGGGGAGAGCTGAGTAATGTACAGAATTGTCGAACACTAATTTGTAGCCATGAAATTAATGTAACATTGTGTGTCGGCTATACTTCAATAAATATTAAAGAATAGGGATTTCTTTTTTTTTTAAGATTTTATTTATTTATTCATGAGAGACAGAGAGAGAGAGAGAGAGAGAGAGAGGCAGAGACACAGGCAGAGGGAGAAGCAGGCTCCCTATAGGGAGCCCAACGTGGGACTCGATCCCAGGTCTCCAGGATCAGGCCCTGGGCCGAAGGCAGCACTAAACCGCTGAGCCACCGGGCTGCCCCAGAATAGGGGTTTCTGATAGAAATCACGGTGGGTTCCTGAAAGGCAATTACACAGCCATTACAGATATGAAGCCACCTTTGTAGAGATGATAAAGATTTCTCAAATGTCTTCAATGTTAGTTTTTAAAATATTTATTTGAGAATGCATACAGCGGGGAGGGGCAGAGGGAGAGGGAGAATCTGAAGCAGATTCCTCACCTACCCCGGGCCCAAGCCCCACGTGAGGCTCCATACCACAACCTTGAGATCCTGACCTGAGCCAGAATGAAGAGTCAACATTTAACCAACTGAACCACCCACGAGCCCCTCAAATGTTCTTAAGTGCAAAACCCATGCTGTGAACCCTGGAGTGCTGGAGGACATCTGCAACCCTCAGTCTGCGTAGAAGGGCCGGAGGCCTGGAGGGCCTAAGGATGGGAACTAAGGGGATCCCTGGGTGGCGCAGCGGTTTGGCGCCTGCCTTTGGCCCAGGGCGCGATCCTGGAGACCCGGGATCGAATCCCACGTCGGGCTCCCAGTGCATGGAGCCTGCTTCTCCCTCTGCCTGTGTCTCTGCCTCTCTCTCTCTCTGTGACTATAATAAATAAATAAATAATTAAAAAAAAAAAAAAAAGGATGGGAACTAAGGATGTGGGAGGATGCCTGCATCCACACCGCCCCCCCCCCCCGTGGTGACAGGACCCACCCCCGGGACGCTTGGCCATCAGGGTGAAGGGCTAAGTGCTGATTGGACCCAGCCTGCCTACAGTGATGATGTGGGACCCTTGTGGGCAGAACTGTGGTGCCCCATGGTTCCACCGCTGCCTGGCACTCACTCTGCGTCTGCAGGCAGTTGGAGGCACTGGTGCTCCGGATCTGGCTCACAGTAACCAAACTATTCCACTCTCCCCAGTACCCCGGTGCATAAAGAGAAGGTTTATGCACAGCGACAGTGGGGCTGTTCTCGGGCCACTGTGGGGCCTGTGGAGCTGGGTGGGGGCACTGGTCTCCCAGGCTGGGGTCGAGAACACCCTGACCCCCATGCGATGACCATGAGGCAGCCCCTGTAGCCCTTCCACAGCTCCATGGGGTAAGGGCGGCCGCCTTGCTGCCCCAGTCCAGGGAAGGAGGCTGCAGTCAGAGCTTGGGCAGGTCACCTGGGACCCCCCACTCCCCTGTAAGCTCTGTGCTGTGTAGGGGAGACCCAAGCCATGACCTTTCCAGCATGTCCTAGACCCATGGACCCGGACATGTGATAACAACCCCCGCCCCGCCCTGTGGTCTGGGGTGGGCAGTCAGGGCTCTCTGGGTCCTCTTGGCCCATGAGCAGGCTTGCTTTTCATGAACTGCTATGTGGAGTTCCTCGTGCTCCCCCCAGGACTCCCCCGTCAGGCTATGTGCACATAATTGCATTCAGGGTGAGTAGTTTGGACACACTCTTGCTGGCATAAGTTTTTAATTTTGATGAAGTCCAGTTCGTTGCTGTTTCCCTTTGGTTGTTGTGCTTGTGAAATCTAAGAGAAACCTTCGATCCCCCCCCCAAGCCTGCAGGAATACTTGCTGGCTGGCCCATTTACCACCATCTCGATGCTGGCCCCGGGCTGGGAGATGTCACCCTAAGCATCAGGTCAGCAGTTCCCCAGAGGCTCCGGGGACCCCCGTGTGCTCCTGATAATGGGGTGGGGGAGCTCAGTCATCTCAGCATGACGGCATGTCCTGGGACAGTGGCTGGGAAGGTGGACTGTAGGTGGACGAGTGACAGTGAGTGAGTGCTTATGTGTGATCCTCCAGCCCAGTATGTCCTCCTTGGAGCTATGGGGTTGTCTCCACGCTCTGTTCAGATAGGGATCTGCCCACAGGGAGCACACAGATGCATGTGTCCTCTGAAGGTTTTCATGCGGTGTCATTCTTGGGTGTGTTTGGTTTGCAGCATCATGCAAGAGGACCTGGAGACCCTGCTGGCCTTGGAAAGGGCTGATATCATAGCTCAATACCATCAGGTGAGTCCCAGACAGGTACCACAGATGCTAGAGCACTTGCTAGAGGTGGAGACCATACCTGCAAGAGCAGGTGAGGTCCAGGTGGGAATCAGAGCCAAGGATGAGCCAGGTCAGCCCAGACAAGGACCATAGTCACCAGGAACAAGTGAGTCCCTGGGGACGGTCCCGGGCATCAGTAGCAAGTGAGGGTCCATCCTGGATCATAGTCATCTGTAGCAGATGAACCCAGGTGGGGACCATAGTCACCAGGTCAGGTCAGGCCCAGGTGGGGATCATTGCTGGTAGAAGCAGGTGAGGCTGTCAAGCTGCCTCCACTGGGCAGACAGGCCCTTCCTTTCATGCCCGGCCAATCTCAGAGGGTCCTGGGCTCCCTCAGGATTCAGGGGAGAGAGGAGCCATTCTGCTCCCTTCTGTCCCCTTGTCCCTGGCTCTGATCAGTCTCCACCACAGGCCCCCCTCTGTTTCAGGCATGCCAAGCAGGTCTCCACGAGACCTGTCACTGTGAAAGGTCATGGATTATCAGGCCTTTCTGCAGTGAGTCCCCTGGACACCGCTTCATCCATCTCAAGGGGGGTTTGCATTTGCAAGAACGCCTCTCTGGAGGCTGACCCATCCCCCCAGGTCAGGACCTCATCCCCCGGAGCCTCTGAGGGCCATGTCTGTGCTGGGCTGGAGCTGAGAGACCCAGGAGGCAAACCCGGGAAGTGGGCAGGAAGGGAGCTGGGCCTGGGGACAGGCTCCTGGGCACTCAGAAGAGTGGCCTCCACGCCTGCTTCAGGCAGGGCCAGGTGTCTGCCTCTTGCATCCAGGGGAGAGGGAGGGTGTCCAGTCCCTTCAGCAGGGGCTCCTGAGGGTGAGGGGCTCTGGGATGGTGGCGTGCTTTCTGTAGGAGGACGGTCTGGCCTGGGGCGAGTCTGCAGGGGTGCTCCTCCCTCACACCCCCCCAGGCCAGGGCCTCCACAGTCCCAAAGGCTTCTGCGGGGCTTCAGGTAGATGCCAGGGACAAGGCAAGGTCAGGGAGGGAGGGTTGGCAGCAGAGGGAGGGGCCGACCAGCTTGGGCAGGAGGAGGGAATAGGAGGAGGAGGCTGCCCTGGGGCAGGAACTGGGACAGGCCAGTGGCCTTGGTTGGAGGAGAGGAGGCTGCTGGTTTGATGGTCCGATGAGAACCTCGTGGATGCTGGAGACTCCATGTGGGGCCAACAGGGCTGCTCATGATCCCCTTAGCCCTGCTCACTGCCCAGTGGCTGCTTGGATGGGTCAGGAGTGGGTCGTGCTCAGGGGCTCTGACAGGACAAGAGGTAAAATGGGCCAGAGTGGCAGAGGTGACAGCAAGAGGGGTGGAGTCAGGGTACAGCAGGGGGAGGATGCTGGGCAGTCAGGCCCTGGGAAGGTGGGGGGTCTCAGCCGGACGATCACAGGGGCACCCAGGCTGCGCTGACAGCTCTCGGGCTGGTCCATCTCAGGACAGGGGCAGGTCACCTCCTGGGGGTGCCGAGGGGCCCCTGCCCAGCCCATCACCAGTCACAATCCTTCTCAGACCCCCCAGAAATCTGCCCCTGCCTGACCACAGGCAGCTGGCAGCCCCTGCCCTCCCTGGCGGGAGCCCTCCCCATCCAAGTCCCCTGGGCCCAGACATATGGGCTGTGGGGCTGGGGCCTGGGCCTCAGGGCTCTGTGTCTCTTGCCTTACAGGGAGAAGGAGCTGCCTGGCCCCAGCCCCCATGAGGCCAAGGTGAGAGCCCCTCCTGGGCACCAGGTAGGACATGGGCGGTGGGCTGGGGGCCAGCTGTCTGCAGACCCGGCCCCCCAGGATGTCCCCAAGGGTGTCTACCCAAATCCCCCATCCCAGCACTGCATGGGCTGCTGGGAATGCAGCCCAGACCCAGAGCCATGGTCAGCGGGAGCAGCCCTGTGCCTTTCTGGCTCCTCTGAGTCCCTGCAGGGCGACTGGACGCGGCACCGAGCACCCACCTCCCACAGCTGGAGGCTCATCTACTGCCCCCACTTGTCCTTTTCCAGAAACATCGCCAGGAGACCTGACAAGTGGTTAACAATGCTCAGGAAATGAGGCCACTACCACCACAGTGAGAAGGTGGGGCGCTGGGTGCCCCCGAGGGCACTGTGTCCACTGGAGAGTCCCCCGCCTGGGGAGAGTCTGCTGCTGGAGCCGAAGCCTCCCCAGGCCCAAGGATGGCAGTGGAAGGAGTGTCAGGTCAGGGCCACCGCCCCTGCTCCTTGTGGGTGATGGGGCCCAGTTCTAGGGAGACCCAGCCTCTCCAGAGACACCGTGGAGCTGAAGCCGGAATCTTCTAGATACCTCTTGCTCCCTGAGCTCCAAGGGGCCACCCTGGGCCCATCTCACCAGCATTGCCTTCCCTCCTACAGCTGCATCACTGGGTCTATAAGGGGGTTCCACCTCAGGTGTGGAGACAGGTGTGGTTGCATTTGCTGGAGATTGAGAAGGTTAAAGCCAGGAACCCAGGGAAATACCAAGTAGGGCCCTTCCACTCCCGGCAGACACATGGCCCACAGGGAAGGCCTGGACAGGAGCAGAGGGGAACCTGGGGGGAGGGGGGAGGTCAGCTGCCTGGGGACCCAGGGTGGCCCCAGCATCTCCTGGTGCCTCTCTGACCCAAGTGCCCCGCCCACCTCTCTGCTGCCCCCACCTCAGTCCCACTGTCCCTGGAGCAGAGTAGGCCCAGGTCCAGAAAGGGACAGGGTTGCAGGGCTCTGAGCTCCTCCTGGGCAGGGTCAGCATCGGGGTGATGGGAGCTGGCCCTCTGGACAGGCCTGGAGCCCTGAGTGGGGCCAAGCAGGTGGGCTGGGGCCAGATTCCTGCTGGACAAAGCAGGATGAGCGCTTAGGGTGGGGATGGGAAGGGGAAGACAGCCAGCTGTGCTGTGCCTCACCTGGCAGGGGAGGCAGTATCTAGGACTCAGGAGGGCACCTGGAGCAGAGGCCCCCCGATGTCTCCCCAGGTGCCCTGAGAGCAGGTTTCAGGGAGCAGCCTCCCCAGAGGCAAGCTCAGGGCACAGCCTGGGGCTTAGTCCTGGACAGGCCCTGTGCTGGGGTTGGGGAGGAGCCTCGGGTGGACACCTGGGAAACCCTCCCCACCCAGGGATGACTCTCATGTCCTCTCCCCACCCGGGCTGGCCCCCCCATGTCCCCTCCCACCCAGGGCTGAACCCCCCTGTCCCCTCCCCACCCGGGCTGACCCTGAGTTCCCTCCCTGCCCACGACAGCTGAGCACAGGCCCTCAGGCAGGCCCCATGGGCACAGCGGGCACTCGTCCCCTGGCTTCACAGGGGAAGGAAAGAGGTTTCTGTAGGACACACTCACATGGTGGCCTGCAGTGCCCCCTGCTTAGGACAGCAGTTGGTGACAGTCTGGGTTCTGTGTCCCTGATGCCGCTCCTCCTCCCCCAGTTCTCCCCACAGGAAATGAAGGAGGAGGCCCAAGCCTCCTCCCGGGACATCAAACAGATAAATCTAGACATCAACAGAACCTTCCGCAACACGTCACATTCTGGGACCGCTATGGGGTCGAGTGAGGCTGCTGGGCAAGCAGGGTTCCGGAGGCCCCAGGGGAGGACTGGGGGCTTCTGGGTAGGGAACATGGAGTCTCTGAGGCCGGGGGAACGACGGCAGCAAACAAAACACTGCCCTATGGTAAAGTGCTCCGGATGACCCACGTGCCCCCATCCCCTGGGGTCTCAGGGATAGGAAGGCCACCAGGACGGGGCCTCCAGGTGTCACTGTGTGAGCTGAACCCCGAGGGGCTGTGGAGCTCCATGAAGAGCAGGGGGCAAGGGTGGGGGCCATGGGGGGGCAGTAAGGGGACCTGGGGCCAGGGCTGCGGCTGGACCAGGACACACATGGACCAATGAGGGTTGGACAGGTCAGGGTGAGACCCACTCTCAGTGTTTCTATGTATTTCTGAATTTTGTGCATTTTAGACAATTTACACTGTTTGTAAACACACATAATATGATGACCCCCCAGATGCCACCCCCAGTCCAGCCAGGGTCCTGTACTGACCACACGTGTCCCCAGGGCAAGTGTGTCACAGCAAACCCCCAACCTGGGGTCGACTTTATCTGTAGACGTCTCCGTATACGTCTTAGAGAATGGGGATGCCCTGTGTCTGCATGCCCCCCATGCCATTCCCCCCTACACCATCCCCCTCATTCCCCAGAGAATCAGCCCCCACTGAGGTGCCCTGAAGACCGCAGGGCCTGTATGACTGGTGTCTGCACCTTGCCGGCCTCACTGGCTGGGGGGCTGGACTGAGCAGAGTACCCTGCTGTCCCCCCTCCTAGGCAGCAAGCCCTGTTCCACATGCTGTTGGCCTATTCCGTGTACAACACCGTGAGTGTCCCTGCCCCTGGACCTCCTGCCCTGCGGGTGTCCTTGTCCTGAGTATTGGTGACCAACAAGACTCATAGTTAGGACCCCAGCTCCCACTGTCCCAAAATGCAAGGGAGGATCTCTCTCTTCCACGACCCAGGTAGGGGGCTGGGGTGCAGACCTCCCTGTGGAAGGGAGGGCGCCTGAATACCCAAGTGCTGGGGCTGCCCAGGGCTCTCGCATGCACCGCTGCTGTCCTAAACTTGGGTCTGGACCCTGACGAGATGGGACTACTAATCAGAATGTTGTGCCCAAGATTGTGAATCCGAGAAACCACCAAGGAGCCGACACCGAGGAGCAAGTACACAAGGGTTTATTTACAAGCTCAAGCATGGATCCAAGTATACTCCACACAGCAGAGCAGGGTCTTGGACCCAGAAGTGGGTTACAACTGGGTTTTTTTATGGGCTGGTCTAGGAAATTTTCAGAAGGGGTGGAGGAATTTTTTCCATTCCAATATGGGGGACAGGGTGGGGGAGTTTCTTAAGATGTGATATGGGATTCCCTGCCGAGGACATTCTGCAGTTTTTCCTGTAAAGTTCAGCTCTTATTCACAGGGGCCTAAGATGGCTGTACTTGTGTTAATGCTAAACTTGAGGTGGAATGGCCTTAATTTTCTTGGCTTCCACAAGAACCCTGGGCGGGAGGAAGGCTCCCATTCCCCCGAAGTGCACGAGGTCGTGGCTGACCAGGAGGCCGCTCTCCTTCCTGGCGCATTTCAGAAGGGTCTCCCAAGGAACACCAGCTCAGACGCTCAACGACTCCGTGGCAGGGTCTTGTCTTGGCCCTGCTCCCCTCGTGGGACCCCCCAGGGGCCACAGTCAGGCCCCCGACTGCCCTCATGGTGGGGTCTCCAGACCTGGCGGGTCTCCTGCAGCCTGGCACACCTCCTGGTCTGAGGATGGGGGACCTGGCATGGTAGCTGCAGGGTTTGATAGTGGGGCTGCATGGTGCTGGCACCTGAGCTGGTCTGGGTGGCCCCGCACCCTGCTCTCCTCACCCTCTGGGAGCACCCTCTGGGAGCCTGGGCTGTGAGGGAGCTGTGGGAGCCTGACGCCCACGTGGGGAGGGCTCAGATGGGGCCTCAGGTGTGGACACCCTCCTTGGGGCTCTGGCTTTTGCAGGAGGTGGGCTAAGGTTGGCAGGTGCCAGGGTATAAGCCAGATTGTGGCCATCCTGCTGATGTTCCTGAGTGAGGAGGATGCCTTCTGGGCGCTGGCCCAGCTGATGACCGATGAGAGGCACACCATGCACAGTAGGGGCTGGATGGGCCGCTGGACGGGATTGGAGCTCAGGAGAGCCTCCCTACAGGGTTGTTGTAGCCGTGGGACAGGCAGGGACCCCCACCCAGCCCGCCTCCCCACTGGCAAGGGCACTGGCTCCCCAGGTGGCCCTTGGGGTCCTGGAGCCACAGCCACTGGCCCCACCATTGCAGACCAGTCTTGCATGCCCGTTGCTCCCTCAGCCTCCCGGCTGGCTGCCTTTTCACCCCCCAGACCCCCTTGCCAACCCACAGCCAGACAAAGCCCAGGTGGCAGTATCTCCCCCACTCCCGGGCCTCCAGCCTGACTCCCAAGCTCCAGAGAGGGCCGTGCACATTCATCACTCTCCCCGGTGGCCTGCACCTAATGCCCCTGAGTGCTGGGGATCTGCCTGCCCCTGCAGTGGCCACTGCAGGAAAGAGGGTGCTGGGTCAGATGGGCCTGGTCCTTAGCCCAGGGCACCTACCCTGCGGGGTCTCTGCGAGGATGAGGGTTCCTGGGCCCTGCCACCCCTGCCCTGGAATGCAGTCTTGCTCTCTGGGAAGAGTGGGTCTAGTCAGGGCTCAGAGGGCTGTGGGCACATGGAGGTCAGGGCATGGGGGAGGAGGCCCCTGACAGGATACCCCACCCCCTGCCTGGTGCAGGAGGAGGGCCTGATCGTAGGGGACCTTCATTCTAGGGTTCCCCAAACTGCTGAGGTTCGAGGCCCATCACGAACATGTTCTAGACAGAGCTCTTCCCAAGCTGAAGAAGCACATGGCAAATAGAAGCTCCCCAGAGGCTCCATCCCTGAGGCCGGGGGGCAGAAGGGGGCCAGCACAGCCCTTCTGAGCTGCCCAGAGTTTGGGGTCACGTTCCTCCTCCTGGGGGCCCGTGGGTCAGGACCAGTACAGACTTTACTGCAACTCAGCCTGTGCCCCGTGGGCCAGGACGTGGCTGAGAGAGAGTGACAGCTGGGGAGCTGGTGGCCTCAGGTCACGATGGTCTGTGCAAAGCACCCTGGGAGGTCTGTGCTCCTCTGCCCAGGGGGCCCGGGCTGGCCAGGCTCCGGGGGCGCTTCCTCCCTTCCTCAGGGGTGCCTGTGCTCCTGGGGCACAGAGGGCCAGCGGGGCTATCAGCGTAGCCCTGGAGGGGATGTCAGGACAGCAAGAATTGCAGCTCACACAGCCTGGGCCACCCTCGCTGGGCGGGCTCAGCTTGTGCACCTTGTGCTGCTGCATCTCTCCCACCAGCATGTGGAAGGCATCCTCCATGCTCTAGCAGGTAGGGGCTGGGTGAGGGTGGGGCTCAGCCCGGGGGCCAGGCAGCTCAGGGGACCAAGGGACCCCAACCCCCAACCCACCCCCACTCCCACAACAGGCAGCCCCAGGGCTCCCCCATTTGGCAGCTTTTTCCCTAGGAGCTTCCCCAGAGGGTGGCCCTGAGGTCTGGCTCCCACCTGGAAAGACATGGAGGAGAAGAGAAGCAGTCAGCGCTCAGCTGGGACCCACTGCCAGATACGGGAATGTGGCCAAGCTGGACCTTCAAACTCAGCTGACCCTCCAGTGGAAAGTCACTACACGAGTGAGCCCAGGGTCGACCAGGAGAACCCAACTAGCCACCAAACACCAGCACCAGAAATGATGTTGTTTCAAGCCATTTCGGTGTTAGGATGACACAGCCCAAGGATCAGATAGCTGCACGGCAATAGATACACACACACCCCAAGACGAACAAAAGTCAGAATCCCACTCAATGTTGTCAAACAGCAGCAGAATGGTTACATACACGATGCTCTAGTCACATGATAGAACAGATTGAGATGCTAGAAATCACAACTGCTGAGAGGTGTTGGAGGCATGTGCTTGCTGGGTTCAGACAACAAGCGAGGAGAGATAGGAAACATCTTACAGAGGGTGGGCTCTCTTAGGAAAGGACATCAGATCCCTTCGAAGTCTACAGATGGTGAAATCTATCCTTCTCTCTTTTGTCTTCTGTTTTTCCCCCTACTTTGTTCTTCATAATTATATTTCGGCCTCCACCCTTCATCCAAGCCAATGACCATACAGGCTTTTTTTTATGACATTGGGTCCTAAAGGAGGCAGAGCTTTGGCTACCGGGTTCAGGAATGGTTATTGCCTAGGTTTATGCTGATCCACCTAACTGATGCCTTCACAGCTCTCCTCTCCTTGCAGAACAAGGGGAAACACAGGTCTTACAATGAAGGAAGCCCATTCCTACTCGGGTGGGACCATCCCTTGCGGAGGATGTCATCTGGGCAAAGTAGTGAAAGCGAGGGCAATCAAAAATATGTCACAGGTTGGACACAATCTGGTTTGAGTTTTTCCCTGAAGCAAGCACTTACCTTCGATGTCATGCTTTATTTGTTCATCCATTTATTATTTTTTAAATATTTTATTTTTTATGTCATCTCTATACCCAACATGGAGTTCAAACTCACAATCCTGAGATCAAGATCCACCGACTGAGCCAGCCACGCATCTCAGTGCCATGCTTTATATCTCTTTGCTTGCTTGCCTATCTCTGCATCCAACTGGAACATTGAGTCCATGACAGGGGTGTGTTAGCTACCTCCATATCCTAGAACGTTCTTGCTATATCCCAATACTAGAATGACGTTTGCCATTGAATAGCACTTTAAATAAATCATCAGTAAAATGAATACTGGTAAAGGAAATTGTCAACTTTTCATGTGTGTGGTTCTTACTCCCTGGGCTCCCAGGGAAGCTATGCTTTCTTCAACATTTATCAAGGTCCAAATAACTCCACCGAACCTCAAAGTGTGGGCTCAATTTCTGTCCTGACACATGCTGCATGTCTGGTTCAATTAATAGGTATCAATCAATCAAAGGGAGCCTGGCTGGCTCAATGTGGTTGGTAAGATCATGTGACTCTTGATCTTGAGGTAGTAAGTTCAAGCCCCACGTTGGTGTAGAGATTACAGAAAAATAATGTCTTTTTAAAAAAATCAATCAATATGTCAACCACTAAAAAAAGAGCCTTCCAAACATAAAGATGAGAAAATGAAAGAGAAAACCTTCCTGGTTCTCATAAGATGAAAGTCCTACAGTCTTGCACATATTAGAAACAGGAAATAAACTCTGTAACATTCTTCATCAGATGACTTGTGCCACTTTATGGAAAAAAACAAAATCAAAGCCATATTAATGTTAAGATACCACAGGAAACTCTGGCAGGCTCCAGGTGAACTAGATGAGAGCTGATACTTGCCCATGCAACCTGTGTGGGAAACATTACAGGATAATAACCAGGGTCTCAGATGGCCATGTGCAGTTCTTTAAACATATCTAAGTTCTCTTGCATATACAATGAGAAAAAGCCAGCTAGGAGACTAAGTGCCCAGAAATGAGGAAGCCCTTTGGTTCCATCAGTGAAGCCCCCACTTTGGGGGAGGAACCAACACTCTCAGAAACACTCAGGCCTCATTTCCTTTGTCTGTTGCTGCAGCTTTGGTATCTTTGCCTGAAACCGGCTGTGTACTACCTGGAAATGGGAAACAACTGATCGTGGTAATGCTATCTTGTGATTGGATTTGTTTTAATAAAAGTATATTTTGATATTATATAAATCTCAGACATCCATCAACATTAGGCTAATTGTGTTTCTGAAAGCTTTCTTGAAGGATCAGTGACACTGGAACCAATATATTGGCAGCTCTAAGGTGAGTCTGATGACTCTTTTCATCCAACTGCTTAGTACTGAAGAAGCATAGTTATATAGACATCAAAGAACAAGCATTTCAGTTCTATTATTCAAATGTTTAAGCAATAATACATTTTTAATTCTAAGACTTTTAAAATCTGAATATTGGGTTTGAGTGTAGAGTGTATGATGTGTAAAAGAAATAGGTAAAAAATTGGTATAAAATAAGTGTTCATAAAATGTGAATAGAGGATGTATTTCACACTATTTCATACCTCCTTTGATTTCCTATAAGGATGTATTCACTGGTGTCCACACACACACACACACACACATCGATGCACAAAAAAATTTTTCATAAAATTAATTATAAAGGTATCTGAGAAGGTCTAAATGTGCAAGAACAGAGTACATCCCCTGACTCACACCTGCTTGTAGGAGCACATAAAAACAAACCATGGTTCAGTCTTATGCACACACACACACAGATACAGATATACTTGTCTGAAATAACTTGCTGACAAATTTTTAAATGTGCCTCACAAAGGAAGCACTGACCAAAGTGAAGGAGGGCACAAATAAAATGCTAATTCATGCAAGGAAAACACCAATATCATAATGCACCATTAGAATAAAATAATGATATATTTTAACATTATCTTATCAGGTAAGGACTAAGAAGGCAGTTGAGAAAAGATAAAACCCTGGTGAGAGGAACTTGTACAAATGTTTTACTGCTTTATAGGATTATGTGTGTGTAATTATATATATAATATACATATATATATATGAATGCTTAATGGCTACCTATCTAACAGATATAAAAATAAAAATCTTTTTAAGTTGAAAAATATGAGGCAAAGGAGATGTCCACTAAACGAGAAGAAAGAATGCAGTTGTCTCCCTATGTTATGGTTGCTTCCAGTGCCTTGTTGGACAGCACAGTTGAAGGGAACTACAATACTCATGTCATAGTCCACCACCTTTTTTTTTTTCTCATTACATTCAGGAAAATTATGAGCCTTTAGTAGCACTGGGTATGAGAAAGATTAGATGGAAAATTGCATTTTCCCGTCTTGTCTAAGGAGTGAGCTCTGCTGATCTGGGTCACTTTATTCCCTTCCTCCCCCTATTATCAGCACCCACCCCCTTCAATCTGTGTGCACCACCACACAATGCAGTCTTCCCAGAGAAAGGATATGTTTTGACTAAGATTAAATGAGAAATTTCATTTCATTTCCTTCTTGCCACATTTAAAGAATTGTGTGATTACAATGAGATACCACCTCATACCAGTCAGTATGGCTAAAATGCATATCTGAGGAAACAACAGATGTTGGTGAGGGTGTGGAGAAAAGGGAACATTTTTGTACTGTGAATGGGAATGCAAGCTGGTGCAGCCACTGTGGAGGTTCCTCAAAAAGTTAAAAATAGAGCTACCCTATGACTCAGCAATTGCACTACTGGGTATTTAGCCAAAGGATACAAACCTAATGATTCAAAGGGGCATCTGCACCCCAATGTTTTTAGCAGCTATGTCCACAATAGCCAAACTATGGAAAGAGCCCAGATGTCCATCAACGAATGGATAAAGAGTGGTATATATATTTATATATATTATTACTCAGACACTAAAAAGAATGAAATCTTGTCATTTGCAATGACATGGATGGAACTAGAGGGTACTATGCTAAGTGAAATAAGTTAGTTAGAGAAAGACAAATACCATAGGATTTCACTCATGTGGAATTTAAGAAACAAAACAGATGAACATAGTGGAAGGGAAGGAAAAATAAAATAAGATAAAAACAGTGAGGGAGAGAAACCGTAAGAGACTCTTAATCATAGGAAACAAACTGAGGGTTGCTGGAGGAGAGGGGGGTAGGGGATGGGGTAACTGGGTGATGGACATTAAGGAAGGTACACAATGGGATGAGGACTAGGTGTTACATGCAGCTGATGAATCACTGAATTCTACCCCTGAAACTAATAATACACTACATGTTAACTAAATTGGATTTATTTTTTTAAATTTTTATTTATTTATGATAGACACACACACACACACACAGAGAGAGATAGGCAGAGACATAGACAGAGAGAGAAGCAGGCTCCATGCACCGGGAGCCTGACGTGGGATTCGATCCTGGGTCTCCAGGATCGTGCCCTGGGCCAAAGGCAGGCGCTAAACCACTGCGCCACCCAGGGATCCCCTAAATTGGATTTAAATTAAAATTTGGGGCAGCCCAGGTGGCTCAGCAGTTTAGTGCCACCTTCAGCCCAGGGCCTGATCCTGGAGAACTGGGATTGAGTCCACATCAGGCTCCCTGCATGGAGCCTGCTTTTCCCTCTGCCTGTGTCTCTGCCTCTCTCTCTCATGAATAAATAAATAAAACCTTAAAAATAAATAAATAAATACATTTTAAATGAGTGCACAAATACCTCTTGTATACCCTGATTTTAATTATTTTGGTTATATACCCAGATGTGGAATTGCTAGATCATGTGGTGATTCTATTTTTAATTTTTTATGAAAAATAGAATCAGTCCACAATGGCTGTGCCAGTTTTCATAACCTCCAAAAAGGTAGTTTCCAGTGTCTCCACATTCTCACCAACACTTTTTTATCTTCTGGGATTTTGTGCTTAACCTTTTTATTATTTTGTGTTAATAAATAAATAAGTAATTTATTTATTCATGAGAGACACACAGAGAGAGGCAGAGACACAGGCAGAGGGAGAAGCAGGCTCCATGCACCTGGAGCCCGACGTGGGATTTGATCCAGAGTCTCCAGGATCGCGCCCCGAGCCAAAGGCAGGCGCCAAACCGCTGCACCACCCAGGGATCCCCCAACTCTGCTCTTAATCAAGGCTTTCTTTATCTGTTTTCACACAACTACAACAGAAATAAGAGAAACAGAAAAAAAGTATAAAAGTATTGGAGAGAACGTGGAGAAATTGGAACCCTCTTGCATTGCTGGTGGAAATGTAAAATGGTGTAGCCAGTGTGGAAAACAGTTCAGAGGTATCTCAGAAAGTTAAACAGAGGACAGCCCCAGTGGCTCAGTGGTTTAGTGCCGCCTTCAGCCCAGGGCGTGATCCTGGAGCCACAGGATCAAGTCCCACATCGGGCTCCCTGCATGGAGCCTGCTTCTCCCTCTGGCTGTGTCTCTGCCTCTCTCTCTCTATGGCTCTCATGAATAAATAAAAAAATCTTAAAAAAAAAAAGAAAGTCAGGGATCCCTGGGTGGCGCAGCGGTTTGGCGCCTGCCTTTGGCCCAGGGCGCAATCCCGGAGACCGTGGATCGAATCCCACATCGGGCTCCCGGTGCATGGAGCCTGCTTCTCCCTCTGCCTGTGTCTCTGCCTCTCTCTCTCTCTCTCTCTCTCTGTGACTATCATAAATAAATAAATATTTTTTAAAAATAAAAAAAATAAGAAAGTTAAACAGAATTATGAACCAGCAATTATACTCCTAGGTATATATCTAGAAGAACTGAAAATGGAATTAAAAAAAAAACCTTGTATACAACTGTTCATGGTAGGGCACCTGAGTGGCTCAGTGGTTGAGCATCTGCCTTTGGCTCAGGTTGTGATCCTGGGGTCGCGGAATCAAATCCCACATTGGGTTCTTTGCACTGAGCCTGCTTCTCCCTCTGCCTATGACTCTACCTCTCTCTGTGTGTTTGACATGAATAAAAAAAAAAAAAAAAAACTAGGACAAATGTTCATGAGAGCTATTAATGACATTCAAAAGGTAGAAAGAGCCCAAACACCTGTCACACGATGCACAAATAAACAAACGTGGTATATAAATACAATAGAATGCTATTTAGTTTTTTTTAAGATTTTATTTATTTATTCATGAGACACATACGCGCGCGCACACACACACACACACAGAGGCAGAGACACAGGCAGAAGGAGAAGCAGGCTCCATGCAGGGAGTCCTATGAGGGACTCGATCCTGGGACTCCAGGTTCACGCCCTGGGCCTAAGGCAGGCGCCAAACAACTGAGCCACCCAGGGATCCCTAGTTTTTTTAAAAAAAGAAAATTCTGCAATATGTTATGGCATGGATTAAACTTGAAAACATTGTGCTAAGTGAAATAAGCCATATACACACATACACATATATACACCACTACATAATTCTACCTTATGAGATTCCTAGAGTCGTCAAATTTTTAAAAAAGATTTTATTTATTTATTCACGAGAAACAGAGAGAGAGAGAGAGGCAGAGACACTGGCAGAGGGAGAAGCAGACTCCATGCAGGGAGCCTGATGCGGGACTCAATCCCAGGTCTCCAGGATCATGCCCTGGGTTGAAGGTGGCACTAAATCGCTGAGCCACCCAGGCTGCCCTAGAGTAGTCAGATTTGTAGAGATAGACAATAGAATGCTGGTTGTGAGGTGCTGGAGGACAGAGAAGTGAGTGGTTACTGTTAGGGAGTGATAGCTTGATGGGGACCCAGTCTCCTTTGCTGTAGTAAAAACGATGTGGAGCTAGGTAGAGGTGATGGTTGCACAAAGTTGTGAATGTACTACATGCCACTGAATCCTATACTTTATTTTTTGAAAGATGTATTTCTTTATTTTAGAGAGAGAGAGCACATAAGCGGGGGCGGGGGCAGAGGGAGAGGCACAAACAGACTCACTATTGAGCTCAGAATCAGATAGGGGCTGGATCCCAGGACCCTCAGATCATGACCTGAGCCAAAATCAAGAGTTGGGCACTCAACCGACTAAGCTACTCAGGTGCCCCTGAACTGAGCCACTCAGGTGCCCCTGAACTGCCCCTGAACAGCCACACAGAGAGAGGTAGAGACATAGGCAGAGGAAGAAGCAGGCTCAGTGCAGAGAACCCAATGTGGGATTTGATCCCGCGACCCCGGGATCAGTATGTCACAACTTGACATACTTTAAAATGGCTAATTTTATGTTCCATAAATTTCGCTTCAACTTAAAAAAAAAAGGAGAGGCTTCTTCATGGTGAACAAAGGCCTGGAGAGAGTGTGCAGATCAAGAAATAGAAAAGAAAAGAAAAAAAGAGATCTTTGGCACCATGTAGGTATGCAGGCCAGGAGCTGAGCCAGCCAGCTTCCTTACTGAGCAGGCATTGACCAGTGTCATCCTTAAGTGACACGTGGGTTTTTTCTTATGATAAGTACCCCCAGTATTATCCCCAAGTCTGTACTAATGTTTTCTTCATTGTTGGAACCAATATCTTATCTTGAGAACTGAGATGCTTGGAAAACCAAGAAAAGGAACTGTGTATTGCAAACAGCTTTGGTCTGGAGAAGAGGTTGTATGCAGAAAATAGAGCAAGAGTTAAGAACAAGGATGCAGACAGCCTTCTGGAAAACTGGTGGGACAAGCACACATTCAGAGGCCTGAGAAAAGGCTGGACTTCCAGCCTTTGCTCAGGTGGGCTCATAAACTCTTATTATATGGAAATCTAGAGAACTTGGGGACATCTGTGTTATACTGAGAAACACACACACATACAGCACAAACCTGCCTGTGCAGTGCAATTCTGAAAAGGCTCATGGCCCAGAACATAGTCCACCTTCCAGGCACAGCACCTGCCAGTCCCAAGATTGACAATTCTCTAGGTAACCACGAGAGGGAGGAATTCACACAAAGATCAGACCAGCATCTCAAAATCTGGCTCAGAACCCTTGTCTCTGAGACCCCAAAAGTTGCAGGGAGATGGAATGAAAAGTGCCACAATAGGAGGAGTTTCCTGGGAAGGCTGGGGCTTGGTAGAAACTGTCATTAGTTCTGGTTGGCGGCAGCCTGCCCTGGCACCAAGCACGTGGAATCTCTGGGGGATCCAGGATTGTCAATGATGACTCCAAAGCACAGCTGGGGGAGACCCACGGGACACAGGCTATGTGTGGATAGAATGTTGGCTAATGGCACATAGGAGGTGATAAAAATAATTATATGTATCTGAGTGAGAGAGAGAGGAGAGGGCTTGATCCCAGCTGCAGAAGAAGAGGACTTACTGAATTCTCACTAGCACATCACTGAGAACAACTAAAAAGAAAGCTGCTGAGTCAGAACCCAACCCTATCTAAACCCAGAGTGGGGAGCAGCATTGCAATTTCTTCATTACAATCCATTCAACTTGTTGGTTTTTGTTTTGTTTTGAGTAGGCTCCATACTCAGCATAGAGCCCAGCACAGGGCTTAAACTCATGAGTTGAGATCAAGACCTGAGCAGAGATCAACAGTCAGATATTTTACCCACTGAGCCACCCAGTTTCCCCTGTTTTGGTTTGGTTTTCATCCTTCTATTTTCAGATACTAGTTTGTCACTTATCACTCCATAAAAATTCATTTCACAAAAAACTTAAAAAGGGATCAGAAAAATAAGGCTTCAGGAGTTTTTTGTGTCTCCTTCTGGTAGTTTCTTGTATACTCCATGACAGTTTCACTTTAAAAAAAAAAAGATTTTATTTATTTATGAGAGAGAGAGAGAGAGAGAGAGAGAGAGAGAGGCAGAGACACAGAGGGAGAAGCTGACTCCATGCAGGGAGCCTGACTTGGGAATCAATCCCAGGTCTCCAGGATCAGGCCCTGGACTGAAGGCGGTGCTAAACCGCTGAGCCACCTGGGATGCCTGACAGTTTCACTTTTAATATTGAATAAATACCAGCTGTGTAAATTGACTTCTAAGTACCTTACTGGCCATATCTCATGAAGGCCAAAGAAATATGATAGAATGTACTGCAGAGGCACCAGATACTAGGAGCTCCCCAAGACCTCATATGGTTGACCCTATTTTGCACATGAATGGGACCCTCAAGAAGCTCCTTAAACTCCTTTAAAAAGAAGTGAAGGAAGCACAAAATTAAAAATCAAACTCTTTTTTTTTTTTTTAAGATTTATTTATTTATTTCAGAGAGAAGGCAGGGGCAGAGGGAGAGGGAGAAGCAGACTTCCCACTGAGCTTGGAGCCCAATCCCAGGCTCCTGAGATCATTACCTGAGACAAAAGCAGATGCTTAACTGGCTGAGCCACCCAGGTGCCCCAAAGACCAAACTCATCCAACAGACTGTCAGCTGTCAGCTTCTAGCATCCAGGGATGTACAATCCTATGTAGTCTTAGGCTCTAAAACATCCTCTGCTCCCTTCTCAGCCAAAAGGTCTATATTTTTATTATAAACATTGTGCATAGAATATTAGTAAGTCCATTAGATTTCCATGACTACAGTTTTGGAAGGCAACTTGACATTATTAATTAATTATAATTGACAACACATGCTTATACCCAGGTACCCATTTCAGGTACTATAAATATATATATATGTGCAGGCTTACTGATGATGTTCCCATCCCCCCAAAAAAACCCTCAAAATATAAAAAATAAATTAGAAACAATTTGATGCCTACCCACAAGAGAAAGATGAGTTGTGATCTATGCAGACTGAGATACATGGACGCTCACAAGGGGGTCAGAGTCATGTTGGCTGCCCAAGGTTCATACTCTAGGGCATCATATGACTTGGCACTTGCTTCTTTACTGAGACCAGTGAGCTCTGACCTCCATACTGTCCCTCCTGTCCTGCTTGCCTTTGTCACATCAGAGGTTCCCAGCATCCTCATAAAAAGAAGATCCACATACTCTGCCTTAATCTGACTTGGCCTCACAGCCCAATCATCACACCTTTCCTCTGAAGCACTTTAGAATTCAGAAGCTCACCATGTTCACTGTCATCTCTCACCTAGACCATGGCAATAGCCTCCTGACCAGTCTCCTTGTGTCCACTCTGGCCCCTATATCCTATTGACCACACTAGAATTAAAGAAAGCATTGCACCACCCAAAGTATTTTGTCATTCTTGAAACCTCTGATGGACTCTACCACATTTGAGAGAAATTGCCTCACGGAGGCCACACCTCTTGGCTTTACTTTTCTCTCTGCTGCTCTCAATTGTCTCTCAGCCGCCCCAAACTCATTTCCTTTCTGAGCCTTATACAAGTTATTCCTGGTGTTTTGAACACTTACCTTTCAGATCTCCTCAGAAATGAGAATAAAAATAAGACTAAAATTTTTTAAATGTCCATGATAAGAATGAATATATAGTGATAACTCTTTTGCACATACAAAAAATGAGCGTGCGTTTATGTTTTTTAATCTTTTTTGTTTATATTATTAATAAAAAATTACTTACGACTTGGGTCTTTTTTTAAAGATTTTATTTATTTGACAGAGAGAAAGGGGTGAGCACAAGCAGAGGGAGCAGCAGGTAAGGGGAGAGGGAGAAGCAGATTCCCCAAGGAGCAGGGAGCCCCACAAGGGTCTCAATCTCAGGACCCCAGAATCATGACCTGAGCCAAAGACAGATGCCTAATGAACTGAGCCACCCAGACGCCCCACTTATTACTTTTGTTAAAGGTAGTAAGGAAGATGTTAAGTGGTCTACTACAATGGGGTTGTGTAGTTGAGGGAGAGAGAGAGAGGGTTTGACTCAGAATACAGCAAAGAAAAAAGGGAATTTACAGCCCAGCAGGTCAGTGGATAGAAAACTAAGAGGAAACACCAAGGTGAGAGGGGATTCTGGCCAAACAGGATCTTGCTGAATAGGATTCTTGCTGAAAGCAGTCTTAGGATGATCAGATGTAACCTCAATACCACTGGAAGAGGTCATGCCTTGAGCTTCAGTAGTTGGCATCATTGTCAATGAGCTAATAGCATGCTGAGAACAAGTAGTCCCTGTAGGGGAGTGTCTGTGGGCATGAGTCACAGGAAACACATGTGGGGGCCCTGCTAGGGGTAGGAGCCAAGCCTGTCAAAAGAGAAGGCAAAGAATATCAAAGACAAAAGTCACCCAGGAGAGCCCTGCCTCAGCTGCCCAGCAGCCTCTGCCAGCCCTCATGAAGCAAGTTCACCTGGAGCTATTGTTCTAATGAGGAGGTGGATGCCCCAGATTCCTTAGCCCTTTCCATCAAGCAGCTCTGTGACTGCCTGGGAGAACCTTACATGTAAGCATAAAGGTCCCAGGATAAAGATGTAAGAATCTTGCATACATTTTTTTTAAAGACTTTATTTATTTGACAGAGAGAGAAAGAGCAGGGGGAGCGGCAGGCAGAGGGAGAGGGAGAAGCAGCCTCTCTGCTGAGCAGGGAGCTCAATGCAGGGCTCCATCCCAGGACCCTGGGATCATGACTCTAGCTGAAAGCAGACAACTAAGCCATCGAGGCACCCCTGAATCTTCCACACATTTTAAAAGAACTAGAGGTGTATAAAAGACCATCCATCTCAGTACAATCAGGGCTGCCCTGGTTTTAACACTGAGTGTCCCACATCTTGGGAATTCCTCAGTCCCATGCAAACGAGGCCAGATGATCATCTAATCAGAGGCTCTAAAGCAGAAGATAGGTTTGAGCATCACTCTCTCCTCCCTATTACACTGATATGAGATGCTATTTAATAAAGCTGATTTGATTTCTACAAGAAAGCTAGACATTAAGTAAATAGGTTGTGCACATATTTGGTAATTAAATGAGACTACATACAGTCTACATGGTTATCTTATTTCTATTATACAATGACACCAAATATTACAGTGAATTTTCATTAATCTCTCTTCTACTGGATCACTGGGTGATGAAAAGCTTTATAATATATTCTTATGAAAATATTTGCATGAAGAATTTTATTCTTCATGTAATAGTTCAAATCACTTACTCTGAAATTCCACACTGAGAGTTTTTGGATGGAGGAGGTGGGAAGCAATAGCTTTTGATTGTTATATCTCTTATATTACAGTGTCAATGAAACAACATTACTCTTTGAAAAATTGATAAAATCCCTGATAATTTTCCTGGCCATTCAATATTTTATTATCTATAATCTTTCAACACATCTATTTGGATAAAGTGTATTCAGTAATCAATAGATTGCATATATGTCTGTTACAGTGATTTAGATTGTATTTTCCTTTAAGTTTATTGTCTCTGTTTTATGGGTTTCAATAGAGCCCAATGGCTTTCAAGTAGGACTATAAGAAACCCTAGCTTTCTACACAGGTTACATATGGCCATTGGTCTTAATTCAGATCATGAAAGTTGCTTATTTATTTACACCCAGTATAATTAATGTACAGTGTTATCTTGGTTTCAGGTGTATATAGTTGCATTTTTATGGAAACAAAGCTAAACTTGGGATTGCACTCTGAACAAAGGCTCACTAACGGCAGATAAATCATAACCTGACAAGAAATGTCTTAAGGGAAAAATACTAAAGTAATCCACTTTAAGCATTTATGTGGTCATGCTCCCTGTCATTGTCTTTGAAATCATGAAACAATAGTAGAATACAGATCATCCTTGTTTAATATATGAGAACACTGTTTCATGGTTATGAAGTAACTTGGTCACGGTGACACTGGTTATAGTGGCTGAACTTTTGAGAACTGGAAAATAATCAGAGCATTGTTGAAGCTTTATCATGGTGTTGTGATCCATTTTAAAGTCGTTAAGCCAATGTATGAGTATGAAGAAAGACTTCATAAACACAACAAAATGTTCTAACAGGAAATGAGAGAAAGCTTTATTCAGCACTTTTTTTTTTTTGCAAAAGATTTAAAATAAGCATAAATGAGGTTGATGTACTCAGAGAACTGTGGAATACTTTCATAATTTTTTGAAGAATGGTAGTGACAACAGAGTATCCCAAGATTTCCCAGCTGTTAGTAACACAGTGCTACCATGTGAACATGAATACCAATCTCACAGCTCTTAGACTCTATCACCACATGCACCTGCTCACACTGGCTTTCAATGTAAGTCCACTGTACTGTTGGGTCTCTCTCTGGTGGTGGTACTTTACACTGTAATGTCTGGTGCCCTTTGAGCCCTGGATGCAAGGTCAGTGGTGGAGGCTTAGCCTCCTGTTGCTCCACACAGTTCTTAGATGAGATGAATGTTCCTCTCTTAATCCATGTCTACCTGGGTCATCTGATCCACAGTCTCTGCAAAGCCTATAGAAGCTGTATCAGTAACACAGAGCTGTTTCGTTCATTATTTATCCAATTCGACAAATCCAATTTGTGAGATAATATCAAATTGTGGTGAGAAACTCTGGGGTCATTCTAGCTCAGTTTGAATCCTGGCACCACCACTCATTGGTGGTGTGGCCCTGGGTACCATAATCAGTCTCTTTATTTCTGTTTTCCTGGATTTTATTTTAAGATTTTACTTATTTATTAACGAGAGACAGAGAGAGGCCGAGACATAGGCAGAGGGAGAAGAAGGTTTCCTGAGGGGAGTCTGATGCAGGATTCAATCCCAGGGCTACAGGATCATGACCTGAGCCAAAGGCAGATGCTCAACCACTGAGCCACCCAGGCACCCCTCTTTTTCTGCATTTTAAATGCAGATAATGCCCACAGATTTCTCCTGACGCACTGACTGTGTATTAATGAGTTAGCACAAGCTTGGCTTCAGTTAACTTTCAGTAAGTATGCTATTATTCTTTCTGTATGTTGACATTGGTATACAATTGTGAATAAGACATGGATTTGTCCTCAACATGCTTCTAATTCAGTTTATTTGGGTTGGATGAGTTTATTTCAATTCAACTATTTGTCAACAGATAATAATAAAAAGCATTTTTCTCAAAAAGATGAGAGTCTACAAAGAAATACAGGCTGTTTGGTAAACAAATAGTTGTAATGAGTACAATAAAAGAGAAGTGTGCACAAGATAAAAGGTAGCAGCCACAGAGAAAGACATTAGGAACTTTAAATTTTGTTGTAATGTTAACCTTAAAAATAAAATTGTCAGTTATTTTGCCAGCAAAATAGGTTTATTTGGGAATAACAGAGAATTGCAATTCAGAACATGCAAGCTATAGCAAAACCAAAGGCAAGTCCAACAAACAAAGGAGATAAGTGATTTCACAGAGAAGATGGAGGAAGTTGGGAGGGGTTGTTTTGAGTGAATATCCATTGAAGAAAAGCAAGAGTTCAGGGTGATGAGTTTTTCACTGGCCGAGTTGCAGGGATAGTTGATTTCTTGCAGGAGATGCAGTGAACATCTATTATTATTGGGGCCTGTACTTGACATTTCTTCCCGTAATTGATGTTGAATAGTAGTGCTGGCCCTTGGAACTTCCCCTTCCAGCCTCCCAAGTCTACTTCAGTGAGGCTTTCCTTTATTAATTTCCACAGTAATATGAGCCAGAATTCATTGGTTGACCTACATTTCCCAAACACAATCCACAGAAAGCCAAATGGGCTCAAGTCCTAGGAGCATTCTACCGTTTGAGTAGAGTCAGTGATAAATGGACACAGAAAGGTGAGCTTTGAGCCAACATAGAGAGTGCTCAGGTCAAATCAGTGGACCTAGATCAGCTGACCAGGCTGAGGGGAGAAGCAGCACTAAACATGGAAAGCAGCTCAGTGAGTCAACAGCAAAAAGGTGAGAGTCTTGGCTATGGCTTCAGCTGGAGTTTGGAGGTCTGGAGTTTTCTTCCCAGGCAGTGGTCTTCAGGATTTTGATGGTTGCTTCTTAAAAGAATATTAAATAACAAGCCAACAAACAGAACCTATTCAACACAACCCACATTTTTAGGTTATTTAAATTGCCTTAACGTTAGTTTACAAATACAAAGAATATATTTGCCAGGATATTGCAGACAGGCTTTTAACATAGTATTGTCAAATTTTTGGAGACAATTTGAGTCTTCCACTTTATAGAAAATAACCACCCTTGGACCTACTTGCTAAAGCAGTCCCTCGGTGTCAAACCAATCAGCCAAATCCAACTCCCATTCTGACAGGAAAAAAAATATTTTTTAAGATTTTATTTATTTATTCATGAGACACACACACACACACAGAGGTAAAGACACAGGTGAATGGAGAAGCAGGCTCCATGCAGGAAGCCTGATGTGGGACTCGATCCTGGGACTCCAGGATCATGCCCTGGGCCAAAGGCAGGCGCTAAATTGCTGAGCCACCTAGGAGTCCCATGTGTTGTCCCATTTGTTGAATTCAAATAAACACGGTACTAAAAGTCTGTGACAAGAGACTTGACGGGAGCCTGTTGCTTAGATCATTCTCAAACTATCCTCTTATCAGCCCTCAGAAGTATTTAAATCCATGCTCCACAATCAGATTTCCAATGGATCAGAGGCTTTGGTGAAGTGAGAGCAAGATAGCTGTGGAAGGGAAGTTGAGAAAGAAGAATTTGCAGAACAGAGATGCTTTTTATAACAGGTTATCTGTAGAAAAGAGTACACATGTAAGGTGAGAATCTGGAAATCGGCCATCTAAAAGCTATTCATGGCCATGGAACCTCTGGAAGTCTTCCCATATCCCAAGGGGTATACATGCCCCAGTTAGAACACCAATGATCTGAGTTCCCTTAGGTTCATAGTGTGTGCCAGGATTGAGTGGATTAAAAAGTACACTATCAGGGGGCACCTGGGTGGCTAAGTGGTTGAACATCTGCCTTGGGCTCAGGTTATAATCCCAGGACCCTGGGATTAAGTCCTGCATCGGGCTTCCCACAGGGAGCCTGCTTCTCCCTCTGCCTATGTCTCTGCTTCTCTCTGTGTGTCTCTCATGAATAAATAAAATCTTTTAAAAAAAAAGTACACTATCAAAGTAGTCACAGATAATTCTAGGAAAAATTTCTTCAAACTTGGAAATTAAAAAAAGAGATGCCATATCCATTAATGTTATATTAGAAGACAATTGCTCAACAATCCCGCCTAAGGGTCATCTAACTCTCTAGGAAAAGAACTGATTATTTATTTTTCACTATTTCTTATTAATTAGGCCCAGACATTGTATACCCCTGTAAAGCTAGGAGTTAGCCTATAAGAAACTGATCAGTTGATTTTTTTTCTATTTTTTCTGCATCTAATTTAGCATTAATAAAATAAACGATTTCACTAATACGTGGAATTCGTTTGTAAGAAACAAAACAGGGATCCCTGGGTGGCGCAGCGGTTTGGCGCCTACCTTTGGCCCAGGGCGCGATCCTGGAGACCCAGGATCGAATCCCATGTCGGGCTCCCTGCATGGAGCCTGCTTCTCCCTCTGCCTGTGTCTCTGCCTGTGTCTCTGCCTGTGTCTCTGCCCGTGTCTCTCTCTCTCTGTGACTATCATAAATAATAAAAAAAAATTTAAAAAAAGAAACAAAACAAATGAGCAAAGGAGGGAGAGAGAGAGAGAGAGAGAGAGAGAGAAAGACAACCCAGGAAACAGACTCTTAATTATAGAGAACAAACTGATGGTTACCGGGTGTGTGTGTGTGTGTGTGTGTGTGAAATGGTGGATGGGGATTAAGGAGTGCACTTGTGAGGATCACGGGGTGACATATGAAAGTGTGGAATCACTATGTCATAGACCTGAAACTAATATAACACTATAAGTTATCTAACTGGAATTAAAATAAACAAAATATTGGCATGTGCCCACTAACTCTTTGGGTGAGAACTATGTTTTTAACGTTTAGAGAATTACACGTTGACAGAGAAATATGCACGAAGTGCACAGAAGGTATAAGGAAAGGTGTATGATACAGAAGAGGAGATATGAAGAATACTAGGTGAAGGAAATACCTGAGTTGAGGGGGAGGGGTGCAAGTTATTCTAGACAGAAGAAGCCTCAGGTATAGGAGCACAATGACTGGGCATAGAATGATGCCAGATGATGAGGCTGAGAGATGGGCAGACCTAGAGATCCAGGGCATGCTAATGAATTGGAGATTTACCTTGCATAAAATCATGATATTTTGAAGAATTTTTAGCAAGGAAATAACATAAGATATATTTGTATTGGAAATACCAATTTTGTCTGAAGAGTGCATACATAGATGGAAATAAACACAAAGAGACACTAAGTTACTAAGAGATGAAAAGGGTATCAACTAAGCAGTGGCAGTGGAAGTGAGCAGGTGCAGAATGATTTGAGATAGAGAATATATAGGGCACAATGGTTGCTTGGATGTGTGGGTAGGGAAAGAGAGGCAGGAGGTGAGAAAAGCTACAAGTAATATTGGATAATTGATTATGAGGGGGTGGCAAGAAGGAGGAGCCGAACTATATCAGCCATAATTCCTGCTTTGGTCATAGAGATTGTATCAGGTTATAGCAACACATAATCAACATGTGAAACAGAGAAGTAGGGCAAGGAAGAAAGTCCTTAAGTTGCTCACCTTTTACATAGTTCATACACATTGTAGGATAAACACTTTGTCTCTAGCTCACTCAGAATTCCATCCTTCCTTATGAAATATTTGCCTATTCAATCTAATTCTGAATCATCCTAGTATACACTACAGCCAAACATAGTTTTTTTCCAAAAGGTAAATCACAGGTAGCCCTGGTGGCTCAGTGGTTTAGCGCTGCCTTCAGCCCAGGGCCTGATCCTGGAATCGAGTCCCACGTCGGGCTCCCTGCATGGAGCCTGCTTATCCCTCTGCCTGTGTCTCTGCCTCTCTCTCTCTATATATATATCTCATGAATAAATAAATAAAATCTTAAAAAAAGGTAAATCACTTCTACCTTTTAACCAAATTTGCTAAGTGGAATTGCTCTGTAATGCAAGAAATTGAAAAAATTAAGTAAGGATAGTTATCATGAAAAAAAAAGGGGGGGCAACTAAAGTGAATTCTTTCAAATAACAGATTTAGAAATATAGATATGTGGATACATGAGAGGGCCTAGATACATTGACATGTCTGTAGCAACAAGCACACCCACTGCCCAAATCTTGATTTCTAAGTACCACTCTAATAAAAGGAATCAGAAATTGCTGATTCTAAAGATGGGCTAAGAGAGAAAATACAAGATGACCCTGGAGCATCTTGTAATGTCAGAAAATAAAGTTTTTTGTTGTTGTTGTTGTTTGTTTTTTAAAATGTGTTTTCTTTAGAGGACACAGGAGAAAACCTGAAGGAGTCCCCAGTGGCCAAAATGGAATGATCTGAACAAAATAGAATTCTAGGTTGAGACTGACCTTTTTTCTTCTTTCAATACTCTAACAATGCTGCTCCATTGCCTTCTAGCTTGCTTGTTACCAAGAAAAATATGCTCTAATTCTTATCTTTGCTCTTCTATATATGATGTATTTCTTTTGAGGGACTGCTTGTAAGATTTTCTGTTTATAACTAGTTTTTAAAAATTTGATTATGATGTGCTTTGGTGTAGCTTTCTTCATGTTTCTTGTCCTTAGGGATCCTTGGGGATTCCGGAGCTTCTTGGATCTGTGGGTTTATAGACTTCATCAAATTTATAAAATTTTGGCCAATATTTCTTCAGTTTCTGTGCCCCTCCCCATCTTCCTCTGGGGACTCAAATTATATAAGCTAGTATGTGAATCTGCCACACACTGAGGCACTCCACTTCTTTTCCAGTTTTTCTTTTCAATCCGCTTCATTTTGCATAGCTTCTATTGCTATTTTCAAGTTCACTAATCTTTTCTGCCAAGTCTAAAATGTCATTAATCCCATTCAGGGAAATTTTCATCTTTGACATCTTATTATATATTATTAACTCCGATAGAAACCACAGCAGAATTTCTTTGTATAACCTGAACGGCTGATTCCATTATATTCTTCTTAGAAATATCTGATATATATAATGGATTTCTTCAGAACTGGTATTTTTCCAGGCACCTTGCCTTCAAAGAGCTCTTCTAGGAGCTGCCTAGAAGGAATATTACAGGCCCGTGCATGTAGTTGGAGACGTGATTTTGAGCAGGTGTACCTATATGTGTGTGTTAAAGGGAAGATGATGTGAAGTGAGAAGTTATGCCGGGGTTATCAAAGGAATTAAGTCTTGCACTGGTGATGGGATCCTTTCTTTTTTTTTTAAGATTATTTATTTAGGGATCCCTGGGTGGCGCAGCGGTTTGGCGCCTGCCTTTGGCCCAGGGCGCGATCCTGGAGTCCCGAGATCGAATCCCACGTCGGGCTCCCGGTGCTTGGAGCCTGCTTCTCCCTCTGCCTCTCTCTCTCTCTATCATGAATAAATAAATAAAATCTTAAAAAAAGATTATTTATTTATTTATTCATGAGAGAAGGAGAGAGGCAGAGACATAGGCAGAGGGAGAAGCAGGCTCCCTGCAAGGAGCCCGAGTGGAACTCAATACCAGGACCCCAGGATCATGACCCCCGCCAAAGGCAAATGCTCAACCACTGAGCCACCAAGGTGTTCCTGGTGATGGGATCCTAATGTGTTTCACTCCTGCACTCCTGAGTACAGTTCCTTTTACTTTTTGTTGGTTTTCCTAATGTCTGCCACATGCTGTTACACTCACAGAACCTCAGCAATTGCTCTAGTTCCCTTTCAAGGCCCATGACTCGACC
The DNA here is from genome assembly GCF_011100685.1 of Canis lupus familiaris. Classification (NCBI taxonomy): domain Eukaryota; kingdom Metazoa; phylum Chordata; class Mammalia; order Carnivora; family Canidae; genus Canis; species Canis lupus. The sequence goes on along the minus strand of NC_049222.1, from coordinate 100,007,819 downwards.
AGAAGCACCACTGTCTTTAGTAAGCAGTCCCGAAGCTTTAGTCTCAGTGAAAACTCCACTATTCTAACTATTCCATTTGTGCGCAAAGGATGTGAGGAACCTGGCTATTTTAAGCAGACTGCTCCTACATCCAGTTATTCAGTGAGGCCTTTTGGTTCTGCCTGCAATCTGTATCTTTCCATCCCCATTGCCATCACCCTAATCAAGTCTCCACAACTTACACGGACTATTGAAATAACCTGGTTCTCTTACTTTTGTTCTCACCCTTCTCAAATTCATTCCCTAAAAAGCTACAGAATGATTGGCGGGGAGTGCGGTGGGGTGAGATCTATGTTCTATTATTTCCTTTGGGAATATTGACTAACTTCTTTTTTTTTAAAGATTTTATTTATTTATTGAGACACAGAGAGAGAGAGAGAGAGAGGCAGAGACACAGGCAGAGGGAGAAGCAGGAACCACGCAGGGAGTCCGATGCGGGACTCGATTCCGGGTCTCCAGGATCATGCCTTGGGCTGCAGGCAGCGCTAAACCGCTGCACCACCGGGGCTGCCCCCATTATTTCTTTAAATATACTTTCTATTCCTTTTTCTCTCTTTTACTTCTAGGATATATTGTATATTCCGTAATTCAAACATTGATTTTGTTGACCCTTTCCCATTAATCTTGCTTTCTTCACTCTTTTTCATTTTATCCCCTCTGATTGGATACTTTCAAATGACCTTTGAGTTTGCAGATTTTTCTTCTTGAATGAATGTTGTTGAAGCGCTCTATTGTTTTCCATTTCATTCATTCATCGTATTCCTCAGTACCAGTATTTCTATCATTGTTCTCTAAATTCCATTTCTCTGTGGAATAATTTTTTTATGGTGAAAAAATTTATATTTAGATTTATAGCCGGCTGGACTCAGTTTAGATGACCCCAATCCGATCAAGGTGTTGACCTTGGCCACATCAATGTCATAGAGCTTCTTCACAGCCTGTTTGATCTGGTGCTTATTGGCCTTGACATCCACAATGAACACAAGTGTGTTGTTGTCTTCTATTTTCTTCATGGCTGACTCAGTAGTCAGGGGAAACTTAATGATGGCGTAGTGATCAAGCTTGTTTCCCCTGGGGGCGCTCTTTCAAAGATATTCGGGCTGCCTTCGGAGAAGCAGGGTCTTGGGTGGTCGGAATGTAGGTAACGTTCGGATCTTCTTTTTTTGTGACTGTGCATGCCTTTCAGCACCGCTTTCTTAGCTTTCAAAGCCTTTGCTTTGGCTTTGACTTTGGGAGGGTCAGGGGCTTCCTTCTTTGCCTTCGGAGCCATTTTCGTGAAAGAGGTCTCTGTGGAGTAATTTTATTCAGGTATTGTTTTCCTGATTTTATTGAGTTGACTGTGTCCTTTTGTGTCCTCACTGAACTTCTTTTTTTTTTTTTTCTCACTGAACTTCTTTAAAATAATTATTTTGAATTCTTTGCCAGGAAGTTTCATAGACTTCCACTGGGAACTGTAACAGGAAAATTATTCTCTTACATTGGTGGTTTCTTTTCTTGATTTTTTTGTGTTTCTTATAGCCTTACATTGATGACCTTGCATTTGAAAAAGAAGTCCCCCTTTCCAGACTTTAGAGATTAGCTTTACTGGGCAAAGACTTTCACTTACAGTTGGGTGTGAGGGTGCTGGCTAGGTGGGATTTGGAAGCTCCAGCTCTAGAGAGTGAGGCAGTGTGGACTCTCAGCAGCTCTGTCAGCTGAAGTTAGTATCAGTAAATACCGTAGAGACCCTTGGCAGCTAAGGCTGCAGATGAACATGGTAGCAGCAAGGACTGCTGGAGTCCTCAGTGACAAAGAATGCAGTATTGTTTACTTCATTCTTAAAATTCCGCTGTAAGGAAGCATGATTAATTCATCTATATAGAAAAAAACAACTCAACAAAAATATACAATTAAAATGAATAAATTCTTGTATTCCTCCTCTTAGGAAACAATAACTGTATTAGCAGGGGTGCCTGGGCCACCCAGTCAATTAAACATCTGTCTTCAGCTCAGGTCATGATCTCAGCGCTCTGGGATTGAGTCCCTTGTCCGGTTCCCTGCTGAGTGGGGAGCCTGCTTCTCCCTTTTCCTCTGCCTGCCATACCCCCTGCTTGTGCCCTGTCTTTGTCAAATAAATAAATTTTTAAAAATCCCAAAAAAGAACTGTATTAGCACATTTTGCTCTGACATGGTAATACTGATCATCAACAATTGTTAGAAGGTGTAAGAGGGATAGTAAAGTATCCTCCAGACTGAGAAGTCACTTTAAGACCAAAAAAATGAAGTGAGCTATTCCATATCATTTACACAGTTTTATTCAGGGTAACTTAATGGCAGTGGGGGGTTGGTGAGGGGCATCAGGCAGATGACCATCCAGATGCTGTGCAGCTACTCTCTGACAAGTCTAGACCTTAATCCACAGATTTTACAGAGTTAAAGTTGTGCCATCCGTGTACCAGAGTGGAGGGAGGGGAAGAAACCCTGTTATCTCTCTCTACTAATTATCTAAAATGGGGTCATCTGTGTGCCAGAGGGAAGGGAGGGAGAGAAACTATGTTATCTCTACTAATTAAAGAAATTTAGGGAAGTTCAGAACAAGCCTTCCTGCATTTTGGTCACCGCATACATTAACCTCCAAAGCGCTTGGAACACATAGCCCTGAGGAAGGTCATTGCACAAACACAAACAAGATATGGGGCCAAAGATGGAGTTAGTATTGTTAGCATTCCTACCAACATTATAATGACATCCTTATCTTGTACTGATTTTAAGATTAGCCTTAGTAGAATCACACCTTGCCCCATATATCCTGCCAATGTTAGAGCAAATTTTAGTGGATGCTATGGTAAAGAAAAAATAAACTTCAAAAATCTCCATTGCTCTCTCTAGAACAACTCTACTGTGAGTGTATCTTTTTTTTTTTTAATAATTTTTTAAATTTTTATTTATTTATGATAGTCACAGAGAGAGAGAGAGAGAAAGAGGCAGAGACACAGGCAGGGAGAAGCAGGCTCCATGCACCGGGAGCCCGATGTGGGATTCGATCCCGGGTCTCCAGGATCGCGCCCTGGGCCAAAGGCAGGTGCCAAACCGCTGCGCCACCCAGGGATCCCTTGTGAGTGTATCTTAAGAATGGCTTACAAATTTTTCTGGCTTTTGGAAATGATACTCTAGCTCATCAGTGATATAATTATAATCAACCAGCATGACATTGTGCTCATATTTTCCTTCTTGTTTAGAAAACGATGTTGAGGGGATCCCTGGGTGGCGCAGTGGTTTAGCGCCTGCCTTTGGCCCAGGGCGCGATCCTGGAGACCAGGGATCGAATCCCACATCGGGCTCCTGGTGCATGGAGCCTGCTTTTCCCTCTGCCTATGTCTCTGCCTCTCTCTCTCTCTCTGTGTGTGACTATCATAAATAAATAAAAATTAAAAAAAAAAAAAAAGAAAACAATGTTGAGGGATGCCTGGGTGGCTCAGTGGTTTAGTGCCTTCCTTTGGCCCAGGGCATGATCATGGAGTCCCAGGATCGAGTCCCGCATTGGGCTCCCTGCATGGAGCCTGTTTCTCCTTCTGCCTGTGTCTCTGCCTCTCTCTGTCTCTCATGAATAAGTAAATAAAATCTTAAAAAAAAAGATGTTGATATTAAATACTCATTCAGAAAAGTAGGCAAATTCTAAGTATATAACTGATGAATTCTCACCAAATATACACATCTGTGTACCCAGAGCCCAGATCCAGAAAGAGACCATAATCAGCCCTGTAGAAACCTCGACAATACTATTACCCTGACTTTGAACAACACAAATCAATTTTTTTTTGTATTTTTGAGTCATGTAAAAGAAATATTGTCTACATTCTTTTATGTTTGGCTTCTTTGGCTCAACATCAACTTGAGATTCAGTGATGTTATTGAGAATAGTTAGAATTCATTCATTTTCATTGCTCTGTGGTATTCCACTGTGTAAGCCACCATGATTTAAGAGATAATGCATATATTTTCTTTCCAAAATAATATGCTGACTGCAATGCACTGTACAAATTCCTTTGTGTAAAACAGGTTTTCTGAACCTTGGTATCATTGACATTTTGGAGCACATAATGCTTTGCTGCTAGGGACTATCCTATGCGTTGTAGGATGTTTATTACTATCCCTAGCCTTTTAGCAATCTCCTCTTTCCGGTGGTTGTTACAATGAAGAACATTTCCAGAAACTGCCAAATGCCCCCTGGAAAGCAAAACTGACTCAGGTTGAGGACCATTCATTTGAAGAATGGAACAATTTCATAGACGCTTGAAACTCATATATGTGCCATTAGAGAGAATCTACTTAAAAAAAATTCCTCTTGTTTTTGCTTAGATTTAAGCATGTGAGCAAAAGTAACCCACTCATAAGTAATGTAACAAAGAGCAAAACCCAATAATATTTTCTTTACAATGTGATTTAATTTTGTTTTGTCTTTTATTTAAATTCCAGTTAACATACACTGTAATATTAGTTTCAAGAGTACAATATACTGCATACAACCCCCAGTACTCATCACAAGTGCCCTCCTTAATCCCCAAGAAACAGACTCTTAACTCTAGAGAACACACTAATGGTTACCAGGATGGAGGTGAGTGAGGGATGGGTTAAATAAGTGATGGGGATTAAGGAGTGCTCTTGAGATACCCAATACTATTTCAACAAGGGAGGAAGTGTAAGTAGCACATTAAAAGAAGCAACAAGGACACCTGGGTGGCTCAGCGGTTGAGCGTCTGCCTTCGGCTCAGGGCATGATCCTGGGGTCCTGGGATTGAGTCCCACATCGGGCTCCCTGAATGGAGTCTGCTTCTCCCTTTGCCTATGTCTCTGCCTCTCTCTCTGCGTCTCTCATGAATAATAATAATAATAATAATAATAATAATAATGAAGCAACAAAGTCAAAGGCTTCTGCAAAGTGTGTGTGTGTAATATTTTCAAACGTTGCTCAATTTTTTCCAGAGTCACTAGATGGAAAGAATATCCAGAAAGAAACTAATTGAGGGACACCTGGGTGGCTTAGCAGTTAAGCATCTGCCCTCGCTTAGGTCATGATCCTGCAGTTCCTGGATCAAGTTCCACATCGGGCTCCCTGCATGGAGCCTGCTTCCCCTCTGCCTATGTCTCTGCCTCTCCCTCTCTCTGTGTCTCTCATGAATAAATAAAATCTTTAAAAAAAAGAAAATGATTCAGAGCTTTACATAATAATCTCAACTAATTGTCTCAATCATCTCTACATATATATAACCACATAATGTGCTTTCTTTAATCATCACAATGGTCCTAATAATAAGGTAGGTATTAATACCTCAAATTTGTAAATGGGGAAAATGAGGATTAGGAAAATGAGGATTAGGGAGGTTACACCATTTTCTCAAGGTTACACAAGCAATAAGTGGTGAAATAGATCCCAGCGCAAGTCAGTCTTTCAACTACTACCGCTACCACTTCCTTCTGTATATTTCTTAAAAGTTGCCAATTAAAGAACCACAGGGTTTTTAAAAATATTAAATACCAAAAAAATATATATTAAATACCTGATCCACATGAACCTCAACTAATAACTGCAGCTAAAGTTCTAATCCTTGGCACAGACATACCAGGTAAGAACAAGAGGAATGCATCCTAACACTTGTTCACAATTCTTTGGGTTGCCACTTGTTCCACTTGTACCTATGAACATTCCTGTCTTCCAAAACAGGAGGGGATCCCTGGGTGGTGCAGCGGTTTAGCGCCTGCCTTTGGCCCAGGGCGCGATCCTGGAGACCCGGGATCGAATCCCACGTCAGGCTCCCGGTGCATGGAGCCTGCTTCTCCCTCTGCCTATGTCTCTGCCTCTCTCTCTCTCTGTGTGTGACTATCATAAAAAAAAAAAATCAATCAAAACAGGATTAACAACACACAATATACTGTAAGAGTCCAATAAAATGAAGGAGGAAAGACTTCCAATCCATATTAGGGGGTCTTCCTTCCTAAATACGGCCTGTTTGAAACAGTATTAACCTGGCTCAATTTATTCTACAAGCATTTACTGAACATTTCCTATGTTCTGGGCACTGAGCCAGACCATGGGACTACAAAGATAAGTGAGAGAAGTTCCTTGTTCTAAAGCATATGGTATGATAGAATTCTAAGATGGTCCTTACAATTCCTGTACTCTAGTGTGCATACCCTGCATTATCCCTCCACTTGACTGCAGGCAGGACCAGTTAATATAATGGAATATCACTGCTGTGATTAGGCTACCAATAAGTTGTCTTTGGGTTAATCAAAAGGGACATTATCCTGGATGGACGTGATCTACTCAAGTGAGCTATTCATAGGAAGGTGAAGTCTGAGAGAAGTGGGAAGGAGCAAACTGTTGTGGAGAGCACCACTTAGCAAGTAACAGAACCAGCCTCTAGATGCTGAGAGCAGTAGCTGACTAACAGCAAGAATATGGGGCCCTTAGTCATAAGACCACAAGGAAATGAACTCCAGCAATAACTTGAAAGAGCTTGGAAGCAGATCTTTATTAGTTGAGCTTCCAGATGAATATGGAGTCAGCAGACATTTTGATTTTATCCTTGTGGACCCTCAGCAAAACCAGTGAAAATCTGCCAGATTCTTGACCCACAGACACTGAGATAATACATTGGTGCTGACTGAAGTCACTAAACTTACGGTAATTTGGTATGTTAACAATAGGAAACTAATAAAAAGTGTATAATTCATTATATTTTTTTAGATTGGGAAACTGATCTGTTTTATTTTACTGATTATAAAGGTATACTATTCCATATTCATAGCCCCAGATCAGAAATTTATATGAGGCATGCCTGGGTGGCTCAGTGGTTGAGCATCTGCCTTTGGCTTAGGTCATGATCCCAGGGTCCTGGAATCGAGTTCCACATTGGGGTCTTGCAGGGAATCTGCTTTTCCCTCTGCCTGTGTCTTGGCCTCTCTCTCTGTGTCTTTCATGAATAAATAGATAAAATCTTAAAGAAATTTATACCAAATACATTCTTAATTCTAGACCCAATCATTTTTTTAAAGGTTTTATTTATTTGTTCATGAAAGACACAGAGAGAGAGAGAGAGAGAGAGAAAGGCAGAGACACAGGCAGAGGGAGAAGCAGGCTCCATGCAGGGAGCCCAATGCGGGACTCCCGGGACCCCAGGATCACTCCCCGGGCCAAAGGGGTGCCAAACCGCTGAGCCACCCAGGAATCCCCCTCTACAAGGTATTAATCAGTGTTTCAAGAATAAAAGTGTTTGAGAAACACTACTTACTATATGTTCTCTATGGAAAATCATGATATCCATCAGCATATTAAAACTAGAGGAGGGCAGCCTAGGTGGCTCAGCGGTTTAGCCCACCTTCAGGTCAGGGCATGATCCTGGAGACCCGGGATGGAGTCCCATGTCAGGCTCCCTGCATGAAGCCTGCTTCTCCCTCTGCCTCTCTCTCTCTCTGTCTCTCTGTCTCATGAATAAATAAAATCTTAAAAAAAAAAAAAAAACTAGAGGAAATCTGGCAACAAAAAAAGAAAACATTTTAATTTTGTTATTATTTAACACACAGTTATTTCCTACCAGGGGAACATTTTTCCTCCTGCAAACCTATTAGCAGAAGAACATCTTTTCATTAATAATATGAATTCAAACAACGGAGATATCTAAACCACTTTTGGATGAAATAAGGTAACACATGTATCTTTCAGTTACTTTCCTAGAGTCTAAGATGTTGAATTAAATTATGTGGACTCCCAGGTCTTTGACTTTGATTAGTGCAGAATTAATGAAGAGGTAAGGGTAAGGGTCCATTTAATTCCTATGGTATAGCTCTCAACATAATGTAATTATACAATTCACCTTTTAAAAATTACTTTTATGAGTCTCCAGATGAAGGGACCAGACCTCACAGTACCATCATCAATACAGTGTTATATTTATGGCAATGCATTTTAAACAGGATTTTCATAAACTGGTATGCATTTGGAGGATAATCAGGAAAGATGGCAGGTTATTCTTGACATTTTAAACAACTGCAATAACACATTTTTGTGTAGATATAGAGGGTAGAAGGATCAAAGCATAGCTGAAACAGGCAAGCAGTCTTTGGCTCAATAAAAAGATATAATTCCAAAAAATTAAAGCCTTCCATAAGTGAACTGGGTGTGTTATATCCCTTCTCTGGCTATATTTAAGTAGAGGTTAGATGACAACCTGCCTGAGATATTGTTGGGAAATTTTGTACTCTCAATTTCATACTGGTGAGTTCTAACATCCCATCAGTCTTCTATTGTGAACTAAAGAGTCTTCAATCAAGGCCAAGTAGCAACAAGTCCCTTCATTAAGAGGCAATCCAGGTTGGTCACCAGAGATCAAGAACGGTGTTCTTTCAGGAAAAACCAATTTTGGAGATTCATGTGCTTTAGGAGGCAATGTCTGAACAGAAAGTATAAATTAAGCTATAGCTATGAACTAAATTGTATCCTCTCCCAAAATTCATATGTTGAACTCTTAACCCCTAAAGTGATGCTATTTAGAGATACGGCCTTTTGAGAGATAGGTTTGGATGAGATCATGGAGGCAGGAGTGCTCATGATGGATTTGTGTCCTTATCAGAGAAACCGGAGAGCTTGTCCTTGTGAGAACACAGTAAGGTGGCCAGGAAAAAAAGCTCTCAGCAGAATCTGACTACTGGCACCTTGAGCTCAGACTTCCAGCCGTTTGAATTGTAAGAAGTAAATTTCTGTTGTTTAAGCCATCTAGTCTTTGGTACTTTGTTGTAGCAGCCTGAGGTGACTCAGACACCAAAGTTCTACTAGCTCAAGGCCTGGGAGGCACCTAGCCAGTGTGCAGACTATGTCAGAACACACAAAAATCTTTAGGATTGTGCATGAACTGTTTGAAACGTTAACTTTAAAAGTAAGGCTGCCAGTTCTTTTACCAGCAAAAAATGGGCTTATTGAGAAATATCAGAGAATTGCAATCCAGGGCAAGAAAGCAAGGTAGTGTGTCAAAACCACAGACTAGCCCCAAGAACCCAGAAGAGGAAGATTCTCTTACAGGGAAAGTTGGGAGGGCTGTTACCAACAGCAAGTCCACTGGAGGAAACCAGAATATTGAGTATAATGGCTTTTCACCGGTGGGGCTGTTGAAGCTTGGGAGAGAACATTTCTCCCTCTTGCTGGAATAATGCTAAAGCAAAGCAGCATGGACTTGCAGGGTGTGTCTCTTCCCGTTGGGTTTACAGGTGCCGGGATGTGGTGGGGCATGAGACCTCCCCCTTCTGGCTTCCTTTTATTAACTCTCTCAGAAATAACACAAGTTGTAAATCAATAGTGGACTGATTGGACTTATTTCATTGTTAGTTAAATCCATCTGGGTCTCCCCAAGAAGGAGAAAGGCATAAGGTCTTCAGGGTTTCAAGGTATTCCTCTTCTTTCAAGGAGGACTGAATGCTCAACCATCTACCAGGACAAAGTATTCTAACCATATTTGTTCTCCAAACTGGTGCGGCAGCCCAGCCTGTTAGCTTTGTAGTTACCAAGTTACAAAGTAGGATGTATCGTTTCACAAAGTCTCACGACAGTGTAGCTTCCTCCTTCTGCACATCTTCACCTAGCCTCCAGCCACTATCCCTACTTCACACATGAAGTTCTGTGATTCTAGCTATCAGTTCATACTCGCCCTGCTGGAACCATGGGCCTGCATGTTCCCAATACCGCCCTTCCCGCGCACCCCACAGCCTGAGCTCTCCAGCAGCTTCGTTAGAGTTCGGAGAGGAACAGAACACGTTCGTTACAGTGCACGTAGCACTTTCCCGGTTCTGGATTCCAGACCGTGTCGGAACGTGTCCATTTCTGTACCTGGTGAGGACGCCAGGAATCATCCCAGAGGAGCCCTCATTACAAAAACCCCACGCATGTAGGACGGTTTGCCAGACTGGGCGGTGTCGCAGGAAACAGAGCGCGGCCGGCTTCCGTTGCGGCGGTCCTGGGGGATGACGTCCTTCCGCCGCGCGGCGAGGCCCGGAAGCCCCCGCGGCTCCAGAGACCCGGAGGCCCCTCCCGAGGTGGGCGGGGCGCTGCCTGAGCCCTTCGGCGCGGGCGGGGAGCTAAGGCGGGAGCTGAGGCGCGAGCTGAGGCGCGGGGCGGGGCTTCCTGAGCGTCCTGGGGCCGCTGACGCCGCTGGCAGCCACCACAATCGCAGTGGCTGCGGCGGGTACCTCCGGCGGCCTCTACAGCTGCGCTCGGATCCTCACCTCCTCAGCGGCTCCAGCTCCAGCCGCCCTTACAGCCCTCGGCGTCGCCGCTGGCGCCGCCGCCCGACCCGCAGGCCGCCGCGGGCCGCGGAGCCCATGAGGGCGCGGGCCCCGCCGCCGCGTCCGCGGCGTCGCCGTCGCCCCGGAGCGTCCCGAGCCGGCGCGGGCATGGCCGCGGCATGAGCGAGGACCCGCCGCCAGAGCCGGAGGACAAGACGGCGTCTGTGCCCCCGGCGGGAGCCATGCCGGAGAAGCGCCCGGGCGCGCAGGCCGCCGGCGGCATCTCGGTGAGCGCGAGCGCGGGTCCTGGCCGCGGCGCTCGGCCCGAGGCCCCAGACTAGGGGAGGCTGGGCGGGGTTGGGGTACCGGGCTGCAGGGCCGGGGCGCGGCCCGGGGCTGAAGTGCAGGGCCGGGGCCGGGGTGCGGGGCTGGGGCACGGGGCAGAGCTAAGGTGCAGGGCCGACGTGCGGGGCGGCGGCCGGGGCGGGGGTGCGGGGTCAGGGCTGAGGTACAGGGCTGGGGTGCGGGGCGGCAGCCGGGGCGGGGGTGCGGAGCCAGGCGCTGCGCCCCTCGGGGCTTGGGGAGACGTGCAGTGTCCGCGTCGGCTCCGGCTCTCGGAAAGCCGGTCCATTCCGGGCTCAGCCATTGGACTCCTTCAGTGCTGGACTTTCCTAGCGCCGCTCGTCTGCTGACGGAACTCGGTGGTGGTGGGGGTGGTTATCGTTTCAAAGAACGCTAGACACGGGGCTGAGTATAAGTAATTTAGTTCTTTCGGGAATTTGTAGACGTGCGACTGGCCGAGCCTAAATAGATGTGTGTGGGCCTTTGGGACCGTGGTCCGGCCCTCCGCCAGGGAAGTTGGCGATGCGGGCTGGGCAGCGCCTCGGCTCCCGCCTCCTGGACAGTGGGAGGGCGGATCTCGGAGCTATAGCCGCGGCTCTGGAGCCCTGGCTTCACGGGCCTGCGTTCGGGAGAACAGGCTTGGTTGGTGGCGCTGTGCTTTGCTGTGGTGAAGTAAGCCTAGAGAGCCAGTCACTTCTTAAAGACCTTTTTTTTTTTTTTTTTTTGTCTTGTTTATTTAGGACAGGAAATATAGCAACTAACCCCGAGAAAACTAGAAATTTTGAGAAAATTAAATGTATGCAGTTTCAGCAGACATACCTCTATTTGCTTTTAACCAATGCTGCATGATTATTGTTTGGTGATGGGAGTCCCCATTAGTAGAATTGGGGGTCGGCGGTGAAATCGAAGGAGCAGTAGGTAGAACGGAGCCAGAAGAGCTGGTTTCTACTCTTAGTTCTGTGGGAACCAGGCTGCACTATCAAGGTCCCGACACAACCCTGCTTCTCAGTGCCCGATCTTTCTGAGAGCTTAGCAATGTTGTAGGACCCTCCTTGCTCAAGTGAGGTCTTAGTTTTGAAAAAGCGTTAGGGGTTCCTCATTTCAAAGAAACATTTTGTAAAGAGAATTTTATTTGGAGGGGGGGAGGAAATTCCAGAGAATTGGTTTTTCTCGTTTTGTTTTTAATTATTTAAAAAGTAGATTTGTCATCTCCCCCCACCCCCCAAACTAAACCAAACTGCCAGGTCCTTCTATCCTTGAATTGACAGACCATAATTACCAACCAGAGGCCATGCTAGTAACATGAGAGGTAGCCTCCTTCATCTCTCTCTGTGCCCACAACATTGAGTGCATTACTAAGTCTAGCAGATTTTACCAGGCCGAGATTTTATGTTATTTTCTTCTCTGCATCCCTATGGTTCATTTCCTCAGCATTTTGACTTAGATTCTGACTTATCTCTTGGGGCCTTTACTTACATTATCATTGGCCTGTTGTCCATAATGTCAGCGTGACCTCACATGTAAATATGATAATTACTGCTGTCTTTAAATTTTTTCATTGGCTCCCTTTGGTTTATAGGATAAAAAAAAATAACCTGGCAGGTTGAAGCAGTATAGCAGAGTGATTAGGTGAGCATGCTTGGAATCCCATTTCCTGCCTTTTATTACCTGCATAACTTTGGGCAAATTATGTTACTTTTCCCAACTAATAATAGTATTTACCTCAGAGGATTGTAAGGGTTACTGTAATCTTGCATTGAGTAAGTTCTCAGTAAATATTAGCTGTTATTAGTTCTCAGTATTTTTGGCATGAATGATCAGAATATATAGGTGATCCCTGGCAGTCATTTACTAAAAATTAAAGTTGCTAATTTTATGTGTTTAGAGCTGGAACTTTTGAGGGATGTCTACTCAAGGAAACTTAGACTCTTTCCCTAATTCCTTCTCCTGATGCTAATCAGAGGTTAGGGGCACAGGTACATTTCTGTCCAGTTCCTAGTCTCTGAAGATGCACGGAGTCACTATTAATAAATGGTAATGAATACTGTCTTGAGTTTTCTTTTTCTTTTTCTTTTTATTTTATTTTATTTTATTTTATTTTATTTATTTTTTTAATTTTTATTTATTTATGATAGTCACACAGAGAGAGAGAGAGAGGCAGAGACACAGGCAGAGGGAGAAGCAGGCTCCATGCACCGGGAGCCCGACGTGGGATTCGATCCAGGGTCTCCCGGATCGCGCCCTGGGCCAAAGGCAGGCGCCAAACCGCTGCACCACCCAGGGATCCCTCTTTTTATTTTTTAAATATTATTTATTTATTCATGAGAGACAGAGACAGAGAGAGGCAGAGACACAGGCAGAGGGAGAAACAGGCTCCTCACAGGGAGACTCATGTTGGGGACTCGATCCCCGAATCAGGATCATGCCCAGAGCCAAAGGCAGGCGCCCAACCGCTGAGCCACCCAGGTGTCTCAGAGTTTTCTTGATGCTTGCTGTGCTTAGTGAAATGACTAGCATGGGCAGATGGCAGAGTTCAGACACTGGTGCTTTTGGGAATGTATGGTGGCTGGGAAAACAAATGAATGCCTTTAATCATGTAGGTTCATGTTGTATGCTGGTACCCCCAAATTATGCATCTTTCCTGCTTGCACTTTCTGTTTAGTATCACTTCTAGGAGCTATGTTCTCCAGCCTCCATGACTTGATTTCATTTAATGTATTGGAATTTCCTTACTGCTTGATTCTAGTGACACTCATGGTTTCAGGTTCTTAGATGCTAATACTTATGGGGAAGACTGCCCAGTGCACAGGGAACCTGCCGACAACTTATTTCAACCTTGTTTGTCAAAGAGATGTATTGACCTGAAGAGATTGGTGGAAAAATGTGTTGACTTGAGTAACAGAAGGGAATCAAGTATTTGCTCAAGAGATCATTGCCTTGTAGAAAAGGGATCTGTGTTTAGCAAATAATTTCTTGCTTTATTATTCCCTCTTTTTTCTATCCTTCCCTAATCATGTGTGTACAAACAACTTGAGGTGTTTTATCAGAATTGTTTGCATTATCATTAAATGTATATTTTCCATTATACTTAGCCTTCGTAGCCAGGTAAGGGAAAATATTTTTTAGCATCATTTACCCATGAGCATCTGATGAAAATAAGGATTTGCTGCAGAGAAAACCCAACTAAGTTTAGCATACTATTTCAGGATGTTCTTGGACTCCCAGAAGCCAATGCCTGGAAATGGGTTAAGAGCCCTGATACAAGGCTTCTTAGGATTAATATTGTTCTGGTGACATTTGATGTCTCAGAAATTGATTTTCCTAAGACTGTTTTGGAGAGTTTTCTATTAAGGCTAATTTTGATTTTTGAGAGCAAGAATATTATTTATAATGTAGACAAAACAACTAATACTGAAGAGCAGCTTCAGGTTAAAAAAAAAAAGCACTAAAGGACACCTGGGTGGCTAAACACTAAAACAACTGTGTTATGTTTGTAAAAAGATAAAAGAGGTTCTAAGAACATATTAGAGAACAATTAACTTTAAGCTATTTTTTTTTAAGGTTTTATTTATTCATGAGAGACATAGAAAGAGGCCAGACCTAGGCAGAAGAGAAGCAGGCTCCCTGTAGGGAGCCCGATGTGGGACTTGATCCCACAACCCCAGGATCATGACCTGAGCCACCCAGACTTCCCAACTATAAGCTTTCAATTCTTTCTTGACACTGTTAGGGAACAGTATGATCATTTCAATAACAAAATAGTACTGGGACATTGGCATAACAACTTCTCTTGAGTAAATTATAGGAGATAAGGGGAGAAACTCAAAGCATTTGTGAGCATTGTTAATATTGCAATTTAGAAAGGCAAATAATATGTGGTGCTTTCAAAGAAACATTTATTATATTTCATATTTAGAATTGTACAAATTTCTGGTCAGTGTACTATCATCACAGCTAGTCTTTGTCATAACACAGGGTTATCCTTGCTGCTGTGTTGTTCTCAGGCCTGCTATAGGCAGGATTTTGTAGACACTGCTTCTTAGGATATTTGAGCATCCTTTCCCATCATTTTTCTTACTAGATTAAATCTTTGAAGATATGGACTACAGCTGTGCATCTTTTAATCTGAACTAGTTTAGGAGATGATCAATAAAAATCAATAAAGAAGTTATTCAGTCTAGCTTTAAGCCAGTTTTTTTATTTTTTCTTTCTTTTTTTTGCTTATCATTTATTTTTATATAATGTGCTTTGGCATTATACAACAAGTTGGGGAGTGCTGGTTTCTATTCTCTGAAGGTTTTGTGTAGTATTGGTAAAATAATTATAGAACTTTATGCCTTAAAAAAAAAAAAAGTAGTTGTATAACAGTCTGGGCCTACTATTTGATTTTTTTTTTTTTTCTGTTTTACTAAGTTGTATTTTGGTAGGAATTTGTCCATTTCACCTTCAAATTAACTGGCATCAAGTTGTTCCTAATAGCTTCTTAATCCTTTTTAAACTACTATAAGATCCTTACTGTTTTTATTGTTGACAATGGTAATTTTCACCTTATCTTTTAAAAAAGTAATTTTCTAGGGTATTCTAGTCATTAGTTCTGCAAGTGGTAATAATTTTGTTTCTTCTGTATTTCTGTTATATGAACTAGAATATCCAGGGAAAGATTCAGTAGTAATGTTAAAAGTACACAACTTTCTCTTCATAATACATTTTTTTCATTGTTAAGGATGCTGTAACTATATGTATGAGATAAATATGCTTTATTACATGATGGAGGCATCTTTTTATTTCTCATTCTTTCTTGCATGTGTTCTCCCTCTCCTCTCCCCTCCTTCCTTCCAGTTCAGTGTCTCATAGAACCCTCACCAGTAGGTTACGAAGTCTGACACGTGCCCAGGAGAGATTGTGGCATAGTAAGGGCATTGCTTAATGAGAATTGGAGAGAAATGTGTCGTTAATACCTGTAATCAACTGTAATAAGTAACCTGCTAAAACATGTAATATTTGTGAAGTTATGTCAACTTTTCTTTAGCTGCCTGGCTTTTTAATACATAGTTCTCTATTTGCTTATATATATATATATTTTTTTTTAATTTTATTTATTCATAGAGACACACACACAGAGAGGCAGAGACATAGGCAGAGGGAGAAGCAGGCACCACACAGAGAGCCCGACGTGGGACTCGATCCCAGGTCTCCAGGATCTCGCCCTGGGCTGCAGGCGGCGCTAAACCGCTGCGCCACCAGGGCTGCCCCAAGTTTGTGTTTTGACATGCGTATACACTTGTGAAATCATTACCACAATCAAGATAGGGAATATATCCATTACTCCCAGAAATCTCCTTGTGCCCATTTTTTTTTTAAGATTTTATTTATTTATTCACAAGAGACACGCAGAGAGAGAGAGAGGCAGAGACACAGGCAGAGGGAGAAGCAGGTTCCATGCAGGGTGCCCGACATGGGACTCGATCCCCGGTCACCAGGATCAGGGCCTGGGCTGAAGGCGGCCCTAAACCGCTGAGGTACCCAGGCTGCCCTCCTTGTGCCCATTTTTACATCCTCTCTCCACCTACCCCCCAGGCAATCATTTATCTACTTTCTGCCACTATATATTAATTCTAATTTTTTAGCATATACTCTTTTTGGTTTTGCTTTCTTTTCCTCTCTATAAATTATTTCGAGATTTATCCATGTTGTATATAAATCAGTGCATTCCCATTCTTTAGTGCAGTAGAATTGCTACTAAGTAGTAGTATTCCATTATATGGTTGTACTACAATTTGTCCATTCAGCATTAATGAACATTTGGTTTATCACCAAGTTTTGACTAGTATAAAGTTGCTATAAGCATTTGTCTGCCAGTCTTTGTATGGGAAATACTTTTATAAGAGTGGAATGACTGAATTATATGGTAGGTGTATTGTTTAAATTTTTTAAAAAACTGCCAAACCATTCTTTAAAGTTATTGTGCAATTTTACATTATCACTAACACTATGAGAGTTCCATTTCTTCAACATCCTCGACATTTAGTTTAAGCTCTTGTAATAGATCCTTAATAGTGGTATCTTACTGTGTTTTAATTTGTATGCCCCTATGGCTAATGATATTCAACATCTTTCCATAAATTTGCCATCTTTGTATCCTCTTGGTGAAGTGTCTGTTTAGGTCTTGCCTATTTTTGTTGTTGTTAGGTTGTTTATTAAAATAGATTTTTGAGAGCCCTTTTATATTTGGGATGTGAGTCCTTTATCAGATATATGCTTTGCAAATATTTTCTTCCAAGCTGTGTTTTTAGAAGAGCAGTTTTTGATTTTGATGAAATTTATTAATTTGTTCTTTTATGGATAGTGTTTTTGGTTTTAGATTTAAGAAATGGTTATTTAACTCATTATCACAAGGATTTACTTCTATGTTTTTAGAAGGTTTTTTGATTTTACAATTAGGTTTATGACCATTTTGAATTAGTTTGTAATATACAAAGTCAAAGTGTGGATGGAAGTTCATTTTTTGTGTATGGATAACTGATTTTTGCATGATTTGTTGAAGAGACTTTTTTTTTTTAAAGATTTTATTTATTTGAAAGAAAGAACATGTGGTGGGGAGGGGTACAAGGGAAGAAGGAGAGAGAGAATCTTGAGCAGACTCAGAGCCAAGTTCAGAGCCTGCCAAGTTCAGAGCCTATCATAGGGCTCAGTCCCACAACCCCAAGATCATGACCTGAGCAGAAACTAAAGAGTCCAATGCTTAACCAACTGAGCCACCTATGTGCCCCCAAAAGACTTTTTTTATTTTCTAAATTGTGTTTGCACTGTAGTCAAAATTCACTTAACCCAGATATGTGTCCATATATTCTGGATTCTTTGTTTCATCTATTTGTTTATATCAGTACCACTTAATCTGTATTACTGGAGGTATGTAATACTTGAAACAAATAGTGTTAGGCTTCCAACTTTGCTTTTTTTTTTTTTTTTTTTTTTTTATGATAGTCACAGAGAGAGAGAGAGAGAGGCAGAGACATAGGCAGAGGGAGAAGCAGGCTCCATGCACCGGGAGCCCGATGTGGGATTCGATCCCGGGTCTCCAGGATCGCGCCCTGGGCCAAAGGCAGGTGCCAAACCGCTGCGCCACCCAGGGATCCCTCCAACTTTTCTTTTAAAATTGTTTTGGCTAGTCTAGGTTCTTTGCATTTTAGAACTATAGAATCAGATTGTAGACTTCTACAAAAACAAAAACCCGGGCAGCCTCAGTGGCTCAGCGGTTTCGCGCCACCTTCAGCCCAGGGTGGGATCCTGGAGACCCCAGATCAAGTCCTGCATCAGGCTCCCTGCATGGAGCCTGCTTCTCCCTCTGCCTGTGTCTCTGCCTCTCTCTTTTCTTTTCTCTTTTCTTTTCTTTTCTTTTCTTTTCTTTTCTTTTCTTTTCTTTTCTTTTCTTTTCTCTTCTCTTCTCTTCTCTTCTCTTCTCTTCTCTTCTCTTCTTTCTTTTCTTTTCTTTTCTTTTCTTTTCTTTTCTTTTCTTTTCTTTTCTTTTCTTTTCTTTTCTTTTCTTTTCTTTCGACTCTCGTGAATAAATAAAATCTTTAAAAACAAAAACCCCTGCTCCTAATTTCATTGGGATTGTGTTGGCTCTGAAGGTCTGTTTGGAAAGAATTGAAGACAACATTGAGTCTTCTCATCCATGAAGGAGGGACTGCTCCATTTATTTTAGATCTTATTTAAAATTTCCCACCTGTGTTTTGTAGTTTTCAGCATATAGGTCTTTCACATTGTCAGATTATACCCTATTTCATATATTTTTTATTTCATATTTTTTGATGCTGTTGTACATAATAGCATAAACATATGAAAAAATGTAAACTCTTAAATTCAGATTCACAATTGTTGCCAATATATAGAAATATAGTTGATTTAAGAAATTTTTAATATTGCAATATAATACACATAGCATAAAATTGACTATTTTAAGCATTTTTTTTTCCTTTATTTAAGTAGGCTCCACTGTGGGGCTTGAACTCACAACCCTGAGATCAAGACCTGAGCTGAGATCTAGTCTGATGCTTAACTCACTAAGCCACCCTGGCACCCCTTAAATTTTTTTTAAGATTTATTTATTTATTTATTTGAGAGTGTGAGAGAGAGCATGAGCAAGGGGACAGTCAGAGAGGGAAGCAGACTCCCCACTGAGCAGAACACCCAATGTGGGGCTCCATCCCAGGACCCCAGGATCATGATCTGAGCCAAAGGCAGATGCTTAACCAACTGAGCCACCCAGGGGCCCCAACCGCTTAAGTATTTTTTTTTTTTTTTTTATGATAGTCACAGAGAGAGAGAGAGGCGCAGAGACACAGGCAGAGGGAGAAGCAGGCTCCATGCACCGGGAGCCCGATGTGGGATTCGATCCCGGGTCTCCAGGATCGCGCCCTGGGCCAAAGGCAGGCGCCAAACCGCTGCGCCACCCAGGGATCCCCCGCTTAAGTATTTTTAAGTGTGCAGTTTAGTAGTGTTGAATATATTTATGTTATTGTGAAACCATTCTCTGGAATTTTTCAGTTTGTCAAAACTAAACCTCTACATCCATTACATAGCATTTACCCTGTCCCCCATTCCCTAATAACTGCCTTTCTGCTTTCAGTTTCTGTAAGTTTGACTACTCTAGATACCTCATATATAAGTAAAATCATACACTATCTTTTTGTGACACTCAGCATAATGTCCTCAGTGTTGTTGTTGACACACGTTGAAATATGTTTTCTTTAAGATTGTTGAAGCCATGTGTGTGTGTCTCAGAATTTCCTTTGAGACTGAATAGTATTCCATTATATATATATGCTGCATTTTGTTTCTCCTTTTATGTGCTGAGTATTTCATTGCTTCCTTTTTTTTTTTTAACTATTGCGAATATTGCCACTGTGAACATGATTGTACAAATAAATATCTCTTTGAGACCCTACTTTGAATTCTTTTGGATACCTACCCAGAAGTGGAATTGCTGGATCATTGGATAATTCCATTTTTGATTTTTGAGGTACCGCCATGCTTTTTCCCTTTGTGGCTGCACCATTTTAAATTCATACCAACATTGCACAAGGGTTCCAATGTCTCTACATCCACACCACACCTGTCATTTTCTTGGTTTTGTTTTGTTTTGGAGAGTAACCATCCTGATGAATAGGAGGTACTATCTCATTTTGATTTTGCATTTCACTAATAATTAGTGATTTTGAGCATCTTTTCATATCTTATTGGCTATTTGTATATCTTCTTTGGAAGAAATGCAACTTTTTTGCTCATTTTTTTTTTTTAAGATTTTATTTATTTATTCATGAGACCGAAAGAGGCAGAGACACAGGCAGAGGGAGAAGCAGGCTCCTCACTGGGAGCCCGATGTGGGACTCGATCCTGGGACTCCAGGATCACGCCCTGAGCCCTGGGAGGTGCTAAACAGCTGAGCCACCCAGGGATCCCTTTGCTCATTTTCAAATTAGGTGGTGGTGGTTGTTATTTTGAGTTGTAGTGGTTCTTGATAAATTATGGAAATTACCTTCTGATCAGATACAGGCATTGCAAATATTTTCTCCATAGAAAATATTCATTCTGTTAATGGTATCCTTTGATGTGCAGAAGTTTTAAATTTTGGTAACATCCAATTTATTTGTCTTTACTTTTGCTGTCTCTTTTTTGGGGGTGCTCATATTCAAGATATCATTGTCAAATGCAGTGTTATGAAGCTTTTCCTTTATGTCGTTTTGTAAAAGTTTTATGTCTTATATTCAGGGTTTTGGTTCATTTTAAAAGTTTCTGATTTTGATGCAGCCCAATATCTACTTTTTCTTTTATTGCTTGTTTCTTTTGTTGCTTTGGAGTCATGTCTAAGAATCTATGACCAAATCCAAGATTTACTCTGTTTTCTTCCAGGAGCTTTGTGGTTTTAGCTTAGATCTGATGTGAGTTAACTTTTGTATATGGCGTAAGGTAGGGTTCCAGCTTACATGTGGAAATTCAGTTGTTTCAGTGTCATTTGTTGAAGAAGCTATTCTTTTTGATTGGATTTGGCACTTTTGCCAAAAAAGCAGGACATAGATTCATGGGTTTATTTGTGGAAACTCAGTTCTAGTAGGTTGGTGTATATGACAGCCTCTCTATTCCGCTTTCATGTGGACAAAGTCATTGACATTTACTGTTTACTGTGATCTTTGAGTTGGGGAATCATGTCTGGGACAAATGGGAGTAGCTTTCAACGTTATCTTTTTCCAGTTGAAAGCAGGTGACTTGATTGAGAAAAGCTAGATGCTGGTTCATCTGATGTTTTCTGGTGATGTCGAGAAAGCAAGTCAGGAGTTTGGTGGAGATTGTTCTTTTGCCCAGATCACACTAGCCAGGCCACACTAGTTTGGAAAAGGGGGTGGGTGGGTGGGTAAGTAAAAGGCTGCACTTTGCCTGAGGAACTGTCTTCATTTGGCTCCTGCACCTCTTTCTCAGGTTGCCGCAGTCCAGGACACCTGTCATATGTATGTGCTGATTTCCATTTGTGGAGAACTTTGGGCTCTCTGAGAAAGGTGGTATAAGTATTATAGTGATTAGTAACTTGCACTCTGGAGATAAGTGATTCTCTGGCTGGAATACTGGCTTAGGCACTTAGTAACTGTGCAACTTGGGCGAGTTATTTGATTCTCTGCATCTGAGTTTTGTCATCTATAAAATGGGAATAATAATAGTTTCTATCGCAATTCAGTAAAGATAAAATGGTAGGATCTGTAATTTGCTTTGATTAGGTCTTGGCATAGTGTCTGTGTTGCTTCTGCTGCTATTGTAGGCTAACTTTTTCTTCTGTAATTACTGTGGCTGGAACTCCCAATACTGCGTTGTATATACAGTGTTGAAAGCAAACATCCTCTTCATGTTCCTGATCTTAAAACAAACGTTTTTTTCAGCCTTTCACCTAGTGACTGTGATATTAGGTGTGGATTATTTCCTATATGCCATTTACCATATTGAGATAATTTCTTCTACTTTTTAAGAATTTTCATCATGAAGAGCTGTTAATTTTGTCAAATGCTTTTTCTGCATTAGTGGAAATGATCCTGTGTCCGTTCCCCGCCCACACTTCATTTTAATGTGGTGTGTTCTGTTGATTGATTTTCATATGTGAACTTTTCTTATATTCCAGGAATGAATCTCACTTGGCCATAGTTATTAGAGCCCTTTATTTTTTTTAAGATTTATTTTTATTTATTTATTTATTCATGATAGACATAGAGAGAGAGAGAGAGGCAGAGACACAGGCAGAGGGAGAAGCAGGCTCCATGCCGGGAGCCCGCCGCGGGACTCCATCCCGGGACTCCATCCCGGGACTCCAGGATCGTGCCCTGGGCCAAAGGCAGGCGCGAAACCGCTGAGCCACCCAGGGATCCCTATTAGAGCCCTTTAAATAGGCTGCTGAATTTAGTTTGCTAGTATCCTGTTAAGGATTTTTGTATCGTTAGCATAAGGGAAATTAATCTGCACTATTTCTTGCATCTTTTTCTTTGGTACAGGTAAATGCTTTTTCTTCATAGAATGTGTTAGGAAGTTTTCCCTCTTCATTTTTGAGAGGACTTTGAGAGTGATTGACATTTGGTCTTGTTTAAATGTTTGGTAGAATTTACCAATGAAGCCATGAAATCCAGGACTTTTCTTTATTGGGAGATTTTTGATCACTGTTCCAATACTGTTACTAGTTCTAGGTATATTCATATATCCTATTTCTTTATGATTCTGTCTTAGTAGACTTTTCTAGGAATTTGTTCATTTCATCTAGATTATCCAATCCATTGGCTTACAATTGCTGATAAATATTTCACTTCCAATTTTAGAAATTTAAATCTTCCCTCTATTTCTTGTGGTCAGTCTCACTAAGGATTTGTTAATTTTTTAATAGTTTCATTATTTTTTGATAGTATGATAGTTTGATAATTCTCTGTTGCTTTTCTGTTCACTGTTGTATTTATTCCTGCTGTAACCCATTATTATTTACTTTTTCTTGCTTTGGTTTAGTTTTGCTTTTCTGGTTTCTTACAGTGAAAAGTTAGGTTATTGATAGCGGATTTTTTTTCCTTTTTTTTTTTTTTTTTGAATAATAAGGCATTTACAACTATAAACTTCCCTGTAAGCACTGCTTTAACTGAATTCAACAAACTTTGATATGTTGTTTTTATTTTTATTCATCTGAAAGTTTTGTGACCTTCCTTGTGATTTCTTATTTGACCTATAGCTATTTAGGTGCATATTGTTTAATTTCCATGTATCTGTGAATTTTCCATATTTCTTTATGTTACTGATTTCTAGTTTCATTACATTGTGGTCAAAAGAATGTAGTTTATATGATTTCAGTCTTTTTAATTTATTTAAACTTGTTTTATGATATTTTTGTGTACACATGAGAAGAATGTATTGCTGTAGTTGGGTGGGGTGATCGGTAAATATTTGTTAGGTTTACTTAATGTAGTGTTATTAAAATCTTTGCTTCTATTTTACTTCTGATTGTTCTATCCATTATTATAAGTGGGTATGGAAGTCTCCAACTATTATTGTTGAATTATCTGTTTGTGTCATTTATTTTTAAAGGGTGTAAGTGCCAGTAGGTGAGGGAGAATGAATGATTTAATATTACATAATATAAGTATCTTTGATACTGTGAAGAAGTCCTATAAACATGAAAGATTCCATTCTCCAATGAAAAAATATGCGAAGGAATGAACAGTTTGTAGACAAATAAAAATAACTTTCAAAAAAGTATAGGGAGGAAGTTCTACGTCTCTTGTAATCACAGAAGTGCAAAATAAAATGATATAAACATTAAATAAACAATAAACATTAAAAAGCCTAACTAGAAAATACTTAAAAATTATTTGCAGTCTTAGGATATGGGGAGACAGGTATTCTTAAACACTGTTAATGGTACCACAAGTAGCTCTTACAAATTTTTTTTTACAACGTCTTTGAAGCTTTTTAGTTTTCCTACATTTTGTTATGAATACTCCCCCATATTCATCACCCTACTTCAACAGTTAAAATCATACAAGGCCAAAATAAAAAAACCAACACATAAGGCCAATCTTATTACACCTGTATTTTTATTAAGCTGGTCATTACATATTAGTTGAATTGAATCCAGGTTTTGTGTTTGCTTTGTTTTATCTTGGCAAGGATACCTTATAAGTTATTTATTTCTTGTGTATCTCATCATGCAGCAAATAACCTTTGACTCTCTTTGTGATGTTATAATTGATCAGGTTTAAGAAAGTCTTGTCAGCTTAATTCCCTTATAAAGTAACATATCAACTTCATGGTTGTTGCCTAAATTGACTATATTAGTGAGGTTACAAAGTGGCAAGATTTTTTTTTTTTTTAATTTATGATAGTCACACAGAGAGAGAGAGAGAGAGAGAGAGAGGCAAAGACACAGCAGAGGGAGAAGCAGGCTCCATGCACCGGGAGCCCGACGTGGGATTCGATCCCGGGTCTCCAGGATCGCGTCCTGGGCCAAAGCAAAGGCAGGCACCAAACCGCTGTGCCACCCAGGGATCCCACAAAGTGGCAAGATTTTAAGTTAATCATTCCTTCATTCATTATCAAAATTCCTAAAAAGAACTTTTCCTAGTCAAATATTTGGTTATCCTAGGATACAGAAGAGCGGGATAAATGCTTCCTTTTTCCACTTTCCTTATTTAGCAGTTTTCAGAATGACGGCTTGGTTTTCTAGCATCCTCCAAAGATTGATGAACTTGTAAAATTGAACACATATGATATGTTTCAATCCATGGCAGATATTACTCTTTTACTCAGTCTTTGTCCAGTAGTAATTCCTCAGATTGGCTCCTGAATCCTTTTGATGTGACTGTAGTTTTCAGTAACATCTTTGCTTTTGGCAAGATAGGTTCCAGAATCAAATAAATTTCTTGCCCCAAACCTGGAATCAGCTTTGTCCAAAAAGCCCCATTTTCTTTTAGTGGGAAATGATATTTGAAGAACACAATCTTGGGCTATAAGGGGTGTTTGCACCTGTATGGTTGCTCATTTTTTCTAGGTCTTTTCAGTGGCTAGAACTAGAAAATTTTAACTGTTTTCTCATTAAGGTAATGTATATCATAGTGTGTATATTTTCTTAAACCAAATTTAGAATTTCAGATTTTTCTATTTTGATTTTATATTTGTATCTTCTCTATTACAAGGGAAATCTTGGTTCTTAGTCACAATAGCATAGTAACTTGTTTATTGTATTCTTATATTTGAAAGTTTCAGAATATAAAAACATTATTACTACCAACATGATTACTTAAAACGGTTTAAGGTTTGATTTTCTTTTTACCCTCCCTTAGAATATAGCTTCTAAGGATATTCATTCAGATTTGGTGTTTTAAAGCAGCTGAACCACAACTCGATAAATAGGTATGTTTGACATATTTAATTTGGATTTGATTTTGTTTTAGAATTAGCTAAAGGATTTACCTGGTTCCAAAGTTTAAACGTATCAAGAAACATATGGAATCTAGCTTCCATCCTGTCACTTTAACTCCCTTCTCTCCTTCCGGTATGTAATAGCTTGGATGCTTATTTTTCTTGACATCTTGTGTTTTGTTTAAGCAAATGTGTAAGCATTCATATTCACATATTTTTCAGTCCTCCCAGGTATAAAAGATACTGTACATTACACATTATTCTGTACCTTGCTTTTTGTTTGGCTACTATGGTAGCCATATGCACATGACACCTCATATTTTTGCCATATTGTCTTATGACAAATCCCTAGAGTGGGGTTGTTGCTTCAGAAGATAAATATGTAAGTATTGCCACATTGTACCATTTCTCATCCCCATTAGCAGTGTGTGGTCATATTGTCAAACTTCTGAAATTTTTGCCATTCCAATAGTGAGGAATTATGTCTAACTATAGCTTGATTTTGCATTTTTCTTATTATGAATAAAGTTGAAGGGCTATTTGATATCTTATTCTATGAACTGTTCATATCTCTTGCCCATCTTTTTGTTGGGTTGTTAGTCTTTTTCTTCTTGATTTTTTTTTTTTAAGAAACATTTTATGTTAGAGATATTAACTGACATAGTAAGCTGAAGTAGTTTTTTCTCCCACAGTATGTACAGCTTTTAAAAAATATATATTTTATTTATTTATTTAGAATGCACATGAGCAGGGGGA
Organism: Canis lupus familiaris; assembly: GCF_011100685.1. Taxonomy (NCBI): domain Eukaryota; kingdom Metazoa; phylum Chordata; class Mammalia; order Carnivora; family Canidae; genus Canis; species Canis lupus. The sequence continues at coordinate 99,981,998 of NC_049222.1, read as the reverse complement.
GGGGCAGAGGGAGAATGGGAGACTCAAGCAGACTCTGTTGATTGTGGAGCCAACGTGGGGCTCGATCTCACAACCCTGAGATCAAGACCTGAGCCAAAACCAAGAGTCTGTTGCTTAACCTGCTGAGCCCTCCAGGTGCCCCTATACAGCTTTTTGATTACAATTGTAATTTTATTACAATTGAATAAATAAAAAGCAATATATTCACATAATGGAGTATTATATGGCCATAAAATTGAATGATGGGGCAGCCCGGGTGGCTCAGCATTTTAGCGCCGCCTTCAGCCCAGGGTGTGATCTTGGAGACTCGAGATCAAGTTCCGCATCAGGCTCCCTGCATGGAGCCTGCTTCTCCCTCTGCCTGTGTCTCTGCCTCTCTCTCTCTCTCTCTCTTTCTCTCTTTCTGTCTCATGAATAAATAAATAAAATCTTAAAAAAAAATTGAATGATGAACATGGATGATTCTTGAAAACATGCTAAATGGAGGAAGCAAGGCACAGTAGGCAACATATTATATGATTCAATTTGTGAATTCCATTTAATATGACTCCAGAATACACAAATCCATAGAGATAGAGTACATTAGTCATTGCTACGAAATGGGGTGAGGAGAGAATGGGGAGTGACTGCTGATGGATATTAGGTTTCTTTTTGGGGTAATGAAAATATTCCAGAACTAGATAATGGTGGTAATTTTACAACCTGTGAATATACCAAGAAACATTGACCTGTACACTTGAAAACGGCTAATGGAATGGAATGTGAATTATAGCTGAAGAAAAAATTAAAAATGCATATCCTCAATCTAATAATGAGAGTATTAAACAAATTCAAATTGAAGGGCATTCTACAAATGACTGGTAAAGAATATATCAGTGGTTCTCAAAAGTGTAAAGATCACGAAAGTAAAAAATAAAAGCCTTAGTAGCTATCTCAGATTGGAATAATCCAAGAAAACATGAGAACAAAATGCAGTGCTAAATCCTGGGTTAGTTCCTAAATCAGGAAAAAGAAAGCGTTAGTGGGGAAAATGGTGACATTCATATAACACATATAAATTAGCTAAAGTAGTATAGCAATGTTAATTTCTAGGTTTGGGTAATAGTACCATAGTTATCAAAGACATTAATATTTGAGGAAGTTTGGCGAAGGATATACCAGAACCCTGTGCTGGTTTTGCAACTTTTCTGTAGGTTTTAAGTTGTTTTAAAATAGAGGTGACTGGGTGGTTCAGTTGGTGGAGCATCCGACTCTTAGTTTCAGCTCAGATCATCATCTCAGGGTCTCTCTCCCTTTCCCTCCACCTGCGCGCCCCCGCCCCCCCATTCAGTGTTTAATATTTCCTGTGATGGGTAGTATACAGACAGTCTTTTAAACACAATACTGGGGACCATGCCTTTTATTCATCTACAAGCTAACTTCAGTATGCTAGGAAAATCACGAGTTCACACCCTGGAGCGAGGGCCTTTTGGCTCCACTTTAGAGAAGTTTCCCTGTGTTGATTTTCAAGTATGTGTGGGCTGAGGGATGAGATTAGAGAACTGCAAAAGGGATCTCAAGACAGTTTTAAGAGTTTAAACTTAAACATGAGGGCAGAGGAGGGGACTTCATCACTTAAGGATTGCTACATAAAGCCAAATTTAGTGGCCTTAAAACAGCAACCATTAATGACAGTTGTTTGGGCTAGCTCAGCTTGGGGTTCTTCACTGGATTTGTTTGCAGTTACTTGTGCTTCTGTAGTCATCTGCAAGCTTGATGGAGTTGTTGTTTAAGTTGTTTAAGACGGCCTTGCTCCTCTGTCAGGCAGTTGGTAATAGCTGTTCACTGGTTGGCCTAGGTGGCCTTAGTAGGGAGGACTTCATATGCTTTCATCCTCCTGTGTCTAGAAGGTGTTTTCATGTGGTCTTGAAGGCCTCTGGAGGCTAGGTTCAGACGTCCATGTTGTCCCTTCACCTGACATCTGTTGGTCAGAGGAAGTTGTAAAGCCAGCCCAGATCCAGGGATATGGAGAAATAGACTCCACTTTCTTTTTTTTTTTTTTTTTTTTTTTTAATTTTTATTTATTTATGATAGTCACACAGAGAGAGAGGCAGAGATATAGGCAGAGGGAGAAGCAGGCTCCATGCACTGGGAGCCCGACGTGGGATTCGATCCCGGGTCTCCAGGATCGCGCCCTGGGCCAAAGGCAGGCGCCAAACCGCTGCGCCACCCAGGGATCCCCTAGACTCCACTTTCTGTTGGCATACACAGCACAGTCACATTGCAAAAAGATTACATGTACAGGAATGAGGTTCAGAATTTGTAGCTCAGTTTCTGCCGTCTTCTGCAGGTATCATAGGATGACATGTATATTTTATTTTAGAGTGATCACTCTTGAGTGTAGTATCAAGAAAGATTTGGAGAAGGCAGGGAAGAGAAGTCAGGGTAGGGTTAAGAGACTGTTGCAGTTGCCTGTGGGAGAGATGGTAGTATGAATGTATAAAGACATCACCACATATTTATCATCTAAACATCTCAAGATCTGTACTGATTTATAAAGGGGCAAATGGAGAGAAAAGACATTGAACTGATCCAGAGAGGCTGCACTAGATTAGGTTCAACTAGAAATGATTGGTTAGGTTTTGTTAAAGTTTTTCTGATTAGCTCAGATAATTTAGGGGAGAAACTTGTGATACTGTTTTTATCAGCATACTGGCCACCAAGACCTTAGAAAGAATTGGAGGGAATGCAGATTTATTTTTGTCACCTTCTTATATCCAGTTGCCCACACTAAATTCCCACCTTACCAGGGCCTGCCTGCCTGTCATACTACATTTCTCTTATGTAGCACTGGTATTGGCTAGGAATAAATGATAGTTTAGTTAAAGTAATTTATGTAGAGGTGAGAATAAGAAGGTGTGCGTTTTAGAACAGGTTTTTGTTAAACAATTTCTAGTTGATGCATCTAAACCTATATATAACATGTAAACAAAAAGGTTATTTGTTTTTTTGGTAAGGTGTTAAGATAGCATAATATCCTAAAGATGTATCACACAGATTAAAGTGTTTATCTGTTTTTATGTTTACTCAGCATTGCTGCCACATGGATCTCTATCTCAGTGGTCTCCCTAAATAGAGCTTCATTGCTGACGAAAGCACCAAACCATAGAAACTGCAAATGAGAAATAGGATTGCCTTCTTATGCTTCCTACTGTGTGCTATTTTCAGAGTTTTTTGAGATTCTTGTATGCATGATGCTTAATAAATAAAACAAATGATTCAAGAGCAATAAATAGTTCGGATATTTATTGACATGTTCACCCAGTGTTCGGAAGCAATTGTTCTGTCATGTGGGATGGGTGACTATCAGAATTTTTACCCAAATAACTAGATATTATTAGTAATGCATATAGGCTGATTTACTTTTTTTCATTTTTGCCACCACTTCTACATTTTTTTCTGTAGATTTTAAAACAGATTCTGAACATACTTTTCATTTCACAGATACATTAGTGTGTATCTCTAAGAGAGAAGGATCTTTAAAAAACACACCTTACTTCAATACTATTATTACAAGGAGTCTGCTTCTTTAGTATTAGCTAATACCCAGTCCGTTTTCAAATTTCCATGATTGTCTCACAATTGCCTTTTTTTCCAGGTAGTTTGTGTTAAACTCCAAAGTCTCACATACTGATTTTGGTTAATATTTCTTAAATTTCTTTTAATCTATATTCAAACATAGTTCTCCCTCCTTTTCCTTTTTCTTTTTTTTCTTTGCCCATATTGAAGAAACTGGGCCATCTGCTTCAAAAATGTTTCTACATTTTAGGTTTTGCTGTTTAAAAAGATCAGAGAAAAGATGTTCGTCTCAGAAGAAGAGATCCTTCTTCCATATTTTGTGGAGTGCTTATTACTTTAGTGGGGTGAGAGAAGGGCTGTTTGGATACATCATTGAACAAAGACAAAAATAATTTCCTTCATAGCATTTAAATTACCATTCCATGGGCAGAAGACAAAAATGAATTATGAAGTTTGTTGGAAATCCTCTAGAAAACAATAAGAGCATAACAAGGAGGTAGGGAGATGTTGGACAAGTGGGATGTGGGGTGAATGCCCTGGACATTTCAGAGAGTGGAGCAGAGGAGTTGCCAAGCTCTGACTTCTATTTAAATGGGGCATGGTACTGGCAGCCCAGGTGGCTCAGCAGTTTAGTGCCTGCCTTCGGCCCAGGGCAGGATCCTGGAGACCCGGGATTGAGTCCCGTGTCTGGCTCCCTGCATGGAGCCTGCTTCTCCCTCTGCCTGTGTTTCTGCATGTGTCTCTGCCTCTCTCCATCTTTCTCTCTGGTCTCTCATGAATAAATAAATAAAATCTTTAAAAGTAAATAAATGGGGCATGGTGGCTGATGTGCAGTGGGTGAAGGAGCAAGCGTAGGAAGCTACTCTGTAATTTAGACAAGAGATGCTAGAGGAATAGATGGAAGGCAGTGTGGGGAGAGCAAGGGTGATAGCCAAGTTTCCATGTCTAGCAGCTGGAATGGCTTAGCAGAGGGTCTCAGAAAGCTAAATCACAGGCAGATGCTAAAGAGTTGCTGCCATTTCCATGCACTATTCTGTTAGTAAAGGACTATGGAAATCTAGTACTTTTTGAAGGCTATGTTCAAGGGCTTTTGGCTTGGAGAGTTGAGTTTTTACAAGTTTGTATTTTTAATAACATTTGTTCTTGGCTCTTTGAAAATTTTCAAAACTACAAAAAAAAAAAAGTAAAATTATATTCCTTTCATCTAAATTCAGCAGTTAGCATTTTGTGACATTTGCTTTAGGAACTATGTATGTACCAATTTTTTTCCCCCAAACCATTTGACAGTTGCAGAAATCGAGAACACCTGTATGATTATTTTATATAAAGTCCATATGTAGATTTTATCCTTTTGCTCCCCTTCCCCCAGGATCCACTCCAAGATCTCCCATTTTGTTGTGGCTCTGCCCTCCTTCAATATGCATGAGTCTCCTTACCTTCACTTTTGTCTTTTATGACCTTGACATTTTTAAGGAGACCAAGCCAGTTGTCTTGTAGAATGTCCCACAATTGGGATTTGTCTGATCAATCATTTCCTTATGATTAGACTCCAGTCAAGTGATGCAGATTTACTTCTGCCTTATTATTATTATTATTATTTTATTTATTTATTCATGAGAGAGAGGCAGAGACACAGGGAGAGGGAGAAGCAGGATCCCTGTGGGGAGCCCAATATGGGACTTGATCCCCGGACTCCGGGATCATGACCTGAGCCAAAGGCACATGCCCAACCATTGAGCCACCCAGGTGCCTTCTTTATAACTTTTAAAGACTTAAAAATATTAAGCATAGACATAGCATGGATTTTACTGCAGGCATCACTTCCAGTTACTACCAAGTGGTAGGTAGCAAAGCGTGCTAAATCGATTTATTTCCGGAAGTCATAAGCTGCAGACAACTAGCAGAATAGACAGTCTTCAAATGTGACAGAAACAGGGGCACCTGGGCGGCTCAGTGGTTGAGGGTCTGCCTTTGGCTTGGCTCATGATCCCCAGGTCCTAGAATTGAGTCCTGTGTCGGGCTCCCCACAGGGAGTCTGCTTCTCCCTCTGCCCATGTCTTTTTTTTTATCTCTCATGAATAAATAAAATCTTGAAAAACAAAAAAACCCCAAATGTAACAGAAACAGAAAGCTGGATATTGACACCTTAGTATGGACTGTTTTCCTTATTCTTTCTCCCCCATCATTTAAATTATCTGTGATGCCCCTGAAGCTTTTGAGCAAGTGACCTACATGCCTGCCTTTCTCTTTACATAAAAGGCCAAGTTGCTGAGGAACACATTGTTAGCAAGAGACAGAATAGTCAGGTCTTAGAACCTCAGTCTCTTAAAGACCCGGTTGATTCTCAGCCAAAGCTCAGTTATTTGTGTTGATGGGACAAGTAAAAAGTTTATGACTTTGGCATCTTCTATGATTAGGCAAGATTCATTCATCAGGGATGGCACAGAATGAAGTTTCATCGTATATAATATAGGTAGGTCCTAAGTTTATTTTATACAGCATTTTTTCATACAGTATTTTGTTGTTGTTGTTAGATACCATTTTAGCAAAATGGATCTTGTATCTGTCTGCCTTTTTTTTTTTCTGTCTGCTGTTTTTCATAATAACTTTCTTCCTTTTTTAGCTACAAGGCTTTGGCAGACCAAGTGTATACCATGCTGCTATTGTCATCTTCCTAGAATTCTTTGCGTGGGGCTTGTTGACAACTCCGATGTTAACTGTAAGTATTGCTAAACAGGTCCTTGTCTTGAAAGCAGAAGAGAGGTTCTTAAGCATATATCCTAAGGGCCAAATGTCTACCTATGTGTTTGAGAGAAACACTGGGCAGCAGCTTAAGACTGCTTATTCTACTGGTTTGTATCCACTGTGTAGACTGAACTACCTGCAACAAAACACCTGGGCTGCATGTTAAATATTCTTGGAAGTTCTGTGGGTGAAATGTATGTATTTAGGAAGACCATGGAGATGAGATGCACTAGGGGAAATTTTTGCAAAGTTTTATTGAGCTTTGTAACTTAATTTGTATGGATATGATGGCCTTTGACCAAGAACCTAGTAAATTGATTGGTAATTACGTGCCTTGTAACAGTGAAAATGATAATCATAATAATGTCTAAATTTCCATATTTGGTAGCTAACTTACAGTCATTTCTTTGCAGAGGCTCTATTAATTTCTTAGCAAGAACCTGGATGTTTGATACGTGTGTGGTTAAAGGAAGGGAGATGCTTAAGAAAGGATAGGCATGTAGGCTTTGGGTGCTTAATCACTAGTTTATTTTTTAATAAATATTTTATTTATTTACATTTTAGAGAACGCACACATGTGCAAGTGCGTAAAGTAGGGGGAGAAGGAGAGAAAAATCCCAGGCAGACTCCATGTGGAGCACAGAGCTTGACACAGGGCTCAGTCTCAGGACCCTGTGATGACGTGAGCCTTAATCAAGAGTCAGGTACCTATTTGACTGAGCCACGAAGGTGCGCCTCAATTACTAAGAATTTTAATTAAAATATTTTTAAAATTGAAAAAAGAAGATGTTTTTAAATTGACCTTAAATTTCGGTTGTCTTGGGGCAGCCTGGGTGGCTCAGCGGTTTAGCGCCACCTTCAGCCCAGGGCCTGATCCTGGAGACCGGGATTGAGTCCTATGTCGGGCTCCCTGCATGGAGCCTGCTTCTCCCTCTGCCTGTGTCTCTGCCTCTCTCTCTCTCTCTCTCTCTCTGTCTCTCATGAGTAAATAAAAAAAAAATTTCAGTTGTCTAAATTGTTCTTTAAAAATCATAGCAAAAATGAATTATTGGGACTTAACCAAGATAAAAAGTTTCAGCACAGCAAAAAACAGTCAACAAAACTAAAAGACAACCTACAGAATGGGAGAAGATATTTGCAAATGACCTATCAGACAAAGGGCTAGTATCTAAGATCTATAAAGAGCTTATTAAACTCAATACCCAAGAAACAAACAATCCAGTCATGAAATGGGCAAAGGCATGAACAGAAATTTCACCAAAGAAGACATAGAAATGGCCAACAAGCACATGAGAAAATGCTCCGCATCACTTGCCGTCAGGGAAATACAAATCAAAACCACAATGAGATACCACCTCACACCAGTGAGAATGTTGAAAATTAACAAGACAGGAAACAACAAATGTTGGAGAGGATGTGGAGAAAGGGGAACCCTCTTGCACTGTTGGTGGGAATGTGAACTGGTGCAGCCACTCTGGAAAACTGTGGAGGTTCCTCAAAGAGTTAAAAATAGAGCTACCCTATGACCCAGCAATTGCACTACAGGGGATTTACCCCAGAGTTACAGATGCAGTGAAATGGCAGGACACCTGCACCCCAATGTTTATAGCAGCAATGTCCACAATAGCCAAACTGTGGAAGGAGCCTCGATGTCCATTGAAAGATGAATGGATAAAGAAGATGGGGTCTATGTATACAATGGAATATTACTCAGCCATTAGAAACGACAATTACCCACCATTTGCTTCAATGTAGATTGAACTGGAGGGTGTTATGCGCTGTGAAGTAAGTCAATCGGAGAAGGACAGACATTAAATGGTCTCATTCATTTGAGGAATATAAAAAATAGTGAAAGGGAATAAAGGGGAAAGGAGAGAAAATGAGTGGGAAATATCAGGGTGACAGAACATGAGAGACTCCTAACTCTGGGAAATGAACTAGGGGTAGTGGAAAGGGAGGTGGGCGGGGGGTTGGGTGACTGGGTGACGGGCACTGAGGGGGGCATTTCACGGGATGAGCACTGGGTGATATGTTATATGTTGGCAAATCGAACTCCAATTAAAAAGTGTACAATAAATAAAAAATAAAAATCAAAATCATTGGTGGGTTAACTCTTCCCAGTCACCATTTTGCCTTACCAGAGAATCACTTTGAATACAGATAATCTATGTTCCCAAATTAACTTTAGAAAATAGGGAACTTTAGAGGGAGGGTGTTAGCCTTATGTAAGACTTTGCTATACAGCTTTTAATTCTGGCACATACGTATATACATACATACATTTATTCGTTTATTTTGAAGATTTTATTTATTCACGAGAGACACACAGAGAGAGGTAGAGACACAGGGAGAGGGAGAAGCAGGCTCCCCATGGGGAGCCTAATGTGGGACTCCATCCGGTTCCCAGGTTCACGCCCTGAGCCAAAGGCAGACGCTCAACCACTGAGCCACCCAGGCGTCCCTAAATAGTATTTTTCTTGTGGAACTAGAAATCTGCTGTAGTGATATTACAGGTTTCTCAATATAGAGTTAATCCTATAATCAGTCTGTATTAAGAATTCAAAGTTAAGTGAAGAATAATGTTTTTGAGGTCTTGTTAGAAATTGTAAAACCACTTTCCAGACAATTAAAAACTTTGGAGACCTTTTTGGCCCTAGATCACAGATTGTCAGATCTCTTAATTTTTTTTTTAAGATTTTATTTATTTATTCATGAAAAAGAGAGACAGAGAGACAGAAACACAGGCAGAGGGAGAAGCAGAGGGAGAAGCAGGCTCCATGCAGGGAGTCCGACACGGGACTCGATCCCGGGTCTCCAGGATCACGCCCTGGGCCGAAGGCGGCGCTAAACCACTGAGCCACCTGGGCTGCCAGAGTCGATGTGGCTTTTTTCTTACTGCCCAATGCAGCCTTATAAGCCAGCTAAAATGCTGCTTTACTTTCTTTTTGCAGTTTCTGAGCAGTTTTACTGTTTGCAAATATTTGGTTAAAATATACACTTATATCTGTGGAGTACAGGCTTGCTAGCATCACTCTGACACTACAGTGTCATAGAAGATTTGCTGAATTAATAGATGGGTTCATTCTCTTTTTTCTGAGTCCTTCGTGTTGCTAAATTATGCTAAATGTCCTGTACTGTCTTATCTTCCTCAGCCTTTACAACACAGTTTGCTACCTCTGTTTCTGTTCTGATGTGGCAGGGCTGGTTCCTTTCTCCTTTTGGAGAGAAGAAAAAAAAAAAAGATTTTCTCTGGCATATCCTCTGTACTTTCTACCTTTTCTGGTTGGACAGAGAACTGGTAAGAAAGGGACAAAATTATAGTTTATTTTATTATAGCAAAAGTTCATTTATCCTATTCCTTTATGTTGGGGTTTATTGTTGTCAGATAACTAGTTCTTGACATCCTGCATCTGTCACCCATCATGGTGTTGTAACTATTAGGATGATGGTACATGTGTTTTTTTTTTTTCCCCAAGTGGACAGCATTCTGTCCTGTTTCCATGAGGTGAGAAAAATAGTTTAAGGTAAGGATTTGGAGATACAGAACAGTAACTACATATTAATATTCTGTGCAATCTGACTATCTGCATCCTAGCACACACTAGAAGTGCTCTGTTTGAAGTAGTATAGATTGGACACTTTCCAAGGTGCCAGAGGAATAGGAGACCTCATTTTTGTCTAGTCTCAGGAATTCAGTTAGAAAACTATCAAATGATTCTAAACACCTGCAAACTCAACTGGAGATCTAAGAAAAGAATTGGCACAACTCTGCAAATAGAAAAGTGACCACTTTCTGCAAGAATGACAAGACAGAAAAACTCACCTCAGAAAAAGAACAAGAAGCAGTACTAACTGCAGGTCCTGATCAGTATGGATTTAAGTAAGATGTTGGAACTAGAGGGATCCCTGGGTGGCGCAGCGGTTTAGCGCCTGCCTTTGGCCTGGGGCGCGATCCTGGAGACTCGGGATCGAGTCCCACGTCGGGCTCCCGGTGCGTGGAGCCTGCTTCTCCCTCTGCCTGTGTCTCTGCCTCTCTTTCTCTCTCTCTCTGTGACTATCATAAATAAATAAAAATTAAAAAAAAAAAAAGATGTTGGAACTAGAGTTCAGAATAATGATTATAAAGTTACTAGCTAGGCTTGAAAACATAGAAAACACTAGAGAATCCCTTTCTGGAGAAATGAACTAAAATCTAATCAAGTCAAAATAAAAAAAGCTATTAATGAGATGCAATAAAAAATAGAAGATCTAGGGCACCTGGGTGGCTCAGTCAGTTAGGCATCTGCCTTCGGCTTAGGTCATGATCCCAGGGTCCTGGGATCAAGCCTTGCATTCAGACTCCTTACTCTTTGGGGAGCCTGCTTGTCCCTCTCCGTACCACTCTCCCTGCTTGGGCTCACTATTTGTGTCAAATCTTTTTTTTTTTAAGATTTATTTATTTATTTACTTATTTATTTATGATAGACACAGAAAGAGAGAGAGAGAGAGAGAGAGAAAGAAAGAGCGAGAGAGGCAGAGAGACACAGGAGGAGGGAAAAGCAGGCTCCATGCCAGGAGCCCGACGTGGGACTCGATCCCGGGACTCCAGGATCACGCCCCGGGCCAAAGGCAGGCACTAAACCACTGAGCCACCCAGGGATCCCCTGTGTCAAATAAATCTTAAAAAAAAAAATTGGAGGCTCTAAATGCTAGGATAAATGAGGCAGAAGAGACCATTAGTGATATGGAAGACAAAATGATAGAGAATAAAGAAGCTGAGAAAAAGATAAACAACTACTGGATCACCAGGGGAGAATTTGAGAGATAAGTGATGTTATAAAGTTTAAAAAAATTTGCATAATTGAGATCCCAAAAGAAGAGGGAAGGGGTGAGGGCCCAAAGGTATATTGGAGCAAATTATAGCTGAGAACGTCCCTAATCTGGGGGAGGAAACAGGCATCCCAAGTCCGGGAGGCCCAGAGAATCCCCCCTCAAAATCCATAAAAATAAGTCAATACCCCAGCGTATAATAATAGTGAAACTTGCAAAACTCAGAGACAAAGAGAAAGTCCTGAAAGCAGCTCAAGACGAGATCCGTAACCTACAAGAATAGAAACATTACATTGACAGCAGATCTATCCACAGAAACCAGAAAGGACAGGCATGATATATTCCAGGTGCTAAATGAGAAAATATGCAGCCAAGAATACTTTATCCAGCAAGGATGTCATTCAGATTGGAAAGAGATAAAGAGCTTCCAGGACGAACAGAAACTAAAAGAATTTGTCATCACAAAACCAGCCCTGCAAGAAATATTAAAATATAAAATATATTAAAAATAAAAATAAATAAAAATTAAAATATAAAATATAAAAATATTAAAACATAAACCAGAAAGGAATAAAGATAGTCTACAGAAACAAGGATTTTGACAGGTAATACAATGGCACTAAATTCATACCTTTTCGTAGTTACTCTGAATGTAAATGGGCTAAATGCCCTAATCAAAAGACATAGGGTATCAGATTGGTTAGAAAGCAAGACCCATCAATATGCTGTCTACAAGGGACTCATTTTATTTATTTTTTTATAAATTTATTTTTTATCGGTGTTCTTTTTTTTTTTTTTTAATTTTTATTTATTTATGATAGTCACAGAGAGAGAAGGAGAGAGAGGCAGAGACAGGCAGAGGGAGAAGCAGGCTCCATGCACCGGGAGCCCGACATGGGATTCGATCCCGGGTCTCCAGGATCACGCCCTGGGCCAAAGGCAGGCGCCAAACCGCTGCGCCACCCAGGGATCCCTTTTATTGGTGTTCAATTTGCCAACATATAGAATAACACCCAGTGCTCATCCCATCAAGTGCCCCCCCTCGGTGCCCGTCACCCAGTCACACCCACCCCCTGCCCACCTCCCTTTCCATTACCCCTAGTTCCTTTCCCAGAGTAAGGAGTCTCTCATGTTCTGTCTCCCTTTCTGATATTCCCCACTCATTTTTTCTCCTTTCCCTTTTATTCCTTTTCACTATTTTTTATATTCCCCAAATGAATGAGACCATATAATGTTTGTCCTTCTCCTATTGACTTATTTCACTCAGCATAATACCCTCCAGTTCCATCCACGTCGAAGCAAATGGTGGATATTTGTCGTTTCTATTACTCAGCCATTAGAAAAGGGACTCATTTTAGACCTAAAGATACTTGCGGATTGAAAGTGAAAGGGTGGAAATTTTTTTTTTTTAAGATTTTATTTATTCATTCATGACAGAGAGAGAGGCAGAGACACAGGCAGAGGGACAAGCAGGCTCCAGGCAGGGAGCCCGATGTGGGACTCGATCCCCGGACTCCAGGATCGTGCCCTGGGTGGAAGGCAAGCACTAAACCCCTGAGCCACCCAGGGATCCCATGGAAATCTATTTATCATCCTAATGGACATCAAAAGAAATTAGATTTTAATTATTTTTTAAGATTTTATTTTTATTTATTCATGAGCGAAACGGAGAGAGAGGCAACATAGGCAGTGGGAGAAGCAAGCTCCCTATGGGGAGCCCAATGGGAGACTCATTCGCAGGACCCTGGGATCACGACCTGAGCTGAAGGCAGATGCTCAACCACTGAACCTCCCAGACGTCCCAAAATAAATTAGATTTTAAACCAAAGACTATAATAAGACATGAGGAAGAACACTAAATCATAACTAAAGGGTCTATCCAACAAGAAGATTTAGCAATTGTAATATTTATGCCCCTAACATGGGAGCAGCCAATTATATAAACCAATTAAGAACAAAATTAAAGAAAACACATTGATAATAATACATTAATAGTAGGGGACTTTAACACCTTATTCTTGACAATGGACAGATCATCTAAGCAGAAGATAAACAAGGAAAAAAAGGGCTTTGAATGACCCACTGGACCAGATGGACTTCAAATGCATTCAGAGCATTCCATACAAAAGCAACAGAATACACATTCTTCTCAAGTGCACATGCAACATTCTCCAGAATAGAAGATTCTGGATCATTCCCTGAATATTTTTGGACCACAATACTTTGAAACTGGAACTCAGTCACAAGAGGAAATTTGGAAAGAACTCAAATACTTGAAGGTTATATAGAGTGTCCTACTAAACAGTGGGTCAATCAGGAAATTAAAGAAGAATTTTAGAAATTCATGGAATCAAATGAAACACAGCTGTTCACAACCTTTGGGATGCAGCAAAGGCTGCCCTAAGTAGGGAAGTATATAACAATACGCTTGTTTCTCAAAAAACAAGAAGATCTCAAATACACAATCTAACATTACACCTAAAAGAGCTAAAGAACAGCAAGTAAAGCCTAAACCCAGTAGGAGAAGAGAATTAATAAAAGATTAGAGCAGAATTCAATGAAACAGAAACCAAAAGAACACTAGAACAGATCAACGAAACTAGGAGCTGGTTGCTTACAAGAATTAGTGAGATTGACAAACCCCTGGCCAGACTTAGAAAAAGGAAAGAGAAAGAACCCAGATAAACTAAATCATGAATGAAAGAGGAGAGATCACAACCAACACCAAAGAAATACAAATAATTATAAGAACATATTATGAGCAACTATATGCCAACAAATTAGGCAACCTGGAAGAAATGGATGCATCCCTAGAAGTGTATAAGGTGCCCAAACTGAAGTAGTGTAAAATTTACTTTTTCTTAGTCCTTTACTCTGTGTAATTTGTTGCCTGTCTCATGTCCTATATTACAATTTTAGTTTATTAAGTACCATGAGAAAGTTCTCAAACCCTAAGACACTAAAGTAGATTTGTAAAGTTGACCTCACTCATTGGCCTTCTGCGAGTAGTAGCTTATGCATAAAAATTACTCTCCATCCCTGCCTTACATTCTACCCTCTATTCAAAAACGTGCATCCTCTTAGAGGGCCTGATCTCATTTTACTGTAAATAAAGCTATCTGATTAATATAAACATCTTTAGATATGTTTAAATAGCACTTATTTCAATAAAGATATACTTAATACTGGTCCTATGAGTGGAAAATCTTATTCTTGGAATTTGCAGATTTTCTTTTGCAAGCTGACCTTCCTCAAATCTTGCTAGAGATTCAAGGATACAGTATACTCCAATACACCATTCTCTTCATACAGTGATCTAATAAAGAATGTTCTTTTTCCCGCCACATTCAGTATTCTTGTCCTTGTTTTGAGAGTATGTGCTCATTTATTCAAAAAAACCCATATTCCATCTTATCTGCCCCTTATTTCCTCTGCAGTCTAGCCTTTTCTGCTTCCTTCACTTAATCCTTTCCTTTTGGGACTTGAGATAAAATGAGTTAGGACTGTTTTTGCCATTTGGAGCATAATATATGTAAGTACTTTGCTCTCTACATGAAAAGGAAGTAAAGTTCTAACTATAGTCACACGGAGGCTTGTCTTGGCTTCTGGAATCAAAATGTTCAGGCTCATCTTATGATTTTGATAGTTTTCTAGTGGTTTTTGACCAAGTACCCAGAATTTACCCTCTTGTGGGTAAATTTACCTTTTATTGTTAAGATGAGATAAGTAGCATTCACTAAGAGTATCTATAATATATGATCATAGTTTTTTAAATCTTTGCTTTCTCTTGCACAGCTCACTGTTATGATATAATGGGCCTTAATTAAGCAGATGTACTGACTTTTGCTTGGCATTTATTTTTGTTCTATTACTGTGCGTCATATGTATTAGTTGTATGTTGTAGTCTGTAGCATACTTTTATACCAGTAAACTTCTGAATGCTTAAATAAAGACAGTGCTGATTTCCAAACTTTCCTACAATTTTAAGAAGAGTTAACATATAAATATAACAGACAGTAGGTCTCCCTATTGTAATATTTATTATATAATACATTCTAATTTTTTTTTACATTCTAATTTTTTAAATAGATTTTTCAGTACTTTTAATATATTATTATATTGCCTTATGGCATCCATTTTATCTGATAGGAAGTTAGCTAATAATAAGTATCTTTGTTCCCCTTTATGTCAGGGGTCTATAAACTATGGCCCATGTACCTTATCTGGCCTACTGCCTGAGTTTGTGTGGTCTGTGCACTAAGGAATGCTTTTTACATTTTTAAATGGTTGGAAACAACCAAAAGAAGATATTTAATATGAAATTCAGGTGGAAGTATCCATAAATAAAAAATTGTTGGACCACAACAGTGTCTGTTGAATGTGGTTGCTTTTGTGTTACAATGGCTGAGTTGAGTTGCAACACAAACCATGTACCCTAAAATATTTACTATGTACTCTATGTCCCTTTACAGATAATTTGTCAGTCTCTAATATATGTGGTGAATTCATTTTCCTTTTTTTCTGCTTAGAGATGTTCTCTTTGTCTTTCAACAGTTTATTCATTAATGTGTCTGAGTGTGGATCTCTTTGTGTTCCTTTTACTTGGGGTTTATTTAGCTTCTGGGGTTTGTTAATTCACTTTTTTCTTTTTTAAATCAAATTTGGGAAGTTTTGTTACCTCCTCTGTCATTTTGCTTTGTGACAATGGAGCCTGCTTCTCTTCCCTCTGCCTATATCTCTGCCTCTCTTTCTGTGTGTCTCATGAATAAATAAATAAAATCTTAAAAAAAAAAAGATTTTATTTAGTCATGAGAGACACACCAAGAGAGAGGCAGAGACCTAGACAGAGAGAGAAGCAGGTCCCCACAAGGAACTTGATGTGGGGCTCGATCTCGGGACTCCAGGATCATGCCCTGGGCTGAAGGCGGACGCTCAACCACTGAGCCACCCAGGCATCCCCTAAAATTGCAGGGTTTTATTCAACTTCAGTATATAATTACTGCCAAAATTTTTCTAGAGTGATTTAACCCTGCAACTAGCCAGGCTCTAGCTTAGGCAGGTCAGTTTCTTCTTCTTTTTTTTTGCCTTAAGGTTAGGTTAGTACTTTCTTAAAATCTTGTTTAAGAAACTTTATTTTTTCAAAGGTTTATTGGTTTCTTTTTCACACATCAATCTGCCATCCATCTAGAAAAAAAATCATTGTGTTTTGTAGAGGTCAAGATTCCTTTTGATTGCATATGAATAATGCACAGTTGAACCAGCCTAATTTATTGGGGAAAAAAATTTCTTTTCCCCATTGTATGTGTCAACTTAATCATAAATCAGGCAACCACATACATATGGATTTGTTTCTAAGTTTTGTATTCTATTCATGTATATGCCCTGTGTCAATACCATGCTGTGTTGATTTCTGTAGCGGTATCTTGTATAACTGCTCTGGCTTGGTTCTTCCTCCTCAAGATTGGCTATTTTATACCTTTTATCTATCTATATGCATTTTATTATCGGCTCTTCAATATTCACAGTGTTGATAGGAAATTTGTCATTACATTGACAATAGATTAATTGGAGGAGAATTGATATCTTTACAGTATTGAGTCTTTTATGTGGTATATCTTCTTTATATCTAGTCTCTAAAATTTATCTGAATAATATTTTATATTTCTCACTGCATAGATTTTTCACTAGTTTTACTCCAAGATATTTAATGTTTTTTGATATAATAGTATAGTTGTAAAGGTTAAAAAAAATTTTTTTTTTTAATGTCTCTGCTGAAGAACTCTGCCCTCCATGTTTCCCTATATACACCTTTGCCCTTTTTTGGAAACAAGGTTTTCCCAGGAATCCGTTCAGATCCAGTGTCTGAGTCATATCCTCTGCTTTCAAGCAGGGAATTTGGTCCAGTCCTGGAGACTGTAGGTTAGGTTTGGCCACAGGGCCCTTTGCAATTTGGTTTCAGAGCTGTTTGGGTATCACCAGGCCTAGGGCATCTGCAGGGGTCCAGCAGAGGATGTTATAAGCTAAGTGAGAGGTTTGGGAAGGGAGCTGGCCTCCTGTCTCCGGCCAGAGAAAATAAAGTATCTCCTTCCCAGATGGTTGCCATTCCCATTGGAAATGTGGACTTTGGCTCTGCTTGTAGTCCACCATCTCACTGCTGCTTTTCTAACTGTGTCTCAGTTCACACTCCAGGGCCGTGAGGCTGTTACTGACATAACTAGGGTACCAAGACAGGTGGCAAGTTCCCAGTCAGTCCCTGAACGCTTGGTGCTTAGCCGGCTAGGACATTCATGGAGAAGGGTAAAGGTTTAATTTTCTGTCATGCTGGTACTTGAAACCATTTATTTTTGTATTTTGACCTTGTATCTGGTGATTGTCTAAATTCACTTATTAATCCTAAGTGTTTATCTGCAGATTTTTACATACACATTCATATATTTTGTGAATAATGATAGTTTTTTAACTCCTTCCAGTCCTTTTTCTTTTTCTTATTGCATTGCTGTGACATCAAGTACTATGTTGAATAGAAGCAATTGTAGTGGGCATCCTTATCTCAGAGATGATCTCTGGTGGTAGAAAGCGATCTAAAATTTACCACTAAGTGTATTATTTGCTGTAGATTTGTTTTTGTAGATATTCTTTATCAGAGAAAGGAAGTTCCCTTCTATTACTGTTTTGCTTACAGTTGTTATCCTAAATAGGTGTTAAATTTTATCAAATGAATTTTCTGCATATAATCAGATAACAACTAGATTTTTCCTTTATTTGAGTAATGTGGTCAGTTATTGATTTTTGAAAATTAGGCTACCCTTCCATAAATCCCACTCACTTAGTTTTGATATTTATTTTTATAACTAGAAGCTTGTACTTTTGATCCCCTTCACCCATTTTACCCTCCATCCCCTGCGTTTGGCAACCACCAATCTGTTCTTTATCTGTGAGCTTGTTGTGTTTTGTTTTGTTTTGTTTGCTTCCACATATATATGAGATAATATGATACTAGTCTTTCTCTGCCTATTTCTCTTAGCAAAACATCCTCAGGGTCCATTGGTGTCTCAAGTGGCAGAATTTCCTTCCTTTTTTAAGATTTTATTTATTTATTTATTTATTTATTTATTTATTTATTTATTTATTCATTCATTCATTCATTCATTCATTCATTTATTTAATATTTATGAGAGACACAGAGAGAGGCAGAGACACAGGCAGAGGGAGAAGCAGGCTCCATGCGGGAAGCCTGACACAAGACTCAATCCTAGGATCCTGGGATTATGACCTGAGCCAAAGGCAGATGCTCAACCACTGACCAGGTGTCCCTTTCCTTCCTTTTTTATAGTTGAATAATATTCCCGTGTGTGTGTGTGTGTGTGTGTGTGTGTGTGTGTCACAATTTGCTTTATTTTTATTTTGTATTTTTACAAAGTATGGTATTAGTTTCAGGTGTACATGGTGATTTGACAGGTGTTTTTTAAAAAGATTTTATTTGTTTATTCATGAGAGACAGAGAGGCAGAAACACAGGCAAAGGGAGAAACAGGCTCCATGCAGGGAGCCTGATCAGCACTCGATCCTGGGACTCCAGGATCACTCCCTGAGCCGAAGGCAGGTGCTCAACCACAGAGCCACCCAGGCATCCCATCTATTTTTAATTCTTGAGGAACCTCCATACTGTTTTCCATAGTGGCTGCACCAATTTATATTCCCACCAACCGTATGTGAGGATTCCCTTTTTGTCCACATCCTCGCCAACACCTGTTATTTCCTAGCCATTGATAACTAGCCATTCTTATTGGTGTGAGATGGTATCTTATTGTGGTTTTGATTTGCATTTCCCTGATAATTAGTTAGGTTGAGCATCTTTTCTTGTGTCCATTGGGGCCATCTATAAGTCTTTAGAAAAACGTCTCTTCAGGTCCTCTGCCCATTTTAATTGGATTATTTGTAGTGGTTTTTGTTTTGTTTTGTTTTGTTTTTTGGTATTGGTTTGTGCAAGTTCCTTAAATATTTGGGGTATTAGCCCCAATTTGGGTTTGCAAATGTCTTCTCCCATTCAGTAAGTTGTCATTTGTTGTGGTTTCCTTCACTACTGTGCAAAAGATTTTTATTTTGGTGTAGTCCTAATAGTTTAAGAATTATCAATTCCAATCTTCTCAGAGGAGTTACTTTTGGTTTTTGTTGATTTTCATTATTAAATGTTTGGATTTCATTTTACTGATGTCTTTTTTTATTACCTTTTTTCGTTACTTCTTTGGATTTGCTGTTCTTTCTGTTATTTAAAAAAAATTGTTTTTAAAGATTTTATTTATTCATGAGAGACAGAGAGGAAGAGAGGCAGAGACACAGGCAGAGGGAGAAGCAGGCTCCTTGCAGGGAGCCTGATGTGGGACTCTCCCGGGTCCCCAGGATCATGCCCTGGGTGAAGGCAGAGCTAAACCGCTGAGCCACCCGGGCTGCCCTCTCTCACTTCTTTATATTGAAGGTTAGAACATTGTTTTCAAAAACAAAAACAAAAACAACATTGTTTTCAGCCCTTTGTTGGTTTTCCGTTTTATGTATTTTCAAACCTAAAGTTGGTCTTTAAGCACTCATGAGTTTGATGTGTTGTATTGATACAACCATTCAGCTTATTCTGTTTTCTAATATTTCTTGTGATTTCTTCTTTGACTCATGGATTGTTCTAAGTGTATTAATTTCTAAACATTTGGGGCCTTCTCTAGATTGTATTATCAGAGAACATGAATTATTTCAGTTCTTTGAAATTTGTTGAAGCTTGTTTTGTATCCTCGTATATGGTTGATTCTTATAAATTTTCTATATGACCTGAAAAGAACAAGTATTCCCCAGAGTAGTATTCTCTTTATGGTAAGTATGTTAAATTTGTTAATTATGTTCGATATATTTTTTTATACCCACTGCTGTCTTTTGTCTGCCTATTCTGACATCTTTTGAGTTACATTTCTCTTCTACTTTTTTATATATTATGCAGCTAATTTCTGTATTTTGTTTTTTAAAGATTTTATTTATTTATTCATGAGAGACACAGGCAGAGGGAGAAGCAGGCTCCATGCAGAGAGCCTGACGTGGGACTCAATCCCTGGTCCCCAGGATCAGGCCCCGGGCTGAAGGTGGCAGCGCTAAACCACGGAGCCATCTGGGCTGCCCAATTTTTTAAAACACTATAGTACATTGTAATACTATGTATTTATCCATTCTGACATTCTTTCTTATTATGTATTTTATTTCTATGCTTTCTCTTGTAATCAGTTCTTGAAGACTTTGATCAGTTCTTGACAACTTTTTTTTAACTGGTTTTGCTTATTTTGGTGTAGGTCCCTGTGTAGCACATTATTTTCAATGTGCGTAGCATTTTCTTGAATGTCTTGGAGGACACTTATACTTATTTTAAACCTTTCAGTGATTTTCACATTTGTTGTTGAATTTTATACATGTTTATATATACGAATGAGGGGTTAGATCAGAGATTATGAAAACAAATGTCTTCTGGGGCTAGGCAAGTAATGTAAATGTCAGAAGTGGGGTAGGAATGTTACAGTTAGAATATATGCTCCTTCAACTGCAGCAGCCACTCTGCTTACTCAGCTAATCAGTGATGTGGTAATTCAAGCCCTATGTTCTGAAATCTTCTTTCTGTGACACGCTAGAAAATCATATGGTGTATGAATTTTCCTGAAATTTACACGCTGACAACTATCTCACTTGAAAAAAAAAAACAAATACAAATAGAAAAGATCAGCTTGCCAATTTGCCACCTGTGCCGTAGGCACCTCTGGTCTCTGGTAGTTGGATTATTGTTCTCCAGCCCAGATGGAAAGTTCTATTCCTCAGAATTGAACACGAGTGTTTCTTGTAGGAGCTCTTGATTTATGACAGTGTGGTTGTTCAGAGAGCCCTCTATACTGATGAAGTAGTTTATTGTAGGACTATAGATATAAGGGATCTGGGGCACTATCATTTTTTTAATCCATTTGGTTCTACAGGGATCCCATTTAGAAGTCCCAGTTCAGAGAATTATGCATTTTGATTCTTGTGTTGGGCACAGATACAGAAGTCAGCAGCTTTGAGAGCAAGATACCAGGAGCTCATTTTATAACCTTATTTTTAAAAAAAAAAAGATTTTATTTATTTATTTGATAGAGCGTACAAATAGGCAGAATAGCGGGAAGAGGGGAAAGAAAGAAGGGAGCCCAATGACACTGGGCTCTATCCCAGGACCCTGAGATCATGACCTGAGTATAAAGCAGAAGCTCAACCAACTGAGTCACCCAAGCACCCCTCATTTTATAACCTTTTAATAACCTGTTCAACTGTAGATGTTTTTCCTCCTCTGGTTCTGGGCTGTTTGCTTTCCTGGACTCTGGAAAATTACGTTTTCAAAGATTTTTCCTTTCACATTTTTACATGTTATTGTTGCTTCAACTTTCACATGTTACCCTAGCTTTCAGGAATACTGTAAATTTAGTGTCCTGTTGGTAAAATTTTAGGTAGAAGTGCAGAAAACCAGCTGTGTATGTGATGTGTATTTATGTACATTATGTATATGTTGTGATGTACATGCAGTTATTTATTAGCTTCATTGTACCAGAAGTCCGCTCAACTCTAAACTTTCAGTCCCTAGGAAACACCATTATAGGGGTGCCTAGGTGGCTCAGTTAAGCATTTGCTTTTGGCTCAGTCATGATCTCAGGGTCCTGGGATCAAACCCTGCATCAGGCTCCCTGCTTTGTGGGGAGCCTGCTTCTCCCTCTCCTGCTGCTCCCCCTACTTGTGCTCTCTCACTCTCTCTGTCAAATAAATAAAACCTTCAAAAAAAAGAAAAGGAAATACCATTATATTTAATGCTTACGATAGTCCTTCTGAAGAATAAAGGCAATATCTTCCTTAAGTTTTATTTTCTATAGGAAAATGTTAAAAATAAAAGCTTTGATTTTTATCAGAGATGTTTAATATACTTTTTATCATTAGGTTTAATTTATTATGGTAACAGTTACTGTTCTTTGCAGTTAGATTATTTGTATAATATATTTAATTTTTTGAATTTATCAAAATGAGTAGAATAGTGCTGTTTTCGTTATGCTGCTTTATTTTATGAAGGTTTAGCTTTTTTTTTTACTGTCTTATTTTGTTTTACTTATTTATCCAATAAAATTTAACTGCTTTCTTTTTTCCCCACTCTACCCTGCATTAGGAAAAAGTAGAAGAGTTTTGAAAAGCACATATCGAAGATTTTTAGAGGAACTTCCTGCATCATGGCACTATTGCCCAGAAATGTTCCCTCATATAGCCAGACATCCCATTAGATCTCTCTAGTGTAATGTACAGCCCAATAAATGCATACTCCATTGTTCAATCATGGATATAGTTTTGCCAGATTTAAGTGGTTTTCTCTTGTTGGTGGATTGTATCATTTGCACAAGTGAATGCATGTGTGGGTTGTTTTGAGTATAGAGTTGTTTTAGGGGGAGGTCAGAGGACAGAGCCGGAGGCAGTGGAGGATGGGCAGTTGTGTCCCTTTGACAGCATGCACGCAGCCCTGGAGTTGGTGTAGTATTTACTGGCACTTCTCCACCTTCTGTTTCCTCCTGGCAGGAACTGTGAGAAAGCTTATGAGCAAGGGGAGTCTCAGAAATGTCTGTAGGTTCTCAGCGTCAGTTTGACAGAGACAGAATATAGAAGGGGAGAAGAGAGGGTTGTGAGACAGTGGATACATCCTACACCTAGTGGCATACCCAGGGTCAGAGAAACATTTTTAAAGATATACTAACTTTCTTGTGTTTTGCTGTTTGACCATATTTTTGTGATGCATGTAACAAATGAAACTACTTCTGATATTGATTTGCATTCTGTTTTCTTTAGAGAACATTTTTGTATTTTGTGCCCTATGAAATCTGTTATTTTTGAGGTTCTTCTGAGAACTTCAATGATTTTTAACTTGAGATATTTGCTGTCCTTTATTTACTTTCCTGTCTTTCCAGTACAAATAGGTAGAATTCAAATGTCACTAGCTGAGATAACAAACCTTTTCTAAACCTTAAAAATAATCTTGTTAGGGGAAAGGTTGGAAATAATTTCTTCGAATGCATTTTACTTTCATAGCATTCCATGCAAACTTACTGAAGTCTCTAATGTCAGTATCTTCACCCTCATCCAGGACAGCAGTGTCAGCAGGAATGAGGTAAAGGAATGTAAACACTTGGTGTTTATTTACCTTGTTTATTCCAATGTCATTACATCTTCTAATTCCACACAATTAAAAATAAAACCTGCAAGACACATCATTTTGTCGTGTGCATCACTGTTTATTTATATTCACCATTTTCTTTGCTGTTTATTTCATCTTGCATCTCACATCTTGCATCTAGATTATTTTCCTTCTTCTGGAAGTGAAGGAAACATATATATATATCTCATTAGGTGGAGTGCGTAAGTTAGATTACTGTAAGTTAGGAAACTAGTTTTTGCTAGGTTGAAAATTGTATTAAAGAACATTTTAACTGGGTATAGAATTGTAGGTTGGCATTTGTTGTCTTTTCCTCATTATGTTGAGGATAGGATAGCATGCTTCTTGTCTGGGCTCCATTGTTAGTGGAGTTACAAAGCCATCTTTTTTTTTTTTTAAGATTTTATTTATTTATTCATGAGAGACAGAGAGAGAGGCAGAGACACAGGCAGAGGGAGAAGCAGGATCCATGCAGGGAGCCCGATGTGGGACTCGATCCTAGGACCCCAGGATCAGGCCCTGGGCTGAAGGTGGCACTAAACTGCTGAGCCATCTGGGCTGCCCAACAAAGCTATCTTTCTAGGCAGTCTGTCTGTATTTTTCTTGCAGTTTTTAAGTTTTTTGTTTTGTTTTCTGATTGTGAGTTTGGATTTCTTTTTATATTACTTAGGATTTATTACGCTACTTTAATCTCTGCACTAATGTCTGTCATTGGTTCTAGTACATCTTCAGCCATTGGCTCCTGAAATGTGTCTGCCTCATTCTCATTACAAGACAAATTTAATTGAAGTTGTGTCAGATTTCCTTACAGGATCCTCTGGGGCTTTTGCTTTCTCTTTTATTTTTTGTCTTTTTGTCTCCATGCTGCATTCTGGATGGTCTTTTGATCTACTTTTGGGTTCAGAAATTCTCTTAGCCATGTCTACTCTTGTTAAACATCTCCATTGAGTTCTGAACTTAAGTCAATACATTTTTTTCTATTTTGGAATTTTTTTCTTTTTAAAATCTCTGGACTTTCTTATTTCTTACAGCTTCTAGTTCAAAAATTTCAAGCTTATTTTCTGTATCTTAGACTATAGTAAGTATATTCTTCATAAAAAAAAAAAAGGATTTTGTTTGAGAGAGAGAGAGAGCACACCAGTGAGGGCAGGGGCAAGCAGACTCCCTGCTGAGTGAGGAGTCCAGCATGGGGCTCAATCCCAGGACCCTGAGATCATGACCTGAGCTGAAGTCAGACCCTTAACCAACTAAGCTGCCTAGGTGCCCCAAGCATATTCTTTTTAAAGTCTGTTAAGTAATTCCAGAATGTGAAGTCATTGAAAGTCTGTTTCTATTATAATATATATATTTTTTGTTGCTGTTTCTTGCTCATGAGGTCATATTTCCTTTTGTATCTCATTACCTTTGATTATGTCCTGGTCATTATATTTGAGAAAAAAAAATATGGTTGATTTGAGGCCTAGATGATGCTTTTTCAGGATTGATTTTAGATTTTTTTTTCTGCTAGATACCAGAAGTACTACCAGTCCAGAATCACTGTGATCTAAATTTAAGGCTTGAGGCTTCCTAGACTACCTAGGTCATATGAAGCTAGGCTGCAGGTTCATACTTGAGTTTATATAACCTTTTGTGGTACCTGCTTATAATTAGTGGTGGTGAAGAGTATATCCAATTAATTTATATTTGCTGCAAATGCTTTTGTAAGAAAGGCATCAGAGTGCTCGAGTGTAGATTCTTGCCTTATTTAGATTTCTACCTCATTTTTTATGTTTTCATACTTATAGGATATTTTTCATACTTCACTGATACTTAAAATGTTTTCATTCCAGGGTTCATCTTATTTACCTAATCTAACATTAATAGAGGCAAAAATCTTTCCCTTTAATTTGTTTTTGAATTCTCTTGATGTTTGTTTGCTTTTTGTAGGTTCTACATGAAACATTTCCTCAACACACATTCCTCATGAATGGTCTCATTCAAGGTGTGAAGGTAAGAACAGTTTTTGTGTGGTTCACAAGGAACCAAAGGCAGGAATCCTTAGTAGTTTAACTCTGGAAGTTTAACTGGGATGTAGGGAAAGAATCATTATTTGTTCTGGAGACCTAAATCTAAACTTTTAACTGGATTATCAATGTCAAAATTAACTATATCCCAAGTCCATAAGGCATAGAAAGGTTTACTGGTAAAAGCAGTACTTCATTTTTATTGACATATACATAGCAGTTTATAAAGAGTTTAATTATGTGAGCTTTTAATTGCCCTGCCTATCATGTTCTTATCTGCTTTTGAAATTGACTTTGATATTGAGGAAGAAGGCAGCATCAAGATTTAATTGGCTGAATAATAGTCTTGTCAAAGCTGGTGTGTGTTCTAGTCACAACTAAGTTTACAACCATGTAATTAATTAGCCTTCATTCACTGTTTAAATTTTAATATGACATTATCAGAAAAGCTTATAAATAAGAGGTTAAAATAGAATGTTATATTCCAGTCCCACTTTATATAGTATATTATACAGGAATAGTGTCGGATGTGTCCCTCCCAACTTAGATAGTATTGATCTGTGAGCTCTGGAGTACACTTAAAGTTATGCCCTAATAATTGGCTGAATTCACAGCCTTGAGCAGCATTACTTGTAATGAGTGCTATTTATTCTTTTCCTATTTTCAAAAATAATTTGAGAATGTTTACAATAACGGCTTTTTATTTTATTTTTTTTAATTTAAAAAAAAATTTTTTTATTTATTTATGATAGAGAGAGAGAGAGAGGCAGAGACACAGGCAGAGGGAGAATCAGGCTCCATGCACCGGGAGCCCAATGTGGGATTCGATCCCGGGTCTTCAGGATCGCGCGCCCCGGGCCAAAGGCTGGCGCCAAACCGCTGCGCCACCCAGGAATCCCTGGGTTTTTATTTTTTTAAGATTTATTAATTTCAGAGAGCAAGCGTGAGCTGGAGGGAGGGGCAGAAGGAGGGAGAGAGAGAATCTTCAGCAGACTCCCAGCTGAGCCCAACTAGGAGCTCGATATGACTACCCAGAGATCATGACCTCAGCTGAAATCAAGAGTTGGACATTTAATGAACTGAGCCACGTGGGTGCCGCTAAAATGGCTTTTTATTCTTTTTTTTAAGATTTTATTTATTTATTCATGAGAGACACAGAGAGAAAGAGAGGCAGAGACACAGGCAGAGGGAGAAGCAGGCTTGATGCAGGGAGCCTGACGTGGGACTCGATTCTGGGTCTCCAGGGTCACACCCTGGGCTGAAGGCAAGCGCTAAACCGCTGAGCCACCCAGGGATCCGCTTGAGATTTCTCTTCCTCTCCCCTTGCATGCATGCGCTCATGCACTCTCTAAATAAAAATCTTATAAAAAGATAAAAGATCTAACAAAGTGATTATGCAGATAAAATGAGCTAGTATATGTAAAGCTGTTAGCACAATACCTTCATGAGCCAAGTAAAATGTTGCAAAGAGAAATATGTAAAAAACAAAAACTATTAGAAGAAAATTTTGGTGACCATTTTCTTACCAGTTTGGGAAAAGATTTCCTTTTCTTAAAAAAAGAATTTATAAAGGAAAAGATTGAGTCTTTTATATCAGTATTTTAACATTGGTAAGGTCAAAATCACCATCATAAAAATTAAGAAAAATGACAAAATGTTATTTGCGATATGTATAATAGGAGGACTATATAAAAGTGCTCTCAAAGTAAACATGGGAAAATGATTGATATCCCAGAAGGGCAAGGAAGGATGTAAGCTAGCAGTTTACAAAAGATGTCAGTGTAAAAATAGTTTTTTTACTAGTAAGCAATGAATCCTAAATGAAATGAGATTATATTTTCACATAGATATTGGTAGAAAATTTCAACTGACAGTAACTAGTTGACTTTGTGGTAAATTAGTTCCCCATACATGTTGATAAGAGGATACGTTGGTGTAGCTTTCCTGGAAGGCAGTGTTTATTTTTATTTATTTATTATTATTTTTATTTTTTTGTATATTTTTTTTGTTGGAGTTCGATTTGCCAACATATAGTATAACACCCAGTGCTCATCCCATCAAGTGCCCCCCTCAGTGCCCTTCACCCAGTCACCCCAACTCCCAGCCCACCTCCCCTTCCACTACCCCTTGTTTGTTTCCCAGAGTTAGGAGTCTCTCATGTTCTGTCACCCTCTCCGATATTTCCCACTCATTTTCTCTCTTTTCCCCTTTAATCCCTTTCACTATTTTTTATATTCTCCAAATGAATGAGGCCATATAATGTTTGTTGGAAGGCAGTGTTTAAAGAACCTCAAAACATTCACTTATTTTAACAAAGCAAGTCAGTTTCTAGAAAATTGCTCTAATCATGTATTCAGAGGTTTAGGTAAAGGGCTGTTAGTAGTAGTAAATGTGGAAGCAAAAATGCCTTAAACTTAGAAGAAGTGCTTTGTGGCACAGCCATATGATGTAATCCTGGTACATGAAGAAAGCATTTCTAAATAACACCACATAATGTGTGAGCCAAAAAGGTTGTAAAACTATAGTATGGTTTTGGTTTTGTTTTTACCAAAATACATATGGTAAGCAGGGGGGTAACGTGACTAAAATGAAGTCACCTGAAGTGTGAAAGCATGTGGATTTATGGATGATCTGCCATTTTCTTTATGTTCTTTCTTTTTAGATTTTCCACAGTTAACTTGTACCTTGTAAGTGTACTGTCATAATACATGGGTGAAAAAGTTTATGTTTAGGGTGAGCACTGCTAAAGGATACAAGAGAAAATAGACTGTGAATTCTCCAATTTTAGGTTTTTCTCTAGCAACTTTATTAAGGGAAAATACACATACCATGCAAGTCAACCATGCAATTAAAAGTATACATTCAGTGGGTTTATTGTGTTTACAGACTTGTATAGCCATCAGCACACAATTTTAGAATATTTTCATCACCCCCAAAAGAGCTCCTATACCCATTAGCAGTCACTCATTTGACCCCCGTCCTCTTCAGCTGCAAGCAAGCACAGATCTACTTTTCTGCCTCTTAGATTTGCGTGTTCTAACATCATAAATAGAACCATACTGGGGGCCTGGGTGACTCAGTTAAGCATCCAACTTTGATTTCGGCTCAGGTCGTGATAGTGAAGGCCTAAGATCGAGCCCCATGTTAGGCTCTATGCTCAGCTTGTCCTTCTGCCTCTGCTCCTGCCTTTGCTTTCTCTCTCTCTCAAATAAATAAAATCTCAAAAACACTTTTTAAAAAAACGAATGGAATCATACTTAAAATGGTCTTTGTGACTGCCCTCTTTCCATGGTGTCATTCAGACCCACCTGTGTTGTAGCACATGTTAGTACTTCATTCTTTTTATAGCCAAATAATATTCTATTGTATGAATATACATAGTTCATCTGTTAGTGATGAACATTTGAATTGCTTCCACTTCTTGGCCTGAATAACAATACTGCTGTGAACATTTGTATACAAGTTTTCATGTGGCTCTGTGTTTTCACTTCACCCTAGGAATACACCAAGGAGCACTAGAATTGCTAGATCACTTGATATTTTGATGGTTTTAATTATGTTTTCAAATTAACATCTTTTTAAACTCTCTTTCTGACAAGTCATATGTGTTCCTCATCCCACAGACTTTGGAGATATGGGTGGCTCAAGCCTTGGACAACAGTTTCCTCTATCTCTACACTCACTCCCTGGATGACATTATCAGACTTAACCACTTTTCAACTCTCAAGTAGATATCTTCCTAGACCTTAGCTCCAGACTTGCGTACCCAGTTGCCTTATTGACACTCTCTTTCCTTGTCTTATAAACATCTCAAAGTTATTACACCAAAACTAGTTCCTGATCTTCCTCTCCAGCCTGACCTGCTCATAAGCCTTCTTCATTTCAGTTACTGGTCATGTCATTCTCATTCAGACCAAAATCCCTGGAGTCGGTCTTGACTCCTTTCTTTTTCCAAACCCATTCCAGCAGCAGATTTTTTGGTTGTACCTTGAAAATAGATCTATGGGGCAGCCCAGTGGTGCAGCGGTTTAGCGCCGCCTGCAGCCCAGGGTTTGATCCTGGGGACCCTGGATCGAGTCCCACATCGGGCTCCCTGCGTGGAGCCTGCTTCTCCCTCTGTCTGTGCCTCTGCCCCTCTCTCTCTCTGTCTCTATGAATAAATAAGTAAAATCTTTAAAAAAAAAAAAATAGATCTATGATGAAAATACTCCCTGGTCTCCTTTCAGAAAGTAGAGATCCTGATAACTACAGGTCTGCTTGTGGCTTTTTTTTTTTTTTTTTTTTTGAGAGAGAGTGAGAGAGAAAGAGAGACAGACACATACACAGAGATAGTGAGAGAGAGAACAAGCAAGCACAAGCCAGGAGAGGGAGGAGCAGACTCCCTGCTGAGCAGGGAGCCTGATGGGGGGCTCCATCCCAGGTCCCTGGGTTCATGACAAAGGCAGATGCTTAACCAACTGAGCCCCCCAAGCAAACCCCTGCTTGTGGCATTCTTTTTTTTTTTTTTTTTTTTAAGGTTTTATTTATTCATGAAAGACAGGCACACAGAGGCAGAGACACAGGCAGAGGGAGAAGCAGGCTCTGTGCAGGAAGCCTGTTGTGAGACTCAATCCTGGGACTCCAGGTTCATGCCATGGGCCAAAGGCAGGCACTAAACCGCTGAGCCACCCAGGGATCCTCTGCTTGTGGCATTCTTAACCAATTCCATCTCTGCTCCATTTTCTACTCTGGCATCATCCCTGGTCTCTTCTATACTCTCTTCTGACCTTGCCCCAACCAAAGCTTCCTTAGTCTGTGCTTGCTTGAGGGCTTTGCAGGTTCTGTTTTTCTTCTGCTTGCTTTCCCCCAAATACTGGCCTCATTCCCTAACCCTTAGCTCTTTACCAGATGTCATTTTTTAGTGAAGCCTGTACTGACTACTGTCTTGAATAATGTAGCCTGTTCTCATCACCTCATTCCCCCTACTCTGCTTTTTCTCCAGAAGCATTATAATTTCACCTCTGACATGCTATATATTTTGCTTTGTGTTGTTATTGTGTATCCTTCTCAACCTTTCTCTTTTAGACTGGAACCTTCTTGAAGGCATGAATTTCTGTCTGCTTTGCTTACTGTTATCCTCAGTACCTAGAACAGTTTTTGACAAATGACGGATGCGCAGTAAATATTGATTTAATATTTCTTTCCAGTCTTTCTTTTTTAAGGCTTTATTTATTTATTCATGAGAGAGAGGCAGAGACGCAGGCAGAGGGAGAAGCAGGCTCCTCACAGGGAGCCTGATGTGGGACTTGATCCTGGGATCGAGATCATGCCTCCTGAGCCGAAGGCAGACGCTCAACCGCTGAGCCACCCAGGCGTCCCTTTCCAGTCTTTTTCTTTTTTTTTCTTTTTTTTTTTTTAATTTTTCTTTTTTTTTATTTATTTATGACAGTCACAGAGAGAGAGAGAGAGAGGCAGAGACATAGGCAGAGGGAGAAGCAGGCTCCATGCACCGGGAGCCCGACGTGGGATTCGATCCCGGGTCTCCAGGATCACGCCCTGGGCCAAAGGCAGGCGCCAAACCGCTGCGCCACCCAGGGATCCCTTTCCAGTCTTTTTCTATGCATTTTTAAATAGTCAAGATCCAGTTTACACAGAGACTGTAATTTTGCTCTTGTATCCATCAGCAATCACTAATTATATCATAGTAATTTCTCCATGACATTAAAAACTATATGAAGTATAGGCAGCCCTCTTTTTGCACATTCCAGTGTGCACAAATTGGAGTTATTCAAGTTCAGGTAAAAAATACCAGCCCCCTGCAACATTATAGTTCAAATCTCTGTTACCATGGTGTATTAACTGTGAGTAACTGCATAAAGTATGAACTGCTGCTGGTTCATCTGTCCACAGAACACTACAAAAATAAGATGAACCTCATGATCAGTAACCATTCATGGTACTTCAAAATGTTGGTGACTCATCACTGTGTATCTCTTCATTCCTGCACAGACAGCAAAGCATGTAGCTGTGTTGCCTCCTTGTCTCCAGTGATAAACCCATATGACAGTTGACAGAAATGGATTATTGAAAAGGAACTCAGCCAACAAGGTTGGAAGTGCAGTGAGAAGTAATTACTGATAATGCTAGAAGTGAGATCAAATAGAACCTCTGCATAGTTATAGAAGAAATAAGCTGGTTGAGGCGTACAGCCAGCAGAATTTAGTAAAGATAAACTCATCAGTGTAAAGGAGAACAGTGTGATGAGGAAGATGTCCCAGGGGAAGTGAAGTCAGCAGAAGGCTTCACATTAAAGGAATTGTTGGGATGGTATTTCATGACATTGAAAACACAAAGGACAAAATGTTGGAAATTGATTCAGATTTAGAAAGAGGTCTGACAATTTGCCAATGTACAGAAGATAGATCCTCACTGCATGTCATTAGTTATATGGCTTAGTAGGAAGTCAAGCACTGTTTAAATGACTCTTGATAAGTTTTTTTTTTTAAGGTTTTATTTATTTATTCATGAGAGACAGAGAGAGAGAGAGAGAGAGAGAGAGGCAGAGACACAAGCAGAGGGAGAAGCAGGCTCCACGCAGGGAGCCTGATATGGCACTTGATCCCAGGACTCCGGGATCACGCCCTGGGCCAAAAGCAGGTGCCAAACCACTGAGCCACCCAGGTGTCCCTTGATACATTTTTTATATGAAATATACTTTATTTCTTAAGGTTTTAAATTACAGTGTAAATAAATATTGGTAAATATTAGTTTTCATGTTTTTTTTCTTTTCACTAGTATTAAGAGATTAATAATATAAATAATATATATTAAAGGATTTAAGAAATAGACTTCACATGATTTTGGGGCTGGCAAGTCTGAAATATGTAGGGCAGGCAGAACTTTTTCTTCCGGAAACCTCAGATTTTGATCTTAGACCATCAACTAATAGGATGAGCCCCCTCCCATATTATTGAGAGTAATGCCCTTTACTTTAAAACAGACTAAAACAAAATACCTTCACAGGAACACCCACTCTAGCACTTGATTAAGTAACTGGGTACTATAGCCTAGCCAAGGGGACACCTAAAACTAACTTTCTTTTTTTTTTTTTTTTTTTTTTTTTTAGATTTTTTAGATTTTTTTTTATTTATTTATTCATGATAGTCACAGAGAGAGAGAGAGAGAGAGAGAGGCAGAGACACAGGCAGAGGGAGAAGCAGGCTCCATGCACCGGGGGCCCGATGTGGGATTCGATCCCGGGTCTCCAGGATCGCACCCTGGGCCAAAGGCAGGCGCCAAACCGCTGCGCCACCCAGGGATCCCCTAAAACTAACTTTCATAGTAGTTTTAGCTACACTTTGTAAAAAATGTAACACCAAAAAAAAAAAAAAAAAAAAAAAAGTAACACCAGACTGAGATGCCATGGTGTGACTTGGCAGATAAAATCTAGTTAATGACTGCTGGTTAATAGCTGGTGGAGTCACCATAATCATTTGCATCATTAAGACCAATTGGTCTGATGACCCAGTGTCTGCCTTGTAACTTCCTGAAACTTTTTTCTTTAG
This sequence comes from Canis lupus familiaris, assembly GCF_011100685.1. NCBI lineage: Eukaryota > Metazoa > Chordata > Mammalia > Carnivora > Canidae > Canis > Canis lupus. Next base: position 99,949,105 of record NC_049222.1, on the reverse strand, counting down.
CATGTTTTATATTTATTACAAAATTAGACATCTTTATCAGTGTCCCAAACTCAGCAGGTCATGTGTCCAAGGCTGGATTACACCTAGACTGATCAGTATGCAGTGGGTGGCTCTAAAGCAGGTTATAATCTTTTCTAGCTTTGACATCACAGTGAAGGCTTGGGAAAAGGGAGAAAGTAGAAGACCCAGAGGGCCAGTTAATGGGGTAGCAACAGAGGTTCACATGCAGATGTGCTGCTTCTCAGTCTAGAATGGACCATGAGGGAAATGTCATGTGAACCCTCTGCCAGGATGGCTCTTCCAGGGGTCAAGTTTCTGTAGGCCCAGGACTTGCTCAGCTGTCTCATTCTGCTACTTAAATGAATTAAATCATCGAGCAATGTTTAGCATAGTAGCTTAGCATTAAGGACACACAGAAACTTTGGGCTTATTTTTTATTTGAAAAAAGGTTTATTTGGGTGGCTGTGAGGGTGTAGAGGGAGAGTGAGAAACTCTAGCAGACTCTACACAGTGTGGAGCCAGATGCAGGGCTCAACGTCATGACCCTGAGAGTGTGACCTAACATTCCCTCAAGCTACTCCTTGGTATTAGTAAGTACAGAATAGTTTTCCTACACAAACACATGCCAACATACATATGGAATAATCTTCTTTTTTTAAGATTTTATTTCTTCATTCATGAGAGAGAGAGAGAGAGAGAGAAGGCAGGGACACAGGCAGAGAGGGAAGCAGGCTCCCTGTAGGAAGCCCAATGTGGGAGTCGATCCCGGAATTCCCGGATCATGCCCTGAGCCAAAGGCAGATGCTCAACCACTGAGCCAGCCACCCAGGTGTCCCTACAGGGAATTATTCTTAGTTGGGACAAGAACTTAAATAAAGACTATCCTTTTTATTTGTAAATAAAAATTTCAGACTACCTACTTTAAAAATAACTTCATAAATTTTAAGAACAGTCTTTTCATGACAGACTGCTAGATTATCCATTTAATAAAATAGTTGTGGGGCACCTGGGTGGCTCAGTCAGTTAAGCATCCAACTCTTGGTTTCAGCTCTGTCCCCCTCCCTCTGCCCCTCCTGCTCTTGCTCTCTGAAATAAGTAAATAAATCTTTAAAATAAAAATGTGTAAGAGCGCCCACAGGTAGGAAAGACTAGTACTTTATGTGCTTTAGGTTGGAGACCCTAAAGTGTTAACAGATTATTTTAATAATTGGTTTGAATCGTGGGCTTCAGGGTTAGGGCTCAGATTCTGGAGCCACCTCACATCTGAGCTTACTCCTGCCTCTGCTGCTTATGAGCCTTGGGCTAGCTGCTTACCATAATAACACCTACCTCACAGTGTAAGGACACGCATGGGAAAGGCGTGGAAAAGTTTGGTGTATGTGGATGCTACAAAGTTATTGTTATTACTTTAAAATACACTGGGCTTTCTTGGAGTTAGAATTTGAAGGAGTAGCCCTACTACTTCTAAGATTAAGGAAACATCTGTTTACTTATGTTTTTATTAAAACAATTTAATTTCTCTTTCATCTGCTTTTTGCTTCTTCTTTCCTTTAATGAGTCTTCCGTACTTCTTTTCCTTTATCTCAAAACAAAACACCTTAGCCCTCCTGCCCATATTGTTCTTCCCTTGAAGTCTCTGGCACCAACTGTTCTTTGACCCCTCTCCAGCTTTGCAGGTTCACTTTTCCAGACTTTGATTGACACATTTCTCATTTGCCCTCTTGCTGATTGATGCATACCCTGTGAAGGGAAGCTTTATACTGTGCAGGGTCTCAGTGGGCCCTAGCCCAGAGAGGACCCTGTGCTGGTATAGATGAAAATACTTGTACTTGTCAATTATACAAATAAAAACACAGTTCCAGGGAATCCTGGGTGGCTCAGTGGTTGAGCGTCTGCCTTTGGCTCAGGTCGTGATCCCGGGGTCCTGGGATCAAGTCCTGCATCAAGCTCCCCACAGGGAGGGAGCCTGCTTCTCCCTTTGGCTATGTATGCATCTCTCTTGAGTAAATAAAATCTTTGGGCAGCCCTGATGGTGCAGCTGTTTAGTGCCACCTTCAGCCCCAGGGTGTGATCCTGGAGACCCGGGATCAAGTCCCACATCAGGCTCCCTGCATGGCGCCTGCTTCTCCCTCTGCCTATGTCTCTGCCTCTCTCTCCCCCTATGTCTATCATGAATAAATCAATAAAATCTTAAAAAAATAAAATCTTTATTAAAAAAACACAGTTCCATTTGTATAATTTTCTCTTTGATCTTTTAAGAAATGAGATAAAGGTCATTATTAGTAAATTACCATATAAAATATCAAAATGAACAAATCTCACTTTGGGGTAACCAGGTCTACATGTTGCAAGTTCCTCATAGTTTATTGAAGAATACTGAGAGTTTGTCACAGTGTGTGAACTTTTCATGGAAAACTGAAATTATCAGAAATTGTTAAATGACTTTGTATTCTATTCTTCAGTGGAGCCACTGCTCCCTCACATTCATTTGCAAAGTTAATTATACTATTTGAAAGAAAAACATTTTTATTTTTTTTTAATTTTTTAATTTATTTAGGATAGTCACACACACAGAGAGAGAGAGAGGCAGAGACACAGGCAGAGGGAGAAGCAGGCTCCATGCACCGGGAGCCTGATGTGGGATTCGATCTCGGGTCTCCAGGATCGCGCCCTGGGCCAAAGGCAGGTGCTAAACCGCTGCGCCACCCAGGGATCCCCGAAAAACATTTTTTAATTCTAAAAATAGTAACCCAACTATTTTAAACATTAGTGAAATGTGTTTGCCAACTGCTTATGTTAAGGAAAACATTGCTTAAAGCTTTTATGATGGCTAAGAAAAAAATTTTTATGATGGTATATAAAGTGTAAAGTTCACGTATATTGGTTTCAGGTGAGTTGTATTTGTCATTCTTTGTATGTTTTAAAATGTTCAGTGAATAATGGCATTTAATTGAACAATAAACTCTTAACTGCTACTGTGTCAAATTAGAGCTTAAACCTCATGTCAGAAATACTGGCCAAGGCACTTGGGTGGCTCAGTTGGTTAAGCATCTGACTTTTGATACTAGCTCAGGCCGAGATCCCAGAGTCCTGGGATCAGGGTCAATCTCCCTGCTTAGTGAGGGTCGGGTCTACTTTTCCCTCTCCCTCTGCTGCTCCTCCTGCTTGTGATTTCTCTCTCTCTCTGTCAAATAAATAAAATCTTTTTAAAAAGAAGTACTGGCCAATTATGTTACCTTCAACACCCATGTCCTCTGGGAAGTTAACTAACTGCAGTGACTGTGTGAACCATGGGTTCATTTTGCTGTCCACACCACGACTCCTACACACCATGTTGTCTCTAGTACTGGTTGGACTATGATAGCATAGTGTCAGTTGATCCTCATTATGTTTGGATTTATATTTGCATATCCACCTATTCACTGAGTTTATTTGTAACCTCAGATCATTACAGTGCTTTTGTGTCATTTATGCAGCTAGGTGAGGTGGGGAGTGTAGCTGAGGTCCAACTTCTGTCTACTTGTTTGAAGTCCCAGACTGTACATGTATCCTTTTGCAGTCCATTTAGTGCCACATTTTGTGCATCTTTGTGTCTTTTGTTGGTGATTTGGCTATTTAAAATGTCCTCACATGTAGTATTAACTAGTATCTCTAAGTGCAAGAGGTCTGTGATATGCCTTATGGAGAAAATATACTATCAGATAAGCCTGAGTGCCTAAACAGGCATGAGTCATGGTGCTGACTGCACCATGCTTGGCTTTCTCATTTTCTGTTTAATATACTGTCAGATAAGCCTGAGTGCCTAAACAGGCATGAGTCATGGTGCTGTTGGCCAAGAGTTCAATATTCATAAGTCAACAATACATATTAAATAAAGTGTCTTTAAACAGAAATACACACAAATCATGGTTGTGTATTGATTGGTTAATGAAAACGGGTGACCAGAGCCTTGCAGGAAATTAACACTATGTTTCCCTAAGGAGCAGTGGTTCCACATTCTCTAACTCAGTGTTTGTGGCAGCCTTATAGATCATAACTACTGTGGGTAATGAGAATCACAATATTTCTGATAAGGACAAGAGCTTTGAGGTCTGCCTGGTGCTAATTTTTAAACGTTTTGTTCTCATTTGCAAATTGTGTCCTGTCTTCTGGACTGAAAAGTACTTGCCCCATCAGTCAGGGTACAGGTGTCCTCAATGTGCTGCTCTAATAATGAAGCCTAATAGGATGTAGGGCCAGATGGAGGAGTGAAGAAATCACTCTAGGATAGGAGAAGTCTTTGATATTTTAGAAATTCACGTTTTCCAAAGAGGCAAGTACAGCTGACCCTTGAACAAACCTAGGGTTGAGCTACATGGGTCCACTTGTATGCAGACTTTTTGTTTTGTTTTGTCTTTGATAAATGCAGTACAGACTGTAAATGTATTTTCTCTTATGATTTTCTTAACACTTTTCCTCTAGCTTACTTTAAGAATACAGTGTATAAATACATAAAACTTTTAAAATATTGTGAACTGGCTGTTGTTGATAAAGCTTCCCGTTAGCAGTAGGCTCTTAGTAGTTAAGTTTTTGAGGGAGTCGAAGTTACGTGTATCTCTGACTGCATGAGGTCGAGGGTGTTTGTGCCCAACCCTTGTGTTCTTCCGGGGTCAGCTGTGTGGGATTGTATTTTAGTGTCTTAGTAAAAAAGTAGGTTGTCCCAGAAGATACTTTCAATATCTATTGTTGTCAGGAAGAATTTGATTTAAATAATATTTTAATGGATTAATTACCATTTATATCTATAATCTGGAAGACAGAATATTTTTTTTTCTGTAAAAACTATATTATTTTAAATATAATTTTAATGGTTGGCTTTCTAATCTTCTGTTTAAAAATGGCATACAGAGACACCTGGGTGGCTCAGTGGTTGAGTATCTGCCTTTGGCTCAGGGCATGATCCCAGGCCCTGGGATCAAGTCCTACATCGGGCTTCTTGCAGGGGGCATACTTCTCCCTCTGCCCATGTCTCTGTAGAGTAGATGGACAAATAACAAATGTTGAAATGACAGGAGAGAGAGAGGTACCACGTGGGAGGAGTTTGTCTCACACCCCACAAAAACCAGTGTGGGGACCTTAGAGATAGATACAGGAGGAGGTGCTTCTACCCCTGGAGTCGTGAAGAATGTCTGGTGGTTTACCTACCAAGGCCCCCTGTGGGATGTGTGTGGAGATACAGTGCAGGCCCACTGGCACAGAGGAGAGTGATATGCTCAGAGAACTGCCTCTAGAGTCAGAGCACAGGACATGTCAGGTGCCAGATCTGGGAGGGTCCTTTTTGTAGGCACTGCTGAAGCCATTGCAGATAAACAGTAGGAACTATAATGAACATCCATGTACTTCTCACCCACTTTCATTATTTATCAACGTTTTCCTACTCTAGTCTCATCTCAGTTCTCCCCCACCCATTTTTTATAAAAGCAAAGTTGAGACATTCATTATTTCACCCATAAATACCTACTGAAAAATTTAGACTGCAGAGTGGAGAACACTGCAGGGTTTTAAAGATTTTTTTAAATTATTATTTTAGAGTCAGAGAGCGCCCAAGGAGGGGAGGAGCAGAGAGGGAGGAAGAGGGAGAGAATCAGAAACAACCCTGCACTGAACATAAAGCCTGATGCAGGACTCAGTCTTGTGGTCCCAAGGTCATGACCCAAGCAGAAACCAAGAATTCGACCTTAACAAGCTGAGCTACCCAGGCACCCTGAGACTACTCCAGGGCTTGAAAAGAAGGGATGAGAGCAGAGGTTTGCAGCTTATCACGGGGAGCACATATTGTAGGGAGGACCAGGGTCAGGGGCCAGGTGGACAAGAGAGGTCTTCAGTGCAGCAGTTGATTTGGGCTACACATATTTTTTTTAACTGTATTAAGTTTCTGGCCTCTTCCTGTGTGCTTGGTGTGTTCATCTCATGGGTCCCTGTAGGTGGACACAGCTCATACCCCCTCTCTGGTTTCTCCTGAAAAACAAGCTCATCCCTCTTTTTCCCTTTTCTAACAGCATGACTAGAAATTCATTAGAATGTTTTTAAATGACAGTTTGTATTTAATGCTTCAAATTACTCTGTTTTGGGGACAGTAAAATAAATGGGAGCATTTAGAAAGTAAGAATTACAAGTGATTGCGCAATCACGTTGTCAATTTGACCTTTGCTTCTCCTTTCCTCTCCAGGGCCTGCTATCTTTTCTGAGTGCCCCCCTCATAGGCGCTCTGTCTGATGTTTGGGGGAGGAAACCCTTCCTCCTAGGCACTGTGTTCTTCACCTGCTTCCCAATTCCACTGATGAGGATCAGCCCGTGGTGAGTTGCTTGGCCCTCCAACATGACTGACTGTTCTGGATCACATGTGAATAATACATCTGTAAAGCATTTCTTAACCATTTTAAAGCAGTTGATACCTTTATTTTTATTGATCTTTATGTAATACTGAAAGCCTTTTTGGGCTCTAAGGTGTTTAAGATGTCTCTCAGCGCCGCCGTTGTTGCTACCAAGTCACTTAAAGTATTGGGACCCCTGGGAGGGGACTGACAGTCCCTGTACTCACCCCTGTGGCTCAGTGACCTACAAATGTGTTGTCATTTCACTGCTCTAGGGCACTGAATGAACATAGCTTATGTCAATCGATAGCAGTCACTTTTGAGTATAGTGTAATTAGACCATAGCCTGTTTTTTTTTTTTTTTTTTAAGATTTTATTTATTCATGAGAGACAGAGAGAGAGAGAGAGGCAGAGACATAGGCAGAGGGAGAAGCAGGCTCTCTGCAGGGAGCCCAGTGTGGGACTCAATCCCAGGACTCCGGGATCACACCCTGGGCCAAAGGCAGGCACTAAACCGCTGAGCCACCCAGGCGTCCCAGACCATAGCCTGTTTTAAATCATACTATGAATTTGAATTTTTTTTTAAATTTATGATAGAGAGAGAGAGAGAGAGAGAGAGGCAGAGACACAGGCAGAGGGAGAAGCAGGCTCCATGCACCGGGAGCCCGACGTGGGATTCGATCCCGGGTCTCCAGGATCACGCCCCGGGCCAAAGGCAGGCCCTAAACCGCTGTGCCACCCAGGGATCCCTATGAATTTGAATTTGATCTCATTTTTTTTTTCATGATAAATAGGGAGAGAATATTTAGCATATAACCAAGTACCAAATATGGTTGGAATTTGCACCTGAGCTGTACCATAGTTGTTTTCCTTGGTTCCAGAGGATGGTATTTGGCCAGAATTTCTGTTGCTGAGATGCTTGTCATAAGGTGTGAGGAGCACACCTTAGAATAGAAAATTTTTTGTGTTTCTTTTTATTTTTGAAAAATTTTATTTATTCATGGGAGAGACACAGAGAGAGGCAGAGACACAGGCAGAGGGAGTGAAGCAGGCTCCATGCAGGGAGCCCAATGTGGGACTTGATCCCTGGACCCCAGGATCACAACCTTGAGCGGAAGGCAGATGCTCAACCACTGAGCCACCCAGGTGCCCCTGTGTTTGTTTCTTTCCTCCTTTCCTTTCCCTTTCCCTTCCCTTTCTCTTTCCTTTCCTTCTTTCCTTTCCTCTTTTTCTTTTCTTTTTCTTTCTTTCTTTCTTTCTTTCTTTCTTTCTTTCTTTCTTTCTTTCTCTTTCTTTCTTCTTTTCTTTCTTTTCTTTCTTTTCTTTTCTTTTTTCTTTTCTAATGCATTAATATTTCCTTTTTTTGGCTCCATGTGAAAACGTCTTCTTTTGATTATCTGATAATTTTATGTCAGTGTTTGTCATATTGTAGATATGTTGGTTACCCATAGTGTGGATCATTTTATTTTCTACTAGATGATGAGTTTTTATCAAATACTTTTGATACTGAGTCTTTCTGTTCAAGAAGTCATGCTTTTCCAATAAAAGAGGGCGTTTTTAAAATGTCCTCAGTACCGTAAAATAATTTTTCTTTAGATCTTGAAATGATTTTGCCTCTTTCCTTCATTTTTATGTTATTGCTTTTGTTTATATTGATTAATGAATAATGTTAAATAAAAGTGATAATGATGGACTTAATATCTCTTGTCTATAAAGAAAATGTTGTAATGGTTCATCATTTGAGTGTGAAGGGAACTTTGCACTGAAAAATACCTGTTACTATGAAGAGTTATATTAATAGATTTTCTAATATTGAAATATCTTATGTCCTAGGATAAACCCTACTTTTTGTTCTGTGAAATATGATTGAAATTTTAGTCTTAAATACATTGTCTTTGTTGTGATTTCTGCTTTTGGATAGCTCTTTTATTTCTGCTTTAAGATTTTATTATTAGAGAGCACACAGAAGTGGGGGAAGGGGCAGAGAAAGGAGAACCAGACTTCCTGCTGAGCCAGGATCCCCACAGGGGGCTGGATTCCAGGACTCTGGGATCATGACCTGAGCTGAAGGCAGCACTCAACCAGCTGAGCCACTCAGTCTAACCCTTATTCTTTTCATTTTTTCAGCTGCATGTACTGACATCCTTTAAGCACTTAATTGGTGTGTTTCCACTTCTTCCCCATCTTGATTACCATTTTATTAGTTGTCCTTTATATCTTTAAATATACATATACATGTATTTTTTATTTTTATTTAATATTTTATTTATTTATTCATGAGAGACACAGCGAGAGGGAGAGGCAGAGACACAGGCAGAGGGAGAAACAGGCCCCATGCAGGAAGCCCGATGTGGGACTCGATCCCGGGTCTCCAGGATCACGCCCTGGGCCGAAGGCATCGCTAAACCAGAGCCACTGGGGCTGCCCTATATTTGTTTATAAATTTATTTCTTGGTTTATAATCCTTATATGATATCTTTGGCTCTGGTTATAAAAGTGTATGCACACTTCCTCTCTCCCGGGTAATTAAAATAATCTTTTTGTAGGTGGTATTTTGCAATGATCTCTGTGTCTGGAGTCTTCTCGGTCACATTCTCTGTGATATTTGCCTATGTAGCTGATGTCACTCAAGAACACGAGCGAAGTACTGCGTATGGATGGGTAAGATTATAGTTTATGGTTTTTTAACCAGAGAAGTAATGAATTAGCATTCTATTTAAAATGTACTGGAAAAAAATAATAAAATGTACTGGAAAGTAAGATTTAAAATAAATTGTAAATACTGACTTACATAAAAAAATCTAAAGCAGCTGAAATAAAAAAGGAGATTTTATGAAGTTTAAAATAGTAAGATGGAAATTACTAGTAATATATCCTCTAGTTTTAGGGTTGGAAATTTGGCAGGAAGTTGTGAGTTGTCAGTTGCAGAATTGTTTCAAAAGTTGATTTGATTTGTTTCTTGTTAGCTTCTCTCTTTAGGAATCGTAAACAGTAAACAGGTGCTAAGTACAGAAGCCCCTGTGCACCTCTTTCATTTGGACAGGTGCTGGACCTCAGCCATGTCAATCCACTGTTCCTGTATTGCTGGTTGTATGTCTCGGGCACTTATTTGGATGTGGTACTGTAGGCAAAGGACATTTATTCAGCAAATTGTTGGATGCATAATAATAGTTACAGGAGATCTTGTTTTGGATAATTGAGTATTAGAGAATCATTTCTAATTTTCTGAGGTGTGATTGTGGCTTTGCAGTTCTATAGGCGAAGAAAGACTTGTACAGGATAGCAGGCTGAAGCCCTTGAGGTCAGATAATCATGACTAGAGTTCAGGGGGGAAAGATGTCAAGTGAGCAATCTGTGGGCGTGTGTCTAATGGGTGAACATGCTGACATGTGGGCATTGTTGGAGGGGAAAATTTTTCCCTTCTTCCCTTCTAGGTTCTTTGGCTAGCTTAATAATAATTAAATTGACATAGACAGTCTAACAGGAGGAAAACGTTTAATTTTGTACAAAGCTCCACAAAGACCTCAGAGACTCAACGGCATTTGGGTAGTGGAAGCTTATATGCCATCCTGAGCTAAGGAAAAGGGGTAGGGGTCTGGGGCTTCAGCGGGGAGGAAGACTGTTCACAGATGATGAGAGTGTGAACGTTTGGTAAATCATTGTTTGCCATGCCATGCAAATAAGCCTTTCTGATATCAAAAGTTTTCTCTGGCAATAGTGCTCTTCCTGGCAATAGTGCTCTTCCTGGCTTAGACCCCCAATCTAAATTCATTTACACTTTGAAAGAGGCCAGAAAGCTTTCCCTGAGTCCGCTGGGTCTTAATTACCTTCAACTCCAATCTACATGCAAGGAGTGTGGTTGGGGTGGTGTATTCTCCCTGACATTGTGCACTGTGCGCTTCTCTCAACCTCCCTATGTTTGAAAATGTTTACGGTGAGAAAAGTGGAAAAAAAAAAAAATCTGGCTGGGTTGTTGAACAGGCTGGAGGAGGACTGAAGGCCAGAAACCCAGGTTACTTCTCTCCTTTCATGACCTTTTCTCTTTCTTTTAAATCCTACTTCCTGGAAGATAGTAAGGAGTCATATTGCACAAAGATCAGTTGCTCCTTTTCTACAAAACACACCAGCAGCCGTCACTTTGTTGACTTTAGACATCAGTTTAAAAACTTCTCTTCCTCCCACCGTGCATGTCTCTCTTACCACATCCTAAAACCACATCTTCCATCTGTCATCTCCAGGACACTTAGAAGAGGACAGAGGGACAGGCTGACAGGAAGCCTTCAAAGAAGGCAGGGGTGTTCAAGGGGGCTCATAAGTCAGCAGAATTTAGAAAGTGCCAGGAACCTCAGTTACCCATCTGTACATGATGAGAAATACCCATTGAGGTACGAGCTACTCACTTCCCTCCAATTTTATTTAAATATTTGTTCTTTGCTTTCAGCCAAAAAAAAAAAAAAAAAACCCAAGCTAACCCCACTCCCAAATCTGTTGTGCTGAGCATTAGTGCTTTAAGGATAGATTCTCAGTGATGATGGCTTAGTTGTCCTCTCTAGCTCACTTCATCTGTAAGATGGCAGTTACGGTTACAGCTGTTCACAGGGCTGTCTAGAGGAGTCAGTGAGAAGAGTGCTGCCGTCAACTAGCAGGTGAGGTGCCTGGACTTGGTCATGGGACTCAGCATGTTGGCCAGGGATCAACCTTGATGTATACCCTGACTTGTCAGATGTTAAGACAGAACGTAGAAAAAGAAAGAAATGCTTGCAGGCTGCGTAGCTTACAGATAAAGGAGGATTTACTGCCAGCTAATTACAGGATTGTCAGTCAAGTCCAGCTGAGGTTTTAGGGAGAATTTTCAGATCTGTTAAAGAATGTGTAAAATATGTACACCTTCCTTCCTTAATGAAACTCCTCCACTACACCAAGGAGGCAGTTCTTTCAGGGCTGTAGCAAGGAATAGTCCTATTTAAGTGAGTCACTGGTCACTTAGAGATTATTGTGGTAAAATCACCCTTCAGATTTATTTACCAGAGCTATACTGAGTGTGAGGTGAATAGGGATTTAGACAAATATGCAAACCAAACAATAGTGCTGCTCTGAGTTTCAAGAAAGATGCAACGTTTTGTGTAAGAAGGTCATAAGGTCATAGATCCCAGAAGCTCAGTCATCTAGCAAGTATTTATTAAGCTTCAGCTATTAGAGAGGAACATAACTGATCCGATAGAGCAGTTAGGGGACTGTGGCTGCTCTGTACCCCTTCCGATACTTGAAACTTGTTATTTCCATACTCCACGTGATTAAATTGGCTCCCAGGATAATCTCACTATTAGTAAGATTTTATTTATTCATGAGAGACACACAGAGAAAGGCAGAGACACAGGCAGAGGAAGAAGGCGGCTTCCTGTGGGGAGCCGGATGTGGGACTCCATCCCAGAAACCTGGGATCATGACCTGAGCCAAAGGCAGACACTCAACCACTGAACTACCCAATACCCCTAAAGTTTGTATGTTTTATTTATGGGGAAGGCTTTCTCAATTTTTATTTCTAGTAAGATTATTTTTTACTCTTGTAGCTTTTCAGGAAATCTCCAGTTAGTTCAGTTGGTGAACAAGACCTTAAAACGAAAAGACTTTTCTCTTTTATATTTAAATTGTATGGGCAGCACATACCTTTTGTTTTGTTTGAAGCCAGGGAAGGATAGCTCTAGGTACAAGCCTGTGGGACCCTGCATAAGAACTAGGAACGTAGGTGTGCACCTGCAGCAGGTGGACTCGGTGTGAGTGCTTTCCGCATGTGGATATGGTACAAGATGGGGGCTTTCTCCACAGGTCTCAGCCACCTTTGCAGCCAGTCTGGTCAGCAGCCCAGCCATTGGAGCATACCTTTCAGCCAGTTACGGAGACAGCCTCGTTGTGCTGGTGGCCACAGTGGTGGCTCTTCTGGACATCTGCTTCATCCTACTGGCTGTTCCAGAATCTCTATCAGAGAAAATGAGACCGCTTTCCTGGGGAGCTAAGATTTCTTGGAAACAAGCAGACCCTTTTGCGGTAAATATCCTTTTCTTTCTCCAGTAGATATAGAAAAACAATTTAATTGCAAGTAAGAGACTGAAGTTATCTATGCAACAAGGAATTCCTTAAATTTTTTTTCATTAGAGAGCAGGGGAGGGACAAAAAAGAGAGAATTTTATCTAGGCTCCATGCCCAGCATGAAGCTTAACACAGGGCTCTCAATCTCCTGACTGGAGCCAAAATCAAGAGTCAGACACTTCACCAACTAAGCAACCCAGGCAGCCTTAGAATTTATAGTTTTTAATTTTTATTTATTTATTTTTTAGAATTTATAGTTTTTAAGTCAAGTGTGTGATAGCCTAAGGAAAGAATGAAAAAAAACCTCTGCTTAATCCCTGATGAGGGTTTAGGAAGGAAATTGTTTTTTTCTTACTGCATGGGTTGTTTTCACTGTTTTTTTGTAAACAGAGTGAAGGTGGCCATTTGAAGTGGTGGGTTTCATTCACTTAAATTCAGAAAAGATGAGTAAATTTGGTTCGACCAAAGTAATTATTTTCTAGGTTGTTTATATCCACTTTGATCAGAGGCTTTGAATTTGTATTTTGCAGATTGAATGTATTCTTTGTTTTCTATAACTTTTTGAAATTTTTGGCATTTTAAATTTCTTGGAAGGATCCCACAACTAGAAAAACGGAGAAGAATCTTATCTCTCCCCTTCTCTCACCTTGTCTGACCTGAAATTGTTCTTGAAGAAAATAGGTGCAGAAAAAAATAACCAGAGATTTGATTGCTGCTTTAATCACCCAAGTTTACTTTTTATGAAAAATGTGTAAAAGAAAAAGAACTGATCAGTATCTTATCTAAAAAGGCCCCTCAGGTCATGACCTAGGGACCCTGCTAATGGTTTGTGCCATTATGTCAGACATTGAGAAGGAAACCAGCTATGGACCTGGGCGCCAGTCAGGCCTCCCACTTTCTTGTCATGTACTGATCAAGATACACCCAGAAACTCCTCTGTGAAGTGGGACTACTGCCGTATACTCTTTCAGGGCTATTGTGGGGATTCTGTGAATATATGTAAATTAACTCATGTCTGGTGTTCAGTAAATCTCCACATTAGCTGCTTTTGCTGTTAATCACACAAAGGTTACAATTATGGTGACCCTAGAATTGCAGTGAAGCACTCTCCAGTCCTTAGATAATAGCACACCTTTTGGTCAGCAATTCTGTGTGAAAAGGAATGGAAAAAGAACTTTTGGACAAAGTTGTGACATTCAGAAGTTGTTACTGGTTAGTTCTTGTCACTGACCCCATGGCTGGTGCATACTTATTTGTCTACCAGTTTTACAGGCAAACTGAATATTAATATTTTAAAGAATAGTAAATTTATTTATAATAAATACCCTGAACTGTTAAAGGATTTAAAATTGTTATATTATGAATGAAGGAGAAAGAAAAGGTACTGGAGCAGTGGTTTTTCAGGTCTGTTCATAGGATGTGAACCAGTATGGTTAACAAAGATGAACAAATATTTGTGTGTGTGTTTTTTTTTATTTTGTTTTTCAGCTGTAATACTTCAAAACATGTAACGCTGAAATTAGAAGACTTGTAACCATAGAGTTAATGTTCACCTGCTTTTGTAATACATTCAACTTTTATAATTCGTCCTTATAGAACAAAACAAGGAAGCCAATATTGTGGAATATCAGTGGCTTTATTGTCTCTTGCTTTTTATGTTTTTTCTTTCTGCTTATTGCCAGTCACTGAAGAAAGTTGGAAAAGATTCTACCGTCTTACTAATTTGTATCACCGTGTTTCTTTCATACCTTCCTGAAGCTGGACAATATTCAAGTTTTTTTCTCTATCTCAGACAGGTGGGTAATGTGTGCCTAGTAAGTTTAGAACATGAAGAAAATCAAAGGTTAGGGTCTATCTAAAGGTATTTTGGGGAAAGCAGTATAGAGAAAAAAATGTGTGAGCTTGCTTCTAGTTACTATAAGTGTAGGCACTGACATATAATTAGCCACTGGGGGCCCTTTAATATAGTATTTTAAAATATTATAAAATGTTTACCCTGGGAGAAATTTCCTTGGGAATTAGCAAAAATAGAACTTATCATAATCTTTTAAATCTTCATTAAATTTCAGGGGAAGTCAAATTTTTTTAATGTGACTTGACCTGGGACTTCTTCAGTAGGCTATAACTCAATGCTGCTGTAGACTTTAAGGGGACTCACAAGCAATAATCAAAATAATCTCTCCTTGACCTTTTTCTTTTTAAAAGTTTATACTTTACCCTGTCCCCACAAAAGGCAGTTGACTTAAAGCAAGTTAAAAACTAGCTCCTTGGGATGCCCAGGTGACTCAGCAGTTTAGTGCCGCCTTCAGCCTAGGGCCTGATCCTAGAGACCTGGGATCGAGTCCCATGTCAGGCTCCCTGCATGAAGCTGCTTCTCCCTGTGTCTCTGCCTCTCTGTGTGTCTCTTGAATAAATAAATAAAATCTTTTTTTAAAAAACTAGCTCCCTATCCATCTTTTGTTTCAGTTCTCTGGGACTGGGGAGACAGGAGTTGCCTTCCATAACAATCCTGCACTGGTCTTTTACAGATTTCCCTAGAAGTCCTTCTAGGGGATTCCTCCATGTGACAGAGTAGGCCTCCTCCTAAGATAAATTCCTCTATTTTTGGAGATTTTTTTTTTTTTTTTTTAGAAGATAGGGTTGTGTTTTTTTTTAATTTTTATTTATTTATGATAGTCACAGAGAGAGAGAGAGAGAGGCAGAGACATAGGCAGAGGGAGAAGCAGGCTCCATGCACCGGGAGCCCGACGTGGGATTTGATCCCGGGTCTCCAGGATCATGCTCTGAGCCAAAGGCAGGCACCAAACCGCTGCGCCACCCAGGGATCCCTATTTTTGGAGATATTTTTAATTGAAACTTGTTAAATTCACCACTCTCAGTATTCTGGAAAGTGTGAGACTAATGTTTTATATGGTGGCTTAGAAATAAAACTGTTTTCCAACCAGTTCTATTTTGGTTTTGCTCATTTTGGGTGGGCACATGCTGGAGATTTAGTGGGAAGACTGATGAGATAGCATGTTTAATGTAGATAATTATATGTGCATTTATAATTAAATTAATTGTGCATTCAATGTAGGAAAAATGGGAAAGCTTTAGGTAGTGAAAACAGCATTCCTTCAGAATAAACAACTATGGATATTTTCTTTTTCTACCTTTTTTCCTTACATATTGCTTATGTGACTACCACCAGCACTTAACAATAAATCATAATCATTTTCTGTTATTTTGTAGTTGTGCTTGCTTTTAAGAGCAGTTCACACACATTTGAGTTAAAATTGCATTTGGTGGGCAGCCCTGGTGGCGCAGCGGTTTAGTGCCGCCTGCAGCCTGGGGTGTGATCCTGGAGACCTAGGATCGAGTCCCACATCGGGCTTCCTGCATGGAGCCTGCTTCTCCCTCTGCCTGTGTCTCTGCCTCTCTCTTTGCTCTCTCTGAATGAATAAATAAATCTTTTTAAAAAATTGCATTTGGTATTTGTAAATCATATCTGATAAGGAACTTTTATAATGAAGAATAAAAAGACAACCCAACTGAAAAAATTCTAAAAAAGAATGAACAGATACTTGTCCAAGGAAGGTAACAAATGGCCAATAAACACAGGAAAAGATGCTTAATGTTAGCCATCAAGGAAATGCAAATC
Source organism: Canis lupus familiaris (assembly GCF_011100685.1). Lineage (NCBI taxonomy): Eukaryota > Metazoa > Chordata > Mammalia > Carnivora > Canidae > Canis > Canis lupus. The sequence goes on along the minus strand of NC_049222.1, from coordinate 99,933,025 downwards.
AAAACAAGATAGCACTCCACACCTACTAAGATGACTGTAATCAGACAAAGGTATGGAGAAATGAACTCTCACACGACTGGTGGAAGTGTAAAATGGGGCAGAAGAGAATCTGGTAGTTTTCAAGGTGTTTAGCATAGGGTTTCCAGCAAATCTACTCCTATGTATCTAGCCACAAGAAATGAATAGATAGGTCTTCAAAGAAACTTTTTTTCATTTTTTTTTTTTTTAAGATTTATTTATTTACTCAGAGAGAGAGGCAGAACACAAGCAGGCTCCATGCAGGAAGCCTGGTGTGAGACTCCATCCCGGGTCTCCAGGATCACACCCCAGGCTGCAGGCGGCACTAAACCGCTGCACCACCAGGGCTGCGAAACTTTTTTTTTTTTAAGATTTTATTTTTTTATTCATGAGAGACACAGAGAGAGACAGACATAGGCAGAAGGAGAAGCAGGCTCCATACAGGGAGCCTGATGTGGGACTCCATCCCGGGTCTCCAGGATCAGGCCCTGGGCTGAAGGTGGCGCTAAACCCCTAAGCCACCCGGGCTGCCCATACGCTAATATTTGTAATAGCCAAAAAGTAGAAACATGACTCAAATGTCAATCAGCTGATGAAATGGATTGACAAACGTGGCAAATCTGTATGGTGGGGTATTATTGTTTGGCAATGAAAAAGCAGGGAAGCACTGGTACATGCTGCAGCATGTATGAACTGTGAAAATAAGCTAAATGAAAGAAACTGGGGGCGGCCCAGGTGGTCAGTAGTTTGGAGCCTGCTTCTCCCTCTGCCTGTGTCTCTGCCTCTCTCTCATGAATAAATAAATAAAATCTTTTAAAAAAATAATTGTTTAAATGAAAGAAACTGGGATCATATATCGTTTGATTCCATTTATCTGAAATGCTCAGAATAAACAAATCCAGAGACAAGAAGTGTATCACTGGCTGGGAGAATAGGACTCCCAACAGGATACCATGTTTCTTTGAGGAGTGATGACATCTTCTACAATTGAATATTCTAAAACAACTGAACTGTATACATCTAGTGGATGAATTGAAGGATATTTAAGCTCTGTCTTGATAAAGCTGCTTTAAATATGTATATGTTTAGATTTATATTTACAAATACAGGCTCAGAAATAATCCCTAAATAAGGCCACTTCCACTTTTCAGGTTCTAACTTTTTTAGTTGCATTTGATTAGTGGTAATAGGCCATTGTCAGCAGCACTGACTTGGGAACATCAGAATCTATCTCTTGTTAGCTAGTTGTGTGACATGAAGCAAGACAATCATTTAATAAATGAATAGAATGTATACAATAATTTGTAAATCTTTTTTCTGATTTTTATAGGATTTTATTTAACTTTTTAAAAACTTGATATTTAAAACCTAAAAAAGTTTTAGGCTTTTCAGAGTTTCTGTTAAGGTTAAGAGGCTTCAAAATCATTCTCTGCTCACTTTGTTGCTTCTAGAATCACCATGGAAGCTTTTTAAAACATGCCGGGGCCTGGGCCCAGAGTCTGATTTAATTGGTCTAAGCGGGTTACAGCATTTCATTACTCACCCCCTCCCCTTCTCTGTTGCCCACATGATTTTATTAATGTACAGCCAAGATTGAGAGCCTGACTTGGCTACTGAACAGATTCTTACTGGTAGCACCAAAAGTCAGATCATTTTCATGTTCTCTCTAGTGTTTGATGTTATATTGGTCTCTTGGAGGGTTGGATTTTTATAGTGTCTATTATATTACAAAAGTGGTTTTTTGTTTTTGTTTTTTCCATTTCCACAGGTCATAGGTTTTGGATCTGTTAAGATTGCAGCATTCATAGCTATGGTAGGCATTCTGTCTATTGTAGCTCAGGTGAGTGTCATTTTACCCATTTTTTTCTTTAACATTTTTTTTTTCTTTAACATTTTTATTTGGAAAAAACTAGATGTGCAGGAAACTGCAAAGAAATAAATGCTCATGGGGATCCCCAGCACCCCTCTGTCAGTATTCGCCCCCCTCTTCTCCTCCTGCCATCTCATATCTGGTACAAAACAAACCCAGTAAACAGGCATGGATACAGTCTACAGAACCATGTTTTGGGGGAGGGGAGGAGGGGCAGAGGCAGAGAAAGAATCTCGAGCAGACTCCACACACTTGAGTGCAGAGTATAACACAGGTGTCCATCTCAGGACCCTGAGATCATGACCTGAGCTGAAATCAAAAGAGTTGGACGCTCAACCAACTAAGCCACCCAGGCACCCCAAAACCATCATTTTTTAATAGAATGTTGAGGTTGTAATTTAGGAGGAATTTAATACAACTTTCTAGTACTTTTTAGCATGCCTGTTTACTGGGTCAATTCAAATAACAATTTGCTTTTATAACCACTAACAATCGAACTCCAGATACTGCAGAATAACTTAAAATATAGAAACATTCTCCTGATTAATGAGGAAAAATTAGTAGCAGTGAAAAACAGAAATGAAAATCAGTAACTGTTTCAAACCCTGTTATCCCCAGGACTGAAGAACTGTGGTAAATGAGTGCATCTATGAAATGAGTAAAGAACATTAATAAACTTTTCCCCACCTATAATAAGACCACAAAAGGCAGGGCATATGACCTTTAAATCAACTGGCTGATAGGCCTGGGTGTGTTCACAGTATCACATGGAACTTCCTAGGGGCCATTTCCTTGAATTGGCTTCATGCTGCTTTATAGCAGAATGCTCTTCAGGGACAAACTAGAAGGCTATGAAACTCTTTGGCCCCAACTTCGGAACTGACAAGGCTCAAAGGACTATATGAAGACAAAAGCCTTTTTTCTTACCAAACCGTATCAGTGAATGCAAATTTTCAAGTTGCTCAAGATTTTGGTTTGTTTTTATAGCAACTGTGGTTAGTTGATTAGCCCAGATTCCTCTCTCATCCTGTGTCTTTTTTTTTTTTTTCATCCTGTGTCTTTACAGACTATCTGAGCTAGCCATTTTTAGCAGAGTATTTGTTAAAGTCAAATTTATATTAGTCCAACTTGCTGATACTGTTAACCTCCAGCAGAATTCCACATATTCTCTAAATGTTTGTGCTTCACTGGTGGTTAGGTGATCAGCATTTCTCCAAAGAGTCTGAGTCATGTCCTCCTCAATCATAATTGGTGAACAGCTTCCTTTTAGAAAGTGCAAGCAAAGCATGAGATAAACAGGCTTTGGGGAGGGGGTTATAGGCCCTGAGCCCCAGGTTAGCCTTGGACCTGATTGAGAGCGCCATCAGTACCACGTGGCCTCCTTGCTCTTTGGCCAGGCCATGTGCTGGTAGAGGTCGTGGTCATCGTAAACACGCTCCCCTTATCACGCTTGCATCACATCTGTGCACTTACATGATTTCTCAAGATTCTCCTTTGTTTTTACAGACAGTCTTTCTTACCATCTTGATGAGATCATTAGGGAATAAGAATACTGTCCTCCTTGGCTTGGGCTTCCAGATATTTCAGTTAGCCTGGTATGGTTTTGGATCTCAGGCCTGGTAAGCCTCTTCTTTGGATTCTCATATACGAACAGACAGAAGAAGCATCTTTTAGAGGAACTCGAGTCGGTTGAGTGTTATTAATAAACAAGGGTTATTTTGCTAGCTTGGTACATTCAACATTTCAAAAAGGGTGTTTGGACTTAATTTGGGGAAGAATGAAAGTAGGTAATCTAAGAGTATTTGTTAAGACTGCCTCTGCCTCAGTAAATGGGGTTCACTGCCATAATTAGTGGAGTGACTCTGATAGTGACGTAAGCTCTGTAACATAAAGCATCTGACTTAGATCACTAAGATCTAAGTCTCCAAAACCATGTGTGCCCTAAGGCAGTTATTACTGGAAGCATATGAGATTCCCACAAACAGGAAGGATGTTCAACATAACCCCTGCAGAGTAAGAAGAAATATGTGTGCCTGTTACCAAGTAACAGTTTCTATCTCTGTTTTACATACTACAGTTGATCCTCACTTTACACATATAAGCTGATGACATAACTTAGAGGAGCTAGAAATCTGGTCAATGGTTGATTCTTGTTCTTTTAGATTTCAGTCCTGTGAACTTTGGTTCAGTACCTAATTCGGTCAGACTCATGCTGCATTTAAAAGAGTTTCTTTTCAGTAAGGATGTGCACATTAGCCTTCCCCAAGGAAGTCTGGCCAAACAAGTTTTCATTCCCATTAGGGCTTCACTTTGTTTATGCTCATACTTCATACTGACACGTTCCTTTCGTAGTGACCCTGCACTTCTCTGTTGTTTGCGCTGGTTGGCACAGGACGCTTTCTTGAGGGGTGGCAATGGAGCAGCTCGGGTCAGTGTGAAGGTACAGAGAAAAGTAAAAATCAGTGAGGAAGATGTGTTTATAGAAACAAATCCTTCTGAACTTTATTGAGCTTATATCTAAAGATAATAATGGGCAAAAAAGGCTGAAGAACAGATTTTGAAGAGGTAACATGAAATAAAACCTTCCCACCTGTGAAGGATCAGTATTGGCAGAATGATGCAGGACCTTCCAGGTTTAAAAAAAAATCAATTTTTAAAGAGGGAAAAATAAATACAACCTAACTAGAAAAAAACAGAAAGCTTTTTGTGGTTTTGCGAGATTGTGCTCTGAAGAGCAAACTCCTTAGGGCTGGCTTGCCACCTGACTGCCGCTGGTCTTGTCATTACAGGATGATGTGGGCAGCGGGGACCGTGGCCGCCATGTCCAGCATCACATTTCCAGCAGTCAGTGCGCTTGTCTCTCGGAATGCAGAGTCAGATCAGCAAGGTGAGGTCACTGTCCTCTTGTTTTTCTCCTTTTGCAAAAATATACCTGAAGTAGAGAGGCTCTGAGCCTCTCCATGTCCCAGAGCAGGTGGCAGCCATCTGGTCCTTTCTCAGCAATTATACCTATTTTCCTTCCTGCTTTGATCTTCTTTAAATCTGGACTAAGCAGTTCAGAATACTAAGGATTAGAAATAGAACTATCAAAAAAAAAAAAAAAAAACTACCTATTTTCTCTTTTTAGTTTTGACTCCTCTTTTGTGTTAACACCAGAATTAACTAATCATTTTAACAGGTATGTCAAATAACAATAGACTAGTTAGTAAAGTAATGAGGTCTTTATTTAATCACTGAGATTTTGTCAATTTGGAATCTGTCAAAGTCCATTTGCTTAATTTAGGAAATGAATTTTTGAGGATAAATACATATGCGTAGTTGTTACATGCCCAGTGAGAAACACAATGAAAATGTAGGTGACCATGGTACCATCTAGACTCCTCATCCTTCTCGAACCTCTGTCAAGTGGGAACCACTGCCAGAATTAATCCTTTCCTTCTCCATCTATTAATAACTCACCTAACTGTAGTTAGGAAGTAGTGAAGTTTAGAAGGAAAATCTTTTAAATGCATTAGAACCCTTTAAGAAGCTTTAATAAGAAACTAGATTAGAAAAGATTACGTTGTACCTGCTTTTCCAACATCAGAAATTAGATGTCTTATTCGTATCCATTTTTAAAGCGTTACCTAAAAGGGCCACAGGTCCTGTGTGTCACCCTGACTGAGAACTCACTTGGCTTTGTGTCCTTGGGGAGGTGTTGTGTCTGAAGAAGTCAGCCAGCTGTGGAGGGTGGGCACTGTCTTCTTGACGTCTGACAGGCACCATCTTGTCTTTCGTGACATGAATTCTCTTTGGCTCTTATGCCTGTTTTATTTTTTTTCCAGTGGTTATTAGGTATTTTATTTATTTTTTGAAACATTTTGTTTATTTATTCAAGAGAGAGAGGCAGGCAGAGACATAGAGGGAGAAGCAGGCTCCATGCAGGGAGCCCGATGCGGGACTCAATCCTGGGATCCCAGGATCACACCCTGAGCTGAAAGCAGAGGCTCAACCACTGAGTCACCCAGGTGTCCCTTATTATGCCTGTTTTAATACAGATGTCTCTAAATGTTAGCATACAGCATTACTGGAACACATTAAGTTGTGTTCTGAACATTTGACTTTTGGAATTGTATCTGAACAGTTTTGACTTATGGAAACATCCTTTTCATATGGTTCAAGCTAATATTTTATCTGCCACATTAGAACCAGAGATACCTAGAAGTGGCACTTCTGGGATTTTTCAGTGAAGATCACCATGAGGAGCAGAGTCTGTGGAGCCTGCTAGGAGTACATAATGTTGGGACTGCTGTGGACTCCCACACAGGGCTCCAGGAGACAAAGGGCAGATATTTACTTTAAAAGCACCATTAGATGAGGAAAGGAGGAAAACTCTAATTCCATAAAAAAGTGGAAATTGCCTATAAATGGAGAACATTTAATTTTTTTCATTTTTTATTCTCCATTTATGGGAAGAATCTAGCTGTTATGGGGGGAATTTAGCCCCAAAAGAGATTTTGCAAACATCACTTCATCTTCTTATAGATCTTAGGGCAACATTAAAAGGACACAGTAAAACCAGTAATACATTTGTGCACTGAATGAAATTATGATGGGCAAGTCCCTAATCTCCTTCCCTTAGCACAGACTACTTATACTTAGTCCAGCTGAAGCAATATATCACAGTTGGTAAGAAAATACCGTGAAATCCCTAATCTTGAGATGCTTTTCTGAAAAGATTGGCTCCCGTCTCTTTGTTCTGATGTAGGAGTTGCCCAGGGGATCATAACTGGAATAAGAGGACTGTGTAATGGCCTGGGGCCAGCACTGTATGGCTTCATATTCTACATGTTCCATGTTGAACTGACAGAGTTAGAACCAGAACTGAATTCTGACAATGCTGCCCTGCAGGTAATTTGGTGATAAGTCTAATTTTATAACAACCATTATGTCTGATTATAGCAAAATCAGAGCTTAAATTCGGAAAATGTTTTTAAGTTTCTATTGTATTTGATAGTAAGTGCTATATGTTCAGTGCTTCCTGGGATTGGGGAAGGATCATTTCAATGATGTAATATCTTCTGCAAAAGCTTTGTCCTACTTTTGTTCAGACTCCATTTTTACCTACACACGTACTCTAATCAGAATGCTGTCTTCTGGTGAAGCCCAGCGAGGTAAAATAAAATCTGAAATGACCTAAATCCCTGCTAGAAATTTAGCTCGAGTGCTTTTTCTACTATTTGATATTTCTTCAATGTAAATTTCTGTATAAAAGTGTTCTTAATGCTCATCAACAGAGTGTATGATGTGAGGTCATAGGATGGGGCAGGAAGTCCACAACTGCCACTTGAGCTATTGAGAAGTGGTGCAAAGAACAATGCCTAGTTGCCCTTTCTCCTGTTCCGAAGACAGGCTCTTAGAATTTGCCTTGGTACTTAATGAAACATTTGCTTATGAGAGAATTTTTTACTTTTTGATTGTTTGGGGGAGTCCAGGGCTAAATTTGTATTACTAATCCAAAAGGATACTAACTAAATCCTTTGTCTCCATTTTTTTCCTGTGTGCCTCAGGGAGCTGTCATCCCAGGCCCACCATTTTTATTTGGGGCATGTATAGTTCTTATGTCTTTCCTGGTTGCCTTATTCATCCCTGAATACCGTAAAGGCAGTGGAATTCAAAAACATAGCAACAGCATCAGCGGCAGCCTGATCAATACCCCAGAGCGGGGCAGTGATGAGGACATTGAGCCACTACTGCAAGACAACAGCATCTGGGAGCTCTCTTCCTTCGAGGAGTCTGGGAATCAGTGCACTGAGCTGTAAACTTGGCAGAAAGGGGGGTTCTGCACACACCTTCTCTCAGAGCCGTGGGGAGCCACACCACAAGGAGACTTCATGGTGCTGGAGGGGAGATGCTAGTGGCATCCTACAGGGCCAGGTTTGAGAAGTGACCCTCTCCATCCCTCCACCTCTTCCTTTTTGTTGCTGTTGTACATTAGAACAAGATTTGAAGTACTTTCCTGCAAATGTTTCAACTCTCAAAGTCACCTGGAGTCCAAACTTTGAAACTCAAATATAAAGATTCCTTATCCCTGGTAGGATGGCTTTCCTTGAGTAACTCTGGAAGAAGGTGATAGCAGTTTTTCCATCTCCTTTTTAGCGGAAGGTGCAGGGTGGAAGTGGACTGCCATCTCTGGCAAGATTTGAAGTAAAAAAAAAATCCCTGCTTATTTTCTTCCTTCCTGTTTCTCTCCTCTGCCCGCTGAGCCCATGGGTGTTTATGAGTGGCCGCTCCAAGAGTCACTCAGTATCAGGGATCTCTTGCCTTTGTTCAAAGGTCAACAAAACCCGAGTCTTACTCTCCTTTCCTTCTATTTCCTATTCTTGGCTAGAATGAAATTCAGCATATACACCTCTGGACATGAATATCGATCAGTGATCACCTTTATTAGATAAAGGGAAATTTTCTTAAAAATTTAAATTCTGAAGAATGAGCAACTCAGATCACTGGACCTGTTTTAGTCAGATCCAAGGTGATTTTACGGAAGAACACACAAGTATTCTGGTAGTAACACAGAACTTGAAGGGAGTTTCTAAGAAAGCTTTCAGTAATATAAATATTCCTAAGTGGGGGTAAGCATTAGTGACTGAAACCAATAAAGTTTATATCCAAGTTAAGATTCATAGAACACACTATTAGCATCTGCTCCTGGCTGCATCTTCTGTCTCCTCAGTTCTTCCTGTTCATCTCACTCCTGCCTTAACTGCTTTGTTGTATGCATCTGTTTTCAATTGGTCTTTTTGTTTATCTGACTTTTGAATTTCATGGGAATATGCACATCAGATTCTTTTCTAAAATATGGTGGTTTAGGAAGCTCAGTTTCACAATAAGTGTCTTGCTAATTTTTCGAGATGTTTTATGGACAGAAAACTTTACAGATTTATATGTATTTTGCTGCACCAGTATGGACCATTAATTAGGGCCCACCCACCTTTAACAGAGCACTCCTCTGGAAGTTTTATAGGTATGAAATATATGTAGATATTTGTAAGGAGTTTTAATTTTTTTTGATGGGGTGCTGTGTAAATCTTGTATTTATAAATGTAATGAAGGTGTTGAAAGAAAAATATATATACAACTTTTATAAAAGGATTGTGTACTGACTGAATACATTTAAAAGAAAATATATTTTGAAACCTGTTCTGCTATGAACAGAGATAACATATCTTTTTACTATGCTGTTGGTTTTTAAGTTAAGCTTCCTAATGCATAATAAATTTGCAATGGATACTTCTATGTCTTTTGTGTTTCTTTAAAGCAAACAGTACCATTGATCTTGGGGTTCTCTTTTAAATTCTTAATCTTTAAGCTAATGCAAACAAAAGACGTATATTTTAAAAAATACTAATTTGTAACAGACTCCCTTCAAAAATAAATCATAACTTTTTCATTTAAAATAAAATTTGTACACCCATTTATTCACAATAGCCAAAAGGTGGAAGCAACTTGAACGTCTGCTGTTGGATGAGTGGATAAAGGAAGTGTGGCATTTATATACAATGAGACACTCGGCCTAAGGAAGGAAAATTCTGACTTGCCACAACATGGATGAACATTCAAGACACGCTAAGTGAAGTAAGCCAATTACAAAAGGACATATAAGTGTGTAAGTGTGCTTCCATTTATATGAAATATCTAGTCAGATTCAGACAGATGGAAAGTAGAATACTAACTGCCAGAAGTAGGGGAAAGGTAAAGGGGGGAATTACTGTTTAATGGGTAATGTTTCAGTTTTGCAAGATGAGAAGAGTTCTAGAGAAGGATGTGGTGAGTGAGAATGGCTGCATAAAAGTATGAATGTACTCAATGCCGCTAAGAATGGTCAACTTTACATTATGTATATTTTGCCAAAGTTTTTTAAAAAATGCTCTCATGACATGCTTAACTGCTACATATCAAAACTGGGATAAAATATATCATTTTAACCATTTACAATTCAGTGGTTTTTAACTTACAAGATTTACAGCTGTTAAGGCTATCTCCAGAACATTTCCATCATCCCAAAAGAGAAACCCCATATCCATTAGCAGTCATTACCAATTCTACTTACCCCATCAGCTGGCAACCAGTAATACATCTTCTGTCTCTATGGGTTTGCCTATTTGGGACATTTCCTATAAATGGAATCCTACAATATGTGACCTCTTGTGTCCAGCTTCTTTCATATAGTGTGTTTCCAGTGTTCATCCATGTTGAAGTATGTGTCAAATTTTACTCCTTTTTCAGGATGAATGGTACTCTATCGTATGTATGTATATATGTGCATTTCCTTTGTTCACTTACCAATCAAATGTAAAGGCACACTTGGCTTCTTTCCATTTTTTGGCTATTATGAATAATGCTGCTATTAACAATCTTGTCCAAGTTTTAGGTGAACACATTTTTAATTCCTCTTAGATATATACCTGGGATTGGAATTGATACGATTTACGTAGTAACTCTGTTTAACTATTTCCAGAACTGTCCCAAGTGTTTTCATGGCAGCTGCACATTTTACATTCCCATCAGTAATGTAGGAGGAGGCTTCAATTTCTCCATATCCTTGCCAGCACTTGTTTTGTCTTTGTTTTATAAATATTCAAGCTGGTTTAAAGTGGTATCTTCCTGTGGTTTTGATCTGCATTTCCCTGATGCCAGTTATGTTGAACATCTTTTCATATGTTGTTAACTAGATGTGTATTTTCTTTGGAGAAGAAATCCATTGCCCATTTGTGAATTGGGATGTTGTAAGAGTTTTTTTTACATATTCTGGACATCAAGCTCTTATCAATATGATTGGTGAATGAATGTTTTCTACTGTTCTGTGAGTTGTCTTCTCCCTTTCTTGATCATGTCCTTTGAAAAGTTTTAATTTGGGGCTCGTGGGTGGCTCAGTTAAGCACTGGACTCTTGGTTTTGGCTCAGGGCATCTCAGGGTCGTGAGATCGATCCCCATGTTGGGTTCCATGCTTCAGATTCTCCCTCTCCCCCTCCCCCCCACTGTCTCTTTCTCTCTAAAATAAAATCTTTTTTAAAAAAAGTTTCATCAGAATTTAAAAATGTTGCTTATATTTTTGGTATCTAAGAATCCATTACCAAATACAAAGTCATGAAAATCTGCCCACCATATCTTCTAAGGATTTTATACTTTGACCTTTAACATTTGTCTTTGACCCATCTTTAATCACTTATGTGATCTGAGGCAGATTTCAATATTCTGAATGAATCAGAACAGTTCAGAGGTACATGAATATTCAATAAGGTCAACATCACTTGTTGAAAGAGATTCTTTGCCCCTGAAAGTTGTTGGCACCGTCAAAAATCTGATGAACAATGACGTGTGTGGTCTATTTCTGGACTTTCAATTCTACCCCACTGGTCTGTCCTTATGCCAATACCACAGGATTTTGATAGCTACTATTGTTAAACAGTAAGTTCTGAAAACAGGGCAGCCCGAGTGGCTCAGCGGTTTAGCGCCACCTTCAGCCCAGAGCCTGATCCTGGAGACCTGGAATTGAGTCCTGCGTCGGGCTCCCTGCATGGAGCCTGCTTCTCCCTCTGCTGCCTCTCTCTCTCATGAATAAATAAAGATTAAAAAAAAAGAAAAGTTCTGAAATCATAAAGTATGAGTCCTCCAACTTTGCTCTTTAAAGATTGTTTTGCGGGCAGCCCTGGTCGTGCAGCGGTTTGGCGCCGCCTGCAGCCTTGGGTGTGATCCTGGAGACTCGGGATCAAGTCCCACATCGGGCTTCCTGCATGGAGCCTGCTTCCCCCTCTCCCTGTGTCTCTGCCTCTCTCTCTCTCTGTGTCTATGAATAAATAAATAAAATCTTAAAAAAATATATTGTTTTGCTATTCAGTGTCTCTCATTTCATGTGAAATTTCATATGAAATTTAAAATCAGCTTTTCCATTTTCTGGAGAGGGAGGAAAAGCAGTTGCTATTGTGATAGAGAATGCACTGAACCCATAGATCACTTTGGGTACTGTTGCTACATGAACAGTATTTAAGCCCTCCTACGGCCATGGGGTATCTTTCCATTCAGATTGTTCATTACTAGTGTACAGAAATACAATGGATTTTTGTGTTTACGGTGTATCCTGCAGCTTTGCTGAATTTATTAGTGCCAATAGTTCTTTTTCTATGGACTTATCCGGGTTTACGGTATATTAGATCGTGTCATCTCCAAATAGATATAGGTTCTTCCTTTCCAGTTAGGTATTTCTTAGTTATTTTTGCCTAATTTTCTTGCTAAAACTTATGGTTGAGCAGTGGCAAAAGCAAGCATACTTGTCTTGTTCCTGATTTAAGGGAGAAAGCTTTCAGCTTTTCTTCACTGAGTATGATACTATTTGGAGGTTTTTCATATAATCCCTTCATCATGTTGTAGGAAGTTACCCTCTTTTCTTTTTGTTTGAGTTTGTGAGTACTGTTTGTTGAGTACTGTTCTTTTTGTTTTTAATTAGGAAAAGATGTCAGATTCTGTTAAATGCTTTTTCTGCATTGAGATGATTGTGTTTTATTCATTCTATTAATGTGGTGTCTACACAGATTGATCTTCATAGGATGATCCACCCTTTCATTAATTACTGAGATAAATCCCACTTGGTCATGGTGCATAACCACTTTAATATGCTGCTGGATGCAAAGTACTATTTTTTGTTGTTGTTTTAGGATTCTTGCATCTGTGTTCTTGGGGGCTACTGATCTTTGCTAGTGATATCTGTGGTAATGTGTCATGTAGAATGACATGGGAAAAGTTCCCTCTTCCATTTTCTCAAAGAGTTTAAGGAAACTTGGGTGTTGATACTTCTTTATGCATTTTGGCAGAACGCTACTCTATTAGGGTGTCCCACACCAGTTATTTAAACAGAATGAAATTCTTTTTTTTTTTTTTAAATGAAAACTATTAATTAGGCAACCAAGACTGAACTGAGAACTTGAAGGCACTGGTTTTCAAACTTCAGCATTCATTAGGCTCAGGTGGAGGGCTTATTAAGCATAGATTCCTGATCACACATCAGAGTTATGGACTTAGTAGACCAGGTGGTGCTCCAGAATATCTATACTTCTAGCAAGTTCCCAGGAGAAAGGGACATTCCTGATCACAGGACCACAGCTGAGAACTCCAAGGTACTGAATACAGTTTCCCTGGGCTGAGGGAATGAATGCAGTTTTCCTGGGAAAGGCTGCCACCTGGCCAGTAATGGGATTTCTAGGTTTGGATAAGTTCTGTGGGGTGATGGCTGGGGCTGACACAGTGTACCTCTTTCTGCATGTGTTGGAAAAGCTGCAAACTGGGTTTGACTGCTGCTCTCGGGAAGAACCGTCACTGCAAGCATGAAGGATCGTCATGAGAATAAAGCTGTGAGAAGTAAAAAGACAGTAAGGAGCCAGTTAATCCCCCCTCTTCTGCAGTCTACCGTTTCTGTCTAGCATCCTATATTGGCTAACACAGAGCCAGCTGACAAAGCAGAACATGAATGCCAAGTAAAGGACAGGCTGGAACTAGAAGACAATAACTGGCACCTCAACAATACCTGTTACACATATATGTGCTTCTGGTCCTTGCCAGCACCTCTCCTGTGACCCAGGTCTGCATTTCTAAAGGAGCTGGATCTTCCACAGTCCTGCCCCATTTTTTGGTAGCTATCGTTTTCCCCTAACTTTTCTACTGGGCATTAAGTACAACTGAACAATGTTGGGATAAAAGTACCCCCCCCCCCCATGAAGTCGAAAATCCACTTGTAACTTGCTGACCAAAAACTGAACTACTAATAGCCTACTCTTAACCAGAAGCCTTTTCAATAAGTCAACACATATTTTGTCTGTTACATCTACTACATACTGCAGTCTTACAAAAAGTAAGCTAGAAAGAAGAAAATGTTAAGAAATCTTAAAATACATTTACAAGATCATTTCATAAAAAGTCCATGTAAAGCAGAAGGGAGTCTGTTTTCTCCCCTTCCGTCTGCCCTCCCCCCCACCCCCCCACCGTGTTCTCTCTCTCAAGTAAAAATCTTAAAAAAATAAAAGGACAATTCACCATGATCAAGTGATATTTATCACTGGGATACAAAGAAGTTTCAACATACGCAAATCAACCACTGTGATACATTACTAGAAGAAAGTCTATAACTCTCATCATTTTAATAGATGCAGAAAGAACACTGGCCAAAATTCAACATCCTTCGGTGATTTAAAAAAACTCTCAAATTATAGTGGCACTCTTGCCACTCACTATTGAGCATAATACTGAAAATCTGAGCCAAAAAATCAGGTAAGAAAAAAAGGCATCCAAATTAGAAAACAAGAAGTAAAACTGTCTCTATACAGGTGATATGATCTTAATACAGAAAACTCTACAGACTATGGAAAAAACTATTGGAACTAAAAAGGTTGGTAAAGTTGCATAATACAAAAGCAATAAAAAATCTGCATTTCACGACTTCTGGGAAGATGGTGGAATTGGAGGATCCTGGGCTCACCTCGCCCCATGCATGCAACTAGGTAATACCTGCATTAGTGTAAATAACCCGGAAAGTGACTGAAGCCTGACAGAATAGGCGCTCCACAGCTAAATGTAGAGAAGAGATCACATTGAGGAGGGCAGGAAGGTGGACTTGCGGTCTAGAGCCAAACAGACCCATAGGACTGTCCACAGAAGGGTGCCAAGGGCGTAGAGAGAGGAATAAAGCAGATGCTCCCTCCAGGCACCTCAGACATGAGAACCTGCCCAAAGACGACAAATCCTCTTACCATTTGACTCAAAAGACCAAGGGGGCCTGATTTAGCAAGTTCTTTCAACCAGTGGGCCTTAGCATCTAAAATTTTAAGAATCAGTGACCTAGGCTCTGGGAGAGCAGGACAGTAAAAGTAAACTGAATCTCTGCCCTTAAAGAGACAGCACAACTGGGCAGCCTGGGTGGCTCAGGGGTTTAGTGCTGCCTTCAGCCCAGGGCCTGATCCTGGAGACCCGGGATTGAGTCCCACGTCGGGTTCCCTGCGTGGAGCCTGTTTCTCCCTCTGCTTGTGTCTCTGCCTGTGTGTGTGTCTCTCATGAATGAATAAATAAAGTGTTAAAAAAAAAAAAAACACAACAAACAACCCCACTGAGATACAGCACAGACTCAGCAGTTCCAAAAATGCCTGGAGAATACAGGAAGATTTACTAATCTCAGAGTGGGTGCTTGAGGGGCAGGAATCTTTGGAAGATGTCTTCAAGAGCAAAGGAGCTGGTGAGTGTCATCCAACATCCAAACCCACAGCGTAGATACAGGGACATCTATGGGACCCAGCGCAGTTGAATACCCTCTAGCTTCCTAACAGTGCAGGCTGGCCCGTGTCCTTCTGTGGACTCACCCCTTCCATCTCCGCCTCCACGGGCTTCCTAGGTGGCTGCAGTTCGCCTCACACAGCAGACTGGCAGAGACTTTAAGGGCACTGCACCCTACCCCCATGTTCTGCAGATTCCCAGCCTCCAAAATATCGTTACCAGAGTCCATTCAAAGCAGCGCCACAAGCATGGCAGTGTGCAAACAACCCCAATAGAAGCCAGCACCACTTCACAGTGACTTAATGCCAAGTCTGCCATTAAGGATAGGAAAGATTAAGAATTTACTAGACAAACATATTAAAAGAATTCATTGCCACTAAACTAGCCTTACAAGACATATTAAAGGGGACTATGTGAGTGGGAAAGGAAAGACCATAAGCAGGAGGAAGAAAATTAAGAAGCACAAAAGCAATAAAATTCAGCATATCTATAAAAATCAGTCAAGGGATTCACAAAAAGATGCAAGGTATGACACTATATACCTGAAACATGGGAGAAAGAGAAGTAAAAATTTAGTGCTTTTAGAATTCAAATTTAGGCAACCATCAACTTAATAGAGACTGCTATGTGCAGAATATGTCATGTATACAACTATAATGGTAACCACAAATCAAAAACTTGTAATTCATATGCAAAAAATAAAGAAAAAGGAATCCCAAGTATATCACTAAAGAAAGCAAACCGTGAGAAAAGAGCAATAGAAGAATTACTAAAACAACCATAAAGCAAGTAACAAAATGGCAATAAGTACATACCAATCAGTAATTACTTGGAATGTAAAGAAACTAAACATTCAAGACATGGGGTTACAGAATGGATAAAAAATAGCAAGACAAATCTATACTTGCCGACAAGAGACTCATTTCATCCCTGGGTGGCTCAGCAGTTGAGCGCTTGCCTTTGGCCCAGGGCGTGATCCTGGAGACCTGGGATCAAGTCCCACGTCAAGCTCCCTGCATGGAGCCTGCTTCTCCCTCTGCCTGTGTCTCTGCCTCTGTCTCTCTGTCTCTGTCTCTCTCTCTCTCTGTGTGTCTCATAAATAAATAAAATCTTAAAAAAAAAAAAAGAGACTCATTTCAGAAGCAGAGACAAATATATGTTGAAAGTGAAGGGATGAAAAAGCAATTTTCATGCAAACAAAAGCTAAAAGAAAGCTGAGATAGCAATACTTCTATAGACAAAATATACTTTAAAATAAAGACAAGAAACAAAGAGGAGTGCCTGGGTGGTTCAGTTGGTTGAGATGCAGAATCTTGATTTTGGTTCAGGTCATGATCTCGAGGTCCTGGGATTGAGCCCCATTTCAGGCTCCACACTCAGTGGAGAGTCTTCTTGAAGATTCTCTTCCCCACCCCCACCACCCCTCACACACGTGTGTACTCTTTCTCTAAAATAAGTAAATATATCTTTTAATAAAAAAAAAGAGGATGCTACACAATCATAAAGGGAACAACCCCACAAGAAGCTGTAACAATAAATATTTATGCATCCAACAGGAGCACCCAAATACATAGAGCAACTATTAACAAACATAAAGCAAAAAATTGATAGTAATACAGAAATAGTAGGGAACTATAACACTCCACTTACATTAATGAATAGATCATAGAAACAGAAAATCAAGGCAGCCCGGGTGGCTCAGTGGTTTAACACCACCTTCAGCCCAGGGCCTGATCCTGGAGACCCAGGATCGAGTTTCACGTCAGGCTCCCTGCATGGAGCTTGCTTCTCCCTCTGCCTGTGCCTCTGCCTCTCCCTCTCTCTCTCTCTCTCTCTGTTTCTCATGAATAAATAAAATCTTAAAAAAAAAATCAACAAGAAAGAATGGGTTTGAATGACACACTAGACAGATCTAACAGATATATACAGAACATTCCATACTAAGCTAGAATACATTCCCCCCCTCCCCTAAGTGCACAGAGAACAGACCCTTGAATAGTCATGTCAGGCCACAAAACATGTCTCAACAAATTCAAAAATACTAAAATTGTATCATGCATCTTTTCCAACCAAAATGCTATGAAACTAGAAATCAACCACAAGAAAATATATGGAAAGAACAAATATACATGGAAGTTAAATAACAAGCTACTAAGCAATAAATGGGTCAACCAAGATTATCAAAGATGAAATAAAACGATACATGGAGACAAATGAAAATAAAAACACAATGAGTCCTGCATCTTTGGGATGCAGGAAAACTTGTTCTAAGAAATCATAGCAATACAGACCTAACTCAAAAACAAAAACAAAACAAAAAACTCAACAATCTAACTTTATACCTAAAAGACCTAGAAAAAGAAGTACAGAGCCTAAACCCAGTAGAAGGAGGAAAACAATAAAAGAACAGAAATAAACAAAATAGAAAAGCAACAGATCAGTGAAACCAGGACCTGGTTCTTTGAAAACAACAAAACTGATAAACCTTTAGCCAGACTCAACAAGGGGAGGAACTTAAAAAAGGAGGGCAAATAAACTAAACCAGAGAGGGAAAATAACCAATACCATAGAAATACAACGGATTCTAAGAGACTACTATCAAAAAAGTATATATGCCAACAAATTGAGCAATGCAAAATAAATGGATAAATTCCTCGAAATATATAACCTCCCAAAACTGAGTCAGGAAGAAATAGAAAATTTGAACAGACCAATTACTAGCAATGAAATTGAATCAGTAATCAAAGAATTCCCAACAAACAAAAGTCCAGGAAGAAATGGCTTCGTGGGGAAATTCTACCATTTAAAGAATACCTATTTTCTCAAACTATTCCAAAAACAAAGGGAAAGAGAAGCTTCCAAGTGCATTATATGTGGCCATCATCACCCTAATACCAAACTAGATGAAGACACTTAAAAAAACAACACTACAAGCGATATATCTTTGACAACAGATGCAAAAATCCTCAATAAAATAATAGCAAATGGAACAAAGAATACATCAAAAATGTCATTCACCATGATCAAGTGGAACTTATTCCTGGGATGCAAGGATGGTTCAATATTTGCAAATCAATCAATGTGATACAACACAAAGAATAAAAATCATGACTATACCAAAAAAAAAAAAAAAATCATGTCCAGTACATTAAATGCAAAAAAAGCAGCTGGTGAAGTAAAAAACCCATTCAAGATAAAAAACACTTAACATGGGATCCCTGGGTGGCGCAGCGGTTTGGCGCCTGCCTTTGGCCCAGGGCGCGATCCTGGAGACCCGGGATCGAATCCCACATCGGGCTCCCGGTGCATGGAGCCTGCTTCTCCCTCTGCCTGTGTCTCTGCCTCTCTCTCTCTCTCTGTGACTATCATAAATAAATAAAAATTAAAAAAAAAAAAAACACTTAACAAAATAGGTTTAGAAAGCACATATCTCAATAATAGATATATATTTTAAAAACAGCTAACATATACAATGCTGAAAAACTGAGAACACCCCCAAAGGTCAGGAACAAGTCAAGGATGTCCATTCTCACAACTCATATTCCACAAAGTACTAGAAGTCCTAGCCACAGCAATCAGACAAGAAATAAAAGGCATCCAGACTGGTAAGGAAGAAATAGAACTGTCACTATTTGCAACTGACATATTATGTATAGAAAACCCAAATTACTTCACAAAAAAACTGCTAGAACTGATAAACGAATTCAGTAAAATCATCAGATACAAAATCAACATACAGAAATGCTGCATTTCTATACATTTAATAATGAAATAGCAGAAAGAGAAATTAAGAAAGCAATCCCATTTACAATTGCACTAAAAATAATAAAATACCTAAAAATAACCTTAACCTATCTGTACTCTAAAAATATAAAACACTGATGAAAAGAATTGAAAAATGACACAAATGAAAAGAATTTCATGTCCATGAATTGGAAAAACAAATACTCTTAAAATGTCCCTAACAGGCAGTCCTGGTGGCCCAGTGGTTTAACACCGCCTTCAGCCCAGAGCATGATCCTGGAGACCCGCGATCGAGTCCCATGTTGGGCTCCCTGCATGGAGCCTGCTTCTCCCTCTGCCTGTGTCTCTGCCTCTCTCTCTCTCTCTCTCTCTCTCTCTCTCTCTGCCTCGCATGAATAAATAAAATAAAATCTTTAAAAAATAAAAAATAAAATGTCCCTACCACCCAAAGTTATCTACATGTTTAATACAAGCCCTATCAAAACATGAACAGCATTTTTCACAAAGCTAAACAAACCATACTAAAATTTGTATGGAACCACAAAAGACCCCAAATAACCAAAGCAATTTTGAAAAAGAAAAGCAAAGCTGGGGGCATCACTGTTCTGGACCTCAAGTTATATACAAAGCTGTAGTAATCAAATCAGAATGATACTGGCACAAAAACAGATCAATGGAACAGAATAAAGAACCCAGAAATAAACCCACAATTATGCGGTCAATTAATCTTCAACATAGAAGAAAAGAATATACAATGGAAAATGGACAGTCTTCTTCAACAAATGGTGTTGGGAAAATGGGACAGCTTCATACAATAGAATGAAACTGGACCACATTCTTACACCATACAAAAAATTAAACTTAAGATAGAGTAGGGACCTAAATATGAGGCCTGAAACCATAAAATTCCTGGAAGACAACATAGACAGTAATCACTTGGATAACAGTCATAGAAAGATTTTTCTAGTATATCTCTTTTGCTAAGGGAAACAAAATAAAAATTAAAGTACTTGGACTACACCCAAATGAAAAGCACTTTGGCTCAGTGAAGGAAACCACCAACAAAACTAAAATTAGACAACCCACTAAATGAGAGAAGATACTTGCAAAAATATATCTGATAAGGGGCTAATATCCACAATATATAAAGAACTTATACAACTCAACACAAAAAAGACAATAAAAAAATCCAATTAAAAAAGTCCAAAAGACATAAACATTTACCCAAAGAAGACATGCAGATGGCCAGCAGAACATGAAAGATGCTCATCATTCATGAGAGAAATGCAAATCAAAACTACAACATCACCTCATAACTTTCTGAATGGCTAAAATCACATAGAAACAAGTGCTGGAAAGGTGTGGAGAAGAGGCAACCCTTGTGCACTGTTGGTAGGAATGCAGATTGGTGTAGCCACTATGGAAAACAGTATGGAGGTTCCTCAAGAAGTTAAAAACAGAGCTATCACATAATCCAGTAATTCCACTACTGGTATTTACCCCAAGAAAATGAAAACTCAAATCCAAAAAGAAATATGTACCCCTATGTTTACTGTAGCATTATTTACAATAACCAAAATATGGAAACAACCCAAGTGTCAATTCATAGGTGAATGGATAAAGATGATGTGGCATACACACACACACACACACACACACACACACACACACACACAATGGAATAATACTCAGCCATAAAAAAGAATAAAATCTTGTCATCTGCAACATGAATGGATCCAAAAGTATAAAGCTAAATAAAATATACTCAGAGAAAGACAAAAACCATATAACTTTGTTATGTGAATTTAAGAAATCAAAAGAGGCAAAAAGACTCAAATATAGAGAGCTGGTGTTTGCCAGAGAGGACGTGGGGGGAGAGATGGGTCAAATAGGTGAAGGAGATGAAGAGACAATTATAATGAGCAGAGTAATATATAGAATTACTGAATATTGTACACCTGAAACAAAACTATATGTTAATAATATTCAATTAGAAAACAAATGAAGGGATCCCTGGGTGGCTCAGCGGTTTAGCGCCTGCCTTCGGCCCAGGGCATGATCCTGGAGTCCCAAGATTGAGTCCCACATCAGGCTCCCCTCATGAAGCCTGCCTCTCCCTCTGCCTGTGTGTCTCTGCCTCTCTCTCTCTCTCTGTCTCTCATGAATGAATAAATAAAATCTTTAAAAAAATAAAAATAAAACATGAAAATTTTAAGAAACTTTTTATAGATTAGTGTGTTAGCCCTTTGTGAAGTAAATTGCAAATATTGTTCCAAATTCATTATCTTATTCTGATTATATTTTTGCCATAGTGTTTTTTAATCAGTTGCATTTTTAATTATCTTTTAAAAGATTTTTAAAAGATTTTATTTATTTATTCATGAGAGACAAAGAAGGAGAGGGAAAGACAGAGAGAAGTGGGCTCCCTGCAGGAAGTGCAATGTGGCCCTCGATCCCAGGACTCTGGAATCATGACCTGAACCTAAGGTAGACAGTCAACCACTGAGCTACGAGGTGCCCCTTACTAAAAGGTCCTCACCCATACTCATGCTATGAAAGAATTCTCTTTTTCTCCTAGTAATTGCATGGATCTGTTTCTCCCATTTAGACTTTTTTTTTTAAGATTTAAAAAAAATTTTAATTTATTCATGAGAATACAGAGAGGAGAGAGAAAGAGAGAGGTAGAGACACAGGCAGAGGGAGAAGCAGGCCCCATGCAGGGAGCCTGACGTGAGACTCGATCCTGGGTGTCCAGGATCAGGCCCTGGGCTGAAGGCGGCGGTAAACCACTGAGCCACCCGGGCTGCCATTCAGATTTCTAACATACTTGGAATTTGTTTTGGTTTATGTTGTCAAGTATGGACTCAATTTTATCTTTATCAAAATGGTTATCTTGTCCCAATGATATTAAAGAATTCATCTTTTCCCCAGTGATTTTTTATGGCATAGTTCATATACACTGTCCAAATATACTTCAGTCCATTTCTAGAACTTATGCTTTATTCCCCTTGTCTATTCATACTCTAGCTCTATAATGTTACAATTATTTAGAATCTAGCCTATGTTGTTAGCAAAACCTCCTTCACTTGTCTGTCCTTTTCAAGATTTCCAGCTTTTTAATTGTTAAATTTTTTGCAAATTCAGCTTTTATCTCCAACATGAAACCTTGTTTGCTTGTTTGGGGAATTATGTTAAAGTTCTATATCAACTTGGAAAGAAGTGGTATCTTTACAACAGCATTTGACAAAGTCTATTTAAGTTTTCTTCTTATACATTTTCACATTCTGGTTTTAAGTGTTTTCTCTTTTCAAAAAATATCTTGAGATTTCCCTTATTGTCATAACATATGTTTCAAATAAAATGAAGGCTATTAATTTTATGTATTTAAAATCCTGATGCAAAAAAATAAATAAATAAAATAAAATAAAATAAAATCCTGATGCATCACTCAGGATTTTTTTAATTGACTGTTGAAATTTTTAGATATATTTTATTTCTTCTGCAAATAGTTTCACTTCTTTCTAAATTTATACAACTCATTATTTTCTCACTGATATCACTGGCTAATGACAAAAGTAAAAAGATAACATACTTGCTTTGATTCTGAACTTAAGAAAATGTTTCTATTGTTTTACATAATTACATTAATTCCTAATTGTCTTAGGCCTGGGATATATCAATACTTATTGCAGTGATCTTTTTTTTAAGTTAGAAATGGGTGTTGAGGGGCGCTTGGATGGTTCTGTTGGGTCTCAGATTCTTGATCTCAGCTTAGGTCTTGATCTCAGGGTCTTGAGTTCAAGCCCCACCAAAAAAAAAAAAGGAAATGGATGTTGGACTTTGTAAAAGATCTTTTCAAGTGCTTCGAGGAGAAATTCTATGACATTTTTCCTTAGATCTATGTATATGATTAGTTATGATAATTCAATTCCAAATATTGAGGTGTCCTGGCATTTCTGGATGAATTCAACATGGTGAGATTTTATTTTAATATACTGTTGGGTTTTGCCAATATTTAAATTTTTTAAATCAATATTCATTACTGAGATTTGTCTACAGTTCTTTTTGTATATTTTCCTTCAGCTTTTGGCCCAAATATTTTATTTTATTTTATTTTATTTTATTTTATTTTATTTTATTTTATTTTATTTTATTTTATTTATTTTATTATTTTTTACTTATGATAGTCACACAGAGAGAGAGAAAGGCAGAGACACAGTCAGAGGGAGAAGCAGGCTCCATGCACCGGGAGCCCCACGTGGGATTCGATCCCGGGTCTCCAGGATCGCGCCCTGGGCCCAAGGCAGGCACCAAACCGCTGCGCCACCCAGGGATCCCCCGGCCCAAATATTTTATGTGGAAAAGCTAAAGCTTTTCCATCTTCTTGGTAGAATTCTGTGAAACTTTCTGTGACTGATGCTGTTTGGTAAGAGGTTACATTTCTTCTAACAAAATCTGTTTATAAATTTATGCTTTTCACCATAACTTGTCACTTTAGATAAATGGATTTTCCTAGGAATCTACTAATTTATCAAAGCTTTATTTTTACTCTCATTTTATTATTTTACACAAAATTGTAAAAATAGAGATGTCTGGGTTAAGAGGGTTAAGAGTCAGTTAAGCCTTCAACTCTTGATTTTGGCTCAGGTAATGTTTCTGGGGTGGTGGGATCAAGTTCCAGTTCAGTTCAGGGCAGAGACTGCCTGGGACTCTCTCTCCCTCATATAAATCAGTCTTTTTTAAAAAACAGAATTGTGAAAGTAGTTTACCGTTAAAACTTCCTCTTTCACAGCTATTTCTCCTGGTCACTTCTTATATTTTTCTTCATTTCTTCATTTTTTTTCTTAAATTATGGTGAGTGGTTGGACTATTTTGGTTTTTATTGCACTTCATTTTTTATTGCACTTCATTTTTTACTTATTATTCACTTATATACTTTTCATTTCTCTTTTAAGCCTTATTAATTTTGCTATTTACTTTTATAATTTATTAATTTATTTAATAATATAATTTATTCTCTTCTGTTTTGTTCTGGTTTACTTTGTTGGGTTTTTTTTCTCCTAAACTGAAATCTTAGTTCTCTTTCTTATTGTCTTAAGAATTTAAGGATGGGCAGCCCCGGTGGCCCAGCGGTTTATCGCCACCTTCAGCCTGGGGTGTGATCCTGGAGACCCCGGATCAATTTCCACATCGGGCTCCCTGCATGGAGCCTGCTTCTCCCTCTGCCTGTGTCTCTGCCTCTCTTTCTCTGTGTGTCTGTCATGAATAAATATAAAATCTTAAAAAAAAAAAAAGAATTTTGGGGATCCCTGGGTGGCTCAGCTGTTTAGCGCCTGCCTTTGGCCCAGGGCGCGATCTTGGGAGTCCCGGGATCAGGTCCCATATCGAGCTCCCTGCATGGAGCCTGCTTCTCCCTCTGCCTGTGTCTCTGCCTCTCTCTCTGTGTCTCTCATGAATAAATAAAATCTTAAAAAAAAAAAATTTAAGGCTATAAAAAAAATTTAAGGCTATAAAAATTTAATTGCTTTAAGTGTGTATTGTAGTTTTTGACATTTTGTGCTTTATCAATTTTCTTTTAAAATTTGCAATATCGGGATCCCTGGGTGTCTCTGCCTCTCTCTCTCTCTCTCTGTGTGTGTGACTATCATAAATAAATAAATTAAAAAAAAATTTTTTTAAATAAAAAATAAAATAAAATTTGCAATATCATTTTGCATTTTTTTCTTTGGATGAGTTTTTTTTGGAAGCTTCTTAAATTCCAGGTATATGTCATTTGAAAAATTAATTTCTAGTTTGGGTAAAAGAGTACTCTTATTCTTTGGAAATTACTTTTTTCTTTGAAATGTATGTTATTAGGGGCACCAGGGTGGCCCAGTGTCTGCCTTTGGCTTAGGTCGTGATCCCAGGGTCCTGGGATGGAGTCCTGCATTGGGCTCCCCACAGGGAGCCTGCTTCCTCCTCTGCCTGTGTCTCTCATGAATAAGTTAAAAAAAAAAAAAAAAAGTGTATTATTAGTTATATGAATGTTTCACATGCACTTAAGAAGATGGTATTATCTTCCTATCACAGTGTTAAAATCAATATTTGTGCATAAAATCTACTTTATGTTAGCTGTTTTAGATCCTTATTTATTTTTTGGTCCTGTGAACTGATAGCTGATGTTTCTCCCTACATACAGTTAGGGTGTCTTTCTAGTTAAGGTTTACATTTTTCTGCAGTGTTCACATTTTTTTTTTTTAAGATTTATTTACTTATTTATTCATGAGAGAAAAAGAGACAAAGGCAAAGACACAGGCAGAGGGAGAAGCAGGTTTCCCAAGGGGAGCCCAATGAGGGGCCCCATTCCCTGACTCCAGGATCACGCCCTGAGTTGAAGGCAGACTCTCAACCACTGAGCCATTCAGGCTACACTGTTCATAGTTTTCCTAAAATAAGTCTTATTTCAGGTTGTTTATTTCTATTCTTATTAGTATCTACTGTAAAGCGGGAAAGGGGGTCTTTACTTCCATTACATCCTTAAACTATTGTTTTAATAATGTCATCAGTAAAATTTTATCCCCAACTATCCTACTGGATTCTATTATTTATAATCAGGTGAAGAATAATGACGGTGAAAATAAATGGAAAACAAATCTTCACAGAAACGTGTTAAGTGGTCTGTGAACTGTAAACTGGTCGAGCCACATGTCCGATTGTGTTCAGCCTCTATTTTGAAGCAGTTTTCTCTTCGGAAAATGAGCACACTATCTGACCTAGGCACTCGCCATCTTCCTCAACTCTGAGCTCTTTGTACACACTGCCTGGTGAACCTAACTGCTTTACTTTAGCCCAAAGCTGGCAAATTTAGGCCAAATCCTTGGAATCCCCAAATATCCATCAAAGAAGAGAGTGAACATATTCCCTCACAGCTTTAGCCAAAATAGGGGCCTAATAGGGGCAAAATATTCTTTCTTTAAAAACAAATTTGGATTTTGCACACATGCTGAAATAAACGTGTTTTTATCTACTTTAAATGCTTGCTGCAGCTCCACATGTGAAATATACTGCTTCTTTGACCGGTCAAAGAGGAACGTCAGCGGTTTATGGCTCTCGTATACTCACGAACCTCCTGTCCCATCACCTGACCCACCTGCCGGAGTCACAGCACCTCTCTCCACCCCCGTATCCTCTTGGATTCCTTTACCTGCCAGAGTCACAGCAACTCTCTCCACCCCCCGTATCCTCGTGGATTCCTTTTTCTTAAGATTTTATTTATTTATTCATGAGAGACACACAGAGAGAGGCAGAGACATAGGCAGAGGGAGAAGCAGGCTCCATGCAGGGATCCCGACGTGGGACTTGATTCCGGGTCTCCAGGATCATGCCCTGGGCCGAAGGCGGCGCTAAACCGCTGAGCCACCCAGGCTGCCCTCCTCGTGGATTCCTACTCAGCATCCCAAACGGTCTCACCTGCAGACACAGCCCAATCCTGGCCCAAACACATATTCTTTTTTTTTTTTTCTCTTTGCTAATATTTTTTTAATAAAATAATTTTTATTGGTGTTCAATTTACCAACATACAGAATAACACCCAGCGCTCATCCCGTCAAGTGTCCCCCTCAGTGCCCGTCACCCACTCACCCCTCCCCCCCGCCCTCCTCCCCTTCCACCACCCCTAGTTCGTTTCCCAGAGTTAGGAGTCTTTATGTTCTGTCTCCCTTTCTGATATTTCCCACACGTTTCTTCTCCCTTCCCTTATATTCCCTTTCACTATTATTTATATTCCCCAAATGAATGAGAACATACACTGTTTGTCCTTCTCCGATTGACTTACTTCACTCAGCATAATACCCTCCAGTTCCATCCATGTGGAAGCAAATGGTGGGTATTTGTCGTTTCTAATGGCTGAGTAACATTCCATTGTATACATAAACCACATCTTCTTTATCCATTCATCTTTCGATGGACACCGAGGCTCCTTCCACAGTTTGGCTATCGTGGCCATTGCTGCTAGAAACATCGGGGTGCAGGTGTCCCGGCGTTTCATTGCATCTGAATCTTTGGGGTAAATCCCCAGCAGTGCAATTGCTGGGTCGTAGGGCAGATCTATTTTTAACTCTTTGAGGAACCTCCACACAGTTTTCCAGAGTGGCTGCACCAGTTCACATTCTCACCAACAGTGCAAGAGGTTCCCCCTTCTCCACATCCTCTCCAACATTTGTTGTTTCCTGCCTTGTTAATGTTCCCTATTCTCACTGGTGTGAGGTGGTATCTCATCGCCAAACACATATTCCTAATGGCCCAAGTTCCCGAACACCGCTAGACCCCTCCCCGGCTCGCGGAAGCAGCCGCTCCACCCACCAACACCACATCCTCGATCAGCCCGGCACTAACCGCCACCGAGAAGGCCCGGAGCTGGGGCAAACTCAGAATTCCTCAGGGGCGACCAGGCAGACGCGAAGCGGCAGAGGGGCCACCTGCCTTGTGGGGCCGGCAGCTCTTACCTGCGCGACTCTTCCCGAGTCCCAGCTCCCGAGCTGAGCGCTTCCCTCGTCCTCCCGCCGCTTTCACGGCGCTGCGCGACGAGGCAAAGGAATGTGTGCCTGAACCCGGCGTCTCGCTCGTCGGAACCACAGCCTTTACGGCTCTGCGCGACACTTCCCGGGAATCCCCGCAGCGCGTGCCCAGCGCCTCCCTCGGCAGTCCCCGCGCTTCTACAGCTCTGCGCAACGGTTCCCCGATGTTTGCGGAGTGAATCGCCGCGCCGCTTGGCGCCCCGGCAGTGGGCTCCCCGGGAAGACGCTTCTCCCGGGACCATCCGGGACTGCCAGGTTAGCTGCCGCCCGTGAGAGTGGGCTTGGTACAGGCCTGCAGGTACGGGCCTCGCTGTCCTGAGCCACTGAGCGGGCGACGCACCCCGTTTCTCTCAGGCTCCGCCTGGCAACTTGTTACCCCGGGGTTTGGGCGCTTCTTTAGGGGTTGGCGGGAGAATTCGGCCTCTGTGGGCACAGGTTCTGGGGCACAAGCGCATCAGATCGGCAGGGCAGTGTGGGTCGTTCACGACTGCGCCCGGAGGACACGGAAAGCGGGGGCTTCCCAAATCCTGGGCAGGGCGACCTGGTGAGAGCTTTTGGAGGGCGAGGGGCGGTGGTGGAGGCTAACGGAGGTGTGTGCGGCCGCCGTCGACCCCGAGGGCGTCGGTGACCATCTGCCGCACCTGGTGGGGGCGGGGGGCGCCTTTGCCTCCAGCGCCCCTGCCAGATTCCTTCCCAGACTAGCCCCTGTGATGCGGGGAGTTGGCAGGAAGGCCCTGCGTGTGAGTAGTGGTTGGCCGTTGGTAGGGGCTGGAGCTGGGTAGTTTCAAATTTGGTCAATCTAGAGCCCCAAGAAAATCTTGCCGTCTTGTGAATCTTCCACTTTCCCAGTTGGACCCTTCTCCAAGAGGCGCCTGGAGGAGAAAGGAATGGCCGTTGAAGATCTAAAAACCACTTGTGAGTGAGGTAGTTTTAGAATATAGGTGAGGTTTGGTGGGATGAGGTAACTGAGGACCAAGAAAAAACTCTTGCAACGTCTTTGCAAAAAAAAAAAAAGGTGTTTTGTTAAAGCACTGGGAGAGGACCCTTGAGCAGAAAGAGCTGCTACGAGGTTGTGAGGGGCGGCTGATTATATACTTGGGAGTTGGGGGAGTTAAGGAAAAGGGAGGTTTCAAAGGATTTTCATGTTTTTTAAAGATTTTATTTATTTGAGATAGAGCGCCCAATAGCAGGGGGAGAGGTGGGAAACTAGAAAAGTGAAAATGAAGAACAGACCAAGAAAAATGAGAAAGAAAATTTGTTAGAATGTTAATTCTATGTGTTGGGGCCAGGCGGGAAGAGAAACTCCTCAAGATGGCGGATACGCCAAAATGGCTGAGGTTCCTGTCACCACCTCCACTTGGGACGACAGCTTGAGCAGACCCTTACACCTCTCCTTTGGACTTCCCCAACCGAACCCAATGCCCTTCAAACCCCAGAGGAGGAAGTCACCTTTGACTGGTCGAATTGCAATCCTTCCTTTGCATAGTGAGGGTCACTCTGACTGGTTGGATTGCAATCCTTCCTTTGCATATGAGCCAACCAATAGGAAACCGTTCTGCCTTACAACGTTATGTAAACCCCCTACCACCCTGTCTTGGCGCGACTTCCTCGACTCACTCTCTTTCCCCGTGAGTCGTGGAACCTCGCCCGAGGGTGCCTGCAATAAAATCTGTTCTTGGACCCTCGCTTGCCTTGGCGGTCTCATTTCCGTCTAGTTACTAAAAAACTTAACACTATGTAGTAGGTATATAGTTGTTTGCCACATAACCCTCAAAAACCTTTTAAAATCTGGGGACCTGGGTATCTCAGTTAAGCTTCTGACTCTTGATAGCTGCTCAGGTCATGATTTCAGGATTATGTTATCAAGCCCTGCAGCAGGTTCACTGGGCGTGTAACCTGCTTAAGACTCTCATCCCTCTCTCTCTCTCCCTCCGTCCCTCCGCACACCTCAAGTCTTTTAAAATCTACATAGAAAACAAATTATAAGAAGGATATTAATTTGTTTAATCTTGTATGTGGAGAATACTTATAAGACAGACATAAAAATAAGAAACCACAAAGAAAAAATATATATGATTAAATGGAATATACTTACACATTTACACACGCATTACATACCCAAATATATACACCAAATGATACCAAAGACTAAAAAACTTCCAAAAAATGATATTCAAAGTAACCCAAAAGCTTATACAAAATAACAGTGAAAAACCTAAATGAAAGCTGTGAAAATGTTAAAGATCAAAAATACTTTGATTGATATTTAGTATTTGTTCTTACTGTACAAACCTTGGACCCAGGTATTCTGATCAGGATTGTTGATATTTCCAGCCAGGTAATTCTTTGCGGTGAGGTGGGGGGCTGTCCTGTACATGGTAGGTTTAACAACAATCTGCCCTATAAACCTCCATATTTTTAACAATCAATTGTTATGAATGGGAGGGGAAAGAGTGGCCTGTGTGAGAGGCACTGCTCCAGCATTTTTAACAGAATAATGTGTAATATAATGAGCTGATATCTGTCCCCTCCAGGTGTTACCTGTAAAATTAACTACATCCAAAGAGAAAAGATCTATAACTATGTTATTCCTTTATTAATTGATGTCTTCAGATACTTCTACCTTGAATCAATTTGTAACATAAAATTATGCCTTTTCTCTAGATTTTCAAATTTCTTGTAATAAAATTAGTATTACAAACATCTTCACATCATTATAATTCATTTCTCTTTCATAGTGTTGAATTATGACCAGTTTTTTTTCTGATGTGACATGACAAAGTCTACTCCAGCAAATTCAAATAAACTAGATTTTGTTTTCATTAATCTTTTATTAGACTCTTCCATCTTCATTTCAGGGTTTTTTAGAACTTTTTCCCATTTCTTGAGTTGAATTCATAACTATTCAACAAATATGCGGTACCCAACATGTTTAAGGTACAGTGTGAAAACGCTCAGTACCTGCCCCTGACTTTTTAATAATAATGCATGTATTAACTTCTGAAAACAGCTTTGACCACATCCTATATCTTCTACCAGTTCATAGTCCTTCCCCTTAAAAGTCTATTTTCTGTTGTATTTTCTTAAATAATTAAGCATACAGATGTTACTGTATGCTTAAAAGGCCCTAGAATCTTTTAACATCCATAATTATTGTAGAAAATAAAAACTATACAACTTCTGCTTTTAAGGATTTGTTACAGTGAAGTTACTTAATAAAACGTGTCTAGGAGCTATGCTCTTAATGATTCTACAATCACTATATCATGGGGTTACTATTTTCCCAGTATGAACTTACAGACATGGCAAAAAAGATCCAAATAATGGCCTGTTCATATTTATTATTCTGGAGATAATTTTCTTACATGCAGTAGGAGATAAAAGCTTTCCTATGTTAAACAGGAAGGATTCTTCATTAAAAAAAAAGATTTATTTACTTATTGAAGGGTAGGGAAGAGGCAATGGGGAAGAAAGAGAGGAGAGAGACTTAGGCAGACTCCTTGCTGAGGGCAGATTCCCAACAGCTTCATCTGATGACCCTAAGATCATGACCTGAGCCAAAAACAATAGTCAGACACTTAATTGAGAGAGCCACCTAAATAAATAGAGTGCACCACCCAGGCGCCTCTGCATTCATTTTCACTGTCTCATAATACTACTAGTGGTAGTGATACTGTCAACACTTATGGGAATATTTGGCAGACAATATATGGGTTGAAATATTTAATTTCTTCCACTTTAAAACTAAGTAAACATGGAAGTTAACTAACTCAATGCCCCAGTAGTAAGAAAATGACAGAACTACAATATGTAATGTGGGTTTTAAGAAGTTTTTTTGGAATTTTTTTTATTTCAAGTTTTTATTTAAATTCTAGTTAACATATTGTGTAATACTAGTTTCAAGAGAATTTAGTGACTCGTCACTTACGTATAACACCCAGTGCTCCTCAAAACGAGTGCCTTCCTTAATACCCATCCTCCATCTAGCCCATCCCCTGCCCACCTCCCCTCCAGCAACCCTCAGCTTGTTCTCTATAGTTAAAAGTTTACATTATAGGGGGACACCTGGTGGCTCAGTGATCTGCCTTTGGCTCAGGGCGTGATCCTGGGGTCCTGGGATCGAGTCCACATCAGGCTCCCTATGGGAAGCCTGCTTCTTCCTCAGCCTATGTCTCTGCCTCTCTCTGTATGTCTCTCATGAATATATAAATAAAATCTTTTTTAAATAAGTTTATATTATGGTTTGCCTCTCTTTTTAAAAAAGTTTTCTACTAAAAGTTCAAGTTTACAGTAAAGTCTTAAATGTGATGGATTTTCTACATTCAAATTACATTAACAGTAACATTCAAATACTACTGACCCAAAATAAATTTTCTCATGCTAAGATATAGATTATGAAGCAAATTTTTCTGTATTCCTAACATAGGTTTCTCATGATTATAAATTTTGTGATATTGAAAAGCTGTGATTAGATTCTGAGCTGTGAAGACTTTGCCACATAGCTTATAAAAAAATTTCTGGCCAGCAGGTGAACCATAACTAACAGCCTTCCCATTCTTCCCTTCTCTGTTCTAGTTAGCTTACAAACACTGATGTATAATTTTGAGCCATGATTAAAGACCTTTGCACATTGCTTACATTCATAAGAGGGTTTTTTCCTTCCAATATAAATTCTGTAATATTTAAGTTTTGAGCTAAGACTAATGGCTTTTCCACAATTCTTACATTCACAGTATTTCTCACAGTATGCATTTTCTGATACTGACTTAAGTATGACCTCTGAATAATTTTCTAAATTATTTTTATTTGTAAGATTACTCTAAATATGAATTGTCTGTTATAAAGGGAGACCTTTGCACTTTGCTTACAGTATTAGTTGTTGTTTTTCTCCAATATAAAGTCTCTGACACTGAGCAAGTTTGGAGTTCCAGAGGAAGGCCCTCCCACATTCTTCACATACTTAGCATTTCTTACCACTTGAATTCTCTGATGTCCAATAAGATGTGATCTCACCACATTCATTACATTCATAAGGTTTTTTACCACTGTGAATTCTCCAACATTGAAGAAGGTGTGAACCAAGACCAAAGGCCTTCCCACAGTCCTTACCCTCATAGGGCTTCTCACCAGTATGAGTTCTCTGATGATGAGTATGTTCTGAGCCACAAGGAAAAGCCTTCTCACAATCCTTACATTCATATGGCTTCTCATCAGTATGAATTCTTAGATGTTGAATAGGGTGTAATAACTGAATGAAGGCCTTCCATATTACCTACATTTATAGAATTTCTCACCATTATGAATTTTCTGATGTCGATTAAGTTGTGAGGAATGACCAAAGGCCTTCCCACATTCCATACATTCATAGGGTTTCTCTCCAGTATGAATTCTCCAATGTTGAGTAAGTTGTGATCCATAACTAAAAGCTTTCCATTCCTTTCATTCATAAGGTGGCTTGTTTGTATAAAATCTCTGATGCAGCTTTTCAGAATTCTTATGAAAAATCTTATGGATGTATGCTGCTGAATGCTGGCTGAATATGGGCATTTTTTCATACTTCCCTTGTCTGAAATATTCCTCCTCAGTTCTTTGTCCTATTTCAGATAAGCCTCTAAGATTGGATCCAACAAGGTGGTTCTTTAATATTTCCATTATACATCACTGAAGTGATTCTTTTTCAAAAATGCTGTTTCTTGAAAATAACACCTTAGTATCACACATGCAGTGTAACTGTGAAAAATAACAAAGTATACATATAATGTATTCCTGTTCCATGAAAAATAAAACTTCTATGGCAGAAATTGGATGAGAAAATCAGGTTCAGTAGGAGTAAATGGCTGAAAACATTCTCAAATAAAAAAAAAGTAAGGTGCTAAGTAGGTCTACAAAAATGGAGGATAAACAGAATTCCATGAATACTGCATAGTGTATTTGTAGGAACTCCTCAACTGCTATCTACCTATTTTTAAATGTCACTGACAGAAGAAAGGAAGAACTCACTGAGGGTTCCAGCAGTGACAAAGTAGAATGAGTAGATTTAGAGAAAAGGATACTTCACATGATTTCCATATGGAAATGACTGGAACACTATTAAAATATTTTCAAGTCCCATTACCTTTGTATCACAGTAAATTACTTAACTAACCTGAACCCCTATACTCTCATTTGATGAATAACTATTCTCATAGAATTGTGAGGATTAAGACTACAGATCCGTGGCATAACAGAAGTGTTCAATAAATACAGAATCTGTATTAAATGTTATAACTGTGAAAGAAGAGTTTGGCAACTAAAAGAATTAGGAAATATATTTTAAACCCATCCCTCATATAAACTTCTACTAAGTAGCAATACTTTTTCACAATCCAATCTTTGTCTCATTCTCATTTTTTGCTTATTCAGCTTTGATTATCTGAGCTATCACTATAACTTTTGAATCAATCTCCAACTCTGGTCCAATCCAACATCCTGCTTGTACTATGCCTGCACTCAAATCACTGAACATAACTGAAAAAGCACATATAGTGAAGAGAAGTAGCTACATTTTCAATATAACAAAACAAATCTTAACTGCAGCCTCAGAAATGACTGACCATTTTCACTGCATTCTCTTGATTAATTTAGTCTAGTAGTGACATGGATTTAAGGTTTCCCAATGAAGAAGAGAGCCCAAAAGAGACAAAACGTGTTCTGGGATCTTACTGTGTTGGAGAAGTTAGTTTCCAGATGTTCCAGATGATGGAGAATGAGAATAGTCAAAACATGATGGTGAAAAATGGTTATTAAGGACAACTGGGTGGTTTAATTGGTTAAGCATTTGACTCTGGATTTCCGCTCAGGTCCTAATCCTATGGGTCATGAGATCAAGCCTAGAGTTGGGTTCCATGCTCAGCAGGGAGTCTCCTTGAAGATTTTCTCCCTCTTGCCCCTCTCCCCATTCACACATACACATTCTCAAATATATGTTTGAAAAAATTACTACTTTACACCATATACAGGATTAAACTGCAGATGGACTAAAAATTCACCATAAATAAAATATTTCAAGCTTTTTGATATAAAGATCTGTATCAAAATCCCTATTTAAAAAATGGTAAAAGGGGGATCCCTGGGTGGCGCAGTGGTTTGGTGCCTGCCTTTGGCCCAGGGCGCGATCCTGGAGACCCGGGATCGAATCCCACATCGGGCTTCCGGTGCATGGAGCCTGCTTCTCCCTCTGCCTATGTCTCTGCCTCTCTCTTTCTCTCTCTGTGACTATCATAAATAAATAAAAATTTTTAAAAAATGGTAAAAGGATATCCACTAGTACTACTGCTATTCAAATTATACTGAAGTTTCAACATAAGTTAAGAAAATTTGGGGCACCTGGGTGGCTGTGTTGAGCATCTGCCTTTGGCTCAGGTCGTGATCACAGGGTCCTGGAATCAAATCCCACATCAGGCTCCTCACAGGCAGCCTACTTCTCCCTCTGCCTCTCTCTGTGTGTCTCTCAAGAATAAATAAATAAAATCTTTAAAAAATAAAGTATTTGTTGTTGCTATTAGCAAAATAATTATATTTAAGTAATTTCTTACCATACCTATTTTATTAGTAAAGAGTGAATTAATCAAGTACTTTTCAGTAAATATTTTAAAACATATTTCCTCTTTTAACTTAGTCACTCATTGATATTCCATTACTCTTGAATTTTAGAATTAAATAACTTTATATACTGCAAAACTCATTCTATATGCTTTTATTTATATTTGCATCATAAGTGATGAGTCAATTATTTTTGCATTTACTATGATGGTTTTATAGTGATGGTATATTTTTAAATTTCAATGAAAACAATGAGAAATATAAAATATATTGGGAATTATAAAAATATATTGAGAAATGCTATCTCTAGGATTTGGAGTAATTTGAATTGATAAAATTATCTGGTCTCTAAACATGTACTAAAATGAGATTATGAATCCATCTCTTCATGTTGCCTTTTAAAAATCAACTTTATTGATATAATTTACATACAATAAACTGCATCCATTTAGTGTTCAATGCATTTGATAATTGTATACATCTATGAAACCACTAACACAATAAAAATACAGAACATTTTCATCACCCCTAAAACATTTCTTGTACACCTTTAAAGGCCAACCTTCCCTGCCCCCAGCACCAGGCAACCACCAATCTTTGTGTCACTGAGTTTGCATTTCACTTCACTATTTGTGTCACTTCGCTATTAGTTTCCAAAATTTCATATAAATGCAATTATTTAGTGTGTGATACTCATTTATGACTCGCTTTTTATTCAAAATGACTTTGAAATTCATCTGTGTTGTTGCATATGTCAGTAGTCACTGCTCTTTATTGCTGAAGAGCACGACAGTAGTCATTTATGGATAGACCATATTTTAGACATTTATTCACTTGATGGACATGAGGTCTATTTTCAGTTTGAGACTATTATGAATAAAACTATCAACAAGCATGTACAAATCCATATGGACATAAGTTTTCATTTCTCTTGGGTTGAATATGGGAGTGGAATGGCTGGGTTGTATGGTAGCTGTGTATTTTAACTGTTCAAGAATTTGAAAACTGATTTCCAAAGTGTATGTGTTATTTCAAATTTCCACTTGCTGCAAAGGATTTCCAGTTGCTCCACATCTTCCAACACTTGTTGCTGCCAATCATTTTAATTTTAGTCTTTTTAATGAATGCATAGAGGTATCATTGTATTTTAATTAGCATTTCTTTGATGGCTAATGTTGAAAATCCTTTTTCCTTCTTGGCCATGTCACATCTTTCACGAACAATTTGTCTGAGTTTGTTACCATTTTTTATTGGATTACTTGCCTTCTTACAATTTGGTTGTAAATTTGTATTTTCAGAATACAAATCTTTTGTCAGATATCTACTGCAAATATTCTCTCCCATTCTGTATCTTACCTTTTCATTTTCTTAGCAGTGCCAAGAGTTTTTAATTTTGAAAAGCCAAATTTAACTTTTTTTTTTTTTTTTACTTCATTATTTGACCTATTTAAGAAATCTCTTCCTATGGTTCTGGTACATTTTAAATGATTGCTCTGTAATGATATTTACAATTTATCTTATAGCTATCAATCTTTTTAATTTCCTATTCAATTTTGGTCAACTCTGTCTTGCCGTAAAATCATTCATTCTAGGTAGTATTCTTTTTGATCCTATTAATTGATCCAATATCACTTGTGGTTCTTCTTACTCATTACAAATCTTATGTAAATTTTCTATCTCTCTACCTTACTTTAAGTTCATGTGGAGTATCTACTGGGGTTTTTAAATATTTTTCTACTGTAAAAGAGAAAAGATGGATTACTTTACAGAGAACGACAAATATATGATTTCACTCACATATGGAATTTAAGAAACAAAACAGATGAACATAAGGGAAGAAAAGAGACAGAAGTGAACTATAAAAGACTCTTAACTATAGAACAAATTGAGAGTTGAGGAGGGATGTGGGTAGAGGATGGGATAAATGGGTGATGGGCATTAAGGAGGGCACTTGTTCTGTTGAGCACTGGGTGTATAAGTGATGAATCACTAAATTCTACCCCTGAAACCAATATTGCATTATATGTTAACGAACTATAAATAAAAATTTGGGGAAAAAAAGATGGATTACTTTACACATCTTGATGCCTGAATAAATTTAGGCATGCTTTCAGATACAAGATAAACTTAGAATACAATGGCTTATACAAAACCTTTTATTTCGATCACCAAGCAAAAGTCTGGAGGTAACTTGCTATTAGTGTTGACTAAATACTGTCATGACCAGTGTTTCTTTCTCCTACAGTTGAGAAGGTTCCCACTCTCCCAGGCATCATGTGCAAGGCAGGAAGAAGGGTAAATTGATAGCATCAGTTAAAACTACCCCTTTTCTTAGGAAAGCAAAGGTTTTCCCAGAATGCATCTACCAGTGTTTTGATTGTCCTGACCTGAGTCAGTCACCTGGCCACTACCAACTTCAAAAGATGCTAACAAAGTAGTGAGGGAGAAGCACTGGACTTGCTCTGTAAACCAACATGTCTACAATTGTGAAAGTGGCTATCCATGCCCAAGGGAAAAAAAAAATTACTTTCCCAAAAGATATACAACATACACCAAAAAAGACATTTAAAAATGTTATTCCATGAGGTTAACTCAAACTAGAAATTCAGAAACTGTAAAAAAAAAAAAACACATTTAAACATGTAAAAAATAAAATTATGTGAATGGGAAAATATATACAAAGTTAAGAGTCAAGCAATAGTTTTCTTAAAGGACTTATTACCTTTAGCATAAAAAAATAAACCTGTCGCAAATTGACAACAATCCAAAAAGAAAGATGGTTTATAACGTTTATAAAGGCAACTTAGCTAATTAAATGGCCAAGAAACATTTAAAGAGGTATATTAGTATGTAAATTAAAGTAAGTTATCACTTTGAAATCAGAAAACTTCTCAGAGTTAGAGTAACCATTGTTTTTAG
This sequence comes from Canis lupus familiaris, assembly GCF_011100685.1. Classification (NCBI taxonomy): domain Eukaryota; kingdom Metazoa; phylum Chordata; class Mammalia; order Carnivora; family Canidae; genus Canis; species Canis lupus. The sequence continues at coordinate 99,895,044 of NC_049222.1, read as the reverse complement.
TAGAGGGGAAGGGTGGCTTTATATACTGATGTTGGGAAATATGAAATGCTACTCTTATTTATTCCATAGACATCTGACAATTTCTATCAAAATAAGAAAACACAATTCAATCCATCAGTCTGCCAGAAGTAGCTTACAGAAAGAGGAAAAGCTCCAATAGGTAATGGCATGGTTATGACTGCCTATTAGCCCATTACACTATCCCACCTCTTGAGGGTGGTTATGGACCATTTTCTCTAATGACAAAAATGTGAACAGTGGCAGAGAGGGCTGAACAAACTATGACCTGTCCACACCACAGACTTTTTTTCAGCTAGTTAAGTTATTCTTGAGTGCAAAAGATGCAAAACCGTGTAATATAACTCCAGCTTAAGACAATGAAATCACACTCATGTGCGCACATATATTATTAATGATTAAGTAAAAAGAAAACTATGAAGTTGACTACCACTGCTTATTTAGTGACAGACTGTTGGTGCCTGGAGTTGCTATAACTGGACAAAGTGCAGGATTCAAGAGATAAAATATAAGTCATACTTACATGTGTGTTTCAATGTTATTTAATTAAAAGAAAGGTTTTTGTGGGCATTTCTGTCAGTGAGTTGGCACTGCCCTCTGTTGGGTGGGGGCTCCTATCCTGGGTACTGTCCTTTCCTACCTCTACGTTACTTCTACCATGTTGGGGGTCCAGTCCTCACAAGGGAGGGAAAAGGCCTTTTCAGCCTGTACCTTGCTGCTATGGCAGTGCCATGTTTACCCATGCACAGCCCATCTCATCTCATTCACATGCTGGCCTCAGTCCGCTACAGTGTTTCAGTCCCATGCTGAAACTGTCATCTGCATTTTGGGAAATAAGGACAGCATAAAGGCCTTGAAAGTGGTGGAAGAAAAGGTAGAAGCCTTCAAATTTCATTTCCCTTGAATTGTAATATTTTTCTAAATAATAGAAAATTAGGGGATCCCTGGGTGGCTCGTTAGTTTATCACCTGCCTTTGGCCCAGGGCACGATCCTGGAGCCCTGGATCGAGTCCCGCGTCGGGCTCCTGGCATGAAGCCTGCTTCTCCCTCCTCCTGTGTCTCTGCCTCTCTCTCTCTGTCTATCATGAATAAATAAATCTTTAAAAAAAATAGAAAATTAGCTGTCTTACTCATAGAATCTGGTTGCTTTTTGCCAATATTGCTGATAAACAAATGGAGCAAAATGTTAACAGATGAATTTGGGTAAAGGGTTACTATGTAATTTTTCTGCCCTTCCTATTATCGAAACACTGTTCTATATGTTTGAAACCATTCCTAAATAAAAAGTTAAGAAAAAAAAAAAAGGCAATTATTGGGCTGGCCTATTATCCCAACTGGTTTAAGACATGGACATGAAACTTAACCAATGAACAAAATGAAATTTATTCCTTATAAAATGCTTCTATGGGAAAAGCTCTTCCAGTTTCCTCCTGATATTAATTTTATGGCATTTTAAGAAAATGATGTATCCTCATAAAAGTTATTCTCCTCCATTTTTATGATGTCTGGTAAGATATAAACTGTACACAAAGACTTTTTAAAATACAACTCGGGGCACCTGGATGGCTCAGCTGGTTAAGCATCTGCCTTCAGCACAGGTCACGATCCCAGGGTCTCTGGGATCGAGCCCTACATCAGGCTCCCTGCTTAGCGAGGAGCCTGCTTCTCCCTCTCCCTCTGCTGCTCTCTCTCAAATAAAACAAAAACTCTCTTAAAAAAATAAAGAAATAAAATACAACAACTCTGTCAAAGGAGTAACTTGTTCAAACTCAGAGAAGTGTTTATCATTTTCAGGAAATACAATTTCACTCATGCAAATACTGAAAATTGATTTCTGAATGAAGCTATTTCCACATGAAATACATTTGCAACAGAGATTTTGTAACTTCCATGTGGTTCTCCAGTAATTGCTTTTATAGGTTTCTCTCTCTAAAATGAGTTTCTGAGGAAAAATCAACTTCTGATCTGTTATTTCTCTCATATAGGAATTTGCTCTTCAAAAAGTTAACTTTTCACTTTAAGGATGATTTTTTAGTTATTGTATACATAAGTTTTCTTTCCAGCATGAATTCTCTGCTATTCTCTGTAATGATGTAATGATTTGTAAATGAAGCCCTACTCACATTTAGTAAGACAGAAAATTACTCTCTCCTATGAATTATCTGATGCATGATTAAATGTTGGGTTGAATGAGTTTTCTTACTTTTTTTTAACTCACAGAATGAAAGGTTTTAAAAATTACTTTTTAATTTAAAAATTTAGATTATAAAATTGTTTTTAAAAAGCTTTGCTATAAATATAAATGAACTGTATTATAGTAGTGGCATAAAAAGATATGTCTATTTCACACTACTCTCCCTGGTAAGGTCCTTACTGCACATGCCTTCAATTTTTACCAACCTTGGAATTCCATCTAAGTAAGATTTAGCTCTCCCATTTAACACCTAACTGTCCATCATCCATTCCCAAATCAATTCCCAGTCCCTCTTCAAATATGTGGAGGCCAGTAAAAGGAAGTCTTCCTTTCTCCTAGATGTTACTACCCTGTTGACAAAAGGTAATGTTTCTTCTTTTTTCAGCTCAATAATGTAGAACTGTATTTTTTTAAATGTGCCTGGGGAGGTGCCTAGGTGGCTCAGTTGGCTGAGTGTCTGAGTCTCTGCCTGCAACTCATGTCATGATCTCAGGGTCCTGGGATCGAGTCCTGCTCAGTGGGGAGGCTACTTCTCCCTCTCCCTCTGCTGCTCCTTCTGTTTGTGCTCTCTCTCAAAATAAATAAATAAGGGACCCCTGGTGGCTCAGTGGTTGAGCATCTGTCTTTGGCTCAGGGAGTGATTTTGCGGTCCCAGGATGGAATCCCGCATTGGGATCCCCAATGGTGCGCTCTGCCTACATCTCTGCCTCTCTTTCTCTGTGTCTCTCATGAACAAATAAATAAAATCTTAAAAAAAAAAAAAAAAAATTTTTTTTTTTTTAAAGTAAGTAACGGGATCCCTGGGTGGCGCAGCGGTTTGGCGCCTGCCTTTGGCCCAGGGCGCGATCCCGGAGACCCGGGATTGAGTCCCACATCGGGTTCCCGGTGCATGGAGCCTGCTTCTCCCTCTGCCTGTGTCTCTGCCTCTCTCTCTCTCTCTCTGTGTGACTATCATAAATAAATAAAAATTAAGAAAAAAAATTAAAAAAAAAATTAAGTAACGTGTCTGGGAATAAAAAGGTTGAGAATCACTATCTCAATAATCCTTTTAATTAATCTTTGAAATCCTTATTCTCAAACCCCTGGGCTGTTAGACCAGTTTTCATTAACTTCACTTCCTATTTACCATCCAAAGGGGGAAAAAAACATACTATTAAAAAAGAAACACAAGAGTCTCTTAGTCAATCTCTTTTTGCTAAAGTCTGGCAACTACCATAATAAAATTTGACACTACCAAAAAAAGGTAATTTCCCCTTATGTATCAAAGTTCACAAAATCTGAAACAAACAGTAAATGTCTTAACTTTTACCACCAAAAGAAATGGGAATAGTGTCACAAATCAGAACACTTTCATTTTTTAGTTTGGAAAGTTTTGGTAATTAAAACTAAAAATGGTGGAAGAAAATATTAAATATATTTAATTTTGTGATGGCACTGAGAGCTACCAAGAAGTAAGAAACTACAGGAATAAGATTAAAGATAAGACATAACCTCTGGGGATGCCTGGGTGGCTCAATGGTTGAGCATCTGCCTTCGGCTCAGGGCATGATACTGGGGTCCTGAGATCAAGTCCTGCATCGGGCTCCCTGCAGGGAGTCTGCTTCTCCCTTTGCCTCTGTCTCTAGCTCTGTCTCTCATGAATAAATAAAATCTTAAAAAAAAAAAAAAAAAGACAGACCTCTGGAATTTAGGGCTATTTATTAAAAAGAGGTGTTTGCAGGGATGCCTGGGTGACTTGGTTAAATGTCTGCTTTTGGTTCAGGCCGTGGTCCCAGGGTCCCTGGATCGAGCCCCGAGTTGGGCTCTCTGCTAAGCGGGGAATCTGCTTCTCTTTCTCCCGGTCTGCTGCTTGGCCTACTTGTACTCTCTCTGCCTCTCTCTTTCTCTCTCTCTCTGTCAAATAAATAAATATGATCTTCAAAAAAAAAAAAGTGTGCTCATTTTTAAAGCAAATACTGGGCAAGAAAGGTTAAAGTTTTTGACAAGCTTATGGGGCCTCTTAGACAAATTAAGTTCCTTCCCAGAATGAGATATCTGGCAAAGTCCACGTCTCTAGGGTATCCCCTAGAAATAAGAGTGAAAAACACCAGACAAGCCATCATGGAGACTGGAGCCCAGTTTTACACACTGTCACTACAAGACTGGAGAAAAACAAGCAGGGGTGCTCATGCTCTCACCTAGCCACCTGTTAAGAGTGAAAAGCAAATCTCTGGAAGAAGATATCAACCAGACCATCTCAGTATCTCTACAATTGTTAGTTTATAGTATCTGGTCATTGATTTAAAATCATCAGGTATAAGAGAAGATAAGCATCACTAAATCTGAAATAACTAATGGAGAAAAGTTAATGGGGATGTAAATAATAGGGTTATTTCTAGACAAGCAGAGCAAGGTAATGAAGCTGAAGAATACATAGATAATATCAAGAAATTTCCAAAAATGTGAAGAAAAAAAAAACTTACTAAACTAAGGATTTAAAAAACACTCCAAACCCCAAACAAATACATAGAAAATCATACCTAGGCATTTCAATGTGTGATTTTTGGCAGCCTAAGACATGAATTTTTTTAAAAGATTTTGTTTATTCATGAGAGACACAGAGAGAGGCAGAGACGAAGGCAGAGGGAGAAGCAGGCTGCCTGCAGGACCCCAGGATCACGACCTGAGCCAAAGGCAGATGCTCAACCACTGAGCCATCCAGGTGCCTGATAAGACTAAATTTTGAAGGAGCTAGAGAAAAGGGGGTAAAAGCACATTACCTTCAAAGGTAATTACATTGAAAGCTTATTTTCCAACAAAACAGTGAAACACAGACTTTAACAAAATATATTCAAGATACTAACAGAAAAGAACTGTGTGCTTAGGATCTTATATTGAGTAAAAATATCTTTCAAAAATGAAAGCAAAATAAAGACATCTTCCAAAGAACAAAATTTGTCACTAGGAAGCACACACTAAAAAAAAAATTGCTAACGGGTCTTCTTCAGTCAGTAGAAAAAAAAAATATTCTAGAATGAAACTTGAAGGAAAAGAAGGAATAAAAAAGTAATAAAAAGGGTAAGTATGAGGATTAATCTAGATGAATATCGACTCTGAGACAATAACCACGACATCAACTACATAAAAATCCAAATGCATAACATTAACACCATGTAACTCAAGAGGGAAATAAAGGAGCTACTTTAGTAGCTGCTCACCTCGTCCAGAGAGTGATATGGGTACTAATTTATATCAGCCTTCAATAAGTGAAGTATACGTACGGTATTAACTTCTGATGTAGTAAATCTTAAGGCAAAAAATTATCAGTATCAATAAAAATGGACATTTCATGATGATTAGGGTTCAAGTAACCAGGAAGAGTTCTAAATTTGAATGTATGTAAAAACAAAGACTCAAAATATAGAAAACTAAAAAGGAGAGACAATTTCATGAATATTCTGGAAGATAAAACACTTCTTTTAGAATCTGATGGAATAAATCTGTAAGAATAGAAAGAGGGTTCAAAACACAGTAAGATTAATTTGTAGAGTCTGAGAGGGGACAGGAAGAGTACTCTTCCAAATGTGCAATTCTGTCTTCTAAGAAGACAAACTCAAAGGCAAACAGTAGTGTCCAAAGATAATGTAGCATGTGATGACTATGTAGAGAATGTATTAACAAAATTAGAAGGAAAGAATTCTAGGTTTTGAAACCCATTTTCTTAATTTGTCTCTTTTCCAAACAGAAATCAGTAAAAATTACAGATTTCTGTGGATGAGGCTAAGACTTTTATATCTGTGACCCAAGGCTTAGTCGCATGGTCTCAGGGCCAGTTCTAAGGTAACAAATAAATAGTCTGTAGAGCTGCTGCTTACCTCATTGGTCACTTTGGGGATGGATATAAGCTGGCAGAACTTTATGCCTCTTAGGTGTGAGTTACCTGTGCCATGGCAGGGAATTATTAAGTAAGGAAACATACTGGATAACTAAAGAGGCCTGTTAATGTTCAAGTAAGCCTGTGGTTCTAATTTGCCAATCTCAAAGTCAAATAAAAAAAAATGTTTATCCGAATTTCTACACACTGATACTGTAAAAAATAAATAATAGTGACTTCCTGAAGGAAAAAAGGAGGTCCTTCCTTTGTGTCTTTTATGTCAATTTTCACAAAAACTTCTGATTTCTCTTAGTTACAGGCTTGAATTGTCTATACTTTTGCCCTCATTTCAGCATCCTTAGACAATGAAAAATTTTCTTAGCACTCTACTCATTAAGAAATTACTTTGGTCAATAGGGAATACAGCCCTGAATTTATAAAGCTTTTTATCCATAACATGAAACAAAGTCTACCAAGTCCTCTGCTGGCATATTTACTATTATTTGCAGGAGTCCAGTAATTAACTATGGCCCAAACACATTGTTTAAGCACTTTCTTCAGTGTCTTCCTCCATACATGTAATTAGACACCAGTTCTGTGATCCAGACATTCACGCTTCTGACCAGAGATATGGTGGCTTGGTCACCTCCTGCTTCATAGTGAAGCAGTAGCCTCTCACTACTTTGTATCCCCACACCATGACTGCGGCACCGAGCACTCTACTTCCCCAGAATCAGATTTCTGACATACACTGAGCTGTGGCCTCCAGTGTAAGGTTTTCCTAAAGTCATTGCCTTTATAGGGTTTCTGTCTGGCATGAATTTTCTGGTGTTTAATAAGATTTGATCTGATGGTGAAGGCTTTTCCACACTCAGCACATATAAATGGTTTCTCTCCAGTGTGAATTCGATGATGTTCATGAAGTTGTGACTTCTTAATGAAGGCCTTCCCACAGTCACTGCATTCATAGGGTTTCTCTCCAGTATGAATTCTTCGATGCCTATTTAAGTGTGATTTCTGGATAAAGGATTTCCCACATTCTGTACAAATATAGGGCTTCTCTCCTGTATGAATTCTCTGATGCATAATTAGCGTTGATTTCCTTGCAAAGGCTTTCCCACATTCGCTGCACTCATAGTGTCTCTCTCCGGTATGAGACTGCTGATGTATATGGAGACCTGACTTCCGAGTAAAGGCTTTTCCACAGTCACTACATTTATAGGGTTTCTCCCCAGTATGAATTTTCTGGTGTGTAAAGAGATTCGATCTGTCAGTGAAGGCCTTTCCACACTCTGCACATCTGTAGGGTTTCTCTCCTGTGTGAATTTGCTGATGCACATGGAGTTGTGACTTCTTTGTGAAGGATTTCCCACAGTCACTGCACTCATAGGGTTTCTCTCCAGTATGAATTCTCTCATGGGTAATAAAGTGTGACTTGTGGAAGAAGGCTTTCCCACACTCAGTACATACATAGGGCTTTTCTCCTCTGTGAATTCTCTGATGCATACTTAGTGTTGACTTCTGGATGAAGGCTTTCCCACATTCACTGCATTCATAATGTCTCTCTCCAGTGTGGCATTTCTGATGTATCCTGAGCCGTGACTTCCAGGTGAATGATTTTCCGCAATCACTGCATTTATAGGGTTTCTCTCCAGTATGAATTTTTTGGTGTTTAATTAGATTTGACCTGTCAGTAAAGGCCTTTGCACATTCAGTACATATATAAGGTCTCTCTCCAGTATGAATTTTCTGGTGTATAATGAGATTTGTCTTGTGAGTGAAGACCTTCCCACATTCTGTACATATAAAGGGATTCTCTCCTGTGTGAATTCGCTGATGCACATGGAGTTGTGACTTCTTTATAAAGGATTTTCCACAGTCACTGCACTTGTAAGGTTTCTCTCCAGTATGAATTCTCTCATGTGTAATAAAATGTGACTTCCGGATAAAGGCTTTCCCACATTCAGTACACACATACGGTTTTTCTCCTGTGTGAATTTTCTGATGCATACTCAGAGTTGATTTCCTTGTGAAGGCTTTTCCACATTCAGTACATTCAAAGTGTTTCTCTCCAGTATGGATTTTTTTATGTACATTGAGATTTGAATTCTGAGAGACATTTTCCCCACATTCGCTGTATTCATAGGGTTTTTCTCCAATATGAATTCCCTGGCATCTGAACAGATCTGACTTCTGGATAAAGGCTTTTCCATATTCACTGCATTTACAGTGATTCTCCTCAGTGTGAGTTTTCTCAGGATTTGACTTGAGGGAAAAGTCCTTTTCATATTCAGTGCATGTGCAGGGTTTCCCTCCTACAGAAGCCTTTTGAGCAACAGCAAGTTGGAGCTTCTGACTGAAGACTGTCTCACATTTGCTGCATTGATGCTGTTTCTCTTCAGTATAAATACTCTGGCATGCAAAGAGGTGTGACTTCCTGGTGAAAATTTTTACATAATCAGAAAATAAACTGAGATTCTCCCCAGTACGAATTTTTTGATGTTGAATGAGAGCTTGCTCATGACTCAGAAGTTTCTTACACTGGTTATATTCACAAGCATGTGTTTCTGTATGAGAATCCATATGAGTAAAAATATTACCACATCCAATAATCTTATCAAGATTTTCTGCTGCATTGTTTCTATAATCACATAAGCTTACAATAGGCTTCAAACTCCTTCCAAATGAGTCATAGTTCTGGAGTTTTTTTCTCGCAGGAACAAGGTATGTGTTTACATGATCAATTTTCTGAGTGCTTTTATATTCACAGTCTCTCTCATTAAATAGTGTTCCCTTGTTGATAAACGTGACATGATCTGCACTTGTGTTCTGGTTTTCCTCACATCTCCTTATCTGTTTATCATCTTGCCACAATTCTTCTAAAATGGAATATGGGTCACCGCTTGTGAAAAGATTAATTCTCTCAAACTGGATGGAAACTTCTTCAGACATTCCATGCTGTGAAGTTTCAAAACCAATATCTCCATCTAAGAAAGAAGGAAAAAATAAAATGTACAATGAACAGTTAAGAGAACACAAAAGGCAGAATACATATAGTTAATTAAGGAATAGAGAGAACTGTAAGAGACTTTATATAACAAATATATGTAAAAACATGTATGAGTAGTAATAAATTCATATATAAAATATAGCAATAAAATGAATACTTATCTCACGTTTACTAAATAAGAAGCAGTAGCATTTAGATATGCCAGGCATTGCTCTAAGTTCTATAACTAATTCATTTAATCATCACAACCCCTGCTCTTCGTATCAGTACTGTCTGTATTTTACAGATGAGGAAACTAAGCCACAGAAGAGTCAGGTATTTGCCAAATACCAAATGTTTAGAGAAGATTTAAAGTAAAGCCGCATCAGCTCTATGTATGTAGCAGAACTACATAGTAAGCTGTCAGAGGAACAAAGTAACAAACTGTGTGGCTTAAAAGAAGTATGTGGAGCTTCTGGGTTGGTGAACACATGGATATTTGGAGACAGCAGCATGCCTGGAGAGGGCATGAAAGCTGGCCCTATGCATCTTTTCCATCTGGCTCTTCCTAAGTTTTTATCCTTTTTATAATACCTGGTGATCTAAAAGAGCTCATCATTCACCTGTCAGAGATTCCTGACTATCAGTGCATCCCATGGGGAAAATGCACCACCCCTGCACAATCAGACTCTTGTGTATACACTGTGCTCTCAGCAATGCCGTCCAGCCTGGCCTAGCGGTCCGATACCTTCTGCTCATGGACCAGCTATGAAAAGGGACAGAGCCCCAAAACAAGCTAGACAAGTCGCAGACAAACAGACCTGGCCAGTAACCAGAGAGAAAAACAAAGAGTCAAAAGTTAAAAAAGAGAGAGAGAGAGACAGCAAAAGTGAAGTCTCAAGGCCTCTTGGAGATCACTCCAGGAGTCATGAAAATATATGATTAGGCTTAACCCATGGGTTTCTACTGCTGAATTCCCAACACTAATAGGGAAGAAACCTTTCAGCATCTCTGAGCAAGGCTTTCCTAGTATGGGTTTATCGGACTGTTGAAACCTCCAAGCTCACTCTTAGGTAAGGTCAGAAGAACACACAGCAGGGTCTTGGGAAAAGAGGCTCTAAACAGTGTTAACCTTAAAAATAAAACTGTGGGGATGCCTAGGTGGCTCAGCGGTTAAACCTCTGCCTTTGGCTCAGGGCATGATCCCGCGGTCCCCGGATCGAGTTCCTCATGGGGCTCCCTGCATGGAGCCTGCTTCTCTCTCTGCCTCTGTCTCTGCCTCTCTCTTTCATGAATAAATAAATAAAATCTAAAAAAAAAAAAAAAAAAAAAGTATGTGAGTCTATATTCTTGTTATCTTTATTATTCTTAATCCTTCAACCACTAATTCATCTATTTTCGCTTCCTCATCAATCACTGTGTCCTAAATATCAATTGATTCATGTAGAGTAAAGCTATTTTTTTAAAGATGTATTTATTTGAGGGGATCCCTGGGTGGCTCAGCGGTTCAGTGCCTGCCTTTGGCCCAGGGTGTGATCCTGGAGGCTCGGGATCAAGTCCCGCGTCAGGCTCCCGGCGTGGAGCCTGCTTCTCCCTCTGCCTGTGTCTCTGCTTCTATCATGAATAAATAAATAAAATCTTTTAAAAAATAATAAATAAAAATATATTTGAGAAAGAGCACACATCTGTGAGTGGCGATGGGGGAAGTAACAAAGGTGGAGGGAGAGGAACAAGCTAACTCCACACCAAGTGCAGAGCCTGAAGCAGGGCTCAATCTAATGACCCCAGATCATGTCTTCAGCTGAAATCAAGAGTCAGTTGCTGAACCAACTGAGCCACCGAGCACCCCTAGAGTAAAACTATTATAGCTTCATTCATTCTGACTTAGCCAACTGACAAAAAATGTCTATGATTCAATCCTTTGTTCTAGTTTGGGGTGCAGAGATATATGTGCTCAACAGGAGGCATGTAACAAGAGAAAGGAATAGCTGCCTGATTCAGGGCCTGAAAGTCTTCCATCAGAACCTGTCCTCTCTCTTCAGCAGTATGAAGTTTGTAACCAAATTCATGGCTGCCCCTGAACAACAGCCTCATTTATGGTGAGGTGAAGCCAAGTAATTCAGTTCTTACCAGTCAAATGGGAGTAAAAATTATGTTTGTTGTGACAAAGCCCATGTCTTAAGGATATAGGCGTGTGTCCACAACCCTCTTCTCTTCCTGCTGACTGTATTCCAGACTGTGGCACCCAGCTCTGTGGCTGGTAATGTCATAAGCACAGTTTAGAAATCTATGGCCCCCAGACTAAATCCAGGCCTCCACCCAAAAGCTAGAAATGGATTTTACATTTTTGAATGGTTAAAAAAAAAAATAAAAGAATTACATGACACATGAAAAATACATGAAATCCAAATTTCATATATTTAATAAATATATAATAAAGTTTTTATTGTTCTTTTATTTTATTACTCATTCATTGATGTAGTACCTATAGCTGTTTTGGGGCAACAACAGCAAAACCAAGTAGTAATGACAGCAATCATATGGCTCACAAAGCCTGAAATAATGACGTCCGAGCCTTTACAGAAAATGTTTGCCAACCTCTGCTCTAGGGGATGGCCGTGTAATGACTTGGAAGCTGTCATGTGATGCTGGGCCAATGTTTATGTTCACTATGTTTATGTTCACTATTTCTTGGGGTCTCTTGGTGATAGGAGCTTGGCTTTCTCCAATACACTATTCTTGCCCAGAATAAGATCATTAATATTCCAAATTCTGGAAGAGCATATAAGACATAGTAACTTCTCAGTAAATATTTATATAAAAAATAGATACTATTATCTTATTCTACTAGAGTTCTTGAATATAGACACAGTCTAACCTCATATGCATTTTCTTCTGCCTCCAGGGCCCTGTCATGTCCCAGGACATATTCTTTAGATGCTATTTTATATTTTTACTCACACACATTAATGGCTTTTATTAATCCTAAGAACATCTAATAATGGAATCCTGAACATGGATTTTGATCTTTGGCAATCTTTCATATTCTTTAGCTTACAAACCTATTATTATTTTTTTTTACAAACCTATTATTACATCTGACAACATTTACATTACTATCAACAATGTTCAGTGTAAAAATTTATTTACGTACTAAAAAGTTTAATTATTCCTGTTACCACTGATTCAACTGCTATTTCAGTAAAATAAAGCATCATAATTTCAGGTCAATAAAATGTGAATATGCAAACTATCTTCCCACTTGTCACTAAAGTCTCTTTTATTGCTAAATCTAAACATATACAGTTGACCCTTAAACAACACAGGTTTGTACTGCATGGGTCCACTTATGCATGGATTTTTTTCAAAAAACACAGTAAAGTACTATAAATTTATTTTCCTTATGATTTTCTAATTACATTTTCTTTTCTCTAGCTTAATTTGTTGTAAGAATACTGCATGTAATACATCTAACATGCAAAATATGTGTTAAATGACTGTTTATGTTACCAATAAGGCTGCTGGTTAACAGAAGACTATTAGTAGCTAGGTTTTGGGGCAAAGTTACATGTGGATTCATAACTATATGAAGGGTCATATAGCCTCACGCTGTCCATGGATCAACTATATTTTTTTCCCCATTCAGCTATTTTTTCTGATCCTCTGTTCCTATTCAAAATTCATTACTCTTTCACAGATCATCTGGGGTCCTTCTTTTCTTTAACTCAAAAACAAAGACCAGATATTCTGAGCCACTCATATTCATACTTAACTGGCACATATGTGCACTGTAACCAACGCTTAATGCACAATGGCTGACATTTTAAACATTTCATGCAGTTATTTTTCCTTTCCTAATATAATTATTGGCCCTTAGAATTGTTCCTAGCAGAAAAAATTTTTACATTGCTCACAAAGAGAAAAATAACCTTCTCAGCTCATCACATAAATTCAAGAATTTAATTTTGTTAAATAATTCTCTACAGAAACATTTAAATGAAAAACGGGGAGAAGATTCAGTTATCACATAATTTAATGTAGTTTTGTCTGTTTCTGTGGACTGCTGAATTAGAAAAGGAAAAAGCCATGTATGCTGTACTGGTCATGTACACACTCAAGGGGAAGTGAAGACTAAACAAAAGAATAAGTATCTGAATAGGCAGACAGATTGCAAAACAAATAGATGCAGGGGGATCATTAAAAAACATTAGAACAGGGCAGCCTGGATGGCTCGGTGGTTTAGCACTGCCTTCAGCCCAAGGCATGATCGTGGAGACCCTGGGTAGAGTCCCACGTCAGGCTCCCTGCATGGAGCCTGCTTCTCCCTCTGCCTGTGTCTCTGCCTCCCAATCTCTTTCCCTCTCTCTTATGAATAAAATCTTAAAAAAAAAAAAATTAGAACAAAGTAAACATAATCATGGGCACTAAACACAGACAATATGAATTGCAAATATGAGGCAATATGAATTGCAAACTACTTTCTTTAGTTTACAAACCCACTGAGAGAAATATTTTTCAGGTGTTATATAATAGGCAGTACATTTAGTGTGGCTCCATATAGCTATGACAGGATAAACACGGTGTTTTTGTTTTATTTATTTATTTATTTATTTATTTATTTATTTATTTATTTATTTAGAAAGCGTGAGTACAAGCGGGGAGGGGGCAGAGGGGAAGGGACAGGTACGAGGAGACTTGGTGCTGAGCATGGAGACTGATGTGGGGCTCAATCATGACCTGTGCCAAAATCAACAGTCAGAAGCTCAGCCAACTGAGCCACCTAGGCACTCCAAACATGGTGTTTTAAGCAGTGAAATCTATTAGTAGCACCTAAGATAAACTAGTGAAAAAAGCAGGGTGGGGAGGATTAGCCCATCCAAATAGGGTTAGAATAACCTAAAAGCATGAGAAAATATAGACATGGTTTTGAGTAATATCACAGGAAAGTAAGAGGAAGAGGGCATCCAAATTATATTTTTTAGAAGATAAACGTTACTATAAAGGGCAGAAAGAATTATTTGAGAAGATGAGCCATAGGGAAAATAAAAAACTGCCAAGAGAACCTGACAAAATTTTGAAAAGAGAGTGCTCTGCTTTTAGCATGCTGTACTATACCTGCTCTTCCTTCACATAACTGGCCACCTGAGGGGCCCTTATATGCAAAAGCTATCACTCATTACCCTGAGTATTCTATACAAGGGCCAATGGCTGATTGAGACACACACCAATGGTGACACCGTATTTGTTTCCCTGAGCTAAGCCTAATGCTGGTCACAAGTTATGTGGGAACTGAGACACTTAATTCAATCTGAGACACACATCTGTCCCTAAATGCTAATAACTTTCAAGTGGGATGGTTATATATATGATAGAGGCTTATAGGACTTATGAAATGCAGCATAAAGCAGTTCAGCTCAAAGTATGTAGTCATCAGCAGGCAGGGGAGCCTGATATTAAGAGAAGAAAAAGACTCCTGTGGTGGTAGGGACCGTCTAGACATCCTACTCACTGAACCATCTGTTAAGTCATCTGTAGAGGAAGAATGGACCCCCACTCCAATTTGGTTCAGATGTCAAGAGTGATTATGCAACACACACACCAATAAGGTATGAAACCATTTGTTACTTAGTAACGAAATTTTTTTTTTTTTTTTTTTTTTTTTTAGTAATGAAACTTTCAAGGGAGAGCTCCCAAGCAGGCTCAAAGTAGATTGAGAGAGAGGAAAAGGACTGGGTTTTTTAATGGTGTTTGCAGAGTGAGGCCAGGCTGACTGCTCCTATGCAGCTTCCCATCAGCACCAAGGGAGGGAGCACTTGGGCTTTCTTATTGGTTTGCCTAGATGTGAGACTGAAGGATGAGACTTAGAGGATGTCAGCAGTCAAACATGGAAAATGAACTCAGATGTGACACCTAAAGCAAAGCTACAAAACCCAAATCGGGGCATCCCAGGTGTCTCAGCAGTTTAGCACCGCCTTCAGCCCAGGGCGTGATCCTGGAGACCCAGGATCAAGTCCCACGTCAGGCTCCCTGCATGAAGCCTGCTTCTCCCTCTGCCTCTCTTTCTCTCTCTCTCTCTAATAATAAATAAAATCTTAAAAAAAAAATCAACAAGTAGAACCAAAGCTAAAAAGCTTCTGCAACAGTAAAAGAAATAGACAACAAAATGAAAATACATGGAATGGGAGAAGATATTTACAAACCATATACCTGATAAGAGGTTAATATCCAAAATATATCTTAAAAACTCACACCTCAAGAGCAAAAAATCAAATAACCCAATTAAAAAATGGGCAAAGGACAAGAATTCTCTATCCAGCAAGGCTATTGTTGAAAATAGAAAGAGGACTAAAGAGGTTCCTAGACAAACAAAAACTGAAGGAGTTCATAACCACTAAACCAGTTGTGCAAGAAATATTAAAGGAGACTCTCAGAACACCTGGGTGGCTCATTAAGCGTCTGCCTTTAGCTCAGGGTGTAATCCTGGAGTCCTGGGATTGAGTCCCGCATTGGGCTCCCTGAATGGAGCCTGACTTCTCCCTCTGCCTCTGTCTCTGCCTCTGCATCTCTCCTGAATAGATAAATAAAATCTTTAAAAAAAAAAAAAAAAAAAAACACTCTCAGTGGAAAGAAGAGGCCAAAAGTGACAAAGACTAGGAAGGAACATAGAAAATCTCCAGAAATAACAACAAAACAAATAATAAAATGCCACTAAATACATATATATCAATAATCACTCTGAATGTAAATGGAATAAACTCTCCAATCAAAAGATACAGGGTGTCATAATGGATAAAAAGCAAGACCCATCTATATGTTGCCTATGAGAGACTCATTTTAGACCTAAAGACACCTGCAGATTGAGAGTGAGGGGATGGAGAACCATTAACCATGTGAATAAATGTCTAAAGAAAGCCAGAGTAGCAGTACTTAAAGCAGACAAACTAGATTTTAAACCAAAGACTAGGGGCACCCAGGTGGCTCAATCAGTTAAGTGTCCAACTCCTGATTTCAGCTCAAGTCATGATCTCAGGGTTGTAAGACTGAGTCCTTCATTTGGCTCATGTGCTGGGCATGGAGCCTGCTTGGGATTCCTCTCACCTTCTGTCCACTAAAAACGTAAAATAAAATACAAACCAAAGACAATAACAAGAGATGAAGAAGAAGAATACCATATCATAATTAAGGGGTCTATCCATCACAAGATCATGTAATACTTATGCCCCCAACCTGGGAGAATACCCTTGGCACCTGAGTGGCTCCAGTCGTTAAGCATCTGCCTTGGGGTCGGGTAGTGATCTCAGGTCCTGGGATGGAGTCCCACATCAGGCTCCCTGTTCAGCAGGGAGTCTGCTTCTCCCTCTCCCTCTGCCCTTTCACTTCCCTCCACTAGTGCTCGCTCTCTCTTGCACTCTCTCTCTCTCTCAAATAAAGAAAAAAATAAAATCTAAAAAGAAAGAAAGAAAGAAGAAAGAGAGAGAGAGAGAGAGAGAGAAAGAAAGAAAGAAAGAAAGAAAGAAAGAAAGAAAGAAAGAAAGAAAAAAGAAAGAAAGAAAGAAAGAAGAAATAGGTGATGGGGATTAAGGAGTGCTCTTGTGGTGAGCACTGGGTGCTAAATAAATGTTGACTATATTGTACTGCTGAAGTAATATGACACTGTAGGTTAACTACTGGAATTTAAATAAACACTGAAAAAATATAAATAAATATCATCTAAATCAGAAAATAAATGGGTGAAGGACCTGAGTGGATATTTCTCCAAAGAAGATATGTAAAAAGGCTGACTGGTACATGAAAAGATGCTCAATCACCATTAGGGGAATGTGAATTAAAACTACAAGAGGGGATCCCTGGGTGGCTCAGCGGTTTGGCGCCTGTCTTTGGCCCAGGACGCGATCCTGGAGTCCCGGGATCGAGTCCCACGTCGGGCTCCCAGCATGCAGCCTGCTTCTCCCTCCTCCTGTGTCTCTGCCTCTCTCTCTCTCATAAAAAAAAAATAAATAAATATTAAAAAAAAATACTACTATGAGAGGGCAGCCCCAGTGGCGCAATGGTTTAGTGCCGCCTGCGCCGCCTGCAGCGTGATCCTGGAGACCCTGGATCGAATCCCACATCAGGCTCTCTGTATGATGCCTGCTTCTCCCTCTGCCTGTGTCTCTGCCTCTCTGTCTAAATAAATAAATAAATAAGTAAATAAGTAAATAAGTAAATAAATATCTTAAAAAAAAAATTGGGATCCCTGGGTGGCGCAGCGGTTTGGCGCCTGCCTTTGGCCCAGGGCGCGATCCTGGAGACCCGGGATCGAATCCCACATCGGGCTCCCGGTGTATGGAGCCTGCTTCTCCCTCTGTCTGTGTCTCTGCCTCTCTCTCTCTCTCACTGTGTGCTTATCATAAATAAAATAAAATTAAAAAAAAAAAAAAAAAAAAAAAAAAAAAAAAAACTACTATGAGAGGTGGGGTGCCTGAGTGGCTCAGTGGTTGAGCGTCTGCCTTGGGCTCAGGGTGTGATCCAGGGATCTGGGATGGAGTCCCACAGCAGGCTCCTTGCAGGAACCCTGCTTCTCCCTCTGCCTATGTCTCTGCCTCTCTCTGTGTCTCTCATGAATAAATAAATTTTAAAAATCTTAAAAAAAAAATACAATGAGAGGGGCGCCTAGGTGGCTCAGTGGTTGAGGGTCTGCCTTTGGCTCAGGGCTTGATCCCAGACTCCCAGGATCAAGTCCCACATTAGGCTCCCTGCACAGAGCCTGCTTCTCCCTCTGCCTGTGTCTCTGCCTCTCTGTGTCTCTCATGAATAAATAAAATCTTAAAAAAAAAAAAACTACAATGAGATACCACCTCATGCCTGTTAGAAATTTCCATCTTCAAAAAGACAAAAAGATAAATAAATTTAAAAAAAAAGACAAAAGATAACAAATGCTGGCATGGATATGTAGAAAAGGGAATTCTTATGTACCATTGGTGGGATTGTAAACTGGAGTAGCCACTATATATAGAGGATCATCAATAATTAAAAATAGAACTACTATATGATCTAGCAATTCCACTTCTGGGAATATATCCAAAGGAAAAAAAATGCTAATTTGAAAAGATATTTGCAACCCCACATTCACTATAGATATATTTGTAATAGTCAAGACATGGTAACTTAAGTGTCCATCAATGAACGAATGAATAGATAAAGTTGTAATGTATATATACAATGGAATATTATTCAGCCATAAAAAAATAAGGAAATCCTACCATTTGCAACAACGTGGGTGGATCCTGAAAACATTATGCTAAGTGAGATTAAGTCAGCGAAAGACAAATACTACATAGTCTCACTTACATGTGTAATCTAAAAAAAAAAACAAAAAACAAATTGGGCAGCCCGGGTGGCTCAGCAGTTTGGTACCACCTTCAGTCCAGGGCATAATCCTGGAGACCTGGGACTGAGTCCCATATCAGGCTCCCTGCGTGGAGCCTGCTTCTCCCTCTGCCTGTGTCTCTGCGTCTTTCTGTGTCTCTCATGAATAAATAAATAAAATCTTAAAAAAATAAATAAATAAAAATTAATAATAAAAAACTCAAATTCATAAAAAAGGAGATCAGACTTGTGGTTACCAGAGGCAGAGGGCCTCGGAGAGAAAGTGGAGGGAGGTGGTCAAAGGTACAAGCCCCCAGCTATAAGTGCTAGGGATATTATGCACAGCACAGTGACTAGAGCTAACATTGCTGTACAGCATATAGAAAAGCTGTTAAGAGTAGATCCTAAATTCTCATCAAAAAGAAAAAACAATTTCCCCCTTTTTTCTTTTTTTTTAATTGTATCTGTATGAGAAGATGGATTTATCTGAGCCTATGGTGGTAATCATTTCATAATATATGCAAATCAAATCATGTAGTATGCCTTAAATTTATACAGTGATATTTATCAGTTATTTCTCAATAAAACTGGAAAGAGTAATAAAGTCAGAATCTATTACTAGATACATGATGAGATTTTCAAAATATTTTACTAGAGAAACACAAAGTAGTAATTTAGAAATTATAATCTATTGGATTGGCCAAATTATTAGAAATTATTAGAAACAGAGGCAGGGATACAGAAAAACTGATATTCTTGTATTGTATTATAGAAGGACATATCTAATCTAGAAAATAATGTGGTCATACTCCATCAAATAAAATATTATAACCCAATTATAGGCAATCCTATTACTCTTTCCAAAGAAATTCTCATCCCCAAAGAATAGTTCATGAAGAAATTTATTACAATACTAATTGTAATAGTGGGAAGCTGGGCAAGTAAAATGTGATATATATCCAAAGTATGGAAGGATATGCATCAGTTAGGAGCAATGAATTTTTCTAAAAAACACTTTGCAACATGAATCAATTTGGTGCTAAGAGGAAAAAAATAAACTGAGTAGGACATACAGCATAGTACCATTTCTACAAATTAAAAAGTATCAACAATTTAAATTTTACAAATACCCTACAAATTCAAGGATAGATAGCAAGCATATCAACTACATGAGAGCAGTTACCTCTAAGGATAACAACAAACATGAGGAGTGAGAGTTAAAAGGGAAAAACAAAAAAACAAAATGGGGGGTTAAATACATTATGATAAAATTAAATAAAAACTAAGGAATACAATCAACTCAATTTCCTGTTAACAAAGTACAACTTTTTGTAAAATGTCAAAGTAAATTAGTTAGAAAGATCAACTCAGTGTTGTATTACACTAGCCAAAAAAAAAGAAAATGTCAGAACACATAACTACTAGTGTCCTATTTAGCAAAAAGCTGCCTCCTACATGTAGTAATGGTACCCTCAAAGTTGACAGAGGAGAGGCATGGGAGATAATAAAGGAAGGCTATCTCTAAATGGCAATTCTGAAACACTCAGGGAAAGAGAGAAAATGAAAAACAACTTACAAGAATATGTCCCACAGTAATTTTTTAAAATGGTGAAACATGGGGATCCCTGGGTGGCGCAGCGGTTTGGCGCCTGCCTTTGGCCCAGGGCACGATCCGGGAGACCCTGGATCGAATCCCACGTCAGGCTCCCGGTGCATGGAGCCTGCTTCTCCCTCTGCCTGTGTCTCTGCCTCTCTCTCTCTCTCTGTGTGACTATCATAAATAAATAAATAAAAATTAAAAAGAAAAAATAAAATAAAAAATAAAATAAAATGGTGAAACAATTAGTTTCTGAATGTGTAAGAAAAGGATTGAAGACCTTGATATGATGAAAGTAAAAAGAATAAAAATGCTAGAGAAAGGGAGAAGAAGCATAAAGCAGGATCCTAGATCCAAAGTACCAGTAATTACAGCACATTCCCTCCTACAAAGATAAAGACACTAATCCAGGAAGAGGCCTTGTGTGGGGAGGGCCTTCAGATGTCCAGGGGAGTAGACCAACTAGTTACCAAAGCAGCACATCAACAGTGCTTCACAGCTGAAGCCTCTGCCAGTCCAGGGGAGGTTCACTCACACTGCTTCCCCCTCTCCTGGTTTTTTCCTACTCACCATGATGACTGTGACTGCAGATGTCACCAGCCAGCATACGTAGCACCTCTTGCTCCAAGTTGAAAATGACTTCTGGTTTGGGAACTTGACACCCTATTAACAGGAAATGGTAGAAGACTTGGTTTCAGAGGCCATTCAGTGAGACATTCATTTACTTTTCAGAAAAGTTCATGCAGAACAAAGGTATATTTCATAATACCCCAAAGGGATAATTTTTTTCCCAAAGGGATAATTAATAACATAGGACAAAATGACAAAACTATTACACATTTCAGATGTCCTGCAGTCTTTAGAACTCCCACATACCTCAGAAATCCCAAATAATTAAAAAAAATTCCACTGAGAATGAAAATATACTCAAACAGCCCAGCCTTATTCCCAGTGGAGCTGTGCTTACCCACTGAGATCAAGTTGAAATAGTTTTCCAGCATTACATCCCTGTATAGGCTTTTCTGAGCAAGGTCCAATTGTTGCCATTCCTCCCTGCTGAAGTCTACTGTTACATCCTTGAATGACACTGATCCCTGAAAAACACATTCCTATTCAATGTGAAGGATGAGGATTGAAGAATGGAAATAAGATATTTAGGAACTTACTTTTAATGATTTTTAACATATTACAACAAATAAGGTCCTCACTAAACACATATTATTATTTTGAAGGAAAAAATAAATCATTAAAAATATGCCATTCTTTCTGTGGTACTGATGATATTCTGGGTAGTTTTGGTCTTGTTTTCACTGGTGTGCTGGTTTCAAAGAAATAAGCTGTGAAAATTCATAACTGTAAATCTATGATTTGTGCATTTTCTAGGCCATGTCATTAACACTTTGTGTGAACAATAAAATATATTCTGCCATTCATTTTGAATAAGTCCATTCTTTCTTTAAAAAAGATTTTAGGGCAGCCCTGGTGGCACAGCGGTACGCCGCCTGCAGCCCAGGGTGTGATCCTGGAGACCCGGGATCGAGTCCCACATCAGGCTCTCTGTATGGTGCCTGCTTCTCCCTCTGCCTGTGTCTCTGCCTCTCTCTCTCTCTCTGTCTCTACGAATAAATAAATAATCTTTTAAAAAATAAATAAATAAAATAAAATAAAAAAGATTTTAAAAAAGGTTTTTTCTCCCAAAACAGTGTGGTACTAGCATAAAGAGAAACATATACATCAATGGAATGTAACTGAGAATCCACATGTAAACCCTCATATTCATAGTCAATTGATGTTTAACAAGGGTGTCAGAACAATTTAAAATTAAAAAAAAAAAAGTTTTTAACAAACAGTGCTGGGACAAGTGGATATCCACAGGTAAAAGGATGAAGTTGGACCACTACTTCATATCATAAAAAAATTAGCTTAGGGCTCAGCCATCTGGGTGGCTCAGTCAGTTAAGTATCTGCCTTCGGCTCAGGTCATGTCCTGCTTTCTGCTCAGTGGGGAACCTGTTGCTCCCTCTCCTCCCGGCTTGTGCTCTGTCACTATCTTTGACTTTGGCTCTCATATAAATAAGTAAAATCTTAAAAAAAAATTAGCTCAAAGTGGATCAAAGGCCTAAATGTTCTCATCTTTAGCCAAATTTTTTTTTCTTTAGCCAAATTTACAATTAAATAAAAGAGTAAATCTTTTTGACACTGGATTTGACAATAACTCCTTAGACATAAAAATCAAAAGCACAAGCAAAGAAAAAAAAAATAAACTGGACTTCATTAAAATTAAAACCTTTAAAAAAAATTAAAACCTTTGTGCTTAAAAAGACTATCATGAAAAGAGTGAAAGGACAACCCAAAAACTGGGATATGAGTTTTATAAATTATATGTCCAAAAGGGACTTGTATCTAGACTATATAAAGAACTCTTATAACTCAATAAAAAATAAATAATCCAATTAAAATGGGTAAAGGATCTGAATATACATTTCTTCAAAGATATGCAAATGGCCAAAATGCACATGGAAATATCCTCAATATCTTTAGTCATAAGGGATACAGAAATCCAAATTCATTGAAGTGACTATAATAAAAAAGATGCTCAAATTCATTGAGGTGACTATAATAAAAAAGATGCTCAATATTGTTTGTCATCAGGGAAAAATACCCCCTAGGATGGCTTCAATAAAAATTACATAATAATAAACATCAGTGAGGAAGTAGAAAAACTGGAATCTTCATGTGCCGATGGTAAAAATGTAAAATGGAACGCCACTTTGCACAACAGTGGCAATTCCTCAAAAAGTTAAACAGAGTTATAATATGACCCAAGAGATCCACTTCTAGGCATATACCCTATAGAAATGAAAACATCTGTCCACATAAAGCTTGCACATGAATGTTCATAATAGCATTATTCATAATATTAAAAAATAGAACAACCTAATGTCTGTGAACTAATTATGGCTAAAAAGAAATGTGCTATATCCATACAACAGAATGTCATTCAGCCATAAAAAGGAATGAAGTACTGATATATGCTACAGTGTGGACGAATCTTGAAGTAAAAGTCACAAAAAGCCAGATATTCTATGATTCCATTAATATAAAATGTTTAGAACAGGAGTACTTATTATTATAGAAATATTAGTAACTGTCTAGGGATAGGAGGAAGGGGAGGTTAGCGGAAATATTCTAAAACTGATGTTGGTTACACAACTCTGTGAATATACTAAAAACCAATGAACATATACTTTAAATGGACGAACTGTATGGTATATAAAAAGGGCTCTTTGAGGCACTGCCATCTCCAGATGGGACACAAGAGCTTTTGGGAGTCCGGTGTTTCTTCCAAGCATAACTATAAATGCCAGATGAATACTGAAATCATCTGTTTTAAAGTACAAGAAAGCTATTAGGGGCTAAGACTCTGGAGAGAACATTAAAAATTTAAGCTGATGTATGTAGCCACTTTTATACAGGAAGTATTTATCAATTCTAGGTGTTAGCAAAGATAAGAATCCACCTTTGAACCAGTAGAAGGCTGTAGCTGGATGATAGAGAAACCAGGACTCAAACACACACCAGTTTTCCCCTTGAGACATCTGCCAAATTCTAGGGCTACATGGGCAAAAGACTAAAAACCAGATAGCATCTGAAAAAGCAAAGCAAAATTTCAGTAGTCTGGAAAGAAAACATAGTTGGGCATCTGCCAGGAGGGTGTACAAAGGACAAACCGGGCTCTCAGCAGAAAATCCTGGATGGTCAAGATGAACCAGAGGTTAAGGCTTCAACTCAGCCTTGATCCAACACTGTGCCTGACTGGATAAAGGTGCCAAGAAAAAGATGAATCCTCTGTTGAGAAAAATTACCATCATCCAGATCCTTTACAATGCTTCATACCCTGTTTCTCTCTCTCTCTCTCTCTCTCTCTCTCTCACACACACACACACACTCTCTCTCTCTCTCTCTCACTCTCCTAGGTATACCAAAGATAGGTTTAAATGGCCAAAATCAGGTAAAAAAAATATTCAATAAAAATGGTCCAACAGGCAACTGGAGATAGATAAAAAGATGGAGAATTTCATCAAAGAATTAGGATTTATAATATAGAATCAAGGGACGCCTGGGTGGCTTAGCAGTTGAGCATATTGTTTTCAGCTCGGAGCGTGATCCCAGGGTCCCAGGATCAAGTCCTACATTAGGCTCCCTGCATGAAGCCTGCTTCTCCCTCTGCCTATGTATCTGCCCACCCCCATCTCTCTCTCTCTCATGAATAAATAAAATCTTAAAAAAAAAAAAAACAGAATCAAATGAAAATTCAAGTTAAAACATTTAATACATTAAATCAAGAACTGAGATAGGTATAACAGCAGAATACAGAATTAATAAAATAGAAGACAAGAAAATGGAAGCTATCCAAACTGAATCACAGAGATTTTTTTAATGAAAATAAACACAAAATCATGTGACATGTGTCAAATATATGACACAGTGAAAAGGAATAATATATTGTAGTCTGAAAAGACTAGGGGGGAGAGTGTGAGGCAAAAGCAGTATTTGAGAGTATCAGTGAACAACATCAACCCAAAGATTCAAGAAGCTCCTCAAATCCAACTTTATAAAACTGTAAATACTGACTGCAAAAAAACAGTAATAGTAATATCTAGCAATTTTTAAAACATAGTAGAATTTAAATGCATGAAAATACTAATGCAAAAGTGAGATAGTAAATGAAATTAAGGTGATTTAGAATCCTAGAATTATTGAGAAAGGAGTATACATAATAATGTGTTAAAGAGGGATGCCTGGGTGGCTCAATGGTTGAGCATCTGCCTTTGGCTCAGGTTGTGATCCTGAGACACAGGGATCGAGTCGCATATAGGGCAGCGAGTCTGCCTCTCCCTCTGCCTATGTCTCTGCCTCTCTTTCTGTGTCTTTCATGAATAAATATATCTTAAAAAAAATAATGATTTAAAGATGAATATTATATCTATGCTAACAAATAAAAGAATGTATATAATGAGCAAGTTAACTAAGGAAAAGTAGAATTTTGAATAACTTAAAAGAAGATCAAGAAAGGAATGGGGAAATAATATTAAATTAATGGTTCAAATGCAAAACTAATAATAAGTATATATAAATGCAAGTATATCAGCCATTACATTAAACATAAATGTACTAAACATTCAAGATAAAGCAAAGATTGAATAAATCCCACTTAATCATGGTGAATGAGCCCTTGAGTGTATTGTTGAATGCAATTTGGTAATATTTTGCTGAGGATTTCTGCATCTATGTTCATCAAAGTTATTGGCCTAAAGTTTTCCTTTTTGTAGTGTCTTTGGTTTTAGTAGCAAGGTAATGCTGTCCTTTTAGGATGTGTTTGGAAGCTTTCCTTCCTCTTCTGTTTTTTGGTATAGTTGGAGAAGAGTAGGTATTAACTCTTTTAAATGTTTGCTAGAATTCACATGTGGTCCCAGATTTTTGTCTCTTGGGAGTTTTTTTCATTATCAGTTCAATTTCATTACTAGTAATTGAAATTTTACTGTTTTAGATTTCAGGGGCAAGACAAGGCTATTCACTTTCACCACTTCTATTCAACATAGTATGGAAGTCCAGGACATAGCAATTAGAAAGAAAAAAGAAAAGGCATCCAAACGATAAGGAAGAAATAAAACTGTCACTATTTGCAGATGACATGGTACTATACATAGAAAACCCTAAAGACTCCACCAAAAAAAATATTAGAAATAAATTCAGTAAAGCAGGTACAAAATTAATATACAAAAAGTACAGATATTGGTTATGTTTCTCTACACTAACAACTATCAGAAAGAAAAATTAATGGGCAGCCCCGGTGGCTCAGCGGTTTAGCGCCACTTTCAGCCCAAGGCCTGATCCTGGAGACCTGGGATCGAAACCTGCGTCAAGCTCCCTACATGGAGCCTGCTTCTCCCTCTGCCTGTGTCTCTGCCTCTCTCTCTCTCCGTGTCTCTCATGAATAAATAAAATCTAGAAAGAAAGAAAGAAAGAAAGAAAGAAAGAAAGAAAGAAAGAAAGAAAGAAAGAAAGAAAGAGAAAGATAAAGAAATTACTTACAATTGCATCAAAAAGAATAAAATGTCTAAAAAAATGAATAAAATGTCTAGGAATAGGAATAAACTTAACAGAAGAAGTGAAAGACCTGTACCCTGAAAACTATAGAACATTGATGAAAGAAAGACACTGAAGACAACACAAATAGAAAAACATACCATGCTCATGGATTGGAAGAATATTGTTCAAATTCCATATTACCCAAAGCAATCAGTAGATTCAATGTAATTTCTATTAAAATGTCAAAAGTATTTTTCACAGATCTACAATAAGACCAAAATTTTTATGGAACCACAAAATATCCTGAATAGTAAAAGCAATCAAAGAACGAAGGTGGGAGGTATTACAATCCAATATTTTAAGAGATACTACAAATCTGTAGTAATCAAAACAGTTCAATAGTAGCACAAAAATAGACACATAGGTCAATGAAACAGAAAGAGAACCCAGAAATAAACCCATGATTATATGGTTAATTAATCTATAACAAAAGGGACAAGAATATACAATAGGGAAAAGCCAGTCTCTTCAATAAACAGTGTTGGAAAAACAGGACAGCTACATGCAAAAGAATGAAACTGGACCATACTCTTACACCATACACAAAAACAAATTCAAAATGTATTAAAGACCTGAATGTGAGACCTTAAACCATAAAACTCCTAGAAGAGAACATAGGCAATAATCTTTTTGACAATGGCTTTACCAACACTTTAGATATGTCTCCTTAGGCAAAGGAAACAAAAGCAAAAATAAACTATTAGGACTACAACAAAATAAAAAAGTTCTACACAGGGAAGGAAAGATCAACAAAATGAAAAGGTAACCTAGTGAATGAGAGAAGATATTTGCAAACGGTATATCCAATAAGGGGTTAATATCCAAAATATATAAAGAACTTAGACAACTCAACACCAAAAAAACCCAAATAATGATTAAAAATAGAGGACCGGAATACACATTTTTCCAAAAAAGATATACATAGTCAACAGCATAAAAAAAAGGTCAACATAACTAATCATGAGGGAAATAAAAACCAAAACTATAATGACTTATCATCTCATACCTGTCAGAATGGCTAGTATCAAAAAGAAGAAATAACAAGTGTTGATGAGGATGTGCACTGTTGGTGAGAATGCAAACTGATGGAGCCACTCCAGGAAACAGTATGGGGGCAGCCCAGGTGGCTCGGGGGTTTAGCACTCCCCTCAGCCCAGGGCATGATCGTGGAGACCCGGGATCAAGTCCCACGTCAGGCTCCCTGCATGGAGCCTGCTTCTCCCTCTGCCTGTGTCTCTGCCTCTCTATCTCTCTGTGTCTCTCATGAATAAACAAACAGAATCTTTAAAGAAAAGAAAAAGAAAACAGTATGGAGGTTCCTCAAAAGAATAAAAACAGGAATACCATATAATCCAGTCACCCACTGAGTATTTACCCAAAGAAAACAAAAACACTAATTCAGAAAGATACATGTACCCCTATGTTTACTGCAGCATTATTTACAACAGTCAAGTTAGAGATGCAATCCCAGTGTCCATATCGATAAATGAATGAGTAAAGATGTAGTGGGGCACCTGGGTGGCTTAGTAAGTTGAGCTTTCGACTTTTGGTTTCAGCTTGGGTCATGACCTCAGTGTCATGAGATTGAGCCCTGTGTTGGGCTCCCTGGTCAGCAGGGAGTCTGCTTGGGAATTTCCTTCTCCCTCTCTTTCTGCCCCTCCCCAGGCTCACACATATTCTCTCTATATATAAAAAATAAATGAACATGGGAATCCATGGGTGGCTCAGCAGTTTAGCACCTGCCTTGGACTCAGAGTGTGATCCTAGAGTCCTGGGATCGAGTCCCACATCGGGCTCCCTGCATGGAGCCTGCTTCTCCCTCTGCCTGTGTCTCTGCCTCTCTCTCTGTCTCTCATGAATAAATAAATAAAATCTTTAAAAAATAAATAAATGAAAAAAGTCTTTTAAAAACTTGTTAAAAAATATATATATATATAATATAACATATAATGGAATATCACTCAGAAACCAAAAAGAATAAGATCTTGCCATTTGTGACAACATGGATGGACCTAGAGGGTATTCTACTAAGTGAAACAAGTCAGAGAAAAACAAATACCATTTGCAATCTAAAAAACAAAACAAAGCAGAAATAAACCCATAAATACGGAGAACTAATGGTTGACAGAGGGTAGGGGTAGAATGGGTGAAGGGGGGTGGGAGGTACAGACTTCCAGTTATGGAATGAGTAAGTCATGAGGATAAAAAGTACAGCATAGGGAATAGAGCCAATAGTATCATGACAGCGTTATATGGTGACAGATGGTAGCTACATTTGTGGTAAGCATACCACAATGTATAGCCTTGTCAAATCACTGTGTTGTACAGCTGAAGCCAATGTAATATTGTGTGTCAATAAAAAAATAAAATAACGCATGCTTGGGTGGCTCCACGGTTGAGCACCTGCCTTTGGCCCAGGGCATCATCCTGGAGTCCAGGATCGAGTCCTGCATTGGGCTACCTGCATGGAGTCTGCTTCTCCCTCTGTCTGGTCTCTCTCTCTCTCTCTCTCTCTGTCTCTCATGAGTAAATAAATAAAATGTTTAAAAAATAAAATAAAATAAAATAAAATAAAATAAAATAAAATAAAATAAAATCAAAGATTGAGACTTCTCGTTCTTAGAAATAAATAAAAGGAGTACGTGCTATTTTTCCTGCTATTTACCCAAAACCTAGAAAAAAACATAAAACATTTATCCACATCCTTGGTTTCCTCTCGACAGCTTTCTTGACAGTGAAACTAATTTTGGCATCTTTTGGAATCTTGATAGCCTGAAAATTGCCCAAGTCATCAAGTCTGGTTCCTTTTTTGTTTAACAGCTGTCTTCTCAATCCATCTTAACAGTCACCTATCACTATAATCAGGAAGAAGAAACTTGGCTACATCTTTAATCTTTTGCTTGGAAATCTCTTCAGAGAAAAATCCACGTTCACTACTATAAATGTTTTCCACATAACTCCAGGACAAACACATCTAGGCTTTCTGCCACTGCACAACAGAGTTGTGACATGTTTCCAGTGACATGCTCCTCAGTTCCTTGCAGCCATCACCAGCAGCACCTGGAATACTCACTTCTACCAAGAATTTGTTTATAACACTTTAGGTATTCTCTAAAACAACACAGGTTTCTCCTACTGTGCTCCTCACCTCTTTCTGAGTCCTCCAGCAGAGTGGTTAACATATTTCTACTACCAGTCCATTTAGGGAAGCCTAGGCTCTTGCTATCCTGTTCTTCAAAATTCTTACAGTTTCTGCCCACTACTGAATTCCAAATCTACTTCCTAATCTACTTCCACATTTTTAGGTGTTTATTACAGTAGCAACCCACTACCAGGGACCAAAATCTGCAATGGTTTCCTACTGCTGCAGCAATATACCACAAATTTAAAACAACACAAATTTATTATCTCATGGTTTTGAAGGCCAGAAGTTCAATATGGATCTTACTGGGCTAAAATCAAGATGTTGGGATCCCTGGGTGGCGCAGCGGTTTGGCGCCTGCCTTTGGCCCAGGGCGCGATCCTGGAGACCCGGGATCGAATCCCACGTCGGGCTCCTGGTGCATGGAGCCTGCTTCTCCCTCTGCCTATGTCTCTGCCTCTCTCTCTCTCTCTCTCTCTCTCTCTGTGTGACTATCATAATAAATTAAAAATAAATAAATAAATAAATAAAATAAAATAAATAAAATAAAATAAATAAAATAAAATAATAAAATAAAATAAATATAAAATAAAATAAATATAAAATAAATAAAATAAATAAAATAAAATAAAATAAAACAAAACAAAACAAAATAAAATAAAATAAAATCAAGATGTTTGCAGTGCTCATTCCTCCTGGACACTCAAAGGGAGAATTCGTTTCCTTGACCTACACAACTTCTAGGGGCTCATGGCCTCGTCCTCTATCTTCAAAGCCAGCCAAGTGTCATCTTCCAATCTCTCCCTGCCTCCTGCCTCCCTCTCTCACTTATAAGGACCCATGTGACTACACAGGGCCCACCCAGAAAACCCAGTATAATCTCCCTAATTAAAAATCCTTAATTTAGGGATGCCTGGGTGGCTCAGCGGTTGAGCATCTGCCTTCAGCTCAGGGCGTGATCCCGGGTCCTGGGATTGAGTCCCACATTGGGCTTCCAGCGAGGAGCCCACTTCTCCCTCTGCCTATGTCTCTACTTCTCTCTTATGAAAAAAAAAAAAATTTCCTTAATTTAGCCACATCTGTAGAGTCCTTCTGCCATGTGAGGCAACATATTCACACTTTCCAGTGGACATCTTTGGGGGCAATTATTCTTATTACCACATCTAGTAAGAGAAAATGAGATGGTAAAAGTAAAAACAATGGCTTCAAAATCGTGAGTAAAAGTGATTTACAATCTAGAATTTACACCCAACCCAACTATAAAGTTACTGAGTGTAAAATAAAGACATTTCCAGATAGGCAAGGTCTCAAAAAATTGACTTCCTCCACACACTTTATAGAGAGCTACTGTACGACAGGCTCTAAAAATGAAAGAATAAATCAAGAAGGAGCCTAAAACAAGAGATCCAACACTTAAGCGACATGAGAGGAATTCCTAGGACTATGCCAAAGGGAAGCCCCAAGTCAGTAGCTGAGTATCAAACTTTGAGCAGGTCAAAGACTATGAGTGAAGTTTCTTTAGAGATGAAATGAAGAGCCTATATTCTAAAGCCAAATTCCTTGGCTTCCACCTGACTTCAACACTTACTAGTGGTGCAATCTTGGGCAAGTTACTTACCCTTTCTGTGGATGTTTCCTCCTCTGTAAAGTGAGGATAATGATTATAGATACCTCATAGGAGTTGTAATTAAATTAGTTAATAGAGAGAGTGCTTATAGTGCCTGGTAAACAGCAAGCAGTATAATAAGGCTTGTGATTACCATTACTGTTATTATCTAATATATTTTAACATATTGAAAAGATTTTTCTATACCTGGGAAGATTTATGGAATTAATCATTTTATAATCACAAGGTACACATATGTAGAAAATGAAACAAACAATTAAACCAAACAATTACTGATTACAGGCAAAACAAAAAGTAGTGCACAAAAGGTAAAGTAAATGGCTCACCTGTGAATATAATTAAAATACTCTTCATAATAAATACAGCCTATTGACTTACCTAAAACTATGGCATTCCTATCATAAGGGGACATAAGAAATGTGCATGTGAATGTTGAGGGACTAAGTGTCTCAAAGGTAGTTAAATTCTTATTTTCCAGTCAGTAGATACTGCCTAAACCTGAAAGCCAAGAAGTACCAATATAAATATATGAAAGTCAGTACTAAAATACACAGTTCAATTGAGTTCACAGAGCTAGAATTTGAGAGCTAAGCAAATACAAGCCTAATTTCATGATATTCAAAATGAAATACCTACTTTTAAAAGTTAAAATCCAAGGAACACAGAGGTAAATATAATTGAAAAAAATGTGTAAGAGTATGCTTAATATAAAATAAGTACTTCTTTAAAAAAAAGAATCAGTGGAAAAAAAAAAAAAAAAAGAATCAGTGAACTGACTTCCATTCCTGGAAAGATGGGAATAGATGTACTTGTCCCTTCTCAACCCACTAAGTACATCTAAAAACCACAGACATCATCCATAAACCAAATATGAGAAGACTCTGTAAGCTGAAGAAAACATGGTGAACTGGCTAAGGACCTCAGGAACCAAGTAACTACACAGCATGAGTTCCTGAAACTGCTTCATACAGCCTTACAGATGCTAGGAAAGCCTACAACCAGCCACCAACAAGAGAACACAGAGAGCTCAAAGAAAAATATACTCTCTCTGGCTAAAAGACCAGCAAAGGGGCAACCTAGAAATGCAGAAAACTTTTATGCAGAACATACTCCAGCCAGACACAACAAATTAAAAAAAGAAACTTTGGGCCTAATCCCACACCCATTAGCAAAGAACCAGTGAGTAGCCTAGATTCCCACTCTTGCCTAGCTAAAGACAGAGATGCTCCTTTCACACTCCAGAGGTTGGTGTGGGAAAAAGCCAGGTGGGGAGTTGGAACTTTCATCCATACACAGTAGTAATAAAATTAGATCAGTATCCCTCATAAATATGAAATAAAAATACTTAACAAAGTATTAGCACATACAAATACACAGAAAGAAGTATATGCCATGAGCAAATAGGATTTATTCAAAGGTTGCAAGGCTGGCTCAAGATGTGAAAATGTAATCAATCAATATAATCCATCACAGCAGTAGGCTAAAGAACCAAAGAAACAAAATACCATATCAATTGATGCAGAAAAACCACCTAACAAAATTCAACACTCATTCATCATAAAGCCTCAAAACTCTGCTTTATAAGGTAGTCCCTGGACAAGGACCAATGACATCCTGTGAGAATGCCAATCCTATTAAATAAGAATCTGAAGTCATATGAAGTGTGAGAAGCACTGCTTTCTAAGAACAGAAAACCTGTCAGTGCACTTCTACTAACAGAGCTGTTGCTGAAGACACAGTTCTGTCTCCATCCACCTGAAGAGCTGTCAAAATTTTTCTCAAATATCAAGAACCAGGATATCTTTACTACAGATGAAATAAATTACTTATCAACAATATGAACCAGCATCTCATTTCCATTATTGCTAGGTCTTTCAGGAAGATCAGAGATAATCTTTCAGTTCAAAGTTCACAGCTGCATAAAACCACACAAGTCACATGTTTCTACACTCCAAGCTTGACCTGGACTTAATAGTCACTTCATTTTTGTTCCCTGATCTTAGTTTTTATTTATTTATGCTTCTGTGTCTTACTATGTAGATTATTAAATGGTTCCTAAAATCCACTAGAAAATAAAGCAACAAATAAATATATGAAGAAATAAGAACTCACCAGGGACTTAGTCATTTCTGGCTCTTCTGGGAAAGAGGCAGAGATCTGAGAAAAGAGATAGAGGGACAGATGAGAAAAGGAAGTGTGCCACACATGGACACATACATCACTTAGCATCCATGTATCTGACCCAAAAACTTACTTCTAGAACTGTATCATAAAAAAAATCATCCTGTATTGCACAAAAATTTAATTGCAGATGTCTTACCACAGCATGGCTAATAACAAAATATAAAAGCCAGAACATCTTAATATCCAATAATTGTAGACTGCTTAATTTATAGGCTATCCTGAGAACATAAAGTTATATAAAATTAAATTACAGTAGAAAAACATGTTAAACTGACAAGTAAAATGATGTACGAAACAGTATGTTTCCATTTTCACTGAATATTGTGTGTACATACACATGCACACATACATGCGTATACAGGTATATGAAAATATTCACGCACAAAAAAGAAAATTAACTGGAAGGAAATATACTACCATATTTACGGATATATTATTTGGGTGATGGTAAAATTACAGGTAATTTTTATATTCTTCTTATTTGCTAGTAAAAAACAAAGTAACTTTTTAAAGACTATAATGAGTTTGCTCTGAGCTTCTGTGAATAGCCCATCCCAACTAGTGAGAACATTCACAGGAAAGACCAAAGAGAGAGCCTACAGCTTTTTCACTTTTCTCCTTTGCTTACAGTTTTTTTTTTTTTTTAAGATTTTATGTATTTATTCATGAGAGATAGAGAAAGAGGCACAGGCAAAGGAAGAAGCAGACTCCCTGTGGAGAGCCCGATGAGGGACTGGATCCCAGGACCCCAGGATCACGCCCTGAGTCAAAGGCAGACACTCAACTACTGAGCCACCCAGAAGTCCCTTGCTTACAGTTCTTAAAAGGGTACCTTCAACTGAAACTTTTTCTTGGCTACAATGTGGTAAGTGGATTTGGTTCTAGTTAATAACAAACCTTAAAAGCTGATCTGAGTCACTTATTTTCCAATATTTTTACTTTTTTTTTTTTTTTTTGAAATATTTTATTTATTTATTTAGGATAGTCACAGAATGAGAGAGAGAGAGGCAGAGACACAGGCAGAGGGAGAAGCAGGCTCCATGCACCGGGAGCCCGACGTGGGATTCGATCCCGGGTCTCCAGGATCGCGCCCTGGGCCAAAGGCAGGCGCCAAACCGCTGCGCCACCCAGGGATCCCTATTTTTACTTTTTTATTTAAAAATCTTTGTTTTGGGACACCTGGGTGGCTCAGCAGCTGAGTGTCTGCCTTTAGCCCAGGGCATGGGCTGAGACACTCTGCGCCTCTCTCTGTGTCTCTCATGAATAAATAAATGAAATCTTAAAAATAAACAAACAAACAGAATAGAATAGAATAAAAATCTTTCCTTCTCTCTCTCTCCCTTCTTTTTTTTTAGTAGGCTCCACAACCCACATGGAGTCCAATGGTAGGGCGTGATATCAAGGTCTGAGCTGAGATCAAGAGCCAGATGCTTAACTGACTGAGCCAGCCAGGCACTGGCTAAATTTTTTTAAAGTCTATGCCCAAGGGACGTCAGGGTGGCTCAGCGGTTGAGCATCTGCCTTCGGCTCAGGATGTGATCCTGGAGTTCCAGGATCAGGTCCTGAATCAGACTCCCTGGGAGGAGCCTGCTTCTCCCTCTGCCTGCGTCTCTGCCTCTGTGTGTCTCTTATGAGTAAGTAAATAAAATCTTTAAAAAAATGTCTATGCCCAATGTGGGGCTCAAACTCAGGACCCCTAGATACTGACTGAGCCAACCAGGTGCCTCTTTCCAAAATTTTAATGAGTTTTCTAACACAAAGAAGAGTTAAATGATTAGTTCAAAAAACACATACATACCTCCCACCTAATTTCAACAGTTAGTATTTTGCCATATTTGCTTAATTTTTCTATATACACATAAAGTCACAAGTAGATGTATGTATGTGTACACATTTTTTACTGAATCATTTGAAAGTTGCAGATGTCATGACACTTCATGACTAAATACTTTACATAAATCTCTGAAAAGATCATTATACCTGAGAAAATAACTAGTAATTCTATATCATTTTAATTTTCTGCTCATATTCAAAATACCCCAATTATCTCAGAAAGACCTTTTCTTGCTGTTGTGTTTGGAAGCAGGCTTTAATCAAAACTCACACACTAGTCATTTTACTATTAGTCATTGGCTATTTTATCTTAGACCTGCCCTACAATATTTTTTTATGACAGATCATTAAGATTTACTTTTGCTTTTATCTTTTATATTAGAGGTATTCCTATTAAACACTTTTTTCTTTTTTAATATTTTATTTATTTATTCATTCATGAGAAAGAGAGAGGCAGAGACATAGGCAAAGGGAGAAGCAGGCTCCCTGTAGGGAGCCCAATGCAGTACTTGATCCCAGGACCCCAGGATCACTCCCTGAGCCGAAGGCAGACACTCAAACACTGAGCCACCCAGGTGCCCCTAGTCACTAACATAAACATTTTAGTTACTTCTTTGTTAATTTTCAAACTATGCATAATGTAGATAAAATACATAAATATTAGGTATCTAGAACTTCTCCCTTCTTCACACACATGTGCATCTGTCATTCAGATCAAGATAGGGAACATTTCCAAAACCTTTGGAAAGTGTTAGAGATTCAAATTATTATTTTTGAAACCTATAAAGCATTTCTGCTGTCTTTCCTATATAGCTATTCCAAACACTTCATAAAGGAGTTTCTCTTTTCCTCTTTTTATAATATTCCAGCTAATAAACGAAGGAATGGTAGAAATGAAAATGTCCATCTCGCATCCCTAATGAAGTAGTGGGCCTAGGAAACAATCAACAACTGCTCACATCACACACAGAAAAGACAACCAGACATTGTGTGCTTCTTGATGGAAGTACACACCACCACTTAAGAAGTAGTCTTATCTCAAAATAAAAAAGGAACCGGAGTCTGACTAAGCCTCTAAATCTACCTACCAATCCAATCTACATGAAATGGTATTTTTAAATTATAATCTTTTAAGGTATGATAATAGCACAGCAGCTATTTTTAATTAAAGTACTTATTTTTAGGTTTATATATTGAAATATTTATAAGTGAAATGACATGTTTGAGATTTGCTTTAAAATAATCCAGAAGAGAGCAGCCCGGGTGGCCCAATGGTTTAGCACTGCCTTCAGCCCAGGGTGTGACCCTGGAGACCTGGGATCAAGTCCCACGTCAGGCTCCCTGCATGGAGCCTGCTTCTCCCTCTGTGTCTGCCTGTCTCTCTCTGTGCCTCTCATGAATAAATAAATAAAATCTTTAAAAGATAATAATAGGGGATCCCTGGGTGGCTCAGAGGTTTAGCACCTGCCTTCAGCCCAGGACATGATCCTGGAGACCCCAGATCGAGTCCCACATCGGGCTCCCTGCATGGAGCCTGCTTCTCCCTCTGCCTGTGTCTCTGCCTCTCTCTCTCTCTCTCTCTCTCTCTCATTCTATGTCTCTCATGAATAATAATAAATAAATAAAATTTTTAAAAAAATAAAATAAAATAAAATAATAATAATAATCCAGAAGAGAAATGATATGGGGAAAGGAAGGTGTAGATGACAAATGACTAGGTATGACTTGGTAAGTGTGGAATTATCACATTGACGCCCACTGACCTGAAGTCAGTGGATTCTTCAGAGATTCTTGAAGGCTCACTGAATGCTCTAACATCAAGGCTCTGTGGAAACACAAATGGATCCTGCAAAGAGAGCACCACATGGTGACAGCCACTCAGCTGTCCTCCCAAGAGCCTCATACAGTGTGGAACAGGTGGCACACGGGACAATAAGAAGTACAGAGCCAAAGCAATGGATGTTTAAATCCCAGCTCTTACATCTTCTAGCTGTGACAATCTGGAGAACTCACTTCTGTTCCAGTTTCTCCATCTTCATACTTTCTAAACAAACTTATACTTAAAAAGCACTCAGCCCACGTGCAGCACATAAATTCTTATTATACATTAGCTACTGCTATTATTGCAGTATCAGCAATCCACGCAGAATGCATTTTACTATATCAGAGGTCATCGGACTTTAGAGTCTGCTCAAGTCATCACCTAGTTCCTCACTCCCACTCCTCAATGTGCTCCACTGTCCGCTGCTCCACAGTGACCTTCCTCAGAAGCCATTATTCACACCTCAGAATCACTGGTTCCCTCATCTTGCTGCCCACAGACCCCGAATCACTCATTCTACAGTTCCTGATCACAGAGCCTCCAATGGCCCTGGCTCTCCACCAATCAATCCCATGCCCTATAAAGGAAAAAAACTCATTTATGTGTTCTATTCTCAATATTTCTGGTCACCAAATGTGTATGTGTTGGAAGTTGGCAGAGAAAGGGACCTCCACGCTATGCAATTCTGCAACACCAGCACAGTGTCCTACAATTTAACTCAATTCTGACATCAACACCTTGGAGTTAGCATCAGATCACACAGGTTGAGGGCTCAGTCCTACAAGAGTACTCCCTACTCCAGCTTCAGATGCCAATCTGAAGTCTAGGTTGTTATTTGTACTTTATCAATTGGCTAAATCAGAGGTTCCCTGGACCCCCAGCTTGTGGGGGGTTCCACTAATTTGCTAGAGCAGCTCACAGAACTCAGGATAACATTTAACTTACTGGATTAACAATTTATTATAAAAGAACATACCTCGGGAACAACCAGATGGAAGAAACGCATAGGGCAAGGTATATGGGAAAGGGTGCCCCTCTCTCCCATGTGCTCAACCCAGAAACTCTCCAAACTCTACGTTTTGGGGGCTTTATGGAAGCTTTATTCATACAGATGATTAATTAAATAACTGGCCATTGGTGATGGACTCAACCTCCATCCAGGGGATGGGTTTCAAGTTCCAACCCTCTAATCACATGGTTAGTTCCTTTCTCAACCAGCCGCCATCTAGTGGCTATCTGAGGGCTTTCCAAAAATTACTTCATTAACATAAACTCAGGTGTGGTTCAAAGGAATTTATTATGAATAATAAAAACATTCATTCACATTCATTTCTCTGGAGTTATTCCAGGAGCCAGGAACAAAAGGTGCTCCTATAGCTCTTACCATTTAGGAAATTACAAAGGTTTTAGGAGCTCTGTGCTGTGAACCACAGACGAAGTTTAAAATATCTATTTCTTATTATATCACAATATGGGATAACTGTGATCCCATATTATATCACAATGGGAGCATAGGCTCCCATTACTGGCCTCCACACTTTTATCACTACCCACCATGCATCTCCATCAACCATCCTAAGAGTCCCAATCCCAGACACACCTGCACCTACAACAGGCCCAAGAAAGCACTCAAACACACTTACCATCACTCACACACCACTAGGCCTATACCATTAGCCTTCCTCACAAACTTACACACACATGTACACACACACACACACACACACACAAACATATAAGGAACCCAATGAATGTACAAATCTGGGGATATTCTTGAATTTTATTATTTTTTTTTAAATAAAGATTTTATTTATTTATTCACGAGAGACACAGAGAGAGAGAGAAAGGCAGAGACACAGGCAGGAGAAGCAGGCTCCATGCAGGGGGCCCGATGTGGGACTCGATCCCAGGTCTCCAGGGTCACGCCCTGGGCTGAAGGCAGCACTAAACCACTGGCCACTCAGGCTGCCCCCTATTCTTGAATTTTATTTTATTTTATTTTTTTATTCTTAAATTTTAAAGACAAATTAAAAAATTGAAAACACATAAATCTAATGTGCATGTGAAATAATAGGTCATCTACAGAGAAAATTTTCCAAAAATCAAGATTCTTCACCTGCAGTAATGAAAATTAAGTATCAGAAATATCATCTAAAAGATCATTTCTCTGTTAGGGCCAGAGAAAGAAACAAAGTGCTTTTCAAAAAGCACTTACAAAAACAAACAAACAAACAAACAAAAAAACCAAAAAGCACTTGCAGACTATCTCTATCTGAGGAAAATATAAAGTATTACAAATATATATAAAATGAATCAGATAAGAAATCCCAAATAGAAAAATACTGTTTGGGGCACATGGGTGGCTCAGTCAGTTAAGTGTATGCCTTCAGCTCAGGTCATGATCCGGTAAGATAAAAGCACTGCGGGGGGGGGGAGTGAGGGGGTTGGGGGGTGGGGGGGGTGTCTTCTGGGATGAAGCCTGGTGGGAAGGGCTCTCTGCGAGAGTCTGCTCCTCCCTCAGCCCCCTCCCCCCACTTCTACTCTCTCAAATAACACTTAAAAAAGAAAAAAGTTAACAATTATTTTTCAAGAAATATAATTATAAAAAAGGACGATGACAGTGATGCAATGAGGCCATTAAAGGAAAATTAATAATACCCTAGGAGAAAATATTTCTAATTACCTCAGGAAAAGACAGATGTTATGTAGAGTGTAAGATGAAAACAATAAACAGAAATTTCATGAATTTTCTGAAAGTAGAAAGTATGAAAAAGAAAAGGAAATGTAGAAAATAATGACTTAAATAGTGAACATTAAAATGGAAGATACAGGGATGCATGGGTGGCTCAGCGGTTGAGCGTCTGCCTTCAGCTCAGGGCGTGTCCCAAAGTCCCAGGATAGATTCCCACATTGGGTTCTTCGCAGGGAGCCTGCATCTTCCTCTGCCTGTGTCTCTGCCTCTCTCTCTGCATGTCTCTCATGAATAAATAAAATCTTTAAAAATAATAATAAAATAAAATGGAAGATACAAAATCAGGTAAACCATTACAACATTAAACTGAAGAGAGAAAATGATCCTACTGACAAACAGAGACTATATGTTGGATTTGGAAAAACCAAAATGTATCTATTTATTTACAGGTAGTTAACATAAACAATGAGACAAATATGAATACAAAATAAAGCCCTGGGCAAGATTACATTATCAAAATGAGATAAAAACAAAAGAAGGACGGCAATATGAGTATCAAAGTGAAATTCGAAGTTAATGTGCTTTTTTGTTGAAAAGAGGGATTCTATAATAATAGCATTTGATAAATGAAAAAAAATGATACAAAATACATTAACCATTACATGTACGTATGCCTGCACCCAAAATACATACCTGAACCCAAAACACATATGAATAAAACTAGCAAAAAACAAAACACCCATAGATCTATAAAGTGAACCTTCAGTGAGAGATTGTTGTTTTTTAGAATACAATAAATCAAGTGGACCAAAAACTAAAAAAGAGGAAAAAGATTTAAAACTACAAGTAGACTATTTAATATACATAGAGAACTCGGCAACATACAAACAAAATACACTCTTTCTCTTATATCCATTGAACAAAGTTTACTGTATAAGTCAAAGAAAATCTTGATACATTTTTAAATATTGATACTTTACAGGCTACATTTTGCTACAACACAGTCAACTTGAAAATAAAACAGATCTTAATACTTTGGAAATGAAGAAAGTCTCCTAAATAACTCAGGATCAAAAAACATCAAATTTAAATTAGACACCTGATAGGGGTGCTGACAGGCTCAGTCTGAAGAGCATGATCTTGGGGTTGTGACTTCAAGCCCCATGTTGGGTGCAAAGATTACTTTAAAAAAGAAAAAGAAGGGACGCCTGGTGGCTCCCGGGTTGAGTGTCTGCCTTTGGCTCAGGGCGAGATCGTGGAGTACCGGGATCAAGTCCACCCACATCAGGCTTCCTGCATGGAGCCTGCTTCTCCCTCTGCCATCTCTCTTTCTGTGTCTCTCATAAAGAAAGAAAAGAAAGGAAAAGAAAAAAAAAAAGGAAGAAAAGAAAAGGCACCAGTTAAGCCTCCCACTCTTGATTTTGGCTCAGGTCATGATCTCAGGGTTGTGGGAGAGGGAAGTCTGCCACCCCCTTCTCACACTCTCTCTCTCTAAATCTTCAAAAAAAACATAAAAAAACTATACACTTCATAAATTGATATAAAGGAAATTTTATACTCCTATAAGTATGCAGCATAAAACTGAAAAAATAAGGGGAAGAATGACAATTTACATCAAAAAGTGAAAAAATAAGAGAAAGTATCTTTTAAAAAGGGAGAGACTAAATTAGTATAAAAACAGTAGAGATGGGGCACATAGGTAGCTCAGTCATTTGGGTGTGCGGCTCCTGATTTCTGCCAGGGTCATGATCTCAGGGTCCTGGGATGGGGCCTCCCCTGGGACTCCTTAGAGTAGCGCGCCTGAAATTCTCTCCCTCTCCCTCTGCCCCTCCTACCCCTCTTGTGGACACCTGCTCTCTCTCTAAACAGATAAATCTTTAAGAAGAAAAAAGAAGTAGAGATTATAAAGACAACCATGGTCCTTTAAACTGGTCCATACTTTAAATGTACTTTTAAATGGTCCATAAAATAAAATTTGAGACGTTTAATAATAAAAAAAAGAAAGAAAAACATATTATGAGTAGCAAAGTAGCTCCTAATCTGGGTAACAGATCAAAATGAGGTAAATGAAAATTTATGCTTCATGGCAATAATTTTTAAATCTCTAGCAAAATATAGCACAAATAAATCATAAATATTCCTAAACCAAAAAGCCTAAAAAACAGAGGATATCAATTAATGTCTAACATCACTCATCCCTCAGACTCCCCACTATTCAGTCTCCACAGTTATCCACTCCCACTGACCCTACAAACCCCGCCCCGCCCCCGCCGACCGACCGACGGAGACCCCGGGGACGCGGGCCTGCCCCAGCCGACCGACCGACGGAGACCCCG
The DNA here is from genome assembly GCF_011100685.1 of Canis lupus familiaris. NCBI lineage: Eukaryota > Metazoa > Chordata > Mammalia > Carnivora > Canidae > Canis > Canis lupus. The sequence continues at coordinate 99,853,257 of NC_049222.1, read as the reverse complement.
GGGACCCGGGCCTGCCCCCGCCGACCAACCGACGGAGACCCCGAGGACCCCGACTCGCCCCCGCTGACGGAGACCCCATGGGCTCCATTATTTCATCCACTGCCGGCTCTCATCACTGACCCGATGCTAATCACAGACATCAGACACGTTTCTCCGCTCAGCTCCCGACGTTCCCACCGCTGTACTCACCTGCCCCTCACCCACGCTCTCTTAGGACCGTGGCCATTTACCTCAGGCAGTGACTAAACCTGGCCGACTTCCTTTCTCGCTCTCTCTCAGTCCCTGCGGGACTCCTTCAGCTGCCGCCTGGGTGTGCGCATGCTCCGCAGCTGCTGCTTGGCGGGAGGTCTCCCCACTCAACATGGCTCTCTGCTAAAATCGGCCCCCTCCAAATGGCTGACTCAGCCCAACATGGCGGCAATCGTCAGCCAGGCCTGCGGGCGGCCATGTTGAAGTGACGTGAGACTTCGTCGCTCAGAGCCGTCAGGCGGCTAGCGGCGGCCCGGCTCTGGCAGTAAGCCAGAAAACCGGAGCCTCTTCCTCAGAGCTGCCTAAGGCCTTTCTGCGTGCGCGTCTGCGCGCAGCACCATTTGAGCCAATCAGCAATTACAGAACACCCCAAAACAGTAGGGTACGCATTCTATTCAAGCACCTTTGGAGCGTTTATCGCGGTTTATTTTAACTTGGGCCATAAAACAAATCTTACAAAATTTAAGAACTGAAATCGTACAGGCTCTGTTCTCTGGACACAGTGGCATCAGTAGAAATTGGGAACTAAAAGACAACGGGAAGTTAACGCTTGTAAATTAACACAGTTCTAAGTAACCCATAGACCAAAAGAAGAAGTCTCAAGAATTTTAGAATACACTGAAATGAATGAAAATAAAAACGCAGTATCTCAAAATGTGTAGGTTGTAGCTAAGGCAGTGGTGAGAGGAAATTCTGTACCAGGGAAAATTGCAAAGGTTTACATTACATAGGAACAAAATTCTCGAATCAACTGCCTACACTCCCACCTCAATAAACTAAAAAAGGAAGAGCAATAAACCTGTAGTAAGAAGGAAGGAAATAATAAAAAGTAGAAACAAACAAAAAAAAAGTAGAAACAATGAAATTGAAAAACAGTAGAAAACAAGGTGGGCGGGGGTTGAGGGGGGGTGACTGGGTGACCCGCACTGAGGAGGGCCCTTGATGGGGGATGAGCGCTGGGTGTTATACATGTTGGGAAATCGAACTTCAATAAAAAACAAATGAAAAAAAAAGTTGAAATGAGTATGTAGAAGAGGTATGTGCCCTCCTGTTTTCATTTCAGCATTATTCACAACAGCCAAAAATAAACAACCAAAGTGTTCATCAACACACAAATGGATGAAGAAATGAGGTACATATACGCAGTGGAATATTTCGCCACAACAAAAGGAAATGCCATTTGCAACAATATGGCTGGGACTTATTTAAATCAGAGAAAGACAAGTAGTGTATGTTCTCACTTTTATTTGGAATCCAAGAAATGAAAAAACAAAAACGAACCTGAAATCAAAGATACAGAGAATAGATTGGTGGTTGCCAAAGGTTGGGAGAGGAGGGTGCTGAAGATTCTCAAAAGGTGCCTACTTCCATTTATAAATAAACCTGGAGCTAAAATGCACAGCATGGTGACTATAGTTAATAATACAGTAGTGCATATTTGAAAGTTACTAGGAGAATAGAACTTAGAAGTTCTCAATTGTAAAAAATAAAATAAAATTGTAACTCTGTGGTGATATGTTAGACTTATAATGGTGATTACTTTGCAATATATGCTATAGCAAATAATGTTATGCACTTGAAACTAGTTATATGTCCATTATATTTCAATTAAAAATGTAATGATGTGAGATAATGGATATGTTAACTAACCTTATTTTTGAAATGGTTTTATTTATGTTTAAGATATTATTCATTCATTCATGAGACACAGAGACATTGGCAGAGGGAGAAGCAGGCTCCATGCAGGGAGCCCAATGCAGGACTCTGGGATCACAGCTTGAGCCGAAGACAGACACTCAACCACTCAGCCACCCAGGCATCACGTGATGGCTTTATGATATATATGTGCACTAAATCATCACATTGTACATTTTAAACTTACACAACATTATATGTCAATTAGATCTCAGTAAAGCTGGAGGATGGATTCAAACTCAAAAACAGTTACTAAAAAATGATACAAATAGATTAAAAGTAATAGAGAAAGCTATAGCACACTAAATAACACTAAAAGAAAACTAGGACGCTTGGGTGGCTCAGTGATGGATCATCTGCCTTCCACCCAGGGCATGATCCCAGGGTCCTGGGATTGATTTCCACATCAGGCTCCCTGCATTACCTTTTGCTTTGCCAATGGATTTCAGGATGCTTTAGCAAGGACATGCAGTGAAAAAGGAAAACCAGCAGGCCTTGTCATCCTTGAGGAAGTGGGACAGAAAAGGAGCATTTAGAGAACATCTACTTGAGGAAGACCAAAATCTCCTAGGAAGCTATGGGACAGAACATCTTGTGACTTGATTTTGCAAACTGGAGATAATGAAACAAAGTTTATCTTTAAAAAATAAAGGATTACATTTGCAACTTTGCAGTATTTCTTGGAGATGACAATGATTAGGCTCTATCATCTAACAATGATTTCCTTGTTATGGAAAATCTTAAATACACATGTCACAAGCACACTACAAAGGCACACACACAGAGTCCACTTTATCCAGTCCTCAGGCAAGATTAACATAATTGTAAACTCAATGATATTTCACTACATGTTTAACTTGGCTCCTTACATGTCTCATCAAGCAAAGCACAAGATAAAGTCACACGACAAACAAGATAGAACAAAAGGTAGAAGGTTAATGAACCACATGTGAAGTCAGTCTGTGAGTGAGCAGTTGAAGGAAGGCCTCAGTCCAGTCTAGGTCAGCCCTCGGCACACACTGCTTACGTTCATGCAGTGGAGGATCTTTTCTGTTCTGAGATCAGTTCAGCAGAGCCTTCCGTGGCAGCTGCCTTTTAGATACGGTCAGATGTGAAAGAGTCAGCGTCTGGAAAGTTTGACAGTTTGCTGCAAAAATCTTATTTTTTTTTTAAGATTTATTTAAGCAACCTCTACATCCGTCATGGGCTCAAGCTCACAACACTGAAATCAAGAGTCTCATGCTCCACCAACTGAGACAGTCAGGCACTCCCAAATACCCCCCATTTATTTATTTATTTATTTATTTATTTATTTATTATTTTTTAAAGATTTTGTTTATTTATTCATAGAGATACAGAGAGAGAGAGAGAGAGAGAGAGGCAGAGACACAGACAAAGGGAGAAGCAGGCTCCGTGCAGGGGGCCCGATGTGGGACTTGATCCCGGGTCTCCAGGATCATATCCCGGGCTGCAGGCAGTGCCAAACCGCTGGGCCACTCAGGTTGCCCTGGGCCTCCCACCTGGGTTGCCCAATCGCCCCCTTTTAAAGGACTTAATTAGTCTTGGACTTTTACAGACACCCTCTGGTTCTGCTGATTATCAGTCAGCCTGTGCTGGTTTGGATGACATCTGGTCTGAGCCGCAGTGTCTTTGGCCGCTTGCATCATTGCTTGACATGAGTGACCATCTTGCTCTCTACAGAACACAAAATAGAAGAGTTTCAGGAACTTCCATATATCACCAGCTTCAACCGTCGTCAGTTTGTGTGATTGTTGTGTATTGGGTAAAATTTTCTCCATGAGATTGGATAACTAGAGTCTAGAGAGGCTCATTCAGTGGTTTACATTTTTGGCAGTTTCCAGCAATGAATCAAGGAACTTCCTCATACACATGGATGTGGTCAGGAAGCGAGCATTCTGGCGGTAGGAGTACTGGGTTGAAGTGTTTTCAAGATGCTGATGAATGTAATGAACCTGACTTTTCCATGAACAGTATGAGAAACTGCCTACCATGCTAGCCACTGTGTTGCAAGGGGTATGTCTGTGCACACTTTTACATTCTTGGATTGCCCTGTCAGAGCACATAAATTGGCTGGATCACAGAACCAGAGAATGGGTCCCTGGGGTGGGAGACACAACGTTTTTTTTTTTTGTTTGTTTGTTTGTTTGTTTTAAGATTGTATTTATTTATTTGAGATAGAGAGCACACAAAAGGTAGGGAGAGGCAGAGAGGGAGGGAGAAGCAGACTTCCTACTGAGTAGGGAGCCTGACATGGGACCCCGAGATCATGACCTGAACTGAAGTCAAGTGTTTAACTGACTGAGGCACCCAGGTGCCATGAGACATCTTTTTACTGTAACCCTTTCTTTCTACTTTGTAAATTTTGTGGCTGTGCTTGTGAATCTGTATGTTTTACTATGCATTTATTATTCAAAAAGATAAAGTATTTGACCAATCTAATGGGTTGTATCTCATTATAATTTGCATTTCTTAATGGCTTTTGAGTTTGAACATCTTTTGTATGTATTTATTAACCATTTATATTTCTGTTTCTGTTGATTGCATTTCCTTGGCCTATTATTTTGTGTGTTTTTTAAAGATTTTATTTATTTTGGGGGGAGAGAGAGAGAGAGCACAAGCCGGCGGGGAGGAGGAGCAGAGGGAGAAGCAGACTACTAGGACCCTGAGATCATGACCTGAGCTGAAGGTAGACCCTTAACTGACTGAGCCACTCAGGCACCCCTGTGGGGTTTATTTTTTTATTGAATGATAGAAACACATATTTTGAATAATCACTCACCTTCCTTACTTTGAATTAATTCCAGGTGTTTTCTCCTATGTGGTCAGTCATCTTATTTTATTGAAAGTTTTTTCACCTGGATTTAATCTTTTTCATTGTTGTTGGTATATAGAACTCAATGCGGGATCCTTGGGCGGCGCAGCAGTTTGGCGCCTGCCTTTGGCCCAGGGCGTGATCCTGGAGACCCGGGATCGAATCCCATGTTGGGCTCCCGGTGCATGAAGCCTGCTTATGTCTCTGCCTCTCTCTCTCTCTCTCTCTCTGTGTGACTATCATAAATAAATAAAAATAAAAAAAAAGAACTCAATGCATTTTTTAATAGAGGAAGGTGAGTTTGTTTCTCTAATATTAACAAAAATTTTATAAGAAAAATTACTAGAATAATGCATGGAGTGGTATAGGCATCTCTACTTCTGTTAGGTCAAAAGAAAGGAAGGAAGGCAAGAACAGAAAGGAAACAAACCTTCAAAGAAATTTGCTTTTTGGTCTACAGTCAATATGAAGAGGTGACCTTTGGAGCCACAAAGAAAGATTAAATCATAGTTGATTATGCTTGTTCCTCAAGGAGTCAGTCTAACTGAGCAGTAGTAAGCAACAACTCAAATGTCCACATAGAGCATCAGGTCCCTAAACAAGGCCTTCTTCCAGTTCCTCTGGTTCTTCCACCAAAGACATGTCTATCAGGGAAATCCTAGAAAATGTCCCCACCGTTTGAGGATGAGAACATCCACACATGTCAAGAGCAGAGGATTACTGGAAAGAAATGGGGAGTATTCCTTGCTAAAGATGCTAAGACTGCAAAACGATGGTGTTCTTTTGTTTCTGCCTTGGCAGTGGGCTGATGCTGAAGTCAACTGGGATATAGTAATTCTGGTTTGAACATGGAGCATCCTTGAGGTTAAACAAGTACCCAGCTTTGTGTGGGTTGGTGAGGCAGCAAAGGTCAGGCTGATGCGGGCTGGCTGGGTCCACAGACCCAGAGGGGATCTCACAGGACCTGCCAAGAGGGTGCTTGGCTTTGTGCAGTATAGAAATTGAATGTGAGCTGAGAGGATGTGAGAGCAGAGTTTATGGAAGACCTAGAGGGAACAGATACACAGAGGGTCCAGGAGACTCAGAAAGGAAAGAAGAGTGAGTCTCCTCTTTGCTTGGTGTCTGGGGTTTTCCTTGAGGGTTGAGGTCTGGTGCATGTGTCCTCTCAGGTATCCAGGAACAAAGATAAGTGTTTAGGTGTCCTCCATAAGTCACTTGTACTCCAGAACCAGGGGTCTCAAGGATTCAGTGGTCTTGGTATGATGACCCAGTGACTCCACTAGGTCACTCCTTAGGTATTATCTATTGTGCTGGAAGACTTCAAAGAAATAATTCCTTGACCTTTATAAGGAGGAAATGCATTATCTGTACTATAAGGCATGTGCAAGGTGAGGGTGCAGGTCCCAGCCGTACAGCATTCCAGGAAAGACAGGACTATGTATGGAGCCAGTGAAAAGACCAGTGGCACCAGGGGCTGGGGGACAGAGAGGGACGAAAATGTGGGACACATAGGGTTTCTAGGGAATGAAAATATGTGATGCCATGATGATGCAAACATGTCCTTGTACATTTGTCCAGACCCACAGCATATCTACCACTGAGAGTGAATCTGTGGACTCTGGGTGATGATTATGATGTGTCTGTGGAGGTTTGCCAGTTGTAACAAACGTACCATCTGATGTACCATCTGGTAGGAAATGTGCTAGCTGAGGAGGCTGTGAGTGGGGGGACGAGGTATATGGGAAATCTCTGCACTTTCCCCTCAACTTTTCTATAATCCTAAAACTGCTCTAAAAAAGTCTTAATAAAAAACTAAAAATTGGGGTACATGGGTGGCTGAGTCAGCCAAGCCATATCTACCTTCAGCTCACATCGTGATTCCGGGGTCCTGGGGTTGAGTCTCAGACCAGGCTCCATGCTCAGCAGGGAGTCTGCTTCTTTCTCTCCCTCTGCCCCTCCTCCTGCTCATGCTCTCTCTCTCTCTCTCAAATAAATATGTTTTAAAAACTATTAAAGATTACCACAAACTGAATAATATTTTTTAAAGAAAATAATTACCACAAACTGAGTGGCTTAAACAACAGAAACTTACTGTCTTTCAGTCTGGACACCAGAAGCCCAAAATCAAGGTGTTGACGGGGTTGGTTTCTCCTGTAGGCTCGAGGGAGGATCTGTGCTTTGCTTCCCTCCTGGCTTCTGGTGGTTTGCTGGCTATCGTTGGGCTTCCTTGTTTGTAAATCTCTGCCTTCCTTGTTACATAGTGTGTTTCCCTATGTCCAGTTTCCCCTTTTCAGAAGGACGACAGCCATATTGGATCAGGGGTGTACCTTACTGCAACATGACCTCATTTTAACTAATCACATTTGCAGTGACTATTTCTGGATAAGATCACATTCTGAGGTATTGGGGGTTAGAACTCAATGTACATAAATAAAAGAGTATCACTCGGCCATAACAAGAATGAAGCTTTGCCATTTCCAACAGCCTGGATGGACTTAGGGGGTATGATGCCAAGTGGGATAAGTCACACAAAGAAAGACAAATACCATATGATTTCACTCATATGTGGAATCTAGAAAGCAAAACAAATGAACAATCAAAAGAAAAACAGACTCATAGATACAGGAAACAAACATTGGTGAACAGAGTGGGGTGAGATAAGGGGGGGGTGGAATCAAGTGGCACAAGCCTCTAGTTATAAATAAGTCATGGGGTTGGAAAGAACAACACAGTGAACACAGTCAGTAATACTGTAACTTTGGTGATATCTGGCAGCTAAACTTCTCATAGGGATCATTTCATAATGTACAACAATATTGAATCACTATGATGAGTGCCTGAAACTCATAGGCTATTGTATGTCAATTATACTTTGAAAAAATGGAAAATAAAAAATAAAGAATATACTTTGATTGAAAAAAAAGAATATACTTGGCTGGCAATGGAATGTTGGAAAATGTGAGAAATAGAGGTAAGCTTCATAGTTCTGAAAACATCAAAGAATGGATGGAGTTATGAGTAATAGAATGGATAGTTATAGACCCGTAAAGGGGAATCTGTACAATGAGGCAATTACATGGACATTAAAAAAATTAAAACTAGGGTCTTCTCTGTCTTATCTAGATATTCTAGCAAAAACCTACTACAACAGATTACCTAAAGTAAGTACACTACTGATTTTCTTATCTTTGCTAGTCTAGTATTGCCTTACTGTTATTATGATTGTTGAATTACTATTCAGATGATACAGATAATGGGTTACATACAACATTGATCTATAATGTGTTTCAAAGAAAGTGAAAAATATTTAAAATTCTGAAAAATATAATAGAAAAAGAAATGAGGATGAAAACCAAATGTATATTTCTTACTATAAATTACAATATCACACCTCAGAATGGGAGAAAAATTTATCTCATATGTCTTAAAAGGGGCTTGTATCCAGAATACATAAAGTACTGCTACAACTCAACAATAAAAAGACAACCCAATTTAAAATGAGCAAAAGATGAACAGACATTTCTCCAAATAAGATACAAAATGACCAACAAGCACATGAGAAGGTGCTTAATATCATTAGTTATCAGGAAAATGCAACCAAGATCACCATGAGGTCCCCCTTCCCTTCTAGGACAGCTGAGACCCAAAGACAGGGAACAGGTTGTGTTGGCAAAGATGTGGCGAAGCTGGAACCATAGATGACGTTAGGGGAATAGAAAATGGTGCAGCTGCTTGGGAAAACAGTTTTGGACATTTCTCAAAAATTGAAGCACAGGGGCACTTGGGTGGCTCTGTCGGTGATGCGGGTGCAGCACCTGCCTTTGGTTCAGGTCATGATCCTGGAGTCCTGGTAGGGCTCCCTGCGCAGCGGGGACTCTGTTTCTTCCTCTGCGCCCCCCCCCCCACGTGGTTGCTCCTGTGCTCGCCATCTCTAACTCTCAAATAAGTAAAATCTTTTAAAAAATTAAAAAATGAAGACACCTCACAGGAAGGGACCCGACTGATGGTCCGGAGAGAGAAGGATAAATGAAAATTTAAGACACATGACTCCCTCTCCAATGGTCAGACTAATGGGAAGGGTGGGAGGAAGAGGGACCAATGCCAAAATTCCTAGATCTCGGTCCCAAGTGTGGGCTCAGCAGCAGTGCCCAAGCCGACCTCACTCCGCCTCCCGTAGAGGCTGGAAAGGAAGGGGCACAGGCTCCACCCCCGGATGGGATGGTGCCCCTTTTACAACCCAAGGGCACCTTATCTGGACAGGGCCCTGGCCCTCACAGGGCAGGAGGATGCCTGCTGGAACCATTCACTGACCGAGCTGCTTCATGGAATGTGTGTGAGCACAGGCAAACAGGGCAGCCACTCCCTGCAGGAGAAGGAGCACAAAAGGCAGAGCTGCCAGCCTTGACCAGAGTCCTAGAACTTTCTGGGGAGAAAAACATAAACATTTTTACTGGCTCTAAGGAGGCTTGGAAAGAGAGGATTCCTGGCCTCCAGTAACAGGACACAAACACACTTAGGACATTTTAAATCAGCAGGTGGTCCTTCTTCTGTGAGTCAAGGTAGCTCATCCAGGACACCAAGGGATGGACTCCCAGGAAGGCAGGAACCAGAGGAACGGCAGATTTGGATCCGGGTAGCCTGAATCCTTCAGAAAGACTCGTCAGAAGGAAGGCTCATGATACTGCATGGGATGAAGAAAGAGCCTGAGGAAGGGGGTTTACGGTAGCCCTGCTTTATCATAGACCGTGACACTCATGGGCTGTCCTGCTGCCCAAGCTCTGGCGTGCCCCAACCCAAGGCCGCGCGGGAGGGAACCAGCCAGAGCATGACTGACAGATGTGAACTGTGTGCTTGAAACAGTCCTGAAAAAAAAAAAAAAAAAAAAAAAAGAAACAGTCCTGAGCCTAAAAGATGTCCCTGTCACAGGGGAACCTTCCTACTGAGGATGACGAACAGACCGGCCAGACGCCAAGGATAATGGGGCAGCCCAGGGTCTTTGCTGGGTTTGGGACCCCCTCTCGGGGTTGGTGGGGTCCCACCACGTGCACAGAAGACGCCTCTGATGTCGCAAAACTTCTATGAAAAGAAGTAATTCCTGGGGCTCCTGGGTGGCTTGGTGGTGGAGTGTCTGCCTTTAGCTCAGGGCATGACCCCAGGGTCCTGGGATGGAGTCCCACATCGGGCTCCCCACAGGGAGCCTTCTTCTCCCTCTGCCTGTGTCTCTGCCTCTCTCTCTGTGTCTCTCACAAATAAATAAATAAAATATTAAAAAAAGAAATAATTACTGAGTTTGGACCACCAACACTGTGGAGAGTGATAACAGCCCTTCCTTCACTTGTGTCCGAAGTGACTCAACAAGTGAGGAAAGCTCAGCAACTCACGTCCTCTGCATGCGTCTGGAAGCCCCATCAGCTGGCAACATCATTGAGGTGACTTGCACCCTGAAGAGGCCTTCGGCCCAAATGTCAGGAAACCCACTCGAAATGGGATCAAGTATCATCTCCTCCAAATATGGGTTGTTCCCCAAAGTGGGCGTCACTGAGCCTGCAGGGGACACACTCTCAGACCATGTAACGGGCCCCGCGCTCATGTGGGTACAGTGGAAACCAAGCAAACAGTATATACAGCGATGGTACCAGGTGCTGCTTGGCTACAGTCTGCTCTTCCCAGCAAGGAGCCCTCCCATTCTTCCCGTCCCTCCAGTCCGGGGATAAGGTGTTTCTAAAAGCCCAGAAGAAATGAGGACCTGACCATCAGGGGGCAGAAGAGTGGACAGGACCCCAAGATGTGTCACTGACCATGTACATCTGTTAAACGTGCAGGTGTGACATTCTGGGCCCCGAGCACCAGGGTGAACAGAGCACCGCCTGAAGGGGAGAAGCCTGTGGCCGCTCTTCTGGAAGTCACTGGACGGCCACCGTCCTGTAGGCCTCTGGGAAGACAGAACACCTACCTCTCCTCTGTTGTGCCCCTGACCTAGAGAAACATCATGGACAGTCCGCCTGGTGGCTCCTCATCCAGAGCCCTTGTTTCTTTCTTACCCTGGAGCTCGCAAATGGCTGGAAGGAGAAATTAAACTCCTCCCCTTGGATCCTGGTTCAATCACCCCCCAGACAGGGGTGTGTTTCATTCTAGGGGGAGAGAGACCCCCTGGACACAGACAGCTGTGGTTTCTTCTGCTTGTGGTCAGTGTAGCTCCCCGAGATGACTCACGTGCTTTGGGACTTCCCAGGAGTAGTCCATGGCATTTCTTTGTGTGCATCTGCTTCCCTGGTGAGGGTTGCAGCTCACCAATTTGCCAGTGTGGGACCCAAGGAATTTAACAAAAATCCCCTACCCCTGGACAAGCAGAGCAGGACTAACTCCATTTTGTGCTACACCCGCCATCTCATGTATAACCCCCACATGACCTGCTTATTGCTTAAGGCACTCCCCCACCCTAGTCAAGCTGCTGAGCATACCCTTACCGGAAACCGGCTCATATAGGAATGCGGAACCCCTAACCACCAAAGAATGTAAACCCCACCTTTTGCCCGCCAAATCTGTGCGCCAATTCTGACCAGAGTGATAGGCTAGTTCAAATGGTCACTATAGGGTAAATTGTTATAAAACTGCTATGCCTCTTAACCTCGGGGTCCAAGTCCCTGCTCTGCTGTGTCGGGTATACTTGGACCCAAACTCAAGTTTGCAAATAAACCCTCGTGCGCTTGCATCAGTGTTGGCTCCTTGGTGGTTTCTTGGATACGCAATCTTGGGCACAACAGCCAGCTCCCAGGTTAGAGCTGCAGTGATACATCAGCACAGGTGGACGTAAGTACAGAGAAAACCAGGCTGCAAGCCACTCAGCTGCCAGATGTCTACACCGCCACTCCTCACGTCTCCAAGGCGACTGGGACTGGTTTGCTGACCGAGTCTATGGGACACCTGCTGGTACTGGATCCGTTTTAGAAGGATGATAACCCTGGGCTCATATGTACTGTGACTGTTCTGGGAACAGCCCGGGGATAAGGTTAGTGACCTCACACACGGGAATGGCTCTAGGACCCCCTGCACTGGAACAAAGGACCAGAAGTTACACCCTGAGTGGTGTTGACTCCTTGTACTGCAGAGTCACTCCGCACCCTACCAGTTCCCAAGGATGGACCCGCACCCATAGTTCATACAAACGCAGTGAAGGACTGATGGGGATCTGTGACAGCTGCCCTGTGAGGGCACACCCGCTTTAAGCCTGCCCTGTGTCTGCCGCAGAGCCAACCCTGGGACCCTGTGGACCACTGGCCTTGAGGAAACAAGGGACCAGAGTTTCAGAAGATAAGGCCTGACAGTACTCAGAAGCTACCCCAGTGATCTGGTGTCCCCAAAGTGAGACAGCGGGCAGCTGATTCCTGGCAGCACAGAGGAACTTGGAAGCCCTGAAGGACAGATGACTGGCTAACCCCCGTGCCCCTGCTCACAGCTTTGACCCAGGCCCCCGCCTGCTGGATGGGGAGGGTGGTGGCCTTGCAGACATCTGTCTTCTCTCTTCCCCAGTTGCTGGCTTCCTAAATAAAATGATCTCTCTTTTTCCCCCAATGCTTGAATCTTGATAATTTCTGAGAGGTGCTCTGCTGATCCCAGGTTGGAACCGGAGCTGCAGGGCCATAGAGACAATTCTCAACTTTTCACGCTGGTGGGCCCTGCTCCTGGGCTGCCAGCCAAGGTCAGGATAACTTCCCCAAACCTCAGAGCAGGGCTGTTTCTGCCCCAAGCACACGCTGCATCCGTGTTGGTAGCAGATAACCTACAAGAAACATGTCAAATAAAGATAAGAGTAAACGTCTGGGTTCCATTCCTGTGTCTCCAAAGCCCGCAGCCTTGCATATACTAGAAGTATAAGATAAAGTCTGAATTTTCTGAAATGTTCTTCATCAGGGTGACTTGTGACTCTTAGCTTAGGCTCTGCTCACAACCAGCTAGGGGAGGGCTGTGGAGCGTCTACACTGGCAGGTGGCCTTCATGGGTGCAAGAGGCTCAGAGACAGTGGCCTTGAGTCACAGGAGAGGATGATGTTAAGGCTGTCAGCACAAGGTGACATCAGAGTCGCGTTCTTTGTCCTGCTGAGGGAGACTGTCTGAAGCCCAGGAGCCTCTACACCCTGCCCGTCCTGGGGTGTCAGCCATGAGCTCTCAGGAAGTTCAGTGAGACCCACGGACAGACACAGAGACAGAGAGAGACGGAGTTGGGAACGAGGTTCCTTTTTGTTGTGATGGGAGGTGGGAGAAGCCATGGTGAGGCCCCAGAAGCAAGCCAGGCTGAGCCCAGCCCAGAGCCGTCCTACATCAATAGAAGCCCGTGGAGAGCCATAGAACTCCCCAATTGCCATGCTTCCTCCATGGCGCCCGAAGGGCAGGCTTGGAGTTTTCTAAGAGATCGTCTTGCCTGCGACTCCCAGCCTGGGGAGGAGCCCCTTTTCCTGCTCGCCCACTTGAAGGTCTACAGGGTCTGAGCTCAGGCATCCTGGGTTTCTGCAGCTTGTCCCATCCCTTTCCATAAGCGCATTTTGTGGTAAAGCACCGATCTCAGGATAACCAAGCGGGTCCTCCTGGTTTGCCTGGACAGGTGGTGGCAAAGTGTGGGTCCTTGACGGGGAACCCACGTGACCTGGAAGGTGCAGGCCATCCCATCTGAGTTTTGGGTGCTGGCATTTCCTGCAGTGCACAGGAGTGATGGGACATTGCCTCTGCGCTCATGAGCCCGGGGCTTCTACGGTTTTGTTTGCAGTGTGATTTCATTAAATCAACTAGGTAATGGATAGTGACCTAGAATATGTTGCCAAGGCTTAGTTAGGACAGCGTGTGCACCGCTCTGTAGAAAGGTGCCCAAGGAGACTGTAGCTTGTCCCTTCCGTGGTACAAGAACCCTGTTAGTTCTGGAGAAAGCGGTGATGCTCAGGGTGGGGGTGGGTGTGCTTCTTATAGGGACTCCTCACATGTCACTCTGCAATCCCAAGCTTATGAGGGTCAAGGGAGCTGGTGGTCTCCAGCGACACCAAGCTGGCCACAAGACCAGAGAAAGACCCCGCCCACTCCCTCCCCCATCAGGCTCCTCTGTTTCTGGAGATCTTGCTTAATTGTAATCAGTGACCATTTGGGCTGCTTGTTTTTCTCTTCCTCAGCTTTAAATTCCGGCTCTTAAGTTTATGATCACCGATAAAAGAGCGAGCCCTTGAAACTCTAGGTCCCCACCGTGGACCGCAGTGAACATGGAACCCCAGGCAAGCTCGCTGCTTCCTGGGATGTGCGGCTCATACACTTTTTTCTCACTGTGCCTGATGTTTATCGCTGAGTGTCCTGCAATTTTAAGAGCCACATAAGCTGGTCCAGTCACGACACTGGTTATGGACAGGCTGGGACCAGTATTTCTAATTTATGTAACCGTTAACTTCACGGATATAATTGTCTTGCACTTGGAATGTTTGACAGTTGTTTTAGGAGGTGTGAGAGGCTCCAGCAAAGGCACAGCAGATGCTTCTGCCAATTTCTCTTGCCTCCAGCCAGAGGTTCTCTGCTTCCAAAAGCCCCTGTGATTAGACTGGGGCCTAATAGATAAATCAGGAGCATCTATAACCTTAGGGCCTATAGCTCTAATCACATCTGCAGTTTCTGTGGCATCTACTATATTTGTAGGTTCCAGGGTTAAGGTGTAGGTAGGTATCTTTGGGGGCTAGTCTACCTATCCCACTAGGGATAGAATTTCTCCTGTTTCCTCACAGAAAATGATGTTTTGGCTCTTACATTTAGTCCTCTAAATATATTTTTATTGTGGCAAAATACACGAGTCTGTTATGTTTATATTTTGATGCATTTTGAGTTAATTTTTGCATATGGAGAGGTATAGGCTGAGGTTCTGTGTGTGCATGTCTACTACATCAATCTGCTTGTTCCAATACCATTTTGGGAAAAGATTATCCTTTTCCTAATGATGTCTTTGGCATCATTAAAAAAAAATATATATATAGATTTTTTTCTGGATTCTCTGTTCCAATGATCTATTTATATCTTTATGCCAATACCATAGTTTTAATTATTATAGTTTTCAATTAGCAATAATTGTGCGCTTCAGATAAACCTCATTGGCTACAATACTTCCACTGTGCGAAGCTAATTATTAGAGTCTTGTAATCAGATTATTTAAGTCCTCTAACTTTTTACTTCTCTTTCAAAGTTTATTTGGCTTTTAAATCCTTTGCATTTCCACATAATTTTTATTTTTTTTTAAAGATCTTATGTATTTATTCATAAGAGACAGAGAGAGAGAGAGAGGCAGAGACACAGGCAGAGGGAGCAGGCTCCATGCAGGGAGCCTGACGTGGGACTCGATTTCACATCTCCAGGATCAGGCCCTGGGCTGCAGGCGGTTCTAAACCGCTGAGCCACCTGGGCTGCCCGCCACATAATTTTTAAATAAGCCTGCTAATGCCTATAGAAAAAAACCCTGCTGGGATTTTAAAGAACTTTTAATTTAAATTTCAGTAGTTAACATACACTGTAATATTAGTTTCAGGCGTACGGCATAGTGATTCATCACTTACATACATCACCTGGTGCTCATCACAGCAGGTGCATTCCTTCAGCCCCATCACCTGTTCTCCTGCCCGCCACGGCCCTCCCCTCTGGCACACTGTATTCTCTGTAGTTAAGTCTATTTATCTGTTTCTTTTTTCCATTTGCTCGATTGTTTTGTTTCTTAAATTCCACATAAGTGAAATCATACGGTATTTGAATTTCTTTATTTCACTTACCATAATATTTTGCTGGGATTTTGATTGAGATTACATTGAATCTATATATCAGTTGGGGAGAATTCTGAGTTTTGGGTCTGGAGATCCATGACTTTGTTACGAACTGAATTGTTCCTTCAAAATTCATGTTGCAGCCCTAATGAACATGCTTTGTCCTCTTTGGTCTGCGACAGTTTCTCAGACATTCCTTGTTTTTGATGACCTTGATGGTTCTGAGTCAGGTACTGTGTGGAACGTCTCTCAATTTGGGTTTGTCTGAGGTGTTCCTCATGGTTAGACTGGGTGACTGGTTATCGGGGGCCACATTTATAGTCATTTATAGAAGTATGGACTCATGGAAGTTTATTTTATTCTTTGGATTTTAATCCAATACTTAATTATTTTTTTGTTCAAACCATTCCGGCTTTGGCCAGCGGGAGCTCTTTCAGGCTGGCTTCTCTCCCTTTGACAGTAAAAGGATCTTAAAATTGTGGTAACGGATACCTAAAATTTACCAACCACTTTTACTGGAACAGTTTAGAAGTACTAACGATATTCACAGGTGTGACCTTTAGAACTTCTTCCTCTTGCAAACCTGTCCTGTCCGGTGGAACAATCCCCCTCCCCGTCCTGCTGCAGCCATGGTTGGACTTGACCTCATTCAATGAGCTTGGCTCCTCTGGAGACCTCAGAAGTGGAATACTGGAACACTTGTCTCTTTGGCTTGTTCTAGTCACCGTAACGTCCTGCAGGCTCATCCTTCTTTTTAGACACTGGATGCTATTCAACTGCACGTGTATACTAGATAATAACGCTGCAGTTAACCTGGGTGTGCTGAATACCTCCTTCAAGACCCAGCCTTCAGTTCTCTGGGGTATTGGTTCAGGTAACTGGATTATCTGTTTTTTTTTTTTTTTTTTAAGGATTTTATTTATTTATTCATGAGACACACACACACACACACACACACACAGAGAGAGAGAGAGAGAGAGAGAGAGAGGCAGAGACATAGGCAGAGGGAGAAGCAGGCTCCATTCAGGGAGTCTGATGTGGGGCTCGATCCCAGGTCTCCAGGATCAGGCCCTGGGCTGCAGGCGGCGCTAAACTGCTGAGCCACCTGGGCTGGCCATCTGTTAAGTTTTTGAGGGACTTCCGTACTCCGTTTCCCACAGTGACCACATTTTATATTCTCACCAACCGTGCACAGGAGTTCCAATTTCTCTGATCCTGGCCAACACTTGTTCTTTTGTTTTTTTTCTCTCCAACTCTGTGGAGTTGAAATACATTTATTGCAGCAGGCAGAGACGCGCCCGTTCAGCTCCCCTCCAGGAGACCTGGGTGCAGGAGGACAGCTGGTGGACAGCCTCCTACCACTGTACTTTTTCAAATCCAACTGAGGTGTCTGTGTGGTGGCTGCGCTGTGCCCCACTGGCATCTGGCCACGGACTGACCAAGGTGGGTGTGACAAGCCAGGTCATGTCTGCCCAGCTCTGGATTCTTCCTATGAGGAACCCCTGACCAAGACGTTCCCAGGGCTGCCCTACAGTCTGGGCTTTTTCTAAAAACGTCTCTGTCCACGTGTGCCAGACCCACATGCACGTCCCACCCATCCCCACCTTTACCCATCATCTGTGTTCCCCCAATAAACTCCTGCAGCTGATTCTGTCTTGGCATCTGCTTCTCTGAAAGAGGATTTGGGGAAGAAGTGAAATTAAATGTTCAGCAGTGTCTCAACAAAGAAGTCACTATGAAGTTTTTGTGTTCTTTAAAGATTACACATTCCAAGTTTCATTCGACTATGGAAGGATATATTATTTCTAACACATTTATTGTCTGAGAGAAAATTTATTTATTGTTCTAATTTACTGAAGCTTAACGTATTCCATCAAATTACCCAGGAAAATCCAGGTAGCAGATATTTAACACATTCCTTCAAGACATCTCAAACAAATTTTAAAATGCCACAGAATGATAAATATCTGCCATTGAAATCACTTCCATGCTGTGCAAGTGCAGAAGTGAGCGGAGGTGCGGCCTGCCCCCAACCTGGCTGCGCGGGATACAGGCACTTGTGTATGTGAGGTGCCAAGTCACCCGAGGAATCAGTCCCATTTCCACTGTGTACCCAAAGTAGCAAATCATACATGCACCTGAAAAGAACACCTTCCGTGTGTGCCGGGGATAGGCTGACTCCACCACGAGGATGATGACCGTTAGAAGTCTGCCGTCGTCGGTAATACAGAAACATACACAGTCTTCATGTTCAAAGCCTTCATGGGGATTTCTTCTGTAATTTCTAGAATAGAAAGAGGATTAAACAAAATTAATTTTCTACCTATTCTGTATGAATATTGAAAATCCGTTGACTGCCTGTGTGTGGAATTTGGCCTTTTCGGGCTGTGGGGGAGACCCGCTAGGCTTCTGGGACTTCCTGAGCGATGGGAGTACTTTGCTACAGGGGTTGCTGAATGTCCCTGAGGGTTTCTGTTGGTGAGGTGACTCCAGGTGGAGGCAGCCACGCCACAAAGACGAGCTACATGATGTACGGGTGGAAGCTTTCACTCACATGCTATCAGCCGACATGGCATAACTTTGTGGGCAATGACCCAATGGTGCCTATGTAATGAAGCCTCACTGCAAATGCTGGACCCCCAGCCCCAGGGGAGCTGCCTGGTTGGTAACACAGCATGGGCACCACTGTTCATGCTTTGGAGCCAGGAGGAGGGAACACTGCTCATGGCTCCCTAGGAGATGACAGCTTGAAGCTGCGTGTTTGGACCCCTCCCAGATTCTGTACCTTTTCCTATAACAAATGTGGCCCTAAGTGCAATAGTTTCCATGAGTTCTGTAAATCTTGCTAGTATATTATCAAGCCCAAGGGTGATTCTGGAAAACCCTCCGAACTTATAGTTGGTGACAGAAGTGACAAGGTCTTATGTGGCCTCTTCCCTGCGTTTGTCAAAGTCGCCTAACTCCCTACAGTTTGGGTGAGAAGTCTTGGGCTGACCTTCTGGAATAAAGCCCCTCAACCCAATAGCCCTGTGCACTGACCCAGACATCCACACCCCCGCCCCAAACAGGTGTTTTCCTCATCGTTCTCCAGAGATTAACTCCTTACAGCAGGAGGAATTGCCGTGTAGGTCTACAAAGTACGAGAACACGATAAGCCTGTAACATCTTACGAGGACCAAACACATAAAACAGAGGGCGCCTGGGGGGGCTCAGTTGGTTTGGCGTCTCCCTTGTTTCAGGTCATGATCTTAGGGTCCTGGGATAGGGCCCTGCATGGGGCTCCCTGTTCAGCGGGGAGTCTGCTTCTCCCTCTCCCTCTCCTCATGCTCTTGCTTTCTCTCAAAATATTTTTTTTTCTTTCTCTCAAATAAAATCTTAAAAACACACGAAATAGATGAAAACTCAGAGAGAGAGAGAGGAAAGAAAAAACTTAAAGTGCTCTTCACCCACTGGGGGGCATTTTGCTTCTAGCAGATCTGAATTCAAAGGGAAGGACCAATGTCCCAGCAGGAATGCTGGACATCTGTCCTGAAGCTGCCTCCTCATAGATGACTACAGGGTCTGAGATGATACCGAGCATCTTGTGGAACAAGAAGGAAACCATTATATGATCCTTGCAATTTACCAAATTAGCACTATTTTACAAAAGACAACTTTGAGAGGAAAAACACAATGAAAATGAGGCAGGGCAGAGACACTGGGTTGCACAGAGCCCCAGGCTTCTCGGTGACCTTGGGTGGGCCACTGAGCTTTCGTGGTCTCACGGATGCAACTTGCCTCACCAACCTCAGGGCATTGCTCTGTGAGTCACAGGTCGAATTCCCACAAGTGTGGCTCTGCCCTGGTCAGTGTTGGCCAGGTGCCTGCATGTGCACAGAACCAGAGACGATGCCTCTCCATGTCTACAGCGTGGCTGCACCTGGGACTGGTGCACTTGGGGATAAGGAAGAGGTAAGAGTCTCAAAGTTTCACCTGCGTGGAACAAGACAGGACGCTGAGCTTTACTACCAACCACACAGAAGAACCAGGTATGTCGGAGGCAAAGTGGAAGGAGCCTGTTGATGGCAGGACAGTCTGTGGGCATCACCAGAGGCAGACAAGGGCCAGAACAGACAGGATCTCATGCGTCAAGTGACAATCTGACGCATTAGCTAATGGTGAGCCCCAGGGGACTCTGAGTGAGGACACTGTCACGGGAGGAATGCACAGGAGGACAGCTCTGGTGGAGACGGAGGATGGGACCCTAAGCCAGGGAGGGCTGAGGACACAGGGAACCCTGACAGCAAACTGGAGGTAGAGAGGAACCCAGGTGCAGAGGAGGCTCCAGTCCTCAACAATGTAGCAGAAAACTTTTAAGTGTAATAGAAAACTAAGACAGACAGACAGACAGACAGAAAGAAAGAAAGAAAGAAAGAGAAAAGGAAGGAAGGAAAGAAAAGAAAAGAAAAGAAAAAAAAAAGAAAAGAAAAGAAAAGAAAAACCGAGCAAGGAAAGAAAAATGAGGAAAATCTTTAGGCCAAAAATCATGAATTCCAAGAGGTACCTGAACATTTTGGTTTTCTGGCTGTCCTGGTGGCCCAAAACTTTGGCCCTAAAGGTATCAAAGTGAGACAAGAAAAAGCCTGGGGTCTATGGCTTGGGAAGTCCAATGAACTGGATCCACTACCTGCCCCTCTTGCCCCCTGAATAAGGAGCCCATGGCCAGAGTGCTTTCAAACAGATCCTTCTGTTTGAAAGATAGTCAAGAAGATGCAGTGGGTCTAATCACAGCCTTCCAGAGGATATGCCCACGTTCCTCCTGTGACCACAGAGGCAGAGGTCAGGGGGACAGGGTCACAAGTCCAGGACACTTGGAACCACCAAAGTGTGAAGAGGCCAAGGCCAAATTCTGCCCTGGAGCCTCAAAAACAATGCGGCCCTGCTGACACTAGGCCTCTGGCCTCCAGAACCGAGGACACTCGGTTTCACGGCCCCTGCTTATGGTGATGTGTTGGGGCCGGTCTCAGCAAACCGTATGAGAACCTGCCTCACTCTGCCTGGCTGTGGGGCCGGGACAGACAGGACACAGCCCCGTGAGGCTCTGGTCCTCCTCTATCCAAACACCCCCGTGGCCCCAAGTAACTGAAGTGAAATTGGCCTGCACTGACAGTGTCCCCAGACAACAGAAATGTTCCTTTAAATGGGGTTTAAACAGAAACACCACAAACCGCTGTTGTCAGGACTCTAGAAACAACCAAAGTTACACAGCAACCATTCGAATCCGCATTGAGAAGGCAACCTGCAGGGACAGGTCTGTGGTTGTCACACGTGTGCCTGGCCGCCAGGCCCTCATGTCCTCATGTCCTGAGGTCCCCATGGGCTCAGGAGGAACTGAGCAAAGTCACCCTGGGTCCTAACCCGATCAGGGGCTGCCTGCGGAGCTCACATGGGGTGCTTGTCTCCACTCTGGAACTCACTCAGGGAGGAAAAGCGCAGCATTGCTTGAAAACGCCGTTGGGCAAAGTCCACAGCTGCCAGGGTGCGAGGTTGCCGCTGCAGCCTGTGACAGCTGACTGCAGGCTCACAGCCTGGCTGGAAAGCCTCCAGGATGGCATCTCCTGGAACAGCCACCCAGCTCTGAAAACCAGGCGTTCTGTGCCATTCAGGAAGCTGTACGTGTGCCCAGGGCAGGATGCACGCACACAAGGGGCCCAGGAAGACGCCAAGCTTTCAGCTATGAAAATAATAGCTTTTCTAGCCAAATGTGCCTAATGATCAGAGCAGGAGCAGCTTGGTGGAGCCAAGGGCAGTGAAGACACTCTGAATAACCAAAGCACAGGGAGTCCACACCCCGGGAGGGCCTTGGGCCAGGATGCAAGGACACAACGGGAATGCAGAGCTGCGTGCTACCCCGTGTCTGCTTTGCAACTCCACTTTTTCTTTTCCACAGGACTTAAAAAACAAATACATAAGACACAATTAAAAATTTATGTTTTGAGGCACACAAAGCAGGTTCTGCAGAGTATAAATGGGAGCAGAACTGTACAGGCACAGAGATTCTGCAAATGAAGTCAAACGGTCAAACTGGTGTTGACTCAAACCAGATGGCTGCTAATTCAGGATGTTATCTGTAATCCCCATGGGAAATACTTAAGAACATAGCAAAAAAGAAACACACAAAAGGAAGAGGGAAGGGACTCAAGACAGGGGCTCTCTGAGGAGGAACAAAGGGCCCTTTTACCGAAACACGTACACCTGGGCACAAACCAAAGACAGGACGGAACGCACAGAGGTGTCAGATGCCATCAGAGCATCCAGCTGACCGCAGGTTGCGAGGCTGAGTTGTGGTGACAGAAGCAAGTGATGGGCACACAGAAGAGCTGTCTGGGGAAAGGGTCCCAGTGGCAGCCACACCATGTGGAGTGCCTGATGTGCACCCGGGAGGAAGGGAGGGAACGGGCTGCTGACGATGGGGCAGTGAGACCTGAGTGGGTTTGGGGAGAGGTGCAACAGTCCTTCCCAGGCGACTGGGCCGGGCTCTCCACTCTGATGTGCTTGCTGCGAAAAGCCTTTGTGCGTGCTTTTCACGCTATGGAGGCACAATGCCAGTTACCAGCTTCCCACCAACTGCTGTACTGTCATCATTCTAAAAGAGTGATCTTAGAACCAGCAAATCGTACTAATTTATCAAGAAGCATGTGTTTTTAATAACTACCAACATAATTTTAAGGTTTTCTTTCTTTTTTTTAAGATTTTAATTATTTATTCATGAGATACAGAGGAGAGAGAGAGAGAGAGAGAGAGAGAGAGAGAGGGGCAGAGACACAGGCAGAGGGAGAACGTGGAGCAGGGAGCCCAATGTGGGACTTAATTCCAGGACTCCAGGATCAGGCCCTGGGCCGAAGGCGGCGCCAAACCGCCAAGCCACCCAGGGATCCCTTAAGGTTATTTTCTTTCTTTCTTTCTTTTTTTTTTTTTTTTTTTAATTTTTATTTATTTATGATAGTCACAGAGAGAGAGAGAGGCAGAGACACAGTCAGAGGGAGAAGCAGGCTCCATGCACCGGGAGCCCGATGTGGGATTCGATCCCGGGTCTCCAGGATCGCGCCCTGGGCCAAAGGCAGGCGCCAAACCGCTGCGCCACCCAGGGATCCCCTTTTAGGTTATTTTCAAAGCAAAAAGCAATCATCCTTCTAATTATTATTCTAACGCTCTAGTTGGCAGATTTCTGGAGAAAGAGCCAAAGGAAAAAAATTTTAAAAAAGACAATAGAAAACAAGGAATAAAGCAGATGTAGCAGGTACTGTGATCTCACCATGTGTCTGAGTCTCGTTCAGAAACAGCTTGAGCTTCCTGCTGCGAAGACCAAACACCTTGGCTGCTTCATACAGGAGGCCCTGGTGGGTAAGTCCATTCTGCCCAGGCGGGTTTTCCAGCAGGAGTGTGCCCACTGTTCCCTTCACACACTCTGCGCAAGAGAGCACCACTGGGTCAGCTTCTGAGAGCTGGGTGCCCCGCCACCCCAGCTGCAGGCCACGTGCAGGGCAGAGGCTCCCAGAGCCAGCAGGGCCTGGGAGCTGGTGTCCAGTCTGCAAGGGGGCGGCGGGGGGAGGGGGCAGCGGAATTAGCAACAGGTCTGAACACTTGTGGCTGGGGAAGAGCTACTCCATGAGCACATGCAGTACACGATGAGTGCCCAGAGCCCAAGGGAGACTACACATCCATCTAGCCTGCTGACCGGAGCACAGATGTGCACAACAGATTTCAGGATGCTTCCCAGAAAAAAATAAGGCAAAATTAAGCATTTCAGTGGCTCTGCATTTAATACCACTTCATTTAGCAGTAACACTCCCTGACTGTGCAGATGGAGGGATTTCCACACAAACACACCATGAGAAACAAGCCCGTTTGTGCCCCCGGGGAGCATAGGAGCGCACCTTATGCTGTGGGAGAGGTGGACTGAGAAAGGAAGTCCTGCCACCCAGCACCCCACGACCCCACAACCCGCCAACTGCCTGCGCAGCTGTTGGCAGCTGGGGGGGAGGGCCCACCTTGCGGGCCTGCGTTCAGGAGCTGTAGGTTGATGTAACGGCAGAGTGCAGTGCTGGGGCCGTCCACTACAGCGGGGGCTGACCCTGCCGCCACGCGAAGTGTTTTTCCACTAATACTCAGTAAATCAGTCTGGTTTTGTATTTCTAGAAGTAACAACAAAAACAGCAATGACAAATCACTCAGGGTATATAATGCAGAGCTGAAGTCATTCACTTATTAAACTATACTTTTGCAGTGATGTTTTCTACCTAATTTCTCTTTGTCAAAGAGAAATAGGATAAAATGACATGCAAATAGCAGGAAATTTGAATGTTGCAAAACAGACTGCATAATAACTTAAAAGCATATGGCAGATTGTTTTTTCTCCTTTAGTATGTTCTCTGATATTATAGATCCTCTTAAAATCTCCTACATGCTAAACTTCACTGTGAAAAAAGGCATTATAATAAAAAAATGATAATTACAGTCAGAAGAGAATAATTTTGACCCATAAACACATGTGAAAAATAGGACATACAAACACACACAGATCTCATTTATCTAAAACTGAACACTGCTTAGGGTGATAAACATGGGTGGGCTGAATGGGACGAGCCACACAGCTGGGGCAGGTCCCCGGGGAGTAGGGGTGTAGGGCATCTGCTCCGGACCCACACCCGTGGCTCCCTTAGTTGCCCTGGGCCTGGTCACAGAGGTAACAACATCTGGCACCTCAGGCCTGCCCTATTCTCTGCCTGTCTGGCAGCTCCACCTTTAGGCTATGTAGAAGTTCCTGAAAATGAGCATCTGGATTCTTACTAAAGAGCAGGTACTCATCTCCCATAGCTGCCATTAGGAACCACAACCCTGGGGCTCACGACATCAGGCAACTAGTCTCAGAGGCGAGACATCAAAATTGAGGTGTTCCGTGGGCCCTGGCCCCTTGGAAGCCCACGGGGTGGCCCTGCCCCTTGTGTCCCTACTTCCTGGAGGCTCCCAGCCTTCTGTTTGCACCTCCCCAATTTCAGCTCTGCCTTTGTCATCACATGGCCCTGACCCCAGTGCTCCTGGCGACACCCTCTTACCTCATCACGCTGGCAATGACCTTGTCCCCAAAGATCACATTTGGTAGAATGCAAGGGACGAACTAACAGGTCTCTCTCCTAATTTAGCTTGTCCTACTGATGATCTGGGTCTCGCAAGACACAGGCACTAGTGCTTAGTGAGGTCAAGGCACAGCAGGGAGTGGGCAGGATGGGAGGGTCCATCTCCTGAGGGCTGCAGGGACTAGGGCGGGTCTGCAGGTTGAGGAGTCACCATCCCAGTTGGGCTGCTGAGGGCCAGGCCTGCTCGGATGTGGGAGGAGGCATGGCTGTGGGGCCACCGCATGTCCCAGGACAGCTGACCCTTTCCACATACCCACTGCACCATGGAGGACAGCCAGCTCAGAATTCCGTACACCAAAAATACTAGTAATGATGCTCTTCAGCTTTAAAACATCCAACCTGTTATCGCCTTTTGGGTTTTCCAGAAGCAATACTCCACCTAAAGAACCACAAGTATGAGTGAAACTGAGGGAAAAACAAAAGTTAAATTTGAAAGAGAACTCCAGGACAACCCAGCACCTGTATGTCCTCTCTGGTCAATGTCTGCTTCTGTCCCTTCCCCATCATCTGTGAGTGGTGAGAGTTCATTGTGTACCCTGGACACCCCCAGGGCTGGAAATGGTTTGCAAGGACCTGCCTTGTAGCTCACGCTTTTATCCTTTCCACAGGATCTTTCACAGAGCAGAATTTTAAATTTTAAGGAAGTTCAATTTATTGACCTTTTTCCTTTTAGGGGCGTAGCTCCAGGGCTTCACTTGCATACCGACACCAAAGGCTCTGGTACCACAAAATGAAAAGATGCCTCAACTCACCTGCGTTTGCTCCTTTCTAGAAGTTGCAGGCAACATGTGGGCAGGCAACATGTTGGCCTATTTCCGGGTTCTCCCCACCGAGGACATGGGCCTGTGCTTGCACTACGCTCACGCCACCATCATCTGAGACATCCTGAAACTTGGTGCAGCAGTTTCTCCCATTCTTGTCTTACTTTTCAAAGTTGTTTTAGCTATTTTATTTCCTTTTTTTTTCCAGAGACATTTTAGGATATTTTCTGTGTCTACAAAAAATGTTGCTGAGGTTTGATCAGAATTGAGTTAAACCTGTGTATTAATTTGGGGAGAACTGATGTGTTTATTACTACATTGACTCTTACAATCTGTGAATACAGCATGTCTGTTTTTCCATCAGTAATTTATAGATTTGGGCAAACAAGTCCTGTACATGTTTTACCGGATTTACACTTAAGTGTCTCTTTTTTGAGCAACTGTAAATGGTATCACACTTTAAATATCATTCTGTTTGTTGCTAGTGTACAAAAATTGAATTGACTTTTGTATGTTTAACTTTGAAAACAAATCCCACCAATTAATGCACGAACCCAGAAGGTATATACAACACCAAAAATACTTTAAAACAATAAATTTAAAGATCATTTGTAGTTTTTTTTTCTCACAATGTGAGTGCTTTCAGCCTAAAGGTCAATTACAAACCAGATCACGTGAAGGCAGCACCTGTAAGGATCCTGGGAAAATACCGTTGCTAGAGTGGGGCCCAGCAGTCCTGGCAGTCGGCAGATGGGGACATAGGCCCCATCTGTCCTGTTGCTGCTCCTGCTGCTGCCCTGTAACTGAGGGTGACACAGAACCCTGGCCTGTGGACACCACGATGCACACCCACTGCCCGTCCAATCACCTCCTTCCACAGGATCGCGGACACAGCATGGAACCATAGTAACAGTCTAGGGACCATTGTCACGGGCCCGAAGTAAACACTACCACCAGGTGCTACCTGGTGACAGTGCTGGTGGGCAATCCAGTGCAGGGGTCCCAGGACATACACGTTAATCTGCAAAGTCATTGGGAGTGTCTCCATAGACCATCATGTTCTCTTCATACAGGGCCAATCTTATTTCATCCCTTCCAATCTCTATGCCCTTTCTTTTCTTGCTTTAGTCCAGGGTAATGCAGAGTCAGAGCAGTGAGAATAGGCACCCTTGCCCTGATCTTGGATAGAAAACATTCAATCTCTTCCCTTTAAGTATAATGTCACCGGCAGGCTTATGTGTAGATGTCCACATTTTTCTCCATGTTTTTCTTAGTTGTTTCTTTAAAATCATGAATGGATGTTGAATTTTGTCAAATGCTTTTTCTGTAACAATTGATATTTTAACCTGTTAATATGGTGGATTCATGTGACTGGTGTTTGGATGCTGAGCCAGTCTTATATCCTTTGAATAAACCCCACCTATCAAAATTCTCTGTATTTATAGCTGTATTCTATTTCATAATGTTTTGTATTATCTATATCTGGCTTTGGTCTCAATGCTACCTTAATAAAGTGAGTTGGTGTTTTTTTCCTCTTCTTTTTTCCAGAAGAATCTGTGTAGAATTGGTGTTAATTTTTTTCCAGTCTGGTTGAATTCTCTAGCAAAATCCTTTGTGTCCAACTTTAAGAAATTTTAAAAAATGATACTTTTATTTTTCTCCTCAGATCATCCTCCCCCTCCCTTTTAAAAAGATTTATTTATTTATTCATGAGAGACACAGACTGAGAGAGAGGCAGAGACATCGTCAGAGGGAGAAGCAGGCTCCTCGCAGGGAGCCCAATGAGGCACTCGATCCTGGATCCCAGGATCACGACCTAAGCTGAAGGCAGGTGCCCAACCACTGAGCCACTGGGAGTCCATTTCCTCCCTTTTCTAAGACAAACTTACCATGAACTTTGTTTCTCAAGTCCATGTTTATCTATATACAACAAATAAATGAATTCACACATGAATGCTGCCCCACTGTATGACTAACTGTGAAACTTGCTTCTTTCATTAGAAATATTTTTGAAATAGAAAAACTTACAGATATAGTACATTCAACTAGTATGTAGTACTCACTTTCTGATGGACGTGTGCACTACGCAACATTCTCAGTGATGGTCTTAGACTCAACCAGATAAGCGAACTTTCTGTTGAGCTTCTATTTTTATTATTATTTTTAATTATTTATTTATTCATGAGAGAGACAGAGAGAGAGAGAGAGATAGGGGCAGAGACATAGGCAGAGGGAGAAGCAGGTTCACCGTGGGGCCCAATGTAGGACTCAATCCCGGATCTCAGGATCATGACCTGAGCCGAAGGCAGCTGTCCAACTGCTTAGCCACGCAGGCATCCCTCTGGAGAGCTTTTAAATTACAAATTCAATCTCCTTAATAGCTAAGAGCTGCTGAAATGATCTATTTTATATTGGGTGAGTTGAGGTGGTTTGTGCTTTTGAAGAATTGGCTCATTTCACTCAAGTTGTCAAATTTATGTGTGGAGAGCTCTCCCTGGGATTCACGTATCTGATTTCTGCAGTCTGTACTGATATCTGGTCTTTGCTCATGTTGGTAAATAGTGTCTTTTAAAGCAATCTCACCAGATGCTTATTAATTTTGTTATTGATTCTATTTTTTCAAAGAACCACACGGTTTCATTGATTTTCTCTACTGTTCTCTTTTTCAATTGTATGGATTCCTGCTCTTATTGTTTTTTAAAGATTTATGGGGCACCTGTGTGGCTTAGTCAGTGAAGCATCTGCCTTCGGCTCAGGTCATGATCTCAGGGTCCTGGGATCCCTGCTCAGTGGGGAGTCTGCTTCTCCTTCTGACTTTCCCCCTTCTTGTGCTCCCTCTCACTCTCTCATTAATAAATAAAATCTATTTTAGAGAGAGAGCAGGTGTGAGGGGGAAGGGGCAGAGACACAGGGAAAGAAGCAGATTCTGCTGAGGATAGAGCCCAACATGGGGCTCGATCCCACGACTCTTGAGATCAAGACCTGAGTCAAAAATAAGAGTCAGATGCTTAATTGATGGAAATAACCAGGTGCCCCTTCTTGCTTTCTTTGATTAACATTTGTATGGTATGTCTTTTCAATTTACTCATACTGTTACATTTGAAGACTTCTTTATATACGGCATATAGTTGGTAACGTATTTTATCCTAAGTCTGCCAATCTCTATTAATTGGTTTATTCAGAACCATTTACCTTTAGTGTAATTATTATTATTTAAAAGTAACCTCTATGCCCAAGGTGGGACTTGAACTAACAGCCTGGAGAGGAAGAGTCACATATTCCCCCTGACTGGGCCAGCCAGGTCCTTCTCCTATTTAGTGTAATTACTGATGGTAAGCTTAAGCTCTCTCTGTCCTATTTTCTGCTTTTGTTGTTTTCTTTTTCTAACCTTCCTATGGGTTATGGGAACATATTTTAGAATTCCATTTTATTTCTGTAGTGTTTCTGTGTGAATCTCCAGGAACAGGCTTAGTGGTGGCACCAGGTGTTACCTCATATACACACAACAACTGGCCTGCTGTCGGCATTTGGCCAGTTTGAGGGAAGCACAGAAACCTGACCTATTTTCACATCACTTTGCTCTTTCCTACTTTTAATTTTCTTAAATGTTTTTTGTGTATACACAAAAATATAGTTTTTGTTATAACCACCAAATAATTTAGAAAATTCAAGGGGGAAATCCTGTTGAATTTACCTATATTTTGACTTTTTCTATTGTTTCTTCTGTCCTGATGTCCCCACATTTCTTCTTTTGTCTTTTTTTTTTTTTAAAGATTTTATTTATGAGAAACACAGAGAGAGAGAGAGAGAGGCAAAGACACAGGCAGAGGGAGAAGCAGGCTCCGTGCGGGAAGCCCGATGTGGGACTCGATCCCAGGACCCTGGGATCACACTCCGAGCCAAAGGCAGATGCTCAACCGCTGAGCTACCCAGGTGTCCCAGTCTTTTCTTTGTTTTAAGAATTTCCTCTACCGGGATCCCTGGGTGGCGCAGCGGTTTGGCGCCTGCCTTTGGCCCAGGGAGCGATCCTGGAGACCCAGGATCGAGTCCCACGTTGGGCTCCCGGTGCACGGAGCCTGCTTCTCCCTCTGCCTGTGTCTCTGCCTCTCTCTCCCTCTGTGTGACTATCATAAATTAAAAAAAAAAATTTTAAGAGAAAAAAAAAAAAGAATTTCCTCTACCTATTCTTTCAGGTTAAGTCATACTAGTAAAGAGTTTAGTCTCCCTTCATTTGGGGATGTCTTGATTCACCATGAAAAGTATTTTTCTTGATACCAAATTCTGGGTCAAAAGCACTCTTCTTCCAGCATTATTCTGCCTTCTAGCCTCCAGGGTTTCTGATGAGATCCAATAGTGTTCTAATTGTTTCCCCCTGTTAGGTTAGGGGAGCATATTTCTCTTGCTGCTTTCAGCATGTCTTCTTTCTCTTCAGTTTTCAGGGCTTTGAGTACACCATGTATTGATGTGAATTCTTTTGGGTTTATGGGGCATAGGCTTCTTGAATCTATAGGTGCTCATGTACTGCCAAACTTAGGAAGTTTTCAGCCATTATTTCTCTGAATACTTGTTCAGTCCTGTCGTTCCTTCTAGTTCTCCCAAAATTCAGTGACAGAATATTAAACTTCTGTTAATAGCCCACTGAACCTTCAGACTGTTCATTTTATTCAAATTTTTTAAAAAAATTCTCTTCTGTCCAGAATAGTAGTTTCTATTGCTCTATCTTCCAGTCAATGCGAACACAATTCTGTCATTGTAACCATCCACTGTGTTTTGTATTCTAGTCTTGTATTTATCAGTTTTAAATTTTTCATTGGATTCTTGATATCCATTCCTTTGCTGAGACTTCCTATTCTCATTTATTTCTTTTGTGTTTATAATTGCCCCATGGAAAACTTTTATTATGCTGCTTTATGCTCTGCGAGATTAAAAAAAATTTTTTTTTAAGTAGGCTCCATCCTGGGGAGCCAAACATGGGGCTTGAACTCCCTATCCTGAGATCAAGACCTGACCTGAGATCAAGAGTTGGATGCTTAACAGACTGAGCCACCCAGGTAACCCTCTGTCAGATAACTTTAATATTTCTGTCATATTGGTGTTCATATGTATTGTCTTTTTTCATTCAGCTAAAGATCTTCCCCATTGTTGATATGATGACTAATTTTCAATTAAAACTTGGATGTGAAAAAAAACCCCATACTTGGATGTGTCAGGTCCTGAGACTCTGGTTCTTATTTAAGTCATCTATTTTAGATGACTTTGTTCGACAACACACTGGCAGGGGGAAAAGGCACTGGTGGGAGAAGTCTAAGCTCCCAGTTCAGCTGCAGGGTCACAGAGGTCAGGATTCCTCAACACTGCAGGGGTAAGGGGCAAGATGAGAGAGTTCCTACACTCCTGTAAGCCTCAACGGGTACCTCCCTGGCCTCCAAGAGGAGGGGTGACTTATTACTGCTCCTGTGGCCTCATAGATACCTCAGCGGCATGGTGGGACTATGTGGCTTCATTACCCCTGGGTGTTGGTGAGGGGAGGAATGCCTTGTTACTACTGCCTGGTAGGAATGGAAGTTCAGGCTCCCACATGATCTTACTCATAGTACTGGGCAGAGGGGCTTCTTACTGCCTAAGGAGGGTAAACGTCCCAGCTCACTGTGTTTGTTTCTCTGACACCACGATGGTGGTAGCCGTCTGAGGCTCTGACAAAAGTCTAGGCTTCCCACTTGGTCTTTGCTGGTGGGAATGCCAGTGGGGCCATAGTTTCTTCTGTTGTGTTCGGTTGGAGTAGAACAGATACTGTCTAGAAGTTTTCTGTCTTGCTAGGGGGCACCTTTCCTGGTCCTCCGTCTAAAGAGGAATTTTGTTTGAGCGTTTTGTCTGCACTAGGCATTTCCAGGTTGCTGGCTCCTTTAGCTCCAAGTCTGGGATACATGAGGCAAAAAGAAAAATCAGCCTTCTTCCCTCCCCCTTGAAAAGTCCTCTGACATTTGTTTTTATATATCCTACCCAGGGTGTTTGGTTGTATGCTGAGGGAAGAATAGGGAAAAGTATGTCTTTTCTTATCTTCCTGGAAGTGCAAGTCCAATCATTTACTTTTGTGGATTCCTTCCGATGGCAATTAGACAGAAAGTTATATGATTTTACTAATTCTCTTATAATAGCCTCAAAGACATTCAAAGGTTTAACTAAAAAGTAAAGTACAAGCCATGGATTCATTTACTCTTACCTTGCTCGCTGCCATTTGCATAAATGTTAAGATTGACATATGCACAAACAGGACCAGGCAGGGAGGATCCTCTGGTGAGTGTAATTTCCAGGGCAGAACCCTTTAACTGAGCACATGAGAGTATGTGACTGAGTAATTGGAGCATCGACCACAGTGTCACCAAGAGTTCCATACAATTCTGAGAGCATATTCACTCTCATCATGAAATAGGCAAAGCTATGACTTTTCCCTTTGTTTCTCTTTGCACCTTGTTCTTTTAAAAATACACAAAACAGAAAATGAAACCATCTTGTACCTTGCCCCACTGAAAAGCCCAACAGTGACACCCAGCCCCTGCCTGTTGGTATAATCTGCCCCCCAGAAAGGAGTGAGACAAGGGGTAAATGATGGAGTCAATGAATGATACAGAAAAGAACTCCCTCCCTTGTTATAAATGACCTATTTCTGAATTATGGCCAGTATCTTCCATGTCTTGGTATTAGATTTTCATAGTTGCATCTAAAATGTGCCAATAGGAAATGGAACTGTAATTTTATGTACGACCTACTACCAGAAAAGTTAATTGCTCAAGTCAACTGCTATTTGCTTTTAAGTCAGCCACAGGATCCACAATAGTAACGTCTCTGGTTTTAGGTAAAGCAGGCCCATGGCCCCTGGTCCCCTGACAGTATTCCCCAGGAGAACAGCTCCATCATCCCTGCCTCTACTCCCTGACACCCCTCCCGGGCCCCACCTGTACCCCAGCACAGAGGATGACACCAATCAATACTGGGGGGAGAATATCAAAGGGTCACCCCATCAACAATATAAAATCTAACCTTAAGTCTCTTCACAGCTCAACAGAACCCAGAACTCACCTGCATTTCTTCTTGAATAATGATTTTATCAGACACTGGAACTGGATACGGTTTCAAGGGAGCTTTTATGGTGGCAAATATGAACTCCATGTGGCTTTCGATAACATTATTCAGATACTTCCCTTCAGACTTTGCTTTATAATAAACTGTTATTTCATCAGTCGGAACCAGATTGCACTAAAAGCACATACAGAAAAATTTAAAGGGAAACACATTTGTTAATCAAAATGTATAGTGCTGAACAGAGCTGACACTCCTGTGCTCCTGCCCAATGTTCCTCGGAAACAAAGGAGTGACTGAGCAAAAAAGCACTCCCCACTCCCGAAGCTCTGAGCTGAGGCAGAGCTTACATGCATCCTGTCACCAGCTGGAGTGGACTCCTGCGACCTGGAACTGCAGGTCTCAGACACCCAGCCTGAGGAGGACGGGTGGCAGGTGCAGGAGCCCCTCCTCAGGGTTGAGGGGTGGGAGCTGCTGGCTCCCTCTCCTGGTGGGCAGGCAAGAGGCCTGTGCACCTGCCCTGGCTCCCAGCTCCCTTGTGAGGAAGAACCACCCTTTTGTCCAGATCCAACAATGTCTCCCTGAGCTAGGAGCCCTTCCTCAGATACCCACTGCCATCTCCAACATTCTGTGCCTTTCAGGAGGCACATCCAGATGATGATTCTGTAGAAACCCTGAAGAACTGACAGAGGTGGACAAGGCATAGGTTGGCTGAAAGCTCCTGGTCAGAGAAACAAAAAAGCCACGTCCAGTTTGCGGTGAATGAGAAGGGGGTGGAAGGGGCCTACTTTTCCTGCAGAGCACAATGGGAACGGACCGCAGATGAGTGGCTAATTTTCATTACTCAATTACAATGGTTTATACTACCTGCCTCTCCTGTCCTCCCCCACAACCAAAAAACCAAACAAAACTCCCAATTAGCTTGTTTTTAACGGGACAAACTCACCTTTTTGCGAAGTTTCTGGATGCGATTGATGACCTCCCGAGCCACTCCTTCATCTACCATTGACTGGTCGGGGGTGACATCTAAGAGAACCAAAGCCTGTAGGAATTAACAGTGCACAGCATGACAATCAAACAAGGAGGAATGGTTCTCTTAAACTCAGCAAAATGGTCTAGGAGTTAAATTCTGAGAAGTATGTCATGTAACACTATTTATTCATCCACATGAGCAAAGGAGATAGTTAAACTAGTTTTATTATGGTTCAGGTGCTTCTTTGTAAAGAGTTATTTCTTCCACCAGGACTGGTCCAGCGCCTCCTTTTCTTTGCAGGTGCCACTCAAGGAGATGTGGGAGTGAGTCTCCTGTGGAACTGCTCATCTGTGTGATGAGGAGTCCAGCAGTCACTGCCCTTGCAGGAAGTGGGGTCAAGGGCTGCACGGCTTGTCACGCTGGGCTTGATGGTCCATCAGTGTGAATCAAGACATGGTTCTACAAGGACTACAACAAGTTTGACAGGACTTAAAACACATCTTCTTGACTTTGCCTACTTCCTACGCCATCTGTGGTGAAATATGTCGATGACGATGTGGTATCACAGCTGGCACAGAGAAGGATACACTTGTAAATCAAGCACCAGTCCCACAGACGTTTCTGAGAAAACTTTATCAGGAAGGTAAACAACTTGATCCACTTCACGGCAGCAAGGTAGGACAGAGCCCCCCCCAGCCTTTAGAACATGAACCATGTCAGCAATCTCAGAAGACTAGGATACTTCTTTCAGTGACTCTTCATGCTGGCCGCCATCAGGGTATGTACACATTCTCCTGGCCTCCTCTCCTAGCTTCTTCCCTGGTGGCTCCTCATGTTGTCTGCTCACATGGAGCTTGGCCTACATCTAATTCAAGCCACTGTGAAAGGCTTGAGCAGTCTGAGGAGGCTGGCCTTCCTCACATGGTAATCGCCATGCCCCCTGCACATGGCCTGTTACCCACAGAGGGGCTTCCACAAGCTCCCCAACTCCCACCCTGCAGATCTTATGAACTGTCTGCCCAGAGAAGGCTGGTCAAGAGCAGAGAGAGATACTCTGACCCATCACAACAAAAAGCGCTGGCCCTAGAATCCAGAACTGCTGCACACCCTCCTCTAGGGCATCCTTCCTTCGCCTGTCTCCACGCCAGGATTTGGAAAGGAGCTCTTTGCTCAGTTCTACCAGATAACCTGTGAGGCACAAGAGTAAGAACTAGCTTACTTCACTGTCTCTATAACTGGCTCATTCCTTGAAGGGTAGGGTTACATCTTGTTCATTTCTGTAGGGCCCAACACATGGAACAATTACAGGCAGAAGTCATAAAATGTCTATTTACACACATGTTAAAAATGTGCACATGTTAAGAGCAAACAATGAAGTAATTTGACAAAGCCCATCTAAAATGAATACCTGGTTTATTTACTCTGAGATAAGCTGTCAACACTCAGGAAAGGCACAGGTAAATACTTTTTCCTCTTCTGTTACCTTCTGGTAAAGAAACGGGGTAGGAAGGAGACATACCTGGGCATCTGAGTGTGCTTCATACTGCGTCGTCCCTCCTGTTTTCTGATCAAAGGTGTACATGAGGCGGATGTCCTCTTCATGCAGCTCATGGCCTTCGACAACAATGGTCCCTGTCGGAGAAGCAAATGCCACTGTCAGCCAGTCCCTCTGTGTCCTCCTCCTCACACCAACCACCTGCAGTACCATCATCCCAAATTTTAAAACTTCACCACATCAAGTTGTAGAGACTTGGAGGGGTCATGTTCTCCCGACTCACGTCATCATTGCAGTCAAGGATGCAACAGACTTCCTACACTTCCGCATACTGCCTTGAAGACAATTAAATCATTGCTAACATCTACCCATGTAAACAGGCACCCAGGTCCAAAGGCATATGCCCCAAGATGATGTGTCCCCACATCATAAACACAGAGTAGAATGATGCACGGAAGAAGGCAGGCTTAACAGTCCAGGAGGACCCAGGCTCTCCCCTCACTGGCTGTAGGACCTTGGTGCTCCACTGTCTGCTGAGCAGAGTGGGGAACAGGATGAAGTAAGCAGTGTCAAGGTCTGGGTGCCATCCTCCCACAACAGGCAGAATGCATGAAGAGTGGGAGATGGCAATTTTCCCAGATTTCAGGGAAGCCTGCTGCAGTCACCCACAATGATCTTGGTCCCTGAGCACTGGGCTGTCATTTTGACTACGTCACTCTGTTCTGAAAACTACTCTGCTTTTCATCAGCGTAGAAATCCATTCAGAAAGTAGTTTAGAGGGACACCTGGGTAGCTCAGTGGTTGAGCATCTGCCTTTGGCTCAGGATATGACCCTGGGGTCCTGGGATGGAGTCCTACATCAGGCTCCCCACAGGGATCTGCTTCTCCCTCTACCTGTGTCTCTGCCTTTCTTTCTGTGTCTCTTATGAATAAATAAAATCTTAAAAACAAAAACAAAAAAAGTAATGACTCAACTTTTAGTCACTAGCTTATATTTTATAAAAAAAGAATATGGGGCCTCTACGGGACATTTATCCCAATTCCCCATAAGCATTCATCTGAATTCTGAGTCCTTCCATCTTTCCTCATGACTTTTAATTTCAGAAGGAGCCCAGGCAATCAAACACCTCGTGCCCCAAGATGGCTGCACGAGGTCAAGCAGCCATAGCAAGACGCGAGTTCTACTCGTGGCAGAGCTGAGAATTCCTGGGCACCTGCAAAGTCCCTCGAAGGAAAGGACAGGGGCGAAGTCCCCTTTGCTAACCTCCTTCTGTTGTCCTAGACTTTTCCTTCGGGGCACGTAACAAAACTACCATTGTTTCCACAAATCATCAATGGGGGGTTAGGACGATGTCTGTCGCACTCATTTCTGGGTTCCCAATGCCAGCCAAACATGAGGGCTTTACAAAGTATTTGCTAAATTAGTCTAAATCCAGTCTTGCTCAAATAAGAGACCAAACTATGAATTCTTGATGTCTTAGAGAAATCATGATAAGTTCTGTACAGTTCTCCCTAGAAGCAGCTCCAAACCTATTGCTAAGTTCCTTTCTCAAAATCTACTTTATCTTTTCTGTCAAATGTATTCCGGTCTTCATTCACACATTTCTAAAAACCATCATGTTTTTTCTTCACAAGCAATGACTTTGATACCAGGGGCTCTGCTCTCCCTCTCACTAGGGTAGTTTCTAGGCTTCTATGAGCAGGTGCAGGTTCAGTGTAACCGAAGGTCGACCCACCTGGTTCAGTCATTCTACCTAGAAATTCAGCCCAAAGGAATTGATTCCACAGAACAGTGATGTGTGAAAATGCTCACTGCCGTACTACTGCCAATAGTAGAAGAATGGAAACAATCCAAAGAGCAAACATGCATCCCCACGAAGGAAAACCATTGCAATAGTTCTCAAAAGAGCTCTTTACAGACTAATGATGCATATAGAGTAAAAATTGTAAAATAATAAAGTGAATGTGGAATATAAAAATATAAGCATGAAAAACATATTTACAATTACAGTGTGGTCTCCACTTTGTGAAGCTGTGCTTAGTGACTGTCTGCATACCAGAATTTTTATGTTGCCCAGCACCAGCAGAGAGTAGGCACTCAGTCTGCAGTAAATGGATGGGTGATGGCTCAGGGATCATTTTCAGCCTTTCCTTTTTCTACATTATCAAAATTACGTTATAAACTTTTTTATAACCAGAAGGGGCTGTGACAATGTAGGTCAAGCAGGAGCCCAGGGGTGAGGTACGCCAGGTGGGGGCCACGGATGGTGCGGGCAGAGCAGACACCCACCACTCTCCTGGAAGCACTCCAGCTCCTCACTGCTCAGCTGCTTGATGGCCGCCATGACTGCCCGG
Organism: Canis lupus familiaris; assembly: GCF_011100685.1. Taxonomy (NCBI): domain Eukaryota; kingdom Metazoa; phylum Chordata; class Mammalia; order Carnivora; family Canidae; genus Canis; species Canis lupus. Next base: position 99,815,872 of record NC_049222.1, on the reverse strand, counting down.
AAGGCTCCCTTCAGACGCTTCCCTAGGACCATGTGATCAGGTTCTGCCCTGAGGCGAATGCCATACTTGTTTTTATCTGTAGACAAGGTAACCTCTCGAACATTCAATTCCTGTAATTGGTAGCCAAGATGAAACAGCAAGTGGGAGATGAAAACACACGTCCACAAAAACTTGCATGCAAACGTTGCTGAAAACATTAGTCACAACAGTCAAAAAGTGGAACCACCCTAACGTCCACCAACTGGGAAAGTATAAACAACATGTCATCTATCCACACAAGGGAATATTACTTAGCAAAATAAAGGACTGAGGCTCCGACACAGGCTATACCATGAATGACCCTTGGTGTCACGTGAAGGAAGCCAGCCTCAAAAGACCACTTGCTGTCGGGTTCTGTTTACATGTAATATCCAGAGCATGTGGTTTCCAGGGCATGGAGGGCTCTTGAAGGCAAAAATGGCATGTGAATGCTAATGGGTACTGGGCTTCTTTTTGGGGTGATGACAATATCATAAAATTTTAATGGCTGTACAACTCTATAAATAAATAAATTAAAGATATTTCTTGTCCCAGGACACCTGGGTGGCTCAGTGGTTGAGTGTTTGCCTTTGGCTCAGGGCATGATCCTATGGTCCTGAGATCGAGTCCGACATGAGGCTCCCTGTAGGGAGCCTGCTTCTCCCTCTGCCTGTCTCTCTGCCTCTCTGTGTGTCTCTCATGAATAAATAAAATCTTAAAAAAAAAAAATCTTTCTTGTCCAGAGCATTCAAGACAATTGAGCAAAACTCAATTAAGAAGATTCTAGACTTAGAGGAGCGCCTGGGTGGCTCAGTTGGTTAAGGGTCTGACTCTTGGTTTTGGCTCAAGTCCTGATCTCAGAGTCGTGAGATCCAGCCCTGTGTCAGACTCCACACTCAGCGGGGAGTCTGCCTGAGACTCTCTTTCCCTCCTTCACCCTCTAAGTAAATAAAATCTTAATAACAAAAATGAAACACTGCCAGGTCAAAAAATGCAAGTTGAAGACTATAAACATGGCCCTTTTTAGCACAAAGACAATGGCATGTGCACACATGTATATGTGTGTGTGTGTGTGTGTGTATGCACAGCACTCCAACAGCCTGGTGGGGAACGCCTCATGAACATCCCCAGGCTGGGTAGGTGGGAAGGGACTCACCCTGTACCCGATGCCAGAGTGTGAGCTGCTCACAACCAACGCATGCCCACTTGTTACTTGATGATTTGAAGGAATAGTTTTTTGGGTAATTATCAAAGGGTACTTTGGAGAAGGTAAGTGGATGAAGATGCTCAGTGACCCAACCAAGGTAAAGAAATCCACTGATCTTGGAATTGCTTTTAGACAATTACGATTACATTGTAAAAATGCAAAACCCCATGCTGACTCTGAGCAACGTGTGAGATTCCGTGGACGGTTAGGTACGTGGAGCTGCTGATGTATGGGAGGAAGAGTGCCAGCCCTGATGATCTTCTCAAAGACAGACATCTATTCAGATGAAACAGATGAACCAGCACTCTTACCTCAATGATATACTTCTCCAGAGACCTGATCTCATGAAGAGCTTCCGGATCCTGATGGATAACCACGATTTCTTTCAAAGGATACTAGGAGGAAGGGGACAAGGAGTTTACCAAGCAGCCAACCCTTGAAACTGCATGAAAGGAAAATGTTACATGTTTTATTCAAATCTCAAGCTCCAGACTGCTCAGGCTTACCCAGCACTAAGTCTTTCACACCCTATAGTGGAACAAAAACCAATGTCCTTCCTGGAAGTGCTCTCTTTTAAGAAAATATTCCAAAGGTCTAATTATTTGGGCCTGTGCACAGAAAATATGATAAGGCGTCAAACCTTTATTGGAATGGTTCTGCGGTCTCGAATCACTCGTCCCAGTTCAATCACAGACTGCATCCGAGACACTGCGCTCTCCGTGCTCTTGTCAATCAGCTCCTCTCTGGTGGCAGAGTTGGGGTGTGAGGGAGTCCCCAGGGGAGGCCAGTGACAGGCCTCCAGTGACAGTATCAGTGACAGGCATACAGAGTGAGGAGGGGAGGCTGGTGGGGAGGCTGATTCTTACCGAACGTGGGGCAGCATGAGGTAGTGGATGCTCTGTGTGTCCTTGTCCTGGACAGAAACAGGGTCGATAAGCAGCTTTAGATTCTGGTACATCAACTCGGTGAGGAAAGGTGTATAGGGGGCCTGCACGAGGACAGAGGGAGGCATGTCATTCACACACAGCCATTGCTAACTGACCTCAGGGAGAGGAAAACAGCAGCTCTGCACGCACGCGTGGGGACGTGCCTGTATTCCACACGCCATCGGGAGACAAATGGCCTTTCTGACCTTGGTGGGAGGGACCCTGTGTGGCACAGCAGCAGAGGTACAGCCGGGGCCCCAGTGCATCCCTCAGGGAATCTGTAATCAAAACAGGAGCCCGGCCATGACCAAACATCCTCACACCTTAGAAACCTTGTCGCCGAGCTGGGGAAATGCTTCCTAGGGTGAAGGGGAGTGAGGTCAGATTCCTGCTCGTGTGTGTTCAGGGAGCGAAGGGAAGGATCATGCCATCAGGCTGGAGCAGCAGTGACAGGACACAGGGAACCCAAACTGGCACCTTCACTTGTGTATCACTGAGTATTTCAATTGGTAGGAACACGTTCCAAGTAAAACATCATTTGTGATGTGTTTGTTTGGTTAGCTACACTTTCAGGAGCTTCCCTGTTACATCAGCAGGAGCCGCATAAAGACGAGGCACATGCTCATAGGGAGCTGTGGCTCTGCCATCTCAAGGCCAGCACGCTGGCCCTAAGTGCTCTATAGTGGTGGACAGGAAGAGCCAGCTCTGGCAGCACATCTCTCTTAGCCCTTGCTGACATAGAGGAGACACAAGATTTCTGGATGGGGCTAGAGATTTAGGTTGTTTGATGATTCCCTCTACGTCTGGGTCTGTGAGATGAGCCCAGACTAGCCTCAGACCGAGGGCACTGCCACAACGGCTTACCATCAGTCTGCACAGAGACAGCAGGACACTGAACAAGGTCTCCAGGGCCGTAACACAGTCCTCCACCCCGTTTTCACCCTAGTGAAGGAGACCGTGAGAATCTGGTCAGGTGAATGAAGAGCAGTGGCCCAGAGAGCACAAGGCACAGGCTGGCAGAGGTGGATAGGCAGGAGGCTGGCGTGGGCCCTGCGCTCCCCACCTCTGAGGGCCTGGAGGCTGTGCACATACAACACATGCAGAAGGTTACAAACAGGAAGTTTAAATTACTTTTAGAGAAGATTTCTTATTTTAAAAAAAACATATATACTGTGTGTTTTTAAGAAATAATGACACTAATTCATCGTAGGAAAAACACTAGTAAAGGTTATAAATTACAGAAGTCAACCATAGTGAAGTTCCAGACACAGGTGATGTGAACCGTGTAGAGAGAGGAGTGAGCCCCTCTGCACATGGGTGTGTGGTGTGATCAATTTTAACAAAAATGAAATCACTATTTTGTGAAGGGCTTTCGTCATTCACCCATTGGGAGTAGACTGGCAGGCAGGGGCTCCATCACTTGGCCCGTCCCCAGAGGGCAACTGTCCGCACATACTGGCCCTCTAGAGGATGACACAAGGGGCCCCTCCTGAGATCACAGCCAGCCCTGCTGACATCTGTATGAGTTTACATGAGTTTCTTCTGTGTTTTAAAAGAATTTGTGGAGCTGAGTCCTGTATGGCCCTGAGACTCTCACTCCAGCAGGACATGTCCTGAGCTGTCTTGAAGGTTTGCAAGTGGACTTCTAGAACTTACAGGCTCCTATCTATCAAATGGTGATAAATACAGCTTATGTATAATGTGAAAAGGAGAAGGAGAAAGAGCTTCAGAACGCAGAGCATTTGGAAGGCCTCCGTTCTCTCAACAGTCACCCTCCCACAGTCCTGCCGCTCCCAGCAGCAGCCTTTGGGCACTCACCTTCAACCTTCTGCGGTTCATCCTGACGTACCAGTTGGTGAGGACATCCACAAACTTGACCAGGCGAGGTACCACGGTATACAGCCTGTAGGCTGAGAACAATGACCAGGCGGTGAGAACAGCTGAGCATATTGGGGCAGCAAGGGCCCTGCCACCGCAGGGGAGGCAGGAAGAATCAAAGCCACACCGCACTGACGGCATTGCCCAAGGTGTGCTATGTGGCTATCAGGGTGTCCAGGCATGCACACCACCACCCTGTGAGTGCCTACAGGCTCCCGTGATCAATGAGGAAAACAGAAGCCCAGGACCCAGGGTGGGGAGGCTCAGGCTGCATGCCGCACGGCTCCCTGTGGCCCCGTTTCCTGGTGTGGTGCGGGGAGGCAGCACCACCAAAGCCTGATTTCCTTGCACTGGGCTGCCCTGAATATCTGTGAGGACATGCTAAATGCATTGACACCCCTGAGGCTGAAGCACAGCACAGGCCAGGGCTTTCCAAGCAGAGCCACTTTGTCAATGTGAGGATAGTCCGGCTGACCCATGGGGCAGGTGGACCCCAACCCCCTCCAGAGAAAGCCCGGCCCAGCTGTCAGCAGAATGGGCTCCCCAGAGGCTATAGAACAGGAAAGACAGCTGGGATGGGTGGTAGAGGACAGACGTGAGGGCTTCTGAGGAACCCAGGGGGTGATCAGGAAGGGGTGCTCAGCCAGTCTTGTTGAAGCTGTGGGCCTATTTTTAGGATTCCCCATCCACCTCTCTGTTAACTGATACTCCCCATTACATACACACTGCAAAACCAAGAGTGAGACCAACAATTACAAACAAATATAACTTGTATTGATAAGTGTTCAGTGACCAGGCCTCTGGTCCAGACCTCCATGACGAGAAGCCACCAAGGCAGAGGGCAGCTCACCAAGACCAGAATTGAGGCGCCAGCGGCCTGGCCTCAAGGAGACAGGTGACTTCCAGGGCTCATCATGCCCCTCACCTTCTAGGAGGCCAGAACTCCCTGTGCTTAGGTGTCGACCCTTGGAGGGCACACCGAGGCCTCACAGCATGGCTGCTGGGCTCCCTGATGAGAACTGCAGACCCCCAGGTCCTCAGAACCCTGAGGGCTTGAGGGACAGAGCTGGCAGACCATGGCACCGGGAACCCTGCAGAGGCCGTGGACACAACGGCTGCTTGACCTCTGGTTCCCAGGGAGACAGACCCCAGCCGGCACACACGAGCTCAGGCATGGCTAGGCCCTGCTGTCCCCAGGTGTCCTTGGATAGTACCCACCGTAAGGAACAGATTAGGTGGGTTAGAACCATGGAAGCCCATGTGGTGCCTGTGGCAGGCAGGGTGAGGCTGAGACCAGTGTGTTTCTGCAAGTCTTAACAAAAATAACATTTGAAATGTTGAAAGAAACAACCAATAACCTACTGCTCTATATGTCTCAAAATGTCTATAAAACTTCCTGTTTTAAAAAAAAACAACATGGATAAATATGAAAGGGCAATCAGAGGAGAGCTCTTCTTTCCAGGAGGACAGCCCAGGAGTCATACCTGCCATTTCCGTCTCAAAGAACCCAACCAGCGACTGCATGCAGGACAGGACCCACCGGTCTGTGACGTTAGCGCTTTCTCTAGCTGTGTTCTCGTTGTAGATGAATTCCATTTCTTCTTCCTGGAAAGTGACAATTATTGCATCGATCTGCACACTTAGGGGAAAATACCGTATAGAAATGAACACTTCACGTCACCCAAAAGTAGGCCCCCAGAGCAATCCACAAGACCTTGGACCTCACTGGCAATTTAAATTTCTAATTCTCAGCAACGCTTTCTAAATAAGCTTTAAACAGGATATTAAGTCCCCAGTTAATGAATTGCATTTTTACTGAACTAAATAGAATTTAGGAAAAAATTATTTCTCTGTACCAGTGATTACAAGTTGAGAAATACTCCAAAATCTTTTAAATGCAGGGTTTAGTCACTTTAAACCTGATGAAGGAAAGCTAGTAAGGCTGCTAGGATGGGATGATTGCCTATAGACTGAACACACACACTTGGAATTAAGGTCTCTGCTAAAATTGTCCATTTTACCCAGAATGCTCTGTCGGACTGGCATTTCCTTTACAAAACCCTCCTTGGGCTGAAGGTGTGCCTCACGTCCCCTCATGCAGCAGCAATGCCAGGCTGGCGGGACTGCAGCCCTGATCCAAGCGTGCTGATGGAGCTGGCCTCTGGCCCCCACACCCCTGCTTGTGCTCCCAAGCCCCACATGAACAGAGGCCCACTTGGCCAGGAGGTGGCAACAACAGAGGCAGGAGCGATACCAGGGCCCAGGGAGAAGCCTGCGGTGGGAGAGGAGCAGATATATTCACAGCTTAGGCTTCCAGCCAATTTCTGGAAAGGAATAACGTTGCATGATGTAAGGGATGCGTGGTACTGGGGTCTGACCCCAGGGGAGCCCTGAGAGCAGAGGCAGGGCAGCCTCCCAGGCCAGGACTCAAGTGCACACACACCACAACCCCCGTTTCCCTAATAACCAGTGGAACGTCTCTCACTTTCAGAGTCTGGACCGAGATGCCCCCTCAGAGCCCTGCGTGCAGCAGCCTCACCCTACCCCCACCAGCCCTGGCTCCATGACGGGAGGCAAGTGGGGCAATGAACGAACCTCCAATGCGGCTCTTCTGTAGGGGATGCATGACAGCCCCCAGTGGCTCTGATCCCTACCCACAGGGACTGCTTGTCGCGCCCCCATGGAGCAATGACCTGAGCAAACCCACTTGACCCACACCTTCTGCAGCCTCAGCACGTTCTGGATGAAGAAACGGTAGGCATTGTACCAAGGGAGCAGCACATCCTTCAGGACATCACGCACACCCTCCTCCTTAAATCGCAGGTTTTCTGCTCTCACCACTGGGGAGTTGATCAGATATAATCTGAATGAGGAGAAACGTTAAATAGAAGAGGAATATACAGATTAAAACAAGTACTATTACTAGACTTGTTGATACTGAAAACACCAAAATCAGCATTTTTTTAATATAAAAGGAGAGAATTATGAATACTCTTCTTATGGTCAATGTAAAACTGACAGAACTCTTACTCTGTGCAAGAGACCAGCGGATACTAAGGGGAGACCTAACCCCATATGGATGGGGCCCTCGAGCAACCAGGAAGCAGGCCCTGTGCTCGTATGCATGCGGGCCTTGGGTGGACCAAGAGGGAGCAGTGCGGCCCCCCTCCCAGGACGCCATGCACAGGCACGGGATTCACAGAAGAGCAGCCACCAGTGGGCTCCCAGAAGGAAGAGGTGGGGATGTTGCCAGACATCCTATGGACAGTCCCACTGCGAAGACTTCTCTGGCTCAGGTTGCCGGTGTGCCAGGGGTGGTCTAATAGCTAACTGGGGGGTCGGACACCCCGTGAACTACTCCGGGGCAGCCTGAATGTGCTCAGGCATAGCCCCTGGGTGTGGGTCTTGTGTCTGCCACAGGACAATGCGGAATGAGACCGTGGTGGCTCCTTTCCCCACACTTTGTGGGCATGACCAGGACTAACATTTCAACAATGGCTCACGTTTCTCTAAAAGCATTTCAGGGGCAGCCCCGGTGGCTCAGTGATTTAGCACCGCCTTCCGCCCAGGGAATGATCGTGGAGACCCAGGATCGAGTCCCTCGTCGGGCTCCTTGCATGGGGCCTGCTTCTCCCTCTGCCTGTGCCTCTGCCCCCCTCTCTCTCTTTGTCTTTCATGATTAAATAAATAAAATCTTTTTTTTTTTTTTTAAAAAAAAAAAGCGTTTCAGTATTAATGTTTAATTGCTCTAGCATAAATATGCTCACAGGGCTCTTTTGAGGAGTATGTACAGAAATGAAATAAATGGACGAGATGGCGAGCTGGGGCAGGAGTGAGGCAGAGGCCCAAGTAGCCAGCCTGGGAACAGCACAGGTCTTGGTCCTCACAACACCTCTGGGCTTCCAAGCACTCGTTAGTGAGAAACTGCCTTGTGGGTTTGGAGCCAACACCACACCAATGTAACCATCCCCATAACAGACACAGAGCTTGAAAGAGCTAAGAATACTTAGCTCTTAGTTCCAAATCTATGGAACACGATTAACAGGAACAGGTGATGCTTACATAAAAAGGATATGAGACACAAGGCAGAGGGCTGGCATTACCTGAGGGCGTCAGCACCGTATTTATGGATGATTGAAAGTGGATCCGGATAATTCTTTTTTCGTTTGCTCATCTTCTGACCATCACTTGAAAAACAAAAGAGAGATGCTGATTGTCTCTTTATATATGGTCCCAGGTTATGTGCAGATTGGGACACAGAATTGCTAGTGGGATCAGACACAGCAACACCCAAGCTTCTCTCTGAACCCCGTGGTGATTCAGCTAAGAACACAGGTTCAGCAGCTATTTCAGAGAAATGAAAACTCACATCAATGCAAAAACTTGTGACGGGAGCTCACAGCTCTATTCACGGTCTGGGCAGTGAGGAGGGATGGAGGACACAGCATCTGGAACCATCCCCAGAGGATCCCACTGAGTGGGAAAGCCCGTCCCTAAGGTCACAGGTCACATACGTGAAATGACAGAACTAGGAGAGAGGGAGCAGGTAGCGGCTGCCAGAGACCAGGGTGACGAAGGACCATACCAGGAACCTGGACCTTGCTGGTAAATACAAGCCAACATGGCAGCACATGAGGATGTGCAAGTGGGCAGTGTCAGGAGGACTGGGGCCGGACAGCCTGGCCCAGTGCTGAACACCGGATTTGAAAAAACCTGATGTTCGGGGCAACCTGAGCAGGCACAGCACACAAGGGCTGTCATGGTCTCCTAGCTGCATGCAAACCTAAATTCAATAACATTTTCAATGAAAAAAAAAAAAAACGCCACAGAGCAGACTGTAGAGCCAGACTCTCTGGGTATGAAACACGAATTTACCATCGTTTGCTGTGTGACTTTGATCAAGATGCTTAATTTTTCTGTCCCTCAAATTCCTCAGATGTCAAACTTGGGCAAGAAAAGAATCCACCTCAACAGTTGTGGGGCTTTGATGAGAAAAGATGCACATCTGCTACAGGGCCTACACGGTGTCGGGGCCATCACCCCTCGGACAGGATATGAGGCATGGTACTCACAGCAATGTCTTTTCTTATTAATTTCTGTTTTTACCATTAAGACTATAGGCAATAGAAGAAAAAAAAAAGACTCCCCATAATCCTGGAGAGCTCTGGAAGCCAGGGCTACAGGCACCCATGTACTTGGTCCAATTCTCAACGACCACTGTAACTTTATCACCAGCACTACCACAGGATGCACACCTGCCCCGCCCCTGTTAGCCTAGCTGTCCAACCGCCCCTCCCCTGGGGATGAGAAGTGAGTGGCATGGGGTATGCTGGAGAGGGAGCACAGAGACATAGTGATGGCAGAGTTAGGGCGAGCCCAAGTGCCCGTGTGCACAGAGAGTGGCTGCCAGAGCAGAGGGGGCTGGGCTGGGACCAGGACCAGCCTCTACACAACGTGCACCTGCCTTGCCAGGACCAGCCCGTTCACAATCACGTTCCTGAAAGGCGGCTGTCCAAAGAGAGCAGTGGCCAGCACCAGCAAGGTGTAAAACCTGGAAAAATCCAAAGAAACATATCAGTGACAAGAGAAAGGGAACTTAAGCATTCCTAGGTTTATTTACTGGACTGAATTTCTTTCTTTCTTTCTTTCTTTCTTTCTTTCTTTCTTTCTTTCTTTCTTTCTTTCTTTCTTTCTTTCTTTCTTTCTTATTTATTTATTTATTTTATTTATGATAGTCACACACAGAGAGAGAGAGAGAGAGAGGCAAAGACATAGGCAGAGGGAGAAGCAGGCTCCATGCAGGGAGCCTGATGTGGGACTCAATCCCGGGTCTCCAGGATCGTGCCCTGGGCCAAAGGCAGGCGCCAAATCGCTGCGCCACCCAGGGATCCCTGGACTGAATTTCTACTTCAGATTGGTTACACTTAATTATCCTTTATAGCAAAGGTTCTTAATCTGGTAACACATCAGAATCACCCAGGTGTGCTGAAAAATCACACAGGACCAACCACAAACCAGTCAGGTTAGAAAAAAATAAAATGTATTTAAAGCAAATGAAGGCCTGGAGTGAGATACTGGCCCCAGCAGCTGAGGACAGTACTGCCTCCTCGCCAGCACTGGCTGGCGGCCACAAGGCAGACCAGGGACAGGACTGGGCGGCCGGTCAGGACCTCCAGCTACACTGGGCTGGAAATGCAGAGACACATGTGACCTCAGCACAAGGTCACATGGGACAGTTTGATGACAAAACATGCAGAAGATGTTCTCACGTTGGACATCAGAAGGCCTGAGTCTGCAGGAGCACAGATGATGTCTCTGCTGTTGCCTTGCTAGCTAGCCTGTTCCCTTGAATCTACCACAGCCCTACAGCCACCCCAGGACGTGGATGGACCGAATAGGTGGGACAGGCAGCCCAAGTGTGATGGAAGGGGAGGGAGGCAGCGAGCACACAGCGACCATGTGAGGATGGTGAATGGCTGGCAGCCATCACCAGTCCTCAGACAGCTTAGGGGCAAGGCATCTGGCCTCCCCTAAGAAGGGTTTTGGACCTGTTCCTAAAAGAAAAATGGGGTGGACACTGAAAATAACACCTTCTGGAACATTAAGGCTGGAATTCAATCAATTTGGGATGTCCACAGCAGGGTGTAAGGAGACAACGACAACATTCCTCAGATACTTCTGCAACATCACTAATGACGGCATAGTTAGAACTAATGACCAGCTGAGCTTCTCATCCACAAGGAGAAAGTACCTCACCTTCCACCTCAGAAAATGAGGGCATCGCTTTCACCAGGCACGAGACAAACCAACGCCAAAACCCTCCCCACTGTAGTGTGTCCTTCTTCCCCAGCCCGGAATTTTTGGAATGGTAATTTTATAAGGTTATCTTTAACATCGGAGTACAATTCCAGTGAACCCTTAGGTCAGCATCCAAACCACTGGACATTAAGTACTCATTAAATATTTGCAAATGACTTAAACAGGTTAAGAACGCACACTGGTCTGTATCACTTAATCTTCAAGGATATGAAATCTATTCCAAAATCTCAATAAAATAATGCAAACTCTGAAACCACAGCTTCACTGTAGTGAGAGATCCCAACCCCAAAAAATCTTGAACAGTGCATGGGGCGGTGAGGGGCAGAGGGCAGGAGCAGAACCTGTCTTGTTTGACACAATCTCTGCAGCACCCAGCTGATAAACGCCAGGTGCTCAGGGCGAAATCGAATCAGTAGAATGACTAAAGGAACAAGGAACGTACCATCCTCTGGTCTGGTCAATGCCTTCAGCGATGAAGTCTGCAGGGAACGCATCATCAAACTCCCTTTTGTTTTCAAAAGGATAATGAACTTGAGCATAGGGCATGCTGCCACTCTCGAACCAACAGTCAAACACTTCGGAGATGCGCCGCAACACTCCTTTCCCGCAGTGAGAAGGGATGGTCAGGTGGTCAATACTGAGAACGAAGCAAAGACACTTCTATGAATTTTAACCACAGAAGATCTTATAGTTTAATAGCCGAGAAGAAACACAGCCCGACAAGATGACATACACATCTGCAAACGGGCGTGCTGGTAGCCCCACAGGTCTTTAGAGGTACTGGGAGGGCTCCCCTGGGGTTCAGACCCATGTTGCCCCACAGTTGACTCTAGCACAGAGCCCACCTCCCCAGCAGTGCAGGAGCCATCAGCAGGCAATTAAGGGGATGAGTGGTTGACTTCTGCACACAGCACTGCCACCTGCTCCAGAGACCATGTCGGCACTCTCTGAAGGGCAGGACAGGTGTGACCCCAGCGCTCACAAACTGACCTCTCTCTGTGGAGATCAGAGACCTTTGCTCCCGTCAGTTCTTCCAGTTCTGCCACCGACCCGATGCAGACTACCTGTCAGGGCAAAGTTGAAGGGGAAGGGAACCTCAGAGCCAAAGACCACACAGCTTCTGTCTATGCAACACTCATGCTCGGCTCGGAAACCTCTGACCTTCAGGACAGGTGTCACCAATGTGGCTCACACTCACCTGAGACTGCAGGTCACCGAAGGGGTGAGTGGGCTCCACTATTCCACACCTGCCACTGTCTTAGGAGTCCCTACTCAGAGAGGACCTCACGACATCTCCAGACGCATACCTGCTGAGAGCTTACTAGGCTCAAATCTCTGCCCAGTGTAACCAGGGTAAGTGAGATGCCTAGACTGTGACTCTGAGACATCTCACCGTCTTCCTGGCACATGAATTTGGCTCTTTAATCTGGAATCTTTCCAAATCAAAGCTAGAACTAAATGACTGTGCATGGACTGGATCAAACCAGTGAGATCACAAGACATCACTCAGGGTTACGCCCAGGCAAGAAGGCTGCCCTCTGTGCAGCTGGGGCCCGACAGGGTTGACATGCTGGCAGCCTGAGTAGGAGCTGCGGTGGGTTCTTGCCCAGGGCGCCTGCCAGCTCAAGAACATAACATCCTCAGCCCTTCCTCTTCAGTCCTGAAAGGTCTGACTCCGCAGATTCCCGGCCATCCTCCATGTCCCTGTGCCCTAAGTGTGTCCGTGCTGGACAGAGGCTGCATGGCGTACATCTAGACCCATACACGTATTTATACACACAACCACTTGATTTTACAAATTCAAGGTTGGCAATGCTTTGGTAATGTTTTTTATCTGCTACAAGGAGGGTTTCACATGATATGACTCAGTGCAGGTCTGATCATCAGTTCCTCACAACGAGAGAAAACGGGGTGAGCAACAGAAGAAAAACAATTCAACCTGTGGATTTCCCTGAGAAAAATACAAACTGCATTCTTTTGGAGGGAGATTTACAAAAGTTATATTTAATGAAAATAAAGTAAACTTAAACCCCCAAATAAATTCTTATTTATACAATTCTAGGGAGAAATAAAGAGAAACAGATGAAATAAGAAAGGAGCAAAGAAAGAACTAATCCACATGCACTAACGAAGTGCTTTAGCCAAAATCAACACAAGAACGCATGGCCTCTGTCTCACCTCCTCGAAGTCATCGCTGACCCACAGGGGGATGGGCGTGCCCCAGTATCTGTTTCTGGAAACTGCCCAGTCACGTGCATCTTTCAGCCAATTTCCAAATCGCTTTTCTCGCACGAACTCTGGGACCCTGCAATAAACAGGTCAGACGGCCACCCCGAGACGTTAGTAAGTAAACCTGTGGAGATCCACATGACTCTCTGTGTACGCTCTGTGGGCTGACGCTGCCCTGGATGCTGTGCTCACTCCTGCGGAGACAGCACAGAAAGCTCACAGCGCTGCCTCTATCTGAATTCACCTGCTCTGGAACAAGAACCCCACAGCACACATGCTCCCCTGTACTGCTCCCTGGTGAGGGGATGGCTTCAGCCCTTGGCCAGTCACTGCGATCCAGCCAGCTGCCTCATGCAGACTCGTCTTTCAGGGCATCCACACAACACTGCTTTCATGGACGCTCATGAGTAGGGCTTCTGTCCCTACATGACAGGCTGGGCTATGAGTGGTGGTTGGTGGCTGCCTCCTCAGGTTCCCGGGTGGTCCACGTGGTAGCCTTCACCCTGTAGCCCCCTTCCCTCCATGCCCCTCCCCCAAGGTTTCGAGTGCCTGGGACTAGTCACAGCTTATCCTGTGAGGTTCAGCTCTGCAGGAAATCCTTCCAAGCAGCAGCTGAGGTCGGGCACCCCAGCTGTGCCCCGAATTATAAAGGTCAGTTTATGGGTCTGCACCATCACAAGGCCACAGCCTAATAGTCTACCTCCTGCACTTCACACAGTAGGGCAACTGAAGAACTTCCAAGGAATAAAAAATGAAAAACTGTTTTCTTGAGCAATCAGGATCAATCTGCTGGAAAGTATAGAAAACCTATAGCTCATGGGGCACCTGGGTGGCTCAGTTGGTTAAGTTTCCGACTCCTGATTTCAGTACAGGTTGTGATCTCAGGGTTGTGAGAGGGAGCCCCGTGTCGGGCTGGGCGCTCAGTCTGTGCAGTCTGCTTAAGATTACCTCCCTGTCCTCCCTTCCTCATGCTTACTCTTTCTCAAAACAGACAAAAAGAAAGAAAGCTATAGTTCATAATCCTTTCCTTTTATTGCCCCCAGATTCTCCCTATTCTTCGAAAACGAATACAGTGTTTAAGTCAGGCTGGGTTCTTGTGGAAGTAGGAAGCAGTGATTGAAACTGTCTTCTGTGATATGCAGCTTCAGCCCTGCAGGCTGGAGTAACCCCTCCCTGCGGGTCACATCCTAGCTGAGAGAGGCTCCTGTGCCCGCAGTGCCCATCAGCATGGTCTACGACTCAGCACACATCAAAAGCAGGAAGTACAAATGGCTTCTGTAGGTATAATAAAAAATGAACATTTATCCTGAAAATGACAGTTATTTAAAGCTAACAGAAAACAGAAATCCTCCCTCCGCAGGCCTTATCATAGGAAGGATGCTACTTCTCTTATGTAATATTTAAATTATTTTGTGGTCCCGAAAACACAGAATAAAAAATAGCTTTATAGCACACAATGGAAGATGGCTATTATAGTTATTATGAGCTTGCAAGTGTAAGCCAGTGCCCCCTAAGCAGGGGACAGGACACTGAAGACACACATCTTGCTGCTCACCAGTAACACAGGTCGTTGTTCTGCAGGAGTTGGTCCACCATGTGCTCCACGCGCACGAACCAGCTAGGCACAGCCTTGTAAATCAGGGGAGTATCTGACCTGGAGGAGCAGAAGTGCAGGGCACGGCTGGTCAGACGGAGGCACAAGGGCACTCATGGCAACACCAACTTTTAGTTTCTTACTGATGCCACCGCCACGACCACCACCTCTTTGGCCTTCTGCTAATACTCTTTTTCTTTTCCTTTTTTTTTTTTTTTAATTTGCTAATATTAATGCCTGTGTCCTTGGCACTGGTCATCTTCCTCCATAACACCAAGGTAAAAACCATAAAAAAACAAGAAAGGAAGTATAGTTCTGCTGGCGTATGACAGGTGTCTAAGAAATGACGTCAGCGGGATCCCTGGGTGGCGCAGCGGTTTGGCGCCTGCCTTTGGCCCAGGGCGTGATCCTGGAGACACGGGATCGAATCCCATATCGGGCTCCCGATGCATGGAGCCTGCTTCTCCCTCTGCCTGTGTCTCTGCCTCTCTCTCTCTCTCTGTGACTATCATAAGTAAATAAATAAAAATTTAAAAAAAAAAAAAAAAAAAAAAAAAAAAAAAAAAGAAATGACGTCAGCATCAGCAATGAGGCAATGTGGGAAGAAGCTTGATACCACCGAGCATTCCACTTCCATGCCTGTTGGCATGGCAAGGTCTTGGAATCTAACCTGTGTCATGTTCTCTCTCTTGCCAGGTTCTAGCACAAAATTTTAGAGATGTCTCATCCTAAAGAAATGTGGCCCCAACATAAAACATTTGTACATGTTGACACTTCTCAGACAAGTGTTGAGGAAAACAGTAACCGTACATTCATGGACTCAAGAGGGCAGGCTGCCAACACTAGCCCTACAGGGTACAAATGGGAGGGGAACCACAGACGGACAGAAGGGGCACATGCACTATGTGTCCCCTACAGGCTGCAAGCTCGAGCTGGGGGTCTTCCCTTTGTCTCACCTCCAGCAGAACGGGTAGCTGTGAGTGAGGGTGCTGGCAATGAGAAGCCGGCCTCTTTCCTTCAGGGTCCTGATTATGTTTTTGTCAGCATCCTGTTAAAAAAAAAAAAATCTAGCCATTAAAATATCCTGCGATACTTAGTAACACAAGATAATTAAGTGTATCATTGCAATCTGATATTCTGATGTCTCTACCATAAATAAAAGGTAGAAATCATACATGGATTATAAAATACTCAGTCTACTTAGGCACACACTAAGTTTTGGTGTTGAATAAGCACTTCCATACCATGTGAGGTAGTGAGGTCTTCCAGCAGCGATGGCCCTGAAGCCACAGAAGCTGCTTCAGTGCCTGGTTTCACAGATTCCTGCCTGTGAAACTACAGCATGCTCCTCTGAAGACACTAGACCCTTCAGGATAATACCTATCTTTTCTGGTTATATGAGCCAAGGCAAAACAAACAAAAGAAAAACAACTTCTTAGGAAAAAAAAATACAGATACTGGAATCTACTTAATAAAAAGCTGATTAAAGAAAGACACGTGATGACAGAGACACATACCTTCACATACTGTCCCATGAAATCTGTCACTTCTGCTGTGAAACAGCCTGAGGCATCCACAGGGCAAACAGGGGGAGAGTCTTTCTGAATGATGTTGAAGTCCATACAGACCCGATAGTCGTCCTGGGGAGAAAGGGAATGAGATAGGAGTGTGGGTGGTGATAGATTTACAAGAAAATGCTTCAGTATTCTGACACAGAACTGTAATCAACTTTAATTATCCTCTTAGCTGAAGTTAATTCAGGATCATTTGGACAATCCTGGAGCCTTACAGTTGGACAGGGATTACATCATCTCCCTAGCCATTACCTCACAGACCCCTATATACAGCAGGGCATCCATTAAGGGAGGAGTAAGATGACACACATGTATCCGTGGTGAACACAGACACAAAAATGCTCAATATTCACAAACTCCACTCAACACTATAGTAAAAGAATCATTCAGCACAATCAAGTGGGATTCAATCTGGGGATGCAAGAATGGTTCAGTATCCACGAATCAATCAACATGATATATACCTCATTAACAAAATGAAAGGTAAAAACCATATGATCCCCTCAATAGATACAGAAAAAGCATTCCACAAAATTCAACACCCACCTGTGAAAAAAACAAAGTGGGTTGAGAGGGAACATACCTCAACATAACTGAGGCCATATATGAAAAATCCACACACAACTAACATTATACTAAAATGGTGAAAAACTGACAGCTCTTCCTAAGATCAGAAACAAGACAAGGATGTCCATCCACTTCCACCACTTCTATTCATCACAGAACTGAAGTCCTAGCCACAGAAGCCAGACAACAAGAAATGAGATATCCATATTGGTAAGAAAGAAGTTAAACTGCCACTTGGCAGATGACATGATGACTACAGAAAACTCTAAAGACTCCACCAGGGCAGCCCTGGTGGTGCAGCGGTTTAGCGCTGCCTGCAGCCCGGGGTTTGATCCTGGGGACCCTGGATCGAGTCCCACATCAGGCTCCCTGCATGGAGCTTGCTTCTCCCTCTGCCTGTGCCTGTGCCCCCCCCCCCCTCTCTCTCTCTGTGTCTCTATGAATAAATAAATAAAATCATTAAAAAAAAAAAAAGACTCCACCAAAAAAACTATTAGAATGAAATCAGTAAAGTTGCAGGATGCAGAATTAATATACCTATTCTATCTAAATCAACCTAACGACAGCCTTAATTTCTCATTACTATTTTTCGACTCCCGATCAGCACCCTTGATAGCACTCACAACATGACTTTTACCACTCATGTTAATAGCAAGCCAATTCCACCTATCAAAAGAACCTTTAACTCGAAAATCTGATATTTCTATACACTAATAATGTAGTAGAAAAATTAGGAAGGCAATCCCATTTATAATTGTACCAAAGGTAACAAAATACCTACAAATAAACAACCAAGGAGGTGAAAGACCTGTACTCTGAAAACTCTATGTTATTGATAAAAGAAATTAAAGATAACACAAAGAAATCAAAGAAATGGAAAGACATTCCATACTCATAGACTGAAAGAACGAAATAGTTAAAACGTCCATACTACCTAAAGCAATCTACAGAGTTAATGCAATGCCTATCAAAACATCAACAGCGTTTTTCATAGAACTAGAACAAATAATATTAAAATTTGCTTGAACCACAAAAGATATCAAATAGCCAAGGAAATCTTGAGAAAGAACAAAGCTGGAAGTGTCACAACCCCAGATTTCAAGGTATTCTACAAAGTCGTACTAATCAAAACAGCATGGTACAGGCACAAAAATAGACTCAGATCCAGGCAACAGAATAGAGAGCCCAGAAACAAAGCTGTGCTTATATGGTCAATTAATCTATGACAAAGCAGGAAGAAATATACGAAAGGGAAAAGCCAGTCTCTTCAATAAATGGTATTGGGAAAACATGACAGCCACATGCAGAAGAGAGTGAAACCGGACCACTTTCTTACACTATGCACAAAAGTAAAGTCAAAATGTATTTAAGACCTAAAGGTGAGACCTGAAACCATAAAACTCCTAAAAGAAAAAGACCGTAATCTCTTGAACAACAGCCATGGCAACATATATACAGCTATGTCTCCCCGGTCAAGGGATTCAAAAGCAAGGAAACCATAAATAAAATAAAAGGCAGCCTACTCAATGGGAAGACATATTTGCAAATAACATATCTGATTAAGGGTTAGTATCTAAAATATATAAAGAACTTATATAACTCAATTCCATAAAAGCAAACAATCCTATTAAAAAATGAAGACCTGAAGAAACATTTTTCCAAAGAAGACATTCAGATGCCAACAGACATGTAAAAATGTGCTCAACATCACTCATTAGGGAAATGCAAATCTGAATCATAATGAGGTATCACCTTACACCTCTCAGGATGGCTAGAATTAAGATGATAAGAAATGATAAGTGCTAGGGAGGATGAGGAGAAAAAGAAACCGTTGTGCACTGTTGGTGGGAATGTAAATTGATGCGACCATTCAAGAAATCACCATGGAGATTCCTCAAAAAATTAAAAACAGAAATATCATGCAGTCTAGCAAATCCAGTCCTATTCACCTGAAGGAAATGAAAATACTAGTTAAAAATGTATATTTCACCCCCATGTTTACTGCAGCATGATTTACAATAGCCACGATACGGAAGCAGCCCACATGTCCAACAGATGAATGGATAAAGAAGATGTAGTGTATATGTACAATGGAATATTACTCAGCCATCAAAAGGAATGAGACCTCGCCATACCTGACAACACGGATGGAACCAGAGGGTTATGTTAAATGAAATAAATCAAACACAAATATCATGATTTCACTCACATGTGAAGCCTAAAAAACCAAAAAAAAAAAAAAAAAAAAGAGCATATCCAGTATATGCCAAATTCATTTTAATAGGAAAACCTAATTCACAATCAAAACCAGGAAGTTTTCTTTTTATTATTTACTACCAGTGTAGTTATGAATGACTAACATCTGGCTAGTACAGTATTATCAAGAATGCTTCCATCACTTGAACACTGGACAGGTATTAGGCGATACCAAGGAAGAGTTCACTTTATTGGGTACAACAATGGCAAGGTGCCAGTATTAAAAATAAAAGTCCTAACCAGGCATAGATGTGTACGGAAGCACCTGCAGATGAAGACTGTGATGTTGAGGATTTGTTTCAAAACCCTCAGACCAAGATGGAGAAGGTGTGGGAGGAAGAGGAGAAGGAAGACAGAAGAATCAGAATTCCCAAATGCTGATAATTAGTGCAGGTGGAAGATGTGAACCTAAGATTTATTCCAGTATCTCTTTACTTCTGTGTATATTTAAAGATATTCATATTAAAAATCTCTGCAGAGGTTACATATGAAAGCAAAATGATGGAGTTAGTCGGTCCCCGGTGGATGTTTTAGTCACATACAAATTACATCCAAAGGATTGCATTTTTAGAAAAATTACTCTGGGTAAAATTTAAACTTAACCACACCACCCAGCTCTGAGGGGTCAAGCTCTGCCCTGTCAGCAAAGTATTTACTTGCGAACACAGTGCAGGTGTGCAACTCTCCACACACTGACTTTGTGGTGACAGCGTGACTTGACACCCTTTCCAGAGCTTACAGAACCACACGCTGAAGAGAGCAGAGTGCAGCTGAGGAAGTGGTGATAGAAGGAAGACACAGAGTGCCTTTCAGGGAGACACCCGGGACTGGACTCACTATTCTGAGAGCTTAGCTCAGGTGAAAACACACTGCACACAGAGGTTTGATATTGGGGGCAGTGGGCCTGCAGAGCTGGACCCCACAGTGTGCCCATAATGAGGAGCATGAGACACACACACACACACACGACTCAGGCCATGACCCTCCCTTCCCACAGACATGCCTGCAAAACTTCTACTCACAGCCCCGAAGTAAGGAGCCTGGTGTACCACTCCGGTGCCCTCCTCCTCCCGCACGTAGCTGTCAGCAAGCACCGTGAAAGCACCATTCTCCTTGAGCTGGAATAGACACAAGAGCAGGCAAAATCAATGAAACACCAGCACATCTTATATTAATTTCGTAACAGTGTTTGGCAAGAATCTAAAAAAAAATTTTTTTTAAAATTTTATTTAAGTAAATCTCTGCACCCAACGTGGGGCTCGAATTCTTGACCCCAAGGTCAAGAACCACCTGGCTCTAACCACTGAACAAGCGAGGTGTCCCTGACAAAATTTTTAACAGGCAAAATTATTTTCAGAAACAAGACAGAATAATTTGGTTTGGGAAGAAATATACTAAGTCTTTTCTATGATAATTATCTGAAGACTTGCAGAGAAAAAGTTCTAACTTCTTAGTCACAAAACAGGGCTTTTGGGATGCCTGAGTAGCTTAGCAGTTGAGCGACTGCCTTTGGCTCAGGGCATGATCCTGGAGTTCCGGGACTGAGTTCCACATCGGGCTCCCTGCATGGAGCCTGTTTCTCCCTCTGCCTGTGTCTCTCATGAATAAATAAAATCTTAAAAAATAAAACAAAACAAAACAACAAAAAAAGGCAAAACGGGGCTTTTCCTGACTTCTCTCAACCTCCCCTACACCCGGTGTGCAGCTTCTCATGCACAACTCCAGGGTGCCCTTAGTCACCTTCCTGTCAGCCCCACTATAAGGCAAACCAAGGGCACTAGAGTGACAAGTTCTAGCTAAAGGTGCTCCATGTGCTGTGGTACGGAGGAAGCACTATTTCTACATAAAATGCTGCAGACCTACTTCTACCTTTACCTCTTCCTTTCTCTTTCCACACACGGGTTCAGCCAAATCCATCCTTCACTTTCTTGTCTTTCTGCCTTTGTAAAAAGTACTTTCAGAAATGATGTTCACACTTAATCACATCTAATCCGGTGATCTTGTGAAAAAGGCACCAGTATTCCAATGATCCAAAAATACTGAATCAAACTCAGAACAAAGATGAAATGGTTTGTCCAAATCACACAACTAACAGTGACAAACACTGGGCTTGAGTCAAGGTCTCCTGGCTCTAATACAATGTCATCTTCATCTATGTTACAGCTCTTCAATTCTTTAGCAGTTGTCTAAAACCAAACTTGGAAAAGTAGCCACGAATGTCTCACTGTTGTAACCTACACCACCTGGAAATATTGTTGCCTGAAAGGTATGTCTTCAAGCATTCAAACATGGAGTGGGAGCATGTGTGCCCTTGGAGTCTGAGGAACAAGTAGGAAGTGTTTCTAGTGGATGTAGATGAACCCCCGTGGCGTCCTGCCTCTCTGTCCAGCTCCAGACACTGCCCTGCCAAGGCCGAGCAGTCAGCAGTCACAGCACCTGCTCTCACAGCTCCCACCTGATAGTTCAGAACACACGTATCTTAGGTTTACACCACACCACTTTGCCTACGACAAAGATTTTCTAGCACCTGCCTAAAATGCTGAAGGCCCCAGAAATTCAGGAAGCTACTGAATGGAGTATGTGGCAGGTGCACATTCCAGACACACCTCTAAGCCCCAAGTTCCTGTCTGGAGTGTCTGGGTGGTGCATGTGCTGAGAGCACAGAGCTCTCTGGGTTCTCAACAGGGTCTGTGGTCAGAAAGATCAAGAGCCACAGATTTAGTGAGAGAGTTTAAGACAAAACAAATCCAACCTAAAACAAAATATGTTAAAATATGCAACAGAAGAACATAATAATGATATTTTTCAGGAGAAACCAGAGGCATTACAAAAGATGTTTTTTCAGATGGTCTGTGAGTTCAGCCTTGAGAATGGGTTGTACTTGAGCACATCTGATGTAACAAAGGTGAGGGATCTTTTTAAACAAGAGGAAAACTTAATGAAATCAAAGGCAGGGAGGGAAGAAAAAGGAAGGGCCAGTTTGACAGAAGCAAAGGGTACGTTTGCAGCAACATCAGAGGATGTGGTTCGGAAGCAGGTCGGCTACAAGGAGAACACTTAAGAGCAGGGGGTGGCAAGTGGCGGCAGGCTCTCAGGGAGCAGAAACCCACAGATGACCCTTGAACAACGTGGGATGCGGATCTACTTAAACACATTGTTCTAAGAGTGGATGGCAAAAGCCACAAGGCATTTGTTTATAACTGCCCAGCCCAGGCTTCAGGGAACCAGAATGAAGGCAACGAATGCAGAGGTCACACCTGCTGCCCGGAGTACTTGGGGAGCCTGCCGAGGCTGTCAGCAGCCCCGGGGCCCTGAGGCCAGGCAGTGTTGAAGGTCCTGTAGTGACAGGGCGGTGGGTCCAGCACCTGCAAGAGGCTAGGCTACAGAACGGGCCCTCAGGGCAGGCACAGCCTTGTGCAGGGAGACCCACATCCCTGGCACCCCTGCTTCCGAGTTCTCTGGGACCTGGACTCTGGGGCTGCATTGGGGGAGCCTGGCACAGGCTCCTCCCTAGCGGGTGCTCCACCCCATATGTGGCCACAGCTGCTGAGCCAAGGCCTCCAGGATGTGAGACACTGCCTTCCCAACAGTCACCCGTTCTCGCTGGGTGCACCAACATGGGGATTATTTTTTCTTTTCTCGTGAAGAAGCTTTTATTCCTAGTTTCCCAAGAGACTTAAACACAGGGGAGCTGAGTTTTATTAACAGACTTTTTAGTACTTGCTGAGATGCTGCCTTTCTCCTTTTGCCTATTTAAGTAGTGAACTGCATCACACATCCCCAAATATGATTCTGTAAACATTCCTACTTCTCTACATCATGCTGCAGTTCTAGCGTACACCATATTCGACTGAGCAATTGTTCTAGGAAGTGCTACGTCTATACTTGTAAGTTAATTGATATTTGTGCACAAATGCTAACTTTTTCAGGCTTATGTATCATTGTTCTGCTAACCTCATACTATATAAAAGCTGGCTTTCTCTATTCTAGGACAGAATAAAAAATGGACATGGTTTTTAAGAAAGATGTGTTTGGGCTTTGGACTTTTGTGTCTTTTTGTGGAGAAAAACTTTTATACATACTTAATGGTTGGGAAAACAGAGTGTTCAGAACTGCTTAAAACACCAAGAAGTTTTTTCAACAAATATATGTATACCACTGAAAATATTACTTCGTGTTTTCTCTTCATGATTTTTTTAATAATACTTTTTGTCTTGTTTACTTTAACAGTATAGCATATAACACATATAAAATATAAAATGTGTTAACCGCTTGTGTTATTGGCAAGGCTTCCAGTCAAGAGTAGGGTGTTTGTAGCTATGTGTGGGGGAGTCAAAAGTCACTGTAGGTGAGGCTGGTGCCTCTGATCCCCCCATGTTGTTCAAGGGCCAACTGCAACTGGGAGATGAGAAACATGGGAAAACACTCAAAGTGAACAAAAATGAAGAGACAGATGTCAGCAGTGTTGTGGACAGAGTCCAAATGGCAGAGGTCACTGCAATAACCAAACTCCATCCTTGAATAGACAGGGATCAATGGGAAATTCCTGATGACCCTAATCTTTTGGTGGTGGTGGTGGGGCTTGCAACTGCAGCCATGGATTCTCTGTTATCAGAAAATGAAAACTGCCCAAAACAGCTTTGTGAGTCTTAAGAAAACTAAGTTACCACATGTATGAGCTTTGCCTTCATGCCTAGATCTAAAAACCCACCTCATCAGTCTCCTTAAAATGAACTGTTTATTGTTACACACAGGTTTTATTCTTAGCACTACCTTAAACTTATAAAACAAACCAAAAATCCCAATAAATTTGGATGATATGTAGACTATAAACAGTAAAAATATACAAACTTAAGTGTTTCCTTTTATAATTTGAGAAAAGTATTAAAATCATTCTGATAGGATTATTAAAACAAGAGAGCAACACAAGCACAGTTTAAACTTTGTTACTACTCAGACTCTGCGTGCAGACAGCAACGCAGTGACCCCCACTGCAGTAGTCAGTGACCCTGACCCAGGTAGGCAGCACCTGCACAGCACGGTCCTAAGCTTACCTGCACAAAGTAGTCAAACAGCGGCCTGTACTTCTTGCCTTTGAGATAGCTACCGGGAAATCTAGAAAAAGGAGAAAGGCAAACTCATAATTAGACTAAAATCCTCAAAGAAATGAAACTGCAGGCACATCAGGTTACAACTGGCTCCTGGTTTATTTGTTTCTTTGTTGTTAATGCTGAAATGTATGAGCTGAACCCACTCAGTAACATCAACTGAACTTGAACAACAGAGCTTACAGGGAATAAAGTCTCACCTTTCAAAGTTAACACACGCATGTACACAAATCAATCTGTATATTCACCTTTCGAGGATCTCGTAGTCTGTCTCCACCTTATAGAGGGCTAGTAATCTGGCTTCCATCAAGATGAGTAACTTTCCTCTGGTGACATCTACAAGAGCAAGGGAAGAAGTGGACTTCAGTGACATTCAGACTGGCTGGGTCTAGACACGCACCAGTACGCTCCTCCTCATGGGGTCCTGTGTTGCTGCACCCGTGTGCTCAGGGCACCAGTGCACACTGCTTGCCAGATGCAAAAATGCCAAAAACAGCACATGCACTTAACTGAACTTCTCTCCATTTTATGGAAACTTATTTTCTCCAACCAAAGGTAATATATGTGAAGGCTTAAAATTTGTAACATTAATAAACAAAAAACTCCTTGAGTAAAAGTCTTAGCTAATCTCTCTTCCCCGCAGGACACTACCATCTGAATGTCGCCCCTCCAGATATTTTTCTAAGTGTACACTACCAGACATCTTAGGTGAATGGCTACTTTAAAAAAAATTATGGGATACAATTCAGTACAGTTTTCATTTTGTCTACACATACTATATTGTGAACATCTTTCCATATGTTAGCACAGATTGCCCTTCCTCATTTTTCTAAATAGCCACCTGGTACTCCATTCTAAGGAAGTACACATCATTTTTAACATATCACCTAATACTAGACACTGAAGTTATTTTCAGATTGTTACTACTGTGAATAACATTGCACGTATATTTGTACCCTTACTAGAGTATTTCTGGAGGATGCTATCCTGGGAACAGAAAAGCTAGAATAAATGTAGACACATTTACAATTTAATAGCAAATGATGACTCACCTTACAAATACAGACTATTTTAAAGTCCTACCTGTAAAGTATGATACACCCAAGGATTTTTTTCCCCAGGTTTTTATTTAAGTAATGTCTACACCCAACTTGGGGCTTGAACTCATGACCCCGAGATCAATAATTGCACGCTCTTCCAACTGAGCCAGCCAGGCGCCTCTGATATAACCAAGGATTTGTTAAAGTCTGTGACATATGCTCAGTTCACTATAAGAAACATCAGTATCTATAGATCACTGTGAAGGCCTTTGCAATTCACTGAAAAGTTACTATGAACAACACTGTCACCCACTAGCACCAGCAACACCAGTGTCTGTCAGCAGAGTCAACATTTTCTGTATAAAACTTAGGACACATGGTCCAGCAAGTAGGCGAGTCGCATGTAGGCAGAGGAAGGACAGTATTGAACTGTCTGCCTGATGGCCCCCCAGGCTATAGGCTCACTAGAGAAGGGCCATATCCCCAGGGATACACCGGGATCTCCCCCTGCCTGGAGAGGCTTTGTGCCCACGGCTGAGAGCACGAGAAGCTAGCTGCTGGTCCTATCAGCATCCAGGCCACTGCTAAGTAATAAAAACACATGGTTTCCAGGCCTGCACCTCCAGGGTTCCTTTCCCCATAAGCTGTTGTAAATCATGTAAATCATGTCACCTATCTTGTATGGTTGTGTCTTTCTGGCTACAATTTTCCCTTCTTTTCCCTGGCTTTTCCTCCTTTCATCAACTATCTAAACCTGAAGGTCTTTTTTCATATAAATCTCTATGGAAAGAGCTTCATCAGGACTTTGGTGAACTCTCTCCAGTTCTGGTACCAGATTTATAGTAACTATGTATTTCAGTCTTAGTCCTCCTTCCTGGCATGGCTCCTAAAACCCTTGTTATTTCCTAAGTGATAACTGCCATTAAGGTGTCCTTTGTCATACGGATGAGGGGACTTTTGAAAAGCCCCCAGTTCACCTAAGGGTGGAGTTTAATCACCAACAGCCAGAGATTTAACGTAATTAAGTCATGAAGTAACATCACTTAGTGAGGGCAACCCACTCCAGCTCCATGGTAGGAAGAAGCTCTTGTGCTCAGGACCCTTCTAGACCTCACCCCATGTACCTCACTGGATGATTCCTGTGTATCCTTTATATCCTTTCACAATAAACCACTACAATGTTTCCCGAGATTTTTTTAATGTTTGTAAACATTTTATTTATTTATTCATGAGAGACACAGAGAGAGAGGCAGAGACACAGCCAGGGGGAGAAGCAGGTTCCCTATGGGGAGCCTGATGCAGGACTCAATCCAAGGACCCCAGGATCACGACTTGAGCCAAAGGCAGGCACTCAACCACTGAGCCACCCAGGTGCCTTTGTTTCCCTGAGTTATGAGCCTGTCTAGCAAATTAATCCAAATCAAGGAGAGATCATGGTAATATTAGAAGCACAGAACTTGCAACTGGCATCTGCAGTGAGGCTGTGGGGGGATGCCATGTAGGCCTGAACCCTTAACCAGTGTGATCTGATGCTATCTCCAGGTAGCTAGTGTCTGAATGACGTTAACTGGTTGGTGGTAATGAAAAAATACACATCAGAGATTCCTAGCAATGATGAGACACCACCTCTATCAATCTCCAGATCCTCATCTGCTAATAGGGGCATGATGTGTAAAAGTATTAAAACCTGGAAATTACAAGGACCATTTATTTATATCTACTATTTTAATTTTTACGTGCATTTCTTTTTCAGGTTATTTTAAAGATTATTCTTCTGTTTAAGTCTAACACTTTTTCAAAAACTTCTATTTTTACTCCAAAAGAAATGTAAGCTTTGATTCTATCCCAAAATAAGTTAAAATGATCTCCTCCATATCCATCATAAACAATCAGGCCCACACTTACCTTTAATCTTCACATACTGCATTTCTGGATTAACACACAGGGCCAGGTTACTAGGCAGAGTCCAAGGAGTGGTTGTCCAGGCCACCAAAGACACATTTTCGTCTTCCTCCAAAGGGAAAGTTATAAACACTGAAGGGTCTTGAACATCCTGAAATAAAATGATATAAGATACTGTTTTACAAAATCCGTAACAGTAAGATACCGAAGAAAAGAACTGATCCTAAAGAATAAATAGATTTCCAGAATAAAAACCAGTTGCCATATTTATAAAAAGAAAATATAAATTCCAAATACTTTTTTTATATTTTTATATATTTTTTATTATTTTTAAATTTATTTCTTTATTCATGAGAGACACAGAAAGAGGCAGAGAGACACAGGTAGAGACACAGGCAGAGGGAGAAGCAGGCTCCATGTAAGAAGCCTAACGCAGGACTTGATCCCGGGACTGCAGGATCACGCCCTGGGCCGAAGGCAGGCACTAAACTGCTGAGCCACCCAAGGATCCCTATTTTTTTTAATATTTTTAAAAAATGTTTTAACAATGACCTTACCTTACCTTAGTCATCACAAGTAAAACACTTTAAGTATATTAAGAGGAATACGGATTACAGGTTTCACTATTATAATGATCTATTTTTATAATAAATCCATAATAGGTTAGGTCAAAAATAATTGTTTTAGAAGACAGAGTTATTCTTTATTCCAAACTATAAAGATGAGTCATTTTAAAACACCATGTACTTAAGTTGCAATATGCCAATATTAATTCAGTTCATTAAGTAAAAAATTGGTTCCACCTCTATGGTAACACGAAAATATCAAGGATTTAAAAATATTTAATAAATAGCTCCAGAGTAGAAAAGCTTATCTTCTGATTCCAACAAACTAACTGCATTCTAAATAAAGTGCCCTGAGAAATATGAGCTCTATAAGCTTCACCTCATTCACATGTGAACTGTCAAACAAACCTGAAGGAAGTGCCGGCCTGCATGCCTCGAGGGCCAGTGTCATGAATCAGACACCATGGCACTGTTCTAAAGCTGCAGATGGAGCATCCAAGCAAAACACATACCCTATGATTCTCTTTTGCTGAAAATGACATTACTAGGACCATTAACAGATTAATAGTCTACAGATTAGATGGTACAACCTACAGATTAGATGGTAATATTTTATCAATGTTGATTCTCTAATTTCAATTATTTAAGAATATGGATTTTAAGAAATATATACTTAAACCTTTACAGGAAAAGGGACATCATATCCTCAACCTGCTCTCCAAGGGCCCTGGGCTCCCACCATGCCCTGGAGAGCGGAGAACACAGACAAGGTGGAAGAGGGTGACTATCATGAAAGGTAAACATTCCTATAAGTCTAAAATTATGTCAGAAGTAAAAACAAAAACAAACCTTCGCTGCAACCAACACAGAATGTAGAATGGCTAGAGACAGGAGGCAGAAAACGCTAAGTGGGGCAAGATTACAGAGTAACCAGATCTGTCTGGCAGGAGCACAGATCAGGACACCCAGCTTGGAGAAGTGCGCTGGTACCTCTGAGAGTGGGAGAAGGCAAACCATGGTGCCTGGGCCAACCCAGATGGTCACCTGTGTTCTCACACCCCAGGAGCTAGGAATGGTTTTGACAAGAGTTGAATACTTGCAACAGAGATCATCCGCCCACAAGGCCTGAAGTACTATCTGGCACTTCACAGTTTGCCCACCCCAATACTAGAGCTCAATGTTAAGTACACACTATGACCCAGTAATTCCACTCCTGGGCATGTAACCCATAGAAGAAATGTGCATGAATGCTCCCCAAAGACAACTTCTAGAATGTTCACAGTAGCACTACTGATAAGATTCCCAAACTGGAAATTACCTAAATGCCCATCAATGGTACTGTGGGTAAATTAAGGGCTAGGCAGTATTAAAATGATGATTTACAAGTACACACAACACAGATGACTTTTCACAAATATAATCTTGAACAAGAGAAGCCAGACACAAAAAAGAATGTAAGGTACAAGTCATTTATATATAGTACAATGTCTAAAAATTTACACAACATAAAAAAAATTTTTTTAAACACAATTGGTTTACCTTGTGGAACAGCTGGAAGTACTCTATCCTGTAAGTCAGTTTACCTCTGCACAGCTTGCTCATCCCAAGAGAATGTACTTGTTTACTTACAGAAGAGTCTGCCCCCTGTGAACTCTAGAAGCTCACAAGCTAGTATGGGGATCTAACGTAGAAATCTAGAAGCCAAAGAACACTTCAGCAGAAGTACACAAGGGTTAAGCTAAAATGTTCTTAGCAACACTGTCTGCCCCCAGTAAGAAAAAGGGCTATACCCTTCAAAACAACTCACACGGTCTATCAAAAGAAGGAAGACAATGGGGACGCCTGGGTGGCTCAGCAGTTGAGCATCTTGCCTTCAGCTCAGGGTGTGATCCTGGAGTCCTGGATTGAGTCCACATCGGTCTCCCTGCATGGAGCCTGCTTCTCCCTCTGCCTGTGTCTCTGCCTGTCTCTCTGTGTCTCTCATGAATAAATAAATAAGGGTCTTAAAGAAAAAAAGAAGACATTGCAATCTATTTGTTCTACAAAACACTACATAGCAGATAAAAATAAACTTTTTTTTAAAAAGATTTATTTATTTATTTATGATAGACATAAAGAGAGAGAGAGAGAGAGAGAGAGAGGCAGAGACACAGGAGGAGGGAGAAGCAGGCTCCATGCTGGGAGCCCGACGTGGGACTCGATCCCGGGACTCCAGGATCGTGCCCCGGGCCAAAGGCAGGCGCTAAACTGCTGAGCCACACAGGGATCCCCGATAAAAATTAACTTAAAGCTACATGTATCAGACAAAGAATCTTTAAAACATACTATTTCCTATGAAAGGCAAGGTACAGAGTGAGTACTATGGATGAGATTAAAGATAGGCCTAAGAATGCTACGCACTGTTTGTGAATATATAGGCAGACAGTAAACGTATAAAAATGAGAATGGAAAGAAATATCAAATTCACAGTGGTTCCTCTCAGGTTGTGAGGAAGGACGTGGGGAAGAGAAAGGTGCTATAAATCTGTAAATTGTGGACTACTCACTTGCACAGAAGCTAGAATAAAAGATCCGTAGCTACACACAACACGGATGGCTGTCACAAACATCATGCTGAGAGAGAAAAGCCAGACACAACAAATGCCATTGTCAACACTGACCTCTCTTAAAGATGCACATGCTGAATGAAGGACACCAACAAACACAAGATGAAGTACAAATCTACAAAACACTGAGGACTACAGAGACATAATTAGCAAAATTCACTGTAGGAAACTCTAGAAGATAAAACCTGTTTCCTAAACAATGATTTGCATGGAAAGAAAAAGGGGGAAAGAGAGGAAGTCGAGACCATAGATGAAAACAGAAAGACATTTGCTTTCATGCATGGACCTTCCTTAGATCCCAATGAAAACGACCTCAGGGCAGCCTGGGTGGCTCAGCGGTTTAGTGCTGCCTTTGGCTCGTGGCCTGGTCCAGGAGACCCAGGATCAAGTCCCACATCGGGCTCCCTGCATGGAGCCTGCTTCTCTCTGCCTGTGTCTCTGCCTCTCTCTCTCTCTCTCTCTCTCTGTGTCTCTCATGAATAAATAAATAAAATCTTTTAAAAAAAGAAAACAACATCAAAGAACCGAAGGAAAAAGGTATTTGAGAGACAACGAAATATAAACACTGATGACATCTAGGAATTAAACCTTTAGAATATTACATATCAAGGATGACTGAGAACTTTTTTTTTATAATGGTAATGTTAAAAAATAAACATTTCTTGTGTTTTAAACAATGTACAAAAAAAACAAATTTCAGACAAATGAGTGTCCTTTAAAAACAATGAGGACCAGCTCAAGTCTGAGGAATGACCTCCTGAATATACACCCATGGTTCAGACTCAACTTATTGCCGTTATGCCTGTGGAGAGAAGATAAAGCAGTGAGTGTGCTTTGGTGATAAGACCCATCTAAACTCTATCAGAGCAGTGATGTGGTGACTCCCTTCATCCGAAAAAAGATCCTAATACTATCAACCAAGAACAAATCAGATTTGCTTCCAAATTCAACAAATGAATAACACGAAATCTCAGACAAGGCATTCTCATCCAAGCCAAGAACTCTTTCAAAAGCAGTGACTGGAGGGAAACAGGGCAGAGGCACAAAGATACAGTGGAAGCAAGCAGAGTCTGTCACATGAGGACACAACACTCCCAATCCCACAGGGGAAAGAATCCCTCACTTTCACTCTGCATACAGCCTCAGCTCAGTGACCAGTACATTAGCAGCACTCCATAAGAATCGTCAACCTGACAGATTCCCCAGGCTAACATTTCTCACTGGGACTAGTTCCTGGGATTACAACCCTTCGACTTCCCTGTGCATAAGTTAACACCCAATGACATCACACGCACCTTGTAGTTCTGGTGAGACTCGAAGTTGGACAGTGGAGTGTTGCACGCGGTGGAGAAAGGCATGACTTTCACGCCTCTATATACAAGGCCTTTGTCATAGAGCTGTTTGAAGACCCACCTAGCAATGAAAGACACCATTTTACAACGATACAACCAAAATCCCATCTCCCCAAACTCATTTATGCCAGTTTGTCTACATTCTATCAGCTAACCATGTCTCTCAACTGGCTACCAGCTGGTAAATTAGGACAGAATCGTATCAAATATTGTGTACATTAAAAGTGGTAATAACTGTACATGGAAAGATGTTCATGACTTGAGTTGTGTGAGAAAAGCAATTGACACCATATTGTACACTGAGGTACTCAATGGGTAAAACTGTACATATCCATATACTTATTACATTTTTTAGAGATGCTGAAAAAGATTTTTACCAATTGTTAACTATGGTTGGGATTTCAGAGTTTTTGCTTTTCTTAATAGTTTTCTGGTGTATTGCTTAAATTTTACTATAATAGATAGTTTTATAAGGCAATTTAAAAAGCATAAACCAATTGGGATTAGGGTATTTCTATAGTTAGTTAAAAACTTTTATTAAACATTAACCATGTTGTTTTATGCTAAATGTACCAAGGTGCTGATATGGCAATGGTAACAGTTATCCTGGGGTTTCCTGTGGGGAATACTCACCAGTCCCAGCTGGATGTCAGGAAGCATTGGTGGGAACCCTTAATTCTGCCTTTATGCATAATTTTTATAATCCAATTCCTATGTGCTTGGTATAATAAATGAATTAAAACGTTCTCATTTGCTAAAATACATTTTTATGGGAAAATGTGCATATTTTTTCATAGTATTGTTTGGCTTTAAATAAAGATTAAAAATGTTTTATATAAAGTTTCCCAAGTTTATAATTTTTTTCATTGAGGCAAAATTAACATGTAGCATCATATTAGATTCAGGCATACAATGTGAGGATTTGATATTAGAACACACTGCAAAGTCATCACCATAGTAAGTTTAGTTACTGTCTACCACCAAGGTCACAGTAACTTTGTTTTATAATGAGAACTTCAAGACTCATGAAGCACTACTATATTACTGACTATAGTCACCATGCTGTATGCTACATCTCCATGGTTTATTTTGTATCTGAAAGTCTGTACTTCTCAACCCCTTCTACCCACTGCCCACAGCCAATCCCTCTTCCCTCTGGCAAACACCATTCTGCTATGTCTGAGTTTTGTTTTTTTAGATTCCACATGTAAGTGAAATCATATGGTATTTGTCTTTGTGACTTAGGTCCCTTAGTGTAATACCTTCACGGTCCACCTATGTTGTCACAAATAGCAAGAATTACTCTTTATTATGGCTTGAGGATATTTTATATAGTTTACACACACATCTTTTTCTTTTTAGAGGGAAAGGATGGGGGGTTGAAAGAGAATCTTAAACAGGCTGTACTCAGTGTGGAGCCTGATGTGGGGCTTGATCTCACAACCCTGAGGTCATGACCTAAGCCAAAATCAAAAGTCAGACCCTTAATTGACTGAGCCACCATAACCTTCTCTCCCATATCTTTTAAAAAATATTTTCTTTTATTTGAGAGAGAGGAGAGACAGAAAACGAACACCCTTGCGAGCAGAGTGTCAGAGGGGGGAAGAGAGAGAGAGTTTCAAGCAGACTCTACCAGAGTCCGACTCAGGGCTCGAGCTCACTGACTCAGATCATGACCTGAGCCATAATCAACAGTTTGACACTTAACTGACTGAGCCACGCAGGCACCCCCTCACCCCACTTCTTTTTTATCTATTTATCCATCAACGCACTCTTAGACATCATTTCCTGGCTACTGTACAGAACACTGTGATGAACATAATGGCACATATACCTTTTTGAATTTGTGTTTTCTTTCTTTTTTTGGAAAAATACCCAGAAGTACAATTACTGACCACGATATTTCTAATTTTTTTGAGGACCCTCCATACTATTTTCCATAGTATCTATACCAATCTGCATTCTCACCCACAGTTCATCATTCCTTTTTCTCCACATCCTCACCAACACTTGTCATTTGTCTTTTCGGATAGAAGCCATTCTGACAAATATAAGGTAATATTTCATTGTGGTTTTGATTTACATATATATATTTTTTGGATTTATATTTTCCTCATGATTAGTGATGTTAAGTATTTTTTCAGGTTTGTTGGCATTTGCATGTCTTCTCTGGAAAAATATATCTTCAGGTCCTCAGCCCATTAACTCAGATTTTCTTGTGCTACTGAGTTTTTTTTTTTTTTTTTAATTTTTATTTATTTATGATAGTCACAGAGAGAGAGGGAGAGAGAGAGAGAGAGAGAGAGAGAGAGAGAGGCAGAGACACAGGCAGAGGGAGAAGCAGGCTCCATGCACCGGGAGCCCGACGTGGGATTCGATCCCGGGTCTCCAGGATCGCGCCCTGGGCCAAAGGCAGGCGCTAAACCGCTGTGCCACCCAGGGATCCCCTGCTACTGAGTTTTATAAGTTCTTTACGTACTTTGGATATTAATCCTTTACCAAATACAAATTACAAATTTATTTTCTCCCATTCAAGGCGTTGTCATTTCATTTTATTGATGGCTTCTTTTGCTGTATAGAAGCTCTTTCGTTTGATGTAATTTCATTTGGTTTTTGCTTTGACTGCCAGTCTTTTGGAGTCATATCCAAAATGATTGCTAGGATGGATGCATAGTTTACTGCCTAAGGTTTCTTCTACGGTTTCAGGTCTTATATTCAAATCTTTAATCCATCTGAGTTAATTTTATCATTTTAAAAAAAATTTTTTTAAGATTTATTTATTTATGATAGACATAGAAAGAGAGAGAGAGGCAGAGACACAGGAGGGAGAAGCAGGCTCCATGCCAGGAGCCTGGTGCGGGACTCAATCCCGGGACTCCAGGATCGCGCCCTGGGCCAAAGGCAGGCGCTAAACCGCTGAGCCACCCAGGGATCCCCTGAGTTAATTTTATGTATAAGACACTAGTCTAGATTCATTCTTTTGCATGTGGCTGTCCAGCTTTCCCAGCTCCATTTATTAAAGCGATTGTCCATTCTCCATTGTACATTCTTGGCTCTTTTGTCATAGATTAATTAACCATGTAAGCCTGGGTTAATTTCTGGGTTTTCTATTCTGTTCCATTTATATGTCTGATTTTACACCAATAGTGTACTGTTTTGATTACTATAGCTTTGTAAAATAGTTTGAAATAAAAAAGCAGGACACCTTTAGCTTTGTTCTTCTTTCTCAAGATGGCTTTTGCTTTTTGGCGTCTTTGTGGTTCCATAGAAATTTGGGGATTGGGATTTTTTTCTTGGTGGCTATAAAGGTTTAACAATATGATTTCTATTTTAAAAGAGCCACCTCTTAGTTTCAATGATCTTTTCTACTCTTTTTAGTTTTTATTTCATTTACTTCTGCATTTTTTTTTTTTTAAGATTTTAGTTATTTATGAGAGACAGAGAGAGAGAGAGGCAGAGACACAGGCAGAGGGAGAAGCAGGCTCCATGCAGGGAGCCTGATGCGGGACTTGATCCCAGGACCCCGGGACCAAGCCCCAAGCTGAAGGTAGACGCTCAACCACTGAGCCACCCAGGTGTACCTTCTGCACTTATCTTTATTCTTTCTTTCTTCCTACTAATGTTTGGCGTTCTGTTCTACTTTCCAGTTCTTGTAAGTGTAAAGTTAGATTGAGAGTTTTCTTGTTTGTTAAATAGGCCTGTATCACTACCAGTTTTCCTCTCAGAATTGCTTTTGCTATTTCCCATAGATTAGTTATGTTGTATTTCCATTCTCATTTCTCTCAAAGTGTTTTTTAATTTCTCCTTTTAATTTTCTAATTTCTTCATTGACCCACTGGTTGCTTAGTAACACATTAATCTCCACATATTTGTGGCTTTTCCAGTCTTTTTCTCTTGTAATGGATTTTTTAGTTCTATACCACATGGTCAGAAAACAGGCTTGATGTGATTTTAATATTCTTTTTTTAAAAAGATTTTATTTATTTATTCATGACAGACACAGAGAGAGAGAGAGAGAGGCAGAGACACAGGCAGAGGGAGAAGCAGGCTCCATGCAGAGAGCCCGAAGTGGGACTCGATCCCGGGTCTCCAGGATCACGCCCTGGGCTGAAGGCTGTGCTAAACCGCTGGGCCACCGGGCTGCCCTGATTTTAATATTCTTAAATTTATTAAGACCTGTTTTGTGAGTATCATGTGATCTATCCTGGAAAAGTTTCCATGCGCAATTAAGAATGTGTGTTCTGTTGTTTGTTCTATATATATCTGTTAAGTCCACTTGGTCTGCTGTGTCGTTTAAGTCTAATGTTTCCTTATTGGATTTGTTTGGAAATAATTGGGTTATTAGAGTCCCATACTATTGCTGCATTGTT
The DNA here is from genome assembly GCF_011100685.1 of Canis lupus familiaris. Taxonomy (NCBI): domain Eukaryota; kingdom Metazoa; phylum Chordata; class Mammalia; order Carnivora; family Canidae; genus Canis; species Canis lupus. The sequence continues at coordinate 99,779,861 of NC_049222.1, read as the reverse complement.
AATTTCTACCTTTAGGTCTGACAATATTCATACTATATATTTAGATGCTCCTCTTCTGGCTCTATAAACATTTGTCATTGTTAGATCTTCTTGTTAGATTGGTGCTTTTCTCATACGGTGCCATTGTCTCTTATTACACAGTCTTTTTTAAGTCTTTTTCTGGTATGTATAGCTACCCCAACTTTCTTTTGGTTTCCATTTGCATGGAACATCTTTTTTCATCCCTTCACTTTCAGTCTGTTTCCTTACATGTGAGGTGAGGTGAGTCTCTCTCTCTCTTTTTTTAAAGATTATTTATTCATGAGAGAGACAGAGAGAGGCACAGACATAGGTAGAGGGAGAAGCAGACTCCCTGCAGGGAGCCTGATGTGGGACTTGATTCCAGTACCCCGGGATCTTGGCCTGAGCCAAAGGCAGACACTTGACCACTGAGCCACCCAGGCATCCCTGAGGTGAGTTGTAGGCAATATATAGATAGGTCTTATTTTTTTTAATACATTCAGCCACTCTGTTTTTAGATTGATGATTTTAGTCCATTTACATTTAATTACTGATAGGTATGTGCTTACTGTCATTTTGTTGTTTTCCAGCTTTTTGTAGTTCTATTGTTCCTTTCTTCTTGTCTCTCTTCCTTTATGATTGATGACTTTCTTTAGTATTATGCTTAAGATTCTTCTTTGATCTTTTTTGTATTTGCTATAGGTTTTTGCTTTGTGAATACCATGAGGCTCACATGTAATAGCTTATATATGTAGTGGTCTATTTTAAGTTGATAATAACCTCAGTTTGAACGCATTCTAAAACTACATTTTCACTCTTCCCACTGCACATGTTGTATGTTTTTGATGTCACATTTTACATCTTTTTATTTTGTGTATTGCCTAATTATTTATGTTTTACTTTTGTCTTTTAACCTTCACACTAGCCTCATTTAAGCACTCAACAGCCCTAATCCAGAGCATTAATAGTACTTTTTTCTCCCCAGGTGTTTAATCCGAATCCTAGTTTTTAGAGTTTCTCTAATCATGAGAATTCTGGCTGCTCAGTGAATGAGAAGCCCCCTCTCCAAAGTCTCTGGCATGTCAAGTCATAGGGTCAGAGAACTGCCCACCAAGGTATCTAGCTCCTCAAAGGCAAAGGACTTGTGCCAACCATGTACAATAGATCAGATCTTGACTGACAGAAATGTAAGCAGGTAGACAGGAAGGCAGTAAGAGCCACAAGAGCCTACAATGCAGCACCAAGTGCACTGTAACAAACAGCTTTGCAACTCACCTGTCATTATGCATAATTTAATAAAAGTAGAACTTCCTTAAGGCCTGAGGTATGTACTTAGGGCACTCTGAAATCATAATAATAGTGCCCATTTGTCCAGTAAGGATATGTAATGATTCTCATTCTGTTTTAGGATTCTCATTCAGCTATTAGGACTTTGGAATTGCAACACTTGTTTTATAATAGTAAAAAGAGGGGGATCCCTAGGTGGCTGAGTGGTTTAGGCCCTGCCTTTGGCCCAGGGCCTGGTCCTGAAGTCCCGGGATCGGGTCCCGTGTCGGGCTCCCCACATGGAGCCTGCTTCTCCCTCTGCCTGTGTCTCTGCCTCTTTCTCTCTCTGTGTCTCTCATGAATAAATAAATAAAATCTTAAAAAAAAAAAAATAGTAAAAAGAAGTAACGTTCATTCTAAAAGTGCTATGCAAGTGATTACACTATACAACTTATCTCAGTATAAAATTCACGTACACAATCTCTTAGACTTAATTATTTAAAAAACAAAACAGGGTTCCCTGGGTGGCGCAGCGGTTTGGCGCCTGCCTTTGGCCTGGGGTGCGATCCTGGAGACCCGGGATCGAATCCCACATTGGGCTCCCGGTGCATGGAGCCTGCTTCTCCCTCTGCCTATGTCTCTGCCTCTCTCTCTCTCACTGTGTGACTATCATAAATAAATAAATAAAAATTAAAAAACAAAACAAAACAAAAACAAACAGAAAACTACTTCTGAAACTTACTTTCCAAAATTTGGTTCTAATTTGGCAAAAACAAACAAACCTTTAATTGACATCAGGCCATTTACATTCTTTATCAGCTTGGCATGAACAATTGTGTGTTATGATTGAAAAATTCTAATGTATTTGATTACAGGTTGCTGCTTAACCTGTTGGAGCCATTATATACCACAGAATATTATGTGTATCCTATTATCTTAGCAGAATCCAAACTTTACTGAGTTAAAAAAAAAATCTAGAGGCTGAAAGAGATAAACAGTTGGTACACAGAGGGTTCTTAGGATAGTGAAAATACTCTGTATGATGCTAGAATGATGCCTATATGTCATCCACCCAAACTCAAAGAATGCACAACACCCAGAGTGAACCTTAATGCAAACTATGGAGTTTGGGTGGTGGTGATGTGTCAATGCATGTTCACCAATGGCAACAAATGTCCCACTCTGGTGGGGATGTTTGTAGTGGAGGAGGCTGTACATGTATAGGTGCAAGGGAATATGGGAAATCTCTGTACCTTCCTCTCAATTTTGCTGTGAAATTAAAAGTGCTCTAAAAAAATAAAATAAAGCTTTAAAAACAAACAAAAATCAGCCCCAAAATTTTAAATAAATAATTGTGAATCTGAAAGAATGATTCATGCTAGACAATCTCTGTGCTAAGCAATAAACAGAATATTCATTATATTTACACTTCAAGTAAACCTACCAGACAGATTCCATGAATTGTGGATACAGAGTTTTGTAGTCATTGTCAAAGTCAATCCATCGGCCAAGTCTGGTAACAGTGGACTTTAAAAATATGAATATTGGAGTTATTAGAAAATGATAATTGTTACTGTGCATCAGTGTATTTCATTTCTATCATCACCACATACAATGATTTTGGGAAAACAAAATAACCAATGTTTCAATTAAATCTATATTGTAAACAGCATACTACGTAAGATTAAGAAACAGTTTTCTTGGCATTCATTCTACATGCAGATGATGTTACTTACAAATATTAATATTTCTTCATAAAAGTCTACCCAAACTACCATTTGGCAAATAGCATAGGTATAATTGTTGCTGGCAAGAATCATCATGGATGCTAAAATTCATAAAGAAAAGTATAAGAAATAGGATATTTGTAAAGACTTTCCCCATAGCATACTTAATTAGAAAGGAAAAATTACAAACTAACAATGGAGAAACCTAGCATATTAATCTTAGTGAAGAAAATTATTATCACGAATGAGGCAGGCCTCCTGGGAACAGCAGACCAAGAAGGGCATGATGTCACTTCTGAGCATTCTTTTTTTTTTTTTTTTTTAATTTTTATTTATTTATGATAGTCACAGAGAGAGAGAGAGAGAGGCAGAGGGAGAAGCAGGCTCCATGCACCGGGAGCCCGACGTGGGATTCGATCCCGGGTCTCCAGGATCATGCCCTGGGCCAAAGGCAGGCGCCAAACCGCTGCACCACCCAGGGATCCCACTTCTGAGCATTCTTGTCAAAAATGCATACATAGGGCAGCCCAGGTGGCTCAGCGGTTTGGTGCCGCCTTCAGCCCAGCGCCTGATTCTGGAGACCCGGGATCAAGTCCCACGTCAGGCTCCCTGCATGGAGGCTGCTTCTCCCTCTGCCTGTGTCTCTGCCTCTCTCTCTCTCTGTGTCTCTCATGAATAAATAAATAAGTCTTTAAAAGAAAAAAATGCATACATAACCTAACATAATCATGAGAAGACATCTGACTTTGGGGGACTTGCTACAAAATAACTGGTCTGTACTCTTTAAAGTGACAAGGTCAGGTGCCTGGTTGGTTCAGTGGGAAGAGCATGTGATCCTTGATCTTGGGAGTTGTGAGCTCGAACCTCATGTTGGGTGTAGAGATTAAGTAAGTAAATAACACTTAAAAAAATAATAAAAAGACACAAAAGTGACAAGGACTGAGGGAATCCTTCAGATTGAAGTAAAATAAAGAGGAATAACAACTACATGCAACGTGTGTTCTTAGACCAGGATCTGGATCAGAAATTATTTTGGAACAAGGGGGTTAAATCTGAAGAAGGTCTATTACATTGTATCTGTTAATTTCTTGCTTTTGAAAATTATGATTATTGAAGGTGTTAGAATTTGGGACGTAAGAGAGGAGTATAGAGGAATTCTGTTTCTGAAATTTTCTAATAAGTCTGAATTATTTCAAAATGAAAAGTTAAAAAAATTTTTTTAAGGGACGCCTGGGTGGCTTAGTGGTTGAGCATCTGTGTTTGGCTCAGGGCGTGATCCTGGGTCTGGGGATTGAGTCCCACATCAGGCTCCTTATGATAAGCCTGCTTCTCCCTCTGTCTATGTCTCTGCCTCTCTCTCTGTGTCTCTCATGAATAAATGAATCTTAAAAAAAAAATTTTCTTTAAGAAAAAAAAAAAAGCCACATGCATATTACATTCATTAGATTTTTTTCCCCCTGACAACCAGGCAAGAAAGTCTGACTGAACAAAGTTAGGTTAAAAAATGTTACTTTTAATAAAAAAATTTAAAAATTAAAGTTAGGGAGAGAATTGAGGAGTTCTGATTTTCAGGTTGATGAAATCAGATTTTATTTATCAAGGAAGAGAAGCTACTCAAAATTCTGAGCAGAGAAGACCATGATGAGCAGGCTCACGGGGGAGAGAACCTGGCAGGCTGAGTGCAAAAAACCAGAACACGAGCCCCATCGGAAGATGGTTAAATGCAGGAAGGCAGGTAGGAGGCCAGGGATTAGGCTGGAGGAATGCAATGACCAGATAAGACCCTGAAGAAGAAAGACTTGATAGGATATGGCACTTGATTTGATCGTGAGGATAATATGTGCAGCCTAGGAGACTACTACTGTCGGCAGAACAGGGAAATCTGAATAACAACAAATTTGAGAAGACAAAGTGGTAAGAGAGTGAGAGTCAGACATGTTTTTAAGATCTACAGACACACTAGCTGGAGAACCAGGGAGGAAAGGGGTCCCCTGCTCCTCTACCCTTTAGAACAAGAGAGGCTGGAGCTCTGTCAGCCATTCACAGGACTTATGAACAGCAGCAGGTAGGATGAGAGTCAAATTAATAGTACACTGAAGCCAAACTGGAATTGTTTTTAACACCTGAATTTTTTTACTGTGACATTCAAGTTAATTTACTTTCTAGGACAGCCTGATTCCTGTCATACACAGTGAGTAGGTGGAGACTAAACACTGAAGAAAGTCGAGCATATAGAAACCAGAAGAGAGGGTGCAGTTTAACCTAACAGCTTAATAGGGTTGGAGGTGGAAGCAAAAATACTTCTTTAAAGAGGATGGTCAATCCTCTTATGTCACAACCTCATACAAACAGCCATACTTTTGGACATATCTCATAAAAAGCACCAAAGGAGTGCAAACCTTTTCAATTCCCATTTAAAAATTAAAGTTTTCGTTCATCTTACTGAAAATAACCCAACATACCTTCCACTCAGTAGAATATCTCATCACAATTGCTCGGCACTGATTGTTATACTCTACAATCCCCATTTTGGCTACATCTTCTGGTCCTCTGATTCCCAGTGTCTTATCAATTTCATATTCCTGAAAATTTGCAATAAGATTGTTAATATCCCTGCCCTATAAAATAAATGCAATTCAGCAACTCTAGAAAATAACACAGATTTTAAAAAATTCGGTCTAAAAAAATCTATAGAGAAAGCAAACTATAAATAGTATTGTAGAAACAAAGTACATTATAGAAAAAATTCACCATACTTTAATATACTATATGATAAAATCCAATGGTTATTAAAAAATCAGATTATTATAAGGCTGGTGACCCAAACATACCACAGGTAAGCCATGACAATCCCATCCAAATCTTCTGTCAACGTGAAACCCACTCTGGTGAGCATATCTGGTAACTATATCTTTAATTGTCCCTGCAAGTATATGTCCATAGTGAGGCAGTCCAGTTGCAAAAGGAGGCCCATCATAGAATGTAAATCTAAGAGAGATAATAAAAATGTGTTAAATTAATTTAAAACAGCAAAAATTTAGGACATTTTTCTATAGACAGCTCCTATCACAGTCTTCAGGGAGAAGAAAAGCAGCAAGACCAGAAAATTCACAGACGTGAATGGTTAGTTATTTACTGAAAGGTTCTGCCTTCAAAAAAGCTAGTTATGGTGGAGCTGGGATGACTTCCAATCAGGCTACCCACACTTTGTTTATGAGTTACATGACATAAAGGGGGTTATTCATCCCGATCCTGAGTTACCTCATCAGTAAAACAGGAACAAGCACCTATCTCATAGTTTTTGAACACAGAGACATATGAAGAAAACAATAAAGAAATGACTGGTTTTTAAGTGAATGGAGACTACAAAGGCAGGATGTACTCCAACAGGAAGCTAAGACCAGTCTAGTGCTTAAATGAGGGTGGTAACAATGAGAAAAGAGTGATTAAAAAAAAAACCTCTATTTAGACCTAAGAGAGCAGCATCTACTCTCATTTAAAACTTATCCACTGGGGATCCCTGGGTGGCTCAGCGATTTAGCACCTGCCTTTGGTTCAGGGCATGATCCTGGAGTCCCAGGATCGTGTCCCATGTCAGGCTCCCTGCATGGAGCCTCCTTCTCCCTCCTCCTGTGTCTCTGCCTCTCTCTCTCATAAATAAATAAATAAATCTTTAAAAAATAAAATAAATAAATAAAAAAATTAGAAACTCATCCATTCAACACATAACTACTGCTGCAAGTACCTGCTACATAGAGAGCTAGGTGACTGGGAGCACAAGGAAGGATAACGTTTCTGCCTTCATGAACTCAGTCTAAGAAATGACTGTTTTTAAGGATTCTACCATTACGAAAGAAATTCACATACTTTGGCTTATGTTTAGATTGCGTTAAGCATTCTTGAAAACAATTAAATTCGGACCAGAACTGCAAGATTTTCTCTTCTTCAGCAGGAAAATTGATGTTTTCTGGAACTTGCTGAACCATTTTGTTGTTGCTGCAAGAGAAAATCAAGTGTATTACTTTCAACAGAGAAGTCTAGGAATAGCAGAGGGGTATATGTTAAAATGAGGGTTGGTATTACTATCCATGACACTACAGGATACTGTAAAATAAACATTATAGCTTTTTTGAAATACAGTACACAAACCAATTCTGTGGGTGCAACCATGAGCATGCTTTAATTCCAGAACATCTTCACCAATGCCCTGCCTGCTCTACTCCAAAAGCCCGGATATGTTTGTTAGTAGTCATTCCCTACTCCCTTCTTGCCCAGCTCCCTGGCAACCATTAATCTGCTTTCTGCTCTGAGTTTTCCTATTCAGGACATTTCATATAAATGGAATCATGTGTCTAGCTTCTCAGAATTGTGTTTTCAAAGTTCATCTATGTTGTAACATGTCTTCATACTTCATTACTTTTTATGGCTGAATAAGTATTTCATTGTACACATATGCTGCAGTGTTTATCCATTCATCAGTTCGTGGACATTAGAAATGTTTCCACTTTCCGGCTACAATGAACATGCCTGCTATTAACATTCAGCTGTAAGTTTTTGTGTGGACATGTTTTCAGTTCTCTTGGGTATATACCCAGGAGTGGAATCGCTGGATCATATGGTAACTGTTTAACTTTTGAGAAACTACCAAAAAAATGGGGATCCCTGGGTGGCTCAGTGGTTTAGTGCCTGCCTTTGGCCCGGACGTGATCTTGGAGTTCAGGATTGACTCCCACATCAGGCTCCCTGCATGGAGCTTACTTCTCCCTCTGGCTGTGTCTCTGCCTCTCTCCCTCCCTCTCTCTCTCTCATGAATAAATAAATTAAAATCTAAAAAAAAAAAAAAAAGAGAGAGAGAGAGAAACTACCAAAAAATGTTTTCTAAAGCTGCTGCTCATATTACTTTCTTCCAGCAGTGAATACATATTTCAGTTTTCAGACTCCTGGGTGGCTCAGTGGTTGAGTGTCTGCCTTCGGCTCAGGGCGTGATTCCGGGGTCCTGGGATTGAGTCCCTCATCGGGCTCCCTGCATGGAGCCTGTTTCTCCCTCTGCCTGTGTCTCTGCCTGTCTCGCTGTGTCTCTAATGAATAAATAAAATCTTAAAAAAAAAAAAAAGTATTTCATTTTTTCTACATCCTCACTCCTGACTATCCATTTTTGGATTATAGGAAATTCTAGTGGGTATGAAGTGGTATCTCGTTATGATTTTGATTTATATTTCCTTAATAATTAGTGATGTTGACCACATTTTCATATGCTTATTGGCAATATTTGTATCTTACTTGGAGACATTACCATTTGTCCTTTGTCCAATGTTTAAACTGGGTTCATACTTCAATGTCTAAGTATAATATTATAATATAATATTAAGTTCTTTTGTTTTATTTTTTAAAGATTTTTTATTTATTTACGACAGAGAGAGAGAGAGAGAGAGGCAGAGACACAGACAGAGGGAGAAGCAGGCTGCGTGCCGGAAGCCCGACGTGGGACTCAATCCCTGGTCTCCAGGATCACGCCCTGGGCCAAAAAACAGTGCTAAACCACTGGGCCACCAGGGCTGCCCTGGGTTGTCTTTAAATTGTTGAGTTCTAAGAGTTCTTCATATATTCTAGACGAAAGTCCCTAATTGTTACAGAATTTGCATAAAACTTTCTCCCTTTCTATGGGTTGTCTTTTTTTTTTTTTTTTTTTTTTTTTTTTTAAAGATTTTATTGGGCAGCCCTGGTGGCTCAGCGGTTTAGTGCCACCTTCAGCCCGGGGCCTGATCCTGGAGACCTGGGATCGAGTCCCGCTTCAGACTCCCTGCATGGAGTCTGCTTCTCCCTCTGCCTCTCTCTCCTCTCTGTGTATTCTCATGAACAAATAAATAAAATCTTAAAAAAAATAAAGATTTTATTTATTCACTTGAGAGAGCGTAAGCAGGGGGAGGGGCAGAGAAAGAGGAGCAGCAGTCTCCCAGCAGAGCAGGGAGCTCACCATGGGGCTTGATCCCAGGACCCTAAGATAACAACCTGAGCTAAAGGCAGACGCTGAACCAAATGAGCCACCCAGGTGCCCCAGTACTTTCTGATTATTGTAAAACTTGTTTTAAAATCATATTCTCCACTTATTTCTTAAGTATAATATAACATTAAAAAATTGTAGATAATATACTTCTAAGAAGAAACAAAAAAATCTTGTAAGTTCTATGTAAGCACACTAAAAATTCATTAATAACCTGAAAAAGTAAATCTCATTGTAGGTAAGAATTCTTACCCACACTCACAGGACAGAAAACACTTCTGTTGAGATAACGTCATTTCTTTTAGGAGAACAAGTAAAATCTAAAAAAAATTTAAAGCTAAAAAGATGAAGACTTCTATAGGCAAGTAATTGCCAGCTCATTCCAATTTTCTCTTTTATCCCTTTTATTGCTTACTCATGCTTTTTACAAAAGACAAGCTGTATACATTCTGGATTTAGTCCCAGTGAGAGAAGTCTTATAGTGGCTTTTTAGAGTCTTAATAACCATTGCAGAAACACTTTATCAATCTGGGGCTTAATTTTATAGTGAGCATCCTACAGCCCATTCCTCCTCAAAGCCTATTTATTCTTACATAATAATTCTAATAAGGTTGGTGACCAGGTTTCTAAGCCAACATCAGATTAAAAGGGGACAAGACTGTAATAAGAAAATAACAGAGAAACTAGAGAATCTTAAAAACTCAAGAACTTTAACAGTCCAGGAACAAAGGGACCTATATACTTAAATTCTGAAAACATCAAAACCTAAGCACAGTAACTGATCCACGCCATCCAAAAAAAACCTTTTAAATATATAAAATTTTTAATTTTTAAGCTTTTTTTTTTTTTTTTAAACCAGCAGTGTCTCTCCTTTTCCTTCATTTATTTTTGAGATGTGACGCTGTCTTTTGGTTTATATTAGGAAAGAAAAATAAGAAAAGAACATGGGGGCCATTTAATGAATCCAGGCATCCATTTCTGACTAAGTGTGTCATTAACTGGTATTAAATAGGAGTTGAACGGCATTTTGGATCTTCAGATCTTGTTACAATGTCTGGCCTTTCATGGATGGAAAGGGTACTAGTCTGTGCACTTAATGATTTATGAGGGGTCCACCTGAAACTGAAGGAGCTTCATCTGAAGATTAACATCTTTGGGAACCAACACATTTCTGTCACTTCTCACTCGTCAAGGCCAGTTCTATGGGTACTGACTGCAGCAGAATCACCAGAACCACCTTGGACTGAGAAGTAAGAAGCTGCATTTTAACAAGATTCTAGAGGGTTAGCATGCACATTAAAGTTTGTAAGTCATACTCTTGAACTGTTCTGTTATTCAGGATAACGTACCTGAAATTAATTAATTAGTTTTTGAGAAAATGAGATTTAAGCTTTGGGTGAAGATGGCTCATAAATTTTACAAACTTTCTAGGGAGCTTCTATTCCCCAAAGTATTTTTTTTTAAGTTTTATTTATTTATTCATGAGAGACACACAGAGAAGAGAGGCAGACTCCATGCAGAGAGCCCGATATGGGACTCAATCCCAGGACCCCAGGATCACACGCCAGGCCGAAGACAGGCACTCAACTGCTGAACCACCCAGGCATCCCTATTCCCCAAAGTATTAAGGACCACTGCATTATTATGCCAAACACAAACTCAACATAATGGCACAGAGGACCATGTATCAGTGACCGGGCTATGGCGGCTGCTGAGGAGAAACAGCCCCCATGCATAAATCACAGGATTGCTCTGGCCCTTCACATCCACTGGAGAGCTGTACCTGCAAACAGCATCCAGTATCCACAGGGCATGGGGTGTGGGGAGCAGGAGGGAGATTAGTAACCAGGCTGTGCTAAGGGTAGCAGTCTCCTCTTACCACAATCCTCACCCGCCAATCTTCTGTATTCCAGACTCTCCCAGATCTCCCTAGTGTCAACCTTCTACTTAGAAATTTCTAGATACCCTCCTTGATTTTTACTTGTGTTTACGTCAATAGATCTTAAAAATGCATACAAAAATATCTTTAAAATAAATATCCATGGGGTGCCTTGGGTGGCTCAGTCAGTTAAGCACCTGACTCTTGATTTCAGCTCAGGTAATGATCTCAGGGTCTGAGATCATGCCCTTCAGCGGGCTCCATGCTGGGCATGGAGCCTCCATAAGATTCTCTCTCTCCCTCTCCCTGTTTCTCCCCTGCGCTCTCATCTTCTAAAAACATAACAAAATACAATACAAATTTAAGCTCCTCCTTGCCACAATTGCTTCCGTGTGCACTAGCAGTTCCACTATTCCTTCCCATTATCTGAAATCTGAGTCCCCCTAATAGTACCAGATAATTTCCACATCCAATTGATCACCAAGGTCATGTCAATCTGACCTTTAATTCTATTTCTGTTCTCTCTACTGCCCAGGTCTTCATAATATGTCACATTAAGTCAAACTGAACCCCAGAGGCAGGTCTATCTCTAGCCTTTTCTCAGTGTAGTCATATCCTTTTAACATATACCCTGCAGATATACTTACACAAATGTATAAAATATGCACAAAGATGTTAACTGAAGCATTGTTCCTACAAATAAATATGTGAAAACAACTTAAATATCCATGAATAAGTAAAAGAAGAGACTTAAAACATAAATATGTAAATAACACCCATGTTTAAGTAATTTTGTATTTGAATTTAGAAGGCTACACCTACCAAACTACTATGGGAGTGGAGTACGGCATCAAAAAACGGGTCTTTACTTATTACCTCATACCACTCTTCTTCTTCTTCTTCTTTTTTGATATATATTCGCTTTATTACAAAACTTTTAAAATAAAGAGAAAAGTAAATACGGTATACCTGACATACCACCTTCCTAATGGAGCTCTGAAAGTATCATTTTCGTATTAAAAAAAACTCAGTCACTCCTCTCTCCCCAAAAATATTATGCACAGACTTTTCCTCCTGACTTTTCCTCTTACAAAACTCCAGCTCCAGGTACATCTGTCTCGGACGCGGCTGGGAAACAAAACCCCTTTCCTGATCTGCTCTCCTGCATCTGGACCTCTCTCCACGCACTCCAGCGCCACCTTGCTGAAATGTCGCTGAAAGGATGCTCGCTCCTCCTCAGAATAGCCCTCCCTGAGTCTGTTTCTCTTACACACTGTGGTCTGCTCCACACTCTCCAGGATCTCCAGCTGCAAGCCCGGTGCCCGCAGAAGCGCCTGCAGAAGCACGTGTACCGTCAGGGTTCAGTGTTTGTCTGAAGGAATCGCTGGGCCAGCGCCCTTATTTCCATCAGTGATACTGACTCTTGATTTCAGTTCACGTCATGATCTCGAGGTGGTGAGGTCAGGCTCCCCGCTTATGCGGAGCCGGCTTTAGACTCTCTTCATCTCCACCCCCGCGTCCCTTCCCCGGTCGTTGGGGCTCTCTCAAATAAATAAATCTTAAAAAACAAAATCAAATTCCAAAGCCAATGCTGGAAGGGTTGTGCCGGGAGGAGCCCGTGAAGTAGACTAGACTGAAAAGGGAGGAGTACCACCACGCGTTCCCGCAAGCCACTTCGCCCGGCCTCCCAACGTAGCAAACTACCACATCGGATTCTCGCAGCCAGCCGGCCCCCCCCCGGCAGGCGCGGCGGGGCGGCGGTGCTGAAGGGGCCCGCGGGCAGGGCAGGGGGAGTGACCTGGGGCGACCCCGCGGGCAGGGCACGGGGTTGGAGTACGTGGGGCGACGCCGCGGAGAGGGCCGGGTGACCTGGGGGCGTCCCCGCGGGCAGGGGTACCGAAGAGGACCGCGCGCAGGGCGTAGGTACCTGAAGGGCCCGGGTGCGGGCGCGCCAAGAAAGAACCGCGTGCACGCCGCGTCGGGCGTCCGGAGGTGATGCAACGCTCTGACAGCGCCCGGCAGGGAGGAGAGGCTGGTCTGCGCCGGCCAACCAGCGTGCGCCGCCCGCCACCCATCAACAAGCCGAATGCCGATTGGTTGTACGGGCCCCGGCCACGCCCACCCTGACGCGCGCGACGGTACGCTCTGGGAAGGCGGCCGTGCGCTCCAGCGGAACGGCAGTCTGTGGGCGGTGTCGGGCTCGGGGCTGGGGACTGTGCGTATTCAGGCATGGAAATCGGGCGGCTGTGCCGTGCAGCCCCGACCTGCGTGACCATTGAAGGGTTCAGGGTTGCGGGGCCACCTGCGACGGGCCACTGGTACTGCGGGGAGGGGGCACCTGCGGGCGGGTTACCGGCACAGCCCTCGAGGGGCCCCGCAGCCCTCCGGAGTCCCTGCGTCCTCCTGTACAGCCATGGTTCACGAGCCTCACGCACACAGTAACACAATAGAAGGGAAGGAAATGCTTCTTGTTGACCAGGTTTAGTTATCCCTGTCTTAACATTTCCTGTGATGAAAATATGTATTTGCTGCTTTATCGATCTGCTCGTTTAGTTTATTGTCAGTGCCATGGGTCTGCTGGCACTGGATCTGCTAGTTCAAAACCAAAGGGAAGCTGGAGCGGAAGGGCAGTGGGCTTCAGGCTTTGGCACCAGAGACTGAAGGAGAGGGGAGGCCTTACAAATGCAGAGCAATCCTGCAGCAGCTTCCTGCATCCCTGGGCGAGTTTGTGCAAGCATTTGTTCACAGTCCCACTCCAGGATGAGAGTTGGGGTCTCGTGGCCTTGCTCAAGGGGGAAACTCTAGTCAGGAACTCAGCTGGGCACCTACATCTACTAGTGTTTCTTCAGCTTATTAACCAGAAGGACTCCACTCTGTGTTGTTCATTTTTATCATCTGTCCAGCCATTCCAGATTAGAGCAGGAAAGAAGGCTCCTGGATAGATGCCTTGAGGAGAAAAGGTGGGGATGACAGTTCTGATAATTTGAAAGTTGGATTGAGAAACAACTTTATGGCACTGTTGAAAAGTGATAAGGCTAAATCCAGAAGTTGAGCGAGTGTGTGTGTGGGAGGGAGATTCTAGGAAAAAAGTTAAATGTGGTCAACATCCACAACTCAGATCAGAGTCGAATCTCAATTGTTAGAGTAGGAAGTCAATAGGTAATGGGGTACCTGGGTGATGGGCATTAAGGAGAGCACGTGATGTTATGAGTGCTGGCTGTTATATGCAAGTGTTGCTTGTCTGAAATGTCTTGCATTTCAGTTAGTTGTTCATCAGGACACAAGTACAGAACTCAGGCTGATTTGTATTCAACTTCTTTAAAAAAAAAAGGCAAAATGGAGGTAAAGTATATTCTATACAATCAGAAATAAGTATGTCAAGTAGTCTATAATTCACACAAAGCTGAACTGGCAAACAAAAGTGCTCTTACTCATACATTTAAAAAGACTATGTAAAACCTGCGTTAGAAGATACCCAGTAGTTAATGAGAAATTAACTAGATGATGATATATAGAGATATATATATATATATAGAGAGAGATGATATATAAAAAATATTTTGGGGGATTATCTTATGCTTTGTTGAAAAAAAATTCAGGTTATTTTTTGAAAAATTACTTAGGAAGAGATACAAAGGAAATCTACAGAAAAAGACAATGATATCCATCAAGCACATTTTAATACTCCTTCACTATGAATTCTTTCTCACTTAAAATTATTTTCTGCATCACCCAATTTCCATAGGCGAGGCTTCTTCACATTCATATCAAAACCAATGCTGACATTTATTATTTTGGTTTCACTCTCCTTTTGGCATCTTTATGTTTCTTCCGACAGTCCTATAAAAACATCAAGCCTTTGTTAAAAATAAATGTGAATCATTTTCAAGGTGTTCAGTAGCTATAAAAATAAAATTCAGGTTATTCAATGTTAGAATTATGTAAACCACTATGGGAGTGCTCACTTTGAACAGAGTATTCAAACTTTCTAAATGTCTGCCATGGAAACTGTATTTTAGTCTTCCAAAAATCTCGTGATTTACTGATACTTAAGTGTGGCTGGAGCTCGGGTCCCTAAGTTGGCTGTTCTGCAGGCTGCTAACCTGCACCAGGTGTGTCGTGACCTAAACAGTGCCCCTCTGTGCGCTGGAACTGAGCATTTAAGTCATGGTCTCAGGTACTACCCTTTGTGTCTGAAATATTACACCAGGCAAATACTAACAAAATAGCACATTTTAGGAGACAGTCAATACAGAGATAGTTACTCACCATTCGCAAGTTGTTTGTTCTAGTCTCCCAAGAATTCCTGCTAATATTACTTCCCACTCCTCTCCAGAATAAATCAGAACCTACAAGCAGGAGATTAATGCCTTTAAAATGGATGATACACTAGCGCTGGCATTATCAAGGGCTTCAATTCTAGTTAACACCATTTCCCCCCCTAATTTGTTAGTTTTAAGAATATATATCCATTTTTTTACAAAATGAAAATAGAGAGGGACACCAGGATGGCTCAGTGGTTGAGCATCTGCCTTCGGCTCAGGGCATGATTCTGGGGTCCTGGGATCAAGTCCCGCATCAGGCTCCCTATGGGGAGCCTGTTTCTCCCTCTGCCTATGTCTCTGCCTCTCTCATGAATAAAAAAATAAAATCAAAATGAAAAGAAGAACCAAAATGAAAATATAGAACTTCTAGGATTTTACTGTTTATGTATTACTATTATGTATCTTGGTTTCTGTTTGTGCTAGGCTTTAAGAAAAGAATTCACCAAGAGCCTGAACTTTCAGGGTCCTAAAAACAGTTTTGCAGGTCTGGAATCTAAGCAAGTTCCCATAACAAAGAAGCCCTTGTTGATGATAATTGATGGGGGAACAGAGGACTAGCTGAGGACAAAGCACAAGTCCCAGGCAGCACATAGACAAATCCTTGCAACAGGCAGAGGGACATTCCTCTATGGACTCAACTGTCTTGATGTTAATACTTTGCTGAGGGCAGAAGGCAATCTTAGCCCGACCCCCAGGATCCTGTTAGTATACTTTAACTATACTAACTACTTTAACTATAAAGGAGTATAAAAACTCCTTTATAAATTTCCTTTATCTCTAACCTCCCAAGATACATGTTGGTGATCGTCCCCCAAGCACATGGCCCACCCATATACATCTGAAAGGTCTCATGACTCAGGTTTTATTAGACGGAGGTAAGTGACCTCTTCCTAACAATAGCTATCCTGCCTCAAGGTCCTGGAAACCTGGCTTCCAAAATTCCTTACAGAGTATGCTATTTCCAAACCCCTCCCAACTCCCAGGTATATAATTAGCCACCCCTCACAGGCCCAGGGCAGCAGCTCTTCCTGCCCATGGGTCCTGTCCCCATATTTAATAAGGCCACCATTTCATATCAAAGACATCTCAAGAATTCTTTCTTGGTCGCCAACTCTGGACTTCACCCCACTAAATCTCACCTATATTCCAAAATTTCATCAATAACGAACGAGGGAGGGAGGTGTGAGTGGGAGCTCTGTCTTCCAGGGCTTAACAAGTCCATCAGCATCAGCCTAACAGGGACCGCTAAACCACACGGCATTGCAAAGGGTCACAATTTTTGCCAAATGCTTCTTTCCTGGATGTGTGTTTCTGTATTGGAATGTGTAGTGGTGAGAGCTGTACTGTTTCCTGTTTTATACCATTTAATGGAGAAATGGACTTACCACCAAGTCTTTCATCATTCTTAGAAAAAAAGAAAAATCTAGTGCTCTCTTTTTCAGGTAATGATACTTCTCTGAAGCAAAAGAGGAGAGAGAGAAACAGATACTGGTTAGTTTATTTCAGTATTTCAGATGAAATGTTTCCACTGCAAATATAAGTGAACCATTCCTTAAATAGATCTCATCTCTATTTGCTCATTTTGGTTTAAAGTGACTCTGCCTTGTCTCCATTCAGGATTCCTCTCTTGTATCTGAAACTCTGGTAACAAAGACTGTTTGAAGTCCCACACTGGTTGCGACGGTCTCAACCCACTATTGCTACCCCAACCAGCCAGTGTTTCCTGTGGGATGGCTCCGGGGTCCTCCTTCCAGACCAGGGACTTCATACCCCCCAATCCAGTGCTACCCAGTTTGAAGGAAGAGGAAACATGCTTCCCATCACAAAAAAGGCTAGAGAACTCTAAAGGAGCCGAGAAGGAAATTACGTTGTCTTGTGGATCCTTCCATCAGCAGGTCTGAGGCTTTCTGCAGAAAGAAACTGCTTACCTGGACTTCCTGCCTTCTGTTTCTTCAGCAACATCCTCCTCTCCGGAGCTGCTGTCTTGGAAATGAGAGGCTCCCTGCCAGACAACCTTCCCGGTTTTCACTGCCTCGGCTCTGTAGGTATCTGTGTTGTCATGGCAACAGAAGGGGACAGGGCTGTAGCCACACACACTCATTTGGTCACTTTCACCATGCACATATATCTCTAAGTGTCCAGGATCTTAACCATTAATTTAAAATAGGTAGCATCTTTTTAGATTTTTAAATACGAATTGAGAGAAGGTGTCCTATATTTGGCATTGCCAGGGTGATCTGATAAGGAATATGATAATACTATAAAAAGACATAAAAACCAAAGGTTTATAAACAGGCAACATAATTTAAAAGAAGGAACCCAAAGAGTAGCACTTGTGCTAGCAAGAGAAGCTTAAAATAGAGCACAATGCAGTGAACACAGGTTTCCCTCCTGTATTCATCACTGAGGAAAGGAATGTATGTTTACACTTTCTGGAGCTGCTGAAAGTTGTGCACAGTGCCCCAGGTTCCCCAAGCACCAAAGTCATACCTCCTAGGTCACGGAGGGGTCTCATCGCTCATTCCAAGGCCAGTTTCTCTCACCTGGCTCTCGGCTGCAGGAATTACCGTCAATATCACAGCAGCTCCACTCAAGAGTTTGCAACTGACCCTGGTCCTCAAACGGACAACATGGGCCAAAGCATGCTGTCAACAGAGCATACGGTGACTGTACCACCGTATCTTATTTACAACTAATTTTGAAAAACTGGACCACTGTACCTCCTGTTGGAGGAGCACAGAACTGACATGAAGTACTGAGTGCTGATCTTCACATACACCGTGTGTATGTGAGCATGTACTCTTCTGGAGTTTACAGTGAACTTCCAGGAACGCTCTTTCCACTGTGAACACCAGAGGAGGAACAGTGGTCTCTCTTACCAGGGGAGACTGTCCCTAAGTAACAGGCATTGCTAACTTTGGCTCATGTTGGCCTTTACAGGTAAACTTCCTGAAATGGAATGCAAAATTGTATGTTTGTTGTTTTCTTCAGGTTCTGGCCCACTTCCATGGAGAATGTCTGAAACAACTGGCATATGGATGACAAAGTAGACCCGTCTAGAGCCAAGGAGTGTGTTTCCTCCTTTCCCTACCAGATGGCACTGGCTTCCCACAGGTCCTGGCTTTTCTAACTGCAAGTAAGCCATGAAGCTATTTAGATGAAGGGCATACTATATACTCTTGGGGATTGTTTCTACTCAGAAGAAGGCAGGCTGCACGTTACTCTCTGGCTTCCCTTGGTGTCACACTGAGCTCCTGCTATGTTGTTTTTGGCCATATGACACCGAATCTTATATTGTTCATCTGATGGAAGAAAAAAATTCCTCCCTCTGCTAATGTTGCACCATTACACTTAACGTAGAATCAATCACGTTCAAGCTGCCTGAAGGGAAAGTGTTAAAAAAAAATTAAAAAGTACCTTCTTTTACATCTTTAACATCTGAATCGAAAAAGGAGAAGGTGAAGCTGCTAGGCTGCTCAGCCCCAGTCGTCAGAGTGGTGGGGTTATGGACTTCCACTTTCTCACCATCACGAGTCTCATTAGAGGGTGTGTTGTCTGTTGTTTCACTGGAAACTTTTGTAGCTTGAAATATTTCTTTTAAGTCCGCAGCAATGCTATAATACATCTCCTTAGACACCTCAGGCAGCTTCTCGGCCTCCTCCCTTTGCTTCCTCCGTTTTGCTTTACTGCAGTGACATTTACAGACACATCACAAATAGACCATCAGTTGCCAGAAATTACAAGAAATTACCTTGGAAAACAAATCTCATTCTTTCAACAACCAAGAGGATTCACATATAAGACTCTATTCATAAAAGCAGAAACTGACCAATAAGCTTTTAATACACAAAACTATGCCAAGCAACTCCAAACATTATACACAAATCAAATCATCCTTTCCTCTGCACTACATTCCAGAAATCACACCTGAGATATTAGCTTTAAGCAACAAAATCACTTAACTACAACATGCCTGTTACTCACTACAAAACAAACATGCTTAAACCGTTAACTTCTAAGTTCTAAAATGCTGTTTTACAAAATTGGTGTAAAAAGATTGTCATAATTAAATTTCAAAAATGAATTATAAACATGCTAAGTCTATCTTGATATGAAATGCTGTTGTTACTATATTCCTGCTCTGCATTTATTTTCTTTGATCTCAGACAAAACCTTACATAGCTGTTTCCAACAATGAGTTTTGAGCTATTAAAAGATTAAAATCCGGGCAGCCTGGGTGGCTCAGCAGTTTAGCACTGCCTTCAGCCCAGGGCCTGATCCTGGAGACCCGGGATCGAGTCCCACGTCAGGCTCCCTGCATGAAGCCTGCTTCTCCCTCTGCCTGTGTCTCTGCCTGTCTTTCATGAATAAAATCTTAAAAAAATTAAAATCCTTTTTCCTATTATAGTCCACTCCACATATCATGAATAATACTGGGCCAAAATTCTAACTGTATTACCTAGAATAGTAAGTGAACAAGATGTCCTAAATGGTTATCTTATTGGGAGAGACTATCATGGAAAGAAATTATTTTTTTTAAAAAAAGATTTTACTTATTTATTCATGAGAGACACAGAGAGAGAGAGAGGCAGAGACACAGGCAGAGGGAGAAACAAGGCTCCATGCAGGAAGCCCGACCTGGGACTCGATCCTGGATCTCCAGGATCACACCCTGGCTGAAGGTGGCGCTAAACCAATGAGCTACCTGGGCTGCCCTGGAAAGAAATTTTTAATACTTCATTTAAAACACCAACCTGCTAGGATTTAAGACAGAGATGCCCATGAAACTGAGCTCTATGAAAAATGGTGTACTTTAGGCAGTTCCATGAGATTATCCTTGAACTACTATGTGGTGGTTTTAAAAGTGGTCCGAAGACCCTTTGATCCTTTTTCCTTAAGATGTGGAATTCCGCCATTCCCTAACATGGGCTGGGCTTCATGGACCTTGAGGAACGCAATGAGGCAGATGTGAAGGGTGTGTGACTACTGAGGGTCACAGAAGGCACCACAGCATTCTTGTGCTCTCCCCTGCACATCGCCGGCTTTGGGGGGAGCCCCTGCCATGCTGGAAGAGCATGCAAGTGCCCACACGTAAGGCAAGCACCTGAGGCCTCCAGCCAACAGACATGTGGGTGGGTCATCCTGCAGGAAGTCTTCTGAGAGCGTGAGCCACAACTACCCAGTGAAGCACCCCTAAATTCCTGACCCACAGAAAATAGGACCTAAAAGGACACTAAGGTAAATGCTGTTGGAACCCAGATGGAAGGGATCCTTGCTCTGCTACGGCACAAAGCTGGACAGCACTGTGTCGCCTCCATTAAAGGAGAACTTGGGAAATGCCTACAAATAGGGAATGAGCTAGGAAGACGTCTGGGAGGGTCTGAAGGTATCTGCTGGTTTCTTCTTGCTGCCTGTGGTACAAAGTGGGCAGACAGTGAAACTAAAGACTTTCTTATAGGAGCTTGGACCTCATGGTTTGGGAGACCCCTAATTTCTAGAAGGCAAATGACATGAAATCTAAGTAATGGCTTCTAAGCAAAGATTCAATCTAAGACACAGGAAAACATGGTCTAAAGCAGGTGCTGGCGGGATCCCTGGGTGGCGCAGCGGTTTGGCGCCTGCCTTTGGCCCAGGGCGCAATCCTGGAGACCCGGGATCGAATCCCACATCGGGCTCCCAGTGCATGGAGCCTGCTTCTCCCTCTGCCTGTGTCTCTCTGCCTCTCTCTCTCTCTGTGACTATCATGAATAAATAAATAAAATCTTTAAAAAAAAAAAAAATAAAAATAAAGCAGGTGCTGGCAAACTATGCCCAAGAACCAGATCCAGGCTGCTGCCTAACTATATGTGGACTGCAGATTAAGAATATCTTTTATGCTTTGAAATGGCTGGAAAAATAAAAACACGATTTTGTGACATGGATAGATTATGTGAGTGTAAACGCGTCTGGCTAATACTTTTATTAGAACACAGCCTCCTTCACTTTGCTTCTGATCAGCTGTGGCCATTTCCTTTCATGAAGGCAGAGCAGAGTCACCACAACAGACAAAATGCTTCCTGTCTGATCTGTAACAGAGAAATCTATAGACCCCAGTCTAAATAGAAAGGAAATTCCTTTGTTAAGACCCTCGTCATAGCTCAAAAACCTCAACCATCTGACCAATAAAACTCCTAAAGACTTTACAGGTGGCGTCTCAGCAGAAGCCCACAGTAAAATAGCTTCTCTCAGAAATGACTGGTGGCTGTGGTTTCTGCCTCATGAGAGTAAACCTCAAGAAGATTCACAGGAGGCCCTCCAATAGTTTAAGAGAAATAGGTTAGCGGAAACACCAGCTTGGATCAACAGGTATAAAGGCATTCTACAGTGGTGAGGCTTTTGGATTCCCACATTTCTACAAGCAAAGAGCAGGCTGAGAAAAATCACTAAGTCACCAACACATGCCACCATTCACTAAAACAAAAGGATGATTCAGAAGGCAGAGTCAAGAACCACAGAGAATTATTACCAGGCCTGTGGTTCTAGCCAAAAACTGCTCACACTTCCCGGTCTGGACCTTAGAGTTGCTGTGGGCCAGTGACCCCCATGCCTCCTGCTTCCCTCAGGTGAACAGCGGGGCTGACAGCAGCCATCCTGAGCCTGTGCCACCACTGTATGTTTGTGGAGGGAAAGGTGTGACTTGTCCCTGTAAGCTCACAGTCCTTTTGTCTCTCATCAGAAGAGCTGTACTAAAGGAGCCATGACCATTGGGCCTCATCTGCCTCTAGATCTGATTTGGATGAGAGGACCCCAGACTGTGAACAGATACTGTACAAGTGAGGCTTCTGGGGCCTCAGGGAGGGGTGAGTGTATCCTGCATGTGGCAAGAATGTATACACAATCTGTGGCCGGCCAATGGGCAGATTATGGCAGTCTCAAGTATGTCCACAAATTCCTCATTACTTCTCCCCTTAAGAGGTGTAGTTTCCAAGCCCCCCACCCCCATCACAGTATATGGGCTGGAGTTGGTGACTTGTTTCAAGAAAACTGAATAAGGCAGATTGTCAAGACTGAAGGCTATGGCCTCCTCCTTCTCTTTGGGTCATCTGCTCTGGGAGACACCAATCCCAAACAGCCTTCACTTAGTTCTCCGAATGGCAGCATTCACTGTAAATACAACGCAGTCAGCAGAACTAAAAGGTTACTATCAATACATTACGGTTAACTCAACTCAAGCTTTGTTCTCACTTTCCCATTTTCTTCACCAAATGTCTTTTTTATTCCAGGTTCTAACTCAGGATACCGCATGGTCCTTAGTGATTTTAATGGTAGGAAAATAAAGGCACTAAACCAGGCAGAGTAGTGGTTGCTCCAAGTATTCGCAGTTTTTAACAAACTGATAGTGTGACAGCAGATGCGCAGGAAACAGCAGCTCTATCACACTACAGCAGAGTAGGCGACTGAATCGCTGCCCCCAGAAAGATATGTCCAGGCCCTAATTTCTAAAACCTGTGAATATTCCCTTATTTGGAAAAAGGTCTTTGTAGAGTTATTAACTACCTCACAAAGAGGAGATTTTCCAGGATTATCCCTAAGTGCAATCACAAGTGTCCCCATAATAGACACAAAGATGAAAGACACAGAACAGGAGGCCATGGCAGCCGCAGTGAAGGGATGCCATGGACTGCTGGCGGTCAGTGGAGGCCAGGAGTGAGGTGGGACACAGATGTTTGCCCCCGGCCTCCTAAGAGAACACAGTTCTTCTAATACCCTTGATCTCAGGCTCCTAGTCTCCAGAAATGCGAGAAGATACCTTCTGTGGTTTTCAGCAAGTCTATGGTGATGTGTTACCACAGACAAGAGACAGTAATACAAGATGGGGACACCACACGGGCCCAGGAACATGTGTCACTTATATGCAGGAGATCCCTTTGTTTAAAGGGAAGCCTTTTTCCACCATGACAATAGTTTCACTCTAACTTTTCCCTCCCTGGTCCTAAACTAGATACGATGCGGACCAATGGGTGGAGATGGGTTACTGTCTATTTCTCTCCTTGTCTGAAATGAGATTAGTTTCTATGATCCTGCTACAGAGAGAAGTACCTGATTTACCTTTCCTTTGGTTTATCATTGCTCTTCCTCTCGTAAGTGGAGTGGTCATGCCTTGTTGGATCATAACGTACGACGTCCCTGTGTACATAACGGACATGAATAAGTTGGCAGAGAGAAATCAGAACATAATGCAAAAAAATTAATAGCAAGTTATAATTCTACATTGGGACAATTCCAGTTTTTTTTTTTTTTTTTACAATTCCAGTTTTTGAGCAAGACAAAACCACATACTCAAAGAAGAGTATCAGAATCTTATCAGAAAGTCGTATCTTAAGTTACCTAGTTTGGAGTTTCTCTGAATCTTTTTTTAACATTAAAAATTATTTCACACATACTAAAATACAGATAAAGCTGGATTTGCATAAAATATTTTATATTTTATAATTAATTAAATTAAAATTAATTATAAAATATAATTAAACATAAATTAAATTTAATTTAATTATATTTTAAGTATTTTAGTAGTGAAAATAGGGGGAAGTGAGTAAAAGTATAGAAAAGTGGGGGTGCCTGGCTGGCTCAGTCTGTAATGCACATGACTCTTAATCTCCAGATAGTGAGTTTATGTTCCCTGTTGGGCGAAGAGCTTAAAGAAAAGCAAACAAAGCCCCCCCCCCCAAAACAAAAAAACCAGAGAAGTGATCACATGTTGGTGACTGGAGAAGCCGGTGTACCAGGGTTTTAATACAACAGTTTCTACAAATTTTGCGTTTAAAATTTTCTGTGATGATAAGTTACATTTATATAGCTTTACAGTTAATATTGAAACCACTGCCCAGCTGCTTCACTTGAAAGCAATGCCGCTCTGATATCTAAGCACAAAAATAGAGAAAAAATTTTAGTTTCTTGAAGTGAGCCACTGGGTCAACGATAAGTATATTTTTGAGGGTCTGATACATTTTGCCAACTGCCCTCCCTAGGATGTTAAAATGGCCTCATTTTTTTTTTTTAATGGCCTAGTTTTAAACTGAGTTCAATTAGGCATTTATGTCCAAGGAAAATAGGGTGTAACAGACAAGAACATAAACCACACCTAAATTTCTTGGCAGCTACTGATCCTTTGTGCATAGAGTTGCTCAAGGTGGTGTGCAAAACACTCTGCACGACGTTCAGGGCTTTGAGCTTCTCTGCAGCAAGCTCCTCTTCCTCGGCTGTTTTCTTCTCATTTACCTCTTAGAGGAAAAGGGACATTTAGTAATCTCTTGGCAAACAACTTGAGGAACCTCAATCATCAATTATCAAGTATCAAACATGGGCAAAGCACGTTCAGACAGGAGAAAAATCCAAACCCATTTTCCTAAGCTTCCCAACCCCATGACCCTCAGCGCCACAGGGAATCCAGAAGTCACATGACCAACAAATGAAAAGTCCCATTTCCACCTGTAATTATGAAAACAATCTGCATTTGATGGCTTTCAGTGACAAGTTAAAGTTTTTAAGGTAAAGATCCATAATGTAACATAGCAAGATGCCAATCACAAAACCATGGAGATTACAGACTCTGACTTTCTAACACTCTAAAAACCTATTTTATATTACATGTCAACTTAAAAATGGAAGATAGTGATGGATGGCAACTCTCCTAACACGTTGTGAGACAGTTCCTCGGCCTTTGATTCAGTAATAAATGCTGCAGGAAGAGCTATGTGTCCTACACACGCAGGGCATCATGGACCCAAACGCTGTTACACTGTTATCTTCAACGACAAGAAACGCAAACATCATACAACAAACACAGCTAGTCTGGATTACAGACCAAAATACAGAGAAGCCTGGAAGATCCCTGAACTCACTGCAGAAGATAAGCAACTAAGTAGATACCTGAATAAAACACTAGTTTAAGTAAGTTCTCTATAGAAATCCCCCACGTGTCTAAGGATTCAAAGGAGGTAGACACTATGTTCAATTGCATCAAGAAATGCTTTATAAACCAGGTGTAGTCTAAGGCAGGAAAGAAAAGTGGATCCCTTGAGGGGGTGTCTGCCAGGTGTAGGAAACAAAATGAACACATACATTGAAGAAAATGCAGTGTTGATAGTATATTAGGTTGAATCACGTGAATGTGCTAATATGCGACAACTTTCACTTTGAAAAATGGCAATTTTCGGGGATCCCTGGGTGGCGCAGCGGTTTAGCGCCTGCCTTTGGCCCAGGGTGCGATCCTGGAGACCCGGGATCGAATCCCACGTCGGGCTTCCGGTGCATGGAGCCTGCTTTTCCCTCTGCCTGTGTCTCTGCCTCTCTCTCTCTCTGTGTGACTATCATAAATAAATAAAAATTAAAAAAAAAAAAGGAAAAATGGCAATTTTCATTTTGACCTGTGTCACTTGCCTGCAGAAGAGTCATTGTGATTCACAAAAAATTAAGCCTGAAAAGTTGGGAGGGAATGAAATAAAAGGTCCTCTGACTGTGCTAAGGATGGATGTGCCACCAGCAGAAACAGGGGGGTCTGAGCTGCTGGAGAGAGAACCACAGGTGGCTTGCATAGCATTACTGCGGGCAGGGACACCAGTGAGAAACGTCCATCAGGCGCTGGGAACAGAACAGTCTGGAGCAGAGGAGACCCACATGTGGAAACAACTCATGGACAAGGAGAGGCTGAAGCCACAGGGAACCTAAGGACCTCAGGAAGCATCTTAACCTAGAAGCAAAGGGAATGAGGAGGAAAATGAGGGGAGTTAGGCTGCAACAGGAGCAGGGGGAAGAGAACATCTCAAAGTGGTCAATAGCAACAGAAGCAACAGAAGCCACAGGCAGGCTGCAGAGGTGGAAGCCTGCGGTAACGCCAGGGCTCTTGACAAACCAGGCATCCACAGCTGTGAGGGAACACAGATCCAAGAGGCCAAAGCTCAGAAGGCAATCTCCAGTCACAGCACCCAAAGCAGCTATTCCATGGCTCAGAAACACAAGTTGGTGTGGTGTGGACCCTGGAAAAATTACTCTCTGAACCTTGGTTTTCAGAGACATAGACTACATAGAATACTCACCTCAAAGAATCAGAGTGTGCATTTTCAATAAAAAGCCACCGCTTCTGAATTACATGTACTTTATGCTTTAATTTCAAGTTTAGAATGAAAAAGATGGGAGTGGCAACTAGAAAGCTGGCAGGGTGGAAGGAATGGCTTTTCTGGGGACCCAAGACCTAACTGTGTTCCGGGAAGAAGGGCAGCACAAGCCTCACGGTTCCAGGTCTTGAGTGCAGTTTCTTGTCAACCACCTGACTTCACAGGGACCCCCAGCTCTGACATCAGGACTGTTGGGACAGTGAGATATTTACCTTCCTGCTCCTCTTCACTGTCACTCTCCAGAAATCGGGAGTCCATGCGGAATCTGTGGTCGGTGCCGAAGTGAGACTGCAAGTCCATGAGCTACACAGACACACAAACAGCTCAGCTGGGAGCCATGTTCCCATGACCATGCTCTTACACAAGACCCTGCATGTGCCCCTCCCACACCCTGGAGTCCCGGACAGCAGCTCTACCCGGGTGGATCCAGCGCACCACAAACAAGGACATGTTGCAGGTGGGATTATCTGGTCTTCACTAACCTTCTGCCCAGCTCTGCCCTCAAACTGAGGTTTAATTTGGAACCTGTGACTATCATCTTCGGATCCAGATTGTTCATCCTCGCTGCTATCAAACAGCCTCCCAGCTGCTCTGCTTATGGACTCCTGGAACAGAGATGCACATAGTGGACACACACAGGAGTGCTCATTAACAACTGAGGCAATCTGCAATCTTCCTCTCCCATTTAAGAACCAGTAACCAGGATGCATCTCCCAGGAAAGGGTAGATGGTTAGTATAGAAACTCCTAACTCAAGCACATTGGCATGGCCTCTTGGGTCACTAAGCGGGGAGCTCTGAGGACAGCTGGATTGGGGGTGGGGGGGGGCACTGTCTGCAGGGTTTCACTAGTAGTGATGCTGCCTGGCAGATTATGTGAGGGGAGATTCATATGGGGGGGAAGTCTCCAAGGCCCCAGGTGTTGGTGCGAATGGTGGTCGGAGGTGCCCTGGGGGCTCAGGAGGACCTCATGTTGAATGTGGCCGTTGTCAGGAGGCCCTGGTAGCCAAGAGTGGTGGAATGCCCACAAGGACGTCCTCAGCTACCTACCTCCATGGGCTCCTCACCCAGATGGCTTTGCTCCTCTGTGTCACTGTCAGAGTCAAAAATGATGTGTGTTGGCTTATTCTCTGGATGACCATCCTAGAGGAGTGGACAAAGGTATCAAACCATAAGACAGCCCCTTGTCTCCTTTCCTGGCCAAGGCCCTGTCTCATTCCTTAGTGTGAATGCCACCACCCACTTGTTTCCTAAGATGGAAAATTAAGACTTCTTGCCCAGTTGGTCCTCAAGTTAGTTCCAAGTGTGGACCTTCCTGGTACCTTTTAAGTCTATTCCCACTGTCACTGCCTTGGTTCTGGCTCATGACCTCCCCTGTTGTTAGGGCCTGAACCATTTTTCCCAGGTCGAGGCTGGCTACTGTTTTCTGTGAGGGACCAGAGAGAAAATATTTTGGGTTTTGTAGGCTACATATAATCCTGGTCTTATATTTTCTTCTTTAAAATGCTTTATAAACATAGAAAGCATTCTTGGCTTGGAGGCTATACCACAACGGGCCCTGGGCTGGATGCCTATGAGCTGTAGTGTGTGGATTTCTGTTTCAATATATACATACGAATCTTCACTCCCTTCTTTCCACAGCCACAGAACAAAGTCCCACATCCAGAGCCTTCCCACCACTTGCCCTGCTCTTCACTCCAGCATCCTCGTCCCCGTACATCTCAGTTACACTGACTGCAAACTCTCCTTTGTACAAACTGCCCCCGTCTTCCCCCGAATGTCTTTCCTTTCCTTTCCTTTCCCACCCTTCTGCCTCCATCAGCCAGTTCCCATAGATCCCTCTACCTTAGACTCTGTTCAGGCTGAGGGAGCCCCCTACCACTCCTCCCAGCTGACTTGCTGGGGTGCATGGGCACTCTTCTCTCTGGCTCCCATGGGCCTGAACTGCGGCTCTGTGCCCACAACACCATGAGCCAATGGCTGCCAGAGGCAGGGACCTCAATCCTCATTCCACAGGCCTAGCACTGCTATGATGGCCGGGACTTCACAGACATGGTTGTTGAAAGAATGGGTAAAGTCAGCATAGAGAATCTTAGCAGAATATATATGTGAATTCTGACACATTAGGACACGTCACAGAATTACACCAGTTATAGCTTCCAAAGGAAAAGAAATCACAAATAAAACCTTAAAATGTTTTCAGTGAACAGAATTCAATCTTGATTTCTCTGGTATAAAGATACAAGGTGACAAAAGCTTCTGACTCAAGGAACACAGCATGAGAAGGGTGGGTGCTGGGATGCCTCCACAGGAAGGAAGGGTGGACTTGTGGTGCCCAGACCAGGAGCGCACTCACCAAGTCCGCCAGCGCATTATGAACCAGCTTCTTCCGCACTTCCTTAGCTTTCTGCCTTGCGTCCAAGGCTGCCAAACGCTTCTGATTGTCTTCAGCATGCTTCTCCTTAGCATCAACACTGGACCAACTGTTCACACCAAGAGGGAAGCTGGCATTGCTTTCCTGAGCGTCTCTTTTGGAAGAGTCCCCTGGTGCTTTCCCAGTCGCTGGCTGGCCACTCTGTCCGGAGCCCTCTCCAGCCTCCCTGGTCCTGTGGCAGCAGTCTTCATCAAAGCCTACCGTGGGGATCTTTGTACCAATACTTAAGGATCTCTCATCTTTTAATGGCAACAGACTAGAAATAGGATTTCTACGTTCCACTTCCAAACTGCTAGGGGACACCATCTTGTGATCCTGGCTCTTGAAAGCAGACTGTCTCTTTCGAGGCTGAGTTTGGTTTGGGTCATTTGTCTTCCTTGCATGTTGGAGAAGAGTTATTTTGCTTGATGAGCCATAGGCAGGTGGACACCCCTTCTCCACAGACATGCTGCCGGGACCAAGTTTCAAGGAATTCTGATCTGTATTTACATTGTCAGAGGCAACATTCTCTTTTAAGGGTTTTCTTACTGATTCTTTTCCATAGAGACAGCCCACCCCCTTGAAAGCCTGGAATTTTGGCTTTAAGTTGTTTTCCTTTGATTTCTGTTTTTCACAAGTATTCTCTTCTCCTTCTAAAAGGGCAGCCACAATCTCCTCGGGACGGATACACGGCCGGGCTCTGTGCAGGCCACCTGGAGTCCTGTCAGCCTTGGTGGTGGTTTCCTGGCCACTGCTCTCAGGATCTTCTGGAGACTGAAGGTCACCACAAGCCAGCTGTTCCAGATCAGCTAACGTGAGCTGCACACGGAGGCAGTTTTTCATCATGGCGTCATACTCCTCATCTCCCGAAGACTCAGAGAATTCTGACTCAGAACCTGCATCTTCCCTGCTGCTACAGTGGGGTATAACCCTGGCACCAATGGCTTGCTCTGGGTTAGTCTTCCTTTTTTGTGCTTTAACACAATGATCCGAAAGCTCACAGTTTCTTCTATTTTTCAAAAATGTTTTCTTGCATGCAGACCTTTCCATCTGTGAAAACTCTGTGTTTTTGATCTTACCAGCCTTTTTCTTTGCTGTGACAATCTCATCTGTATCTCCTGAATCATAGTTGATTTCATTTCCTAGGACATTACCTTCCCCATCCTGGCAGGAGACGCCACTGATGCCTAACGCTGTTACAGAAGGCAGCTTTTGGACACCTGACTTGAAGTCCCCTCGTACGACTTCAAATGGCTCATCTGCAGAGTCACCCACTGAGGACCATGTGGTTTTCCCCAGGCTTTCCTCCCGAGCAATCACTAGTCTTATCTCCTCTTCAGAATCAGTATCGTCATCAGACATATGATCTCTGCTCCTGGCAGCTCCCATGCCAGAGGTCTGAACAAATACGTTTTTAAGTTTCTGGCAGTGAGAAGCAGGGGGATGGGGTGACTGAGTAGTGATAGGTTTACAGGGCACTTCCTGTGCTGCCTCTTGCTGTGTGGGATGTGGACTCCTCCGGACCGTGTGGGGTCTGGCTCTCACAGCTGGAGATGCAGCAGGTGCCTCATTCTGCACTTTGACTCTCTTCTGGGGGGGGCTGTGAACAGCACAGAACTCCCCTCGTTGCTTCTTATTCATAGGGTTATCCCCGCCTTCCAGTTCCCAGGTGAGGCTGGAGACAGGGGTGGCATGTGTGACATCCTCTGCAATCTTCTTTAGGTTGTGGCAGTATTTCGATGGGTCATACTTCATGATGTTACCACAAGTCAAGGAATAAAACAGAAGCACCAGATTTTAGGAAAACCCATCACTGTGGTGAAGTACAAGGAGGAGTCTGATCTTGAGCAGCTCCCTTACTTGGCCTGCCCACCCTTTCTCAAGCAATATGGGCACTTCCCTGGGTGACCTCAGGTCTGTGAAACTGGCATGTCCAGAGTTGAAACCGAGCAACATCATG
Organism: Canis lupus familiaris; assembly: GCF_011100685.1. Lineage (NCBI taxonomy): Eukaryota > Metazoa > Chordata > Mammalia > Carnivora > Canidae > Canis > Canis lupus. Next base: position 99,749,139 of record NC_049222.1, on the reverse strand, counting down.
GTTCACCCGCAGGAAAAGGAAACCTGTTCAGGTTATATTCCAGGCACAGGGGCCACAAGCAGTTCTCTGTGAACCTGTACTGATACCATAAAGCAGAGCAAGGGGCATGAGCAGGGCACAGCTGGGTGTTGCACATCCTTCACTCCAACTGTGCTTGGCCATTCCTGCCTCCTCAGTACTGGCTCATTCTAGCTCTGATTCTCCCAGCTCAGTAACATCCATTCCATATTCTGGTCACTCTCCGCATTTTGTAGGTTTTTTTTTTTTTTTAAGATTTTATTTATTTATTCATGAGAGACACAGAAAGAGAGGCAGAGACACAGGCAGAGGGAGAAGCAGGCTCCATGCAGGGAGCCTGACGTGGGACTTGATCCCGGGTCTCCAGAGCCACAGGCAAAGGGAAAAGCAGGCTCCATGCAGGGAGCCTGACGTGGGACTTGATCCCGGGTCTCCAGGATCCAGCCCTGGGCTGAAGGCGGCGCTAAACTGCTGAGCCCCATTTTGTAGATATTTATTAGAAAGCTAGTAATTCTCTTCCAGGCCTGTTTTGTTGCTAACATTGTCCAGAAAAATTCTAGTTAACGTCAAAGTGTTGTGAGGACAGCTAGCATTTGCTGATTTTCTAAAACATGAATAGGCAAGCATATGGTGCTTTGGGAGATCACTCCTAATGACAACTAAATTAGCCTTTGGTAACTACTGAAGGCACACCAAATATGTGAGATGTGCCAGGCGGTGTCTCTTGTTGCCCAACTTCACACTCTCCTTGAATGTCCTCCTCTTGCTGTTGGTGGCTGCTACACAGGGAAGGCTGAGAAGATGTCAGCTTTCCTTGACATTAGGGGCCCTGGCAGGGGAGCAGGAACAGGTGTGGCCAGGCCTCCAGGGGCCCCAGGTAGCACAGCAGCTGTGAGTAATGAGGACATACCTCTGGTTCTCTGGGTGGTAGTGGTCTGCTGCAGTGGACACCCTGACCATCAGCTGCTTGCTCCTTCAGCACCTGTTTATCCCAGTTGTATATACCACATCCCCTCTGGAATATCTGGAGCTGCTTTTGCTTCCCTGACTGGCACACAAGGTTACAGCTCTATCCACAAGTCTGTGATGCTAGGAATTCAAGGTCCTGGACAATCTGACTTCATTTCCTCAAGGGAACAGGTATCCTCATTTGCGCATCCAGGGTACACATGACTTCAACTCACCATTCTCCTGCCCATCTATCTACATGTTCCTACCTACCACCTTCCCTCTGCCTGGTCTTCTTCCTATCACATTCTGCTATGCAAACCATACCTCCTCCAATGCCTTCTTTCACTACAGCCGAGCTGCCTCACCCTTCTGTAGTACCGACGGAATGGCCCTGAATCATGTCAAACGAGTTAACAGGTTCAAGTGCTTTGACAAATGTCACTTATGTCACTCACTAGTATAAAACCTCTTTACACTCTCACTTGCCTCTCATTATTTCACACTGGTAAGCAGGTAGGTCTTATCTTGCCTAGAGATGTAGAACATAAAAATTTAAGCATCTAAAATTTACTGACAGAGGCAGTGAAATTCTAATGGGATGAAGTGAACTTCTGTAAGTATCCGCTGCTGTGGTAAATAATAGTTACTTTGAAAGGCCAACCGAAAGGATATTTTACGCTTATGTTGATTCTTTAGATGAAGGACAGGTAAGACTCTTCCAAATTTACTCACAACCCAATTCTAAAAGAAAAAAAAAAGAATACATTTACTATGTATGTCAGAAATGGAAAAAAATAACTGCATTGCATAAACATAACTTTAAAAATCAAACTTACAGTAAGTCATGATTACTGTTGGGTTTTGTCTTTGATGATGAAACATGAGTTTTCAAAAAGAGTGTATGAGTAAAGAAAAACAAGGACAAGTGGGGCAGCTATGAGTCTCATATAAATCATGTAGAACGCAACAAAAACACCAATCATTAAAAGTTGTAGCCTCACCACATATGTCCCTTGGGAGACCCACCTTCACTTAGATTTTGATTTCTTCCTGTAAGATGAGGGAGAACTGTGCTTACTGGAGACTTGTAAACACACTCTGAAAACCATAGAGCACTGCCTGGGTTGTGCTTCAAAGCAAGGGAAAAAGCAACTGCTCTAGACACAGCACCCATGGTCACACAGACTGAGGACTTGGTTCCTGGGCTACTCAGGCTGCCAGTAGAGACTCACTTTGTGCCCTGGCACTTCTGTTCCTGGCACAGCTTTCATATGGAAATCCACCACTTTCATCTTTTCCAAAAAGCTGGTATTGTCTATTGTTGATTTCTCTTTCTTTGCTTTTGCTTCTTCTCTTTCTTGGGCCAATCTGAATAAATATAAATAAATAAAAGAGTTGAAAGCTAACCATGCTCTCAACAACGGGTTTTTTTTTTTTTTTCTTTTTTTTTTAAAATCCTGTAAAGCTGTTTGACTTCATAGTGATTATTCAGGACCTCTCAATTTTCCCCTTCCATCCTCAATCGCTCCACTCTTTATGAGAAAGAGTTGCCTTTCAGAACCCAATCTGCCAAGTCCTGATTATTTCCACCTTCTAAATGGAAAGAATGTAGAATGCCATCTCAAGCTTCCAATTCAAACTCCCCCAACTTATTCAGGCCTGGGCAGCTACACTGACCATCCTCATGGGCTTCTTTGCCTCTGGTCTGTCTCCTTTATGTTCCACCTTCCAGAATGACAGAGTCATGCTTTTTTTTTTTTTTTTTTTTTTAAAGATTTTATTTATTTATTCATGATAGTCACACAGAGAGAGACAGAGAGGCAGAGACACAGGCAGAGGGAGAAGCAGGCTCCATGCAGGGAGCCCGACATGGGATTCGATCTCGGGTCTCCAGGATCGCACCCCGGGCCAAAGGCAGGCGCCAAACCGCTGCGCCACCCAGGGATCCCAGAGTCATGCTTTTTAAGCATGCATGCCCAGATATTCCCAAGCAGCAGCACTACATGCTCACCCTGCTCAGAACTAGGGCTCTACCTCCTGCAGAGTAGGCACTGAATTGCTAATGGATAAAGTCCCATCACTACCTTGTTCACAGAGGCCCTGAGCTGAAAAGCCATGTCAGATTCTCACCGTCCTTCAAACTATGCCTTCCGTAGTCTACTTCCCATTTCCTGGTCCTAGAACAACTTAATCAACTATTCTGGTTACGCCAGCTATACATCCCTAAACTGGTTCCTATTTGGAAAGTTCCCAAACCCACAGAATCTCTCTCCTTGAGAATAGTATCTCTCAGGATCTTAATATGCTCTAATGGTTATTACAATACCTTATTATTATTTTTTTTTATGATAGTCTCAGAGAGAGAGAGAGAGAGAGGGGCAGAGACATAGGCAGAGGGAGAAGCAGGCTCCCTGCACCGGGAGCCCGATGTGGGATTCGATCCCCGGTCTTCAGGATCGCGCCCTGGGCCAAAGGCAGGCGCCAAACTGCTGCGCCACCCAGGGATCCCTACAATACCTTATTTTTAAGTCACTTGCAAAATTAACCTTATGCCTCTCATACAGGGACTTCCTATTATCTTTGTGTCTTTGTATGATTGTATCATAAACAGCCAAAATCAACAGAAGTGATTTGGTAGCGTCTACTAAAATTCTAAATGTACATAAGCCTATGATATAGCAACTCCTCTGTGGACATAAACCCAAAACCCCCTTGCACTATGTAAGACCATCCTCAAGGTTCATCTATTATGAGAAGTGGAAAAGTCTAAATGTCCATCATCAGAGGGGGACAACCCTGTGGTATAGTCTATTTTCTAAAACAGTGCTAAATCATTACAAAAAAGGGGGATCATCTACAGCCTCACAGAAGGTTGTGTTTACAAAGATAAAGTAGGTAAATATAAATATACCCTAAGTTGAAACATATGTTGGGGCTCCTGGGTGGCTCAGTGAGTTAAGCATCTGACTTTGGCTCAGGTCGTGATCTCAAGGCCCTGGGATTGAGTCCCGAGTTGGACTCCCTGCTCAGTGGGGAGTCTGCTCCTCTCTCTCTGCCTTCTGCTACCCTTACCTGTGTATTCTGTGTCAAATGAATAAATAAAATCTTAAAAAAAAACCCCAAAAAACAACATATGTAAACATACTGCATTTTTTTGTGCATCTGGGGTTGTAGGGAGTCACAGTTGAAAGGGATTTTAGGGCAGCCTGGGTGGCTCAGTGGTTTAGCACCGCCTTCAGCCCAGGGTGTGATCCTGGAGACCTGGGATCGAGTCCCATGTCGGGCTCCCTGCATGGAGCCTGCTTCTCCCTCTGCCTGTGTCTGTGCCTCTCTGTCTCTCATGAATAAATAAATCAAATCTTAAAAAAAAAAAAAAGGGATTTTAGCTCTACTTGTAATGTTTGAATGTTAAGATTGCAGTAACACACTACTTGATAGTTTCAAATCAATTATGTAAATGTATAAAACCACTTACAATATAATGAAATAGGGTTTAAATTCATGCAGAACATATCTTACCTGTGCAAAAAACTTTCTTTTGCCAGTTGAATTTGTAGTGTTCCACCTTTCCATTTTGTTTTATTTAAAATAGACATACCTATAAAGCACAGAATTATTACCCAAATACACAGTGATGCAGAAATATATGGCAGGATGTGCCTTTTCTAATTAGCTAGTACCAAAAAAGCACACTTGTTTATCACAAAGAGGCACAGAAGAGATACAGCAAACAGGACCAAGGAAGAAAAGGCCTAGATCCTGGTGTCAGCTCTGTGACCCACCAAGGAGTCCTTAAGTTCTCTATCAACCAGTGTTCCTGGAAGAACTGAATAAAGCAAACATGTAAAACATAGAGCGAAATTTATCATTCTTCCACAAAGATATGCTAGGAACCTCAGGTGAATGACATTTATTTGACATTTCATCGTTATCACTCCTACTAAAACTATAAAACATGAATTAATTTTAGAGAGTGAATCAGAAAACACTGAAATCCTGTAGAACTTCATTGTCTCACGCTAATTATTGCTATGTAACTTGCAAATAAATTAGCTGCAGACGACTAAACTGGGTTTCAACTGCTACGCCCCAAAAGCTGATTCTTATTACCTACCATCAACTTCATTAATAATAACCACAAACAGAAGTTTCTATGTTTTCGGTACTACACTAAGCACAAATGTTTTACTCAATTTAAACTTTATGGTGATGACATCAGCAGTATCTCTGTCACATTTCAGATAAGTAAACTGGGGCTTCTAGGTTAAACAATTTGTCACAAGTCACATAGCAGAGCTGTTCTTAACCACCACTTATTTCTCACTAAGTAAGAGGATACATCAAAAATTTTTTTTTTTTTTTTTGGCAAATGAGAACACAGAAGGCTGATGGCTCTCTTTCTCCATTAGCATGTTTTCTTTTCAGTGTCTTGACTTTGCAGCCTCTAATAAGTCGCACACATTACTGATAGAGATTTCATAATTTTAAGAATATGGTCTTACAAGGGCATGCTGTAAAGCCCCCCTAAGGATGATTAATGACAAGAATATGCTGCCTGAGAAATGAACACACCAGGAAAGGAAGAGATTGGCATAATATTCAATGTTTAACAGTTTCTATGAACATGTGTTCTCTTGTCTAAAATATCTGAGAATACCATGTTTGAGCAATGATCTGCCATATATCTGCTGCCGCCAAATGGGATGGACCTAAATCTGCTGAGTTGTAGGATGTTGGGATTCTCTTGACCATGGCTATTCCTCTGGATGTTTCTCAAGTGGTGGTTAAGGTTTAGATTTAGTACCAAAGTTATTCTAAGTTATACAGTGACATCAACTGGCAAATAGAAAGAATAGAACAATCTTACTTACATTTGTTCAGGTTTTCTTCTGCCACTCTGATGTTGATATATGCAAAGACTTTCTGTGGGTTTCCTTAAAAAAAAAAAAAAAAGGATTAAACTTTTACCCGCAGAACAATGTAAAAATGATTAAGTTTTTAACTTAGAACGATGATCTTTGGAATCTCACTTTTTTCAAAGAAAAATCTTGTTTTTCATTGGATACAAAGATTGCATTTTTGTATGCACATATCAAAATATTTCAAAAGAAAAAGAAGGGTTAAGCAGTTAAAGTTTCAATTGTATGTTACAGTCTAACAGGACACCTGGTAAATATTAGAATTTTAGCTTTGTAAATGGAAAGCTGCATGTTTCAGAAAGCAGATGTTTTGCAATTTAGAATGCCTTTTGACTTCAGAAATGTAAACCTGGGCCAGTTCCACATTTTATATCACACCTTCGCAGCAGGGGCTGTACACACACCACTCCGTCCTAGGGCTTCCCTACTCTATGACACATCAGAGGGATTGAACAGGCCTTAAGGACCCACGAGGACGAGTTACCTTGGTCATCTCTCCGAGTGATCATCTCCACCTCGGAAACGTCCCCGAATCTGCTGAACCGGTCCCGAAGGTCCGCGGAGGTCACGTCCCGGCCGAGGCCGCCCACGAACAGGCGCTTTACCGCGTCGTCTGCCTTCATATCCTGCCGGGAAAACACGTCTCCACCCACTCGAAACGGTCTCCTACTTCTTGTCACTTCCGCAGCAAACCCCTGCTCCTTTCCCCGCACCTCCAGATCACATGGGTCGCCAGGACCTGGGTCTCCCTCCGAATTTTATCCGGGGACACTCTGCTCAGGCCCTGAGTCCGTGTCCTGGGAACGCACTTCGTAACCGCAGTCGTACACCCGCGCAGACGCGGACACACTTCCCCGCCACTGATGTGTGCAGCTGTTAGTGTTTTCCCTTCATTCGTTCGCCCACTTGGAGCGCAACCGGTGGAGACGAGACGTGGCCTGGGCACCGACCGGTGCTCCTCCGTCCGTGACGGGCACACGGGGGAAGCAGGTCCCGCGCGGCCACACCGCGGGCGTCTGCCGAGCGAGGCGAGGACAGGCCGTTTTTCCACAGCTCGCGCGGCGGCGGCTCAGGTAGGGTGAATCCGCGCTCAAGCACACCGTGACCACCCACTCTGATCTCAGAGCCCGGCAGGCTGCACCGGGAAGGGTGCTGGAAAGCCCTTCTGGGGTTAGAGGGCACGGACCCTGCCCTCCCCGACGACTGCCAGACCCCCACCGCACCACGCGCGACTCCGAACAGCGCCCAGAGCCGCGCTAGAGCTCGGGGCGTGAGCTACCGCCCCCAGCTTTCCAGGGGCCTCCCCCCGCCCTTCCCTCCCAAAGACCCAGAGACGACCCCGCCCCCTCCCGCACCCCAAGTCCACTTCACCACCGCGCGGTCCACGCCCCACGGTGCTCAGGTCCCTAACTTCTAGTCACGTGGCCCAATAGGCGCCGTCTGTCTTCCTTCCTCCCGGATTTCCAATCCAGCTTCCCAGGGTTCCGCTACCGTACTCAGTTCCCGCGTACTCTTCGTTTGCGGCCCTCTGGAGTGCCGTGAGGCCGCCATCATCCTGCCCTCAATGTCCTCAGGACTCCAAACCGAAAATCCCTAATTCCTACTATTCAACCATCGCCTCGGATTCTTTGATTCCTGGACCAGCATGGCGAAAGTGAAGGAGCGGACGGAAAAGCTCGAGGCTCCGGGTCACGTGGTCCCGGAAGCTCCGCTCGCCCTTGCGACTCGCCCGGGCGGCTCCACAGTCCACTCGGAGAGGGGGAGGCTGCCGCGCCCTCGGGCTTCGTGTGGGAGCCAGCCCTTTATGTGCGGGGGCAGGGACGGCTGGGGCCGGCTGAGGCGAGGAGGGCAGCGAGGGCGGCAAGCCCGAGATTCTGCGCGCGCGAACCTGGCACGCCTGGGGCTCCCGCCGCCCCGCCCCCGCCCCCCCCGCCGAGCTTCGGGATGGTTCGAGCCGGCGGCGCGCGAGGCTTGAAGCGCTGGGTACGCCCGCGTCTCTCAGGCCGCAGCTACTTAGTGCCGCTCCATGGACGCCCAGAGGGCGGAGGTCTGCGCCCTGGAGGCCGAGATCGCGGCCCTGCGGCGGGCGTGCGAGGAGCCGCGGGCGGCGGGGGAAGACGCTGGGCTTGTGCAGTACGTGCCCGCGGGCACTGGGGGCGGGCGAAGGTCTGCGGGCGGCGCACCCGTCGCCGTCTCCCCGGCGCCGCCGTAGCCGAGGGTCGAGCTGGCAAAGGAAAGCGGAGCCTTGGCCGGTTCTTCCCAGGCCCTGGCGGGCGGAGGCGCGGAGGAATAACTGAGAAAACAGGGTGGGAGACTGCAGGACCGCGGCGGGGGCGGTGCGGGCGTGTGTGTGGAGGGGGCCGCCCGCGGGTGTGTGTGTGTAGGCCCCACCCCAGGAGATGCCGCGGCCCTTCGGGCATCACCTCTTACCGCCTAACACACCTGAGGAAGGTACCGTGTGACCTGTTAGGAGTAAGAAGTCCGGCTTAGGGGAGGCCGGTTGCCTGCGCGCAGTCTGGGGAGATCAGGTCGCAGAGGGTTTGGAACCTGGGAACCTAACTTGGAAGCCCAGCCCCCTTCCTGGAGGGTCCGTGAGTGTCAGGATGCACCTGCTTTCTCTAACTTGCAAACGGTTGGAAGGAAACTGATCTTCGTTTTCTCAGTGGACCCTGATTTGATAGGTGTAGAGACCTCCTCCTGAGCCAACTCAGAGAGGGCCACAGAAAGCGGGGAGGAGGACGAGTGCGGCCGGAAGTGCTCAGGTGCAGGGTGGGATGGGGACAGTGAAGGTAGCCGGAACTGGGCAAAGGGAGAGGAGAGCCCGTGACCCGGGACACCTGTGTTCTTTGGCGGTGCGAGGTGCGAGCGGGGTGCCAATGAGCTGAGGCCCCTTGCTGCGCTGGGGTGCTCCCCAGTTGGAAGCGTTACTGTTACCTGGCAGTTACGTAGAAATAGAAATCCTGGGCCCACCCCACCTGATGAGTCCTGTGCTTTTTAACACCCCACCCCCCGCACGCATGCGCGCGCGCACACACACACACGCGCGCACACACACACACACACAGTTTTATGCATATTTGAAAGTTTGTGAAGCAGCTAGACTCCTGGCCACAAGATTGTCAGTGTTAGCCCAGTGAGGTGTGTAGACCACTCATGCAATATGCCTTCTCAAACATCCAGTCGGGAAGGGAAGACAGATCCAGATTGTGGGAGATACTACATGTTCAGGATTTTGGTTATTTTTTTTTATTATTTTATTTGATAGAGAAAGAGCATGAGCTGGGGGGGGGGGAGCGGCAGGCAGAGGCAGAGGGACAAGCGGGCCACAGTGGGTGTACCATTTTACATTCCCACCAACAGTGCGTGGGGGTTCCATGTTTTCGACATTCTCCCCAATATTGTTTTTTTCCTGGTTTTCTTTTTTGATAGTAGTTATTCTAATAGGTGTGAGGTCCATTCTCTAATGATTAGTGATACTGAACATCTGTGTTTATTGGCTATCGTTTCGTACCGGTCACAGCCTCTCTGTAGTAATGCTATTGATTAGAAATGCCTGGAGCCAGTGAGCTTCCCAGAGACCTTTCTCCTTTCCAAACCTGTAGTGATTGGACTGAACCTTGTGCTTCTTAGGATTGCAAGATACCCTTCCGCAAGAACCTTTAGAAAACTTTGAAGAAAAAAAATAGTTTATTATTAATGATACTGGAGTGTACAAGACATGCCATGGGGGCCACACAACCAGGTTATTGGTGCAGACAGAACAAGATAATAGGGATGCGGTTCTGCTTTTACTGGCGTTGAGGGTGGGGGGCCTAGAGTTTCAAGGGCTCAGACTTTATTGGTGAACTTAAACATAAGAGTAGGACTATAAGCACAGGAAGAGAAAAAAACAAGTGGCCCAAATGGTCAGTTATTGAAATTAACCAAGATCTCTAAAGGAATTTTCAGTGTGGGAAGGCAACCTGGCTTTTGAGACCTGTGGCTGGCGCTATTTATTGGCAATAGCAGATGCCTCTGCAATCAGAGTTTGTCAGGTAGTTGCTTCAGGATAAGAAAAGCCAACTGTCAGGTCCTACATTGTCATTCTTATATCCTCTTTGGGGGAATGTCTGTTCAAGTCTTTTGCCCACTTTCAAACAGGTTGGTTTTTGTTGCTTTAGAAGTACTTGATATATTTGGAAATTAAAACCATATCAGATACATGATTAGCAAATAGGAGATTTTCTCATTCTGTGAATTGCTTTTTTTACTCTCTTGATAGTGACATGTTGTAAAATTTTTAAAACGTTCATGAAGTCCAATTTGTCTATTCTTTCTTTTGTTACATCTGCCTTTGCTGCTTATATCCAAGAAATCATTACCCAAAGCCCATGTTATGAAACTTCTGTCCAATATTTTGTTCTAAGAGTTTGTTTTAGGTTTTACATTTAGATGTTTGATCCAATGTGATATTAGGGAAGGGTCCAAATTCATACTTTTGCATATAGATATTCAGTTTTTCCAGCACCATTGGAATGGTATTAGTAAGCTTGTCAAAAATCATGTGATCTGGGGCACCTGGGTGACTCAGTGGTTGAGTGTGTCTGCCTTTGGCTCAGGGTGTGATCCCTGAGTCCCAGGATCGAGTCCCACATCGGGCTTCCTGTATGGAGCCTGCTTCCCTCTCTGCCTCTCTCTCTGTGTCTCTCATGAATAAATAAAATCTTTTTTAAAAAATCATGTGATCATATATGTGAGGGTTTATTTGTAGGTTCTTTTATTTCTAACCCATTCATTCATCTGTCTTTATGCTAATACTACTACACTGTTTTGATTAGCTCTCAGTTTTGAAGTCAGGAAGTACGAGTCCTCCAGTTTTGTTCTTAATCAAGATTATTTTGGCTATTTGGGATCCCTTGAAATTCCATCTGAATTTTATGATGGGTTTTTCTTTTCTGCAAAAATTCTCATTGGGAATTTGGTAGGGATTGCATTGAGTCTATAGATTGCTTGTGGGTAATACTGATATTTTATTACCTATTTATATTGTCTTCTAATTCATTAAACTAAGATGTGTTTTTATTTATGTGAAACGATTTTTTCAGTGATGTTTTGTGATTTTTTTTTTTTTTTTAAGATTTTATTTATTCATGACAGACACACAGAGAGAGGCAGAGATACGGGCAGAGGGAGAAGCAGGCTCCATGCAGGGAGCCTGTTGTGGGACTTGATCCTGGGTCTCCAGGATCACACCCCCGGCTGAAGGCAGCGCCAAACTGCTGGGCCACCGGGGCTGCCCTGTTTTGTGATTTTCATTGTACAAATATTTTACCTTCCTAAGGTAAATTCTCTTTTTTATTAAAGATTTTATTTATTTTGAGAGAGAAAGAGCGCCAGTAGAGGGGAGGGGGACAGGGAGAAGCAGACTCCCTGCTGAGCAGGGAGCCTGATGTGGGACTTGATCCCAGGATTCTGAGATCGTGACCTGAGCCAAAGGCAGCTGGTAAATTCCTTTTTAAGGTTAATTCCTAAGTAAGGTTTTTGATGCTGTTGTAAATGGAATTGTTTTTGTAATTTGCCTTTCAGATTGTTCATTGTTGGTTTATAGAAATGCATCTGAGTTTTGCGTGGTGACTTTATATCCTGATACTTAGCTGAATTCATTTATTGTAGCATTTTTTTGTGTGTGTATGGAATCTTTAGGCTTTTGAACATATAAGATATTATCTGTAAACAGAGATAATTTTACTTCCTTTCCAATTTGGATGTCTTTTATTTCTGTTTCTTGCCTAATTGCTCTATCTAGGATTTCCAGAACCATGTTTTAGTGGTGAAAGTGGACATCCTTATCTTTTTTGCTATATGGCTTTTATTATTTTAAGATAATTTCCTTCTGTTCCTAGTTTTTGAGTATATTATCATTGAAATGTGTTAAATTTTGTCAAATGCTTTTTATCCATTAATTGAGATAACCGTGTCTTTTTTCTCCCCTTCTTTCTGTTAATGTATATTACATTGATCTATTTTCCTATGTGGAACCATCTTTGCATTACAGAAATAAATCTCGTTTGGTCATGATGTGTAATCTCTTTTATATGCTGCTGCTTTTGATTTACTGCTTCTGTTAAGGGTTTTTACATTAATGTTCATAAGTAATTTTGGTCTGTAGTTTTCTTGGAATGTCTTTGTCTGACTTTGGTATCAAGGTTGTGCTGGCCTAATAAATGAGTTACAAATTGTTCCTTCCCCAACTTTTTGAAGAAGTTTGGAAAGGATTGGTTAGTGTTTATTTAAATGTATAATACAATTAACTCATGTAGTTATCAGGTCTAGAACTTTTCTTTTTTGGAGATTTTTTGATTATGGATTCAGTCAGACTAATTATAAGTATTCATATTTCTTATCTCATGATTTAATCTTGGTAGGGTTTGTGTTTCTAGGAATTTAGCCATTTCATGTAGGTTATCCAATGTATTGGCATATAGTTATTCATAATACTCCCATAATCCTTTTTATTTTTGTAGAATTGGTGATGTCTCTATTTTCATTTCTGATTTTAGTAATTTGAGTCTATTTTTGTTTTGTTTTCTTTTTAAGTAAACTCTACACCCAGCATGGGGCTCGAACTCATGACCCCAAGATCAAGAGTCCCATGCTCTACCACCTGAGCCAGTGAGGTGCCCATTATCACTCTTTTTTAGTCCCATCTAGGTTAAGTTTTGTCAGTTTTACTGATCCTTTCAAAGAGCCAACCTTTGGTTTCATTCATTTTCTCTGTTTTTCTGTTATCTTTCATTTCTCTCTGCTCTAACTTTTATTATCTTTTTCTTTCTGTTATCTTTGGTTTAGTTCATTTTTTTTTCAGTTGTAATATTAGGTTGTTGATTTGGGATTTTGTTCTTTAAGTGTTTGCGTTACAAATGCCACTGCTCCCCTATCACCATCTGTTCCGTCCCCCAGCATCTTTTCCCATGTCTCTTAAATTCTGATATTTTGTATTTTCATTTTTGTCTTCAAGTATTTTCTCATTTCCCTTGTGGTTTCATCTTGAGTCTTTTGATTGTTTAAAAGTATGTTAACTTCCACAATTTTGTGAATTTTTCAGTTTCCCTTCTGTTATTGATAATCTATCCTTATACCATTGTGGTTGGAGAAGATACTTTGTATGATAACTATATTTTAAAATACGTAGAGATTTATTTTGCTACCCAGTCCTGGAAAATGTCCCACATGCACTTGAGAAGAATTTATTTGTCTGTTAGATTTGTCTGTTGTGTAGAATGTTCTGTATACATCTATTAGGTCTAATTGGCTTATTGTGTTATTTCACTACTCTCCTTAACTCTCTGTAGTTGTTCTGTACATTATTGTAAGTGGGATATTGAAGTCTCCAATTATTATTTTAGTTTTTATTGAGGTATAGTTGACATATAAGATTATCTTAGTTTCAGGTGTACAATATAATGATTTGATATTTGTACAAATTGCAAAATGATATGACACTAAGTCTGGTTAATGTCCATACACACATAGTTACAAGTTTTTTTTTATATGAAATTTTAAGATTTACTATTTTATCAGCCTTCAGATATCAGTACACTATTAAGTATAGTCATTATGCTGTACAGTACATCCCCAGGCTTTTAAAATTTTATAAATGGAAATTTGTACCCTTTGACCACCTTCACCCATTTTCCCAAACCCCTCATCCTTGCCCCTGGCAACCATCAGTCTACTCTATTTCTATGAGTTCGGGATTTTTAAGATTCCACATATCAGTGGGATCATATGTTTGTCTATCTTGATATGACTTAATTCATTTAACATAATGCCCTCAGGGTCCATCCATGTAGTCACAAATGGAAAGATTTGCTTATGTGGCTGAATATTTCAGTTTTATGATATCCACTACATCTTTGTTCATTTATCTGCTGACAGTTAAGTTCTCAATACTTCTGCAGTGAACATGAGGATGCATATTATCTTACTGAGTTAGTGTTTTAGTTTCATTCAGGTAAGTACCCAGAAGTGGAATTGCTGTCTCACATGGTTAGTTCTATTTTTAATTTTTTGAGGAAACTTCATACTGTTTTCTATATTGGTGACACCACTTTATATTACTATCAACAATGCAAAAAGATTCGCTTGTGTCCACATTCTCACTAACTCTTTATTTCTTGTGTTTATGATAATCCATTTTGACAAGTGTGAGGAGATATACCTCATTGTGGTTTTGATTTGCATTTTTGTCATGATTAGTGATGTTGAAAACCTTTTGTATGTACCTCTTTGCCAGATGTATATCTTCTTTGGAAAAATACCTATTCAGATTCTCTGCCCCGACCGCACCCCCTCTTATTTTTTAGAGAGGGAGAGAATGTATAGTGCATGTGTGAGGGGGGAGTGTAGGGAGGGGCAGGAGGAGATGGAGAAGAGAGACTCTTAAGCAGTGTGGAACTGGACGCCACGTCAATCTCTTCACCCTGAAATCATAACCTGGACCAAAATCAAGAGGCAGACACTTAACTGAGCCACCCAGGCATCCCATCTGTCCATTTTTTTTTTAATGTTTATTTATTTATGATATTCACAGAGAGAGAGGCAGAGACACAGGCAGAGGGAGAAGCAGGCTCCATGCACCGGAAGCCCGATGTGGGATTCGATCCCGGGTCTCCAGGATCGCGCCCAGGGCCAAAGGCAGGCGCCAAACCCCTGCGCCACCCAGGGATCCCCCATCTGTCCATTTTTTAATCAGATTTTTTTTCTTTTACTACTGAGTTATGTGAATTCTTTATATTTTTTGGATATTAACTCCTTGGCAGATAACATGACTTGCAAATATTTTCTCCCATTCCATAGTTAGCCTTTATTTTACTGATTTCCTTTGCTGTAGAGGAATTGTTCAGTTGATGTAGTCCCACATGTTGATTTCTGCTTTTGTTGTATTTTCTTTTGATATGTAATCCAAAAAGTCCGTGCCAAGACAGATACAGAGAGTTTACTGCCATTACTTTCTTTTAGGAGTTTCATAGTTTCTGGTCTTATGTTCAAGTCTTTAGTGCATTTTGAGTTAATTTTTGTATGTAGTGTAAGATAGTGGTCCAGTTTCATTCTTTTGTATTGGCTACCCAGTTTTCCTACTTTTGTTGAAGAAACCATTCTTTTCCTGTTGTGTATTCTTGGCTCCTTTGTTGTAAATTAATTGACTCTATATGAATGCATTTATTTCTGGATTCTTTATTCTGTTCCGTTGATCTTTGTGTCTGTTTTTATGCCAATAATATATGTGTATATATGTATATATTATATATATGTACATATATATAAACACATTTTTTAGTATCACGTTATTTTGACTATAGCTTTGTAATATAGCGTGAGATCAGGAAGTGTGATGCCTCTAGCATTGCTTTTTTTTTTTTTTTTAAGATTTTATTTATTCATTCATGAGAGAGACAGAGAGAGAGAGAGGCAGAGACACACAGGCAGAGGGAGAAGCAGGCTTCATGCAGGGAGCCTGATGTGGGACTTGATCCCAGGACTCCAGGATCATGCCCTGGGCCAAAGGCAGGCGCTAAACCGCTGAGCCACCCAGGGATCCCCTGGCATTTTACTTTGTCAAAATAGTTTGAGCTATTTGGATTCTTTGTACTTCTATAAACACGTTAGAATTGTCTTTTCTATGTCTTTTGAAAAATTCCATTGGCATTTTGATGGGGATTACATTGAACTTGTAGATTGCTTTGGGTAGTATAGACATTTTAGTGATATTACTTATTCCAGTCCATTAATATGGATATCTTTACATTTATTTGTGCCTTCAGTTTCTTTCATCAATGTCTTACAGTTTTCAGGGTACAGATTTTCACTTCTTTGGTTAAATTTATTCCTAGGTATGTTGTTATTCTTGATGCAATTATAAATGGGATTGTTTTCTGAATTTCTCTTTCTGATGGTTATTAGTATATAGAAACACAACAGACTTCTGTGTATTGCTTTTAATAACTTTACTGAATGTGTTTATTCTAACTTTTTTTTTTGGAGATTCTTTCGGGTTTTCTGTATAGAATATCATGTTATCTTCAAATAGTGACAGTTTTACTTTTCCAGTTGGATTTCTTTTATTTTTCTTTCCTGATTGCTCTGACTTCTACTGACTACTACTTCTACTGACTTCAACTTCTATGTTGAACAAAAGTGGCAAGAATGGGCATCCTCGCCTTGATCTTGGAAGAAAAGTTTTCAGCTTTTTGAGTGTGATGTTAACTGTTGCTTTGTCATATATGGCCTTTATTAAGTTAAAGTATACTCCCTCTGTGCCTACTATTGAGAGGTTTTACCATAAATGGATGTTGAATTTTGTCATAATGCTTTTTCAGCATCAATTGAGATGATCGTATGATTATTATCCTTAAGTTTGTTATATATCAGCTTGTTTGTTGTGAATGTTGAACCATCTTTGCATTCCTGGACTAAATTCCACTTGATCAGGGACACCTGGGTGGCTCAGCTGTCGAGCATCTGCCTTTGGCTCAGGGCATAATCCTGGGGTCCTGGAATCGAGTCCTACATTGGACTCCCTACAGGGAGCCTGCTTCTCTCTCTGCCTATGTCGCTGCCTCTCTCTTTGTGTCTCTCATGAATAAATAAATTTTTTAATAAATAAATTTCATTTGATCATGGTGTGTGATCCTTTTAACGTTGAACTCAGTTTGCTAATATTTTGTTGGGCATTTTTGCGTCTGTGCTCATCAGGGATACTGGCTTGTAATTTTCTTACAGTTTTCATGTCTGGTTTTGATATGAGGGTAATCCTATCCTCGTAAGATGAGTTTGTAAGCGTTTGTTCCTCTTCTGTTATTTGAAAGAGTTTGGGAAGGGTCAGTGTTAATTTTCTTAAAAATTATTGGTTGAATTCCCCAGTGAAGCTGTCGAGTTTTAGACCTTACTTTGTAGGTAGAGTTTGATTACTAACTAAATGTTCTGTTAATTGGTCTATTTACTTTTTTTTTGTTTTTTTTCTTTAAAGATTTTATTTACTTATTTGAGAGAGCGAGAACTCTAGTGAGCAAGAGAGTGAGCATGAGCAGGGGTGCGAGGCAGAGGCAGGGGGAGAGGGAGAGGGAGAAGCAGACTCCCTGGACCTTGACTTAGGGCTTGATACCAGGACCCTCAGATCACAACCCAAATTGAAGGCAGACACTTAACTGAGCCACCCAGACACCTCTATGTGCATTTTCTGTTCTCTATGATTTGGTCTTGGGAGTTGTATGTTCCGGGGAATTTTCTTCTGGGTTGGCCAATATGTTGGTGTATTATTTTTTTATAGTGTTACTATCTTTGGTATTTCTGTAGTGTCAGTTGTAACATCTCCTTTAATTTATGATTTTATTTGCATTCTCTCTTAGTAATTCTAGATAATTTTTTATGTATTTTTTCAAAAATCAAGCTTTCAACCTTTTTTTTTTTTTTTTTTTTGAGTCTGTTTGTCACCATTCCATTCTGCCTCCCCCTCCACCTCTCTGGCCAGCAGCCTGGATCTTTGTTATATCATTCCTTCTAACTTTGGGCTTCATTCATCTACTTTGTCTAGTTTCTTGAGGTATAAAATCAGGTTGTTTATTTGAGATTCTTGTTTCTTAATTAAGGTAGGTGTTTACTGCTATGAACTTTCCTCTTAGGACTGTTTTTGCTGCAGCCCATGAGTTTTTTTATGCTGTATTTTCATTTCTCTCAAGGTTTTTTGGACTTCACTTTTGATTTTTTTTCTTTGACCCATTGGTTGCTCAGTGTAGTATATTGTTTAATCCCCATGTATTTGTGAATTGTCCAGTGTTCTGCTTGTGATTTCTAGGTTCAAGCATTGTGTTTGAAAAAGTTGGTTGATATGATCTCAGTCTTAAATTAGTTAAGTCATGTTTTATGTTTAACATATGACCTCTCTTGGAGAATGTTCCATTTCTGCTTGAAAAGAACTAGGTGGAGGGCAGCCTGGGTGACTCAGCGGTTTAGCACCGCCTTCAGCCCAGGCTGTGATCCTGGAGACTTGGGATCAAGTCCCATGTCGGGCTCCTTGCATGGAGCCTGCTTCTCCCTCTGCCTGTGTCCCTGCCCCTCTCTCTCTCTCTCTCTCTCTCTCTCTCTGTGTGTCTCTCATGAATAAATAAATAAAATCCTAAAAAAAAAAAAGAAGGAACTAGGTGGAATGTTCTGTATATTTTGTATTTATGGCTATATGTTAATTTGAATATTTTAATTTGATAACTTCAAATGCATTGTAAAGCTCTGTTTTTACTCTTCTATCGCACATTTCATGTTTTTGATATTTATTTTATTATTTTTAAGATTTAAAAATCTTAAAGGAATTCCCTTTAACATTTCTTGTAAGGCCAGTCTGGTGGTGAATTCCTTTAACTTGTCTAAAAAAAGCTCTCTTTTAGTTCTGAAAGACAACTTGGCCAGAATGAGTATTGTTAATTGGTATTTTTTCACTCTCATTATTTTATATATATCATACCACTTTCTTCTAGCCTACAATGTTTTTGCTGAAGTCTGCTTATAGTCTTATGGGGTTCCCTAGTACGAAACAAGTTTTCTTTCTTTTGCTGCTTTGAAGATTCTGTCCTTTAACATCTGATACTTTGTAAAATGTCTTGGTATGGGTTTTTGGGTTCATCTAATTTGGTTTACTTAGGCTTACTAGATCTGGATCCCTCTTTCTTTCTCCAGAGAAAAGAAAGGTAAATTTTCAGTTCTTCAAATAAATTTTCTGCCTCTTTCTCTCTCCTTCTTCTAGGACCCCTAAACTCAAATGTTCGTTTGTTTTTTGTGCATAACCCCACTAAGCTACCTTCTTTTTGTTTTATTCTTTTTACTTTTTTGCTGCTCTATTTGGATGATATCCACAGCTCTGTCTTCAAGTTTACTGATACTTCTTTATCTAGTCTGATGTTAAACTTCTCTGTTGAATAATGTAGTACATTTATTGTAGTCAAGCTGCTCTGCAACTTCTATTTAGTATCTTATGCTTTCTCCCTCTTGTTGAAATTCTCACTGTTTGACCAATCTCCGTTTCATTTAGATCTGTTTCTGAGATTTTGTCTTATTTTTTCATTTTGAACATATTTTTCTGTTTCATTTTCTATGACTGCTGGTTTCTTTGCCCTAGATAAAAGAGCCATATTTTTGCAGTTTTTGTAGGTGTGGCTTCATGTAATAGATGAGCTTTTTTTTCAGTCCTGCTCTTGGTCTTGGTTGTCTCTCAAACCTTTGTGATTGTCTTAGCAGTCTATTCTATTCTTAGTGATTATCAAGAACTCAAGGTATGACAAGATTTGTCAGTGTCTGAAAGTGGGGACAGTCAGCTGCCAGATTCAGGCTGATTTGAACCAGACTTTCAGGCAGCAACTTTTAAAGTATGTGAATATGCCTCTTTCAGAGGAAGGACAAGGAACTGGGTGGGTGTTTCTATGTACTGAGTATTAATGATATGATAGCCAGGCAAGAAATGTTTGTTTACTACTTCCTTGGTCACCATAACAAATGCAATAGTAGTGAAAAAGTTTGAGATACTGTGATAATTACCAAAATGTGATACAGAGACACAAAATGTGCAAATACTGTTGGAAAAGATGGGACCATTAAACTTGTTCAACACGGGGTTGCCACAAATCTTTAGTAAAAAAATGTAATATTTGGGAAGCACAACAAAGCAAAGCACAGTTGGATGAGGTATACATACGATTGTTGCTTCACAGTTTTTTGTTTGTTTTTTGCACTTTGATTATATAGGCCCACTGTCTTCTGTCATCCAAAATTTCTTTTTTTTTAATTTAATATTTTATTTATTTGAGGGGGAGAGAGCACAAGCAGAGGGAGAATGAGAGGAAGAGGCAGACTCCCTGCTGAGCAGAGAACCTGATGCAGGACTTGATCCCAAGACCTAAGATCATGACCTGAGCCAAAGGCAGATGCTTCACTGACTTGAGCCCCCTAGGAACCCCTGATCCAAAATTTCTGAGAGGAGGTCTCCTATGTTATTGAGGAACCATTGTATGTGATGGTTTGCTTTTTTCTTGATGCTTTCAAGGTTTGTCTTTATGCGTGGCTTTTGAAAATTTGACTACATCTGGTGTGAGTCTCTTTGAGTTCATTCTGGAGTTTGTTGAATGTCTTGTATTTTCATATTAATGTCATTCATAAAATTTGGGAAGTTTTCAATCATTATTTCTTCTGTTGGTCTAACTCTTTCTGTCTTCTGGGGACTCCTATGTTGCGTATGTTGGTTCTTTTGTTGGTGTCCCATACAATCCTTTATTTATTTATTTTTTTTAAATTTTTATTTATTTATGATAGTCACACAGAGAGAGAGAGAGAGAGAGGCAGAGACACAGGCAGAGGGAGAAGCAGGCTCCATGCACCGGGAGCCCGACGTGGGACTCGATCCCGGGTCTCCAGGATCGCGCCCTGGGCCAAAGGCAGGCGATAAACCGCTGCACCACCCAGGGATCCCCAATCCTTTATACTTTGTTCCTCTCTTCAGTCTTTTTTCTTTCTGGACCTCAGCCTCAATAATGTCTGTTGTCTTATCTTCAGAATCACTGATTCCTCTGCCTGCTTACATGTGCCTTTGAATCACTCTAGTGAATTTTTCATTTTAGTTATTGTGCCTTTCGGCTCCAGAATTCCTTTTTGGTTTCTTTTTAGGATTTTAAAAATCTCTTTATTGAACTTTCCATTTGGTTCACACATCATTTTCTTAATTTTCTTCATATCCTCTATCTTTGAGTATTTTCAGGACTGTTGTCTTAAAGTCGTTGTATAATATATCTGCCATTAAGTCTTTCTCAGGGACAAATCTTGTTAAAGTTTTTTTTTTGAAGGTCATACTTTGTTTCTTTGGATGCCTTGTAATTTTGTTGTTGTTGAGCACTGGACATTTTAATCTAATAAGGTGGTGACTTTGGAAATCTGATTTCCCACCCCATCCCTATGGCTTGCTGTTTTAGTGGTTTTTGTTTGCTTGCTTGTTTAGCTTTGTTAATTTTTAGGCTGTGTGCTGAAGATAAGCCTGAGGTGCAAACTTAATTGTCTTCTTAGGTCTTTTCTGAGCCTTTCCTTGGGCATGTGTAGTCACTTTCAAGTTTTCCTTATATATTAGTCAATTTTGAATGTCTTAATCTTTAATGTGTGACTTAAATGGGGAAAAGCCAACAATAAGGGGGGGAGAAAACAGCAGTGGTTCTTTAACTCTCCTGGATCTCACCTTAGATGGAGTGGAGTAACAAAGGGAAAAGCAGCAGCATCAAGGCTATCTCTTTGTACCTTTCTGGTCAGAAGCGGCAATCAGCACAGATACCCAGTATTTGGTGGACAGAGTCTGTTTTTGCCTCTTGCTTTTCTAAAGCATGTGCACCCTGCTTCAGGAACATGTACACAGCTTTGCGCCTGTTGTTGGAGTGAGGGATACATAGCTACTACTGTGCTAAGAGCTGAAATTGCCCAAAAGTCACTGCAGTTAACTTCAAGCCTTCCCCTGGAAGTTGTAGGCCTTCAGCAGACTCCACAGGTTTACAAATTTGATCATACAGATTTTGTCAGTGTAATTATTGTTTAGGTGAGGTAGCGGATTCCTGGTGCTCCCTTCTCCACCAGCTTCCCAGAATCCTAGATCATTGATTTTTAAAATCAGGTCTTTTGTAGATCTCTTTTAACAGAGAAAATTTCCTTGTGGAACTCTTAATTTTGACCAAGAAAAATTATGCTAAGTTGAAATTAACAAATGATAAAACTGGGATGCCTGGGTGGCTCAGCGGTTGAGCGTCTGCCTTGAGCTCAGGGCATGATCCCAGGATCTGGGATCGAGTCCCACATCGGGCTCCCTGCGAGGAGCCTGCTTCTCCTTCTGCCTCTCTCTCCTGTCTCTCTGTGTCTCTCATGAATAAATAAAGTAAATCTTTAAAAAAATGATAAAACTACAAAGCCAATAATGCATGTAACTCCAAATCATTGAAACTCATGACATTAATTGAAGTGCAGTAATGATATTTTGCTCAGAGTAAATCACTGCTATGAGAATATGCAGTTTGTCTATTTTTGGTGTATGGTAAAATATATATAACATAAAACTTATTGTTCTAGCCTTTTTAAAGTATGCAATTCAGTTGCACTAATAAGTTCTTTCACATTGTCATGCATCCAACACCACTGTCCATCTCTAGAACTTTTTCATCATCCCAAAGTGAAACTCTGTATTTAAACAATAACTCCCCATTCTTTCCTTTCTCAGCCATATTCTTTTTTATGGATTCTATGTATCTATCTTTCAATGTGATACTTTAATTCTTTTATCAGTTTGCTCTGTCAGAAATACCTTGAAGTTTTTTTCATTTATAGTTTTCTGTGATACTTGGTATTTACTTGGCAGGAATTTATCATTTGTACATGAAGACTGCTTCTTGGTTTCATTTATTTTCTCAGCTTGAAGTAATTTTTTTTAAAAGGATTTTATTTATTTAGAGAGCACACATGCAAGTGTAGGGAGGGGCAGAGGAAGAAGGAGAGAGAGAATCCTAAGCAGACTCCTTGCTTATTAGCAAGGAGCCTGATGTGGGGCTCAATCACCTGACCCTGAGATCTTGACCTGAGCGAAAATCAAGAGGCGGATGCTTAACTGAGCCACCCAGGCATCTCTTAAAGTAATTTTTATTTTTATTTTTATTTTTATTTTTATTTTTTTAAAGATTTTATTTATTCATGAGAGACACAGAGAGAGAGAGAGAAGCAGAGACACAGGCAGAGGGAGAAGCAGGCTCAATGCAGGGAGTCCGACGTGGGACTCGATCCTGGGACTCCAGGATCATGCCCTGGGCTGAAGGCAGGTGCTAAACTGCTGCCCCCAGTGCCACCGAGGCTGCCCCAGAGTACTCTTGATATACTTTATTTTACAGTTGTTTGTAATAGGTAGAAATATAGTGATATAATTAAGTTAGCTTTGTGTTAATTTGAGATTAAAGATTACACTGTTAATAGCTACTTTGGTTTTGAGAAAAATGAGATAGTTTTTGTGGGAAGAGAGTAAGAAAATGGAAATGGTTTAAGAAATTTGTAGTTATTAGGTAAAGTATTTGTTAGTGGTTTCTTCATTGGAGTAATTATTTACTCTATTTGCTTTTTAGAAAATCACTTCGAGAAATATATCCATCAGATTCTGAAGGATGGGCCTCTTCGAAAGATCTGCAAAGTCATCTTGAACATTTAGAATCAGAACTTCTTTTTCTAAGCACACTTACTGGTATCAATATAAGAAATTACTCTATGAAGACAGAGGACTTAACAAGCACTGAGAAGACAGAAAAGAGTAAGCATTAATTTTAATTTAGAAGTGATATTAAAGCTTACGTTATGCATAGGAAACTGGTTGTCATGACATTAAATCAGAATTCTGCAAGGTAAGGTTACCTGGGGGGCTCAGTCAGTGTCCGACTCTTTATTTTGCCCCAGGTGGTTATGATCTCAGGGTAGTGGGATTATTCCCTGTGTTGGGCCCTGTGCTCTGTGGGGAGTCTGCTTGGGATTCTCTCTCCCCCTCTCCCCCATGGGTTCTCTCTCTTAAAAATGAATATATCTTAAAAAATAAAATTCTTTAAGGTAACTATTTGTGTGGTTGTGGTAAACTTGTTTTGTCAAGTATCTTTTTAACATTATGGTGTGCATTATACTGTTCTAAAGCTGTCTGAGGAAGATACTAAGAAAGACACAGGCTTTGTCATTGTGTCTTAATAGTCAAGTAATAGAAATAATTACTGGAAATTGAAAGAAGAACAGCACCATTAATTTGTAAATCTTAGGAGTTCACCACTGATAATGAGAGCTGCCTCATCTATTGTGCTCTTAGTCTCATTGACTAAGTTTTATTGCCAAGGATCTGTGATGCACTAACTCATAAAGGGAAGCTAATTCAGCTGTGCATTGGAATTTGGGAGCTTTGGACAAGAGTATCATCTTTTAAAGAAGGTATCACTTTTGGGGGGGCCTGGGTGACTCAGTTGTTTAAGCATCTGCTTCCGACCTCAGGTTATGATCCTGGGGTCCTGGGATTGAGCCCCATATCAGGCTCCCTGCCCAGCGAGAAGTCTGCTTCTCCATCTCCCTCAGCCTCCGTCCTCCTACCCTGGCTTGTACTCTCTCTCTTTCTAATAAATAAAATGTTAAGAGAAAAAAATAAAGGAGTCACTTTTGGAATTGCTTCCTGATTTTTCCACTGATATAACCCCCATGACAGGGATCATGAGTTGATCCTCCAAGGGTCTTGGGTAGCTCATCTCAGTGGAAGTCTGAAATATATACAGAAATGGGTGACAGAATTTAGGCACTTGAGATACTTGAAAGGAAGAGATGGAATACAGAGAGGATGGGAGAGTGAGGTTAGGCCAGGTATAAGTTTATTAGTGTAGAAATCTTAGTTTTCCCACTTTGAGTCTTCCTGAGTTGACCCTCATCTGCAGAGGTACTTCGTGCTGCCTGTTCAGAATGCTTTTGAATGTACTTAATACTGAGCTTCCCCCATTGCTAACTTAGGTTTTAATTTTCATAAGTCTGCTAGCTTAGTTCTTTTCTGTGTGATATCTAGCTCCTCCATTTGATTTTCAGCTTCCGAACTTAACTTACTCTCCTTTTTCTTCTTTATCCTTGCAGAGTTGTGCTCTTCTAAGAATGCCTTTGTTAGCAAAATTAGATGATTTAAAGTCAGACTAGTGGTTATCTCTTGGGGGGTGGGTAGTATATAACCTGGCCAAGGGGATGAGGCAATTTTATGGTGTATTTTTAAATTTCTGTATCTTTTATCTCGGTCGTGGTTACATAGGAAACATCTCAAAAAGTATGGAGTTGTATGCTCAGGAATAGGGCATCTTACGCATTGAAGTATAAATTTTGAAAGGTAAAAGATAAATAGGTGGATTCCATTTAGTGTTTTTAAGTAGAATCAGAGAGTGTTGGAAAAAACCCAATCCAACAGTTATGATTCAAACTTGTGTAGGATTATAGTAGCTTGCTTGCTTCCTTCCTTTGAGAGCTCAAGTGGGGAGAGGGGCAAAGGAAGAGAGAGAATCTTTTTTTTTTTTTTTTTTTGGAGAGGGGAGAGAGAATCTTAAGCAGGCTCCATGCTCAGACGTGGGGCTTGATCTCCCGACCCTAAGATCATGACCTGAGCTGAAATCAGGAGTTGGAAACTCAACTGACTGAGCCACCGAGATACCCCTATACTAGCATGTTTTACTATAATCTTTAGTATAGGGCAGCCCAGTTGGCTCAGCGGTTTAGTGCCGCCTTCAGTCCAGGGCCTGATCCTGGAGACCTGGGATCGAGTCCCACGTCGGGCTCCCTGCATGGAGCCTGCTTCTCCCTCTGCCTGTGTCTCTGCCTCTCTCTCTCTCTCTCTCTCTCTCTCTGTGTCTCTTATGAATTAATAAATAAAAAATCTTAAAAAAATCTTTAGTATAATTGAGAAGTTAGATTAAAAGTAACAAGTTAACTTTGCAGAAGTAAATCAGTTTGGTACATGTTTTCCAGGTATTTGCAATGTAAATACTAATATGCACTCTCATACATATACCCGTATGTATTATACATTTTCACACAAAATTAAATAATAGATATTTGAAGGAAACTTACTTGCAAATAAATTTTTTTTTTTCTGATCAATAGGTATAAAGAAAGTTCTGCAGAAACACAGATTATCAGGAAATTGCCACATGATTACATTTCAACTTGAATTTGAGATTCTGGAAATCCAGGTAAATGGAGTATATTGTGGTAACAGAGGTTCTGCTGCTGTGATTAGGCAGTTCCCACACCCCAGCCTTAAGCAGTGGCTGAGCTGAGGAGAAGTTCATGGTTCAGGACCTTCTTGTACACTTGTGCAAAGTGATACCATTTTAACAGTATAACTGCTCTGGCAATTGCATATGAAAGAGTCTTGTTGATGTTCTATGTGTTTTATTGGAAGGCAGATAGCAAGTTTCTCCTACTCTCTCAGAGCAAGTCCCGATGTCATGGCAATAGTCCTGGATGCCCTCCGTGGTTTATGCCAGCTATCTATTATTTATTAGTTATCTGCTGGTGCTTAGCAAATTTCCCCAAAATTTAATAGCTTAAAACAACAAAATGTTTATCTCACTCATTTTTCTGTGGAGCAGGTGTTTGGGAGCAGCTGAGTTGGGAGTTCCTGTTCAGAGCCTCTCATTTGGAACCACAATCACCTGAAGACTCTTTGGGGCTGTGGCTTAGATTCCAAATTAGTTTGTGGTTATTCTAAGTTATACAGGACTGCTAAGACACAACACAGGAACAAGATACTTGTCTGAGAACATCTGTACTGGCTAAGACTTTGCATAAAATCAGAAAGCAGACAGAATGATAATGTGCAGCGTATGTCCAGAGTTGGGCAGAACAGGGTCAGAAACCTTCAAAATATGGCTCTAAGAATTGTGAGATCCAGACATGATTTCAAGAATTGACTTGGCCCAGGCACAAACTTTGATAGCAGAAAACAGTTCAACCAGTTGGTTTTGTAAACTAGGCCTACTTGGAGTATGTGTAAAAGACACACAGGGACAGGCAGGCAGGCTCTCTTGGCCTCAACTTACTGGATAACCAAAGCAGATGTAGACCAGTTGGCATAACCCAAGTCCTACAGACAAGATGCTTGCTTACATTCATAGTCATGTGCTAGAATTCCTGATCCTTGTCCTCAGCCACAAAAACAGCCCTAAATTTTAAGGTGTCAGCCCCCTCAACTGGCCAAGAGTGCTTACTTTCAGTTATCTGGGCTGTCCCTATCCCTGGTTGCCACCTCTGGCCCTGGCAGACTGAGAAGGGGCTGAGGGATGTCTAGGCCCCTCATCTGATGACGGAGCTCCCAACTTGCTCCCACCTCAGCAGTGTTCTCCCTTTAACACTGCTGAAGTGACTAAGAACATTCATAGTGTACCATTGCCAAAGCTGGTTGAGCAGGATATGACACAGGGCATGGGAGGTAAACATTTCCAGGTTGTCACCAGGCCTTAGGACTATGTCGGGTCACCAAGGTGAAATTACTATTCTGCATTACCTCAAAGATCATCTGTCAAAGACTGAAATAGAATGTGGATGCAAATGGATTGATCTCATTTGGGATAGAGTCTGTGCCAGGACCCCCATGCTTCTCTTTTGGGTTCCCCAGGAACTCCTGGATGTTGTCCCATTGCAAAGGGTTGCGTAGTTATACCAGCTGAATTTTTTCTCTGTGGTGCTAATGAGATCTTAAAGTCAGAATGGTGATATACCACATACTCCCCTGCATTCTAGCCTCCATTAATGACTTGGGCCTACAGTCCATGTCAGGTTGGTGGAATCATAGGCCCAAGGTCCATCTCCATGTCTGAGAAATCTGTACTGACAGTGTAGACATTGCCCGGGAGACTTCTCAGGAGCATCCTAGTAGCCTTGGGGTCCTGTGGACTATATTTGCTATTGGTGTTTATCTTTTACAGTTGTTCCATGGGTTATCTGGAGAGTAGCTAGACTGTTAGCAAAACTAGGCTCATCCTTGGGAAGCTTGTCCATAAGTCCAGCTGAAAAGAGGTTAGTCCTCTGAAATTGAGGTGAACCAGCTGCTCAGTAGAGCTATACATTCCAGAATGGATTATCCCCAAAGATTGACTAGCCTGTTCATTAGTGAGGCTATGGTCTAAGAGATAAAATAGACTGCAGTTTTTAAACTTCATTTTGTTTAAGTTGCATATTTTGCTTACCTTAAGCCTCTGAAGGAAAATATCCGTGGTAGTTTGGTCCCATTATGAGTCAGCTCAAGGATGACATCACAATTTGGGGATATATTTTGTACTACGATGTGCTGCATTGGCATTCTCATCATGAATTGGCACTGGGCAACTTCTATAGTGATCTGGCTTGCCGGTCCTGTGTGGCTACGTGAAGCAATACACACAAGACGGGAGCCTTGTGGGCTTTGCTGCAGTGACCATGTTCCCTGCCTTCTACCGGGCAATGGTGGCACCACTCCATACCTAATGTCGTTATTAATAGTATATTGAGCTTAATATTATGATCTCCTACCACCAAAGCATGATTGAAAATTTTGTGACAATTTAGTAATGGCTTAAAGGTATACTACCATTTCACATGCTAAATAAGAATTAGTTGAGTTGCATACAACAGAAAACTTAAAGGTAGATCAAAGTATTAGAAGTACTAGAGGTTTCTCTGTTGCTTACACAAAATTATAAGCTAAGTTTTCAAGACCTGGTATGGTGACTTTATGAGTTTCAGGCTCTGCCATTACCCATGTGGCTTCCAAATCATGGTGTGATGATCACTTCAGGTGTTGGGGAGGGGGTAGGGCAAACAAGGGCTTATCTTTTCTGTTGAAGGATACTTTCTAGAAGTTGCAACATCCATCATTTCACCTGCATTCTATTGGCCAATAATGTATCAAGGGAGCCTGAAAATTCAGGTTGCATTATACATGGTCTTGAGAACAGTGAAAAATTGGTGCAAGAAAGAAGTATAAGTAT
Organism: Canis lupus familiaris; assembly: GCF_011100685.1. NCBI lineage: Eukaryota > Metazoa > Chordata > Mammalia > Carnivora > Canidae > Canis > Canis lupus. Next base: position 99,720,698 of record NC_049222.1, on the reverse strand, counting down.
TGGGAACTATCAGTAGTTTCTGTCCAATGTGCTTTGCGGTATGCAGGGAAAAAAAAATCTACAAGAGGAACAGTTGATATTCTTTGATAGACAAAGAGTACAGGAACTGGTAAATCTCTAAAATACTGGTAAGTTGTTATTCACATTTCAAAATAATAGGAATCTTTGAACTGCTCAGTTTTACTGAATTTGCTGCAGACTTTCCCTGGCTATATGTTAAAAATACTTGGTGTCTCTCTTTCCAATTTTATGATTTTTCTTGAGAAACAGATTGCTAAGTAAGATGTTGCAAATAGGGCAGCCCGGGTGGCTCAGTGGTTTAGTGCCACTTTCAGCCCAGGGCCTGATCCTGGAGACCTGGGATCGAGTCCCACATCAGGCTCCCTGCATGGAGCCTCCTTCTCCCTCTGCCTTGTGTCTCTGCCTCTCTCTCTCTCCCCCTGTGTCCCGCATGAATAAATAAATGAAATCTTAAAAAAAAAAAAAAAAAGAAAAAGAAAAAGAAAAAGATGTTACAAATAAACAACTCTCGAGTAAGGAAGGTTTTAGGATTAAGTCACATGTGGGACTCCTGGGCTTTTCTGGAGAAGTAGGAATCAAGGGACTATCTATATTTCTTTGTCGCTTGGAATTCAAATGTAATGAGCTGATGAGAATTTTTAAAAACTTAGTACGTAAAGGCAAATCCTCACATATTCTAGGCTTACTTGTGTAAATATGCCTTTAGAGTAGTAGAGTTTCTAGGTCATAGGAGATGTACATGTAAATCCTGGTATTACCAAAATGCCTTCTAAAATGGTTTTACCGTTTTACACATTGGGCAGATTTTTATAGTTGAGACTAATAGGGAAAAAAGTGAAGATACAATCTTCTGTGATCCTAAACATTTTTTTAAAACAGAATTTCCACTAGAGGGAGATGTTTAACCACTAGAAAATTTTATCATTTAGGTTAGTTTTTAATTATCCTGCTTAGAAAATATTGTTTAAATAAAATCACAGTAATACAATGTGAGAACCATAAGTGACCTTATAGACTATTAACCCCAACCCCCTTAGTTTATAGGGAAATACATCAAGGGAGCTTGAATGATTATCCATCTTGTCGCAGCTGTTATTATCAGAGGTCACTGGAATATACAATTCCATTCTCTGGATATACTGTCTGGTGTGAGAACATCAGAATTAACATGTGTCAGTGTTTAAATTCCATGCAGTATAATAAATTAGTTCAATGTCAGTTTGTAGGGAAAATGGCTAAGAATGTTTTTATAACTACTCTTCCTGAAACCCAGTAAAACAGAATGATTCCAAAGTAGAGAATTTTTTTTTTTAAGATTTTATTTATTCATGAGAGACACATACACACACACACACACACACAGAGAGAGAGAGAGAGAGAGAGAGAGAGAGAGAGGCGCGAGACATAGGCAGAGGGAGAAAGCAGGCTCCATGCAGGAAGCCTGATGTGGGACTTGACTTGGGTCTCCAGGATCAGGCTGTGGGCTGAAGGCGGCACTATACTGCTGAGCCACCCAGGCTGCCTGAGAAATTTTTAATTAATATCTGGTCTTGGCACATCCTCAACTACCAGAACTATTAAAAATAGAGATTCTTGCGTGGCTCAGTTGTTTGAGCATCCAGCTCTTCATTTGAGCTCAGATCATGATCTCATAGTTCTGGGATTGGGCCCTGCATTAGGTTCCATGCTCAGCATTGAGTCTACTAGTCCCTCTCCCTCTGCTGTTGCCCACTGCAAGCTCTCTCTCTCTCCCTCTCAAAAAAAAAAAATCATAAATAAATAAAATAGGCTCCTTGAATACTGATAAAAATTTGAGAGACAATCAAGAGCTAGGGCAATATTGAACGATAAGTTTCATTTTCTGTGTAAGGCCAACCATACAAGACTGGGAGAAGCAGTTGTTTCATGTGATGCATAGAAACCAATGTAGAAAGTCAAGGAAAGGGGAACCTGGGTGGCTCAGTCAATTAAGCATCTGCCTTCAGCTCAGGTCTAGGTCTCAGGGCCTTGGGATTGAGCCCCATGTCGGGCTCCCTGCTCAGTGGGGAGTGTGCTTCTGTCTCCCTCTGCCCCTCCCCACTGCTCATTCTTTCTCTCTTTCTCAGATTAAAAAAAAAAAAATGAAGAAACAAAGGAATTATATTCCAAACTAAGAAAAAGATAAAACTTTAGAAAAAACCTTGATCAAATGGAGATAATAATTTACAGAAAGGAGATTAAAGTAACAATCAGAATGATGCTCACTGCACTTGGGAGAAGAATGGGTGAACACAGTGAGAACTTCAAAGAGGGGAGAAAAAAAGCATTCAAAACAGAAATGACAATTGAATATAATAACTGCATTGAAAAATACAGTAGAGGGGTTCAACATCAGACTAAATTAAATAGATGAAAGGATCAGTGAACTTGAATACAGGGCAGAGGAACAGACCCAATCAGAGAAGCAAAAAGAAATAAGAAATAAAGGAAAGATAGCTTAAGGGTCTTATGGGACAAGATCAAGTGAACTGACATTGGCATTATAGGAATCTCAGAAGAAAGAAAAAGGGGCAGAAAATTTATGTGAAGAAATAATCAGCAGAAACTTCTCTAACTTTGAGAGAGAAACAGACCTCCAGACCCAGGAATCCCAAAAAGTTCCAAAGAAGATGAACTTAAAAAAGACCAAGGCACATTATTATTAAAATGTCAAAAGTTAAAAAAGGAGGGCATCTTAAAGCAACAAGAGAAAAGCAGTTTGTTAATAACAAGGAAACCCCCTCATTAGACTTTTAGCAGATTTTTCAGTGGAAATGTTTCAGGCCAGGAGGGAGTATCACAGTTTATTCAAAGTTCTGAAAAAGAAAAATTCCCAATCAGGAATACTTTCCCTTACAAAGTCATTCAGATTGAAGGAGAGAGAAAAGTTTTCCTGATAGACAAAACCTAGAGTTGACCACTGACCTTAATAAGAAATGTTAAAGGGACTACTTCATTAAGCTGAAAAGAAAGGGTCCTTATTAGTGCATGGAAACATGAAAGTATGAATCTCCTGGTAAAGGCAAATCTATAGTAAAAGTAGTGAGTTAATCACTTAACATATGTAGTGTGAAAGTTAAAAAAAAAAAAAAGATGGAAATATAATTAGTTAAGGGATACTCATGATAAAAAGATGTAAACTTATTTGGATAAGTAAAAATGTAGAGCTTTATTATGTGTTCAAACTTAAGTTGTTATCAACTTAGACTTATAAATACAAGTTATATGTAAGTAACCACAAACCATTAACCTGTAGTAGATATCCAAAAGATAATGGGAAAATGATCTAAGTGTGCCACTAAAGAAAGTCAAACCACAAGATAAGAGAGAAAGAGAAGAAGAAAGGAACTGAGAAACTGTAAAACAGCCAGAAAATAACAAAATGACGGTAAGTACTTACCTATTAATTACTTTAAATGTAGAGTGACTAAATTCTCTAATCAAAAAATGTAGAGTGGCTATATGAATTAAAAAAAAACAAGACCCATCTATACATTGCCTACAAGAGACTCACTTCAGTCCTAAGGGCAAACATACACTGAAAGTAAAGGGATAGATGGAAAAAGATATTCATGTATATGGAAACCAAAAGAAAGTTGGGATAGCTATACTTACATCAGACAAAATAGCTTTAAGATTCATAAGAAACAAAGAAGAGTGTTATATAACAACAAAGGGGTTAATAAACATGAGGATAAAACATTTGTAAATATTTGTGTACCCAAAATAGGAGCACCTAAATATATGGCAAATATTAACAGACCTAATGTGAGAAATGGACGGCAGTACAGTAATAGTAGCGGACCTTAATACCCCCCTTACATCAATGGGTAGATCATCTAGATAGAAAATCAGTAGGGAAACCTGGGCTTTAAATGACAGGTTAGACCAGATGGACTTAACATACACATACAGAACATTCCATTCACAAACAACAGAATACATTCTTCTCAAGTGCACATGGAACGTTCTCCAGGATAGATTAAATGTTCTGTCACAAAACAAGTCTCGACAGTTTAAGATGATTAGCAAGTATCTTTTCTGACCACAGTTGCAAGAACAAAACTGGAAACTTCACAAATGTGTGGAGATTAAACAGCATGCTATGAAAAAATTTATAGGTTAACTAAGTAAATGAGAAATAATAAAATACCTTGAGACAAGGGGAAATAAAAGTACAACATAGCAAAGTTATAGGATACAGCTAAAGAAATTCTAAGAGGGAAGTTCATAGCTATGAATTTATACTTCAAGAACAAAAATTTTTAGACAACCTACCTTAATACCTCAGTGGCCTAGAAAATAAGAACAAATGGAGCCCAAGTTGGAAGGAAATAATAAAGCTTAAAGCAGAAATAAATGAGTCTAAAAAGGCAGTAGAAAGGACAAATGAAACTAAGAGCAAGTTCTTTGAAAGATAAACAAAAATACGCAAACCTTTGGTTAGACTCACCAAGTAAAAAGAGAACTCCATCAGAAGTGAGAGATGTTAAAGCTGAAACCACAAAAATAGAAAGGAAAATATGAAAATAATACAATGATATGCCAACAAATTGAACAATCTAAAAGAAATGGATCAATTCCCAGAAACCTATAACCCCCAAGACTGAGTTAAGAAGCAATAATCTGAAGAGACTGATTACTGGTAAGATTAAATCAGGAATTGAAAACCTTCCAACAAACAAAAGTTCAAGACCAGAAAGGTTTACTGGTGATTTCTACTAAATATTCAAAGAAAAATTAATATCAAACTTTCTCTAATAAAAGAAAAAAGAGGGAAGGCTCATGAATTCATTTTAGGAGCCCTGCATTACCCTGATACCAAAATCAGACAAGGCCCACAAGAAAATAAAATTACATGCCAATATCTGCAATGAACCTAAATGCAGAAACCCTCAACAAAATATTAACAAACTGAATTCAACAGTATGTTAAAAGGATCATACATCTTGGTTAAGTGGGGTTAATTCCAAGGTGCAAAAATGATTTAATAATTGCAGTAATCAATGTGATATATCACATGAACAAAATGAAGAATAGAAATCACATGATCATCTCAATAGAGACAGAAAAGACATTTTACAAAAATCAAACATCCCTTTTTTATGTAAACTCCCAGGAAATTAGGTATAGAGGGAACATACCACAACATAATAAAGGCATATATTAAAAACCCACATCATAGTCAGTAGTGAAGAGATGAAAGCTTTTCCTCTGAGGTCAGAAACAGGACAGGAATGCTTACCCACGCCACTTTTATTCAATATAGTATTGGAAATCCTAGCCAGAGCAGTTAGGGAAGAAACAGGAGTAAAAGGAATTCACATTGGAAAGGAAGAAGTAAAATTGTCACTATTTGAAGATGACATGGTACTCTCTCTATATATAAATCTCTAAAAAATCCAGCAAGAAATTATTAGAACTAATAAATGAATTCAGTAAAATTATAAGATACAAAATCAATATACAAAAATCTGTTTCTGTACACTAATAATAACCTATGAGGAAGAAAAATTAAAAAACAATTGCATCAAAAAGATTGAAACATCTAGAGATACACATAACCAAGGAGATCAAAGACCTGAAAACTATTAAGACACTGATGAGAGAAATTAAGAAGACACAAATAAGTGGGAAGATAGTCTGTGCTCATGGATTGGGAGAATTAATATTTTTTAAATGTCCATGGTACTGAAAGGAATCTATGAATTCAAGTCCGATCTCTGTCAAAATTCCAGTGGGAGTTTTCGCAAAAATAGAAAACAGAATTCTAAAAATGGGTATGGAACCACAGAAGATCCCTAATAGCCAATGAAATCTTGTGAAAGAACAAACCTGGTAGCATGATGCTTCCTGATTTCAAGTTGTATTACAAAGCTGTAGTAATCAAAACAGTATGGTATTGACATGAAAAGATTAATAGAATTGAGAACCCAGAAGTAAACCCACACTTATGTGGTAAATTAATTTGATAGTCAAAAACATACAGTGGGGAAAGGACTGCTAAATGGTGTTCAGAAACCTGGACAGAGGGATCCCTGGGTGGCGCAGCAGTTTGGCGCCTGCCTTTGGCCCAGGGCACGATCCTGGAGACCCGGGATCGAATCCCACGTCGGGCTCCCGGTGCATGAGCCTGCTTCTCCCTCTGCCTGTGTCTCTGCCCCTCTCTCTCTCTCTGTGTGTGTGTGACTATCAAAAAAAAAAAAAAAAAAAAGAGAAACCTGGTCAGACACATGTAAAAGAGTGAGACTGGAACACTGCCTTAGAACATAGACAAAATTGAACTCAAGATGGGTTAAAGGCTTGAATGTAAGATTGGAAACCATAAATATCCTAGGAGAAAACGTAGGTGGTGAGCTCCTTGACGTACCCTGGTGTGGATTTTTTTGTTTGATACCAAAAGCCAAAACAACAAAAGCAAAAATCAACAAGTAGGACATCAGACCAAAACATTTCCCTACAGCAAAGGAAACCATCAACAGAATGAAAAGTCAGCCTACCGAATGGGAGAAAATATTGCCAATTCATTTGTTGGGGTTGGGGTTCGGGTTGATACCCAAAATCTGTAAAGAACTACTATAACTCGGCATCTGGGTGTCTCAGTGGTTGAGCTTCTCTCTTTGACACAGGGCATGATCCCAGGGTCCTTGGATCGAGGCCCATGTCGGGCTTCCTGCAGGGAACCTGCTTCTCCCTCTGCCTGTTTCTTTGCCTCTCTCTCGGTCTCTCTCTCTCTCAAGAATAAATAAATAAAATCTTAAAAAAAAAAAACCTCACATAACTCAATTACAGAATAACTAGTTTGTTTTAAAAATGAGCAGAGAAAAAGGAAAAAATTAAAAATAAATAAAAATGAGCAGAGAAAAAGAAAAAAAATAAATAAATAAAAATGAGCAGAGGACCTGAATAGACATTTTTCAAAGAAGACCTACTGATGGCCAAACAGATATGTGAAAACATGAAAAAGTCAATGAATAGAAATCAGTACTACAATGAAATATCACCACATACCTATTAGGATGGCTATTATCAAGAAGACAAGAAATAAAAAGTAATGGCCAGGATGGAAAGGGAAGCCTTATGTACTGTTGGTGGGAATGTAAGTTCATGTGGTCAGTATGGAAAAGAGTATGGAGGTTCCTTCAGAGGTTAAAAATAGAACTACCACATGATCCAGCAGTTCCACTTCCAGGTATTTATCTGAAGGAAAAAAAAAAACACTAAAAAAGATATCTGTACTCTCATGCTCATTGCATTATTTACAGTAGCCAAGATATGGAAACAACCCAAGTATCCATACACAGATGAATGAGTAAAGAAAATGTGATACATATATTGGAATATTATTCATTTATTAAAAAAGAATGAGGGGTTCCTTGGTGTCTCAGTTAAGCGTCTACCTTCAGCTCAGGTCATGAATCCAAGATCATGAGATCCAGCCCCATGTTGGGCCCCCTGCTCAGAAGGAAGGCTGCTTCTCCCTTTCCCTTTGCTTGTCCCCTCCCAGCTTATGTGCACATATGTATGCATGTGCGCGCACACACGCTCTCTCAGATTAAAAAAAAAAATCTTGAAAAACAATAAAATCTTGCCGTTTGTGATAACCTAGATGGACTATAAGAGCATTGTGCTAAGTGAAATAAGTTAGGAAAAGACAAATACCATATGATCTCACTTATATGTAGAATCTAAGAAAGCCAAAAACATTAAAAAAATGACAAAGCTCAAAGATAAAGAGATCAGATTCATGGTTGCCAGAGGCCGGGTACTGGGGTTGTGTGCAATGTGGGTGAAGAGACTGAAAAGGTGCAAAATTTTAGCTTTAAATTAGTCATGGGGACCCATGGCAACTGTAGTTAATACTTAATTGCTTATTTCAAAATTGCTAAGTGGTTAAACCTTAAAACATCATTTAACAAAAAATTTGTGGTGTGCCTGGCTGGCTCAGTCAGTGGAGCATGAGACTGTTGGTCTTTGGGTTGTAAATTCAAGCCCCATGTTGGGTGTAGAGATTACTTAAAAATAAAATCTTACAAAAAAAATTGTAAGTATATATTGTGATGAATGTTAATTAGACTTTGGTGAACATTTTGCAATATATACATATACTGAGTCATTATGTTGTATACCTGAAATATGTTCTTTGTCAGTTATACATTAGTAAAAAATAATATAATCCCATATCACAGGCTCTAAGGAAAATGTACCTGATATATTGACATTCAAACCCAAATGAAAAAAAACATTGATGTCTGATGCAGTGTGCTAAATTTATTAGCAGTATATAAATTATGGAAAGTTAATAGGATCTTTTCCTGATGTCTGTACCCACAATTCTTAAGTTTTAGAGAAAAATGAGAACTATAGACTTAAGTTGACTGGCTTCTTTCACTTAAGGTGATTGATGTTTTCAGGGTTTGTTCATGTAGATATCATTACTTCATTCTTTTCATTTTGTGATTGAATAATATTCCATAGTGTGGATATATGACAATTTTGTTACTCATTTATAAGTTGATGGGCATTTGGGCTGTTTTCATCTTTTGGATATTAATGTTGCTGTAATCATTCATGTGTAAGTGTATAAGAAGGCATATATTTTCATTTGGCTGTATATCTAAGAATAGAATAGAATTACTGGGTCAAATGGAATGACCTGATGATGACTAATGATGTTAGGAATTATTTCAGTTGCTGTCTGCCCATTTGTACTTCTTTGAAGATATATCTATTTGAGGTCTTTTGCCCAGTTTTTAATTGGGTTGTCATTTTATTTTGAGTTGTAAGAGTGTCTATGGAATTTGTTTTTGATTAGATATGGTGGTAGATGCACACAGACAGCCAGTCTACCTAAACTGTAGCTGTTCCTAACAGTTTCCACTGTATCTTCAGGCAGCTGAAAAACTAAACAAAGATATCAGTTTCTATTTCTCTAGCCACTAAAAGTACAGAGACAAGTCAGAGAGTGCCCAGACAAATGGGAAGTGTCAAGAAGTGTCCACTGACTTTGTTCTTAGGAAACACTGAAAGTTGCTAGATCTATTCCCATGAACACATAGTAGCCCCAGACAAGAGCGCAAATGTGGTGCCAAGTGTTTTTAATCTTCATTTAGGAGTTATGCAAACATACTGTCATGAAACGAATTAATAAGGAAGTGAAGATAAGTTCATTTTGAAAGAATCCAGGAAATACAGGAACACACTCTATAAACCTGCTCTTACTATCAGATGAAAACATGTAAAGAAAATTGAATAGGAGGAAAGAGAGCCGAGAGAAAGAAAGAAGCAGCAGCTGATTATTGTGCTGAGAACTACTTTGGAAATAACCAGGAGGTGTATATAGAGGACAATCTTGAAAAATCACCTGCAAGAGCAATTGAAAAGAATCATCTGGAAGACCATGAAGAGTCAATATGATTTTTATGAAAACAGGAAAAGAAACAAGATAGGCAACTATAGAAGAAAAATTACTAACGGAGAAAACCTGAATTTATAGATAAAAATATTTTTTATTTCACAATCCCCAGTATTGAATATAGAATTGTTTCTGGGTTTTGTAATAGGCAGCCAGTCTTTTTTTTTTTTTTTTTTTTAAGATTTTTTAATTTATTCATGAGAGACACAGAGAGAGAGAGAGAGAGACAGAGACAGAGACACAGGCAGAGGGAGAAGCAGGCTCCATGCAGGGAGCCTGACGTGGGACTCAATTCCTCCATCTCCAGGATCAGGCCCTGGGCTGAAGGCGGTGCTAAACTGCTGAGCCACCTGGGCTGGCAGCCACAGTCTTTGTGCTCATTCCTTGCTATCTTAAGATCAACGCTTGAAGTCAAACTGCTGGTACAGAGAATATGCATATTTTAAAATATGCATTGTCAAACTGATTTTATAGGTAAAAATTTTATCTCCTTGGTTTAATTCACATTTGTCTTTTTCCTAGTGAGATTGAATATTTTTTTCCACGTAAGTTTTTACATTTGAGTTTTTATTTTTTATTTTTATTTTTTTTAAATTTTACTTATTTTTTTATGAGAGACAGAGGCAGACACAGGCAGAGGGAGAAGCAGGCTCCATGCAGGGAGCCCGATGTGGGACTCGATCCCAGGTCCCCAGGATCACACCCTGGGCTGAAGGCAGACGCTAAACCATTGAGCCACCCAGGGATCCCCTTCGTTTGAGTTTTTAATTCATGTATTTTACTTTAGTTCTTTTCAGTTTTCATTTCCCATTGTCATGTTTATGGTAAAAAATCTTCATTCGTTTATTTTTTCTTTTTTAGTTGTAAAGTCATTTATATATAAATATTGAGTTTTTTATGTGATTATATTTGCTTATGTTTTTTCTATTTGCTTAGAAAGTTCTTTATTCAGTAATCAGTTAAATGTCTGTATTTTCTGTTAATATTTATGGTCTTAGTGTTTACATTTAAGTAAGTCATTTGGAGTTCATTTTGGTTTTTGGTCTGGAGTAAAGATCTGATTTTATTTTTTTAACAAATAACCAATAATTTCCATGCCTTTTCTTGATTACCTTTCCTATTGCCTGATGGCATTTCATTTTGCATGTTTTAAAACTATTTTTGTCTTTATATTTAAATGTTTATTGCGTTCTGATATATAAACTTTTTTATTTTAGAATAAGGAGAGTTTGTCTTCTGTTATTACTGACCTCAACATAATAATGGAGCCCACCGAATATTCAGAATTAAGTGAATTTGTGTCTAGGTAAGATATTGTAAATTTTTATTTTTTTAGGGATTGTTTTCACTCTACAGTTTTAAGTTTACCCTTTCTTTTTTTGATAAGTAAATATCAAAATGTCTCTGAAAGTATAACATTATAATGGCTTATATTTATTTCATATATATGGCTTATATATTAAGCCCATAGTCTCTATATCCTTTTTTCATTCAATGAAAATGTGTTACAGATTAACTGTGTGCTTGGCATTAAAATGTGAGGAAGAACAGATAAAATCTTTGATACATGTGGGGTTTATAGCCTATTGGTGAAGTTGTAAGGTAAATAATGGTAGAAATCTAAAATTGTGGCTGTGCTCAGTGCTGCTGAGAAGAGTTACATAATGTTATTGAAGCCTGCATCAGGAATCTGACTTTTGTGGAGAATACAGACAGCATCATTTCCTGAAAATTGAGCCAACATCTGAAAAATGTGTAGGTGTAAACTAACAAAGAGGTCCTCGACACAATAGTTGTGTGTAGGCACTGTGCAAGGAGGGAGCATGCTGTCAGTGAGCAACTGACAGGAGGTGAGAGTGACTGGAGCAGGGTGCCAGCTGGGGCGTGCTCTGACATGAGGCCTGCCAAGTACGTGAGGCCCTAGGAGATGGACCCCCAGAGTTTTCTGCCAGTGGGTAGAAGTTAAAGCCTTGCACTCGAGGAATGAGATTGCCTATGGAGAGAATAGAGAGAAATAGGGGACCGTGTGGAATTCTGACTGTACTGCTGAAGGAAGAGAGGGTCCAGTAGAGAAACTGGACTAGGAACAACCGTATGAGAGGTGGGAGGAAAACTAGGAATGTGGTGTTGACGACTGACAACTGGAGTGGCAGTTTTTCTTCCACATCTTTGAAGATACTCCTCCTGTGTCTTCTGGATTATATAGGTCATGACAAGAAGTCTGCTGTAATTGTTAATTTTGTCTTTTGGGACTTGAAACCTTTTAATGTTTTTCCACAGTTTGTGTTATTTTTAGGGTGTGTTAGTGTGAAAATTCTAAACCACAGCTTTTCAAATACTTCTTCTGTCCTGTTTTCTATTCTTCTGCAGTGCTCATTGCACATATATCAGGGCATTTGGTATATTGTCTCAGGGTTTGAATGCTTTGTTCTATTTCTTTTACTCTTTCTTTTTTCTTTGCATTTATTTCAGTTTGGATAATTTCTATTACTCTATCTTTGAGTTCACAGATTCTTTCCTTAGCTGAAGTCCCACCTGCCAGTGAGCCCATTGAAAGAATTCTTCACCTCTAATATCATGTTTTTAAAGATTTATTTATTTTTCATGAGAGACACAGAGAGAGGCAGAGACAGAGGCAGAGGGAGAAGCAGGCTTCTTCTGAGCCCAGTGTGGAACTGGATCCCTGAGCTTCAGGATCATGCCCTGAACCTAAGGCAGACAGACACTCAACCTCTGAGCCACCCAGGCATCCCACTGAGCCACCCAGGCGTCCCTAATGTTATGTTTTTATTTCTAGGATTTTCATTTAATTTTTTTTTTTTTAAGATTTTATTTATTCATGAGAGACAGAGGCAGAGAAACACAGGCAGAGGGAGAAACAGGCTTCCTACAGGGAGCCCGATGTGGGACTCGATCCCAGGTCTCTGAGATCATACCCTGGGCTGAAGGCAAACGCTCAGCCGCTGAGCTATCCAGGTGTCCCTCATTTAATTTTTAATTTCTCTCTCTCTACTGAAATTCCCCACTTGTTGATGCATTTGTACAACTTTTCCACTAGGTCTTTTAACATATTGATCATAGCTATTTTTTCTTTAGTGTTTCATTTTGGAAGTTTTCATATCTATGTAAAAATAATAGTATAAGTAACCTGTAGCTGCACACCTTCAACAATTATCAATATCTTACCAATCTTATTTCATATCTTGGCACACACATTTTAAAAGTTTTAATTTTGAAATAATTATAGATTCACAAGAAGTTATTAAACATTTTTTTCAAGGAGATTCTACATATCCTTCATCGAGCCTCTGACAATGGTTATGTCTCATGTCATTAAAGTATATCCACACGTCCAGAAAATTGACATTAAAAAAAAAAAAAAAGAAAATTGACATTAGTAAAACCCATAGAGCTTTTTCAGGTTTTACTATTTTTATAAACACTTATGTATGTGTGTTCTATGCAATTTTATCACTTCTGTAGCTTTGTAAATCTACCACCACATTCAAGATACAATACTGTTTCATATATCTTTGTACTAGATCCTTTTCCCTCCCTCATTTTTAAAATTATGGTAAAATACATATAACTACCTTCTAACCATTTTTAAGGGTACAGTTCAGTAGTGTTAAATACATTCAGGATTTTTTTTTTTTAAGATTTTATTTATCTAAGAGAGCACAAGTGGGGAGAGAGAGAAGTGCTGAGCAGGAAGCCTGATGCAGCACTCGATCCCAGGATTCTCTGGGATCATGACCTGAAGGTAGACGATGAACCACCCAGGCACCCCCAGAATGTATTTAACTGTGTGTGCACCATGATCTATCTTCATAACCCTTTCATCTTGTAAAACTGAAACTCAATATGCATCAGTCACTTCCCATCTTCCTCTCCACTCAGCCCCTGGCACCTTCCATTCTTATTTTTGTCTTTTTGACTTCTGATCAAGGTTATTTTAATATCCCTGTCTGATAGTGCCAATGTCTGGGTCATCTTTGAACCTGATTCTGCTGAATCTGGGTTTTTTTTTTTTTTTTTTTCCTGAATTTTTGTATGTTATGATTTTTCTTTTCTTTTTTTTCTTTTCTTTTCTTTCCTTTTCTTTTCTTTTTTCTTTTCTTTTCTTTTCTTTTCTTTCTTTCTTTCTTTCTTTCTTTCTTTCTTTCTTTCTTTCTTTCTTAGATTTTATTTACTTTTTCATGAGAGACACAGAGAGAGAGAGGCAGAGACATAGAGGAAGAAGCAGGTGGGACTTGATTCTGGAACTCTGGGATCATCACCTGAGCTGAAGGCAGATGTTCAACCACTGAGCCACCCAGGCATCCCTCTTTCTTTTTTTTTAATTGTATAATGGACATTATCTGTGGAAAACAGAGACTGAAGCAAATAGTGTTTATGTTGAGAAGTGGACACATTTCTTTTATCATGCTGTTAGTGTGAGGTTAATCAAAGGTTTTCAGCAGTTGAGCTGTGTTTGGGATTTTGATTGTTTTCCTTGTCTTCAGGCTCCATATCACCATAGGTTTCAAATTCTTCCAGCTGTGGATGCAAATTCAAGTTCAGTTCTTCCTTATGCTTAGAATGGGGTTTTGGGAGCTGGAGGGTTCTCCTCGGTGTTCCAGGAGCTTTCTGCCCTTTTTTTTTTTTTTTTTTAAAGATTTTATTTATTCATTCATTTATTTATTCAGACAGAGAGAGAGAGAGAGAGAGAGAGAGGCAGAGACACAGGCAAAGGGAGAAGCAGGTTCCATGCAGGGAGCCCAATGTGGGTCTTGATCCTGGGTCCCCAGGATCACACCCTGGGCTGAAGTTGGCGCTAAATCGCTGAGCCACCTGGGCTGCCCTCTTTCTGCCTTTCTTATGGGAACGTCTCTCCACACACTGGACGTTCCCCCAGTAGCAGTTGTAGATGCTTATTACTCGTGCTATGCTCACGGTAGGAATAATGGGACTTCTGTATTTTCATGATCCACCGCCACTCTGGGCTCCTCAGTGTTCCTGCTTCTCCTCCCAGTGTAGCCAAAGCCAGCCTGCATCTGGGCTTGGTCTTGGGCAGGAGAGAGTTCCTTGTCCCTCTCCTCGTGGGTAGCAGATGGATGCTTGGTATTAGTGTGGGACCCTGGGCCCAGTGGGTCTCTGGGCCCTCCCAGGGAACAGGTGGTCTCTGCCACTGCCCCTCTTCCTGAAGCAGTGGATCTTTGTCTTGGTAACAGGAGTGTTTTCTGTCCTTCTACCAAAGTCGGATGGGTTTGACTTGTGCTCCTCCCTTGGAAGGAAGGGATTTTTTTCTTCATTGCTTTGCTGCCTCTTTTTTAGTGGTTCAGGGATTTTGGTACCCATAAGAGAAGAGTTCTAGCCTCATTTGGTTCCCTAGCAGTGACTGATCACCTCTTCATTTCTGTGCCATGGACAGGACCCTGGTTTCTCTGGTGGTGTCCCTTTGTGCCTGGGGTTCCTATCTATTCCAAAAAGACATGCTATCTCATACATGTCCCTAAGGTTTGCTGAAATAGAAGCTAATTTCTTGCTACCTGTTTGTATGGGGGGGCTTCTATCCTCCCCTAAGTTTAGCCAAGAGTGAACAATTTGTGTCATGTCTTTCCTTTGAGGGAGAAAATTTTTATTTACTTGGTTGCTTTGTGACTTTGGGTCTCTAATGGACTCAAGAAAGGGTATGGTTTTATGGAATATTCAGATTGGCTTGATATTATGTGCTGATGGTCTTCTCTGAGGCTTTTTATATCCTAAGTAGAAGCGGAGCTCTTTATTGATTTTTTTTTTTTTCCCTAATTCTCATTCCAGAATTTGGGACACACTATTCATCTTCTGCATCTGTTTTACCCTTTACACTTTCTATTTCTTTGTATCTTTGTATTTATTCATGATTGTTCAGATCTGTATTTCAGTTCAGAAATTATTTCTTTATGTTCTGACTAATTTGCTTTTTAACTCCCATCCACTGAATTTTCATTTTCATGGGCAGTTCTTGTCATTTGTAAAAGTTGTGTCTTTTAAAAATATTCCTGTTTTTTTTAAATACATTTTTAACAGTTTTTCCTATAATTATTCTAGATTATCTCCTTACATATATATTCCAGTAAAGCACAATTATTTATTCAAATTATGTCTCCTCTGCTATTCAGCCCATCTGTTGGTCTTTCATCTCACTGTCAGGACTGGTCATTTCTCAGTTATTTTTTATAATTTACCTTCTCTCTCTTTTCAGAAATATTTAGGGACGCCTGGGTAGCTCAGTGGTTAAGCATCTGCCTTTGGCTCAGGGCGTGATCCTGAGGTCCTGGGATCGAGTCCCACATTGGGGTCCCCGCAGGGGTCTGCTTCTCTCTCTGCCTATGTTTCTGCCTCTCTCTCTCTCTGTGTCTTTCATGATAAATAAAATCTCTCTATATATGTTCTGATGATTGTTGGTCTGTTCTTCGTCTGTATAGTTTTTATCTTTTCTGAATGGAATTACATGGTGTGTAAACTTTAAGACTGGCTTATTTCACTCAAGGTAATACCTTTGAGATTCATCCGTGTTTTTGCATGTACCAATAGGTTTTTCCTTTTTATGGCTCAATAGTAGTGTATTGTATGAGAATTCCACAGCTTATCCATTTACCCTTTGAGGGACATTGGGTTGTTTCCCATTTTTTGTTATTATGAATAGAAATGCTGTAAACATTTGTGCATAGCGCTTTGTGTGAATGTGAGTTTTCAGTTCTCTTAGGCAAGTATAGGCAAACTGGTTCACAGACCAGCTGCCTAATTTTTTAGAAGTTTTATTGGAAAAAAAAAAAAAAGAAGTTTTATTGGAATACAGTCATGCCCATTTCTTTGTGTATTGTCTATAGTCACTTTGATGGTACAGTGGCAGAGTGAGATAATTATGACAGAGACCATGTAGCCAGCATGCCTGAAATATTTACTCTCTGACCTATTAGAGAACATTTATGGACTTATATCAGATGAATACCTGGAAGTTGGATTCTTGGGTCATATGTAGGTGTACATTTTAAGTACATTAAGAAATGGCCAAGGGGGATCCCTGGGTGGCGCAGCGGTTTGGCACCTGCCTTTGGCCCAGGGCGCGATCCTGGAGACCCGGGATCGAATCCCACATCGGGCTCCCGGTGCATGGAGCCTGCTTCTCCCTCTGCCTATGTCTCTGCCTCTCTCTCTCTCTCTCTCTCTCTGTGACTATCATAAATAATAAATTTTAAAAAAAGAAAAAAAGAAATGGCCAAGATGGTTTTCCAAAGGCTTGTGCCATTTTACATTCTTACCAGCAGTGTATGAGAGCTCTGCATGCTCTTCCAACACATGGTATTTGTGTGTGCCTGAATCAAGCCATACTAGTGGGAGGGTAGTATATCTCATTTTCCTAATAGTGTGAGCATCTTTACATGTGCTCAGTTGCCATCTGTTTCTCCTTAGGAAGTTCTTATTTAGTCTTCCACTCAGGGCTTCATTGGGTTTTTGGTTTTCTTACTATTGTTTTGAAAGTTCTTTATATATTCTCCATACAAGTCCTTTGTCATATATGTGATTTTCAGATATTTTCTCCCATTCTGTAGCTTATCTTTTGTTTTGTTTTAAAAGATTTTTTTTTTAAAGTAAAATTTGATTTATTCTTGACACACAGAGAGAGAGGCAGAGACACAGGCAGAGGGAGAAGCAGGCTCTCCTCAGGGAGCCTGATGTGAGACTTGATCCCAGGACCTCAGGATCATGACCTGAGCCAAAGGCAGATGCTCAACCACTGAGCCACCCAGGTGTCCCTGTTTTAAAAGATTTAATTATTTTAGAAAGAGAGCATGAGCAGGAGGAGGGACAGAGGGAGAGAGAATCTCAAGCACACTCTCCACTGAGCATGGAGCCTGATGTGGGTCTCAATCCCAGGACCCTGAGATCGTTACCTGAGCCTAAATCAAGAGTCATACACTTAACCCACTGAGCCACCCAGGGACCCCTGTCCTTTCATTTTCTTAACATTATCCTTCGAAGAGCAAAATATTTTTATTTTAAAAAGATTTTATATACTTTTGGTATGTCTGTCACTTTACGTAACCTCAGGTCATAAAAATTCTTACATTTAAAAAAATATACTTTTATGTTTAGATCTATGATTCATTTACATTTAATATAATCGTTGAAATATTTTGATTGAGGTCTACCCAGTTAGTAGTGATATTCTGTTGTGTTGTTTTGTTCTTCTGTTTTCCTTTCATATGTTTTCTGGATAATTTGAATATTTTTATTAGTTTTTTTTTTTTTTTTTTTAAGTAAACTCTACCCCCAGCATGGGGCTTGAAGTCATGACCCCAACATCAAAACTCACATACTGTATTGACTGAATCAGCCAGGCATTCTTATTTGAATTTTTTTTTTAAGATTTTATTCATTTTTGAGAGAGAGAGAGAGAGAGAGAGAGAGAGGCAATGGCAGAGAGAGAAGCAGGCTCCAACAGAGCAGGGATCCTGATGGGGGACTTGATTGATCCCATAACCCCAAGATCATGACCTGAGCCAAAGGCAGATGCTTAACTCACTAGGCCACCCAGGCACCTCTTTTTTTAAAAGATTTTATTTACTTGAAGGTGTTTGCACAAATGGGGGGAGGGGCAAAGGTAGAGGGAGAAGTAGACTTCCTGCTGAGCAGAGAATCTAACACTGGGTTGGATCCCAGGACCCTGGGATCATGACCTGAGCTGAAGGCAGATCTTTATTGACTGAGCCACCTAGACACCTGTGATTGATTATTTTTTAATATTTTATAGTAATTTGTTTTTTTGCTATATTTTTTACATGTTACTTAAATATATATATTTCTTCTTCTGGGTCTCTGAATACATGAATATAAAACCTCTGGCTTGTCTCACATGTCTCTGAGGCTCTGTTCTTTTTTTTTCAATCTTTTCCTTCTGTGTTTACTCAGATTGGCTGGTTTCTGTGTGCTTACCACCACAATGAGGATATTGAACAGTTCCATCAGCACAGATCCTGCTGTGATCATCACTAGGATTTTGCCTTAAAAATGTCAAATAAATGAAATTTCATAGAGACTGGTCTCTTAGCATAAAGTAAATGAATTGAGATTCATCCATCTTTTCATTTCTGAGTAGTATTTCATATACTGATACTAGCATGTTTATCCATTCACTCATTGGAGGACATTTGGGCTATTTCCAGTTCTCAATGATTATAAATAGAACTGTAAATATTCATTAGAGGTGTTTGTATGATGTAAGTTTTTCTCTTGGGTAAAAACCAGAAGTGGGATTGCTGGGTTATGTGATTGCCATGTTTAAATTTATGATAAACTGGCACATTGTTTACCAAAGTGACCATACCATATTGCATTCCCACCAGCAAGATCTGAGAGTGAATATTAATATTTTAGTGAATAATTCTGTATTCTTCTGATTTTAGATCTACTTAAACTTTAGAATCTTTATTCTACATTTCTCTTTATGTTTTGCATTATCCTTAAGAAAAAGACATTTGGCATTATTTTACTCTTCTGACTATTCTAGTTCAAATTGAAATGTGTCACTGCCAAAATTCTGTGAAAGAAATCCATGACATCTGTTTAACATTTAGTGAAGTTTGGACTATGCTTGGGAAAAATAGATAAATTACAATCACTCTTTAAACTGTAAGAGCCAACACATACACAGTGTCTTTTGATAATGGAAAACTGTGTGCTGTAATAGTTTGTCCTTCATGGAGATGCGAATGGGGGTGAAGGGACTGCGACTCAGTACACTTTTAAATAAAGTTCTGTGTTTAATCAATGTAATAGGTCAGGCTCTCTGACTGTCTAGTGTCTGTAGTGTGTGTGTGTGTGTGTTTAAACTTGGAGTGTTGGTATTTTTAAGTTTTTTTTCCTTGGCTACCTTCCTCATTCAGAGCTTATTTTTGCTTCCTTACCTGATGGAGATTAAAATATGTCACTTTGGCCTGTAAGCTGTAATGATGCAGCTGCTGCTTTTTATGGTCCTATATTCTTTGGAAAGTAATTTGTTCTCTCACATGTTAAAAAGGTATTAGTACCAGAGTAAAACTGAACACTTAATCTCCAGTTTTCCTGTCCAATAGATGCTTACGGAGCTGTGTATTAATGCACCTACTTTTTGTTTTCTTCATTTTCCTTGTCTGTTTTTTTTTTTTTTGTTTTGTTTTTTGTTTTTGTTTTTTTGTTATTCCTCAGTTCCGGTTTCCTGATTTCTTTTGGATTATTTAAATATTATTTTACAATTGCATTTTAATTTTATTGACTGACTTTGGCCATATGTGGGTTTTTGTCTGTTCTATTGGCTGCCTCAGGATTTTGCAGCATGTATACCCTAACTCTCAGTGGTCTGGTTAGATTGAGTACAATCTGGAAGCTTTAAGCCACATACATCCCTTTCTCCCTTTCATCCATGCTAACTGTTGTGGTTTTCATAGGAATTATGTTCACACATACATGTTGAAAACCCATCACTAGTGCTTTCTCACTTTTGATCATCATAAATAATTTTAAAAACTTAAGAGAAGACTAATAGTTTTGTTGTATTTTCCCAGATTTTTACTGTTTCTTCTGCTATTCCTGATGGAGCCTTTTTAGAACACATTGCATTTATCATGGCTCTTTTCTCCTATATACTTAGTGTACATTTCTAAGAATAGTGATACTCCCTTACATTCACAGCACAGTAATTGACTTCGTAAATTGACATTGATCCAATACTTTCTTCTAATTTGCCATCTCTATTCCCATTTGTTAGTTGATCTGATGATGTCATATTTTGCATTTTCTTTTCCCCTGTTACATGATCCAATCTAGTGTCAAGTATTGCATTTAATTGTCATGACTTTATAGATTTCTTTAATTTGGAGCAACTCCAGAGCCTTACTTTGTTTCATTATTTTTGCCATCTTTGCAAAATACAGTTCTTCTATCTTTCCTATCCCAAATTAAAATGTTGCTTATTTTGTCTTTGACTTTTTTTCACAATCAGTTGCTGTTATGTGTTTTCAAGCAAAATACTATACAGCTAATATTTTGTACTTCTTAGTTCTCTGCCCTTGTAGGTGGCAGTAATTTTCATTGAGTCATACCGTTGCTTGATTCTCCACTGTATCATCAGTGGTTTGGGTTTTTTTGTTTTGTTTTGTTTTTTTTTCCCTCTCTTGTAATAATAGGCAGTCTGTGGGCAAACACTTATGACCATGCAGATTCTACTCTTCATTGAAATTTCTACCTAGATTTAGCCCCTAGTAATTCTTGTGTGATCGCTCTTTGTTGTGATGGTTGCAAAATGGTGATATTTCAACTCTAGCTCTTCCTCCACTTATCTCAATAGATACTAAGCCTTGTGCTTAAGAAATAGATCTCCTTTCTCCCCTACATGTGTGTTTGTGTACATGCCTGTTTATTATAGTATGGTTTCATTATTTTTTAGAATATTTATAAATCCTTACTCTTCTTTATTAATTTTGGTGTTTAAATTATCTTAGACTTGACCAGTAGGAACGTCTTCAAACTGGCTCCTGAATCCATGTGATACTCCCTCATCATAGTTTTCTTTTCTTTTTTTTTTTTTAAGATTTTATTTATTTATTCATGAGTGACAGAGAGAAAGGCAGAGGGAGGAGTAGGCTCCATGCAGGGAGCCCGACATGGTACTCGATCCCGGGTCTCCAGGATCACGCCCTGGGCCAAAGGCAGGCGCCAAACCGCTGCGCCACCCAGGGATCCCAAGAGATTCTTAATCATAGGAAACAAAGTGAGGGTCACTGGAGGGGAGTGTGGTGGGGGGATCGGTAAACAGGTGATGGGCATGAAGGAGGGTACGTGATGGGATGAGCACTAGGTCTTATATAAGACTGATGAATCGCTGAACTCTGCCTCTGAAACTAATACTACATTATATGTTAAGTAATTAAATTTGAATAAAATCAAAACAAAAACTAAGACTCCTTCCCAGTGAACTATTATTTGACCTGTTTTACTTAGTTCTCTGAAAGAGCTCACTTGACATACTCTATTTACTGGACCTGATGTAGAGCTCATCCAGTGCAAAAGACTTTTCTTTGGGAGCATTTGTTGAAGATATATATATATATATTTTACTTTAGAATTATTTATTTTAGATTTTATAACATTAATTTAAATTCCATAAATATTATTAATATTCTACAAGTAAAGTATTAACATCCACTAAGTTTTATCTCTCCATCCAATTAATTTAAGTTTTATCTCTTCATTCTTTCTTTAAAAAATCATTGAAGTCTACTTGGAGATAAGGCATAGTGTGGACACAGGCCAGTCATCATAACCTAATCATATCGTGTCAGATATAGAAATAACAAACTTTTTGTTGGGTACGCTGAAAAAAATTTTTTTCTACTAGTTCTGTTTGTGCATTCAGTGGGAAAACCGAAATTTGCCTTGGAGCTGAATCTACTTTGTCTTTTTTTTTTTTTTTTTTGGTGTTGAATTTACCAACATACAGAATAACCCCCAGTGCCCGTCACCCAATCACTCCCACCCCCCGCCCTCCTCCCCTTCTACCACCCCTAGTTCGTTTCCCAGAGTTAGCAGTCTTTACGTTATGTCTCCCTTTCTGATATTTCCCACACATTTCTTCTCCCTTCCCTTATATTCCCTTTCACTATTATTTATATTCCCCACATGAATGAGAACATATAATGTTTGTCCTTCTCCGACTGACTTACTTCACTCAGCATAATACCCTCCAGTTCCATCCATGTTGAAGCAAATGGTGGGTATTTGTCATTTCTAATAGCTGAGTAATATTCCATTGTATACATAAGCCACATCTTCTTTATCCACTCATCTTTCGATGGACACCGAGGCTCCTTCCACAGTTGGCTATCGTGGCCATTGCTGCTATAAACATCGGGGTGCAGGTGTTCTGGCGTTTCATTGCATCCGTATCTTTGGGGTAAATCCCCAACAGTGCAATTGCTGGGTCGTAGGGCAGGTCTATTTTTAACTCTTTGAGGAACCTCCACACAGTTTTCCAGAGTGGCTGCACCAGTTCACATTCCCACCAACAGTGTAAGAGGGTTCCCTTTTCTCCGCATCCTCTCCAACATTTGTTGTTTCCTGCCTTGTTAATTTGCCCCATTCTCACTGGTGTGAGGTGGTATCTCATTGTGGTTTTGATTTGTATTTCCCTGATGGCAAGTGATGCAGAGCATTTTCTCATATGCATGTTGTCTATGTCTTCCTCTGTGAGATTTCTGTTCATGTCTTTTGCCCATTTCATGATTGGATTGTTTGTTTCTTTGGTGTTGAGTTTAATAAGTTCTTTATAGATCTTGGAAACTAGCCCTTTATCTGATATGCCATTTGCAAATATCTTCTCCCATTCTGTAGGTTGTCTTTGAGTTTTGTTGACTGTATCCTTTGCTGTGCAAAAGCTTCTTATCTTGATGAAGTCCCAATAGTTCATTTTTGCTTTTGTTTCTTTTGCCTTCGTGGATGTATCTTGCAAGAAGTTACTATGGCCGAGTTCAAAAAGGGTGTTGCCTGTGTTCTTCTCTAGGATTTTGATGGAATCTTGTCTCACATTTAGATCTTTCATCCATTTTGAGTTTATCTTTGTGTATGGTGAAAGAGAGTGGTCTAGTTTCATTCTTCTGCATGTGGCTGTCCAATTTTCCCAGCACCATTTATTGAAGAGACTGTCTTTCTTCCAATGGATAGTCTTTCCTCCTTTTTGTTTTTTTGTTTTTTTTTTTTTTTTAGTCTTTCCTCCTTTATCGAATATTAGTTGACCATAAAGTTCAGGGTCCACTTCTGGGTTCTCTATTCTGTTCCATTGATCTATGTGTCTGTTTTTGTGCCAGTACCACACTGTCTTGATGACCACAGCTTTGTAGTACAACCTGAAATCTGGCATTGTGATGCCCCCAGATATGGTTTTCTTTTTTAAAATTCCCCTGGCTATTCGGGTATTCGGGGTCTTTTCTGATTCCACACTGTTGAAGATATTTTGAAGCAGTTTTATTTATTTTTTATTTTTTAAAGGTTTATTTATTTATTTATGATGGGGGGGGGCAGAGACACAGGAGGAGGGAGAAGCAGGCTCCATGCCAGGAGCCCGACGTGGGACTTGATCCCGGGACTCCAGGATCGCGCGCGCCCTGGGCCAAAGGCAGGCGCTAAACCGTTGAAGCAGTTTTAAACTTTATGGTTGCCTGAGGTGGAGCATTAACAGTTGGGGGAATTAATAGGTTAAGTAAAAATCTTAAAAGGAAAAGCTAGAGCATGGGATCACCATAAAGACTTTGAAACTTCTGATATATTTCTGAGAATCTGGAACATCAGTGTGTGTATGTCGAGGGTCGTCTTCATGTGCAGGAGACACTTGAGATGGCATTGACTACTTTTTTCACTCCTGGTTGATTGTGAGGTTCTGTGGAAGTAGCAAGTGAAGGCAAAAGGAGCTTTGTCATTCACCTTGCTGAGTGCTGAAGATGTGCCCCACGGCATACAGAGAGTCCCTTGGCAGAGACTGAGAGACACATAGGTTCTAGGAGATAGAATAAATCTTTGTCACATAGTAGCTGAGCAGAGACTTGAGTAGCCACACAGCAGAGTATAGACTGTAAAGATTTGTTCAGAAAAGTTACTGTACAAACAAAAAGAACAAAAAAACACAACAAGCCCTGGAGAGAAGGGGAATCTGATTTAAAGAATTATTACTATATTTAAAATGTTCAGTTTTCAACAAAAATTAGAAGACCTGCAAAACAAAAACCAAAACAAGAAAGTATGGCCTGGTGAAAAAAAGCAATTAATCAATAGAAACTGTCCCTGAGGAAATCCAGATGTAGGACTTCATCTTTTTAATATTTTTTAAAGGGGGGAGTGGGGGAGGAACAAGTGGAGGTTGGAGGTATATAGGAGGAACAAAGAGAGAAAGAATTTTTTTTTTTTAAAGATTTGAGAGTTAGGGGTGAAGGGGTAGAGGGAAAGAGAGAAAGAGAATTCCAAGCAGATTCTCCACCAATCACAGGGCTGAATTTGGGGTACAATCTTGTGACCCTGAGATCATGACCTAAGTTGAAATCAAGAGTTGGTTGCTCAATCCACTGAGCCACCCAGGTGCCGTTGGATTTGCCAGACTTTAAATTAGGTATTTTAAAAATGTTCAAGGAGCTAAAGGAAACTATGTGAATGATAATATTTTTTAGCTCCAGGTCTTTTTCCCTGTTCCTTATGAGACTGATGACATGAAGGTTAAACCTTTCATTATTATTTCACAACTTCTAGAAGAACTCTTTTTTCCCCAAAATCTGTTTTCTTTGTTGATACTGGATAATTTCTGTTAATATATCTTTCGGTTCACAGAATCTTTCCCCTACCACCTCCATTCTGCTATTGAACTCATTTGGTGAGATTTGTATTTAAATTATTGTATTTTTGGGATGCCTAGGTGGCTCGGTTGGTTAAGCGTCTGCCTTGGGCTCAGGTCATGATATCTAGGTTCTGGGATGGAGTCCTGTGTCAGGCTCCCTGCTCATCAGGGGGTTTGCTTTTCCCTCTCACTCTGTCCCCCACTCATGCTCTCTCTCTCTCAAATAAATAAAAACGAAATAAAAATAAAAAGTTATTGTATTTTTCAGTTCTAAATTATTTATTTGACTTTTTAAAAAAAATTATTTCTGTAAAAATGTTATTTTTACATTTTTTCAACAATATTCATGATAGCTTGTTGTAGCATTTTAATGATTTTTACAATGGATTTTAAGAGTATTCATTCTGGGAACCAGACACCTATCAGATACAGGTTTTCCAAATGCCACCATGTAATTTGTCTTTTTACTACTACTTTTTACTATTTTGATAAATATCTTTTGCACAAAAGTTTTAAGTTTTATAAAGTCTACATTATTTTTTATTTTGATGTTCATCATTTTACTGTTATATTTAAGAAACCATAGCCAAATTCAAGGTTTAAATATTTGCTTCTCTGCATTCTTTTTATTTTTAAAAAAGATTTTATTTATTCATGAGAGAGAGAGAGAGGCAGAGATACAGGCAGAGGGAGAAGCAGGCTCCATGCAGGGAGCCCGATGTGGTACTCGATCCTGGGACTCTAGGATCATACCCTGGGCTGAAGGCAGGCGCTAAACCGCTGAGCCACCCAGGGATCCCTCTTTTTAGAGTTTTATACTTTAGTTCTGTATTTAGTCCTTTGATCCATTTTGAGTTAATTTTTGCATATGGTGTAAAAGTAAAGGTGCCACTTTAAATCTTTTGCAGTTAAACATCCTCTCATCCCTGCGTGTTTTTGAAGGGAATATTCTTACACCATTGAATGGTTTTGGCACCCTTGTCAAACAAATTGAACATAGATCATTATTTTATTTCTGGACTTAATTTTATTCCAGTTATCTATATGTTTATGTTTTTACTGATTCCATACTTTTTTTTTTTTAAGATTTTACTTATTTATTCATAGAGAGAGAGAGAGAGGGAGGGAGGCAGAGACACAGGCAGAGGGAGAAGCAGGCACCAGGCGGGGAGCCTGACGAGGGACTTGATCCCAGGTCTCCAGGATCACTCCCTGGGCTGCAGGTGGCGCTAAACCGCTTGCCACCGGGGCTGCCCTCCATACTGTCTTGACAACTGTTGATTTGTAGTATGTTTTGATGTAGGGAAGTAGGAGTCCTCCTTCCCTATTTCTCCTCCTTTTTTGAGATTGTTTTGAATTCCTATGAATTTTAAGGTTGGATTTCTATTTGTGCAAAAAGAGGCCATGGGGATTTTGATAGGGATTGCATTGAATCTGTAGACAACTTTGAAATATATTTACATCTAATAGTGTTAAGTCTCCTGACGATGAACACAGATTGTTTTTTTTTACAAAAATATTGATTGATTGATTGAGAGAGAGAGAGAGAGAGAGAGAGAGAGAGTGTGTGTGTGTGTGTGTGTGTGTGAGACCACAAGCAGGGGGAGGGGCAATCTCCAGCAGACTCTAGGCTTACTTAAATATCTTTCAGTAATGTTTTGAAGTTTGCAGTATACAAGTTTTGATGACCTTGGATGGATTTATTCCTATGTGTTTCATTCTTTTGGATGGCATTATAAATTGAGTTTTTTTTTTTTTTGAGTTGTTTTATTTTCTTTTTTTTTTTTTTTTTTTTGTTTTTTTTTTGTTTTATTTTCATATCGTTCATCACTTGTATAGAAATGTAAGTGATGGGCAGCCCAGGTGGCTCAGTGGTTTAGTGCCACTTTCAGCCCAGGGCCTGATCCTGGAGACCCCAGATCGAGTCCTGCATTGGGCTTCCTCATGGAGCCTGCTTCTCCCTCTGCCTGTGTCTCTGCCTCTCTCTCTCTGTCTGTCTCATGAATAAATAAAATCTTTAAAAATATATATATATATATATATATAAGTGATTACATTTGTCTGTATTTAAGGGTGTCAATTCATAATTTTCTTCCTTTGTGATGTCTTTGTCTGGCTTTTGTATCGGAACAGTGCTGGCCTCGTGTTCTTTTTCTCTTTTTACTTTTCTTTCAGAGTCTGAGAATGATTAATGTTATTTCTTCCATAAGTGTTTAGGAGAGTTCACCAGTGAAAACATCTGGTCCTGGACATTTCTTTTTTGGGAAACTTCAGTGATTGATTCTGTCTCTTTACTTGTTACAAGTGTATTCAGATTTTCTATTTCTTCTTGAGTCAGTTTTGGTAGTTTGTATATTGTTAAGAGTTTGCAGATTTCATTCAGGTTATCTAATTTAGTTGCCATACATTGTTTATAGCATTCTCCTGTAATCCTTTTTATTTCTGTAAGATCATTAATAATATTGCCCAGATTCATTTCTGATTTTGGTAATTTGAATTGTCTTTTTTTCTTAGTCCACCTAACTAAAAAGGTGGTCAGTTTTAAAATTTTTTTTTTCCAAAAAACAAATACAAATTTTGGTTTTGTTTATTTTTCTGTTCTCTATTGCATTATATCTGTTTTAGTCTTTACTATTTCTTTCCTTCTACCAGCAGTTTTCGGTTTGCTTTTCTGTTTTTCTAGAGTATAAAGTAAGGCTATTGATAGGACTTTCCTTCTTTTTTTTTAATATTGGTGTTTATAGTTATAAATTTTTCTCTTTCCACTGCTTTTGCTCTATATAAGTTTTCTATCTTGTGTTTTCATTTGTGTCAGATTATTTTCTAATTTTCTTTGTTATTCTTTGATCCATTGGTTGTTGAAGAGTATGTCTAATTTCCACATATTGGTGAATTTTTCATTTTTCCTTATCAACTCCCTAATTTTATGCCATTGTAGTTGGAAAAGATATTTTGTATGATTTTATCTTCTAAAAGTATATCAAGACTTGTTTTGTGATCAAACAAAACATATGGTCTGTCCTGAGAATGTTTCATGTGCACTTGAGAACAATATGTATTATGCTGTTGTTGGGTGGCATGGTTCTTATGTCTGTTGAATCTAATGGTTTATACTGTTGCTCAGATCCTATATTTTCTTAGTGATCTTCTGTCTAGTTGTATCTGTTGATAAAAGTAGGGCATTGAAATGTCCAGTTGTCACGGAACTGCTTATTTCTCCCTTTAATTCTGTCGGGTGATCCTTTATATATTTCGGGATCCTTTGTTAGAGCAAAGGATCTTATATATTTATAAGATATGTTTGTATCCTCTTGATGAATTGACCCCTGTATCAGTATATAATGTAATTCTTTGCCTCTTGTAACAATTTTTTATTTAAATTCTGTTTTGTCAGATTATAGTATAGTCACCCCAGCTCTCTTTTGGTTATTATTTGCATGGAGTATCTTTTTTAAGCCTTTTACCTTTTTTTTTTTTTTTTAAAGATTTTATTTATTTATTCATGATAGTCACACACAGAGAGAGAGAGAGGCAGAGACACAGGCAGAGGGAGCCCGACGTGGGATTCCGATCCCAGGTCTCCAGGATCACGCCCCGGGCCAAAGGCAGGTGCCAAACCGCTGCGCTACCCAGGGATCCCGCCTTTTACTTTTTTAATCTTTAGTGTATGTATATGTCTCCAAAATGAGTTTCTTATGGACAGCATACAGATGGATCATATTTTTATTTTTTTATTTTGTTTTTTCGATCATATTTTTATTTTTATTTTTTAATTTTTTTTTAAATATGGAATGCTTCACGAATTTGCGTGTCATCCTTGTGCAGGGGCCATGCTAATCTTCTCTGTATCGTTCCAATTTTAGTATATGTGCTGCCAAAGCGAGCACTCAATCATATTTTTAAAAATTCATTCTGCCAATTGGACTTTTAGTTGGAGAGTTTAATCCACTTATGTTTAAAAATAATTAATGATGAAGAAGTATATGCTTCTGACATTTTGCTGTTTGTTGTCTATGTGCCATGACATTTTTATTCCTCTATTACTAACTTCTTCTATGTTGAATTGATTTTCATAGTCCCCCCCCCCGCCCCGTTTTTAAGATTTTATTTATTTATTCATGAGAGGCAGAGACACAGGCAGAGGGAGAAGCAGGCTCTCTGCGTGGAGCCTGATATGGGACTTGATCCCAGGACCCCGGGATCATGCCCTGAGCAGAAGGCAGACGCTCAACCACGGAGCCACCCTGGGGTCCCCAGAGTGCCCCATTTTGATTCCTCTTTCCTTTCTTATTTGTGTAGTTTTTAGTTACTGTCTGGTTCCCTTAAGAATTACAATTAACATCTTAGACTTGTAACAACCTAGTGTGAATGAATATCAACTTATTTTCAGAGGTATGCAAAAACTGTTTCCTTCTCTTTCCTTCTCTTGTATATTGTTAGGATGATAGATTACACTTTTATACATAGCATTCTCATTAACATAAATTTCACATTATTGCTCTATGCATTTTTTTATTTTTATTTTTTTAAGATTTTATTTATTCATGAGAGAGAGAGAGAGAGAGAGAGAGAGGCAGAGACACAGGCAGAGGGAGAAGCAGGCTCCATGCAGGGAGCCTGACCTAGGACTTGATCCCGGGTCTCCAGGATCGCTCCCTGGGCTGAAGGTGGCGCTAAACTGCTGAGCCACCCAGGCTGCCCGTAACTCAAAGTCTTAGGGAGAAATAAAGAACACTGGTTAAACAGGTAAATTACAAATATAATATTAATGTACTTTTGATTTATAACCCCACTTTTTTCCTATATGATTTAAAAACAAATGCATAGGGACAGCCCGGGTAGCTCAGCAGTTTAGCGCTGCCTTCAGCCCGGGGCCTGATCCTGGAGCCCTGGGATTGAGTCCTATGTTGGGCTCCCTGCATGGAGCCTGCTTCTCCCTCTGCCTGTGTTCTCTGCCTTTCTGTCTCTGTGTCTCTCATGAATAAATAAAATCTTTAAAAAAAAAAAAAAAAAAACGACTTTGAGTTACTATGCAGTATTCTCTCATTGTAGCCTGAAGGATTTCTTTAGCATTTCTTGTAGGTCAGGTATATTAATCATGAAGTCCCTCAGCTTTTTGATACCAGGGAATGTCTTGATTTATCCTTCATTCCTAAATGGTAGTTTTGCCAGACATAGAAATTTTGGTTAACTCTTTTTCTTTTAGCACTTTGTCATCCCAATGTCTCTGTCCTTCATGGTTGTTGATGATAAATCAGCAATTAATTTTACTCATGATTCCTTATCTGATG
Organism: Canis lupus familiaris; assembly: GCF_011100685.1. Lineage (NCBI taxonomy): Eukaryota > Metazoa > Chordata > Mammalia > Carnivora > Canidae > Canis > Canis lupus. Next base: position 99,690,574 of record NC_049222.1, on the reverse strand, counting down.
AGTTACATCTTGTCATTCTGAGGATTCTCTGCTGAAATATTTCCAACCCTTTAGTGAATTTTTCATATCATTTTTGGCAATTTTTGGCTCTAAGATTTTTGTTTCCTTTTTCTAATGTCTCTTAATTAATATTCCTTGTCATACATATTATTCTTTTGGTTTCCTTGAGTTCTGTGAGCATATTGAGGACATGTTGATTTAAAGTCTGTGTAGTGGGATGCCTGGGTGGCTCAGCAGTTTAGTGCCTGCCTTCGGCCCAGGGAGTGATCCTGGAGTCTCTGGATCGAGTCCCACATCTGGCTCCCTGCATGGAGCCTGCTTCTCCCTCTGCCTCTCTCTCTGTGTGTCTCTCATGAGTAAATAAAATCTTTAGTAATAATAATAAAGTCTGTGTAGTAGTTCCATTTGTTCGTGTTTCCTTGAGGACAGTTTCTTTTAACTTTTTTTTCTTCTTGTAGCTGTGTCATTTTATTGCAAGCTTAAATTTTTTGTGGTTGTTGAATGTGGACATTTTTTTTTAAAATTTTTTATTTATCTATGATAGTAGTCACACAGAGAGAGAGAGAGAAAGAGGCAGAGACACAGGCAGAGGGAGAAGCAGGCTCCATGCACCGGGAGCCCGATGTGGGATTCGATCCTGGGTCTCCAGGACCGCGCCCTGGGCCAAAGGCAGGCGCCAAACCGCTGCGCCACCCAGGGATCCCGAATGTGGACATTTTGAATATTCACACACACACACGAAAAAACCAAAAGCAAAAATATTTTCTCTCTGGTCTCTGCATTCTGGCTGTGTGTTGGGACATTGCTTTTGCACTTAGTGAGGCCTTTCCACACTCTGCCTTTGCCTTGATTCCCTGTTTGTCTTGAGCTTAAAGACGGCCAGACATGAAAGTGTGTGATTGTCTCAGGTCTTTCCTGATTATACTTCCTGCCCTGTATATTCGTGTGGTTTTCCAGTTCCTCCTTATTCCTTATTTTCTAAAGATTCTCACTCTACACCATTTCCTCCCTTGGCTTTCAACGTGTCTGTTGTTTCTCTTATTGTTATTTTGTGCCAGTTGGCACTGGCTTCTTCGTTTGACTCTCAGTATCTTTGAGAAATGTCCTCTGCAAGGTTATGTGTTGAGGAAAGTTATGAGTTATGTGGAGAATTATCAGGCCCCTTCCATTAGTCTTCAGGGACCCTACAGACCAATCCAAACAAACAGAACTCAATTGGGAACACAAAAGAAACACAGTTCTTTGGGAACAAGGTCCAGTGTGCTGTGGCCAAGATGAGGTTCCACAGAGAAAGCAGGATGCTCGGGTTGTAGACATGGTTAGCATAAGCTAGAACACTACAGCCTTTCCTTCTGGTTGTGTGTGTGCTGCGTTGCTATAAACATTTTACTATCTTCCCAATTTCCCATAAGTGTGATTCTGACCGGTATGTGGGGATTTTTGGTGTTACTGGGGAAGGACTGTCCTCAGTCTCTACTTTGCCATTTTAGCAGTTGTCCTTGTCAACACAGTTTTATTCAGACCCATATCCTGGCTCACTCTTATGGTCGATAGTTTAAGGGCTGTTATAGTTTATGGACTGTTGTGGTTTGCCCCTCTCATATATGGCCCTGAGGCCACTCTGAATTCTGGGCAGTATTCTGCTGTGTATTTCAGTTCTTGGTATTTTTGCTTCATTGTTTCTGGTCAGTTTTGTGTGAGGGCCACTCAGTAGTGATCTCAGGACTTCATACACAGATGTAAAGGATCCCTTTCTAAGTTCCTTCTCCCTGATTTTCCCCACTCTGTGCTTGGGATCACTTAGTAGAGGGTGGGAAAGGTTAACAAAGCATCTTGCCGTGTTTGCAGGAGCCATTCTGGTGGAGGGTGGGGACGGCATCTCCTCTTGTCTTGGTTTTGCTTGGTGTCAGGTCGGGCAAGTAGACACATCCTCTTTCCACAGTCTCCCAGCTGCAGCATTCCATCAGGAGGTGACAATTCTGCTTCTTTGCTGGCTTTTGCTTCTTGTCAGCAGTGCCAGTTGGCTGGTTGGGAGGAAGGGGAACCCCTTGGGTGTTAGGGTTCTGTTCTGCATGCCCACACTCCCACCACCACTTCAAAAATTTTATTCCCTAATTTTTGAAAACTTTTGCCATTAAGTAATAAATCATGGAGGAAACTTAAAACATTATGTTCAGTGGATTAAATTGCTTGATTTTGAATGTTGGATTTTTTTTAAAACTAAGGTTTAGTTGGCATATAACACTGTCTTCATTTTAGGTGTAGAGCATAATGATTCAATATATAATATATTGTAAAATCATTACAGTAAGACTGATTAACATCCAACACCACAATTTGTTTTTCTGAAGAGAACTTTTAACGTTTATACTTTGAGCAACTTTTAAATAAATATATAATATGGTAATATTAACTATAGTCACCATGCTGAATGTTACATCCCCATGACTCATTTATTTTTCTAAATGCATGTTTGATCACCTTCACTCATTTTGTCCACTCCCCACTCCTCCCTCTGGCAACCACCAATCTTAGTCTCTGTATCTGTTTGTTTCTTTAAGATCTCACATGTAATTAATATTATGTGATATTTGTCTTTGTGTGATTTTATTTCACTTTAACAGAATGCCTTCAGGGTCCCATTATGTTGTTGCAAATGACAGGATTGCCTTCTTACTTATGGCTGAATAATTTTCCATTGTGTTTATTATATACCAGAATTTCTTTATCTGTCCATTCATTGATAGGCAGTTATGTGGTTTCCATGTCTTGGCTATTGTATATAATGTTGCCAGTGGACTTGGAGGTGCAGATACCTTTTTGAGTTAGTGTATTCATTTATCTTAGATACCCAGAAGTGGAATTGCTGGACCATGTGGTACTTCTAATTTTAATTTTTTGAGGAACTTCCACACTTTTTTCCACAGTACAGCAATGTATATTCCTATAAATTGCCCCAGTTTGTGTTATTCCACCAACAGTGCATGAGGATTCTTTTTTCCACATCCTCACCAACACCTGTTGTTTCTTGTCTTTTTGATACTGTTCTGATAGGTACACGGTGATCTCTTGTGGTTTTGATTTCCATTTTTCCAAATGTGATGTTGAGCCTTTTTTCATGTGTCTGCTGGCCATTTGTGTATCTTCTCTGGAAAAATGTCTATTCAGATCCTCTGCCTATTTTGTAATCTGATTGTAGTTTTTTGCTATTGAGTTTTATGAGTTCCTTTTTTTCTTTTCCTTTTTTTTTTTTGTGGGGGGAGGTGCAAAAAGATGGTTTTATTAAAGCACAGTGATAGGACCCTTGGGCAGAAAGAACTGTACTGGGATTGTGAGGAGCTATTCAAAATTTGAGTTCTTTGTATATTTTGGTTATCTACTCTTTATCAGATACATGTTTTGCCAATATGTTTTCCCTTCAATAGGTTGCCTTTTCATTTTATGGTTGATTTCCTTTGCTGTGCAGAAGTTTTTTAGTTTGATATGATCCTTATTTTGGTTTTGGTTTTGTTGCCTTAGCTTTTGGTGTTAAACCCAAAAATGCATCACCAACAGCAGTGTACCTCCTTTACTCGTTTTATACGACCCCTGTTGGCTAGAGGGAATAATCTGTTCTTGAGAGAGAGACAAGCAGAAAACGAGGAAGAGAACGAGAAGAGAGCAGAGAAGGAGACAGAGCAGCGAAGAGCGAACAGAAAAAGAGAAGGAAAAGAAAAAGAAAAAAGTACAAAAGAGAAAGAAAAGACAAGAAACAGAGAAAAGAAAAAAGAAGTAAGAAAATAAACAGAGACAAGAGCAAGACACAGAAACGAAAACCAACGCACACGCAAAAGATCAAGCACTCTAACAGCCACTCTAACACCCTACCCTCACCGTTCCCTCCCCTCTCCTCTCCTCTCCTCCTTCTTTTCACTCCAACCTTTGGCAGTTCTGAGTCACAGTCTGCTGTGGCATCCAGATTGGGATATACAGGAGGCAAAAGTAAACCCCAAGGAACTTATCACCCAATCCTCCCTTAATTCCTGAAGTTTCTTACCCATTCCTGTCCTCCTTTGTCCACATTTCAGAGTCTTCCGATATTTGCTTTGTGTGTTAATGGCCATGTTTCTAACTTCTAATTGGAATGTTCAGGTGGAGTGTGCTATTCCATCATGACTAGTATGGGAACTCAACTCCCACAATCATTTATTGAATGAATGGATAAGTGAATACGCTCATTTTGCCTACAAATTGCTTATTTTTAAGCAATTTGTAAAACAATAGGTAGAGTATTAAGAGCATCGAGATAAATTCCATGGGAGCTCGCAGAAAATAGGAATGAAATTATTTCTAGCTATTTTGAAATAGGACATGGTGTGGGGGTGAGGTCATTGTTCAGACAATAATCTCTGACACCAACTGGAATGTCCTGTAATTCAATTCAGTCTTGTCACCAACTACTCAGATTTAGTGCAGACCTGCCAGGTTAATGACAAAGTCCTGAACAAGACTGCCCGTTTCAGACGCCATACACAAGCATCAGGGACCATCTGTACTTCCCACAGCCCACTCAGATTTGCTAGTTTGTCAGAGGGACTAAGAAAACTCACTGAGAGTATTATAGTAAAGATTATCATTTTATTGTAAAAGCTATACCCAGGAATAGGCAGATGGAAGCAGTCTGTAAGTCAAGATATGGGGCAGGTTGAGTGGGTTGGAGAAGGAAAAACCTAGAGGTTCTAGGCCCTCTCCCTGTGGAATCTAAGCATATCAGCCTCCTGGCACATCAGTATGTTCACCAACCAGAAAGCTCCACTGAGCTTTATTGTGTAGAATTTTTGTTCAGTTTTCATTACAGTGGCATAGTTGATGGGATGATTGGCCTGGTGATGAAACTACTCCAGCCCCCTGTCCTTTCTGGAGGTCTGGTTGGCCCAAATTTCAAACCTGCTAAGCATGTGGTTAGTCTTTGTGGTGGCCAGCCCCCATCCTGAGGCTATCTAGGGGCCACCAGTTGTCACCTCATTAACATAAGAGATACATACTTGTCACTAAGGAATTCCAAGTGTTTTGGAAGCTCTATGCCCAAAACAAGGGATATAGACCAGAAATAGTCTTTATTTATTTTTTTAAGCTTTTATTTATTTATTCATCAGAGACGCAGAGAGACAGAGACACAGGCAGAGGGAGAAGCAGGCCTCCCGCAAGGAGCCCAACATGGGACTTGATCCCAGATCCCGGGATCATGCCCCAACTCAAAGGCAGATGCTCAACTACTGAGCCACCCAGGCGTCCCTAGTCTTTAATTATATACCATGGTCATCAAATAGAATTCAAGGACAATGTGGTATTTGAGTGATATCTTAAAAGATGAATAAATAGGATTTAAACATTTTAAGATGGGGCAAATGGCATTTCAGACTGAGAAATTAGAATTAGCAACCACACAGGGGCACATACTCAAGATTTCAAAATACAGAAATATATCAAGTACTTTTTTTAGCTTTAGGGTATATAAAAAATAAGATTAAAAATGCCAGGATGAGGCATTCATTTAGGATATTTATGAATCCTAGAATCTTCTATTCCTACAGAGCAGAAGAAAGAAGAGATCTATTGATGTTTTTCCGAAGCCTACGCTTTTTTGTGGAGTGGTGTGACTATCGTAAGCGCACATTTCAACACTTGAAGGTGAGTTTGAAGTTTTTACATTTAAATATATTTGAAAAGTGAAGCTAGTTTAAATTTAAACATAGCCAAAAAGTGAAGCTGGTATTAATTTGGGGATTTAACATAACATTCTTTCCTTAAAGTTTTCAAACAATAGAAAATATTTTCATTGGCTTCTGGAATTTGCAGTTATTTGAAATAAATGAGGTCTTAGGAATGCCTTTGTACAAACCAGTGAGTCATTTGTATTATGGGATATCTGGAAAGAAGCAGTTATATTCTTATTTTATACACATTTTGAAAAATTAATCTGTCAAGGGCACTTGAAGTAAAATACAAATGCTGAAAAGAATGTAATCATAGTGGTCTTATCACCTAGCACTATAATCTTTACTTCCGGAGTCATACTCTGTGTATTTTGAGTTTCTAATTATTGTATATTTCAGGTTTAAGTATTGAAACCTGATTCTGGTATAGTAATGCCTCTTAAGTCTAATACGGATACATTCAAGGACTTCCTTTTATTCTGTTTTCTGGCATAACTAGAATTATGTTTGGCTGCATTATAATCCATCACGTTCTACTTAGTTGGATGGCAGCAATATTGACAGCAGTGGTCCACACAAAATCCACTTCTGAAAGAGTCGGAATAGTATCTCAAAAGGCTAACTAATAATGCTTCATGACTATTGTTTTTATCACTGGTACTATTTATTTGGATTCTTTTTTATTATCATTATTACTATTACCACTACTACTGTTATTATTTGCATTCTGTTTGGTTGAGCTAGTAAAACCTGTCAGGCACAGAATTTTTCTTAGGATGAAATATGCCTATACCTTGTACTGTGGTCCCTGGAGGAATTCTCTTACTGTTGTTTACTGGCATGTGCTCTTGCATGAGAACAGTGAAATAACTGCTTCACAACAACTGGTAAAATACAGTCATGATTGGGAGTATGCTGGCGGTGGTGGTAATGCACCACCTAACTAGCTGGTTTACTTCTACATTTGAATAGGCTGTGGGAATTGTGAGTGCTAGTCCCATTTATAAAGTTAATTTGCCTCTAGGTGCTTTCAAGGCAGGTGTAAAAGTGTGAAGGATTTAGTACTTCTGTGAGCTGGTCTTTGTTGGTGATACTTCACTAGAATGGAAAGAAAGTCACTCTGTTATGCAGCCATCACCGATATTTATCTCCAGAACTTCTTAGGTCTCAAACCGCAACTGTTCCCACTAAGTACTAACTTGGCATTCCCTCCTCTCCCAGCTCCTGGAAATCACCATTCCATTTTCTGTTTCTGTGAATTTCTAGGTATCTCATTTAAGCAGAATCATAAAATCTAATACGTTTTGTTTGGTTTATTTTTCTCAGTATAATATTCTCAAGGTTTATCCATTTTGTAGCGCAGTGAAGAATTTCCTTACTTTCTAAGGCTGAATAATAATCCTTCCACTGTATGGATATCCCTCATTTTGTTTATTCATTCATCTTTTGATGGACATTTGCTTTATTTCTATCTTTGGATTATTGTGAATAATGCATCTGTGAACATTAGTGTACGGATACCTGTTCAAGTCCTGCTTTCAGTTCTAGCACATAAATACCTGTAAATGGAATTGTTGGGTCATATATGGTAATTCTGTCCAATTTTCTGAAGCACCTCATATTCTCTTCCACAGTGGTTATATTATTTTACATTCCCAATAACAATGCATAAAGCTTCCAGTTTCTCCACATACTTGCCAATGTTTTGGGTCTTTGTTTTAATTTTTGGGGCTCATAGCCAATCTAATGGATGTAAAGTAGTATTTTCATTGTGATTTTGATTTGCATTTACCTAATGATTAGTGATGGTTGAGCATCTTTTCATGTGCATAGATCTTATTTGTGCCATTGATAGATCTTTGGAGAGATGCCTATTTAAATTCTTGGCCAATTTTTTGGGACATCTGGGTGACTCAGCAGTTGAGCATCTGCCTTTGGTTCAATCCTGGAGTCATGGGATGGAGTCTTATATGAGGGCTCTCCGCAGGGAACCTGTTTTTCCCTCTGCCTATGTCTCTGTCTCTTTCTGTGTCTGTCATGAATAAATAAATCTTAAAAAAAAATTAAGCCATATTTAAAAAAAATAAATTCTTTGCCCATTTTTAAATTGGTTTTTTTTTCTTGTTGAGTTATAGGAGATTAAAAAATATATTCTAGATACTAATCTTTTATCAAATATATAATTGACAAATATTTTTCCCCATTCTTTGGATTGTCTTTTCATTTGATAGTATCCTTTGATGTGCAAAAATTTTTAATTTTGATGACATCTAGTTTATTGATTTTTGTTGTTATCTGTGATTTTGCTGTCATATCCAAGAAATCATTGTCAAATTCAATGTCATAAAGACATTGAATAGCTTAAGCTTGTAAATTTAAGTTTAGGTGTTTGATCCAATTTGAGTTAAACTTTTTTTTTAAAGATTTTATTTATTTATTGACACACAAAGAGAGGCAGAGACACAGACAGAGGGAGAGGGAGAAGCAGGCTTCATGCAGGGAGCCTGATGTGGGACTTGATCACCAGTCTCCAGGATCACACCCCAGGCTGCAGGCGGCGCCAAACCCGCTGCGCCACCGGGGCTGCCCTGAGTTAAACTTTTGTATACATTATAAAGCTAGGGGTCCACCTGCATTCTTTTGCATGTGGATATCTGATTTTCCTAGGTTGACACCTTTGTTGAAAGTCATTTGACTGTAAATGCAAAGTTTTGTTTCTTGGATCCCTGATCTCTTCTGTTGTTTTATATGTTCCTGTCCAGGCCAGTACCACACTTTTGATTAATGTAGCTTTGTAATTCACTTTTGAAATGAGAAAGTGTGAGTTCTCCAATCTTATTCTTTTCTAATTTCTTTTGCCTATTTGGAGTCCCTTGAGATTCCTTATGAATTTTAGCGTGGGCTTTTCTGTTTCTTCAAAATATGTAATTGGGGCTTTGATAGGGACTATGCTGAGTCTGGATTGCAGTGAGTGATGCGGACATAGTAACTGTTCTGTCTTCCAGCCCATAGACACAGGGTGTCCCCCCTGTTGGCACACGGCTTCTTTAGTTTCAGGAATGTTTGTAAGGGTAAATTATTTTTAGACCCTAATTTTTTTTTTTAAGATTTTATTTATTCATGAGAGACACACAGAGAGAGGCAAAGACATAGACAGAGGGAGAAGCAGGCTCCCTGTGGGAACCCAGTGCAAGACTTGATCCCAGGACTCTGGGATCACGCCCTGAGCCGAAGGCAGATGCTCAACCGCTGAGCCACCCAGTGTTCCTAAACCTTAATTTTTTAAATTATCAGTGTCAAGAATGAATACCATTTCTTTAAGATATTGGGATCAACAAAATTTTACTTTCCCTTATTCCTTTATTTGTGACCAAATGGCATATATGAGGTTGTCAGGTACTTCTATTCATATCTTCTTATGTGGAAGTCTGAAATAGTCTTTTAAGATAATTCTGTAATTCAGACCTCCTACCAGTGTTCTTTCCTAATTATTTTATGCAAATCACATTCTTTTGAATTCTCTAAAATTTGAGTTACTTTGGTTTTTTTTCCCCCTCTCTAATTTGTTAGGTAAAGAGTGAGAGAAACATGAGAGATGTCTCCTCTGACCACTTTTCCTGGTGTTAGTCCCACCACTCAGCTCTCCTTTTTATCAAATTTATTTTTCCAGATAAAGTTATAATTTGTTTCCATTTATTTATTCAAAATTGTGATAAAAATTCTATTTATCCCCAATAAAACAGAGCCCTTGGTTTAAATGAATTTTATTTTGCACTATTCATGCATATTCAGTTCAGATGTGCTCACTATTATGCTAGGTACATTGGAAGTATAAAGAGAATATTGGATGTGTTTAGTGAGCTTTCAGAAAAATGAGGCATGCACACAAAATAATGAGAAACTAGTATATAGTTAATGATTACTATCAAAATAAATGAGTTAATAACTAGTATAGGGGTAATTATTATGACCTTAAGAGATCACAGATGTTTTAATGAAAAAGTCTCATCTTTTGGTCAACCTTGACAAATGGGAGAAAGATTGAAAAACAGATAGGAGCTTATTCTACTTAAGGAAAGCCAGAAACAAATGTTTAAAAATATGAATAGCTATTTGTTCTGGGAATGGTAAATGGAGACCAACTTGATTCTAATGTATGATTTATGTTGGAAACAGTATTGGAAATTTTTATGTGCATAGTTCAGACTCATGTGTCCAAAGCACTCGTAGTTTTGGAAGTAACCCCAGTGCAGTGTGGGGACTTTTGAGTGGGTTTTGGGCAAGAGGGAAGGTTATTTTAGGAACTTTAATCCTGCAGCGTTGTTCCATCATGAGTCATCCCTATTAGAGTGCAGATGAATTCACACTGTGAAATGATCAGTTAATCCTGAGTCTTTAGAAAATGTTGTTCCAAAGCTTTCTTGTGAAGATACAGTCAGTTTGCATGACTGTGGTGTGCAGTAACACCATAAAATGAACTGTTTTCATGTCTTAGGTTTGAACAGATTTAACCACGAGATTCTCATTGCTATGGTGGTAAAAAAGGATTCCTCAGTACCTGTCATATTTGAAAGCCTTTACAATGAGGAACTTCATAGCTATTTTTTGAGAAATAGAATGGACATTTAACTTCTTCGTTTTGTTTTATGAGCGTACTGATTGTGGTCTGCTTGACTCCTTAAAATGTTTTATGGTAGACTTGGAATGTTAATATTTACAGGAAGGAAAATTTTGTACTGTTTTATTAAAGCCTTTAACTGTATGACTACAAAGCAAAATAACTTTGCATATTACTCTATTAGGTCTTTATCAGAGAGTAAAATTATGCTTTATTTGGAAAGGTTTGCCTAGATAGGAGAGTAATACCCTGAGAAATAGGGTATATAATAGGTATATAATAGCTGCCTTAATAGAGGGAAAACAGAGTTCCTACTTCATAATGAATAATGTGTGAATCATAAAAGAAAAATGGGAGATCACTGGAAATACTTAGTTTTTCAAAGTTTTTGGAACTTCTTCCTTAAATGCTTTAGGGATCCAGTAAAGGCCAGGAAAGACAAATAGTTGAAAGTTTCTTGGACTTAATCCTTTCATTTCAATATTAATGGAAATAATGCTTCTTAAATTTGGGTATTTATATGAAAAACATACCTTTTAAATGGCAGTATGGTATAAACTATAAGGATTTTATAATGCTGTTTAAATATTTTTACATTACTTTGTTTTGAACTTTGGATTCAATTTTGCTTATTATGCGTAAGATTTTGAACATCCTTGTTTAAAACATAAAGTTCCTCATAGTGGGATACAAAATTAATATTAAATATTTATGCTCCTTTAGACATTGTTGAGACAGATTACATGCATGTGTATACTTTGGTTTATATGCTGCATTGGTAGTGGCTAAAAGTATGACCCTACAGGCAATCTTTTCAAGCAGATAAAACTGTTGGGATGCTTTCCCAGGACAATGGGGTTGCCCTCCAGGCGTATCTCTTCAATGCGGTCCCGAATATAACGGGTGTCATTAGCCTTGCAGAATGTATCATCTGTGATTGAAGTTATGTTGTTAAACTGAAAAATAGAAGGGAAAAATTGTTCAGAAGTTTGAAATCAACCTTTTGTATGCTATGTAATAGGATCTTGCAGAATATTCTATCTAAAAATTGATTTTGAAAATATTGTGTATCCTGTGTATCCTCGTAATAATAAAACTCTTTCAGCACGACCAGAGTCTCCCTCCAATCCCCGCCTTTTTACACCTATGGTATTATGTTGGAAGAACACATTACGTATTACTCAGAGTAATATCCATGTGGCAGAAAATTCTAAGCATAAATAAGATTATACTAGCTAGAGAAACCATCCCATTCTAGAGTGTCAATTCAAAATGGGTACCATGTCCTTAAAAATTCCTTAAAAAAGTAAAAAGGACAAATGTGAATTCTTGTGTTGATGAAAGACCAATTTTAGCTTAGTTTTTTTTTTTTTTAAGATTTTATTTATTTATTCATGAGACACACACACAGAGGCAGAGACAGAGACACAGGCAGAGGGAGAAGCAGGCTCCATGCAGGGAGCCCGATGTGGGACTCAGTCCTGGGACTCCAGGATCACACCCTGGGCGGAAGGCAGATGTTAAAACCCCTGAGCCACCCAGGCCTCCCCATGTGTCAGATTAACTGGGAGATGCTAAATGCACACCTGACAACAGACTGTACTCTAACAATAGGCCTTATACCTAGGTTGCTGATCCTTTCTTGGTTCTCTGGACAGCTGGGGCTTTCAGGCAGGTGAATGAGCTGGACTCTAAATATAGTAATATTTCGATAGGCAAAATTTACATGTGAATAAATGAATTTCCTAGTGAGTTCCAAGACTGACCAGTAGTAATTTAAATTAAAGTCAGATATTGTGAAAGGAGCAATCCTACCTGTAGATGAATTACACGGAGACTTTCTGGTAAATTAAGAGGCACAGATTCCAGGGCATTGTGGTCCAAGTAGAGGAAGGAGAGGTGGTTGAGTTTCTGTAAGGAAAAGGTACTTGGCTTGAGCGTCACTGAGGTCAGTACATTACTTTCACAGGACTCCTGCTGTGTACACATGTACATGCATATACATGTGTGTACCTGTGTACATGAATATATATATGTGTGTATACAAGTGTATACAGGTATTGGTGTAACACCTATCAGTGCTATTAATTGCTGGTTTGGTAGTTATTTGGTTTTGAGGATTTTTTTGTTTTCAGAAGTAGTGTATTTTCGTCCTTTAAGAAGGATGATAATGCCCTCCTGCATCCCCACATTTCTCTCTGCTCATCTGACCTGATTTCTAGCAAAATGAATACAGACATATCTTAGAGGTATTGTGGGTTCAGTCCCAGACCACCACAATAAAACAAATATTACAATACAGTGAGTCCAGTGAATTTCTTGGTTTCCTGTTGTATATTAAGGGTACATTTACACTATACTGCAGTCTATGAAGTGTGCAGTAGTGTTAAGTCTAACAGTGTACATATCCTAATTAAAGAATACAGCTAAAAGCTAACCATCATCTGAGCTTTCAGTGAGTTGTAATTCCTAATGACAGATCACCATAACACATGTAATAATAATAAAAAAGCTTAAATTATTGCAAGAATTAGCAAAATGTGCAGAGACACAGTGAGCAAATGCTGTTGGAAAAGTGGCGCCAGTGGACTTGCTCCATGCAGGGTTGGCACAGACTTTCAGTTTGTAAAAACACAGTCTCTGTGAAGCACAGTAAAATGACGCACAATAAAATGATGTGTGCCCATGCTCCTAACTGATGTGCTTGTTAGTAAGATGTTTCCCAGAGCAATTTATTAAATACTTTAGTGAGGTTTGACTTTTTCCCTGGAAAGGTCTATGTTGAATTACTCTTCATGATCAGCAAGCTCATTGCTGTGTATTGTTTTATGATTTCAAGATGAAATGCAAGTGTAAAATTCAGAATATTCAAACCCTTCTTTTGTGAAGTGTTGATCCACTCCTTTTTGGTCTTTACTATTCGTTAGTCCATGGCTTACCAGTCGGAATCACATAGCTTCACATTATATGGATTTTTTTATTTGTTTGTTTTTAATGTGAGTCCTGTTTTGAAAAGTCTCCTGATAATCCCTTAACTTTTGAGGAACTCTGATGTGCCTTTAGAATAATGTCCCTTACAGCTGAAAAAGAACTCCTTAAGTGTAAACAAAAAAAAAAAAAAAAAAAGAAAAAAGAAGAAAGAAAAATGGAGTATTTTTACATCTTCTGACAGATTATTCATTTGTGGACAAATTGTACATTTGTGTGATTATCATTAACTTTATAATACTTGATAGAGTTTCTATTAGTTGTTATCACTAGAAGCCACAAACTTCCCTTTTGATGAGGTCTGCTGCCAAAAGTAGCACGATCATCTTTTTATCTGGGGTTCCTCCCAGGACCGGGAGCGGGTTATCACCTGTGCAGGACTGGGCTGAAACAGTGATTTCTCCATAGGCTGTGCATTTGGACACAGCCTAGCTACCTTACCTTTTTCCCGTACCTGTATCTTGAGTTATTAAATTAAGAAATGTATTTAATGTTAGTACATATAGGATTTTATACTAGTTGTGATTATTAGAATTCAAAAGAAAGTCTATAGAATTTTATGGGCTAATATTTTTCAGTAGTAAAAGTAAAATTCAGTGTTTATTTTTGGAGCAATAATTTTCTGGCATGTGTAAATTACTAATATGGTAAGGAAAAGAAACACAGGAAAACTCCCATTTTGAGGTTTTATAGCATTCTGGTGCCATGAGGGTACAAACCACATCTGTGTAAATGAGTATTTGCTGTGTGAACAGGTGAAAAAGCTGCAACACAATGTAGTCCCACGAAACAAGGTAAAGTTATGTACTCCAAGCGAGGTGCACAAAAACTAGATTGAATGAGCCCAATAATAGGACTATTTATTGTGGAAATAATGTCTTCATTTATGAAATTAAAATAGTTTTTAAATATAAAAATTTTAGAACAGTATTTCTTTTATCATATCATCATTGGTTGTATAAAACTGATACTGTGTTTGGTCATAATATAAAATACTTACTTTGAAAGTATTTGCTTTGATTCCTCTACTCTTGATTTTGTTGTATTTTGCATTAAATAAAGTGAGCTTAGGAGGAAGAACTGGAAGTTTCAACAGTTGATTTTCAGCTAGTGTAAGTTCTTCTAACAGAGAAAGTTTTGAAAAAGTACCATCTTCTATATCTTCAATCAGATTTCCCGTAAAATCAAGTCGTCTTAAGTTAGCTTGAAGGAAAAATACACAGAAAATATACAAAAAATTTGAAGTTAAAGTTTCATTTATGTGGACTGAAGAAAAGCATTGGTTTAACAGGTCATTCAAATATCTTTTATTTTTAGTATCTAATAGGGTGTAATTAGTAGATCAGTAAACATTGTTGAACTCAAGGTGAGCATCTGCTCTGTGCCTGGCCCTGATGGCCTTTCTCACTCAAGTCCTGGAATCTCAGGGTTGGAAGGAAACTTAAAGTTCATAGTGTCCTTCCATCCTTCTGTGTTTGAATTCTCAGGATGCTGAGGCAGTTTGAAACAAATTCTGGTTGCAAATCATAGGAAGTAAGCATAATATTTGATTGAATAGAATCATGTAGGTATATTTTGGACTTTACACCAGCATGTTGCATTGTGAGTGTAGGTATGTTATCTTAATCTCTCTATACCTTACTGCTTAATAACAACAAATAGGAACATTCCCTAATTTGTTAAAGTGATGCAGACACAGACATTCAGTTTATGTGTTTGACTTTTATATGTCTAGGATGGTAAGGAAATGAAGTCACTTCTCATTCATTATTTGTGGTGGTCCCTGCAAACACTGAGTTAATGACTATGGACCATTGCTCCCTGGGAATATACAGGGTTGGGTTCCTATGAGCCTCTGGTCACACATTTACATCAACCAATTGGTACAAAATTCTATGCATGTTTCTGTTGAAAAGCACTGTAGTTAGTATGTATTAGTGATACGTTAACATTGAACTCATCATGACCATGAGCACTGCAGCTCACGCTGGAATGAAGATGACCTCACACAGTGTCTTTGTGAGCAGCTTGAGCACTGCACTTGGGGACCACGTTAAATAGGAAAAAGCACAGCAGTTTGGAAGGTGTGATGCTCAGAAGACTGGACAGGACACTTTACAGTGTAAGAGCTGATACAGGATGGCAGAGGTCACTTTGTTTGACATTGGCTGGGTAACCCAGGTGTGTTGCCACCATGCACATGTCTACATATAGAGACTTTGGGTCACAAATTTTACCAAGTAGGTGAGTTTGAAAGTGTACATCCACAACTAAAGAGGCAAAATTGTCCTTGGACCGGTTGGGAGCTACCAGTTACAGCGTGAATGCTCTTAAGGTGGGTCTCCTAAATGTGCAGTGGGCCAGTGTGCGTTTCTGGGCGTGATTTTCTTCAGACGCACCTGACAACATAGCAGGCGAGAGGATTCTTTAGAAGTTGTGATCTAGGCCTGGGACTTGGCAATACAGAAGTGGGGCAATGTGGTGCACTCACGGCAGGGGCCCTAGAGGCCAGCATCCCAGAAAGGGGTTAAAAAATGCATTAGCTCCACATGGGAATTGTGTGAGGAATTTGGTGCTGGTTTGTGACCATGCCTGGGCCTCTCCTCAGACCTAAATTGAAATCTCTGGAGACTAGGGCCTGGTAGCAGTATTTTTATTTTTAGTACACAGCCAGGTTTAAGAACCCTGAGTTAGAGTACAGAAAAGCAGACTCTATGCTTGTGGTGAAGGTAGCACTGTGAATCAGTTATTGGGATTAGAGAAGCACTCCAACTATGCTGGTGCTCCTGCCGGGCTGAGGCAAACGAGTCTCAAAGTCCTGAGGTTGAGAAGGCATAGTTGCCCAAATGTTAGATGGGCTGTCAACATAGACATCGAAGTCACCAATAAAGAAAGATGAGAGGGGACACTTGAATGGATAGGAGATGAACCAACAAACCAGTCGATTTTTGTGGGAAGTATGTCGATACTTAAATACTCCAGCAGTGACTACCCTAGATGTGATGGGCCACAAGTGCCTAAAAATGTGTGTTTATATGAGGTTAATACTAACGTGAGTTAAAATGAATTATTTAAAATTAACTTACGTATATCTGCAAAATCTCTCGCAGTCAGCTTTTTAATTTTGTTGAATCGTGCATAAAGATAGGCTGATTCCTTTGGCAAGGGTGGTACAGCATCAATGTCAACTTCTTCACAGTATACAGAACCACTTAAGCAAACACACAACAAGCACGTGGGCATTTCTAAATTGGGAAACAAAACCATAAAAATACAAACTGATATGCTTTTATCCAGCTTCCACTGTGCATGATTATTTTGAAATTCATCTATTATCACATGTATCAGCAGTCCATTCCTTTTTATTATAGAGTAGTATTTCATGGTATTAATATAGTCCTTCCTTATGGGTTTTTGGTTTTCAGGTTCAGCCAGGTTTTCTGGCTATTTCCTGGGAAACCTGCTGTGAACATTTATGTAGAAGTCTGTGTGGATGTAATTGCTTTTGTTTCTCTAGGGAGAATAGGCTAGATCAGAGTGGCTGAGCACCTGCAGAGGAAAGCCCCACACTGTGTTCCATACAGGTTGTGCCGTATCACAGTCCTTCGGCAGTGCCTGAGAATTCTAGGTTCTCCACGTCCTCCTTGGCATTTAGTTTGATCAGACTTTTTAATTTAGCCATTCCAGGGAGGTATGTTGTGGTATCTCATGTTCTAATTTATATTTTCACAATGACGAATAAGTTGAGCAATTTTTTTATAAACTTATTTGCCTTCCACATATTTTCATGGTAAAGTGGTCATATCTTTTGACTATTTTTATTTATTTTTTTAAAAGATTTTTATTTATTCATCAGAGAGAGAGAGGCAGAGACACAGGCAGAGGGAGAAGCAGGCTCCATGCAGGAGCCTGACGTGGGACTCGATCCTGGGTCTCCAGGATCACGCCGTGGGCTGCAGGTGGCACTAAACCGCTGCGCCACCAGGGCTGCCCTCTTTTGCCTATTTTTAAAATGATTTTTTGTATTGTTATTGAATTATGAGTATATATTGTAGGTATAAGTTGTCACATTTCTGTTTTGCAAATCTTTTCCTCCGTGTGGCTTGTCTTATTTTCTTATCAATGTCTTTTGACTGGGAAACATTCTTTTGCTTCCACATTTTTACTTAAATTCTAGTAAGTTAATACATAGTGTAATATTGGTTGCAGGAATAGAATTCAGTGATTCATCACTCACATACAACACCCAGTGTTCCTCACAAGTGCCCTCCTTAATGCCCATTCCCCATCTAGCTCCTCCCCCACCCACTTCCCTCCATCAACCCTCGGTTTGTTCTCTAGAGTTAAGAGTCTCTTATGGTTTGCTTCCCTCTCTCTTCCTTTTTTTTTTTTTTTTTTTTTTTACTTCCCATATGTTCATCTTTTTTTGTTTCCTAAATTTCCCTTATGGGTGAAATCATATGGCATTTGTCTTTCTCTGACTCCTTTCACTTAGCGTAATACCCTCTAACTCCATCCACATCATTGCAAATAGCAAGATTTCATTCTTTCCGATGGCTGAGTAATGTTCCATCATATGTATGTGTGTGTGTATATATATATATATATATATATATATATATACACACACACACACACACACACACACGCACACCACATCTTCTGTCGATGGACATTTGGGCTCTTTCCATAGTTTGGCTTTTGTTGATATGCTGTTATAAACATCAGGGTGCATGTGCCCCTTCTAATATGTATTTTTTTTTTCTGTATTTTTGTATCTTTTGAGTAAATTCCCAGTAGTGCAATTGCTGGGTCATAGGGTAGCTCTATTTTTAACTTCTTGAGGAACCTCCACACTGTTCTCCACAGTGGCTACACCAGTTTCCATTCCCAGCAACAGTGCAGGAGGGTTCCCCTTTTTCCTCATCCCTACAATCATCTTTTGTTTCTGGTCTTGTTGATTTTAGTTACTCTGCCAGTTGTGAGGTGATTTCTTATTGTGGTTTTAATTTGAATTTTCCTCATGCCAAGTGATGTTGAGCATCTTTTCATGTGTCTGTTAGCCATTTGTGTGTCTTCTTTGGAAAAGTGTCTATTCATATCTTCTGTCCATTTCTTAACTATATTATTTGCTTTTTGGGTGTTGAGTTGGTAAATTCTTTATAAATTTTGGATACTAACCCTTTATCAGATTATGTCATTTGCGCATGACATCTCCCGTTTCCTATGCTGCCTCTTAGTTTTATTGTTTCCTTCTCTATGTAGAAGCTTTTTATGTTGACCAAGTCCCAATCATTCATTTTTGCATGTTTCCTTTGCCTCTGGCAGCATGGCTAATAAGAAGTTGCTGTGGCTGAGGTCAAAGAGGTTTCTTCCTGTGTTCTCTAGGATTTTGATGGTTTCTTGTCTCACATTTAGATCTTTCATCTTTTTTTTTTTTTTAAAGATTTTACTTATTTTTAGAGGGAGAGTGTTGTGTGTAAATGGGGGGAGGGGCAGAGGGAGAAGGGGAGAGAGAATCACAAGCAGACTCCACACCAAGTGTGGAGCCCAAATGGGGCTCTATTACACAATCCCAAGATCACCACCAGAGCAGAAACCAAGAGTCAGACATTCAACCCACTAAGCCACCCAGGCACCCCAGGTCTTTCATCCATTTTGAATTTATTTTTGTGTGTGGTTTAAGCAAGTGGCCTAATTTCGTTCTTTTGCATGTTACTGTCCAGTTTTTCCAGCACCATTTGTTCAAGAGACTTTTTTCCATTGGATATTTTTTCCTGCTCTGTCAAAGATTGGTTGACCATATGGTTGTGGGTCGTCCATTTCTGGGTTCTGTATTCTGTTCTGTTGATCTATGTGTGTGCTTTTATGCCTGTAAAATACTGTCTTGATGACCACAGCTTTTTTTTTTTTTTTTTAAGATTTTATTTATTTATTCATAGAGACACAGAGAGAGAGAGGCAGAGACACAGGCAGAGGGAGAAGCAGGCTCCATGCAGAGAGCCCGACGTGGGACTCGATCCAGGGTCTCCAGGATCACTCCCTGGGCTGTAGGCGGCACTAAACCGCTGTGCCACTGGGGCTGCCCATGACCACAGCTTTGTAATATGACTTTGTAGTCTGAAGTTGTGAGGCCTCCAGCTTTGCTTTGGTTTTTCAGAATTGTTTTGGCTATTTGAGGTCTTCTGTGGTTCCATACAAATTTTAGGATTGTTTCTTCTAGCTCTGTTGGTATTTTGATAGAGATTGCATTAAATATATAGATAGCTTTGGGGAGTATAGACATTTTAACGTTTGTTCTAGGAACAAACATGATCATGAAATTTTTTCCCATTTTGTTGTGTCGTCTTCAATTTCTTGCATAAGTGTTCTATAGTTTTCAGAGTACAGATCTTTTACCTCTTGGGTTTATTCCTGGGTATCTTACTATTTTTGGTTCATTTGTAAATAGGATCAATTCCTTGATTTCTTTTACTGCTGCTTCATTATTGGTGTAGAGAAATGCAACAGATTTCTGTATGTTGGTTTCATATCCTGCGACTTTGCTGAATTTGTGTCAATTTTAGCAATTTTTTGGTGGAGTCTTTCAGGTTTTCTACATAGAGTATCATGTTGCCTGAAAATAGTGAGTTTGATTTCTTCCTTGCTGATTTGGATGCCTTTATTTCTTTTTGTTGTATGATTACTGTGATGAGGATTTCCAGTACTGTGTTAAAATAGTAATGGTGAGAGTGGACATCCTGTCATGTTCCTTACTGTAGGGGGAGGGCTCCGAATTTTTCCTCATTGAGGATGATACTAGCTCTGAGTTTTTTGTATGTGGCTTTGATGATGTTGAGGCTTGTTCCTTCTGTACATTTTATATTTTAATGAAGAACAGTTAATTCCTTTATAGTTGTACTTTTTGTGTTGTATTTAAGAGATCTTTGCAACACTACATTATTATCCTTTTTTTTTAATTATATAGGGTAAGCTCTTGATATTTAGGTTTGGGGTCCATTTTTAGTTAATTTTTATATATGGTCTCGGAAAGAGTCAAAGCTCTTTTTTTTTTTTTTTTAACCTAGAACTACCTGACTTTTCAGCATCATTTTTTGAAAAGATTATCTTTCCCCCAGTATGTTGCATTGGCTTTAGTGTAAAAAACCAGTTGACCCTATTGTCTAAATATATTCCTGGATACTTCTTGTTTATTTTTTTTAATTTTTTTTAAAGATTTTATTTATTCATGAGAATACACAGAGAGGAGATAGAGGCAGGGACACAGGCAGAGGGAGAAGCAGGCTCCATGCCGGGAGCTTGATGTGGGACTCTATCCTGGGTCTCCAGGATCACGCCCTGAGCTGTAGGTGGCGCTAAACCGCTGAGCCACCGGGGCTGCCCCTTCTTGTTTATTTTTATGCTAATATACAATTTTGTGCTTCCTGTAGCATTTTAGGTACTGTAAATCCTCCAACTGTATTCTTCAATACTGTTAGGCCTATTCTGAGTTCCTTGCATTTCCACATCACTTTCAGTCAGCTTCTTGATTTCAAAAAGCCTGCTAAAAATTTAATTGTTATTGAGTTAAATATGCAAATTGTGAAAAATTGGGGCACTTAGGTGGCTCAGTGATTGAGGACTGTGATTGAGTGATTGCCTTCAGCTCAGATCATGATCCCAGGGTCCTGGGATTGATTCCACATCAGGCTCCCCACAGAGAGCCTGCTTCTCCCTCTGCCTGTGTCTCTGCCTCTGTGTGTGTGTGTGTCTCTCATGAATAAATAAATAAAATCTTTAGGAAAAAAAAAGTCAATTACCTGTTGCTCCATGGGCTAAGATGGACATTGTGTTAGTAGGCACAAAAGTGATGTGAATCTTCTCCATCTGCCTCAGAGCTCATGGGTAACCAGGTACAGTGCCATCCAGCAGTAATGTTTTGCAAGGAATGATTTTTCCTGAGCAGTAAATCTCCACCATGGGCTTAAAATATTCCATCACCCATGTTGTAAACAGATGTGCTGTCCCCGGCTTTGTTGTTCCATGTAAAGCACGTCGGTGGAGGAGATCTGGCATGATTGCCAAGGGCTGCTTTTCAGAAGGGTCAATGAACATTGGCTTCCACTTAAAGTCACTGGCTGCATTAGCCCCTAACAAAGTCTACCTGTCCTTTGAAGCTTTGCAGCAGACATTGCCTTCTTTCTAGCTGTGAAAGTCCTAGATGGCATCTTCCCACAGAAGACTGTTTCATCTGTATGGAAAATCTGTAGTTGAGTGTGAGCACCTCCGTGCACTCTCTTCACTGGATCTTCGGGATCACTGGCTGCAGCTTTTCTGTCAGCACTCGCTGCTTCACCTTGCACGTTTACATGATGGAGACAGCTTCTGTCCTTACCCCCGCCACCTTCTGCCAGCTTCCAGCTTTCCTTCTGCAGCTTCCTCACAGCTGCTCAGCCTGTGCACAACTGAAGAGTCAGGGCCTGGCTCTGGGTGAGGCTTTGGCGGAAGGGAATGTTGTTACTGGTTTGAGCTTCCATCCAGACCAGACTCTCCATGTCAGCAGTGAGGCTGTTTCACTTTCTCATCATTCAAGGGAGTTCAAGGGAGTAGCCCTTGGAATGTCCTTCAAGAACATTTCCTTTGCCTTCAGACCTGGGCTCCTCGTTTTGCACAAGAGGCCTTGGTTCTGGCCTGTCTTGGGTTTTGACGGGTGTTCGGGGGAAGGTTCATGTCTAGCTTTCGATGGAAAGTGAGAGATGTGTGACTCTTCCTTTCACTTGAATGCTTGGAGGCCACAGTAGGGTCATCCATTGTCTTAATGTCAGTAGGGTCATGTCTCAGGGCCTAGAGGGGCTCCAAGAGGAGTAGAGAGATGGGGGGATGGCTGGTCCCTGGAGCAGTCAGAGCACATACAACATTTATCAGTCACGTTGCCTGTTTTCTATGGGCATGGCTCATGGTACCCCCACATCATGGTGTTGACATTAAAGATCACTGATCACAGGTCACCGTTACAAATAAATGGACAAGGTTGAAATATTTTGAGAGTTCCCGAAGTGTGACACACAGGCATGAAGTGAGCAAATGCTGTTGGAAAAATGGTGCTGGTAGACTGGTGCCACACAGGGTTGCCATAATTAAAAAATAAAAATAAGAAATGCAAAATTTGCAGAGTAGAGTAAAACGGGGGTCTGTACCTCTGTGTCCAAACTATGGTCTTCTATTGTAGTCCAGCACCACCATGCTCACTCTGGCCTTCCCCGCCTTACCACATTTATAGCAATTTCTCCCACTCTGAGAAACCTGGCTCTCATTATCCAGGGTAGTATTTTACTCAGTACTAGTAATTTACCCAGTGTAGTGTTTACCCAGCACTCACACATTAGTTTCATTATTGTTGACCTGTAATGCAGTAGAAAACAAACCTGGAATTGTACTGTTTGTCCATTCTATTTTGTCTTTAGCCTGAAGTCCTATAGTCAAAATCCTGTGTTTAAGGGTCACTTGGATTAAATTTGTTTCCTTTTAGTGTGTTATGTTATTCATTTAAAATGAAATTGTTTCCAATTGTATGCCAATTCTATCTCATCTTTGTTGATTTTTATTTATAAATGTATTTGTTAGTTTACCTGTGTGAAATATAGCCTTGTTCTCAAATCAAATCTATACAGAAAGTGTATACTCAGGGAAGTCCCAGACCCTCCTGCCCCCCATCTCTCTCTCCTTTCCACCACTGGTCCCTTCTGTGACAGGTTGCCTTTCTTGAGTTTCTTCTCACACAAGTGAGCTGATGTATTCTTTCTTTTTTTTTTTTTTTTAATTTTTTAAAATTTATTTATGATAGTCACACACAGAGAGAGAGAGAGGCAGAGACATAGGCAGAGGGAGAAGCAGGCTCCATGCACCGGGAGCCTGATGTGAGATTCGATCCCGGGTCTCCAGGATTGCGCCCTGGGCCAAAGGCAGGCGCCAAACCACTGCGCCACCCAGGGATCCCTGATGTATTCTTTCATCTCTTTTCTTCGATGAAAGGCAGCATGCCATAGTCTTTTGCACTTTGATGAGAGGTGTTTTTTTTTTTTTTTTCCATGTAATATATTCTGGAAATCACTTCTTGTTCATAGAGATCTTCCCTATTCATTTTTATAATTGAGTAGTATTCACCGGTGTAGATTTTTTGATAAATATTTTATTCATTTATGAAAGACACACAGAGAGAGGCAGAGACAGAGAGAGAGGGAGAAGCAGGCTCCATGCAGGGAGCCCGACGTGGGACTCCATCCTGGGACCCCAGGGTTACTCCCTGGACTGAAGGCAGGCGCTAAACCGCTGAGCCACCCAGGGATCCCCCTCCCTGGTGTAGATTTGCTATACTTCATCCAAGCTGTCTTCATTGTATGGATTGTTAGATTGTTTCCAGAATTTTGCATTTGTGAGCAGTGCTTCTGTGATGGTATGTATGTATATTCTTCCTTTCAGAGGTATATTTGTAGGGTAAATTCCTAGAAGTTGATTGCTATATCACAAAGTAAATGCATGTTTGGTTCTGTTAGATATTTTTTTTAACTCCTGTCGAAAGATATTATACTAATTTGTATTCCTCCCAGCAATATATGAGGGTTTCTGATACTCCATGGCCTTGCCAGTGGTATAATATAACAGCTTTAATTTGTGGCTATCAGGTTAAAAATTTATATCTCAGGGCAATTTAAACTTACATTTCTCTATGTGTGAGATAGAACATCTTTTCACATGTTTAAGGGTCATTTTTATGTCACTTTTTGAATTGTCCTCATATTTTTTGCTGTTTTTTCCAATGGATTTTTAGTCAATTTTTTCCTGGATTTTTATGTGTTATTTATAAATTAGAGATACTAACTTTATTTCTCTCAGGTTTCAGTTGTGTTTGACTTCATTTATGATGATGCTCTTTACCACGAAAACATTTGATTTCATCAAGTCAAATTTATTGATCTTTTTTAGTATTTTGTCTGGATTTTGAGGCATCCCACACCCAGATTATCGTCTCATATTTGCATTGTTTCACTTTTTACATGTAGACCCTAATTTATATGGAGGGATTTGTTTTTCTGAGTAAAGTATGGATCTAATTTTTGTCTCTTCAGTTGACCACTCAGTTGTCCAACACCAGTTTTTAAAAATTTTTTTGTTTTCATTTATTTATCTAAAGACTTTATTTGAGAGAGAGCGAACATGAGCAAGCGAGCAAGAGCAGGAGTAGAGGCAGGGGGAGAGGGAGAGGCAGACTCCTTGCTGAGCAAGGAGCCTGACCGTGGTGGAGCTCGATCCTAGGACCCTGAGATCATGACCCGAGCTGAAGGCAGACGCTTCACGACTGACCACCCAGGTGCCCCTAAAGTTCTTATTTATATTCCAGTTAGTTAACAGCCTTGTTTTTTAACAATCACCATGATTTGAAGCCCCTAGCAGCTCCGTTGGTGGAGCCTTGGTCTCTTGATCTCAGGGTTGTGAGTTTGAGCCTCTATGTTAGGTGTAGAGATGACTTAAAAATAAAATCTTTAAAAATACCATCTTTACTTCAGTGATTTAAGGTGACTTCTCTATGATATACTAAATTTCTATATGTATTTCTATTTCTGAACTTTCTGTACTTGCACCAGTATTACATGTATTTAAACACAGAGACTTTGTGTTCTATTATGAGATACATCTGGTTCCTGAGGACAACTGTCATGTTTCTGTGAGTCTCTGGCTATTTGTGCAAATTTGATTTTTCCATGTGAACTTGAGAATCAACTTCACCACCTTTTAAAGGAGGTTATTGTAAATTTAGGGAGAGCTGACATCTTTATGATACAGAATCATCCTATTCAAGAGCAAGGGATGTCTTTCCAATTAGTGTGTGTGTTTTTTTAATGTTGTCATGTGAAATGCTGTTCTTTGATAGATCAAAAATAAATACATAGGAACAATTAAGAAAGATGTTATTTTATAATTTTCTGTTTTCATTGAAGTGTATATTATTTATATATATAGCCATCTCTGTGTCTTCTGTAAGTTTGTTGCAATTAAGAATTCATTTTATTTCCATTATCCTCAGGTTGCACATAGTATTTGCAGATCATTGTTGCTAAGTCACTGTTTCTGAAATTGATTTTATGCAGATGGAAGCACACAGTGTGTACTCGGGACTCGGATTGTTCTTGAATGTTCCTGCCCCTGATTCTCACTCATAGCACGGGGTGGCAGTGGATGTCCCAACTAACACACCAGCTGACTTTATCATTGGAGATAAAAGTCCACTGTTTGAATTTAATATAGCTTGAGGTCATTTTTTATACCATAAAGAATAAATTTCCATTATCTATTTATTTATTATTAAAATGCTCCTTTTAAGATAATTAGATGAGAGGGTATGCACACTTACCATCATTTTCCTTCTTGAGGGGTGGTAGCATTACACGCTCATCTTTTTGTAATTGAAGACTTTTCTCTTCAGGTAGTATAGTTTCTTTTTCCTATTAGAAAAGTAAAAAATTGTTATTAGGTTTGAAAAAGCCTAATTTTGAGTTTTAACTTAAGGTTATGGGGTGCCTGGGTGGCTCAATGGGTTGAGCATTCCAACTCTTGGTTTCAGCTCAGGTTGTGATCTCAGGATCATGGGATGGAACCCCACGTTGGGCTCCACGCTCAGCAGGGAGTCTGCTCGGGATTCTTTCTCCCTCTCCTTCTACCCCTCCTCACCTCTCTCAAATAAATAAATCTTAAAACTAAAGAGCGTAGGATCACAGATAGCACCTGTCTTCTCATGGTCATAGTGGCACTCCTTTGTGCTGCATACATAATTCCACTTCATCATTCATTAACTTATAAGGCAAATATTTGTGTAGCTTGTTTTCACTCCAGACTGTCAACTCCTTGAGTATAAGAAAGAACCAGGTCTGTTTTTTGTTTGTTTGTTTGTTTGTTTGTTTTTTAAATCTCCAAAAGCTGAACTCTGTGCCTCCTAATTAATATATTGAAATTCCAAATGGGAGCTGAAAGGGGCTCTCTGACTCAGAATTTAGTTTTTCTGAAGTGAAACTTGAAATGAGATCCTCTTTATGTAGGGTAGGTCTTTTAATTGTTCTTTATGGTCTTGCCTTAATTGAGTTCCTGATGGCAGATTTTACCATGTTCAGCAGGATTGAAGCACAAGTCATGGTGCATGTGCTGGGCACTGAGCAGGCTTTTGGCTTCTTCTGCATGTGGCCCATCATTACCTACATGCCTGCAGTACACCTGGCCCTTTTATTCTTTCTGCCTGCCCCACTGGGACCTCCAGTCCAGGCTGTTAGCCCTGGGGGTCCATATCACTCTCTCCTATCCTGGAAGGGAACATTTTCTGCCATTAGACTTAATGTAGATGGCGTGGGGCCACAGTGTGTACTCTCTGAAAGCACATTTGCCTTCCATCTCCATCTTAACTCCTTTTTCCTCCCACATGGCTTCCGCTTGAACAGCCCCTTCACTCTGAATCTGTATATTAAGTGCTGTTGAATTTTAATCCACAAATATGAGTTCCTACATTTATATTAAGAGCAGAACTTCTAAAGCAATGTGAAGAGAAACAAAGAACTTACTACTTTTTAGAGACCATGGAATTTTGAAATTATTTTCTTAACTTAAAGATTCCAATCATCCATGTAAGCCAATAGTTTATTTTTATGATAAGCACTTTTAAAAAGAATTTCTGAAGCTATGACTAGTGGTACCAATCCTTTTTGTCTTAATATTAGGCAAATATAATACCAGCATATTAACTCCATTGAAAGAAATTATAGTGTTAACATTTGGTCCTGTGTACTAAAAAAGAAAAAAAAAACAACATTGTTATATATTTGGCTGCCTTTCTCATTTTCCATTCTATGTGTGCACGTGTGCATGGCACACATGCATACACAGAGTAGGCAGGAGCAGATACTTATGTGCTGCATTAACTTTTTCCTTACCCAGCTTTCATTTCTGTGTGCCAAGAAAACCACAAGTAATTACTCAGCCCATGCAAGTGGAGTATGAAAGATGTGATATGAAGTCATCCCTGCAGAATATTAACTGAAGGACAATTACAGTCACTTCGTACAAATTGTTAGTCTAAATTGTTGAAACTGATTAAAAATTAAGCCTCACATTGAGGCGTTTTTCATTTTTTGTTACCATATGTAAGTTATTGTGAAATGCTGTAGAAACCAAAATAAGCAGTATTTATTTCCACGAACCACTTCTTTCTAAAATAATAAACCTTAAGCTGGTAATCCAAGATTATTTCTCCTAATACACATTTCTTCTATTTTATTTTGAGGCAATATAATACACAAATATAGGGCATTGTATAACACTACTTATAAATCTTCAACCAGTAAGAGATCATCTTAAATTTTATGTTGGTTGCTATAGATACTGTTTGGTTACAATAGATTCTTTTTATTAATTTGGGAGACATGCATACTTTAAAAATATAATCTTGGGGATATTTTGAATTACTTTCATTTAAAGTGCTTTTTCTTTCCCTTTACCTTATCAGACACATTAGAAAAAAACCTATGCATTTAAATGGGTGACTAATTTAGAAGTTTAATTTAGGGTAGAAATAAAGTACCTTAATATTTTTTCCATCCAGATATTTGTCCTCAAAGTCTTGACTAAACAAGGTTTCTTCAAAATTATCTGTTCCATAATCATAGGTCATGCGTGAGTCCTGCAGAGTTGGTGGTGCTGGCTCTGTCAGAGGTATAAACAGGAGCAGGAAAAGTGTAGACTGCAGAGTCTTCATGTCAGCAAAGTCAAGGTGACTGGAAGTTAATAAAGCTAGTGGCCTGCTGACTGTGGGACAATGCTCTCTTTTTCCCTGGAAGTAAAAACGCAGACCATCGAAGCAATATTTAAAAGCTTAGAGGACTTTTGGCAGGGTATACTCAGTAGGGGCCAGAGAACAATATTTAACCCTTAGTGATCTTTAATTAGATGCTAAAAGTTTTCATGTATCAGTGACGTTCTTAAAAATAGTTTCAGAAAGTGGTTTTATTTATTTTTCTGTCAAAACCCAAGCAATGTTGAAAATTTCAGTTTGTTAATAATTAGGTGCTTTAAACAAGGGTACTTGTATGCAATTGAAGTCTTAGGATACCTGTAGTTTAAATAGTTAAAATGAAGACTCATGATCCTGTCTCATGTGAGTTAAAAATATCATATTTCAACTTTGCTATTTTATAAGAACTCTTGATTTGTAATGGTAGGAATAGAAATAAGTTCCAAGAGTTTTAAAACTTTAAATTTAACATGAAAAGTAATCATTAACACTTCTAGGTGATAAAGCATATGGGAAAAGCCATAATTTTAATTTTCTTAGTCTTGTAATTTTCATTGACATCATTATTTTTAGTTAATAGCATTGCTTTTGGAATTTATACTATGAAAAACACAGTACTGCAGACTAGAAAAAATACAGAATTTAATCAAGGATTTTGAGGAAGATTCTCTTAGGCTTCTCAGTGATGCGCATTTCAGAGTTTTAAAGTAATTTCAGACAGAATCAGAGTTGCTGGTGCTGCATTGTAGATGCCAGCTTGTCAAAAATTAGTGGCTAAAAAGCCTGGTTTTGTGACTTTTGCAGCAAGGTTCTTGCCTGCAGGGATGTTAAAATTATCTAGTGACATATTTAAGTGCTTGTTACAATTGTTCAAGGTAACTGAAACTTAAAAAATTAGAGGTGGCCTTTGCATTTATCAAGACTGTTCGATGAATCCCACATCTTAACAAATGATATTTAAAAGAATATGTGAAAGAAGAGCCTACCGTTGTAGCTTTTTTGAAGCTTTTTGTGGTTTTCCTCAATAGAAGTTCATGCGTGTGTATTAGCCCCAAGTGGTAGGTGAAGGAGGAAAGCTGTGGATCAGTTTCAAACTGCTGCATGGAGTTTCAGGGCCCAGCAGCTTTAAATGCAGTTTGCATGTGGTAGAGATCCTTGCCAACATTCTTTCTCTGGGGTGAAATGTAGTGTGTTGTACTGGAGAGCTGTGCTTAAAACATTTTCAACTGCCGTGCTTGGTCTGCTTCTAATTACCGTAAGCTTGTGTTATTTTTCACATGTGTACCTTGTGTAATGAGCACTAAGGTTTCATGAGTATTATTTGTAAAGACGACATAGCTTTAAAGTCCTGCTTTTTATTTTAATGCTTTCCCAGAAGATAAAAACTTCTGCTTTTTCAATGAAATAAAACACCAAATCAAAACCTAGTTTGTGCTCTTAATTTTATGAGGGGTAAAAATATTGCTGTAGTACCATAATTAGTATATAGTCAAGAAATTTCCAATGCAAAAATTACTTTTAGTATAAATTATCATGTAGTTTAATCATTTGGGGCCCCCCTCCTTTATTTTAGTTACATGTAATAAAAATCCAAGTCTGAGAAATCAGCTTTTAAAAAATACATTTGATTTGTAATTCAGAGTTTTGATAGTAAAGATAGCTTCGTTTGCTAAAATAAGGAAACTATAAAAATCATTTAAATTGTAAATTTGATTTTTAAAAGTTTAAATGGTATTTTAGATAACTATATATGACCATCGTAAAGATTCACTTTCATTTTATCACTCTTTGGTGCTCTTAGCACTCAGGGTAACATTTCTTTCTCCTCTAAACCAAAAATCCAATAGATATGGGTATGAATAAATTTTATTATAAAACAGAAAAGAATACCAGTTTGTTCTTTTCTATTTAAAATTGTCTTTAGAGTCTTTCAAATTATAGCCTGGAAAATCTAAGACTTGAATGCTCATGATTTTATTTGAATGTGAATTATTTTGTATTTTGTTGTGATATTCTCTGGTTTGGGCTGATAGAAATTGACAATTTTATGGCTTTAAGGATACAATAAAATATTCAGAGTCTTTGCAAATATCTTAAAATGAAACAGCAAATACTGGTTAGTTTGTTTTGCACTGTGTGGCAGATTTGTTGGGAAGTGAACAGGATAGATGTTAAATGTCAGATTTAGAGAATCCTAGAGATGGGACGCTTTACTAATGTCAAATACAGTGTGATCCTTTGTACTACAGAAAATTATAGTGTGAGTTATAACATCTCTCCTTGGGAAGTCATGACCAGTGAATACAGTTTTATTGGTATTCATCCATGAAGTAAATTTATTGGGCACCAGTTTCTGCCAGAAGTGCAGACAAATGCACTCAGACTACTAAAATGCCATTTCTCCCCTGAAGGCACTTCCCTGGTTTGCAGTGATCTGGAACAAGTTAACTTCTTTGGACTTCAGTGTTTTTATCTGTTGTACTGTAGTTACTGCCGAGTTTTTCCAACCTCCGCGCTATTGAAATCTTGGAGTAGATCATTCTTTGTGGTGCGTTGTAGGACATTTTGCAGCATCCCCACTCTCTGCCCACTAGATGCCAGTAGCATTCCTCCACCCCTCGCCCCCATCAGCTGTGACAAACCAGTATCATCTCAATACTTTGTCCCTTTGAATGACCAAACACATACTTATAAATCACAGCACGGCAATCCATCCCCTGGTCCTTGAACACGGGTCCCTCACCGCCAAACAATGATAAAAGTCAAAAGATGCTGGTGCACTACCAGAATCCCATTCAGTCATTAATAACTGTTCAGTCATGGGGATCCCTGGGTGGCTCAGCAGTTTAGCGCCTGCCTTTGGCCCAGGGTGCAATCCTGGAATTCCGGGATTGAGTCCCACATCGGGCTCCCGGCATGGAGCCTGCTTCTTCCTCTGCCTGTGTCTCTGCCTCTCTCTATCTCTCTAATTCTATCATGAATAAATAGATAAAATCTTTAAAAAAAACTGTTCAGTCCATGCTCATATTCTCATATCTTATGAAAATGTCTCCCAGGGCAAGGCCACTTAGGTTTGCAGGCTTCTGTGCCAACTGGTCAGGTTCTAAAAGCAGGAGTGGTCTCAGTAACGTCCTTTCAGGTATCTGGTATCATCGAGCTGAGACAGTGTCTCTTGCTCTGAGCCTCTGTCTGGGTGTCTGGGTAACGCTGGATTTCCCTCATTACATAACATACTTATTCATTCCCTTACCTTTAGCTACTGCTTTTTATTCTCTCTGTTTATACCCAAACTTCCCCATCTCAGAGAGGGGTATTGGATCAGGCTCCTGTCCTGGTCTAGGTTGCAGGCAGCAGTACTGGCATGGTGAGTCCGTCCCCTTCAGTCCACTTCTGTTCAGATGAGGTTAGGCACATTCAGCACTGGAGGTTCATTTTACCACCAGGAAGCGCAGTGTTGCTCATGGTTAGCCCCACTTTTATCAGGTGGGTGAAGGCACATTTTGCCCCATTAGGCCCCTAGGAATTCCACTGGAAAGGCTGTAGACATGGAATCGTCCTTGCTTCCAACCCTTGTAGTGGCAGCCCTGGTCCACTGTGTCAGTTAGGGGGAGAAAAGAAAAAGCTGAGGTGATGTAGAGAACAAAGAGCAAAGGCACCTCCCCCCCCACTCTTTCCCAGATCCACCAGAAAACACATAAATGTATCCAGTGGGGACACTCCTTTAGCCACATTCATGTTCACGTTGAGGTGAGCACACCTGTGCAGGCTTGTAAGCCAACCTTTCCTGTTTTAGACAACCAATGTTTAATTGCCCATCCTAGTGCTCTATAAAATTCTTTCCGTAAGCTGTTTCTCTCTGCTTGCGGTTGGACATTAGGTGAGTTCCTTGGTCTGAGGAGAGGACAGCTGGCTGTGGAGTATTTTCTTTTCTGGTTTTCTGTATCACTCTGAACGTTTGCATCTATCACCAGGTCAGCAAAGCCCAGTCCAGAGTCAGTACCTCTTCCTGTCAGGAACCCTTGATAGCCTCCAAGGTGACCACATCGGGGTGCGTTCTCAGACACGTCAGGACCTTTCCATAGGGTCTCTGCTACACAGCACCTGTAGCCTCTGTCTCTCCTGTTGCCAGAACAGTTCATATCGGCATTTTGTGCCTCAGAGGGTGCAAGAGATTCTAGATTCAGCCAGTCTCTGCAGTGCTGCAGTCCCCCCAAATGTACTCATTTCCTAGGCCCAGGTGGCTGTCTCTAGGGAGCACTTGGGGATGGATGCATGTCGAATCTACTCATCTTCCAAAACTAGAAGACAGGTTTTCTGGTGGGTATTGACATGTCCAACATTAATACACTTCTAAAATACCCACAGTTATTTCCGTAGAGCTGTGTTCCATATGGACATTCCTGTTAGTAGGCCAAGATTCCAATGCCGTTCTGCCTGACCATATGGCTGGGCTATTGGACACTGCTCATGAATGAGTAAAAATCTATACATAGGATCTCTTAACATTGTTTGATTCCTCATCACTGCTATAAAAACAGCATGCAGCTCCACACACCACACTGATCTGTTTTTATATTCTCTAGTCAGGTTGGTGGCCTTCCAGACAGGATGTTGTCCATTCACCTTGGAACTGTTGTCCATAAACCAGGCAGCTCTGTTCTTCAGTAGAGAGCTGTCCATAGGGCACTGTCCACGTGACAGTGGAGTGCAGCCCTCTGCACAGCTCCAGAATCAGTCCTGGGGGCATGGAAAAGCGGTTCCCTGCTCATAAGAATCTCCTCCTTGCATTTCCGGGCACTGCCATCCCCATTAGGGAGTTCCTGCAGCAGCATCCTAGACATGCTAGTAAAGCCCCTCAAATACTAATTCTCTTGTCCAAAGTTCTTACAGTCAGCCCTGGGAGGCCCTCACAGGCTCTTGCCATAGGACCTATTCTAGGCTTCACAAAGGGTCATGGCACAGAGAATTGTCCCTACCAGCACTCCATCTTTGGAAGTTCCAAACACTTAAGCTTACCAGTTTATTAAAGGTTGTGACAAAGGAACTGACTCCACAGTGAATTGAAGAGATGCAGAGGACAGAGTCTAGGGAAGGCATAGAGCTTAGGTGCACCACAATTCTGGCATCTTCTTCTGTTCAACTGGAAGCCCCAGTTACCCATCCTGGGTTTTTATGGAGGCTTCCTTACATAGTCCTAATTGACTAAGTCATTGGCCATTGGCCAAGTCAACCTCTAGCTGATTTATCTCCCCTCCCCCCAGATTGCACGTGGCTTTGGGACTGAAGTTCATTTGGTTCTTCTGGCAGCCCCCAAAGTCATCTTCATTAACATAACAAAAGACGTCTTAATCACCCTCTGTGATTAGGAAAGGGGTTTTGGGAGCTGTGAGCCATGAACCATGAATATAAAGACCCAATATATTTCTTACAAATCACAGTATCCTACCCTGGAGGGCCGAATTGCTGCCACTGAGAATCGCTGAGTTACTAGATATTTATAGTTCCTTTTAGGCAACATTCTAGGACTTTATGGAAAGTCTATGATTTGATCTCCATCTCAAATCTTCTTTTGCCTGAAGCCTAGTTAGTCATGTGGTGAGATGAGATAAAGATGAGAACCCAAGTATTTACCAGACTGAAGGGTGAACTTTAATGAGGGGAGAGTTATGACTTGATGTGAGGAAGGGTTCATGTTAAAAACATACTGTACTAGTGAGTTTTTCCAAGTAGTACCTACATCCCTGTATAGCAAATTCGCAGCCAAAGTTTGTAAAGTAATGTAAGCTCCATGTAATTTTCATGAGATGTGATATTTACTTGCTAGACAGTTATATTTATTTAGGAATTTGGGACATATAAGAAACTTTAGATTTTTTAGCTGTTATGGTTTAATTTTGTTTCCAGCTGCTGTTAAACTTTATTTCCAGGATTTGGAAAAAAAAAATGGTTTTGGAATCAGGAAACCAGGGTTTTAGTTCTAGCTGTCCTTCAGGTCCTATGAATTCTTTGCAACAGTAAAAGTATACAGTAGAGACAAGATTGATTTCTTCTGTTTTTCCCCTTGGATTTGGCTAAGTGTGTTACATGATATGCACACATCTGCATTTTAGTTTAGTGGTCCCAACCTGAGGAATAAAGGGAAAATGTAGAGGGTTTCCGGTATGTAAGCACAAGCTAACCATTTTCAACCAGTTTTATTGTGAGTAAATTTATGAAATATCCTTTATGTCCTTTAAAAAACTAGTTGTATATTATGCCTTTGTATGTTAACTAAACCTGGTTCATGGAGTGCTTTGGATTTGTCAGTGGTCACAAATACAGTTCAGCCTAGTAGCTAATTAATACTTTTATGTGTAATAAGAAAACAGATGAATTTTCATCCCCCCCCCCCTTTGTAAATACTAGATCAACTGGTTTTGCCTATAGCTATGGTAGATAGTTGTGCAGTCTTGATGTGCTGGTTAGTGAAGTACTTTATTCTTCACTTTCTCTGACGGAAAGCATTGGGTTCTGTTTTTTAATGAGAGATACTTGGGGTGGGTATGCATTCCTCAGGGTCATTTTCAGGTAGCAAAGATGGTGTTAACCTGCTTCCTCCTTGGGCCCTGCAGCTGGGTAACCTGTTTACAGACACACCCCTGAACTCTTCTTGAAACCATGAGCTACTTTACCACGTCCTGACCAGAAATAAAATTAGGGTATCCGTCTGTGCTCACATCGGCTTTCATAGTTACTGCCATGTTAGATTTTCTTTCTTCCTTGTGTTAGAATGAGTTGATCTTAATTTCTTCATTAAACTTTTTATTAACAGCTTTATTGAGACAATTCACATCTCATGCAGTTCACCCTTTAAAAATCTATGAATCATTTTTAGTATTTTTAGATTTGTACAGCCATCACCACAGTCAATTTTAGAACATTTTTCCACATTCCCTCTCTTCCCCACCCCTGCAGTCCCAGGCAACCAAAACTCTGTCTTTATAGATTTGCCTGTTCTGGGCATTTCACTGAAATGGAATCATACTATATGTAGTCTTCTGTGATTGAGTTTTCACTTTGCATGATGTGTTCATGGTTCATCTATGTGGTAGAATGATGTATCAGTACTTCATTTCTTCTCTTGGCTGAATAATACTTCGTTTTGTGTACAGGACCACATTTATCCATTCTTCAGCTGGACATTTGGGCGCTTTCTACTTTTTGGCTATTAATGGATAGTGCTGCTCTGAACATTTGTTTATATATTTCTGTGTGAACATGTGTGTTGTTTAGTTCTCTTGAGTATGTATCTAGGAGTAGAATTGCTGCATTGTAAGTGACTCTGATTTTTTGAACTGCAGACTGCTTTCCAAAACAGCTGCACCATAGGATGTCCCACCAGCAGTGTGTGAGTGTTCTACTTTCTCTGCCTCCTTGCTAATAACATCTGTTATGTGTCTTTTAAGTTCTAGCCATCCCAGTGAGTGAGAGAGGATCTCTCATTAGGGTTTTCATTTATATTTCCCGGATGGCCTCTCATTAGATTTTAAATTGCTTTAGGTTAGAAATAGTTGTATCTCTTTTATCTCCTAAAACACTCATAGTATTTTACAATATTAGCTCATAATATTTAAATTTATAAGCCTATTTTTAAAAATTTCAATAAAGGGGGAGGTGTTCCTTAATTTTTTTTAACCTGTGTTGAAAGTGTGCTTTGTCCACCTTCCCAGCATTTTGCTCTGCTACCCTCACCCTTGTATCTTGAGATGTCACAGGTGCACATAGTTCTGTTTCTTGCCCTTATTGCTAAGCCTTACACACCAGCTGCTTTGATGAATGTTAATTAAATGAATGAATAGAGTGTTGTTTGTGTTCATTATGAATTGTTGAGGTTGTTCTTGGGGACAGGTGGGTGTTCTGTTTCTGCTAAATGCTAATAACTTCTCAAAGAAATAAAGAGCATTAGGGGCTTCATTTTGCACTCTTATCTCTAGCAAAATAAAGACTCACCACTTGAAAACTTAAAATAAAGTTTCACTTGTCTGGTCCTGGCCCGTTGTCCAAATTGTTACCATTTGTTGTTTGGGTTCCCCTTGTAGGTCAGCCCATCTGTGTTTATTCTTCATCTGAGAGACTGAAATGTTAGCTGGTAAATCAGGAGAGTTCATCGCAGCACTTCTATCATCTTCATTACAAGGCATACTTAAAATACTTCAAAATGATAGATTAAATAATAGGTGCTTCTAAGGTTTTAAAGAAAATATCAAAGCTTGTCCAAATTGTAAAGGAACTCTATTCAACTTTAGCACTAATTAAATAAATCCTGGCTGATGCACATATATGTTTCTACTGTACTGTGCTAGGAAAATGAAAGTGTTTTAATAATGCTGGTATATTGTGTACTAAATTAACCTTATGGGCAAAGCAGTTATTTATTAGCAAATCTTTATGTAACAACCAAAAAATTTTCGTGAGTTTACTCTAAAAACATTTATCCCAGTTAAAATGGAGGACAGATTCTTTTGGACAATTGCTGAAATCTGCTAAAATACAGATTGTGATGAGACAGTTTGGTAGTTTTTCAGTTATCCTAATACAGATTGGAGAATTTTGTTGCTTTGGTGCTCTGAGAGAAAAAACCAGTTGATTTTATGAAACCACATGTCTTGAATCCTTAGTAGAATGGCCTCTTTGAAAATCAGGAGCATGCTCTATTGCTCTAAGTGGTAAGGCCAGGAAAGTGGATGTCATGGTGATAAGATTTCACATAAAAGTGTGAAAGCTCAAGTGCCCCCCTCAGTCACTTGAGCTTTCACACTTTTATGTGAAATCTTGATGGGATGAGCACTGGGTGTTATGCTACATGTTGGCAAATTGAACTCCAATAAAAAAATATATATATACAAAAACAGTGTGAAAGCTTTCTGGGAGTCAGGACAAAGAAAGTAATTTACTCCTAAGCGAATGGCTTCCTCTTATATGAATGTAAGCCCAGGCAGCTCAACCCTGTCCTCTGCTAGTTCTCGGCTTCTGGTGCTACTGTTTTCATCACTCTTAGAACAGTTACTATTACTAGAGATGGCATACTTGCTTTTTTTTTTTTTTTTTCAGCTTTCAAGTTTAGTTTTTTATTCCCACTTGTCATTTTAATTTATATTTCCAAAGACTGGTATCCTCTTAAGTAAGTTTGAATCCTATGTAATGATGCCAGTGTTAGCAACAACTTAAATTCAGTCTGATCTAATACTAATACATGATTCTAGGTATATTACTGTGAGCCTTCCATGTTCAGTTAAACTTATATTGAATAATAATGTATAAAATCATAACCGTATACCTATATAGTTTCTTGCCATTCTTAACTTCCATAGTAGTGATGGTCAGTGTTTTCTTCTGTTTCTTCTTGTTCTGGACCTTCTTGGTGATCCTCATGTTCTTCACTATCAGCATCATCCTGAAATCTGAAAACTTGGGTCTTCAGTTGTATTGTTTGACCATTACTGCTTCTTTGCTCACCATAATAAATAGTGTGTATATAAGGGAAGCAGAGGGAAATGTATGAGGTTATTGGCTCTTTTAGCTTATTTTGGTCCAAACGAATGTATGTTAAATGGTGGTAATGCAGTGGGTCAACAGACGGACACATCACTGTAACATTGATACCTGAAAAATAAAAAATAAAGATTAATCCTGCTGCATTACATCTGGAGTCCTACATTGGATTTTATTAAAATATGAGATACAGTCTTATTAATTAAAATACTTACAGGTAGAATTAAGTTTAATTAGTTTTTACAGTAATCAAATAATAAAATGAAGAAAATTACAGATAAATTATATGTTATCAAAGTAAATGATGGCTTTCAGAGCACACTTATCATGATGAGCACAGTGTGATGTATGGAAGCGCTGAATCACTGTGTTGTATACCTGGAACTAATACAGCACTGTGTGCTAACTATACTGGAATTAAAAATTTTTTAAATGATAGGTTCATTGCTATTTAGTTATTTATTATGTAGTAAATTCTTAGTAGAAATAATCTCAAAAAGAAAAAAGTAAAAATCACTTATAGTCCCAACTACTCAGGATACTCCTCTTTTTTCCTTATACTCTACAGTACTACTTGTCAGTGTTCATATTGATAACATTTAATAGGAAAGGCTATCAACTTTATAACACACTTTCTGAGGCCAGTTTCGGCCATTTCCCCAGCTACTTCAAATTAACTGTTTTCAGCAACATGTAAAGCATAGAGTTTGAAAAAGATTTGTTCTTTAAAAGGTCAGCATACTATCCTGTCTTTAAAAATAATGAAATTTTACATACTTTCGATTTCATTGTTCTGTAGGTATAGGTGTTGTAAATTTCTTGGAATATAAAATGCTTGCTTCAGTTTGTTGTGTCCAACATTGAGCTCTATTAGGTTGGAAAGATTAAAAATATTATATGGGATATCTTGTAGTTTGTTGTGTGACATTCGTACAGCCTGAAGTTTGGGAAGTTCGTTGAAGTAATTTTCTGGTATAGAAGAAATTGAATTATTTTCTAAAGATAGGTACATCAGTGAAGAAGGCAGACCAGGAGGCATTGATTTCAATCTGTTATTACATAGGTTGAGCTGCATTAATTTTTCCATTTTGGCAAGTATTTTTTCTTGTAACATGGAATCCTCAAGCTGATTATAACAGAGATCAAGCATTGTCAGGTTCACTAGCCCATCCATGGCGTTTGTCTGCAATCTGGAGATCTCATTGTAGCCAAGAAGAAGTCTTTCCAAAGACTTGGGGAGAGGAAATGGAAAGTCTTCTAAATTGTTATGCTGTAAGTGAAGTTGTAGTAGATTTGGCAACTTAGCAAACACACCAAGATCAATCTTTTGAGAAGTAATTTTGTTGTGGCTGAGGTTGATTTCTTTAAGATGTGTTGCATTAATGAATGAATCTGTAGTCACAGCCTCAATTTCATTGAATTGAAGGTAGACTTGCTGTATGTGTGCTGGGACACGTGGGATAGTCTTGAGTTTGCGATTGTCACAGTACATTGATGATGGAAAATTGGGTGGACAGAAACATTCAGTGGCACAGCCTAACATATGCTGATGAAAAGGAACTTGAAAGTCCTCATTTTGATGAAATGGAAATTCTGGTTGGTAGACATCATCTGGTTCTTGATCATAATCTTCATCCCATTGATAACTTTCATACTGGCAATATACTTTGACTCCAAAAAAGAAGAAAAGGACACATGCTCGACTTAGAAAGCCCATGTTCTTTTTTTGTCCTATTACAAAAGAAAGCAAATATATTGTGGGAAAAGTGAGTAAATCCTAGAATAATTTTTGTATAAATAAACAATTGCATAAAATGTGTAATATCTGTATTAAAATATATAAAAGACTGTCCAAAATAAATGGGCAATACTCAAACCAAAATTAATGTTTAAGTACCAATAAGATGGTATTTAAAAAAAAGTCACATTTTGCATTGAATCGGACTACATACCCAGCTTTGAAGAGAATCCTAGTTTGTCTTGCTTACTATATATTCACGGTGATAACACAACTTCACTCAGCCTCAAAGCTAGGTACTCCCTCCACTGAAAATGCTGAGTGTTCCACTATTTGGTCCCTTCAGCAATGGACACTACCTATGAGAGGAGACAGTCTTGGTCTTGGTTAATATTAACCAACCTTTTCGTTTTTTGTTTTTTTTTTATAAATTTATTTTCTATTGGTGTTCAATTTGCCAACATATAGAATAACACCCAGACCAACCTTTTCCCACTGTAACTTCTGTTTGCTGATGCTCTTTTCTGCCCTTAGAAAAACATGAAACATTCCCTTTTATGTAAGAGCTTGAGATATTAAAAATAGCTATCATGTTTCCTCTCAGTGTTTCTGTCTAAGCCTAATCATGACTTCAAATTTTCCCCCATGAAACCATTTCCAGAATCCAATTATTTTGTCTCTGACTCTACTTGAATAACTGCTTCAAATCCCAAATACAATATTTACAGTCTACAAACTTCTATCTTCTAATAGGTTATTCTGTATATTTTCTTCTTTCCACTAATATTTTTGAGTTAAATCCTAGATAAACAGATATTGAAAACACGCTGTCTTGTCTCCCAGGAGTTGAGGTTTGGTGGAAAATCAGAAAGACGTGCACAGTACAGGGAGTAGGAGGGTGTATGGCAGGTACGATTGAAAGGAGGGAGCACTGAGCTTGAGAAAGGCTGTTAATGTGAAGTCGTGGTGAGTGATGGTTGCTGTACTGGACGAGGAGCCTGAAGACCTTTATTTCCGGCCTGTCACTTAGAATGGTCAAGCCACTTAACATATCTACCTCTTGCCTCATCAAGAAAATGAGAAATGTAATTACTTGTCCGCTTAACTCAACCGTGGTTGTGACAGTCGTGTGAGATATGCATGGACAAGTGCTTTGCAAATTAGAAAGTGATCCAGGTGGAATAAGTTTGTTATTTAGGTAAAAGTTAAAAGAAAAGGAAAAAAAAAAAAAGAACATACCTCGGATTCTGAGGCTGTTTTTTTCTCCCTCTCCCATTCTGTGTTTCATGAGAATTAACATCAACGTGCCCTTGTGTGTTGTGGAATGACTTATCTCCTATTCTATTAGCCATTAGAATAGTACGAGCTAGTTTTCATCATTGAGATAATTGGAAAAAATAGTTATGTAAATCATTGTCTCTGACAGATCCCATTTGAGAAAGTCTGCCCTAGACCCTAACATCTTAGATTCTTGTATATTTTCTTGTCATAAACAAAAAATGTGTCAAGTGTAATTATGTGTTTATGTGGGATTTGGAGTCAATATTTAAGTAGTGTCAGGGACCCTTGTTCTTTTTTTTCCCCTCGCATATACCCAGAACATGGGCCTTCCCACCCAAACTTTATAGCCTTCTCCACGTAATGGCTCCAACTGCAGTGATTCCTCAGTTTCAGTGGGATCTAAATACATGGATCCTGCTGTGTTTTCATTGCCCATCATTCATACTTCCCAGCACACTTGGTTCCTCTTGGTGGCCTGGACCCCACAGTTGGCAGACATCACTGTTGTCCCTCGTTTGCTCACACCCTAGACCCTCTGGCCCCTTTCATCCTTGTATTCTTCCAGTAAACTCCAACTCCATTCCTTCAGTTGTCTGTCTACTTGCAGCTTGACTCACGCAGCAGAATAAGTGGAGAGGAAACAGACCATGCCAGGTGGTCTCACTTTAAATTCATAACCACTCAGTACTGCTCAGGATATGTCCTTACTGCATTCCTTTTCCTTGCTCCTAGATGAGCCTCTAAAGCTCCATTCTCTACCAGTATTGGATGATGACGTTGCGAACTTTTTTTTTTTTTGTCAAGAGAATAGATCAAACAAAACAATCATTTCTTCATATATATATGAATATATATATTTATATATAGTTATATTTATATATATTTATATATATAGTTATATTTAATCTCATCCCTACCTATAGAATATGTCAAAATTGCAATGGTTTTATCTTTCAAAACAATCTGTGATTTTGAAACTCATAGTTTTCTTTTACAAATCTAAATAGACTACATGCATTGTTCCTTCTTATCCATGGGATTCGTGGAGGATGTGACGTTTGATAGCCTTTGAAGGAATATTAGGGTTGTTATAGAGAAAGACCAGGAAGATTTCCAGATAGAAGAGATGAGCAAAACACATAACAATAAAGAGCAGGGTGTTTGGAAAATAGTGGTTAGCTGTTGAAGGAGCAAAGTAAGACTGTTAGAGCTAATCTGGACCAGAATGTACAGGATCTGAATTCTAACTTATGGAATCTGCACTCAGGGAATGAACACCTAATTTAATTCATTCATGTAGTTGAGTCGTGATCTTTACACTGTATTGTTTGTGAGTGAAGTAGGAAAGAGTCCCATGGGGAGTGTGGTCTCACCCAAGGGCATTGTTTAGCACTTGCTAACCCCACTGGGTGCCGGGAAGCTCTCAGTAGGTGTGTTGCATTCATTAGTGACCTGTGCTAGATGTATGTGAACATGGCTAGTCAACCACCTTACAAATAGTAGTAGTTACTTAGTTTGCTGGTTTACTTCACTTAATGATTGTCTGCAGTTCTGGGGGCGAGACACTGTATTTGGTGGGGAACACAGAAATGAAAATGTGAAGACGTGGTCCCCTCTGTGGAGAGCGTATAGTTTATGGAGAGACCCAACATGGCAAACCGTATTCTCAGACAGAGGGACATCAGGTTTACTGCCTAGAGCCCAGTGCTGCGGGTACAGTGGCTTAACCCTGCTTTGAGCATAGTCTTTATAAGTATCATTCGGTCCAGATCTTGGAAGATTAGCAGGAATGGATATAGAACATGCTATACATTTTACTCACTAGTTGATAATATTTTGTGTGTTAAATCTGTAGTATTTTATGGTACTCATTATAGTGAAGCGTATTAACTTTTTAAAGTACATATGCCG
The DNA here is from genome assembly GCF_011100685.1 of Canis lupus familiaris. NCBI lineage: Eukaryota > Metazoa > Chordata > Mammalia > Carnivora > Canidae > Canis > Canis lupus. The sequence goes on along the minus strand of NC_049222.1, from coordinate 99,648,002 downwards.
GGGCAGCCCCGGTGGCGCAGCGGTTTGGCGCCGCCTGCAGCCCAGGGTGTGATCCTGGAGACCCTGGATCGAGTCCCACGTCAGGCTCTTTGTATGATGCCTGCTTCTCCCTCTGCCTGTGTCTCTGCCTCTCTGTGTGTGTGTGTCTATCATGAATAAATAAATAAAATCTTAAAAAAAAAATAAAGTACATATGCCTCAGTGATACCTCAGTCTTACTGCACCAGGGGATTCTACTGTAAGGTTGCTGTGTTTCACAAAGGTATACAGAGAAGCAGAGGCATGCAGCTATGGGGTGCGGGGGTGAGGGAGCAGTCGGGCACAGAGGGGGATCTCGGAAGCTGCCTGTTGCCAGATGAATTTCAAAATGAGCATTGCTCATCAGAGCTCTGAATTTCATCCTTGTATTAAGAATATTAGCAATAATCAATTAGTAACCTTACATTTGAGGGTGAAAGTCATGACTCTATTCAACAACTATGAGAAGTTACTGGGGGAAAAGGAGACCTGGGGGGTACTTTTGATCCTGCACTTAATTGTGTACCTTTGACTTGGGATCAAGACCTCATGATGGGAGTCTTTCTGAAAATACAGGGATTCTTTAGTGTTGACAGCTTTTGGTCTTCTTGGCTACCTGTGGAGACAGACTTTCCCTAAGGACAGTTTCTCTTCTGAATCATCAGGACCTTGGCTCTCTGCAGCCCAGCCTGGTCCCACTTCCTTTGACCAAGTCCAGTTTTCTGGTCTGAAATCAATCCCGTCTCCATCCACAGGCCCATTATTTCCTGTTCATCTTAGTCTTCAACTTCATCAATGGTGAGTCCCAGTTCTAATGACATCTTTATTTATTTTTTTTATCCAAACTTTCCGTTCAACTGATCTCTTCCCAGCCATTTGCTAAGCATATTTTTATTACTTCCGCATTTTATGATCTACAATTTATGTCTTGTTCCCTATAGGATAGCTCATAGCAAAACAGTCAGTCCTCCCACTTCCTGACCTAATTTCTGGCAGAATCTAGTACAATGCACAGCGTATAAGTGCTCAAATATTTGTTGAATGGATAATTAGATTAGTAAGTTACAGATTACATCCTGTCAGCGATGCTTATCGCCACTAATACTGATTTTTTCTAGGTATAGAAATGGTTTCTTTAAATGGACACGGTCACAGAAAACATGGCTGTTCTCTCCTAGTGGTATCTCCATCACAGCATGCTATTCCCATTACACATAGCAGTAAAAAATTAACAGATGTGAAAAGGAATCTTTAAAGCAAAGGAAAATATATGTTACCAGTTTTAAAAAATATCCAGTAATGTGAATTTTTTCATATTATAGCTATAAATGTTTCTATATTATAACATTTCTCTTGGGAAAAAGCACTTGGTGCTTTCTTAAGAAAGTTCTAATTAAAATGAGGTCAAACTTTGTTCTCAAATATTTGAAGTACTTGTAAAGCCTCATTGCATTTTACTATTTTAAAGACAATCATTTTATTGGTATGCCATAGAAACTAGGATATAAGAAGCCAGGATATTAGTATATGGACTCAGATTTTTTTCCGAAGCAGTTTTAAATTTAACTCTATAAAAGTAAAGTAGTATACATCCCTATTACACCCAGGGCCTAAGGAAGTAATAAGACTCTTTTGCTGTTAAAAATATGAAAGTTTCAAAATTACTTTTAGCCATAATATATTTAAATCTTAGTTAACTGGAACCCAAGAAACTGTTTCTTTAGTACCAGATAGAGCACTCACATCTTCCCTTTCAGAAAGAGGCAAAAGAAAGCAAAACTACATTGGTAGCAGGGATTTGGTTAACAGAAATTTTAAGAAAATTTCTAGTGAAATCTGTACAAATACCCTTCTTCCCTGCAAGCAGAATCTGTCACCCTGCTCAGATGTATGGCTCACAAGTATTTGCCAGTTTCTGTCTTTTAAAGTTGAGAGTGCGAGAAGAGACAGTGATGCCATTAACTTAAGAATCTTTCATTCTGAATCAAAAAAAAAAAAAAATCTAAACAAAGATTATTTATTGGGTAAATCTTAAATTAGAAAATTAAAACCACTATATTCTTTCTCTGAATATTTTTGCTAATCAAAGTTTTAATGTAGCTTTTATCAGATATTGCTTCCAAATACTGCTTTTATGATGGCTGCAATCTATTTTAATGTTAAACAAATCAAATATACTTAGAAAGTTTTAACAGTAGGAACAGTTTCTTTATAAAAAAATTGAAAATTATTTTATCATCATACCTGTTGAGTTTGCTTTAGTTTTCAGGGGTTGATGAATTTGCAAATCCTGTAAATTGAATCAGCTATTCCTAAATTCTTTAACTGAGTCTCTTAAAAATCCACAGTAACTGTGTGTCCAGACAGGGCTGTCCTTGAATTACTGTAGCAATTTAAGCAAATATAATCTGCTTGGAAAACACTTGGGTTGAATTAAAATTATGTATTTCTTTTCATTATCCAAAACTTTGTGGATTCAAATTGAGATGCTTGTGCTGTTGGTCAGATTGATGTGGCTTATGTCCCTTTCTTTTCCCCTTAATTTTGGTTTGAGGTGTGGCAAGAATTTCCTCTAATATGAAAAGCAAACAGAACTAAATGAAACAGCATGTACTGATTACTGTTTTTATTTTCATTTTCATGCCAAAGAATTCTCCAAATTAAGGTCCCCTGTAACATGGAGCTCATGTCCCAGCAATTTAAGGTGGAACTCAGATCTTGAAATGTTGCTTGTCTGAAATCTTTTGTTCACACCAGGGCTTCCCTTCATGAAGACAAAGAACCAAGGTTAGAAACATAAAGCATTTCATATCCAGCTTACTATTTTTTTAAAGATTTTATTTATTTGTGTGAGAACGAGAGAGTGAGCAAGCATGAGCGGGAGGAGAGGCATAGGGAGAAGGAGAAACAGACTCTCCTCTGAGCAGGGAGCCCCCCATGTGGGACTTGATCCCAGGACCCTAGGATCATGACCTGAGCTGAAGGCAGTCGCTTAACCACCTGAGCCACCCAGGCCCTCCTCTAGTTTACTTTTTAAATGAAGGGATGTATCATTAGTGACACATTAAATATATAACTTTTCCACACAAAGAATTTACCTTCTTTTCTATTTGCTATCACCGTTCTCACCTTTATCTTAAACATATGCACTAGAATGCCTGCTACTAACTTTTGAAACAAACACTAATCTGGTGATGGAATTTAGTGTTTTGCACTCAGAAGATAGATCTCTGATTTGCCTCTTTAGGTTAGTACAAAAAATAATTTTATAGTATTGACTAAAATGGCATTAGGAACTTCTGTTGACTGACTTTTATTTCCTTTATTTTGTAGATACAGAAAATCTCATTTCACTGAGTTTTTTCTCCTGAGGAGTAGTGATTAACAGCTTAAATGCTAAATTTTTTTACTAGTGTTTTCATGGTTTAAACAGAAAGTTAAACTTGTACTTCTTGGCAGTGAACTTTGAGTTTGTGCTTTGGAAGACTCTTTAATGTTTGTACAAACTAATAAGGTAAAGTGAATTCTGGAATTTATTTTTGTGTCCTCAAATAGTGTTTACCACTAGGTTTTTACAAAGAAATCACAGGGTTTATTTTGTTATACTTTAGGTTTTTTAAAAGCATGCTGTGTTTCAAGTGATGCTTGGCAGTACTGTACAAATCTTGTCTATTATTTGAGACACTGGTATGTGAAACATGGCAGACTGTATTTGGGCCAAGATTTCATTTTGTTACTGATCTTGTCCATATGTTTTCTATTAGTCTTTGTTCTTAAACCTCAGGCTTCCATACTAAGTAAGAGAGAGCAAATATGTGAATTTTTCCAAGAATTTAAGTTTATGTGCCCTCACAGTTCTTTTGGAAGATGAACGTAAAATCAAAAGCTTAATTTTCATAGAATTCTTCATTTAACACTGTGATGTGGACTTGTGATCATGATTGTTGTTCATGTTCCTAACACATGTGGAAAGAATATTTATCAGTAGATAGCTGGAGTACTTAGAATCACAAGTCTAGGAAATCTGAAAGAGGTGGATGGTGTCCAGGAAGTTTAGGTTGGGAGGCAGGAGAGTATGGGGAGCACTGGTTCAAGTCAGACCTTATAGGAAAAGTAGACGCTCTAAGTGATTCTGATAGTTCATTGTTTCAGTTTGGTGCGTATAATTGCAGCAATTGAAGAGAGAAGTCCATTGAATTGATGTAAAGTCTAAATTATATTCTATGATGATAATTTGATTGAAGTAGATATAGTACCTTCATAGCTGAGTTAACTAGTGCTGGCGGAAAAAGGCCAAACAGATCTGCTTAGTTGTGGAAATTTAGGGATTTTTTCATTATGCTCATTCAGCTAACATTTATTTAGCACCTGATTTGTTCAAAGCAGTTTAAGTATTGGGGACTCAGCAGCACAACTGCCTGTTGACATGGAACAGGAAAACAGAATAAACATATGAAGTCGTGCAGAGCACAGTGAAGAAGAATAAAGCAAAAGATGAGTGAGCATGAGCACAGTGTCAGTTCTCACCCTCCTGCTCTGGAACAGAGTGGTTACCTATCTGTGTGACCAGTGGAGGAGCCCAGCGTCTCCCTGCTGGAGGGAGGCTACAGATAAGGGGGTGCACATGGTAATAGGTCAGAACTGGAGACATCGATATGAACCCGTGTTCAGCTTAATACATACACTGGTGGCTCCATCTAGAAATGTCTGTAGACATGTGTGTGTACATGGGCCGGTGTACACACACCTGTCTCCTTGCCATAGGCTGGGAAGGCATAGAGGCAGTGACTCTCCAGCAGCAGCAAAAACCCAGCACACAGATCTTGGCTTCTTTTTTTTTTTTTTTTTTTTAAGATTTTATATATTTATTGAGAGAGAGCGAGTGCACATGCCAGGGGTGGGGTCAGAGGGAGAGGGAAAGAAAATCTCAAGCAGACTCAGCGCTGACCACAGAGCCCCCAATAGGGTTCAGTCACAGGACTCTGAGGTCATGACCTGAGCCCAAATCAAGAGTTGGATGCTTAACTGACTGAGCCACTCAGGTGCCTCCCAGATCTTGGCTTCTAACACCTTCTGCAATTAAAAAACAAAACAAAACAAAACAAAAAGAAACAGCCTTCTTGAAGAAATGGCTGATTCCAGGACTGGGGCATGGAGCATACAAGATGAGCCTTGGATACCTTACAAGCACCAGAAAGTAAGGAGTTGCTAAGAAAGAAAGGGATATGGGAAATCTATGTACCTTCTCAGTTTGCCATGAACCTAAAAACTGCCTTAAAAGATAAAGTCTATTTAATACATTTTTAAGAAAGGGAGTTAGTATTTTAGGTAGTTTAGCAGAGACCTGAGCATAGTAAGGGAGCAAGCCAAGTTGGTATCAAAATGGAAAAGACAGTATGGCTGGGGCTGAGTGATTTGGGCAGGGAGAGGGTACACTTGGAGAGGCAGCCAGTGCCAGCATTATGGTTATCATAGGCTTCTGACATGCGTGGAGGCCTCAGCCTCGTGGCATTCCACATAAAATCACGTTTCATAGGAGGCACACTCGACTGCTTCTGTCAGAGCCTTCAGGCAGCCCTACGGAAGTAATCCAGTACTAGCTACCACTTGTGCCCAGCGGAGTCTGTCTTTGTCCCTCTAACCCGTGTGGGCTGTGAGGAGTGTCCACCCTTAATGCTTTCAATTTCCCACATTGTTCTCTTTTCCCATAAATGATGTCCCCGTCCTAGCTTCACCCACGGTCTGATGTAAGCCAGAAGGTTGGGAGTTGTTGAAATGAGCGCGTCCCAAAATGTGTAGGAGACCCATCAGTGTGTGAATTGCCAGGGCTGCTAATTTAAAACTCAGGTGGCAGCAGCTCTGTACCTCAGACCCACAGAACCAGCAGCTCTGGATGCTCCCCAGCAACTTACATTTTTAACAAATGTCCCAGGTGCCGTGAAAACTTGAGAACCACTGATCTAAATCACCTTCTTTCCCTCACTTTCAAATTGGATCTGTTACTGAGTCCTTTGAGATCTAGCACAGCAGTATCTATTTGGTATGGTCTACCCTGCCACCATCTTTTTTCCAGGGACTGACACTTCTCCCTCAGATGTTTCAGTAGTCTCTTGATTCATCTCCCTGTGTTCTCCTTCTCCTTCTCCACTCCAATATTCATTATAGACTTATTAAAATAAGTCTAATTGTACAGAGCTTTTGCATAAAATCCTCTGGTGTTGCCTCATATTTTAAAATAAATTCCAAACAGGGGCATCTGGGTGGCTCGGTCGGTTAGACCACCATGATCAGGTCATGATCTCAAGAGTCCTGGGACTGAGCACTGTGGGACCCCACGCTCAGTGGGAAGTTGGCCTGAGGATTCTCACTTTCTCTCTCTCTCCTTCTGTCTCTGCCCCCCTCCCCTCACCCTATCTCTCCCTAAAATAAATAAATAAATCTTAAAAATAAATTCCAAACCTAAGGGCACCTGCCTATCTCGGTCAGTAGAGCATGTGACTCATGATCTCTGGATTGTGAGTTTAAGCCCCATGTTGAGCATAGATCTTAATAAATAAATGAATTAAATGTAGTGCTTGCTTATTTATTTACTTAATTAAAAAACTAAAAATAAATCCCAAACATGAACTTCTCCTTTGGGAAAGCCCTGACAGCCTACCTCTTGCCTGTTCTTGTCCTTGGACCAGTTGACTTGTGTGTCTGGGCTGCTTTCTGGCCTCAAGCTGCCCCGCTCCTTCCTGTTCCTTCAGATACCAGCTGGATGTCCTACAATTCAACTCAATTCTGACTCTGTCTGCCCAGAGTTAGCATCACATGCAACATGTTAAGGACTCAGTCCCACAAAACTGCCCCACTTTGGGTGCCAGTCACAACTAGGAGGTCTCCAGTTTCCCACCGCCCCCTCTGTAGGGTAGATTATTTGCTATAATGTCTCACAGAACTCAGATGCTTATGTTTATTGGTTTATTATTTAACGAGGAACGTGGTCAAGGATACAGGTGTACAGCCAGGTGAAGGGATATATGATATGAGGTCTGGAGGGGCCCTGAGCCCAGGAGCTTCTGTCCCCTTGGAATTGCGGTATGCTCTACTCTCAGCTCATGGATGTGCCTGCCAACCTGAAATCTTTCTGAACCCTGTACTTTAGGGGGTTTTGTGGAGGCTTCCTCATGCAATTGTGATGGGTGAATTAACCCAATCTCTAGCCCTTCTCCTTCATCAGAACAGAGTGGGTGGAGGGGCTGAAAGTTCCAAGCTTCTAGTCCTGGATGGTCTTTCTCATGACCAGCCCTCATCCATAAGCCATCAGGGAGTCCACTCCAGAGTCCCCTCCTTAGAATGAATGATATTCCCGTCGCCCAGGAAATTCCAAGTGGTTTTGGAGCTCTGTATCAGGAACTGGGGGCAGACACCAAATATGTATTTCTTATGTCATAAGGGTACAACCACAAAAACTCCTCCTGCAGCTTCTGTCTCCAACCACCAGGTTCCCATCCCAGCAGCCACTGCTAAGGACCACCACACTGTATGACTCTAGGGACACTTCTCACTCTGTTAAGACCTTTGGTAGAATATAGTGTTGTCATTTTCTTGTGAATCTTTCCAGAGATATCTGATATACCCAGAAGCAAATATGTATATTTTAAAATTGCCATTTTTTAAAAGAATTCTTGCATGAAATTTTCAGTGTTTCTAGGTCTTTGCTTAATACATTGATGCAGTTAATAACACTTTGTATGTCATTGCACATCTGTGCAACTATATTTGAGGGTTACATCTGCAGGCTGGGCATGCACGTATGTAGTTGCTCTCCACAGAATGCCAAGGGCCTGTGTAAAATCCTCCTTCGTATAGTGTATCAAGGTTTTGTCTTTGGTGATCTGCTAGGTTAAATGACTCTTACTGTGAGTCTGTTTGAATCTCTCTCGTATTTTACAGCTGTGTGTGCTTTTTTCTGGAGCTATCTGTATCTTTTGCTTTTCTTTTCTGTTGTGTTTTATAGGTCTTCTCTGAGTTTTAGGATTTCTCTACAAGGGAAGTTAGGTCTATGTGCCGTCACTCAAAACCATTGTTTTCTAGTTTATCATTTGTCTTTGGCTTTGCTCTTGACAGTCTTGCCGCGAAGACTATATTGTTGAGCTTTGTGTCAGAGTCAGAATTACCTCCCCCACTTCTACATGATCAGAAAAGTTTTCCATTGGTTTGCACACTGTCTTCTAGGACCACTGTTGTTTTTTTGTTTTGTCTTGTTTTTTGTTTTTGCATTTAAATCTCTGCTTTGTTAGAATTTATAGTTCTTGTAAAGTGTTACCTCCTGTTTTGTAGGCAGCTCTGCCCATGTCCCAGCAGCATTAATTGAACAGCCGCCTCCCCTGTCCAGTGTGAAAGCCCCCCCACTTCCCCGTTCCCACAGCTGACGGAGTCGTTTTTGGACTTTTCGTTCTTTTCCCTTGAGCTGTCTGTTAACTATCAGGTTATTTTATAAAACCATCCTTAATGTGGTCCCTGGTGTTGATTTATCCAATATCTTGCATTCTACTATAATCAGTACTCCTTGATAGATTTTGTTTTTTAATTAAAATGTTATTTTGAGATAGTTATAGACACATACATTTGTAAGAAATAGTACAGAGAGGGGCATCTGGGTGTCTCAGTGGTTGAAGATCTGCCTTTGGCTCAGGGCATGACCCTGGGGTCCTGGGATCGAGTCCTGCATTGGGCTCCCTGCAGGGAGCCTGCTTCTTCCTCTGCCTATGTCTCTGCCTCTCTCTCTGTCTTTCATGAATAAATAAAATCTTTAAATTAAAAAAAAAAGGAAAAGAAGAGAAATAGTACAGAGAGATCTTATGTATGCTCTGCCCAGTTTCCTCTAATGATAACATTTTGCACAACTGTGGTATGTTATCCCAACCAGGATATTGGGGGTGATACAGTCGAAGAGAGAACATTTATGATCCCTGCAGGGATTCCACATGTTCTGCCTTTATAAGCACAGAAATCTTTGTTGTTTTTTTTTCCCTCCCATCCCTAGCTCCCGGCACCTCTAATCTGTTTCTAAAATTTGTTCAAGAATGTTATAAAACTGGAACAATGTAATGTGTAACCTTTTGGAATTGACTTTTTTCACTCAGCATAATTCTCTGGACATTCATCCAGGTTGTTGATCAAGTTGTATATTAATAGTTCATTCCTTTTTATTAATGAGTACTATTCCATCATAAGGATGTGCACAGTTGGGTTACCCCCTCATCTGTGGAAGCCCATCTGGTTGCTCCAGTCTGGGGCTATTCCTAATAAAGTTGCTGTTAACAGTCATAGACAGGTTTTTATGTGAACATCAGTCTTCATCTTTCTCAGGGAAATGCCTGGGAGTGTAATTGCTAAGTCATATGGTAAACAAATGTTTAGTTTGAAAAAATTTTTTGGAGTGACTACACCATTTTAAATTCCCACTCGCCAAGAATGAGAGATCATACATCCTCCTCAGCATCTGGTGCTACCTTGAAATCAGAAAGATTCCTCCCTTTTTTTCTGAATTGTTTTTGGCTCTTCTGATGCTTTTGCCTTTCCACATAAGTTTTGGAATAATCTTGTCTATATCTACAAAAAGTCTTGCTGGAATTTTGATAAGACTGAAATTAAACCTGTATATCAAATTTTGCCCTTTTTTAAATGATTTTATTTTTAAGTGATCTCTACATTGAATGTGGATCTTATAACCCAAAGATCAAGGATTACACTGTTCCACCAACTGAGCCAGCCCAGCGCCCCTTGCCTGTTTTTAACTAGGTTGTTTGTCTTATTATGAGTGTGAGGGTTCTTTATGTATTCTGAATACAGGTTCTTTTATCAGATATACGGCTTGCAATCTTTTTTTCTTCCCATCCATGGCAGAGATTTTCATTTTCTAAATAGTGTCTTTTGACATACACATTAATTTTGTAAAGCTCAAATTATATTTTTCTTTTATGACTGTTTTATGGCTTTTGGTGTCAAGGCTAGAATTAATTGGCTAAACGGTTAAAGATTTTTTATGTTCTCACAGAATTTTGTAGTTTGATCTTTTATATTTAGGTCTGTGATCTATTTTGAGTTAGTTTTTGTATGTGTTGTGGGGTCAGGGTCTGAGTTCAGTTTTTGTACATCAATATTCAACTTCTGAGGACAGTATGTTGAAAAGATGATTAATTACCCCATTGAGTTACCTGGATATCTTTGTCAAAAATCTATTAACCATGAATGCAAAGGTTTGTTTCTAGATCCTCAGTTCTGCCCCATTGCTGGCTTCCTGCTTATAGCAGGTTTACAGAATATTGTGCCATTAGGTATCACACACCCTCCAACTTTGTTCTTTTCCCAAATCATTTTCATTATTGCAAAGCCTTTGTGTTTCTCTGTGATTTGGGGGATTAGTGTGTGCATGTGTACCTTCATAAGTTAGCAGGATGATTGAGTGCTGGTATTGGAACATGGCATTTAAAATGTTTACTTTAAAAAATAAAATAAAAATAAAATGTTTACTTTGTTGTTGCCATATGTATGGACTTGGTAAATGCTAGAGGCTGCTGTTTTTTTTTTTTTTTTTTAAGATTTTATTTATTTATTTATGAGAGAGAGAGAGAGAGAGAGAGAGAGAGAGGCAGAGACACAGGCAGAGGGAGAAGCAAGCTCCGGGCAGGGAGCCTGATGTGAGACTCGATCCTGGAACTCCAGGATCACGCCCTGGGCCAAAGGCAGGAGCTAAACCTCTGAGCCACCCCAGGGATCCCCTGGGTTATTTTATTTTTTTCTTTTTTCTTGTAAGAGCTTACAGTCTTGTGAGGATACTTAGATATTTTATAAGTATACGAAGCATAATGCTGCTTATCGAATTTTTCATATATTCCATTCCTTTGTTTTCCTAAGTGTATTTTTTACTAGACCATGTATGACAATTTCTGCTTCTAGATAAGTGTCATTGTTTACCTTTTTAAAATGTGAAAGTAGGGCAGCCCGGGTGGCTCAGTGGTTTAGCGCCACCTTTGGTCCAGGGCGTGATCCTGGAGACCAAGGATCGAGTCCCATGTCGGGCTCTCTGCGTGGAGCCTGCTTCTCCCTCTGCCTGTCTCTGTCTCTCTCTGTCTCTCTGTCTCTCTGTCTCTCTCTCTGTCTCTCATGAATAAATAAATAAAATTTAAAAAAAATAAAATGTGAAAGTAGTGTTTAACACTATTTTAAGATATGTCTAGTTCTTATCTTTACTTTCAGACTTCTGCAGCATCTTAGAATAAGACTGCCCTCCCATGGTGAAAATCTGTCTAATATCTAGAAATATCTAGAAATGTATCTTTTTAAAGATAATGTGAGGAATTAGAGATAGGCTTTTCTGTGGACTCAGAATGGACAGAGACTGTAGAATCCCCATAGTTGTAGGATCACAGCTGCTAACCAACACCAGAGGCTTGTCAGGAGGTATAACGACACCTATTCCCTCAGGGGAAGCGGCTCACTCATCCTAGAAATTTAAATGAGGCTGCTTTTAGATCCAAAGTTCTGTCATTCCCTTTGTTCTGTATGCCACCTTATCTTTGTCTTTCTCTTATTTGGAAGAGACCACTTCATAGCCAACCCTTTGCTTTAATTCCATCTTAGAATTCTTGGAGTCACCTTTGAGACTTGGTAGTTGACATCCTCTGTGTGTTCTCTGTGGAATTATATAATATTGCTGCAAGTACCCTTTAGGTGAGAGGAATGCATTCATTTCTTCAGAGTACTGAAATGATTAGACATATGGATTAGAGGGGTATCTATGGACCCAGGAAGCAGAACTGTCTTTACTTTTGTTTACTCAGGTTAACAGTTATGAAGAAAAATTATAAAAAGTTTTTAAGGAGAGAGCTGTGCTGCTGCTGGTGAAGTTCTGATTAGAGCAGTGAGTTAATAAACAGTGTTTACTTGGAGAGGTGGAAGTGTGGACTGAGAAGGGCGCAGGAGAGCCTCTGGCGTGATGAGCATGTTTGTCTCCTGGTCCACATCATGTAACACACAAAAATTAACTGAAAATGGAACACAAACTTAAAAGTAAGAGCCGAGATTCCTGAATATTAGGAGAAAGCATAGATGTCAGTTTTTATGGCCTTGGATTAGACAACAGTTTCTCAGCTGTGACACCAAAAGCACAATAAACAAAAGAAATTTAATCAAAACCAAAATTTAATTTTTTTTCTGTGCCAAAGGATATCATCAAGAAGGTAGAAAAACAACCTAGAAAATGGGAGAAAAATATTGCAAGTCAAATGTCTGAGAAAGGACTTGGGTCTGGAATAGATGGAGAACCAGACAGCTTAGTAATAATAACAGCAACAACCAATTTAAAAATGAGTCAAGGATCTGAACAGATATTTCTGCAAAGAAGATAACAAATGATCACTAAACACCAGAAGAGATGCTTCACATCACATCACCAGTCATCAGGGAAATGCAAATCAGAACCATAGTGAGTTACCACATTGCAGTCCCTCTAGCATGGCTGCAGTGAAAAAGGTGACTACAACAAAAATAAATGGCGAGACAGTCACTAGTGTTGGTGAGGGTGTGAGGAAATTGCAACCTTTGTGTGTTGCTGATGGGAATGTAAAATGGCACAGCCACTATGGAAAGTAGTCTGCAATGCCTCAAAAAGTTCAACACAAAACTACTGTTTTACCTGCCAGTTACACCTCTAAGTATGTATCCAAGAAAAATGAAGACAGATGTCTACACAAATCTTGCAATGCACCAGTATTTATAGCAATATTATTCGTAATAGCCAAGGAATGGAAACAACTTGTATGTCCACCACCTGATCAGTAAATGTGGGCTGTCCAGGTAGTGGCATGTTACTCAGTGATAAACACAGCTGCAGCATGGATAGATCTTGAAAAAAGCTGAGTAGAAGATGCCAGACACAAAACACTACATCCTGAATGATTCCAAAGTATCCAGAATAGGAAAACCCAGGGAGCCAGAACGTGGATTTGCAGTTACCTAATGCAGGAATTACCTTCAGCAGGTAAAGAGTTTCTTTTTGGAGTGATGAAATGTTACAAAATTGATTGTGGTGATGATGCTAACCCCAAATACAGTAAAAAACCATTGAACTAGGGCACCTGGGTTGCTCAGTTGGTTAAGCATCCAACTCTTGATCAGGGCCCAGGTCATGATCTCAGGGTATTGAGATCCAGCCCAGTGTGGGGCTCTTTGCTCAGCGGGACATCTGCTTGAGATTCTCTCTGTCCCTCTACCCCCTCCTTATTTATGCACATGCATTTGGTTTTTAAATCAACCAATTAATCAATCTTAAAAAAAAAAAAAAAGAACCGTGTGCTTTAAATTTGTGAATTGTATGATATGTGGATTGTTTCTCAATAAAGCTGTTATTAAAATAGCATTGGGAACATGAATAGGATTGGCTATGAGTTGATAAGTTTTGAAACTGAGAAGTACATGGAAGTTCATTATATTGTTTTGTCTACTTTTGTTCCTATTGTATATTTTCCTGAACAAATAAGACTCAAGATACAAGTCTTTTATTTATTTATGTATCTGTGTATCTATGTATGTATGTATGTATCTATCTTCTTTTTTAAGATTTTACTTATGGGATGCCTGGGTGGCTCAGTGGTTGGGGATCGAGTTCTGCATCAGGCTCCCTGCAAGGAGCCTGCTTCTCCCTCTGTCTATGTCTCTGCCTCTCTCTCTCTCTCTCTGTGTCTCTCATGAAAGAATAAATAAATCTTTAAAAAAATTTTTACTTATTTGAGAGAGAGTGTGTGAGCAAGTGGAGGGGGAGGGAGAGGGAGAAGCAGACTCCACACTGAGCAGGGAGCCTAAAGTGGGAGCTTGATCCTAGGACCCCAGGATCATGACCTGAGCTGAAGGTGTGAACAACACACTCAACTGACTGAGCCCAAGATGCAAGTCTTAATATCAGGACTTCATGACCTGTTGTGCTCTGCATGGAAAGCTATGAATGGCACATTGCTTTTTGCCTTGACCTAATTTGTCCCTGTGTTTCTGCCTCTTCAGCCCCCTACGCTCTTCCTCTGTCCGTGGAAAGGTTCATCTTAAAGAGGTTCTCTTTATTTCCATGTTCACACCTGGAAAAGCACACCTTGCTTCCCCACTCCTTAGCTGAATTGGGAGGAGAGTCTTTTTCAGAGATCCCCAGATCCTGTGATAAAACTGTCCTCAGTCTCCACGATAACAGTGAATGCCTTAGGGGTGCTGCCCCCAGGTATTATAGAGCACAGGGCCCAGAGGAGAGCTGGGGGGGGGGGGTTCTGCCCCCTGGGTGTTGTAGAGCATATGGCCCGCGGGAGAGCTGGGGGGACAGGGTGCTGCCCCCAGGTGTCATAGAGCACAGGGCCCGCAGGAGATCTGGGGGTACGGGGTGCTGCCCCTTGGGTGTTGTAGAGCACAGGGCCTGCGGGAGAGCTAGGGGGACAGGGTGCTGCCCCCTGGGTGCGTAGAGCATCTGGCCCGTGGGAGAGCTGGGGGATGGGGTGCTGTCCCCAGGTGTCGTAGAGCATATGGCCTGTGGGAGAGCTGGGGGGACAGGGTGCTACCAGGAAGAGATGTGCAGGATGAAAACACATCATGTTCTTATGGTAAGGATAGAAGTTTTTCCTTTGCCCTCAGTGATTTAATTCAGAAACCTGTATTGAGCCAAGGCTGTGTGCTCACCTTAGGTGCGGGGTGAACACAGATGAGGAAGCAGTGCTTGTACCCGGGATGGCTAAAGCCCTCTGGAGAATGTGAGAAAGATCAAGGGAATAATCTGAGCTAAGTTAGATTGTGATTAGTGCAAAGGAGAAGCACACAATATTAGGGAGATTTGGGTGGGGTGTGAGAAGCACCTCTGCTCTGGTTGAATCCAGGAAGAACTAGCGAGTGATTTATGACACAGACATTTGAGGTTTTGTATGATTTTGGTGAACGCAAAGATGGCATGAACAAGTACAGAGAAGCCAGAAAGTACAGAGTATATTGGAGAAACAGTAAGTTATCTTGGGCTGGGGCATAAAATGATATTAGCATGGAATAAAAAGTTTAAAGATCATTGTTTGAATAGATGAGGTTAAGAGTACATTTGTTGTGATGAGCGTTGATAATGTATCAGAATTATTGAATCACTGTATTGTATACCTGAAGCTAATGTAACATTGTATGTTAACTACTGGAACTAAAATTTTTAAGAAATAACAATATTTTTAGAATCATTATTTTCAAATGGAGATCATGGGACAGTCCTGAAAGGTAGGTTAAGAAGTTTTTGTAATTCAGTGATCAGTGAGAACAATCTTAGGCTTTCGACGCGGGGACTGACTGTAATGAATCCAGCCTGCATGCAGGTCTGTTTGGTGGGTCATGTTAGGGTTGGATTGGCAAAATGAGTCCAGGAACCCATTTTAATATTCCACCTAGAAAATGAAACCGTTGTGAAATAGTGCATGAGAATGACCAGGAGGGACAGGCAAAACGGCAGGAATAACCCAAGCAACTGGGGAAGAAAAGGCCAAGAGGGATGGTGAGAATCTGAGGACATCGTTGAGGATTGATTTTGTTGGAGTGTTCAAGCTCCCGATGTTTGGGTCTGCTTTTAAGAGTTAGTTTCTGCCCAGCAAGGCCCACATTTGAGAAGTGGGCTCCAGAGTTAAAGGTTATGGCTGAATAAGTAGAAATAGACAAGACTGCTGGGGGGCAGAGGCAAGAGGCCAACAGAAGAATATTGGGGGATGCTAGTCATGAAAGAGCAGCCTGGAAGATGGGGTCTTGGAGGCTAAGTAGCAAAGAGCCTCCAGAAGTAAGCAGCCTACACAGTTTTGTAAGAATGAGAGCTGATCGAGGAGTGTGCCATCAAGGGTAAAGGCCAGGACCCAGGCCTAGATCCATGCCAGATGTTTATGCTTGTTTTCCAGTTTCCACACCTAAAATACAAGTACAGGTACCTGCCTCATAGCAGTTAGTAGGTGCAGGTGAAAGTGTTCTTTAAGCACCAGTTAGTATTGTTCAAGGTTATTCACACAGTATGATTTTGGGAAAAGAGAATTGGTAAGTCAGGTACAATAGGTTGAGGACCATGTGAACATAGAGGTAATGAGGACAGAAGGAAGGCATTTCTTTCCAAGGAAAAAAAAGATGGAATTTTGAAGGAAAGAGAAATAGTGCAATAGTTTAAGGAGGAACACAATTGATTTTAAAAAAGCTTTAGTGGTACCTTTAGCTTTCATGCTGGGGTGGTGCAGCATGTTAAGCATCCAACTTTTGGTTTCAGCTCAGGTCCTGATTTCAGGGTTCAGACCTGCATCGGGCTCCACCTTTGTCACAGTGGCTGCTTAAGATTCTTTCTCCCTTTCCCTCTGTGCCTCCTGCTCGTGCTCACTCTCTCTCTCAAATAAATAAATCTTAAAAAAATAATAAACTTTAGTTTTGATGACTTCAAGTGATTTTCAAAAAGTATTATTTTTTTTCCATAAATTCAATGATTATTTTTATTATACTATTTGGGAAAAAATATGGATGCATGGATGGTCTTTGAGATTTTTTCTATCTTGAGGTTCTTAATAAACCCAGTAAGTTGTAGTGATTTTTTCCCAAATTTTAGTGGATTTAAAGTGAGTAATATTTTGTGTTTACCGTAGAATGGGTTTGTGGTAGAAAACTTTAATTCAGTTTGGTTGTTTATGATTTTTACTAGTGATTCATTTTTTGGTAAGCTTACAACCAAAAGTGGTTAGCAGCTGTAGGATGAAAAACAACATTAACAACAGGAAATTAACTGCAGTGATTTCAGGAATCATTTCCCACATTTAAAAATTTTTGTTCTTTTTAGAAAAAGATGAGCTTAGCTACTTTAAGCTCTGCTACTGAGATAATAGACTGATCTGTTTAGATGATTCTAACCTTTTTTTTTTTTTGAAGATTTTATTTATGTATTCATTCATGAAAAACACAGAGAGATAGAGAGAGAGAGAGGTGTGGAGAAGCAAGCTCCATGCAGGGAGCCTGATGTGGGACTCGATCCCAGGTCTCCAGAATCAGGACTTGGGCTGAAGGCAGCGCCAAACCGCTGAGCCACCAGGGCTGCCCAGATGATTCTAACCTAATATTAACTTTATTAATAGAATTATTACTTTTAAGACTTGGATTCCTACTATTTCAGTGAACATTTGACTTTTACTTATGTTCTTATAAGTGGCTAAATTTTATTTTTATGATATATTATAGAAAAATGAATTATTGAAACTATTGGAACTTTAGAATATTTTAATATTAAAATGATTATTGTACTATATTCTCTTTATGTTAACAGCTTCTTAATCTTTGTCTTATTAGTCAGTAATATAATACTCATATTTGATGAACATTTATGGATTACAGAGCAGCTTAACACACTTTTTTAAAATTTAAGTATAGTTGGGACGCCTGGGTGGCTCAGCAGTTGAGCCATCTGCCTTTGGCTCAGGGTGTGATCCTGGGGTCCTGGGATTGAGTCCCACATCGGGCTCCCCACACGGAGCCTACTTCTCCTTCTGCCTGTGTCTCTGCCTCTCTCTGTAGGTCTCTCATGAATAAATAAAATATTTAAAAATAAATACATAAATAATAAATTTAAGTATAGTTGGCACACAGTATTCTATTTGTTTCAGATGTACAGCATAGTGATTTAACAAGTCTGTACATTACTCATTGCTTACCTTGGTAAGTGTAGTCACTGTCTGCACACATTATTGCAGCATCATTGACTACATTCCCTGTGTTGTGCTTCTCATCCCTGTGACTGACTTATATTATAACTGGAACTCTGTACCTCATCCCCTTATTTGTTTTACTCATCGATCTACCCACCTCCCCTCAGGCAACCACTAATTCATTCTTTGTATTTAAGTCTATTTGTTCATTTGTTTTATAAGTCCATACATAAGTGAAATCATGCAGTGTTTGTCTTTCTGACTTATTTTACTTAGCATAATACCCTCAAGGTCTGTTCATGTTGTCAATTGTACAATATCATGGTTTGTTATGGCTGAGTAATATCCCGTTGTACATATACACCACATCTTCTTTATCCATTCATCGTTTGACATGTGGGCTGCTTCCGTTTCATGGCTATTGTAAATCATGCTGCAGTAAACACAGGGGTGTGTATATCTTTACAAATTAGTTTTCTTTTCTTTGGGTAAATACCCAATAGAGGAATTACTGGATTATACGGTATTTTGACATTTAATTTTGAGAGACTTCCATACTGTTTCCCATATTGGCTACATGAATTTACATTCCCACCAAGAGTGCATGAAGGTTTCTTTTTCTTCTCCTCTTCACCAACACTTACTATTTCTCGTCTTCTTAATTCTAGCCATCCTGACAGGTGTGAGGTGATATCTCATTATGATTTAGCTTTGTATTTCCCTGATGAATAATGTCGAACATATTTTCATGTGTCTGTTGGCATTTATATGTCTTCTATGGAAAAAAAATCTCTCAGGTCCTCTGCGTATTTTTTAATAGGATGGTTTCCTCTTTTGGGTGTTGAATTAATAAATAAGTTCTTTACATATTTTGGATGCTAACCCTTTATCAGATATATCATTTGCGAATATCTCCTCCCATTCTGAAGGTTGCCTTTTCGTTGATGGTTTCCTTTGGTGTGCAGAGGTTTTTTATTTTGATGTAGTCCCAATAGTTTGTTTTTGCTTTTGTTTTCTTTGGCTCTATATTTATAGACATGTTGCTATGGCTAATGTTCAAGAGATTACTGCCTTTATTTTCTTTCAGGAATTTTATGGTTTCAGGTCTCAAAATCAAGTTTTTAATGCATTTTGACTTTATTTTTGTATATGGTATAAGAAAGTGGCCCAGTTTCATTATTTTTTGCATATAGCTGTCTTGTTTTCCCAGAACTGTTTATTGAAGGAACTTTCTTTTCCCTGTTGCATATTCTTGTCTCCTTTGTTATAATTGACCATATAAGCAGCTTTATTTCTGGGCTCATATTTTGTTCCATGGATCTGAGTCTATTTTTGTGCCTGTACCATACTTTTTTAATTAGTACAGCTTTGTGTAGTATACCTTGAAATTTGGAATTGTGATACCTCTAGCTTTATTCTTTCTCAAGATTACTTTGGCTATTTAGAGTCTTCTGTGGCACCATGCAAATTCTAGTTTTATTTGTTGTTGTTCTATGAAAATTCATATATGTTTTGTAATTTAATCTAAATGGCAATCTTACTGATAAGTATTGTCACCACTACCCTTTGTCGACGAGGAGACAGACTCAAAGAGATTGTGACTTGCCAGGACTATAAATGGAACTGGATTTCTGGTTTTGTTCCTCCAGCTCAAAGCTCTACATCCCTGGAGTCATCCTGTCATATCACTACTGGTGGTTAACTTTTATTTTCTTTATTTTCTTTACTTTTTTAAAGTAGGCCCCACACCCAACATGGAGCCCAATGTGGAGCTTGAATTGATGACCCTGAGATCAAAACTTGGGCTGAGATCAGGAGCTGGAAGCTTAACCAGCTGAGCCACTCAGGCACTTTCATTGTATTAATCAAACTTTGATCTTGTCCCTATAGTTTTATAAAACAAAAGTAGCTGCTTTGCTCCAGGTTTCCAAATTTGGGTCAGAATTTAGAAATTAAGTAAATTTCCTGTAAAACATTGTTCTCAATCAGTTGCCTTTGGACTCCACCCTCACTACTTGCACTTCCCTGCCCCAACTCTCAGTGTCTGCAGACATTGTTGGTTGTTGCATGTGGGGCTAGGCACGCGGGTGCTGCTGGCATTTTGTGGGCAGAGACCAAAGGAAAAGACAGTCCACCCCCTATCCCAATCCCAGAACAGTCCAGCCATGGGTGCCAACAGTGCCAAAGTTGGGGACCCTTGCCAGGAAGAATAGACCTATTTACTCATTCCTGACCGGGATGGTCAAACCCTCCGCTCCACCTTACATATATGGAATATTTTTCTACTACCCTCAAAATTATTTAAAATCTAGTTTTTGTGGTAGTTTAAAATAAAGGTGATTTTGGGGATCCCTGGGTAGCTCAGCGGTTTAGCGCCTGCCTTTGGCCCAGGGCGCGATCCTGGAGTCCCGGGATCGAGTTCCGCGTTGGGCTCATGGCATGGAGCCTGCTTGTCCCTCTGCCTGTGTCTCTGCCTCTCTCTCTCTCTCTATGTCTATCATTCATTCATTCATTCATTCATAAATAAATAAATAAATAAATCTTTAAAAAAAATAAAGGTGATTTTGTTTCATAGCACAAGCATAATTTGGAGTATTTCAGTAATGGTCCTATGCGAAAGCATGAATACTATGCTAAAAGTGTTATATATATGTTATAGTTTTCTGAAAAAATAGTTTTTATTCCTGGATAGGAGAAGAAAAATTAAACCAAAGCACAAGTATTTTATTTCAAGCCAATATTTTAATTTTTTTTTAATTTTCTAGTTCTGCCTATGTTGAATGTAAATAAAAAATACATAGGATACTCTTAGCTTTTATATAGACCTTTAGTTTCTTTGTGTTTTGCTTCGTACTCTGTACAGTTGTATCAGTTGTGTTTACAGAGTTGTTTCCTTTATCATACTTGAGTAGACAATTTGTGTAGAATGGACAATGTCTAGACTCCTCCAGCCAAGGTCTTACAAGGGACATCTTGAAAGTACTTAGCTTTGAGGTGACATTGCCCTATGACCCAACAATTAACGTATTGTTGAAAGCTTATAATAACTGAGATAATAAAGACTGTGAATTACAGATTTTATATAAACACTCATGTATTTTTATGGAGGTTTTATAATCAGGTAATAATAATTAAATTAAAAAAACTTTGTGCTATAATCTGAAACCAGATGTTATGAATAGCATCTGTCAAATTGATAATAAACACGGAAGGCCTTATTATAAGGAGTTTAACATAAAGACAGTAAAGCTCTAAGATAGGAGAATGTGAATAAGATTATATGAAACCATACTTCAACATTAACAGAAAGAAGTATTACAGTACTACTCGAGTTATTAAAGAAAGAATAAGAAGAGTGTAATGTACTCTTCTCGTAACCATTCTTGTCAATCTTGGTTTGCTAACATAACAGCAAATAAAAGAGCACAAATTTTGCTAAGTCAAGCATTCCAATTACAGTACAGTTCTTTTTTAAATGCACTTGATAACAAAGTGTTAAAAACTGAATGTGTTATTTTTTTTGTTACTGAGAAAAGAATGTTCAAGCATATGATTTATACAAAATCATTTGTATACAAAAGGAAACTGCAGTAGATGCTTGTTTCTCTTGATCCTGATGTAGCAATAGTTTTGCAAAATTCTGTTGAAATTTTTTGTCATAAAGTAAGTCAGACTTACCATTTAGGAATAGTTTTTGCTTGTTTGCATAATACCACCATTTTTAATAGAGTTCAAGTATTCCAAATGTAACACTTCTTAAATTTTATATTAAATGGATATTACTAATTACTACTTTCTGAAGTTCCCGAGCTGAACGCTCATTCTGCTCACAACACAGCGGAAAGTTGCAGGCTGCACTTCCCAGTACCTCACCGGATTGTTGGATAAACTTATCGCACTGTATAAAGATTTCTTCATCTTCGGTACTGTTGGGCAGAAGTCATTCACTCCCACTTTTGTAATTGAATTAGAGTGAAGGAAGATTATCTGTGGCAGGAGAAAAGAATGGATTAAAAGTACACAATAAATATAAAATTAAGAGTTTCATTTTATAGTCCACATTTGATCATGGGTTCATTTGTCCATTTATTTCACACTGATTTGAATGTATTTCTCTTAAAATATATCTTTTTATGCTTGTTAAATATTTATGATATGTAGATATCTTTTGTGATGCACAGAAGTGCTGTGGGAGTGTAGCACATCAGAGTTGTCCTGCTGTGGCCCAGAGCACATGCCTCCCTCCTCCTCTCCTCTTACCTATGTAGCGGGGTGTGTGTGTGCACTTACTGAAGTGCCATGTTTACAATACTGTGTTTTAAAAGTACTAATGATGAGCAGAAGAATGAAATTCAGTGCTCCCAAGATTAGGTTTTGTAAATATGAATTGTTAGCATTTTCTTTGATCAAGGCAAAGAAATGTAAAGCTGCTTTTTTGTAAGTTGCTTTATAGAAAATATGTCTGTTAACAACTTGAATACATATGTGTAATACAGAATCAGTAGTCAAATCTTTATTTGCACCAATGAAAAAAAGAGATTTATAACTATGTATATGTCTTGTGACGCCTGGATGGCTCAGCGGTTGAGTGCCTGCCTTCAGCCCAGGGCAAGGTCATGGTGCCCCAGGATCGAGACCTACATTGGGCTCCCCACATGGAGCATGCTTCTCCCTCTGCCTGTGCCTCTGCCTCTCTCTCTCTCTCTCTCTCTCTCTCTGTGTGTGTGTCTCATGAATAAATATAACTATGTATATGTCTTTTAAATTATTGCTCAGAATGGACAGTATAGGGTCTTCCCTCCATCCCCTTTAACAGCCCCTTAAATTCTTTGGTCTTTTTGGCAACTGAGATTTCTGAGAGAAATTGAAGCCTTTTGCAGGCAAAGCTAAGGTACCAGTTCTGGCTAGCGTTACCTCTACATTGTGCTTTCCATTATAGTGAGATTGATCTGAGCCCCCTCCCCGTGCCATCTGTCAGTGTTGGGGATTCTGTGACAGGTGCTTTGTATGGTTCATGCATGTTTCATGTGTTCTTCTTTAGAGTTCTCTTTTTTTCTGTGTTCTAATTCTATTCATTAAAAAAAAAAACAATGAAAAAAAAATAAATAAAAAATAAAAAAAAAACAATGCTAGCCAGAATATAGGTAGATTTTAAGAGCAGCCAGAAGTTGGAATCAGAGTAAATTCTTAACTTGTGAATAAAGAATGCAAATTGGGGGTAGCTTAAGAAAGGAAAGACTCAGGTTATGCTCACTAGTTAGATATTTAAATGCAGCATTTGAAAAAGTAAAACTCATAGCCTTGAGATGAACATCTGCTTATATCCCTTCCATTTTGATGGCTTTTGTCTCAGAGAACTGTAGTGAATAAAACTTATTTAAAGATAAATTGGGAAGAAATCTAGAAAAAGCAAGGGATTCAAGGCCCAGTTTTTATTTCAATGTGGTTTTGCTTCTTGGAAGATGAGGATGTTGTAAATCAAGGAAAACCCATGAGAAAAGTGGACTAAAGTGAAATGGGATTAAGTAGGGATTCTTAATTTGAGGAACATAGATAAAAATCTGGGAGATCTGTGAAACTCCTAAAATTATGTACAAAATATTGTCTTCATTTTTTGTTCTTGGGAGAATCTAAAACTTTATCAGATGCTTCAAGGACTCTAGTGTCCCTCCCACCTAGTCAGGAGTTGCTAGATTCAAACAAAAAGGTTCCTAACAAAAGAAATGTGAATCTATGACACTCCAAATATTGACTTTTGATTATTCTGACCTCAAGTTTTAAAAATCATATATACTTCTAATCTAGCACCGCACTGGTAATGAAAATGCCTGGGATCTTGTCCACATGATCTTCATGAAATGTTTCCAGAATGAAAGGATAGATGATCCTCCTCGGATTACTCCTAACCAGTTATGCCTTTGCATAGCCCCTGCCACCCCTGAAACCTGAAGTTAGCCAAACCTGAAGTTAGCCTAATGTTGCCAACAGTAGCTGTGGCTTCAGCAGTAGGAGAACATGGAGGATGGAAGGGTACCTGAGCATTTTAGCTACAGTCTGCTTAGAAGCCAGATCTTAAGAACACCTCTCGGGCAACCTGCAGAGTCATCCATGTGAGTTACCCTTGCTGTTTGCCTGGTGTGTGCTTCAGATACTCGTATGTCTCACAAAAACAAAGGAGAGTATTAGTATCTACAAACCACAAGTGCAAGAGCATCTTACCTGCAGGTACTTGAGCTCCTGTAATCCTGACGGGATTTTCTTCAGTTTGTTATTCTCCAAGTGTATTTCTCTGACTCGTGGTATATTAGCAAGACTTCCATTTTCGATATCTGCGATTCTGTTGTTTCCGAGGCCCAGCCTAAACGTGGTGTGAATTGCATCAACTCTTAAGCAGATGTTGATAGTTGGCTGAAGATACCACAGTTGTGTGGGAAATAGAAGCTGGACCCATCTGTGCTCATAGAAAGGTACTTCATGCTTGCACTTCCTAACCTATCTCCAGCTGTGATGGCTGTCCTTCTCCTCCACTATCACTAAACTCTGTAGCTAACCTTTACCAACCAGAAGGACATCTGAAAAGTTCTTTCCCTTATTTCACTTGCTATCCCTCTACCATCCCCACGACAGAGTAAGGAATAGCTATCCCTGTTCATTTTATCTTCGTGACACTGACAGACTTGATTAGGTCCCTCTGCTTCCCCCAGGGGTCTCATTAGTATCTCTATTGTATCACTACCACTTCTGAGTTGGGGTTAGAAGAGTTTTTACCTTTGCAGGTCTTTATAGCGTTTAAAATCCTCGAGTTCCACAGTTGAAATTTTATTATAGTCTAAGTGAAGCTCCAGTAAAGTTGATGGTAGTTCTAGGAGTAAGAAAAGAGAGCGACATGTTAGATTGAGTAAAGCCAAGCCCCCATGGATTATTTATGTACTTGTTAGGTTTCACGCTGTAGACTTAGGCAGTCTTTAAGGGATCATTTTTTTCGACGTTTTATTATGAAAAATTTCAAGCACATGCAGAAATAGAAGCTACTGTCATGAGTCACCACACTGTAGTGTCCAGTTTTCCACATGTCTTTCATCCACCATGTTATTTGTCTGTCATTGGCTTGTTCATGGATTTGTTTTTCTTCATTCACTTGTTTTTTGCTGGAGTATTTAAAATCAAATTCCATACATATTGTCATTTCATCTGTAAAGGCATCACCAGATGTCATCAACTCATCAGGTCCTCTTGTGTCTACATAACCATCTTGTCAGTGTTTTGGCTAATGGGATTTGAGGTGATACTTCAAATACGTTGTTTTACAGTTGATTTGTTCAGGTTGGGATCCAAATACAACTTTGCGGAATGCATTGGGTTCCCCCATCTCTTAAAATTTCCTCTATTATTAAATATACACTTCTTCCTTTTTCCCTGTCTTGCATTGATTTCTTTCAGATACTGATTTGAGATACTTATTTGTGGATTGGACTAATGATGGCTTCCACATATCATTTATTTTATGAACTAGTGGTTAGATGTAGAGATGGGATTAAATTTAATAGATCAGCCTTTCACCTGAGGATCTTAGGGTTTGTTGATGAGTACTATAAGATCATTGTTTCTTTATGACTGTGAAAATGGTGATTTTCTGATTTTTTTCATGCATAATGCATTTATCAGGTAGGACTCATATCTAAAGAATTTTCCTGCATCAATTATTTAGTGACTATGTAATACAATTTTTACAGAAAAGGCAGCATAAATGCTTGCTTCTTTTAAGTAATGAATTGGTGCAATGCCCAGAGATAACCAGTGAAATTTTTTTTTGGTATTTTTATGAACACATGGGTTTTTACTCTGTTTGATATATTGGATCCATAAAGAGAAGCATCCACAGTGTAACCTGGCACATGCGGGGTACCTGATGACTGTGGGTACCTTCTTCTCTCAGCCCTGTATGTTCTGACCGCAGCCCTCCCCAGATCAACCAGAAAATTAAATCACACCTTATTTTATTAGGCTTATATATATGTATATATAATGTGTTACTTGTCAACAATGGGTTCTAGTTCGCTACCTGGGGAAAGTATTCTTTTTTCCAACTCTTATTAAAACATTTCCTTCCTTTATTAGTGGTTAAGACTGTTGAAGGTAATTGAAGCATCCTTATAAATATCAGTACTCTTGCTGGCTGAATTTATGTTGATTCCAGAGTCTACTTTGGGTTTTAAAAGTAAAAAAACTAGAGAGCAAGAAAACAATTCTAAACTGAGAGAGTAAAATAAATAAATAAATAAATAAATAAATAAATAAATAAATAAATAATAAATAAATAAACTGAGAGAGTTCTGATTTCTTGAATTCTGATGCTTGACTCCAATATGTCAAAGAAAGGAGGGGAGGTTCTGTTTCAGAGAACTTACTTATATACTAGTTGAGTAAATCCATCACACATACAGAAGTCAATAAAAAAGTATCAGAGTGTTCCAGCCTATTGTAGAATATGTTGTAGCAACTCAGAGAAATCTGTTCATGTTTTTTTTTAACTTTTAATTTTTTTAAAGACTTTATTTATTTATTCATGAGAGAGAGAGAGAGGCAGAGACACAGGCAGAGGGAGAAGCAAGCTCCATGCAGGGAGCCCGATGTGGGACTTGATCCCTGGACCCAAGATCATGCCCTGAGCAGAAGGCAGATTCTTAACCACTGAGCCAACCAGGCGTCCCAAATCTGTTCATGTTGAGCAGTCAGGGAAACTTTTCGGAAGAGGGTTTGTAGAACTTGAGGGGACTGTTCCCTTCGCTAGGGTGTGGAGAAAGTAGATAGCCCGAGAGAAAAGGGGAGCCCCTGGAGGGTAAATGAGCAATGTAGGAGTTTGGGTGAGAGCTCAGTAACCATCAGCAAACCCTAGCGTGCTTCATGCTTTTGCACAGATATTTCTATTCCCACGCGGTCAAACTGGTGCCTTCTTGGGACACCTGGGTGGCTCAGCGATTGAGCACATGCCCCTGGCTCAGGGCATGATCCGCGGTCTCAGGATCAAGTCCCACACCAGGCTCCCTGCCTGGAGCCTGCTTCTCCCTCTGCCTGCGTCTCTGCCTTTCTCTCTCTCTGTCTTTGATGAATAAATAAATAAAATCTTAAAAAAAAAAAAATAGGTGCCTTCTCTCCTCCATGCAGTACTCTTCTGTAGCAGAGTTTTCCAAATGAACCAGGAGAAGGGCACACATTTCACTCAACTTGTGTTAATGTGTCAGGTCTCACTTGTAAGGGCCCTCGGGACCTCTGCCTAATTTCATCCTGTCGTGAGGGGTAGTGATGATCAGATTTCAGCAGTCAGCCTTCACATTTTAGCAAATAAATGATAAAAACTTAACTGGCTTTTTTTTTTTAATTTTTATTTATTTATGATAGTCACAGAGAGAGAGAGAGAGAGAGAGGCAGAGACACAGGCAGAGGGAGAAGTAGGCTCCATGCACCGGGAGCCCGACATGGGATTCGATCCCGGGTCTCCAGGATCGCACCCTGGGCCAAAGGCAGGTGCTAAACCACTGCGCCACCCAGGGATCCCTTAACTGGCTTTTGAATGTGGTAAAGACCTTGAAAGAGTAGTTATATAAGTTGAGAGATTTAATTCCAATTTAAATTTCCAAAGATAGTGGCACCTGGGTGGCTCATTTGGTTAAAGCTTTTGCCTCTGGCTCAGGTCATGATCTCAGGGTCCTGGGATCAAGTCCTGCTTCGGGCTCCCTGCTCCATGGGGAGCCTGCTTCTCCCTCTTCCTCTGCCCTTCCCCCTGCTTGTGCTTTCCCTCTCCATCAAATAAATAAAAATTTTTAAATAAATTAATTTCTAACGATGGGATACATTCCTTAAGCCTTTGGAAAAATCTTGAAAACATCATGAGAAGTTAAACCTTCATTTTTAAGGTACACTGAAAATTGAAGAGAATTGCTCTCAGGATGTGTTGCAGGGCAGGAGAGGCTGCTGTTGGGCATAGCCCTGGGGCAATGATTGCCAGTCTTTCTCCTCCCTGACCCTCCTGTCCTGCCCTTTGCCTACCCCTCTCTTTCATCTGCTATCAGCTTGTCAGAGGCATTTTATGTATGAAACCTGTTAGGTGGCATATATTTGTGTTGGTGGTGGTGTAAAGATGAGAAGTAAATCATTTTGGGTATCTTGTTGAAAAACCGCCATCTTATGGAAAGCTAAATAAGGCAGCTTTTTAATTGTGTCATTCTGAATTAAACTGATTTTTTCCTGTATAAACAAATTGTCTTTCCACTTTTGTTTTATATGATTTTCCTCCTAAGTGGAAGATCACCACTTGATTCCTAAGAGCAGCTTTGTTTAGTCCTTTAACTTAAGAGTTGATGTTTGTTAATCTTCTGGATCAGGTGAATAGTAGAAAAAAATTTCGATGAAGTATCTGCTTTTTCTGTGGACACTGAAGGACAAAGCTGTTTGCAAGGAAACTATACTATTAACCACAGGGATTATTTCTGACTCAGGTCATCATCATAGCAGAGAGAAAGCACCCCTGTCAGAGAAGAGGAACAGATTCTGAGTAGGGTTCCCAAGAAAGGAGAACCTCTCCAGCTTATTGCCACACTGAGAGCTTTCAGTAAAACATTAGAAAACTGATCCAGTAGCAAATTTAAGGAGCATTTTATTTTGAAGCACTAGGCTTTAGGTTCTGTCATAAAGAGCAAGTCTCCATCGTGTCAGGCTGGGGCATTCACTGGGTGCTTGTGAATTAATGGTACAGACCTTTCTGTGCATTGGCCCATTAATATGCACAGCACCTGAGTGGATAAACGGGATACAGGGTGCACACACTCCCCCCAACCCCCAAATCCAGTGTCTGCCCTGGTCTACCCTCCAGGCCCCTTCCCCAACCACTGCTGCATGGCTGGGGAAGGTCCTCTGGCCCCTTGCATCTTCCCTGACCACCTTCTCTAGAGAATGTGCACCTTTAGCAGATACTTCACAGAATGACGGGTATAAATGAGCAAATGTTAGGAGGGAGAAGCAATAAAAAGTTCATACTTCTTAATGTTTATTCTCATTGGGGAGACAAAAAGATTCTGTTCTCACTGGAGGGGGAAAAAGGCACTATGTAGGGCTCTTTATGTTTGTGAAAAAACAGGAAATGTCACAGTACCCTGACCACACACACTGATATAAAGGATTCTGACTGACTTGTGGTTTTGACAGTGTATACAGTTTACAGTAATACATTTCATGGTCATTTAAAGGTGACAATGTTTTAAAATACCTTATCTTAAATAAATACAAACCTTTAGGAATTGAGGTGAGTTTTGCTTCTGCAATTCTGATATGGAACACTGTCACTCCTTCAAATGCCCCTGGTTCAATCCCATTATTATCCAGAGGGTTTGCGCTCATTTCTGTGGAGACAAATGACATAAGTTAGCATGCAGCCATTGTGTTTGGAGGAGACCTAGTGCAGGCACAGACATCCCAAGAACATTGAGAAGTTCGAGTTTTATCCTGCACCTTTTTCACTCCGGGTGTTAATTTCTGTGTCTATCTGTTCCCCTTTCTGTTGCTGTCAGTAAAAGACGGCTTTGTAATACATATGCTTATGTTACAGTAGATTAATACTAGAGTAGATTTCTTATATACAATATAAAAGATTTTTGCTTTGAATTACTAAGTCAGTGACTTGTTATCAACTTTGTTCTGACCATGAGCATGATATTTTGTTATATTAATATTACATTAGAAAAAAGATAATCCCTCATAACTTAAAACATTTGTTTTCCAGTATACATTTGTCACCTAAGCTTTTAAAATTATTACTCAATTAGAAATTATTTGATTAACAAATATAAGTTTGAGGAGATGTCAGTAAGTGAAACTATTTGGTAAATGCCAGGCATTTGCCTGACCTAAGTGAGGAAGTGAATGAGAATATCGATCTAGAATTTTAAATGAATCTTTGAGAGGGAGGTGGCATGATTAGATAGTGGGCATTAGAAGTAAAATATGGTGGAGTTTACAATGTCACAGGAAATCCTAAGCTCAGCAGTCTTAAAGCAGGTATTGTAAATTAGATATACACTGCAAATAATCTCTGAATTAATTTTGTACATTGTATTAGAGTAGTTTATATAATACATTAAAAATACTACCTTTTTTGGTGTAAGCATAACTATTATTTTTGTTTAAAATACTACCTTTAAATTAAAGTCAAATAACAGATTTTGCCAGTTAGGAAGAAGTCAGAAAACTGAAACCACAATAGGTGTTTCAAAGGGGATTCTTGAGAGAGTGTGTTACAAATGTCATATTTTTTTAAGGGCTATAAGTGCTGTTTGATACTTTGATTTATAAATGGCTTAGCTAAATAAAGATTTTTAGATTTAAAAAGTTAATTTTGGAAATTACGAGTCTTAAACAAATTGTTGGTAATGAAGATCTCTATCTTTGCATATTGCATATAATTCCAGAATGTCTCATCCAATTGCATAAACTTACCTAGAACATGTAAAGTATTCATTCCTTTGAATGTCTCCTTTTGTATTTTCTTAACTTTGTTATCATGAATTCTGAGTTCTGCTAGTGACTTAGGAAGATTAAATGGTATTTCGCTTAGTTGATTGTGGGACAGATAGAGCCTCCTCAACTTCTTTGTGGTTAGAAAGGCTTTTGGGTGAATCTTTGTTAGCTTATTGTTGTTCAGAATCAAAGCCTAGATAAAGCATAAAGAGTGACACCATATTATGAAGTGGACATGATTTACCAATATTCTGCAGTGATTAGCCACTTGTGGAAACCCCTGCAAATTACATCATTCACATACTTTATTAACTATGTAAATAATTCCCCAGTCCAATCTAACCAAAAACAGATATTTACTACTGAGTTGGAACAGAGTGGTTCCGGGCCTTTGATTTATCTTTCAGTAGGTGATGTGTTCATGCAGTCAGGCCCTCCCTCTCTGGTGCCCCATTTCCCTTCATAGAAGTGATTGATGGTATTGTTTCTAAATATCTCTTGAGGGGGTTCCTGGGTGGCTCAGTTGGCTAGGCCTCGGACTCTTGGTTTTCAGCTCAGGTCCTGATCTCAGGGTCCTGGGATTGAGTCCCACTTGGGTCTGCCTGCTTGAGGATTCTCTCTCCCTTTGCTCCTCTTCTATCCCACCCCCCACTCAGCACACATACTTGCAAATAAATATCTATTCAGCCACACCAAATATGTTTTTGTATGATTTTTATCACCTTTTAAAACCTTAACCTCTTTTATGTTTGCTAATGCGAAGTATTTTTCCCAGAGTGGAGGCCTATAGGAGTAAACTGCTACAACGTGCCCTTGGCATGCAGGCATATCTCAGACACTGGGGAGGCAGCAGAGCTCCTGAGAAATGCCTCAACCCCTTCAAGGGCCCCATAAGAGCAGCCTCGGAGCAGCTCCACTCCCAGACAGCAGCCCAGCTCTGCAGCGTCCAGAGTCAAACCCATGAGACGTGTGGACGGCGCCTGAGCTCAGTGCCTGGGTGCGCTGGGCGACAGGGGCTACACCATGTGTCCCAAGAGCCATAGCTGGTGGCTTCATTCCTAGGGACCTTTCATCCCTCTGCTTCCTTTAAAGAGCAGCTCTAGAATTGTTCCGTTGATGAATTTTGTCACCAATGCCATCCTATCCCAACCTTCCCCATGTTTCCAGACTTGATATATGCCCTTATAGTGTTACTCACGGGATGCTTCTTCCACAGAAGAAATACACATGCTTTGGGAGCTAAACTCCCTTCATTATTCTCTTTACTGTAGGCTTTTTTTTTTTAAAGATTTTATTTATTCATTCATGAGAGACACAGAGAGAGAGAGAGGCAAAGGCACAGGCAGAGGGAGAAGCAGGCTCCATGCAGGGAGCCCAACATGGGACTCGATCCTGGGTCTCCAGGATCACATCTTGGGCCGAAGATGGCGCTAAATTGCTCGGCCACCAGGGCTGCCCAACTTTTTTTTTTTTTTTTTTTCAAGTAGGCTCTACATGAAGTGGGGAGCCTGATGCGGGGCTTGTGCTCATGACCTCAATATCTAGACCTGAGCCAAGATCAAGAGTTGGACAGTCCACAGACTGAGCCAGCCAGGAGCCCTATGGACCCCTCTCTGCCCCTCCTCTCAGGCGAACTGTCCGTTGCAGGTTTCACCTGGAGCAAGGTTGGCTGCAGAACTGGAATCAGGAACGTGTCCATTTAAGTGTGTGCTCTTCCCCTTTGGCTGTGCTGATGTCTGGGGAAGAGTGGAGTTAGAACTTGCTGAGTCCTTACTCAAGCCTATGATACTAAGTTGGCAGAAGTGCTCTCTCTCCTTTACCATGGAGGGAAGGGAGGGACCTTTGTCCTGTTGGGCCCTGTATCCTGCTGTTCTGCCACGGTGGGCACTTGTTTAGGCCACCCCTGCCAGGGCTGCCAAAGGGAGTGTGTACCTCAGTAAGATTCAGCTGTGTGCATGGCAGTTGTTTGTATCCTCCCCGTGGGATGTGCAGTTGCCAGAGGGGCCTAAAAGGAAGTGTGAGGAATGCAGAATGGAGTGAGTGCAGATGGAGGGCCACCTGGGGCTACCCCTGCACCCTGGCTTAGCAGAGTATCTCCAGTCACAGCAGACTTGCAGTGTTGGCCTTCACATGGAAGTTCCAGAAGTGGCAGTCACAGAGCCCCCAGCAGTGCTTCCAGAGCCGTCTCAGGTGCACTCATTCCCCTGAAGAGCTGCTCTGAATCCCATAGCTTTGTTACAGCTGTTTCACAGTAGGGGAAGGCCAGGCTGAGCAAGGCAAGGCACTGTCCTGGTGCCTACTTCTGATGGGGTTATGGTTTGAGCCGGGCCGGCCTGACTCCAGAAGCTACTACCCCTCCCACACAGTGCCACATAAACTGACCAGATGGAAACTAAGGGCTAACACAGCTCCTGACACCTTTCAGTCTCCTTTCTCAGTGAATAATGGGAGCACAAGTGGGCCAAGTCCCTGAGATACTCCAAAAAATGTAATAAAATTATATGACAAATGAAATTTTAAACTCTTTATGATATTAGTATTGAATACAGCATTGGGGGCACTTGGGTGGCTCAGTGGTTGAGCATCTGCTCTTGGCTTGGGGTGTGACCCCAGAGTCTGGGGATCGAGTCCTGCAGGGCTCCCTGCACAGAGCCTGCCTCTCCCTCTGCCTGTGTCTCTGCCTTTCTCTGTGTCTCTCATGAATAAATAAAAATCTTTAAAAAACAACAACAACAACAAAAAAAAAAACAACTTGAGTACAACATTAATTTATTCTTGCAGTTGTGTAGCTCAATTTAAAGTTGAAGAAGCATTCATAGGCTGTATTCTTTTGAGAATTAATAATGGCCTTGCCATTCTCCAGAAACGTCTGTGATCTGAAGTTGGTGGGATGAACTGGATAGGTTCTTGGTGGGATTGTCCTAATATTTAAGTGGCACCTCAGTTATAAGATAAATACATGCTCTTCCAAACGTTCTTTTTTTAATACGAAAACTTTATTACATAGGGAGCCCTACCAGATCTAAGCTGTGTGCACACTATATTTGAAGGGGAAGGAGCAGTCATGGCCCTTGGGAGCCCAGTCCTGGCAGCACAGGAAAGCATGGCTCTGCCGGCAGGGTAGAGCACATTCCTTGTCCTTGTGCAGCTGACAGGAACTGTTTGCACTGTAGGACTGAATAGTTCCCTTTCCCTGCCTGCTGGGGCGGGTCCTCAGGGTCCATGTGCTGACCCAAAGGTGATGGGAAGGCAGGGCGGCCCTGAAGAGGACAGGAGGAGAATAGGCCTACATGGGTGGCTGATATGGCGTCTCCGCCTTCTCCTCTCAGTGCTATAGCTGCCCTGGACATGACAGGCCTTATATTTCCGCCCTCCAGCACAGCACGAGAATGTGCAAACATGGCCTCAAAGGGCAACCTCCACCCTCCCACCGTGGGGAGGGGAAGAATGGATACACCCTCCCATGGCTGTGATGTGTGGAATCAGGCTCTTCCCAAACCCAGGTCCAAAATAAATTAGAAATTTTACTTGCTAGAATCTGGAGGCTTTAAGTGTTACATAGAAAACCAAGAATCCTTTAAATCTTGGAAAATTAAAATATTAATAATTATAAGGGAAAATTATTTTTCATTTTTAAAGTCCGAGGGAAAAAAGCCATACAAGATTATTAATTAGATACAATACATTTCCTACTGTCAGATTTATGCTGTCTTCAGATAAGTCAATAGATTTTCTTATACTGTATGCTAGTGAGTTCTTAGAAATAATCATCATCTTAATCATTTTAGTGTATAGTGACTGATTACCTAAGTAGATCACAAGCCCATTTTAGGACCATTTACTTAAATTCTTAGCTCCTTGCCTTTCACTTGGCTTTTGTTTTAATTAACATCACTTGAATTAAATTGAATTAATTCTAATTTCTCATGAACTAGAACACTACTTAATATCAGGGATTTTGTCATTATTCACACACAGAAAAGTAAGACTTGTTTACACAAAATATGAGTAATCCTTTTAGCAGTGATAGAGATTTTCACTTAAATATGAACATATATTCTTACGTAAAGTGAAGTGAGTCCTTTAAAATCATTTTCTTTGATTTCCTTAATTTTATTGTTTTGAAGATCAATCATTTGAGTATCAAATGGAATGTTGCTTGGGACGGAGGACAAACCTGAGAAATAAACAAACATGTTATTCACACATTATATGCTGAGGAGGAGTTTTCTAATATAATAGAAATACATGTTTGTTAAAATCCATGGTTAGCATTACGAAACAACAAACACATTACTCTTTGGAAAGGCTTGAAGACCTTTCCAGGTAACTTATGTATTTTTGCAAGGTGTCTAGCTGGGTCTAGCTGTCACTGCTCCTTTGCACAAGGTGACAGATAAGGAGGTAAATTAAGGTGTGCTAATGCAACGGCAGGCAGGTGACCGCCACTAACAGGCAGCATCTGCTGATGCACTTGGGCTGAGGAGCAGGAACATTCTCTGCTGCTTCTCTGGCTGTAGTAGGGCTGAACTGGAACCTGTGGGTTTTGATCATTTTAAGAAGCCTCAACATGTAGGAAGTTGTGCTTAGAAAATTAATTATTCTCATGTACATTCTTGAGAATGTTACTGCATATTTCCTTTAATAATGAACTCCTCTACTCAGTTATTTGATTTACAAAAACTTACTCCTCCTTAACTCCCTGTTGATGTCTGGATGTGCAATAGACCTTTGCTGAAACCCTCCCCCTCATTGCTTTGGCTGGAAGCTCCCTGGGCACCCCCCTGTCAGTTAGCACTCCTCCTTGCAGGTTCAATAGTGGCTTTCTTTCTTTCAGCTCAGGTTAGGGTACAGTTGCATTGTGCTCTCTGGGTAGGTGCTCAGTCATGTTAGTTACATTACTAAAGACTTCATTGTTTTTTCCTGTCTTGAATTCAGTAACAGAGTAGGAAATTACCAAGAGCGGTACATGGTGCATTTCTTCCTTACTTTTCAGGCTTTCCCTAGATGGCCAAGCATTCCCACCCTGCTTGTTGTCAGACAGGCCATTACAGTAGTTAGGCTTGACAAACATGGGGCCTTCTTTTTTCCCCCAACATTTATTGTAGAGATGTTCAAGCATTCAGAAGAGTTGAAAGAATTTTACAGTGAAAACCCCACATTCTTTCTACCATCAACATTTTACTACACTTACCATTCACTCATCAATTCATCTTTTTTTATGCATTTTACAGGGAGTTTCAGATGTTAGTATGCTTTCGGGGGAGCCATCCTTGCTCCTTTAAAGAGCAGGAGTATATTTAAAAGCCCTGGGGAAGGGTTTAGTATCAAAATACTGGGAATGTCAGCACTTGACTCTGAAGCCCTGAGTACTTTTCCCTCCATAGTTTACAGTGATGACTCACTCTTTTGCTTTTACTAAGTTTAACCATAGATAAAAAGGCGGGGGGACTTGGCAGGTTACCAAGGTAGTTGTTTTGTTAGGAGATGATATTGGTCTTAGGAAATGAAGTAGAAGGTCTTAGAGGAAGCTGGCAGCTCTGCAGAAAGCGAGCACTGGATAACTTAGACTTGTACAGACCTTGCTCACCCCACCCTTGATAAAATTGGAAGCTCTGAAAAGAGATTCATTTACTGAGGGAGAAAGAGTGATAGGGCTCCAGACCCTATTCATGGTTGTCCTCACCTGAGAGAGGTGAGGTATGTACCGCCCACAGTGCTGTATCAGACTCTTACAGATAATTCATAGGTAAATTTTGTCAGGTAGATTTTTTTCAAAGCTAAATATCTAAGAGACTGTGCAAGGAACACACAGTTTCCAGCCAGATGGCTGAGGTAGTAGTTGGGTTTTTTCTCAGTTCTGTGGTGACAGTCACATCCTAGAACAGAGCTGCACAGTGTTTCCACCCAGGTCTACAAGTGGGAGCAGGTGTGGAGGCTACCACACGAGGATGGTCTGTGCCAGAGATGAGTGTCTCCCTGGTCACTCTTCCCCAGAGCCTGTCTAGTTTGCATGCAGCTGCGTTAAAGTGGATATATACGTTTTCATCCTGACTTTTGCCTTACAAAGTGCTTTCACTTGCACTAACTCTACATACTTATGGTGAGTTTTTCCTGCCTGTGATGCAGCTCAGAAACAATGGCACATTCTGCTGTTTCTTAACCCTGGCCTATCTTTGCCCCATCTGTTCTGGCTCTTGCATTTCTCCTCTCTACTGCTCTTCCCATTCTGATGTGCTTCTACTCAAGCCATTCTTGGACCTTACTTGCAGCTTGTCATCTCTTCCTCATAAGATATCAAGACATTCCCAGTGATACTAGCTTATCATAAGCTTCTTTTTTAATTAATGCTTTTTGCTCCCTTCTCTCAGTTGTCCCTCAAACATGTACCTTATTGAAGTCTCCACAGTGGATTGTAACAAGCTTTGACATTGCCACAAATGCCGTGGCAGTGGGAAGTAAGTCTAAAGCTGTCAGAGGCACCAGCTGCTCACATGTACCCTAGAAGTGGCCGTCATGGGCCTCCAGGCTCAAAATGACAGATGTGTGCCACACCTTGGTTTCCCACAGTGGGGCAGGTCTGAGCATTCCCCTCTTCTGGAAATGGCCAGGTACAGTGACCCCTGGTGTGCATTCCCCATCACACCTCTTCCTGAGTGGGGTATCAGGGTACCCCTCTATCTTTCTCATGAAGAGAGCATTTTCACTAGAAATATTTTAAAAAATAAAGTACTCAGAGAATTCTGCATTTTTAAGACTTTAGAAAGTGATTTAGTTCAATCACTTCAAGACAGTTCTAAGTCTAAATCATTCAAAACAAAGAACATTGACTTTAAAATGTCTAGATTAGAGATTTCACAAACTCTATAACCTGTTTATTGTTCTAGACAGGCTATTTGTAGGATATTAGTAGGAAGCACACTGTCAACCTGCTGACATCCTGAAATGAAACCAGTGATGTCCATTCTCTCTGAGGGAAATTGAACCATTTTGATTCAAATTTGAGAAGGGAATGATGTTCTGTATATGAAATTCCCACTGCTTCCCTTGGTGTTCTGGATTTTTAAGATAAGTTTGGATGTACTTTGGGTTTGTTGTATTTTCAAAAAACTTAAATGAAAAATTGCTTTACAATTAGCTGATTTTTGAAATTTCAGTGAGGATTCCTCCTGTCCTTTTAATTTTGTCAATGGTATTTTCTCCAGAACAAGTTGCGAAATGTTCTTACCTAGATCAGAGCAGTGTACAACTCTTGAGTAGCACTGGCATCCAAATGGACATGTTGGGAACAGATCAAAGGGGAAGAAGGGGTTAATTGGCTCTCTTGTTGGAAAAAGAGAGTTGTCATCATCAGGGTCGCCATCCATTTCATCTTCCGTGTCCTTCAACATCATGTTCTTCAGCATCATGTATGAAGGACGAGATGATGGCTTGGCAGAGCACAACACCAGGAGCACGAGGAACACGCACTCCTTCATATCGTCTCGTGTCAGGGCCCAGCCTACGACTGAGGAGACACTGAGATTAAGTTAAAGTTTAAACAGAATCCGTTTTTGCATCTGAGCATTTCTCAGAGCTGGTAAGGGCGCAACAAAATGGCATTCTGACCTGTTGCTAGGATGAGAGTAAATTTATAAAAAGTTCTTAGAAAGCAGTTTGCAAGTATGCATTGGAAGTTTTAAAAATATCTTTATTTTTCATCCATTAATTCTTTTTGTAATCTAGTCTAGGGAAATAATTCTAATGTGCATAAAGATGTCCATCACAGAATTATATGTAAAGCAAAAAGTTAAAGATAATACTAATGATTAAAGCAAAATAGTAAAATAAGGTATATGTATCCCACGGAATACTTTTGAACCCATAGAATATTTACACAGAAGCTTAAGAATATTGGGGTGCCTGGATGACTCATTCGGTGAAGCATGTGCCTTTGGCTCAGGTCGTCATCCCGGGGTCCTGAGATCGAGCCCCACATCAGGCTTCCTGCTCAGCAGAACGTCTGCTTCTCCCTCTGCACCTCCCTGCTGCTTGTGTGCATACATTTTCTGTCCGTCTCTCAAATAAATAAATAAAATCTTTAAAAAAATATGGAGCATTGTAATTTTGAAATTACAAAAAGGCAAATATAAAACAATCCACATGTAAAGTATACTCACACTCAAACAAAAACTTGTCACAGATATAGCTAATTGACAATCCTGGGTAGTAAAACGAATGACATGAGTCGTCTTTCTTTTTTTTCCCCCCTAACTTATAATGGCTGATAAGTACTACTCTAATACCTAGGAAATTAATGAGTGCTTTTAACAACAGAAACAGATGATCATACTTGACTCCCTACTCCCCATATCTTTGCATTACCTTAATATCTATGTCCCTTTTTAAGTAAAACCCACATGTCCCCTTGGCCTCACATCTGGAAGTCATCTATAATGACCCCTCTCTCCCCACTGCCAGCCTCACTCTCAGACTTGGTCACTTTTTCCACAGTGTACTTGGATTTCCTCCTTCTAATCTGAACATTGTCTAATACCTGATCCAGAGCATCTGAGGGCCAGCCTTTCTTACTCTTTTCTTACCCATCTTCCTACTGAGTTCTATTTGTTTGGTTTTTTGAGGGGCGGGGTTGTTTTCAGTTGTATTTTTAAAGCCCACACAAAACTGGAACAAATGATTCAGAACCTTCTGAGCATAGATCTGTTTTCATCTCATGGCAGATTTTCACATAGGTGTGTTTACATATTATGGTTTTGTAACTATCATTTGTGAAGCATAGTCTTTGTAATTTTTGAAAATTAAAAGCATTATGAAATCATCTAAAACAGACTTATGCTGGTCTTCTCTTTGGGGCATGTCATTGGCGGCATACAGATGCCCATTGGTAGGGCCGTGCCCTGGCCAGAGGGCGTGCACACCCTCCCAAGATGCCCCTTAGCTAGGTCCCCAGCAGTGCAGCTGGCCTGCTGTGCCTGAACACCACCGCGCCTTAGCTACCCAGGACTTCCAGACTCAGTCCAAGCTGGTCCAGTCTCAGGAAGACCTGGTTCTCCAAATCCTTGAATCACACCAGCTGCTTTCAGTTTCCCAGAACCCAGAAATCAGCTTTAACCTCTCTCCATGGCCTTGCTCTTTCTGGACTTAGGCATTAGAAATGAATTAAAGTGTTCATCTGTATGTGATATGCCTTTTAATCACTAGGAGAAGATGAAAAATTCTATCATTAGTTATTAACCTGACAATTAACGTTATTTAACTTTTAGAAATCAAAATGGCAATGTGAACACTTTTTCCACAGGGTAGCTGGATGTCACCAGCCAGATACGTGAGATTTCTCTGTGCTAACCCACACTTGATTACACTAAGGACAGGACATTCCTGAGAATGGCCAACACTTTTAATAATTCACTTCAGAACCAGCCCTGGCCTCCTCCTACTTCCCTGCCTTATGGAAGCATCAATGCACGTGATTCCAGACACGCCCCCACGTTAACAGGGAGGCACAGGAGGCTTCTAGAGCTTCAGTGCCCCCTACCCCCAAGGCCAAATAACCAAAAGAATTAGAACCCGAGGTAGAGCTCACACTCCCAGCCTGTTGTCTGCGTTTTCTCCTGCCGACTATGTGGGAGCACACTCTTGCATCCTAAAATGCAGTGGCCTCGCCCACACACTCTGTCCTCTCTCCTTCTCCAGCCAGTCTGCACAAGAAGGGGTGCGTGTACTGCTTGGGCTGGGGGAGCAGGTGTGGGCGTGGCTGTGTGGTCAGACTAAGCGGTGCAGAAAGCCTGTGCTGGCAGTGTCTGTCAGCTGGCCCAGGGATGGACAGGTTCCCACTGTGTGTCCGGTCCCCCAGGAACCCTGACATGGGCACCTGGGAAGGTCAGCTGGGCTCCATTTCCACTATTATTTCTGCTTACTGCATACCCAACTTTGATCCACTGTGTTTCTTGACCTTAGGCTTCTGTGTGATTCCTGGTTCCCAGCTTCACTTTGACCTTCCAGAATCCCCATTCCCCAGCTCCTTCAGCCCTGGATGGGTCCTTAGCCACCCCAAAGCTTGTCCCTGGTACCATCTTATTCTTTAACGTTGCTCTGCAGCTCTGTCTTCTATGTCCACAGCTGCCCCTGGCTCTGCTCTTGCTTTAGGTTGTTGCAGTGTCCCAGTGGGCATCTGTCAGGGCCCTGCTGTGTACCAGCCACAGTGTTAAGGTGCAGAATCTGTGAGGTAAAAGCCCCTCCCTCCTCTTCTTCCTTCTCTTCTTTCCCTCCTCAAAAAATAAAATCACAGCTCCTGATCTGTTACTCTCAGCCAAGCATGGGCTTGTTGTAAAAGCCAATGCTGGAATGTCAGGAGCATTCATGGAAAAACTAACAAATGCTTAAGTTAGTAAAGAGAGCTGAACTCCAAGTAGGCCGTGCTGACTGTGTGCCCTGTGGCCGGCACTTTGGAGGTATCTCCAGGTGTGTGGTCCCCAGACTTTAGAGCAGAATTCTTCACGAGAGGTCTGTTTACTCCTCATACCCTCAGTTTACTGTTAGAGACCAATGGATATAAAACCATCTATAAAACACACACTAAGAGAGTGAAGGATTATTTTTCCTCTTTTTAGGGGCATATTTTTAAAATTATGTTGGTTTTTAGATAGTTTAAATAACAGCCTGCTGACAGAATTTGCTCTAGTCCTCCATATATTTTTGCCTTTTCCCACAACTTCTGTAGCATCAGACATTGTGTACAATCAAGACTCAGCAGTGCCCACCTGGGGAATCCTTGGGGGACATGGTTTCCTGAGTCCTACCACCAATTACCCTGGTCCATGGGAGATGAGGAGTTTAATCAAGAGTTATTTTTAAATTGCTGGGTTGAGTTTTAGTACTTTCTTAGAGAAGAGTAGATACACGGGCTTGTAGGTTCCCAGTCTAGACCAGAGAAATCTATGTAACATGAATTCTACCTGAAATGATAGACCTAAGAAAACCATAGAACCTTAACAAATATACTTAATAAGAGAAACATGTCAGAGCTCCAAAAAGTAGGAAGCCAGGAACACTTCT
Organism: Canis lupus familiaris; assembly: GCF_011100685.1. Classification (NCBI taxonomy): domain Eukaryota; kingdom Metazoa; phylum Chordata; class Mammalia; order Carnivora; family Canidae; genus Canis; species Canis lupus. The sequence goes on along the minus strand of NC_049222.1, from coordinate 99,606,708 downwards.
GGGCTTTCCCTGGCCTGGCCATGGGGTTGGGGACTGGCCTGACTCCCCCTGCCCAAACCAAGCAGTGCCTAGGAGCCAGGTGGAGGCTAGGTCTGGTGTGTCTAGTCAAGAGGGACAGCAGCAGTGTGAGGCGGCCACACACAGGTGAAGGGGAGGGGCAAGCCAGGCTTCAGGGCTGCAGACCAGCCCACCCATGGGGTCAGGAGGTCCCTGCCCCGGAGCAGGTGGGGACACTGGCTGCTAGAGCATGCGGTGGCAGGTCTGTGGTTGCTGGCCGGTGGAGCAGCACCCTTGTTCCTGCATCCTTGTTGAGGGAGGGGACCTGTGGAGGCCTAGTTGAAACTCCCTTCAGGTGCTGGAGCCTCCCTGGAGCATGCTGGGTCAGTTAGCGTGTCCTCTCTCTACTTGCATAACTCCAGGGAGTGCTCCTCGAGGGGCATCTGTTCCACTGTTGTCCATCTGTGCTTGATGGGAAATCCTTTATATTGAGACCAGAAGTGCCTTCTCTCTGTGCTACTGCTGACTTCTGTTAGCCATATAAGATTAATATGACCTTAGCACTCTTTTACATCCTGGCTCCTTAAGAGAAGTCAGGTGAGCCTTGATTCCATGAGGAATTCACCATTTACACCATTCATCTGAGGTGATAAAGTACAAGTGAGGGTAGGCCCCAAACTTTGCCCTATTCTACTTGACCAATTTATATCTGTGGAAAAATATTGGGATGTCCAGGAGGGAATGCTGTATAGCAGTGTTTTTCCCTATTATTTCAGAAAGAATATGGAATATTATTTAAAATAATGTGACTTCTGGTTGTCTTATTTTTTAATTTTTGAGTTTATTATATTTAGGCTTAAGTTCTTATTTGATTAGATTGGGCAGTAGTTAAATTAGGCTATTTTTTAAACTTTGTGTTTTGTTCTCAGGAAGACTCAGTGTTTCCCCAGTTTATACCAGTTTTACCAGAGTTTATTACTCATGGAAAGCTTTGGACTTTGGTTTCAAGTTTCTTTTAATCAGAATACTATCTGGAATAGTATTTCAGTGCTACTGCTGTTCTTAATAAGCCCTGGCTCATTGGAGCCAGGAAGGGCCTCTGAGACATTGCTCCCACTTTTACAGCAGAGGGGCCAAGGCCAGCCTCCTCACTCTGCATTGCCCTCCCCCTCTGGCCCCCCGTGGCTCCCCCAGGCAGGCCCAATCCCACAGTGACTTCCAGACAGTAACCAGACTCCCTTCAGAGAGGACAGGCACGCGGTTTGGCTGGGTTGTCAGGACTGGAAATGGAGCTAAGAAGTAGCTTTCTGAATTTGCATAAACTCCTATTTTCCACTTAAATGTTCCACAAACTTAGAATGGAAAATTTGTCTAAGTGAAATGGTATTTCCTCTCAGACGCTATTATTAGGAAAATAAGTTACTGTGTTTTTAAATCCCGTGCTTAAAGGTCTGCAGCTTTTCCCCTTGGCTGACCCATCCCTATCAGTTCGAGAGTGCCAGGAGTAGTTTTCAGGATGTAAATGTGACCAAAGGTGTGCTACCAGAGGGCATCGGGCTGGGGCTGGGTCAGTCAAGGCTGAGCCCTATGTGTGAGCAAGCAAGGAGGTGCAGCATCCAGACATGCACGGGGACACTTACAGGACCTTCTGGAAGGAAACGGACACCTTTAAAGACCACAGTATCCTTAAAGACATAATTATCTTTACCCCAGAAGTATCAATTGCGTCTGATAAAAAACTGTTGGCTGCCTTTCCTCTTAATCCAGTTTTTGATCCTCCTCAGTTTTTCAGTACATCTTAACAAAAACTCCTACCCTTTTGTTCTCTACCATCTCCTACGGTGCCTTGAGACTTGTGTGTGTAAAGTTAATCTGACCTTGTAAAGTTAATCAGGCTTCAGATCAGGTACCCAAATATTCTTTTTTTAGTGGAGTAGCTGGTGGAAACAAAGACTTTCTTCCACTACACTGTGTTGCGAAATACCAAAAACGAATTAAAAACATGAAGGTACTTTCACATGTGTGTGGGCTTGTGTGATTTCTTTGCAGTTTCTTTTTAAACAACTCAGTGATTCTTGGTGGGATTGAAAAAAAATGACAACACTTGATTCTTAGAGAGAGACAGAGCCCTGGGGTTTCTCTGTGACTTGAGCTGTGGCTGCCACACCTCTGAGCACGCTGACCAGACGGAATGCTCTGCGTCAAGTGAGCGAGTAGAGTATCAAGTACACGGTTTAATTTCTCATCATGTAAGACTTAATTTAAGAATTTACTTTGGGAGAGGAAAGAGGAAATCTTTATTTTAAATTCTGGCAAAGGAGTTCTGTGAAAAGAAGTTTCTGATCTTTCCTATTGGATATGGCGCTAGTTGAAGGATTGCAGATAACTATTCTTTCTTGGAATTAGATGAACTCCCCATTAACTGTCCAAGGCCATCTTATTGCATAAGAATAAGGAAGACATTTATCAAGAAAAATAGGAGACTTCAAATGTGTACATGAAACTGATATTTGAATAATTCATACATTTTGAAAGAAGTATTAACTGTCTGACTCCATGTATCTGTGATAGCCCTGAACTTCATCATCATTAATTATTTTAAGATCATGTTACTCTCCTAAAAGAACATTGTATGTACAAGATGTTTAGGCGATTTTTAAAATCAGTCATATTTACATTTATGGTGAAACATAATAACAGGTTTTCATTTAACTGTAAAAGTCAGTTACATGAAAATAAATCCACCCCATATAAAATTCTAAGTTATGTATTTAAGTACTGATTTTTAAGGGATTATGCAGATAAACTCAATCATATAATTTGCAAGCATTTATGTTAATAACATTAATGTCCCCTTAGTAGCAACTGTAAAATAATTGTTCCCTGTACATGAAAAAAAGGCTTGAAAACCTACCTTGTAAGAAGAGGGTCAGTCCTCTTGCGCAGAAGCTCCCAGCACGTACTGCGTCTTTGTAGTGTCACTGCTCCCAGGTGCTGGGGAAGGAGAGGTGAGAAGGGGTCACATGAACGGAGGAACACACTGCTCCGGAGCTTGCTGTGGCTGCGCCCTGGCCGACACCAGAATACACTGCTTCCACAGATTAGCCCATGGTAGTACTAAGGGGCGAGATTAAAACTTGTTACTGCTCATGTGTTTTCCATCACTGTTTGTATCGTAGCCAAGACTTCTAGCTAAACTCTAGACGTCTACTGGAAGATTCTGAAGAAAAAATGAGAGTTTAATAATGCATGGCAACTGGCCATTGAAAGTGCAGTCAAAGTCACTCAAGAAATACCTGATTTGAAAAAACACTTTATGAAATTCTTACATGAACAAATACTGATATATTACAAATTTAAAAATCACTCACTCCTATAGACTAACAAGATATTTACAAATCTTGGTAAAAAGTACTAACATCACTGAAGTGTAAACCCAGCTCCAAATACACCTGAGAGGGGGCCATGCTGCTGCCTCGTTCTGATAGCTGAAGCCATCACACCAAGCATACTCACCCAGACTTTGCACAGGTGGGCCAGGTCCCTGCACACTGGGCCCTGCCTAAGTCCCTGGCCCTATATGAGGAGCGACTAGGACCCGCGGCTCCAGGGCACCCCAGCTTGGACTTTCCCTCTCCAGGGTAGATCAGCTGTCACCACGGGCATTTAGGGGCACATGGCAGCAGGAGGACACCATTGTCTGGAAGGACAGTGTTCACTCACATTACCATTCACTCCTGGGAGAATGCCCAGTTCCCATAGCAGCTGGGACCTCATCCCTCCAGAGAGGCCTCTTTCTGTACCACCAGTGCCAGGTACTTGCAAGCAGTCTCTTGATGCCTGGATTTGGGGACCAGCCTGTCTATAAAGTGTGTCTCCCAGGGTTCGCTGAGTCAACTCTCCTGTCCTTTGCCACCACCCCAAGAAGTGGCACACGTCATAGTGAAGCAGCCATGGCCACAGGGAGCGTGTGGTGCCCCTGGGTGTGGGCGGTCAGTCCCCATAAAGAAGATGCACTTCCTTGGAGCTCGAGTGTGTGGCCTCCCAGAGCTGCAGGTCTGCTCTGGCTTAGAATCCTGTTTGGAAAAAAAAAAAAAAAAAAAAAAAGAATCCTGTTTGGTTCTGGTGCACGTGCTCCCATTTATTCTGTTGTGTGTAGTTCCTGTGTGTATGTGTTGAGTAACTGAGGCATCCTGAGGGTTGGACCACACATACTAACCTGGGTTTCATCAGAGCAGAGTTCTGTTGTCCTGCATCATGTGTTGTTTTGTTTTTTGACTTTCACAAGTCTGTATTACAATAATAAATACATAAGCACATCGCACTGGTACAGCTCGGCCACAAACCGGGTATGGGTCGGGAACCTGCCACCCCCTGTCAGTGAGGCTGTGGCAGCTTGCTCTGGGTCTAGCTTTCTTCACCTGGCATGCAGTGTTTTGGGGTCTGTTCCAGTGCAGTAGTCCATTTCTTGGTACTGTGCGGTGTGCTGGTGTGTACGACTGCGCCCCCAGTCAGAGCTCACATGTATGTTCCCTCGGGGTGCACCTGGGAGCACTCAGGTGTGCTTCAGTCTGTCGCAGGGCTCTTGTGTGTTTCTGTTTGGAATTGCTGTTCTTAGCGTGAGGGGGTTTGCAGCACTCCTGACAGGTGGAGCCTTGCCAGCCTGTGGCTCCTGTTTTTCACCTGGCAGCCCTGGGCAGGGGTGAGTAGTAGCTGCTCCTCCATGGGACAAGGGCTCCCTGCCTCTCTGCCTCTGCCTCACATCTAGAGAGCGGGAGGCTCTTCTCTGACACTGCTTTGCTGACAGTGTGTCATAGCCCCTTCCCCCTCTGCTGCGAGCCCCCCCGCCATGTCTGCCCTTGCACCTGGCTTCAATCTTTGGTTAGAGGTGTGGGGAAAGAAGCAGGCCCAGGAGCGGTGCTGGGGTGGGGGTGCCAGGCTGCTCTGCCCTATTCTGTGAACTCAGCTCCCCGGCCCTGCGGGAAGGCCTGCAAACACCACCACAGAGACGCTGCAGGTTTTCTCCTGCACCTGTGCTATAGTCATTCCAGACACCACCATGTGCTTCATCTCCCTAAAGTGTCGCGAGGAGAAAATCTTCCAGTTTTGGTTCTGGTAGACGTCCTTCGGTGGGACCTGATTCTTTTCTACACGTTTGTTATCTTTATTGTTTTTTTTCCTTCATCAGGCTTTGCTCTAAACATTGGAGAATTAGTTTTACTCTATCAAAACGGTATTGTTAGAAATTATGAATAATCTGCATATTCTTATAAACAAAACAGAACAAGTGATATTCTCTACACTGGCATTTTATGAACAGAAATGCTGATGATCACAGAAGGAACCTCACCACCGATTTCCTGTATAGCCTGATCTATTCCAACCATAGTGAAAATAAAAATAAATTGCTTAAGCCAAACTTGCATATAATTTTTTTTAAGATTTATTTATTTCAGAGAGAGAGGGCATGAATAGAAGGGGGAGAGGGAGAGAGGATCTCCAGCAGACACCCCGTTGAGTGTGGAGCTCAACATGGGGCACAGTCCCATGACCCCGAGATCATGACCTGAACCAAAACCAAAAGTCAAACACTTAATCAACTGCGCCATGCAAGCATACTTGTGTATAATTTCTCCGACCCCTTCCTGACCTCCTCCTCGTTGGGAAATAGGGAGCAGTGGTCATGGCCCAAACAAAGGAGAACTGGAAAGGCCATTGGGAATCATTGGCAAATTTCGAATGAAGTGGGTGGAGAGGGAGGAGGGTGTCTGTGGCCTCAGGAGACACCTTCCCAAGCCCAGGAATCACCAGGAGGTTGAGCTGTGTGATGTCTGTTCCGGCAACGTCTGGTAAGCTCTTCCTTCTGAGAGCATTGGGGTGGACTGTGGGGCATCTCCCCCAGTTGCTACAAGGACTTGTGTGGTTGATCACTCATTCCACAAAATGCTATGAATGCTGTGAGGAAAAGCAGGGAAGAGCTGTGGGGGAAGCCTGGCAGGACGTGAGGGAGTTTACCCTGCAAGTACGATTTTAGGAATGCTCAGAGCTATCAAACCTGAGGATATAAATACTGTAATCTGGAGGCTGTTGTGGGGGGGGCACTCAGGGTGGACTGGGCTCTGTGGTTTAGGATTAATTACTTACACTGCAGGTCATGATCTGTGCACAGTATTCAGACTGCAGATGTGTTTTGTTTGGAGCATATGGTATTTTTAAAAAACAGGAAGTTTTATGTCAAAGTCCAAATTTATAGCGTATCTTAAAAAACCAGTCTAACAAAGCTGGCCCTGACCTCCTGTGCAGTTCCAGCAATTGTCTGAACTGAGGCAGCAGCCTCCTTCCTGCAGGCTCCTGGTCCCGGGTCCCAGTCTTCTTGCCCTCCACTACCCCCTGTGCCTTTAGCCCATTGCAGGGTTTGCTCTGAAAATGAGTTAATGACATAAGTTGTCATTTAAAATGAATTGAGGGATCCCTGGGTGGCGCAGCGGTTTAGCGCCTGCCTTTGGCCCAGGGCGCGATCCTGGAGACCCGGGATCGAATCCCACATCGGGCTCCCGGTGCATGGAGCCTGCTTCTCCCTCTGCCTATGTCTCTGCCTCTCTCTCTCTCTCTCTCTGACTATCATAAATTAATAAAAATTAAAAAAATAAATAAAAGTTTAAAAAAAATAAAATGAATTGAATTTATTAATATTGAAGGACTTACTGCAATACGTTTTACAATATTGTATGGTTGTCAGATATTTTTAAATAATGCCTCAAAAGTCTGTTTACCTTGGGGAGTGAGGACAGATAATAGTTTTATTTTACTTTATTTTATAAGATTTTATTTTATTTTATAAGATTGATTTATTTATTGGATTTTATTTTTATTTTATTTCATGGGATTTTATTTTTATTTTATTTTATAGGATTTTATTTTATTTTATGGGATTTTATTCATGAGAGACACAGAAAAAGGTAGAGACACAGGCAAAGGAGAAGCAGGCTCCCTGTAGGGAGCCTGATGTGGGCCTCGATCACAGAACTCCAAGATCACGTCCCAAGCCAAAGGCAGATGCTCAATCACTGAGTCACAAAGGCGTCCTAATAGTTTTATTTTATTTATTTATTTTTTTAATTTTTTTTTATTTTTTATAGTTTTATTTTAAATAAACTTTTTAGCTCTTCCCACTGAGAAAACCCAGAAGTTCATGCATCTGACTTCCAAATCTGTGTTTCTAAAGACCGTTTCCCACTAGAAGGACCAAGGCTCCTAGGAGAAATGACAAGTAACAGGTTGGGGTCAGGGAAGGCGTAAGATATGCTTGAAACATCTAACACCAGCCAGCACCAGAGTGTACAGAGTTTACTGTGGATGCACGGATGGAGCGCAGAAGCTAGCGGGAAGACACAGCATGACCCCCTTACAACGCACAAGGATGGCCCTGACAGTAGCATGTCACATGCAAAGTCCTGTAATAACAGAAAAGAGAGTCAAAGGGACAACAGTTTTCCTGTAGAAGAATGTTAGCTGGTCAAAAGAGAAGGAAGCAGAGCTGGAAATTCACCTGCGGGGCCCCTCCAGAATGCTAACAGGTTTAGGCAAAGATAGTCTGTGGATGCTCAGACAACTACGTGGAGAGTTACTGGATGGTGAGAGACTCACACAGACCCAAAGTCTTACCTTATAGATTGTGTCTAACGACCAGGGGGAGGTGCTGGCCCCTCAACCAGATATCCCAGAATCACCAGTAACACGCCTGCCCAACATCACTTGTGTGGGATTCCTGCCAGATATGTACATCTAACCAGACAAATGCAGGTCAGGGGACATTTTACAAGATAGCTGGCTGGGGGATGCTTCAAAACAGCGAGGGGGCAACACTCCCCTGGACAAGGGTGCTGCTGTAGGTCGCTCACAGGAGACTGGGGGTCCACATGTGAACTATTCACACACACAGCCTCCAAGCATGTGATTGGGACTGGGGAACGCTGAGTGCGACAGTCCTGAGTCAGTGTTGTATTTCCTGTGTTTGGTAATGTGAGTGATTGTGATCATTGTCCCACGGTGACGTCAGAAGCTGTGTTCTCAGGGGTTTTCTCCTCCGGTCGTGGATGATGGTGTTGTGACATCTGCATTCAGATGCTCTAGCCTGTCCCCTGCAAATTCTTATGTGTGCATAGACGTGGACATAGGAGAAAGAGATAAAATGAATGGACAAAATAGTATTAATTGGTTAATGTATGAAGAGTGTAGAGATGTTTGTTGTTTTGATCTTTCAACTTTTCTATGGCCTTAAAAGTATTGCTAAGTAACTGGGGAGTGGGGAGGCAATTTGCCTTAATTTTAACTGATTTATCCTTACCTCAATTTACATGTAAAATTTTAAGTAAGCTGTCACCCTACATAGGGTTTCCTACCCAGGCTCAAGGAATCCGCAGAGAATTGAAAAGGCTTTATAAATCTCTTGATAGATGTGAAGTATGAGTTAGATTGTTTTTCTGCATGGAGGGATCGTCATTGGTTTACTGTATCCTCGATATGATTTGAAGGGGTCCATCCTTCAAATAGTTAAGAACTACTGCCCTAGAATTAGTATTTTAGACAGTATAAATTTGTAATTGTGAACAGAATTCTCAACTTATGTAAAACAAATCAACCTTTAGCAGATTCCAACTTATAAAAAGATTTGCTTCTATCAATTGATAGTTTATTTGACCACAGAGACTCTGTTACTTAGAAACACACCATGACATTTCAATAGCATGATGCATTCCTTTTCTGTTCCAAACTAAGACGTGTTTAGTGCAATCACATGTTATTTTTAATGCAATCTGCTTTCCCTTGTGTGGATTCACATTCTTCACATTTTGTGTAAAGGAAAAACTATGCTTGACTCTAAATTTTGATTGTATCCATTTTCATGTAGAGCGAAATGTAACTTCAAAGAAGAAATAATCATGCCTTTAATTTTCATTTGTGTGATCACTGAGACCTATTTGTAGAGTTAGAAACTCTACACACTTCTTTGCAAATAGCAGTGTGTGACAGACCAAATTCCAGCATGGCTCACAGTCTCAACCATCCCCGTTCAGCGTGTCAAGGCAGAGACATGTGAATAACATGTTAGAGGACCCCGAGGTGTTCGGGCGCACGTGCTCAGATGTGTGCAAACACACGACTGCCCTGCCCTGTTGACAGCAGTCTCTGCTGTCTCTTTAGACCCTTTACAAACTCCCGTGTGCTGTTGGATTAGGTTCTGTAGGAGCTATTGCTCACAGGGAAGCTGTGAGATACACACTCCCCTGGAGAACCGGCTGGGGGATGGGGAGGCCAAGGCTACAGACCCCTCGTGGTTCATCTCTGAGGTCGGAATCTTATCTGCAGGACATGTTCCTTGATCACATACTCTTCTAGTTTGACTGGTTATTTTAAATAGTTTTTCCCCCATTTTAGGTGTTATAAGTAATCACAGTGAATCACGTTTATAAGTCAGACTTACTCTTCTTTTTTGTAATAATCAGGATTTTTTTCAAATCAGTTTCTAAATCACTCCCAAGTCTGTGATGAAAAGTAATTTTGACTCTATTGAATCCCACACTGTGTGTTTCTGGAGACCCTGGCTGAGCATACTCTATGTTGCTTTTGCTCTTCTAGAGGGTGCGAGCAAAGGCTCCAAGCTTGGGAGGGCCACTGACGTGCCACAGCATGCCACTGGAGCCTGGCCCTCCTCAGAGTGTGTGCTGACCCCTGGCCCAGTGCAATATGCCCACTCCTTTTTCCACCCCGTTAAGGAATTGATTACCTTGAATAATTAATATCTACCATAGTAAGAGACCAGGCCACCTTGAGCGAGTCACTGAACCTGCCTGTCTGCCAGTTTCCTGATACCTGTCACTGCAGGAACAGATGTCCACCCTGTGCCCAGCACGTCATGGATGTTCCCTCATTTGACCTTTCCAGCAGCCTAGAAAAGTAGATGGTGGTCCCTCTAATGTCATGGGTGAGGAGACTGGAAATCAGAGTCTAAGTTATATGACCAAGTCCACAGCTAATAAGGGCTCCAGGTCAGAGCCAGCATACTTGTTCTTGATTTTTAGCTACAAGAGACATACATAAAAATAGAGAGAAAGATACCTCATGTTTCAATAGACTTCGGGATTTGCAGACCCTGGAGTCCTCTTGTGTAAGTTAGAGCTGACCGGAAACTTCTGTTTCCATGTGTGGATTTTTTGTGTTTTATTTTGTTTTTAGAGAAGGAGTGGGGAGGAGAGACAGGAGAGAGAGAGAGAGTCTTAAGCAGGCAGCATGCCCAGCCAGAGCCTAACGAGTAACTCAGTGTCATGGTCCTGAGATCATCACCTGAGCTGAAATCCAGAGTCGGACATTTAACCCACTGTGCCACCCAGACAGACACCCCTCATGCACACTTCTAATATTTACGAATTTTAAGTTGACTGAGGATCTGTGTTCACATTCAACTATGGACAGAAGAATAATTCAGTCATCTTCAGTCTGTAAATGTGTCTCTTACAAGGAAACTGTTTTCTAAATAAGAGAAGGAGGCAGAATAGATGTCAGAGAGGGTTTTAACCACCCTTTGAGGTTTCACTGAAACAGCAGAATTTGAGTAGTTCCTTCTTTTATGTCAGCATCCATGAACCTAGTAATTCTTGGTATATTTAAATGATGGCTTTCCAGAACATAGTCAGTGTTGTTGTTATGCAGAACAATCATATTCCCAGTCGTCAAAGCAATGCTTAGTTGTTTATGAGATACTCTGTGTTTTCTGATTGTCCGTGTTAGGAAATATTAATAAGATAAATTATTAATTTTAGGACCCTATACAAATCTTTTTCAGTTCAGCTTCTCACTTTTCCTTTAAAAGTCCTCAAAGTTTGCAGAAGCCTTTCTGTTTTGTTCAGGAGTGGTATTGATTTCAATGCTGGAGGGCTTGTGAGCTGATCAGTTGAGACCTGGCATCAGCAGTCATTTAGCACCAACTTGGTGCACAGAGTGGAGGAATCCAAGAAACAGCTTGTCTCTGTTCTTCTAGTTTTACAACTTTTTTTTTTTTGAGAAACACGATATATCCCCTCTCCGTCTACATGCAGTACCCCATATGCAATAAATACTCAGTGCGCACCTAACTTTTGTTATAAAATCTGTCACCAGGGTGGTGGCACATATCCCCAGCGCCAGGTGGGAAGGGGGCACATTGTGCAGAGCCCGGCTTCTAGATGCATCTTGTCTTGTTCCCCAGAAGCACCATGTGGTCAGACCGCATGGCTCAGGTCAGATGAAGACTGGCTGTGGGCTTGGCTCCTCCTCTCCCTTTTGCTTTTGGCAGCCAGTGCCCACTAGGCTTCAGCTCCCCTACCCGTCTTGTCACAGGCCCCTCAGAGTTGTCCTTGCCTATGAATTCCCGTTTTTCCCCACTCCTCCTACCACTCTGCCTGCACTCTGTGGCAACCCCCAAATTCATCACGTTCCGGCCCAAACTGTTCCTGTCAGCCTCTCTGCCACGTTCTCTCTGGCTCCCTTCTCTTCTGTGTCTTAGCTGGCAGTCAGACGTCCCAGCATATTTCTGCACAAGTCTCTGCCACACCTGTTCCTGTTTCTGCTCGTCCTCCTGTCACCTGTGCCGGTCGCACCAGCCATGAGGTGCTTGTTCATGCCCCTTCCCGACACCAGTGCTCACGATGGTCCTCCCTCAGATCTCACAAGACCCTCACTTGTCCTTGTGGTCGGTCAGCTCTCCTGAGCCTCCTGACTCCACTCATCCCTCTACTCCTCTGGCTCAGGTCTCGTGTCAAAGCCCCTCAAGCATGGTGCTCTTTCCTCCTCTAAATTCAGTGCCAGTTACCCCCTTGTTACACTATAGGCTTTGTTACCCCAGATCAAAATTTGTCAATTCAGGGAAACCATTTCTGCCTACAGCACATAACACTATGCTTAATGCAGTGTGTGCCTCCTGTAAAAATGGTGGTGTTTATCCTTTAGCTATATATCCAATCATCTGTGTTTTAAATTTTCACATACTTACCAAATCTAAAGATATCTTAAAGCAAGTGTTATGATTTCTTAACACTTCCCAATGAATTTTTTTAAAGATTTATTTATGTGAGAGAGCATGTCAGTGGGGGGGGAGGGCAGAGGGAGAGAGGGTGTCCAGCAGACTCCCTGCTGAGCGTAGAGCCCAACACGGGGTTTGATCTCACCACCCTGAGATCATGACCTTAGCCAAGTTCAGGACTCGGATGTTTAACCGACTGCACTACCCAGGGGCCCCCGAATGAATTTAAAGATCTATACTACATACCATTGAACAGTTACTGAAATAATCATCTTTTTGTATGTGAATGGGCCAGTCATGCTGAGCTCACTGCTCTGGGAAGTGTCCATACATACCAGAGGACAGTGTGCAGACACAGATTTCAACTAGTGCTGTGGGTAATTTTTGTCATGTTTTTTCAATTTAATTGAAGTATAATTAACAAACAGTATTAGTTTCAAGTGTAGAGAATTCAATATTCTCTATACATTATTCAGTGCTCATCATGATAAACATGCTCTTAATCCCCTTCACGTAGTTCACCCCTCCCTCTCACTCACCTCCCCTCTGTCAGCCAGTTTGTTTTATGTTTTAATCAGAGTCTGATTTTTTGTTTCTCTCTCCTTCCTTCCTCTCTCCCTTCATTAATTTTTCTTTAATTCCACATATTAGTGAAATCATATGGTATATGTCTTAGTCTGGCTTATTTCACCTAGCATTACACCCTGTAGATCTGTCCATGTTGTTGCACATGGCAGGATTTCATTCTTTCTACGGCTGAGTGATATTCCATTGTACATACACACCACATCTTTATTCATTCATCTATTGGACACATGGGCTGCTTTCATATCATAGCTATGTAAATCATGCTGCAGTAAACATAAGGGTACATATATCTTTTCAAATTAGTGTTTTCATTTTCTTTGGGTAAATACCCAAGAGTGGAATTACTGGATCATATGGTATTTCTATTTTTAATTTTTTAAGGTACCTCCATACTGTTTCCATAGAGGCTGCACCAATTCGCATCCCCACCAACAGTGCACAAGGGCTCCTTTTACTCCACATCCTCACCAACACTTGTTATTTCTTGTCTTATTGATTTTAGTCTTCTAACAGGTGTGAAATGATATATCATTGTGGTTTTGATTTGCATTTCCCTAATGAGTAATTTTGAGCATCTTTTGATGTGTCTGTTGGCCATCTCCACATCTTCTTTAGAGAAATGTCTATGCAGATCCTCTGCCCTTTACAATCGGATTATTTGTTTTTGGGGTGTTGGGTTATGTAAGTTCTTTATGTTTTTAGATATCAATCTGTTATCATTTATATCATTTGCAAATAACTTATCCCATTCAATGGGTTGCCTTTTTGTTTTGTTGATTGTTTCCTTTGTTACTCAAAACCTTTTTATTTTGGTGTAGTCCCAGTAGTTTAGTTTTGCTTTTATTTTCCTTGCCTCAGGAGACATATCCAGAAAAAATACTTCTATGATTGACAAATCATAGTCAAAAGTCAAAGAAATGACTGCCTGTGTTTTCTTCTAGGAGTTTTATGGTCTCACATTTAGATTTCTAATCCATTTTGTGTTTATTTTTGTGTATGGGATAAGAAAGTAGTCCAGTCCGTTCTTTTTTATATAACTGTCCAGTTTTCTCACCATTTGTTGAAGAGACTCTTTTTTCCACATTGTATATTCTTCTTTGTTGTAGATTAATTGGCCATATGAGGATTTATTTCTGGGAGTAGGATTGTTTAGGTTGATTAGTTTTATTTTTAATTTCGTAGAGGGGGGGAGAGGAAGGGGAGGGGAGGGAGGGGAGAGGGAGGGAGAGGGAGAGGGGAGGGATGAGGAGGGAGTACTAGCGAGTAGGCAGAGATGCTCCTTGTAAGCGATGTAACGCCTACAGAGACGACGATCAGCTCCTCTCCTCTCCTCTCCTCTCCTCTCCTCTCCTTTTCTCTTCTTCTCTCTTTTCTCTTCATAGGGAGTGAGAGCAAGTGCAAGCTCTCAGGAGGAGCAGAGGGAGAGGGAGAAAGTGAATCCCAAGCAGGCTCCACACCCAGCACAGAAGCTGACACTGGGCTTGATCTCAAAACCCTAAGATTATGACTTGAGCCGAAACCAAGAGTCAGACATTTAACCAACTGAGCCACCTAGGCACCCCTCAACGTGTCTGTTTCCATTTTGATTCCTACAGCTTTGTAGTATATCTTGAAATCTGGGACTGTGATAGTTCTAGCTTTGGCTTTGTTCCTTCTCAAGATTGCTTTAACTATTTGGGGTCTTTTGGGGTTCTGTACAAATTTTAGGATTATTCTAGTTCTATGACAAATGGTGTTGATATTTTGGTAGGAATTGTATTAAATCTGTAGATTGCTTTGGGTAGTATGGACTTTTTTTAAAAACAATATTGGTTCTTCCAAGCCATTGACAATGGAATGTCCTTCCATTTGTATTGTCTTCAATTTCTTTCCTCAGTGTTTTATTGATCTTGGAGTACGGGTTTTTCTCGTACACTCGAAAAACAAAGTTTTTCCTCTTTGGTTAAGTTTATTCAGTGTTTTATTGATCTTGGAGTACGGGTTTTTCTCGTACACTCGAAAAACAAAGTTTTTCCTCTTTGGTTAAGTTTATTCCTAGATATTTTATTTTAGGTGCAACTGTAAATGGGATTGTTTTCTTAATTTCTCTTTTTGTTGCTTCATTATTAGTTTATAGGAAAGCAACAGATTATTATATATTAATTTTGTATCCTCTGATTTTACTGTATTCATTTACCAGTTCTAGTAGTTTTATGGTGAAATCTTTTGGGTTTTCTATATATAGTATGTCATCTGCAAATAATGAAACTTTTACTTCTTCACAAATTTGGATGCCTTGTACTCCTTTTTTCTTGTCTGATTGCCATGGCTAGTAATTCCCAATACTATGTTGAATAAAAGTAGAGAGATTGAATATCCTTGTCTTGTTCCCGACCTTAGAGGGAAAGCTCTCACTTTTCCCCCTTGAATATGATGTTTGCTGTGGGTTTTTCATATATGGTCTTATTAGGTTGAGGTATATTCCCTCTAAGCCTATTTTGTTGAGGTTTTTTTTTTTTTTTTTTTAAAGATTTTGTTTATTTGAGAGAGAGATAACAAGAGCAAATATGAGCAGGGGGAGGGACAGAGAGAGAGGGAGAGCAGGGAGCCCAATATGGGGCTTGATCCTAGGACCCCAAGATCATGACCTGTCCCAAAGGCAGATACTGAACCGACTGACCAAGCTGCCCAGGCACCCCTGTTGAGAGTTTTAATTATGAATTGATGTTGTGCTTTATCAGATGCATTTTCTGCATCTATTGAGATGGTCATATGATTTTAATCCTTTTTCTTAGTGATGTCATGTATCCCATTGATTGATTTACAAATATTGAAGCACCCTTTAAATCTCACTTAATTGTGGTGAATAACTTTTTTTTAATATATTGTAGGTTTTAAGTGCTAATATTTTGAAGATTTTTGTATCTCTGTTCATCAGAGATACTAATATATAATTTTCAAATAATAGTAGGGGACCTTAACCACCCACTTAAATCAATGCACAGATAATCCAGACCAAAAATCAACACAGAAATAGTGTCTGTGAACAGCACATTAGACCAGATAGACCTAACAGATATATTCAGAACATTCCATTCAAAACCAGCAGAATACACATTCCTTTTCAAGTACACATGGAGCATTCTCCAAAATAAGTCATGTTTTAGGTCACAAAACAAGCCTCAAAAAAATTCCAAAAAGATTGAAATCGTATGATATATTTTATCCGACCATGATGCTGTGAAACTAGGAATCAATCACAAGAAAAAATCTGAAAAGAACACCGAATACATGGAGACTAAATAACATGCTGCTAAACAATGAATGAGTCAACCAAGAAATCAAAGAGGAAATCAGAAAGTAAATGAAAACACACTTGAAACACAATCCAAGATCATTGGGATGCGGCAAAAGCTGTTCTAAGAGGGAAAGTTAGAGCAATACAGGCCTCCCACAAGAAAGAAGAAAAATCTCAGTCAACCTAACCTTACACCCAAGGGAGTTAAAAAAGAAAAATAAAACCCAAAACCAATAGAAGGAAGGAGATACTAAAGACTAGAACAGAAATAAGTAAAATAGAGACTAAAAAGCAATACAACAGATCAATGAAACCAGAAGCTGGTTTTTTTGAAAAGGTAAACAAAATTGATAAACCTTTTGCCAGAAAAAATGAGACAGGACTTGGGACTCCTGGATGGCTCAGTAGTGGGTGTTTCCCTTTGGCTTGGGGCGTGATCCTGGGGTCCCGGGATCAAGACCCACATTAGGCTCCCTGCATCGAGCTTGCTTCTCCCTCTGCCTGTGTCTCTGCCTCTCTCTCTCTCTCTCTCTGTGTGTGTGTGTGTCTCATGAATAAATAAAGTCTTTAAAAAATATAATGAGACAGGACTCAAATCAGAAATGAGAGAGAATGCATAATAACTGACATCACAGAAATAGGATTATAAGAGAATATTATGAAAAATTATTTGCCAGCAAATTAGACAACCCAGAAGAAATGGATAAATTCCTAGACTCCTATAACCTCCCAAAAAGGAGTCAGGAAGAAGTAGAAAATTTGAGCATACCAATAACTAGCAAAGACATTGAATCACTCACTAATCAAAAAACTCCCCAAAACAAACAAGTCCAGGACCAGATGGCTTCACAGGTGAATTCTACCAAACATTTAAAGAAGAGCTATTACCTATTCTTCTCAAACTATTCCACGAAAGTAAAAGAGGAAGGAAAGCTTCCAAATTCATTCTATGAGGCCAGCATTACCCTGATACCAAAGCCAGACAAAGACACTACAAAAACTGAATTTTTCTTTTTTTTCTATGTTAATGAAAGCAGTCATCTTACAGAGTAATTAACTTGTCTTGGTGAGGCAGACTCCCTAGGTGATGTGTGGAATCAGTGGACAGCGCCAACCCACAGAGAGGGCGTTATATCTTGCTCACCCCATTGGCAGCACCCACCATACCAGGTGCCCAGTGCCCACTCAGGTGTCTAGACTTTCCACTTTTTGGACTTCAGTCAGAAGGAAGCAGAGTAAGCCAGGTTCAGACACATACCCTGTGTTGCTTCCAAGTGACGCCCACCCTTGCTGCAGCGTCCTCATCTGTGTTCCCAAAGTAAGAGGGCAGCAGTCCCACCCCATTGTGGTGGAACTGGGCAGAAGGTTAGGGAAGGATCAGGTGCACGTTTGGTGAATCTTAAAACTTGGTTTGTGATTCAGATGGCCCCTGTCTCTTGGTTCTTAAGGAAAGGAAGAGAGGCAGGAGCATCTAATCTGAAGGTAGCAAATCTCTTGGTTCTTAAGGAAAGGAAGAGAGGCAGGAGCATCTAATCTGAAGGTAGCAAAGTTGCTTTGTCTGAAGGAGAGTCTGTGTAGTCTTCAGGGACACTTCCACCCCAGGGCACCACAAACCCGTGACTCACCATGCTGGAAAACCACTGATCTGTTCCAGACACATTATTTTATAATTGAACCAAGGGATCCCAGACAAGTAGAATAACTGTATAATTAATCATTGGAAATCAAGGTGGGTACCCAGGCCTAATTGCTGGTGTAGTTATTTCCTTATAATTCCAGGCTTTATGTGTCTTTGACCATGTCATATCTTTAGTGCTTTTTGTAATAATCTTAAGTCATATCTCAAAATTTAAAATATAGTTAGCGTTCTTTGTATATATGTGCAAAGATGACACAGCATGAATATTTTAGGTCATAGCTATACCAGAACTTTCCTAGTGTACATATGTGTTAGTAATTACAACATATTTCTGAAGCCAAACAGAACATCTGTTTTGTTTTTAACATTATATTGTGAAGATCATTTGCTTTAAAGACATTTATCTTTTTTTTTTTTTAATGGAATTAAAACTTCCTATCCAGGACATGATGAAATTTCAAGACTGAACAAATTCAGTGCTAGACATATTTTTTTGTATTTTAAGTTTAAAATCAGAAATAAAAGTGTCTTCCAACTAAAGAGCAATGCTTTCTCCAGTCACTCTGAATTTCAGCCTTCCTAGAGATTCTGTTCTTGTCAGAGTGTCCCAGTTACACAGTGGGGTTGTAATTACACCAGGGCCTGGGCTCCCTCCAAGGCTGCAGTGGTGGCAGTGCCTCACTGTGGTTCATGGGGCTTGCACACTCTCAAGACCCAGGATCTGTGGGCTAAGGACCCCAGCATGTTTCGCCACATCACCACCCTGTTCTCCTGATTTCATTGTACCTGATGTTACTGTCTCTGTAATGTCCTGCTTATTTCCCCTACCACACCATGTCTTCCCAGAAAGGAGAGACCTTGTCAGTTTATTATCCTTGTCTCTCTCTAGAACAGCATCTGGAACACAGAGTCCAGTCAGAATGAGAAATGAGTGAAGGAATGGCTCAGTATCCATCTGCACTGTCCCCGGATGCAAATTCTGTTGACTCCCCTTAAACTTTGCTGCCCAGTCTGCCTTAAACAATTGATGTCAGTGCATTTATATTCACATGGCAGGAAGTGTATTAGAAGGGTTCTTGTCAAAGGGATGAGTAACTGTATGTTCTTGTGCTTACCTGTCTCTTATGTTCAATGTAGCCAATTTAAATTAGCAATCTCTTACTTTCCTAAACTGGTTATAAATCTCAACTTTTTGTTCTATAAGATTCTACTTCTGCTCTTAGCCACCTGCCCTGATTCTAACAGTCTTCATTGTATTATTATTATTATTATTATTCATGTTATAATATCAAAATCCTAGCTATTATGAGAGGGTGCTGAAAAGGAAGAGCTAAGAAATAAAATTAGCTTGGGGTGCCTGGCTGACTTAGTTGGTGGAATATGTGACTCTTGATCTCAGGGTTGTGAGTTCGAGCCCCTCACTGGGTGTGGAGATTACTTAAAATCTTTAAAAAAAAATAAGGGGCATCAGGGTGGCACAGTTGGTTGAGCATCAGACTCTAGGCTTCGGCTCAAATCATGATCTCAGGGTTGTGAGATCGAGCTTAGTGGCAGGCTCTGTGTTCGGAAAGGAGTCTGCTTGGGATTCTCTTCCTCTGCCCCTCCCCACTGCCTGTGCAACCTCCCCCACCCTCTGTGTCTCTCAAGAATGAATGAATGAATGAATGAATGAATGAATGAATCTTTTTGAAAATAATAAATAGAATTAGCTTAAATGGGATAAAATCAAACTCACATCTTTGAAAGTTCAGGAAACTTGCTTCGGTGAATATGGAATATGCTGGTGGCTGTCACTTTTATCTGAGAGATTGGTTATAAGTGCATTCATCTGCATGCCACACAAGATATTTCCCTTGCTCCCTGGTTGTCTGACGGCCTGTGAAGTGGGGCAACTCTCTTCCTCAGTTGGAGAGAGTGCTATTATGAGATCAAGTCACTGAAGTTGAAAAGTTAGAGTGACCTAAGTATAAGCTCCTAGTCTGATATTTTGTAGACACAAAACTGAGAGCAGCAAGAGAAGTCAACACATTTTCTGTATGTGTCCTTTATAAATTATTCTAGAAATAAGCACAAAAGATTATTGCATAATGAAAATTTTAATACCATATGGTTTTGGTAAGTTCTAGTATATAGTAAATACTGAGCTTGATGTTAAATTGAACTAAATAAAAGGATACTTTTGAACACATTAGGGCACAAAAGGTAGGTGCTAACAATGACCAGTGTAGCAAAAATTTTCAAAAGTGCATGCCTTATGGTTATATTCATAAGGTTGTAGCAAGGACAATTAATATGTTTTAAGCAAATCCACTACTTTCCATAAAATCTTTTGATCTTGAATAAAGAATAATGAGGGTGATCTTAAAATATTGTTTAATTTTTTAGACTGACAGAAATTTTTAACTTGGAATAGTTTCAAAAATTTGTGTAGAATTCACATACACTCTTTTCCCAGCTTCTTCTAATGTTAGTAACCAATATGTAACCACACTACAGTTCTCAAAACCAAGAAATTAACATGACAGTAGTGTTTTAATTTCACATGTGTGATTAACAGAAGGTACTAGATAAGGCCAATCATTAAGTACATTTTTACCAATAATTATAGCATAGCATCTTATAGAAAATGAATAGGTTATTGTTTTAACAGTAGGATCATTAACAGAACACTAATTCATAAATTCCATCTATTCTTTTTTTCTTGCCATACACTTCTCGGTCTTGAACCATAACACATGTAATTTTTAAAGGGACTTGGAGGGTTTCAGTTAACAGCAATACTCAGGTCAGCTGTAAAGAACATGATTATTTTGTTCCAGATTTTCCCAGTCTTAGTCCACAGTGAATAACATCCTGTTCTCTAAGGAAGCTTGTAGTGAGAGGGCTTTTTTCTGGAGTGTGAAGCTGAAGCTTTCACTAAAACTGCTAGTGAAGTAACCTTGGGGTAGGTGTTGGTTGTTTTCTGTGTGGGGTGGCTGGCCGGGTGGGTGCTCCTTATCAATGACAAGAGTGGCTACAGCACATGCAGGAATACGAGTTAGATGAACAAAAACCTGGAATCACTTGATATTTTGTGGCTTAAGAACTATACTTGAGTATGATCTTATGCACGAAAATGCATAGGATGATATTTCTCTTGTTTTAATATAATTGTTTTCAAGGTGAAGATGTTCCAGGGTCGAATCTCCATCTTCTTCAGCATTGCAAATTTGTTCTGGAAGAATATTCCTGAGGAAAAATAGATGTACAAGTCATAAATGGTCCAAGCAATATTCAGGCTTTATCATTTAGGAGTTAGTTGTACATTTGTTTAAAATTTTTGTTTTTAAAATAAAATTGGATCTTTTTCTTAGACACTAGAAAAAATTTCAAATATGCCAAAGATGTAAATGTGAAAAATGAAGCTATAGGAGTATAATAAAGTATGTCCTGGGAGTGTGAAAAAAAATCTCCCTTGACTCACAAATGAGAAACACTAAAAGAAAAGATTAATAAATTGGCTACAGGTCTTTAAAAAATGCAAAGTTAAAAGACATGAAAAACTAGGAGAATGTTTTTGCAACTTACAGTTATAGGGCTAATATCCAAAGCCCTCCTCAAAACCTATGGAGAGAAAGGAGAAGAGGGGCAAATGCTTGGCTAACCAGTTCACTGAATAAAAAAATGAAATTACGTGGGAACATGATAGAGACACTTAGTTTCATTCATGAGAAGAGAAATGCAAACTTCAAGTACCCTGGCACACCACTGCCACTTACCAGATTTGCCTTAACACAAAAACACTCAAAAGCTCATCAACATGGTCTGGTCCTGGGGCTGTGCAGGACCACACACCGTGGTGGGAGCTCAGGATAGCACAGCCCCACATACAGGGACCAGGAAGCATCACCTCCCTTCGCTCAGCTTAGGAACCTATCGCAGAGTGAGACCAGGAAAATGTAAAATGCTGTCCAAACAAAGTTAGGCATCATGGCATTATTTGTAGTAGTAAAAGAAGGGAAACAGGTAAGGAGCTGGTTAAATGAAATAATCATGTAATGGAATACTGGTCACTTGTAAAAAGAATAAGGAAATTCTCTATACTTGTAAGGAGCAGATATGCTGATAATTACGGAATGTAAAAAGTAAAAACACTAGAGAGAGAGAGAAAAGAAAAATTTTTCTGTGTCATAATTTGTGTTGGAATTGTGGGAGGGGATGGGAAATATGAATCTGCACGTATGCTTATGTCTGCAAAAAGAAATACTGGGGAAAGGTACAAATTAATTTTAAAAGAATTAAACGCTGGGGAATGATGGAATATAGTATATGGGACCATAGAAGAAAGACTTCTCTTCATATACCTTTTTACAGTTCCAACTTTGGAATTATATAAACATTTAACATAGTAACAGTAACATTAAATAGGAAATTACAATTTCTAAAAACCAAAAACAAACCCCTGATCTGATTATCAGGTTGTTGATGTGTTGTCACAGAGAAAACCACTGTATTTCTGCCACAGGCCCTCATGGAACATAGGCTAAAGACTAAGAGAACGCTCCTGAAAACATTGTTTTCTTCATTTGATACTTTTGTAGTCATAATACTAGCATTCTCACTTTGAAACTGTATTTTGTATATTGTAAGATAAAAGTTAATTTTTTTGGGAACCTAGATTCCCAGTAGAAGATAAACAAAACAAAGAAAGAAATTGAATCTATATGGTTACATTTGAATTGAGAACATTAGTATGAAGTCTTGTTCTTTTTCTTTACAAAATATATATTTCCTGACAGTTCACTATAAGGCCTCTCTCTCTCTCTCTCTCATGAATAAATAAATAAAATCTTTTTTTTTTTTTTTTTTTTAAAAAGGCCTCGAAACAGAAGAGGGACGTGTCTGGTCCCCAGCCTGGGTGTGTGAGTGCTGCTTGCAGTGAGGGGGTGTGGGGCCCTCCGGAAGAAAGCCCTACACAGGGCTCCCACTGGCCAAAGAGTGGGGTTTAAGAACAGTAGTTATCGTTGATTAAAACATTCCACATGTATTAAACTATAAGTTAACATTGATTCTCCAGAGAGAGAAAGTCAAAAACAAAATAATAAAAGAGAAGCAGTTAGGCACCAACTTCTTTTTGTTCCCCCTGAGACATCTGCTATTAACATTTTTATATATTGCATGGTCCTTCCCATTCATACATAATACATATCTATCATTTTTTCAGTTGTATAAAGACAGAATTAACATACAACATGATACTACTTTAATGTATACAACATGATTTGATATTTGTATATATTCAGAATGATCATCATCACATTGTTTAGCTCACATCTGTCTCCTCACATAGTCAGATATTTCTAACCAGCTTCTGGTCTGATTGGACATTTAAAGAAAGACCTGAGCATTTATCTTACCTTTCAGAGTAACAAAGTGGCCCTAGCTGATGGGGAAAAAATCCTTGACAAAGGGATTCTAGCTACCAAATGTGTAAAAGGTAACAAAAGAGCCAGTCGCCATTTCCTTGCCCCTCAGGAAGTAAGAGTTTGCAGCAAAGTCATCTGTGAGTGAGACCGCTGGTTCAAAGGTGGAGGAAAACAATATTCATGGAGGTTCCAGACTGCGACCACCTGAATCCCAGCACAGCGGGACCCCTGTGTGTGTCCTCACGCAGTAGCAAGGAAGCACTCAGCCACATGGCTTTTCACAACCTCTTACAAAGCCTCCCCACTCCCACCCATGATTCTTTTCCTCTTGTTTTTTTAGGAGTTTGTGTTTAGAGACCTTCATTCTCTTCAGGCAGACAGGAAACTGTGTCCCCAAAAGTGAGAGAAGCTGAGTCTCAATAATTTTATTCAGAATTTTACCTTCAGAAAAAAATCTGGATAGATCAGTTTATATATTTGGGTTTTATGCTCTACCGATTAGTTCTTAAAATCACACGTTAGTAGAAGCTGGTTCCCAGTATTATGTAGTCATGTTCTTTTCTAAAGGATTTTTACTGTGAAAGTTTGCAAATGTACACACATGTAGGAAAGAGCTATGATGGATCGTCGTGTACCTATCACCCCCCTTCAGTCATTACAAATGTGTTCCAGTGTTGTTTAATGTGATCTCTTTCCTTTTTCCCCTTATAAGTAAATCCCAGACATCATATCATGCATGATTGTGTAATCATATCCTCTGTCAACTATAACAATTTAAATCAATACTTGAAAAGGCCAAAATTTACCGTATCTTGTTGTTGTTCAACCTCAGAAAATGTAGTGCTTTCATTTCTCGTACCCCTGGTGGTATAGATTTTAAGTCATTGTGATCCAGAAACAGCTCTCTGAGAGAATGATACGCCCCATAGAAGGAGACTTGGTCCACACCATCATCTGAGAGTCTATTAAATGACAAGTACAGATACTCCAGGCCTGGCTCCATGTGGCCAAACACGTAGCCTGGGATGCGGTCGATTTGGTTCCCAAGGAGCACAAGGTGCAGTAGCGACTTGGGCAGGTAGGATGGGACGTGGTAGAGCTTGTTGTAAGAGAGATCAATGGACTCGAGATTTCTGCAGCAGAGAAGGGTGAGAGGGGGGAGCATAAGGCAGGAACCATTAACTCCGGGCTCGGACAGGTCCACTTGGGATGCTTGGCCCTCTTCCCACCACCACCTGGTTGGCCGTAGAGATTCCTGTGTCAGGTGGCTGTGTGCAGCCTGCTCCATTACCAGGAGCATCAGGTTCAGACACAGCCACTCTCTTCTAGGGTCAAACATGAATCAGAAATGGAGTCCAGGGATCCCTAGATGGCTCAGAGGTTTAGTGCCTGCCTTCAGCCCAGAGCGTGGTCCTGGAGTCCTAGGATCAAGTCCCACATCAGGCTCCCTGCATGGAGCCTGCTTCTCTCTCTGCCTATGTCTCTGCCTCTCTTTCTCTTTCTCTCTCTCTCTCTCTCTCATGAATAAATAAATAAATAAAATCTTTAAAAAAAAAATAAAAGAAAGAAAGAAATGAAGTCCAGAGTCCTGGCTGTTGTCAAGTTGCCTCTGCCTGAGATCACCCCTGGTTCCAGCAAGGACATGGTGGTGGTGTGGAATCTGCACTCTTGCTCCACACCTGCTCTCATGGCCTGGCATCTGGGGCTTGCAGAGAAATGAGATCTGGGAAAGGTGGCTGCCTGGCTTCTGAATTGCCCTGCCACCACCACGTCCTGCTGGGCCCTGCTGAACCTTGACACCCTTCATCCCTCTCTCCTGCCCTCGTGCCCTCACCACACAGCCTGCCAGGCTCCCTGCCGTGGCCTGTCCTGCTCCTCCTAATAGGCAGGACCCCTGTGTCCTTGCCAGGAAGATGGACCTTACGTCCAACCTTCCCTATCAGGTCAATCACCCTTGAGTCTATTTTATGAGATAGAGAAATGGTTTGAAGGAATGAAGACAGTGTGACATAGGACAAGGGAACCCTGAGAGGCCATGGTGGGGTGAGGCTGGGGGCTCTTACGTCCTCCTCAGGGGCAGAGGTGGTCTCCCTTCAGCTTCATGACCAGCTATGAGGTGGACAGACCTTGGGTAACTCACTACTTGGGGTCATGGCAGGGTGAGCAGAGCAGCAGTGACCATGGTCGCCCCAACCCCAGTCCTGCTGTAAATGATAGGAGCTCAAGCATGGGGCCAAGTTGTGGGGAGGGAGAGGGGCGCCATCAGTAAATGCACTTCCCCAGGGCTGGACCCTAACCTCTCCACCGTGCAGAAACTGCAGAAACCCTGAAGCCAAAGAGCATTGTGTACTCACTCTTGATTTATCCAGGCTAAAGGAGCAATCCTGTTTTCTTCAAGTTTATTGTAACGTAGCACAATGATGTTGATCTTTCTGGTGTGGTTGAAACAGATCTCCGTTATTTCTTCAATGTGGTTGTTTTCTAGGTATAATTCCTGTAATGATGAGAAGAGACTGTTTTCCTTTGTGTTGGTTGGTACATATATTGAGTTTCATAGACACGGAGATGGTACTGTGGACTGTTCTCATTAGTATTATCTGGAGAGTCTTCTGCTGTGCTTCTGGGTGAACTCATAAGTTGTCCTTTTAGTGAAATAAAAGGTACTGTCTTTCATGGTCATGGAATTAAACGAGTTTTTTAAACTATGTAATGTTGCAAAATGCAGCATACCATAATTGTATAAAGCACTCTAATTTACAAAACTCATTCATGTAAATTATGTCATTTGGGCTTCAAAACCCTAGAAAATGGGTAGAAATGACCATTCCTGGTCAGTAGCTGAGATGCTCAGGCCTGGAGAGAGGATGAGGCATGTGGTCCCACACCTGATGCCCAGGAGATACATGTCCCCACCAAAACCCAGCTCTAGGGAGTCCATGCTGCCGGCCAGCTTTTAGATTTGCTTGTATTATATAATTAATTAAAAATTAATTAAGAGCCTTCATTTAATATCAGGGTCAAGTTTGCTAGAGCTGTTCTGTTCTTTTTTTCTTTTTTTTTTAAGATTTTATTTATTCATGAGAGACACAGAGAGTAGAGAGAGAGAGAGAGAGAGACAGAGACAGAGAAACAGGCAGAGGGAGAAGCAGGCCCCAAGCAGGGAGCCCGACGTGGGACTCGATCCTGGGTCTCCAGGATCACGCCCTGGGCCAAAGGCAGCGCTAAACCGCTAAGCCACCCGGGCTGCCCTAGAGCTGTTACTTTCTTTTTTCTTTTTTTTTTCTTTTTTTTAAGAAAAATTTTTTATTTTATTTATTTTTTTTTAAGATTTATTTATTTATTCATTCAGAGAGAGCGAAGAGAGAGGCAGACACAGGCAGAGGGAGAAGCAGGCTCCATGCAGGAAGCCTGATGTGGGACTTGATCCTGGGTCTCCAGGATCATACCCCAGGCTGCAGGCGGCGCTAAACCGCTGTGCCACCGGGGCTGCCCCAAGAAAAATTTTTTAAAATTTTATTTATTTATTCATGAAAGACACACAGAGAGGCAGAGACATAGGCAGAGGGAGAAACAGGCTCCATGCAAGGAGCCTGATGTGGGACTTGATCCCAGGACTCCAGGATCACACCCTGAGCCCAGGGCAGGCGCTTAACCACCGAGCCAACCAGGCGTCCCTAGAGCTGTTATTTTCAACAGTGAGCTGCCTTCAGGTTAAATTCAGTTAGCGTTACTGGGAGTTCTTCACTCAAGAACCTGGGAGATGAGAAATAGACATTGATCTATGTCCTCATTCTCTATTCCTGTTGTAGTAATTTTCCCTTATTTTCATTTAATTTTGTGATGTGTTAAATATGAAGAAGGCAATTTCTAGCTTTTTGCTTTTAACTTCATATGTGTTTAGGGGTGAATCAAATCAGCGGTCCCGGACTTGATTGCATATTAGAATCACATGTGAGCTTCTTAAAGCGTAACTTCCAACCTAAATGTACTGCAGTCAGAGCACACTCATCCACACACGGGACTCTGTGACTGTGCGGCAGGGTCCTGGAAGGAGAGTGCACAGGCCTGCATGTACGCTGCCTCCCATGCCAGTGACTGGGGTCTCTGGAAAGAAAATCATGCACGGATGGAGACACATTGCTGCTCCGTATTATTCAGGTTGTGTTTTGTGTGCATACATTATGTATTAAAACCTTAATGTAAAAAGTTAAAAATTACTGATCCCAGCCTCCAAAGAACCTGATGGAGGATATATGGGGTAGGATAAGGAGTCTGTATTTCTTTAGAATCCAAGAGATTCTGACATAAAGCCTAGTATCAGAACCTCATTTTTACAATTTTGATAAATTCTAAACTGATATGTTTAACAAGATAGGAAGACAAAGAAAGGAAGTGCTATGGCACTATGTCAGACCGAGGCCGCCAGCTGTGGGGAGGCTCCATCCTGCATTCCTGCCGAGGAATCCTGTGTGTGCCCTCTGCTCTCAGGGCAGGAAGTCTGGCGCACTGGTCAGTGAGGGCCCCAGACTGTGTGCAGTGTGTCCCCTGCTGCAGCCAGAAAGGCCACACTCCTGGGCCCAGGGTGGGAAAGGCCGCATTCAGCCTTGGGGTGGGGGGGTGGAATTCTGTTTAAATTCTCAGCCCATCTTCTCTGTGCTCTCCCCAAGAGCTGTCAGTAAGACCAATTTTCCACTTTATCAAGGGTCACTACTAATAATTATAATTTTGACTCACAGTTTGAAGAAACAACAGTGCTCAAATTATAGCAAATTCAGTATACAGCCCCCAAACATCACAGTGTGATGTTGTGTGTTTAACCTACATCACAGTAATCTTTTAGAATAGTACTGTTTGTCTTATTGAAGCATGTTGTACTTAAAATGTAGCACATTGTTGGAAAGATACAGATACCTCAATAGAAGCAGGAAGACCCTGTGGTATAATTCTGAATTTATTTCTTCCCAGACGTAGGTAGGACAGACTCTTCAAAGATTTGAAAGCCAAGGGATTGACATTGGTTTCACTGAGATTGTTTCCTTCCAGTTCTAAGGTGACCAGTTGATTTAGGTCTGTAAAAAATAAAACCTAATTATCAGAATATTAGGAAAATCAAAGAACCATGCAGTTTCTGTATCTTTCAAAATGTCATGTGAGATGTTCAGCTTATTTGGATGGTGGATGTTGCTTCTTTCCTGGTATCGCCCATGGTGAGTCTTCTCCCAAGTGCTCTGTGCACCCCAGATGCCCTGCTCAGCCGGGACCAAATGCTGGCCGCACGTGGTCCAAGGGAGAGGCCCGCTGAGCAGTCACCATGCTATAGGATGTCTAAGGAACAGAAGCTGAGCGGCCCACCCCCCCAGGGCAGCGAGGGCCAACTGGGGACTCAGGACACAGGTGGGCAAGAAGTAGAAGGTTGCGGAGGTCATTTAAACATTTGCAAAGACATGGACGCGCATATGACACAGCAGCATTAAAATTAGGGGTGCAAGGGGAACATGGGGGCACAATGCCTGGCAAATGTCAGTCTCTGAACAAGGGAGTTACAGCAATGAATTTCTGTCACACTTGTTCAAGTCCTGGCAGCCAAATGGATGTTTGGAAAGAAGGATCAAGAATTGTCCATGCACTTGAACTGAGATACCAAGAAAGTCTTTTTTACAAACAAGTTTCCCTGCATTGTTTCTCCTGGCCTCAGGAGTGGTATGATCCAGATCACTTGGAATTCTACAGGAGAATGAACAGCTCAGCAGTGATGATACCCAGAGGCATCTGAGTCAGACATTCAGGGTGTAACTTTGGAGTTTGTTCAGTAGCCAAGACTTCCAGAATAGGAATGTTTTCATCTTCAACTCAGGTCATGGGCATTGCACTGAACACCCTGTACGGCTCTGTTCCTGCTTCCAGGCTTATCAGAGAAACAAGACGTGATCCAAGCAAGAGCAAGGCACAGTACCATCAGGGGTGGGGTGGGAGAGTGGGTGGGGCTGGGCTTCCAGGGACAGGAGGGTGTAGGTACAAGAGGGGAGGCGGAGGCAGCCAGGTAGACACGAGCAGGTCAGAACCCACGTGTCTGTGCTTAGCGGAGGAGCGGGGCCAGCCCTGCGCTGGCCATCTGCAAATAGGGCGCAGGCAGTAAGGCCTAGCTTTCCTCTGCAGGCAGTGACAGTACGACTAAAACACGCACCTGACAGATGTGTTTAGCATCAGAGGAAGTAGGAAGCCCAAGCAATAAACTGAGAAGTGGTTATATTTTCTCATATTCATTTGATTTCCAAAACTAAAGATACTGAGCATCCAGCATATTTATCTAGTACGTAGTTGAGGTTTTGAAATGTAATGGAAGTTTTCCCATGAAAAACAAGTAATAAAAGTAGACTAATGGTCAGTATGTGATATGAGAGAGATGAGAGACATGGCACACTGTGTAGATTCATGATATCATACATCAGTTTACAGTTCCTCTCTGGTTTACGCATGTATCATGTGTTTAGGGAACATAGGTGTGTGTCCTCCTGTGACAGGAGACAGGGTGGGGCTAGAGCAGCTTCCCATAGGTCAGGTGTGGGAGACAGGAGTTTATACGCAGGATGTCTTCCCGCTGTAGGGCGGGGAGCAACATGGGGTCACGGACATGGCAGGCTGCAGTCCCTAGGTATCTAGAGTGGGTGCCAGCTGCACGTGCTCCCCACAGCACCTGATAACCTCTGTTTCTACACACCTTTGCGCCTGCTGTTTCTCCCCCTGGAGCGCCCCTCCTCTGCTCCTTATGGAGCTATTTGTAATGTGACATCTGCCACAAGAGCACATGGAAGAACAGCAGGCTGCTGGTGGCCAAGCCAGGGCCTCCTTGCAGCCAGAGCAGCATCTAGCAATGGGGAGGCTGCGGTCAGGTGCACCCTGCGTGCTGGCAGCTGCTTCACAGTCCAGGTGGTGGGCTCAGTGCAGGGTGTGGAGGCTGTGTGGGCACAGTGACCTGAGCCCCTGCTCATGGCCAAGGCCTGCGTGGTCCTTTGACTATGGAGACAGGAAGGGGGTGCATGCAGAGAAGCACCAGCCGGGAGTGTGTGAGCACCCCTTCCAAGTAGGGGCTTCTGTTCTGTGACCTGTCATCTTGAAAACGCAACAAGGTGAGCAGTTCACCCACAGCCCGTCAGTATGCTGCTCTTCCAGCCTCTGCCTCACCTCACAGTCGAAAACTGTGCTTTCTAATGTCCTTTCCATATGACAAAGCCCATCGCAATTTGTGTTTATTGATGTTTCATGTGTACCCTGCAATCCATCTGGAAACAGAGTATTTCCATAACTCTGTAATTTTCAGACTTGGCAATTCTTGGTATTGTGTTTTTTCCCATCATCAGAACTGTTTTGTTCCTATGAAGTTTTTTGGGAGTGAAAAGAAATAATGAAATTGCATTATTCTGCTTCTGGCTTGGGTTATGAACATCAACATAAAAATATTTCAAATCAAATAGGTAGAAAGTGTGGGACACCGCACCTCAGAAGCTGCTAGACTGCTGGGAGGGTAGAAGGTAACGTTTGCTGTGTTTGTCTGGAGAAGCATGTAATCCCACCACCGACCCTGGCTAGCATTTGGGAAAAGTTAATGTCGTTGCCTCTTTTGTGCCGAGTTCACAATGTGACCACTTCAGTTCAGTTTGGTCCAGAGTCAGCCATCAGAGGAGAAAATAAGTTTCATCAACTTAAATGGTAAAGTGGCCAAAAATACTTATCAGCTGTTCATATGGCCGTGGTGCCCATAAAGTTCCCACGTGACCACAGGAGAAAGGCCCTAAGGGCATGTGTGAACTGGATGTTACATACCTGATAAGCTTTCCTCACTGACAGCCTGCAGACCATTCTCATTGATTTTAAGTTCTTCTAATGCAGACGGCAGTTCTGAAGGAATCTCTGCCAGGTTGTTTCCATCCAGATTCAGGCGCATTAATTTCTTCAGACGCTTAAAAAGCAAATCTCAAGATTACTTTTTCATGTGGTCACAGACGTACAGTTGCACGTCTGCTTCAGGAGTCAGAGTGCAGTGACACCTTCGCCTTACACACCTGCGTGCCCTGTCTCAGGCCCTCATAAGCTGTGTGTTCTCCCCTCCACTCCCCCTTTCTGTACTGTGGCTTTAGTGAGCGGGACAAAGCTGTCTCTGCTAGACCACTCATACTCTGCTAGATCTTAGGTTTCCACCTTCTCAGCCTGAGACACAAAGCTAATTAGGTAGTTCGGTAATCTGAATCTCATGGATGCTGGCAGTGAGAGCAGTCGTGTGAATCCTTACCAGGTACTGTATGCTAAGTAGAAACAGTGGTAAAACAGCACTAATGATTGCAGAAGTGCATCAGGACGGTAGATCGTTCCTCTGTGGCACCCACACGGCCTGGTGGGTATGTGCCCATCTGCCTAACTGCCTGCCCCACTACAGTGAAGCATGGCAGCTGGTGGGTTTGGGCGATGCCTCACAGATGATTCAGCTCCAGGCATTCAGTCAGGCTTCAGCAGTTTGAGAATGGGACAGAGGATCCCAAAAACAGAAAGGGAGGGAGATGCTCTCCCATGAATCTTTCTGATCAAACAAGAAACGTGAGTCCCAGTTGTCATGTGACAAGGACTCTGCATCTGCGGCTTGAACGTGGACACCAGCCCAGGAGTTGTACGAAGGGCTCTAAAGGGGGGAAAGTTTGCCTAGGCTCATTGTCTTTCCCCCACTATTCCCTGTGCTGATTTTCATCTGAGCCCACTTGTGTTTCCAGAACCTCCTCTGGCTCACGTGTTCATCAGGTCCTGCCCACAACACAAAGTAATATAGCTCTTTCTGGCCTGAGAATGTTAACAGTTTCCAGAGAAGCTCTCCTTTGTTCTCAGAAATACCTCACATACTAAGAGATCATATTTCAATATATTTTCAGCTGCTTGGGGAGAAACTGCTCTATAAGTTCAAAACATTAGTTCTGTCACTTTTGCTGTTGTAGCTGCTCTAAGGGTGAAGCATAGAAAAACCAGCTAGAATCACGTAAACAACAGACTGTACTCAAGGTAAACCGTGAAGGCGTTAGGAATGTCGAAGAGGGAACTTTCTTGACTTAGGAGCACACTACAGTGCAAACATGTTCCTTTCGCTCCCTTCCCTTCTGCCAGCACAGAGCTGTCCACAGGGATCTTTCCTCACCAGGTGGAGCATGTATATTTACCTTGAATGCTTTGGGACCTATGCCTGGGGAGGTGATGTTATTTTTGCTCAGATCAAGCCTTTCCAGATTTGGCAATCCATTGAATGCTTCGTCGGGAATGGCGGTGATGGAATTGCCTAGAAAACACAGCAGTGTGGTTTTGGCCTCTGTGTGCACATGTGCAAGGCTGCATACGTGTATTCATGAATGTACATAGACAGCAGGGGAGCTCTACTCAGAGGAGAAAGTAATACCCATAACAAGGACAGCATCTGTACGAGCAAATGCAAATGTAGAAAACACCATCCTGGGGCCTCCAGTCACAGGCTTGTTGTGCTGGTGGCCTTCCTGTTTTAGGTGAAGCTGCTGTGAGGACAGCTAGACAACTGTTAGCATTTTATAACAGAGATGTGTTTCTGGAAGCTTACATAGAAACTGATTTTCCCACTGACGTGTCCCTGGGCCAGAAATCCCACACTGTCACCCATGGGATGCTGTCATCTCACTTACCTTGCTGAAATTTCCTTCTCTAGATGAGGAGCGCAGGGGGCTCCAGATCTAATGTTGTAATTACATGGCTTCAGTCTATACAACTTCCTACATGCTTTACATTTATGGGGTTTGGTTAAGTGGCTAGTTGATGATTTAAAACCCAGACTGTAAGTAAGCTTAACAGAAACAGTCCTATAAGAACCATGTGGTGACCTTCTCAAAACCAAGACCACGTGACTGAGCATAAGTCTTTCGTATTTCATAAGACCTCAGGCTTCCACAGATTGGGATTTCTTATGGTGGGGCCTGACATCCCCACTGGGGCAGGGAGGATATTGCTAGTGTCTGAGCTGCTGGGCATGAGAGATTTCCCTATGGGGTCGTGTGAGCATGGTGTCCTCTCAAAGACTGGCCATCCTGAACCAAGCTGTCAGATGTCATCTATTGAATATGTATTTATAAGTTTACTTATTATTTCCTGGCAGTTTATTTCTGTGACTGCCCCTGAGACACGTCTGAAACCCCATTCAGATTCTCGCACCCCAGCGTCTTCAGAGTGCAGCTGGGCTGTGGGTCTTGTCTCACAGATGGACACACACCCGGGGTTCCCACCAACCAGCCTCACACCCCCTGGCCCTGCCATTCCTCTGCTCAGGACCATTCCATACCCACATGAATGGCTGCAATGAGGGAAAGACAAGTGGCAGGATGCAGGACAGCAGGAACCCTCCTGCATCTCTGGCAGGAAAGCCACAGCCCCCTTGGGAAGTATGGGGTAGCTTCCTTGAAAGCTAAATGTGCCTTTACTCTGTCACTCAGCATTTCCACTCCTTGGTGTGCACCTTATGAGCAGAAGCCTAGTCCACACAGACCTATGTGTGGATGTTTATAGAGCTGTATGTATGGTTGCCTCAAACTGGGAGTGACCCCAATGCCCCTCAGGGTCACCGGCACCTGTGGTCCATCTGCATAAGCACAACACACTCAGCAGTGGGGAGGACCAGCTCCTGAGGAGGCGGGGTCCTGGGTGACCCTCCACGGTGACGCAGTAGGAAAGGGCCAAGCCCTGGAGACCCATCACTTCAGCAGAGCCCAGGGCAGGTCGCAGGAGGGGCGACCGTGGGTCCTGACTGTGTGGGTGGTTCTGCAACTGTACGCATCAGCCAAAGCTCAGAGAATAACTTGCTAAAAATAAGTTTTACTGCATGTAAATTATACCTCAGCAAAGCTGACTTTAGGGGAAAAAGTCAGTGGGAAATCCTGATTTGGTTTGGGGAACTTTGCTTTGTACCTAACTATGCTATTTGTTCTGCAAAGTTTATATATGTAATTGTGGATGTGAAGTTAGTCTGTTTGGGATCAACTCATATCATGAGATTAAAAATACGATGTTCACAAGGCAAGGCGAGTGAGTTACTTGGAAAGCACAAAGCAGAAGAGACATCCCCATGTCTTACCAGAGAGCTCCAGGCTTGTTATCTCTGGTCCTGTCAGTGGTGGTATCTGCAAGAGGCCAGCACTGATGCAGCTGATGGTCCTGTAGGACAGGGAGCACCCGCTCGGCACAGACGGCATGCCCCGGGGAGGAGGGGGACCCCGGGGTCTGGACCACACCCTGAACATGTCTCCTCTGATGGTGCCCTCCTCCTCCTCCTCCTCCTCCTCAGCCTCCTCCTCCTCCTCCTCCTCAGCCTCCTTGTCCTCCTCAGCCTCCTCCCTTGCTGGATGTCCCTGCTGATGGGCTGGCCTCCCCACTGCTCGTGGTCTCCCTGCCGCTCCTCTGCTCTGCTCCTCAGCAAGAGATCTTCCCTGCCCCCCAGGTCCAAGGGTCTTTTTCTTTTGCTCCTTATCTTTATCTTCTTTAATTTCTTCTTCATTCTCCTCAAATTGAAGTTCCTCTTTTTGTAGTGCTTGATCCATTTCCACCTGGTGAGGTGAGTTGGTAGGTTCTGTTTGTTCTGAAGAATCACCAGAAAATTCACTCCTATCACTTAATGCTGTACCAGTGAGCTGCAGATGGGAGGTTGCTGGCCATGCGGGGAGGATACAGCAGGGGTGAAGTGTAACATTAGTCAAAGGAAAAATCATAGTGAAAGTCAGGTTAGTAAATATTATTCCCTCCAGGTATTTGAGTGCAATTTAAAGGTAAAGTGCATTTTTGAAATTTTTGCTTAAGTAATTTTAAAACCAATTTTATAAGATTTGTTTTAAGCAATTTTTTTTTCCTGTGGCCTTAATATTTATTTTTACTAAAACATCTTTCTACCTGGTAATAAAGAGGGAATAATACTGCCACATGATGCAAAATGGGAAGTACTACCTGTGTGAGGTTTCCCTACGATGAGAGGTGACCTTTATAATAGATACTGTTCAATTTATCGGGGTTTTGATCATGTAAGAGTCAGATAAAAAACTGAAACATGTATTTACTTACTTGTGCTACTGGAACTGGCTTATGTTTGTAGATTTGTTGCTATTTTTGTCTGATTTTCTTTCAGCCTCATAGGCCCAAAAGCATCTTCTGAAATTCAGGATTATAGAAAGTTCTCCTGTTTCTCCCTTCCAGACTCTCTACTTAAATTTTTACTGCTTGACACTTAGGGGAGGCCTCCTAGATCCAGATAATGCTGTTTTGGGTTAGAGGTGCACACAACCGTCCTTTCAAAAGTTCTACAATGATGGGAGCAGAGTGACCTGCAGCCAGTGTCACCTGCATGTGTGTTTAGCAAAAAGGGGGGCAGGCCCACTGGTGACAGGAGCGCGGGGAGAAGGGGGCCCCATGCGTGCGGGTCTGCTGGGTCGTTGCTCTGCTGTTGTTTGATACTGTATGCAAATCACCCAAGAAAGGGACTCAGGAGATAGGCCTGCTTGACGAATACTTGAGATTTCAACCCAGTATATATTATAAAGTCGGTTATTTTCACATCCTTCACAGCACATGCAGGAGGAAAATAGGAAAGAATAAGGGACAGGAAGCTGAAGCGATCATATTGAAACATTTACAGTCCTTCCTGTACATCCAAGTTTATTTTTCCAAAATAACCTCAATATTTCAAGATTATTACAAGGCCTTTGAGCCCTGTCTGCTCATTCCTGAATCCTACCTGTGTGTTTGCTGACACTATTAGAGGCACAGCCCCCGAGTGAGACAGGCAGTCGTATGCGCTAGCATACAGCTAGCTCCTAAGTGCTCTGAAGTCCTCCTGGTACCCACCCCATGGCCGTCCTGTGTGCATGGAAACAAGCTGCCTTGACTATAGACAAGAGAAAATGCCCATTCCTTCCCACGAATTTACCACCCATTTGTCTCTTTCTTGAGGCACTGGCTGGGCTCTTCTTGGGGGCGTCCGCTGTCCCCGAGTATGAGCCATGGAGAGCAGGAGCTGGTGAGTGCCCTGCAGGCCCCAGGGCTTTCCTGTAGGGCCAAGCACCAGCACTTGTCCGCTTTCCTGAGTGGTAATGAGTGCAGGTTGCAGATGGCAGGAGACACTGGGCTTTGTTCTCTCGAAGTGTAAACCCCCTTCCCTGTGTTCATCAGGAGTCTTTGGTTGTCCTTCATTGCAGTCTTAACCTATGTGTGCACTGAGTTGGATTAGGGGAGCAACTCCATGCAGGGAGCCAAGCCATGCTCTTCCCTTGCACAGCACAGGGTGTTGTGGGCTCTGCAGACTGTCCCTGCCCCTTAGAGGGGTTCCTGATGGAGCCAGAACTACACAGGCAAGATCTGTATTTCTGTTCCCTACCATAGATTTTCCCAAATACCTGGTATGTTTATCATTACTTGCCAGTACTCTAAGTACCTTGATACTAGTTTACCATAATCTAAAAGTTAAGGTAGTAACAAAAACAACAGAATTGAAGACTGTCACATGTGTTACTTTGTTGTGGGTAAATACTTGTACCTGCGTCAGAGCAGACAGAGCAGCACTCCCCTTCAGGCCTAACTGTCTGGGGGCACGTCAGAGGGTGGCACGTCATCTCATCACAAAGCACTCTTCCATTTGAGCAGAGGCAGGTAGTGCACGGCTCAGGAGACCACACCGCTCTGTTGTACATGGTCATCCCATTCACCAGACAGTGTCCCTTCTTTCCTAGAAGAGAAGTGGGAGCATAGTAAGTTCCTCATATGGTTGCCAGTACGGTGGATGAGGGTGAGCACAGTGTCGAGTTGAACGGATAGGATCACACCAGGGTGCGTTTTCACATGGGGTAAATAGACCCCAGATACGTGACCCCATAGGGGCTTCTGCGTGCTCTGCTTTCAGCCTGTGGTTTAGGCTCTGAGCTGTACCTCTGTACCATATCTGTCTGGGTGACTTAGTTATATAGCAGCACCCCTTCCCCCCCAGATCTCAGCAGTTCCTCCTCTGTGCCATGTGTCCACTGTGGGCACACTGGGGCTGCGGTAGTGATGGTCACAGAGACAGCAGCTTCTGCATCTCCAAAGCAGAGGGAGGGATGGGAGGTTGTGAATCCCACACAAGCCCTAAAAGTGCCTCAGTACCTTGACCAAAACAAATGATGCAGCCTTACCTAAATTCAGAAGAGACATGGCGTGGTAGTTCCCTTGGGTGCCAGAGGGCAGAGAGCAAGAACGACACCAATGATGAGCCCACGTCTCACTCCTGCCAGTGTGCAGACGGGGAAGGCAGAGCCAGGCATTGCAACTGACCGTTTCTTTAGAGTTACTGTGTTACTGAAAACTAGCTCACACATCATTGGTGTCGTTCCTGTGAATTGTTTTCAGTACAGTGATTTCTCTATGTCCAGGGTTGTAGACATGTGGACAAGTGTGTCAACCAAGGGAGCCATCAGACAGCCTGCCTTGATTGGAATGTGAGAGCAGATGCCGCCTTCCAAACTAGAATCCCCAAGTCCCACCTGTGGGTGGGCTCTCACATTCATTCTCCCCATCCCCTCCTTTCCCTCACCATTCAGGACCTACCCAGCAGTTTCATCTGCATAAGATAAATTCAGTGGCTTAACTTTTTGGTTGAAAATAGTTAACAGCTATCTATTCATAGAATCATCTGAATAATTTGTTTCTGTGTCCCAGATGCTCTATCATTATAAATGAAAAAGCAAGTTACAACCTTACTAGGTATATTATCTGTATTATGAATCCAGCTATTTGAAATACATGGCATAGGAAATACTAGAAAATAATAGACCAAAATAGTAACTATGATTTTATAAATATAGTTGTGGGATAGCTATAATTTTGTATTTAATTAAATTCTATAAATGAAATTTTA
Source organism: Canis lupus familiaris (assembly GCF_011100685.1). Taxonomy (NCBI): domain Eukaryota; kingdom Metazoa; phylum Chordata; class Mammalia; order Carnivora; family Canidae; genus Canis; species Canis lupus. The sequence goes on along the minus strand of NC_049222.1, from coordinate 99,568,821 downwards.
AATTATTTCAAAACTTATTATAGACTAAACCAAAAGATAGAGTATCTTGATATTATAATAATTTGAAAATATGTATTTAGTATATATTAATTTGAAAATATAACCTAAAATTATAATATATTAATAACCATATAATAACTTGAAAAAATTTTTTGGAAAATTATCTTCATGGAGGTTCTGTTTCTCTTCCCTCCCCTACTGGTTTCTTACCTGGTAACACATTATAACTTGATTCTACTCCAAGAATACTTAAAAAGGAGTCAGACTTTTCCTCTGTGCTATAATCCAGGTTAAGCACAGGAATTGTTGCTATTGGTGTGACCACTGTCTGCTGGATCCCCAGCTGCCTGCTGGATCTGCGGCTGGGAGAGGAGCTTTTCCTCAATCTCCTGTAATACACCCTCCTCCTTTGTTTCCTAGGTGTTTCTTCATTTTGTCCAAAATCAGTTTGAAAAACGATAAGCAGAAGGACACAAAGCAGACCTGCAAACTTCATGCTTGCCTTTTTCACCATCCAATTTCTAGAATGAAAAGGAAGCAGAATTTTGGATTTAGTAGTGCCTAATTTTTAGCTTTGAAAATTGGCTTATTGCTTGTGTGCCTCAACAGCATCTTGGAGAAATGACACACATAATATGTGGACTATGTGCTGTTGTGTTACTGCCAAATCAGAATCTAGAATTCTTCTATCAGAATCTAAGAACTTTTAATATCTTTACCTCTAGATCAGACATAAGGCAACTTTTTTCTATTAAAAACCAGATATTAAATATTTTAGGCTTTACAGGTTACACATTGTGTGTCACAGCTACTCCACTTGGCTCTTACAGTGTGAGAACAGACAGTGGTACACAAACGGGTGTGCTAGTAAAGCTCCAATTACTAGACCGTTTGCTTGGCCTCTAAGCTGTGCTTTGGTGAGCTATCTCTGGACAGCTGTGCTGTGTCCTCAGGTTACCCAGGGTTGCTCTACCTGTATGCCAGGTCATCCTCTGACTTGCCCCACCCTCGGCCCTGTCCCTTGCTCTGCTCTTTGGTTCTTCTGTCCTCTGGCTTTATAATTTCCTTTGTTAGGAAGAAGGGGCATGACTGCACCCTGTAAAAATAACAGCCAACTAGCGTCAGTTGTAAAGATGTAAGACAGACAAAGAGAAACTCTTAAGTAACTGGTCTCAAGAGCACCACAGGACCTTGCATGTTGTAAAGGTGAAAAAGGTATTGGTGAAATGAATACTCATACATCTGGTGCTGAAGACCACATGTGGTTGTGGCAGTGTGGTTAAACACATTCGTCCAGGCCCTGTGAAGTCAGGTAGCAGAGAAAATACAGAGAAACCTTCCACAAGGTGATTGATTGTAGGGGCTGGTTAAAGGACTCACCTGGCCACAACTTTGACCATGGTTAGTCCTGCAAGGAAGTCTGCATGGCATCTATTCCCCTTTAAACTGAGAGCCGGTGTCTCCCCCGTGGCCTCTGCCTGGCAGCTCTCCCCTCTGCTGTTCACTCAGGTTCCCTCGCTGTCAGTACCCCAAGATGGAGGAGAACCTAAAACCTCAGGGATGCTAAGGACCTAGGATCATTAGCTTAAGTGGCAGCCTTGCTTGGTGATGAGATTTACCCCTCCTCACAGCCTGCCTCACTGAGTGACACCTCTGTCGGTCAGAGCAAAACTGTTAACATTTCAGAAAATGTCACCCTGGAAGGAATGGTAAAGGGTTTAAGGTGATGCATGTACAGAGATTAAAATTCCAAGCTGCAGAGGAGGGATTTTGAAGGCTCAAAGGGTCAAAACCTTGGCCATAGACTGTGAACCCAGCAATCTTGCTGGGACCTTAGGAAATAGGCCCCGTAAGCTTTGGGTTCAACCTTTCTGTGTGAAATAAAATGCTCTGCTGACATCAGACACTACTATGTTACAGGTCTGCTTTGAAAATCTGTGGGCAGGTTGTAGGAACCCCAAAGGGCATCTGAATGGAAAACCATGTACAGGGAAGTGAGTTGAGGCCTTCCTCATGCCACAGTGCCTACCCCCTAAATGTACAGGAACTGAGGATGATCAGTGTCAGTCTAGCCAAATATTGTGACTTCTACCAGTAGAAACCTATAATGGTTGTAGCAAACACAAGGTTGCCACCACGGGTCTTTGCCTAAGTACAGATGTCACACACATTCTCCATATGTACATCACCAAGAGGTCAAGAATGTGAGCACTCTTCATCGGGGTTGCCATCCCCGCATTGCTGACATTCCTTCCAGTTGTGTAATTAGTGACCAGAGTGGATCCAAGGGGCAGCGACTCCTAGAGAAGCTAAAAGTTAGTTCATGGTCACCTCATAGAGAACCCATCAGCCATTATAGCAGTTTTGTGACTTCTGCTTCTAGCCAAAATGGGGTAACAGAGACACCACCCAAGATAACTTATTAAAATTAGGACAAAAACATGAGGCTATGTTTTTCAAACATTAGACATGAAGCAGCATAGGACATTGACCTCTGGATGGGGCGGGAGGGCAAACAAGTCCAAGGTAAGCCTCTCTTCATGCTGCAGCTCAGGAAGGGGACCCAGCAAAGTCCTGGTTTCCCTGGGGCGAGAGTTTGCAGAGCAGATAGTAGAGAGGAGAGCTGCCCCCACAAAGCCTTCCAGAGACCTCAAGTCTTCAGCTGAATTCTGATTAGTATGTCTGCGTGAGTGAACTTCTCAACACGGCAGAAAGAACTACTGTACACAAAAGGGAAAATCTCTGGGGCTTGTAAAAGATGGCCAGAGTTTGGGTGCCCACCAGTCAGCCTGGGAAACCTGCACAGGGCATCAGATAAAGTGTTCAGAAGGGCCCTGGCACAACAAGAGAAACAGTCCACCCCAGACTAATGAACAGCATGCATCTCTGAAGGACCACACTGTATGCAATAATGTGACCATGTTCCAGATCACCCAGTAGGTGTTTGGGAGTCTGGTGAAAACTAAGGCACACAAAGGTGGAGGAAAAATGGTCCATAAAGATTATGTTCATATAATAATACTGTATTTGGGGGGGGGTTACAACATAAGTAGAATTAAAATGTATGAGAACAGAAGCATAAAGGAGGAAAGAGGAGATGTGCACATACTGTGGTAAGGTTCTTTTCTATGAAGTGGAATAATATCCCTTGAAGATAAGCTATAATAAGTTATTATTTTTTAAAAGATTTTATTATTTATTCATGAAAGACACAGAGGAGAGAGAGAGAGGCAGAGACACAGGCAGAGGGAGAAGCAGGCTCCATGCAGGGAACCCGATGTGGGACTTAATCCCGGGACTCCAGGATCACACCCTCGGCCAAAGGTAGGTGCTAAAGCACTGAGCTACCCAGGGATTCCCAAGCTATAATAAGTTAAAGATGCATATGCTTGAAACCCTAAGATAACCACTAAACAAAAAAAGAGTTATAGTAAATAAGGCAATAAAAGAGATCGAATGGAGTAATAAAAATTATCCAAAACATATTTATAGAACACATTAAATGTAAATTAGTTAAATGCCACAATTAAAAAGCATAGACTATCAGGTTAGATTTTTTTTTAAAGCATGACCCAACTTTTGCTGCCTGTAAGAAACTCATGCTAAAATAAAGATGCAAAGGGGTTAAAATTAAAAGGGTGGGAAATTTTTATATTGTGGTAACACTAATCAAAAGAAAAATGGAGTGTCTGTATTAACATAAATTCAAGTAGATAATCATATTGCCAAGCATGAGGAAAGCCTTGCATAATGTTAAAGGGATCTATTCTTCCCGAAGACAAAACAATCTCAAACCTTTATATGCTCAATAATACAGTTTCCAAATAGCATGAAGGTGCAAGTGGAACTACAGAAAGAAGATAATCTACAGTCAACATCCACAATTTCTACTCTGCTGTCTCATACAGATTTTAAAAATAGTAGATAGTAGTTAAAACACTGAAATGGGGGTGCCTGAGTGGCTCAGTTGGTTGAGCATCTGACTCTTGATTTTGGCTCAGGTCATGATCTCAGGGTTGTGAGACTGAGCCCTGCATGAGGCTCTGTGCTGAGCATGGAGTCTGCTTGGGATTCTCTCTCCCTCTGTCCCACCCTCCCACTCACATTCTCTCTCAAACAAAAAAAACAATGAGATACCACTGGACATCTATACGTCTATTAGAATGGCCAATATAAAAAAACACCAGACAACACAAAATGCTAAGAAGGATATAGAGCCAGCAGGAACTCAACATTCGTGGCTGGAGGGAATGCAGACTGGCACAGGCACTTTGGAAGATAGTGTGGCAGTTTCTTAGAAACTGAACACACTCTTACCATGTAACCCAGCAATCATGCTCCTCAGTATTTACCCAAGGGCCTGAAAACATGTTCACACAAAATCCTGCATGCGGATGTTTACAGCAAACTTAGAAGCAACCAAGATGTCCTTCAGTAGGTAGGTGGATAAACAGTGGTCGATCTACTCAAGGGAATATTAATAAGCACTAAAAAAAAATGAACCATTAGGCCATGAAAAGTTGGCTTTTTTCACTTAGTGAAAGAAGCCAATCTGAAAAGGCTAATATTGTAATATTCCAACTCTGTGACATTCTGGAAAAGGCAAAACTGTAGACACAGTAAAAATGAGTTGCTGCCAGGAATTGGTGCCAGGAGGGGAAGGATGAATAGATGGAGCACAGAGAATTTTTAGGGCACAGTCAGAATACTCTGTATGGTACCATAATGATGGACACCTATTGTGACACTTTTGTCCAGATCCATAGAATGTACGCCATCAAGAGTGAACTGTAATGAAAATTATGGACTTGATAATGATGTGTCAATGTAGTTTTGTGAGTTGCAACTTTCTGTGAACCTAAATTTGATCATTGTCATATATAAAAACATGCTAACACCGTGCTTAATTTTGAAATACAGTGTTTTCCCATTAAGATCAGGAACATGGGGCAGCCCGGGTGGCCACCTTCAGCTCAGGGCATGAGACCTGGGATCAAGTCCCATGTCAGGCTCCCTGCATGGAGCATGCTTCTCCCTCTGCCTGCTTCTCCCTCTTCTTGTGTCTCTGCCTCTCTCTGTTTCTCAAATAAATAAATAAAATCTTTAAAAAAAAAAAATCAGGAACATGAAAGGATGTCTGGTCTCACGACCCATAGTCAACATTTTATTGGGTGTTCTAGCTGGTACAGTAACATAAGACCAAGAAATAAAATGCATCCAGACTGGAAAAGAAATTGATGTTTCACAAATGTCTTATTCATGTATGTAGAAATCCTATGCCAACAAAAAAAGCTGCAGCTGAGTTTATAGCAAGGTTTCAGGATATAAGATCAATATATAGAAATCAAGATTAATTCAATATGCTAACAACAATGAGAAAGTTAAGTTAAAAATACAACATCATTTAAAATAAAAAGGCATTAAAATGTGAAATACTTAGAGATACTTCTGACAAAAGACGTAAAGGATTGCAATCCTGAAAACTATGAAGTATGGCTGAGGTAAATGGAAAAGGCACCTATATAGGGAATATATACAGTGTATATAGGTTATATGACTCAGGTTTGAATTCTCAATTCTATAAAGTTAATCTATAGGTTTGTCACAAAGCTGGCCAAAATTCCAACAGGGCCTTTTTGTTTTGTTGTTTTTTAATGGTAAGGTGATTCTAAAATTTTTATGTAAATGTGAAGAGCCTAGAATAGCCAAAGCAACCTTGGAAGAGAGAGAGAAACACATTTGGAGGATTATCACTATAAAGTGAAGAAGTAGCGGTAGTGTGATGCTGGTGTTGGGACAAAATGGACGGTTCAGAAGGAGACCAAACCTGCACAGGCAGTTGGGAGAGCAATCTAATGCCAGAGCGATCTAATGTAGAGAGGAGGATCTTTTCAGCACATGGTACCTAGAGTAAGTGCATAGTCATGTATAATACAGAAAATCGATCATAAATGAATATAAGAGCAAAAAGTATAAAACTTGTAGAAGAAAATATAAGAAAAATTCTGATGACCTTGGATTTAGCAAAGATTACTTAAGTATGCAATAAAAAGCAAGAAATACATTTTTAATTGGACTTCATCAAAATTGAAAGCTTTTTCTCTTCACTGTTAACAATAGGATACTACCACATACTGGGGAAAATGTTTGCAAAATATATATTCAGGAAGGAACATGTATCAAGAGTAAAGAAGTCTTGCAATTCAATCATGAAAAGAAAACTCCGTTTTTAAAAGCCCAAAGTTTTGAACACAGTCACCAAAGAAGATTCACAAATGGCAAAGAAGCACATGAGAAGGTGTTCAAAACCATTCGTCATTAGGGAAATGCAGATTAAAACCTCAGTGAGATAGCAATGCACATCAATTGGAACAACTTAAAAGAGACAGGCTGTGGCAGGTGCTGACAAGTACATGGAGTGACTAGAATTCACTTACAATGCTGTTGGTAATGCAAAACCACATGAACATTTCTGGAAAACAGTTTGGCAGTTTCTTCAAAAGTGCAGCATTCACCTACTATTTACCCAGCCATTCTGCTGCTAGATGTTCACCCAAGAGAAACGAAAACATATGTCCACACACTGACTTAATTGTGAATGTTCATGGCAGCTTGCTTTTTGCTCTAGACAAAAAGGGGAAGCCATCCAAATGTCTAGCAGTGTGTTAGTAGATAAACAAATGGTACCATATCCATACAGTGGAATACTACATAGCAGCAACACTGGATAAACCTCAGAATAATTATGTTGAATAAAAGAAATCTTATACAGAGGGCGTATACATGATTCCATTTGTAGGAGACGCAAACTTTTCTGCACGGAAATGTATCTGTGCTTGCTTCAGCAGGAATGGGGGTGAGTTAGCAGTTAGGCATGTGTAGGAGATTACCAAGGGTCATGGGGAAGCTTTTGGGGATGGTGGGTATATTCATTTTCTTGATTGTGGTTATGGTTTTACGTGTGCACTTCAAGCGCACTTTAATTTTCAACGGTCCTCGCCATTGTATTTGGATTGGGGTACTGCCTTGATGTCAGGGTAAGAGGGTGGCTGTTTGGGGTCACATCTAAGTCATAATGAACAGAATCCCCACTGGTGGGAACCTCCTAGTGATGCTGTATGGCCTCACACTTCCCTCAGACACAGGTGGAATCCTGTCATGGGGGACTATGGGGACCAGGCTCTGGGGTTCATGGGTCAGATCCATGCTCAGAACATTGGGAGACTAGAAGCCAAATAGAGTCATCTGTTGCTTGTTTCTAAATACAGCCGACAAGCTAAAGTGGCTTTTATGTTTTTTTAAATGGCTTTAAAATTTTAAAGAAGAATAATTGACAGATCATATGAAATTAAGATTTCAGTACTCCTACATAAAGTTTTACAGGAGCAGTCATGCTCAATTATCTGTGTGTTACTTTGGGCGACTTTTCCATTAAAGGGCGTGGTTGAGTAGTTGAACAGATGCTAACAGACGGCCTGCAAATATAAATACTGTGTGCAGGACAAGCTTGCCAGCCCACCACTGACAGTAGTGCTTTTCAGCCAGGGACACGTTTGTCCCCGGGGACATTTGGTAGTGTGTGGACTCCCCTCCTAGTCACCAATGAGAGGGGCACTCTTGACTCCCCATGTGTGGGGGTTTTCCCACAGAGCCCAGGACCACCCATCGTGACAGGGCCCTGGCAGCCCACCATGTCAGTGTCTACATAAAGAAGCCTGGTTTAGAGGAGCAGATATAGAGGTTTTTAATAAGACAGCCGCACACTGCTTACAGGCACAGTCTAATGAATCATGACTAGGTGGGGTCTTTAGTGATAACTTATAAACAAACCATTTCCATACGGTGATCTCTTTGCCATGGTTTTTTCCTGTTTAGATGCCGTTTTCTTTTGCTCTCATTTCCAAGTCTTATATGCTCATGTGACGGGAACTGAATGGTCCTTGAATGATCCTACTTCCGGTTTGAATTCTGTTGTGCTCAGGTGCAGCTGTGTTTCTCAGCAACCTCGGGCATTTATAAGGGTGCTCCACTGTGTACCACGCAGACCTGCCCCGAGTCCTACAAGTCTCCTTCCCCAGGACTGGCAGACTGTTTGGTGCTCAGGTCGCTCTGGCTGCACGTTCTTCGCTAGGGTGGGCTCCAGTTTGTTGTCCATAGGAAAGCCCAGAAGAGATCTAAAGATACAAGCTGTGGGAGTGCCTGGCTGGCTTAGTTTGAAGAATGTGTGACCCTTGATATTGGAGTCCTGAGTTCAAACCCCATGTTGGAGTAGAAATGACTTAAATAAATAAATGTATTTAAAAATTAAATTAAAAAATAAAGATACAAGCCATGTTCACACACTTTCCTCTCTCCAGAGTTTATAGTTTTTTTAAACATCTTCCTTAGATGTTTAAATGTGTTAAAGTAGTATATATATTTTAAAAACAAAACAATGTATATGTTTATAAGGCAGAAAAAAAATACATTGCCTTAATCATAATTCATAGTTTGGTACAAGGACAGGCACACTTTTTCTTCCAAGGTTCAGAAGGTAAATATTTTAGGCTTCGTGGGCCAACTGTCTCTGTTGAAACTACTCAGCTTTGTTGTTGCTGCCCAAAGTAGGCTCCAGGCGGTAAGTAAACAGAATGGCGTGACTATGTTCTCATGGTACCTTGTTTAAAAAACAGAATTTGTCTTAAGGGACCTAGTTTTCCACTCTCTAGTTCAGTGCATTTTTTGTGACCCCTCTAAACATATATAAACTCATATATTTAAACATAAATGGAATTGTTTACTATATCTTATGCTACAACCTATTTTCCCTTCACTCATGAATGTAAACTGTGGACATATATGTCGATATATATAAATCCATCTAGTCTGTCCACTCTATTTTCATTCCATAAGTTATTTAACAATTTGGTGACAGATATTTAAATTCTTTGCCAGGTTTTCACTGTTACAAATATTCTCATGCAGATATCTTTTGGAAGTTTTTTGTTTTTTTTTTTTAAGATTTTATTTATTTATGAGAGACACAAAGATAGAGGCAGAGACACAGGCAGAAAGAGAAGCAGGCACCATGCAGGGAGCCCGATGTGGGACTCGATCCCGGGGCTCCAGGATCATGCCCTGGGCTGAGGACAGGCACTAAACCGCTGAGTCACCCAGGGATCCCATTTTGGAAGTATTTTTGTGTTCTTTTAATTTTCAGTTTAAAAATAATAATAGAGTCTCCTTTGTTTTTGAACAATATTATCCCTCGGATTTATTTTTGGATACAGTGTAATATTTATAAGTCATTTGTCTTATTTATTATTGTATTTTGAGACTGTTGTAGGTATATTCAAATTATATAGAACAATTATAGAATTATAATTATAGAATTGTTACATCTTTCTGGTGCTTTTATTATTAGGTACTTTTTATATCTCTAGTAGTTGTTTTTGCATAAAATCTACTTTATTTGGTAACTTAGATGCTTTCCTTTGGTACACATCTGCTTGATATAATTGTTGCATCATTTTACTGTTAATTTTACTATAGTCTTATATTTTCAATATACTTACTATTACATACCATGGAGTTTTTTAAATGCAATCTGACAATCTTTGTCTTTTAATTGGAGCATTTAGTCTGTTTATACCTAATGTAACGCTTGACATGTTTGGGCTTAAGTCTGTTTTCCAGCTTTGTCTTGCCTGTTCTGTGGTTCATTTGTGGGATTTTTTTGATATTTGTTTTTTGTTTTTGTTTTTTTGTATTTTTGCTTGCTTTTTTTTTTTTTTTTTTTTTTTTTTTTTTTTTTTTTTTTTTTTTAAATTTTTTTTTTTTTATTATTTATTTATGATAGTCACAGAGAGAGAGAGAGGCAGAGACACAGGCAGAGGGAGAAGCAGGCTCCATGCACCGGGAGCCCGACGTGGGATTCGATCCCGGGTCTCCAGGATCGCGCCCTGGGCCAAAGGCAGGCGCCAAACCGCTGCGCCACCCAGGGATCCCTTTTGCTTGCTTTTTAAAATTGATTACTGAGTTTTTATTGTTCTATTACTAATTTACACTTTTTACTGTTTTTTTTTTTTTTTTAATTTATTTTTTTATTGGTGTTCAATTTACTAACATACAGAATAACACCCAGTGCCCGTCACCCATTCACTCCCACCCCCCGCCCTCCTCCCCTTCTACCACCCCTAGTTCGTTTCCCAGAGTTAGCAGTCTTTATGTTCTGTCTCCCTTTCTGATATTTCCCACACATTTCTTCTCCCTTCCCTTATTTTCCCTTTCACTATTATTTATATTCCCCAAATGAATGAGAACATATCTCTGGAAAACTGTGTGGAGGTTCCTCAAACAGTTAAAAATATACCTGCCCTACGACCCAGCAATTGCACTGTTGGGGATTTACCCCAAAGATACAAATGCAATGAAACGCCGGGACACCTGCACCCCGATGTTTCTAGCAGCAATGGCCACGATAGCCAAACTGTGGAAGGAGCCTCGGTGTCCAACGAAAGATGAATGGACAGAGAAGGACAAACTGTTTTGTTCTTTGTAGAGACGACCACATACATCTTAACTTATCAAGTCTTAGTATAGATATGAACTAGTACCTTTCCCTCTTCCTGGACGATGCAAGGGCCAGGACAGCTCCACCTCCAGTCACCACATCTTAGCATGGTTGCTGTATCCATCATGTTATGTTAAGTCCTCAGAAGACGATGATAGTGATTGTTCATTTAGGTCAGGCTCTCTCAACCATAGCACTATTAACATTTGGGTTAGATATTCTTTTTTCGTGGCAGGCTGGCCTTTGCATATTTAGTAGCATCCCTGGCCTCTACTCAGTAGAAACAACCAGCACCTTCTCCTCCATGATGATGAGCAAACACATCAGCAGGTATATCCTGGGGGATGGAGGGATTGTCCTGCCCCCACTGAAAACCACTGCTTTAGAATCACCTAAACATTTATCCTTTTGTTTCTATTTATTCTGTTCCACAGGGCCAGTCTTCTGTCAGGGTTATATTCTTTCTGATTGAAGAACACTTTTTAGTAATTGCTTTAATGCAGGACTGCTAGCGACCAGTTCTTTTTGTGTGTGTATCTGAAAAGATTTATATTTTATGTCATTCTGAAAGAATTTATTTGCTAGACATGAAAGTGTAGGTTGACAAGTTTTTTTGTTTCAGCATTATGAAGATTTCATTCCAACATCTTGTTTCCTTAGTGTTTATTCCATAGTCATCTGCCAACTTGATGATTTCCCCTTTATTATTAATATTTTTTATTTCTCCTTTAAAAGTAACTTTTTTCCTGGCTGCTATTGAGATATTGTCCTTGGCTTTGGTTTCCAGCTGTTTTGCTCTATTGTACAGATTTTCTTGTTTTTATCCTTTTTGGGACTTAGAGCATTTCTTGAATCTGTGGCCTCATGTTCATTAAATTTGGAGGCTTGTCAGCCCTCATTAAATTTGGAGATTTGTCAGCCCTCATCTCTACCTAATACTGTCCCACTTCGGTCTTGTTTCTATTCACCGCCAAGCTTGCAGGTGTGATGGCTTCCCCGTGTCTGCTCTCTCGTCGTCTTCACCCTGACACTCCATGAATTATTCTGGTCATTCCTTTAACCTCTGTCCCAGGTTACTGTCTCCCCAGCAGAAATCCATCCATTGACACCTTGTTTCTGTTATTGTGGGGTTTCGTTTTTAAGTTTTCAGGGACTTTTCATTGTTTCTGATTCTCAGTGTCATTCTTATCCTTTAACTATTTGAACATGTTAATCACATTTTTTTAAAACTCTGTGTCTGAAAACTCCCATTTTCTGGACGCTTGAGTTGTCTGTTTCTATTGTCTGTTATTTCCTTGGAGCTGTAGTCTTGATCTGTTTCTTTGTATGCCTCATGGTTTTTGATTGCGCATCAGCTGTTGTATAAGCCTTGGATGATACATTCTTTATCCCAGAAGGATTTACATCTGCTTCAGGCATGAAGTTAAGCACCAGCAGGTATAGACTGAGTGACGTGAAGTGCAGCCTCACTGTACCTAGTTACTGATGAAACTGGTCTCAAACCAAAGCCTGGGGACTACACCGCATCACCCTCCCTTCACCCTGCTGCTGTCATGGCCCTGTTCCTAGATGGGGTTTTTTTGTTGTGTTTGTTTTTAAAGATTTCACATAAATATTTAAGAGAGAGTTAGAGCCTACACACAGGTGCAGCAGGGTGGGGAAGAGCAGAGGAAGAGAGAAAACCTCAAGGAGATGCGTCACTGAGCACAGAGCCTGATACAGGCTCCATCCCATGACCCTGAGATCATGACCTGAGCAGAAATCAAGAGTCAGACACTCAACCCACTGAGCCTACCCAGGTGCCCCAGTTCCTAGAGTTTTATCTCTTGCCTCCTGAGGCTGATTGATTGATTTTAAGATTTTATTTACTTATTCGAGAGAGACACAGAGGCAGACACAGGCAGAGGGAGAAACAGGCTCCCTGCGGGGAACCTGATGTGGGACTCGATCTCAGGACCCTGGGATCACTCTCTGAACTGAAGGCAGATGCTCAGCCCCTGAGCCACCCAGGCATCCCCCCGAAGCTGTTTTAAAGCTACACAGAAATTCTTAGGCTGCCTCTTCTGGACCTTCCTTCTAGATGCCTTTAGAAGAAAAGCTGTTCAAAAGCTGGTTTGTTTCAGTTCTATCCCAAATATTAGTCTTGCTCTTTTCCTCTCTGATTATTCTCAGCAGCTTCTGCCCTGAAATGCTTAGTCTGCATTATCAGAACCAGAAGTTCCGTCGGATTACTTTTTTTTCCTGCTATAATATATCCTCTTTCTCTAAAAGAATGTTTTGAGTTTTAAAATGTTTGAAATTTTAAGTCAGAATATATCATTGTTTAGTTGGAAGTAGAATAATGATTTCAAAATTGTTTTCCTCTAAAATGTTAGCTGTTGCCCATTCGCTTCTAGGTCGGGTGTTACTGATGAGAAGTCTAAGTTAAATGTCAGTCTCATCTCTTTGTAACAAATCTCTTCCCCCCCTTGCAATATTTTCACCTCATCTTTAATATTCAAAGTCTTTCTGTAATGAGTAGGATTGTTTTCAGTTTTGGGTTTAATTTGTTCTTGAGATCTTTTAAATATACGGACATCTTGCTCTTCCACCCAAGCTCTCCTTTGCTCATCCTCTTCCTGGTCTGAGGGGCTTCTCCCCTCTTACCTCCTAGGACAGCTGCATACTCCCCTGGCCTTTGTTTGCGAGAGATCTTCTGTTACTTTTGGGGTGTAGTGAGAGGAGAGCGGGCGCCGTCCACTAGGTTTGTCCTCTTCAAAGTCACTGATTCTTTTTATAACTCCAACTGCCAAGTCCTCCTCCCAGGCCCTTCACCCACGGACTACCCTCTGACGCACCACCGCTTCACTCCAACTCCACAAGGAGCAGCCTGTCTTGTCTGCTAACCTCAGCATGCAGACCTTTGCTCAGTATGTATGTCCAGGAATTACTGTCTCTTCAAAACCTCTGCTGGAGGTCACTGAGATGAAACTACATTAAAACACATTTATGTAATTTACCCTAGTTTTAGGAGAACTAACATGTGAAGGGTATGCATGTTAGCCACCGGGCAGTTGATATGGTAAAAGATTCGAGAGTGAGCAGACAGGTTGGCACGGGGCCTGAGTGGGCTGCAGGGGGGCAGAGGGTGAGGAGTTGGGCTAGAGGTGGGGATGTGGGCTCTGATGGAGAGCGTCGTGGCTGCGCCTCGTGTGCAGCAAGTTCTCAAAATTGTCTTGCATTGACAGCCGTCTGTACAGACTCCCCATTCTGAAATGGGTGAGAGTTATGAGGAGCTCAGCCCTGGACAGGGGCTCTGGGGACACTCCAGGAGGGTCTCGGTGTCCATAGTCCCAGGGCCTTACCTGGACTCGCCCTCCCCCAGCATCCCTGCCCTGGAGATATCTCCCTTAGGCTTTCTCTTCCCTCCCCCAAATTGGCTCACCTTTATTTATCCAGAAATCTAAATACATGTACAAAAATAAATTTACGGAGATATCTCAATTTTAACAAAGTCCGAATCTAAGTAGTCTCATTGAAATGTTTAAAATATTTTTACAAAATGGCCTCAAAATACTGATTTTATAATTGATGCCTAGGCCTTTGTTATTTTCAGTGATTTATAGACCTTTTCATTGCATTTAATACTTTAATCATCTTTACAACTGAGTAAATATGTTTCTAGAGGTAAAATTTTATGGTACTCTAATCACAGTAGGTATTATTTTGATCAAGTAAATTTTTCTTTCTAGCACTTCCTGTTCTATCCTGACATAAATACCATCTGTAAGTCTTGGTTAACTTACTGTTTTTCTCCATGTAAAGTTTTTCATCAACTGTCTTAAGTAAGTTTTAGAATATTAAATTGAGAATTTTAAACTTTTACACAAAACAAAATGTCTGTTGTCTCTTTTAACTTTACTCAACAGGCTTAAAAATGAGAAACATTTTTAATTAATACTTTGTGTTCTTTTAGGTCTTAAAAATAAAGAATATAATTTTCAAATCAACTTTTATACTTCTATTGAACATGTAATTCTATTTAAACATATAAGAATAAATTTAATCCTAATTCCATAAAAGTTCAAAATACTTGGGAAGTATTCATCCTGAAAAAAACAAGTAAGCAGCATAATGCACACTTTAAGCTTTTAAAATCTATTAGTAAGAGCTAATATCCTCAAGTGTTAAACACATTTGCAACATAAAACGCCCAAATATTAAAACCATTCCACATGCTTTAGTAGAAACTTAAAATTTAAAACTTTTTTACCTGAAATTCTAAACTAAGTAGGTTTTGCTTGGTGTCATTTAAGTCTCCAGCTGAAAATGAAACAAAACCAGAGCTTTCTTTAAAACAAAGAAAGAGGATTGTTGAGAAATGTTAACTGACTTCTTAGTAAAATCTAAAATAACTGCTTCCCTTGGGGATAAATGCTTTTCAGATCTTTGTGCGAACAGCCAAGAGAGTAACCAGGGAAGATGGTTACCAAGGGAAATATTTTTTCTAAATTGCAGAAGAAGCAGAAAGCAGGGAAAGCGTTAGTCTGGAGGCCAGGAAGGCGGGGCTGGAAGCACAGTAGAGGCTGATTAAGAATGTGGTTTCCATTGACTGTTTGCATTTAAGGAAATCTTAAAGCTCACACCCGCCAACGTGATACCACTTGAGCTTTACCAGACTACAGAGACGCCATTGTTGCCACGTTGACGACTGTGCATTCCCGGGATGCCTTCAGTAGCATTCACTGGCTCCTCTGTGCCTGCTCCCTCAGTCCAGAAGGCAGTGTTGTTAACAAAGCAAAACAAATCAAAGAGCTGTTACATATTAATGTCATTGAAATTATGTAACTTCCAACCTTGAGGCCATAACAGGAGAATGTGCAAAGGAGCTTTGAGCCTTCTGATCATGGTTACTCTGGCGAATTGGTTGTCTACTTTGGCCTAGGTTTTTTTTTTAAACTACAATTGAGCAGGTCAAAGATCAGTCAGGGTTCCAGACTTGCCCCACATTCCCCCTCCCACTTATGGGGACCTTGGATGAATTACTTTGTTTCTGATTAAAGTTTATTCTTCTGTACAACTGAGATGATAGTATCTACCTTTAGAATTTTGTGGCAAATAAAATCAGTAACGTATGCAAAATGCCTGTCATAGGCTAGGTAATTATATAATGGCTATTTTAAAAATTATTTTTTATTTTTTTAAAGATTTTATTTATCTGAGACAGAGAGTGCAGAGCAAGAGAGAGCAAGGGGGAGCAGCAGAGGGAGCAGGAGAGGTCTGTGTTACCAGGGAAAGGTGTGCTGCCACAAAGCTATGTGGAGAGGTGGATACTTGTTACAGAGGCCTGCAAAGTTGTCCACAATGTCCCAGAGGAAAAGAGGACAGAACTGTGCATGTGCTGTGTTATCTTACCTTCCTCTAATGCAAAGAGTGAGCACCCTTCTGCAGAACAAACAAGAATAAGTAAATCTCAGATTATTAATAATGGTTCTTTCTGAGTGATGGAATTATGCAGGGACTTTACTATGTAATCTATGTTTTTATAACATTTTGAGCTTTTCATAACCAGATCAGAAAAAGAATAACTTTTTAAAAGAATTTAAACAACCAGAAAGAAGTGACTTGAAGTAGCATTGCGGAGGAAGAGCAATAGTTGGCATGATGCAAGGACAGAGGGGCTGCAGAGACCAGGACTCTTGTTTCTGAGGTCCCGGCTCTAACATTTTGTGGCTTAATTGACTGTTACATGAATCCTTCTGCAGAAACTATTTTAACCACATAGTACATGGAAAATACTGGTATTGGAGGTCTCCTCCCCTTTATTACTGCAGCCTTAACCATGTCCTGAAACTCGGCTCCGACAGCTGCTCTGCAGTTTGGCGTTGACCCCACTCAGGATGCGAGTGGGTCTCTGGCACCCAGGCCACAGGGGCAGCCAGCCTGGGTTCAGCTCCAGAACATGTGTTTGAGGAAAGTCCGCTTTGGAGAATTTTTACCCCTGTGGTGTGGAGTACCAGTGAGTTAGTTTTTCTTATAAGGGTGTGGTTGTTTTCCATGTGACAACCTTGTAGGTAGCACCTCAATACAGCTAAATTTTGGAAATTTTACAGAGGTCCCTCTCAGAAATGGGTGTTCCCTCCTGGGATCTGTTTTGTCTCCCTTCCTATGCCAACGATGCCTTCAGCTAATTCACACCAAGACACGACAGTTGCTTCATTTGCTGGCCCTGATTTAGGTCTGAGGAATATTCACATGTAAGTGGAGGGCTAGTGTGTGAATGTGCCCGTGACATCGTCAATGTGCCCCTTCCTGAGTCATTGCCCGTGTTTCTTCAAAGATTCTGTAATGTGTACGATTACCATAAACATATAGAATGCCCAATTCGCTGTTGCTTTTTTTTTTTTTTAATGATTTTCATATTCTGGAACAGGTAATACAAATACATACAAGTAGCATAGATTTTAAAAGTGCATGGTTTTTTGTATCAAATACTGGCAGGTTGGGTGGTTCTACCTGCATCAAAGACAAAATTCTTGATCACTATAAGAATTTAAAATTACCAGTGTGGTGTAAACAACATTTGGAGCCTCTGGGTAGCTTCCTGCCTTGGGGTAGTCTGCCAGAAATGTCAAGGAGCAAAATTATCAATGAAATAGAAAACAGTTTTACAGCCTATAGTATCTACAGTGCCAAAAGCTGGGTTTGTTTTTTAATAGACCTAATAAAATCAGTAGCAAGGCCGATGAAGGAACAGAGGGTGAGTACAGGTCACCAGTGTGAGGACTTGAAAACGTCATATAGGTTCTGAGAGCAGGTAAAAGAACACAAAGAGGACATTATCGACAGCTTTAATGCCAGCAAAGCTAGATGATCTGACAATTCCTAGAAAATACAATTTAATAAAACTGTCAGAAATAGAAAATCAGAATTGTCTATTAAGGGAGTCAAATTCATAGTTTCAAATCTTCCCACAAAGAATATCACAGGCCTGTATAATTGATCAAATTTTATCAGACAGTGTTTTAAGGCTCGTATAACCATGTAACAGCCTACAAGAATATTACAAGAAAGGAAAAGTATCAATCATAGTATGTATGAGCATAGATTCACAAAACAAAATATTAACAAACCAAATCAGCAATATATTTTGGGTAATACGTCATGAGTACATTGGGCTTATTCAAGAAATACCTGCTTGATTTAAGGATAAAACCCAAACTAAAAACACAGCACAACAAAACAAAAAATCCAAACATAATACGATCATGTTACTATTTAAAGAAGAAAAAAAGCAAGCTTTTGCATCCTAGTGATGGGAGAAATTCCTTAGACTGACAATATCTACAAAACAGCATACTTCCACCCCTAGCTGTGTGCCCGTGAGGAGATGAAATACATATCCACACGAGAATTTATCCATGAATTTCTAATTTCATTGCTATGCTGTTCATAACAGCCAACATGTGGAAATAGCCCAAATGTCCCATCTGATGAATGTGGTCCATGCACACAGTGGAATATTTTTCAGCAACAAAAAGGAAGAAGGCACTGATACTTGTTCCATGTGGATAAACATCAAAAACACGATGCTCAGCGCAAGCAGCCAGTCACAGGAGGACACATACTGTAAGATTCCATTTATGTGAAGTGTCCAGAACAAGCAAATCCATGGTGGGGAATGGATGAGTGGTCTCTGGGGTGGCAGGGTAGAGACAGGGTTGCTTTATGGGGTGACCACAGTTGTCAGAAATAGGCAGTAGGGATGACTCCCCACTAGGAATGTACTAAAAACCACTAAATTGTATACTTTAAAAGGGTGACTTTTATGGTATGTAAATTATATCTCAGTAAAGTTGTTATTTAAAAAATATTCAGTGGTGAAATACTGAAATTTTCCCCTTTCTGGGAACAAGACGAGGAGGCTCATGATGGTCCTGGCCAGTGGAGGAGAGCAAGAAAAAGAAGAAAGGAAAAAGATACAACAAACAAATTAAGTAATGGAAGGAAAAAAATTCTTATTAGTCCCAGATGATATGGTTATATATGTAGAAAATCAAAAATAATTTTCAGGGATCCCTGGGTGGCGCAGCGGTTTGGCGCCTGCCTTCGGCCCAGGGCGCAATCCTGGAGACCCGGGATCGAATCCCACATCGGGCTCCCGGTGCATGGAGCCTGCTTCTCCCTCTGCCTGTGTCTCTGCCTCTCTCTCTCTCTCTCTCTGTGACTATCATAAATAAATAAAAATTAAAAAAAAAAATTTAAAAAAAAAAAAAAAAAAAAAAAAAAAAAAAAAATAATTTTCAGAGAAATCATTAAATCCTATAACGTGTGTTCCAGATACACAATATATAAAAATCAGTTGTTTCTTTCTACAGTTAGAGAATGAAAGGAAAGAAAGATTTGCTTTAAAATAGCAAATATATTAAAAAATATAACAAGTATTTAGGAATAAATCTAAGCAATTATGAGCAAGGTCTCTTTAGAGAAAATGTTGAAAGAAATTAAAGAAGCAGCATGAGGAAGGAGGTCCCACCCTCGGGGGACAAGACACTATTTCTACTTAAACTGATGGGAGTTGATACAGTTTTAACCTGAATCGTAATAGTTTATAAACCCCCCCCTTTTTCCAGTGGAACCTGACAAATTCTAAAAGGTATATGGAACATGAGGATGAAAGGATAGCCAAGCCATTGTTGAAGCAGAACAAAGCAGAAGACTTTCCCCCATTTCTAGTTCTTATGAGAAGGAGCTGGGGTAATTAGGATGGTTTGGTTGTGACCGTTGGTGCAACTGGTCCATTCGGCTCCTTGTTGCATGAGAGCAGTGGCCCTGCCAGGCATGGGGTTGCCTCGCTTCAGCTGGTTGTTTGCAGGGACTGAGAAAGGGAACCCGAGAGACTGTACGTGGGAAGCGGCTATGTCCTGCTGCAGCCTGTATGTGTGCACAGAGGTACAGACAGGCTGATGTGGGCTCTGGCGTAAACCAACACACACACCCCCTTTCTCACCAGCACACCTGCCGCCTGAGCTGCTGGGTGAGGTTACGCATCCACACAGCTGGTAAGACATTCTGCTGGGTCCCAGATACACAGACTTGACCATTGTATCCCATTGATTCTCCTTTTTGGAGGTGGTTTGTGAAGCCACAGGACCTTGGGGGTCCGTCCTTCTTGGGGGCTCCCCTTCTCCCAAGTGATCAGGCTTAGAGTGGCCCACGTGGGCTGCCAGAGAGCTCTAGGTCAGCTCTCTGGGCCCAGCACCCACATCTCCATGCTGGACGTGCCAGGTGAGAAGGCAAGGATGCCGGGTGCTGAAGCCTGGATGGGAGGCAAAAATCTGATGGAGTCCAGTTCCTTATTTTGAGACTTGAGTAAAGCATCCAGAGTGACATTCCCTGCTTTGCTGTAAGGAACGTTTAGTCCGAGAGACTGGAAAGGATGAAGGGAGTGAGAGGGGTTCAGATAAAGGCTCATGTGCAATATTTCAAACGTGCGGCATTACACACCAAGCTTGTGAGGGCTACAATCAATGATGTTGGGCTCCGTTCTCTTCCCCTCTCATGTATCCTTTATAATGACCCAGAGAGCTGGGATCACACTTAGAATCCTGAACTCCTCAGAGTTTGCATCCGTGAGAACATGGTGATGTGGTGGCTCAGGGAGGAGCAGGCGCTGAGTTGCGACACTTCCCTTCTACCTGGTGTTGTGTGATGCCCCGAGCCGTGAACACCCAGCCCATACAGGCAAATCCTGTGGGCCAGGGTCACCCACAGCATTGCAGTGTGTCCTCAGGGTGACCAAGCCAGGGAAGGGGCTTGCGAGGCCCCTGGAAACAAAACCAGTTGGGCTGGAGCTCTGGGTGTCAGTGGCCAGAGGAGGGCCCCATCCAGAGACCCCCTCTCACCCAGGACTAAGGGTGGGACTAAGATTGGAAGCCAAGGAGGATCATCAGTGGAAACCATAGTATTTAAGGAAGACAACACTATGGGTGGAGAAGTCCAGGTATGTAAGGACTTGCATGTATGGTTTTGTTGTGACACAGCTCAGCTCCCCAGGATGACCTCTATGATGCCACCTGTTTTTAAATGTACTTTGCTCCTGAGATTAGGGGAATGCTCTTGAGAGTGCGACTCAAACCAAGGACACCCTTCTGCGATAATCTGGTTTGGGGGATGTGGAAGCACAGCAGGCCGAACTGGGAGGGGCGAGCAGGTTTGCATACAGGACTGCACAGTGTCTCCATGAGCTTGGGTGTCCTAGCTTGCTCCTGATGTGAATTCACACCTCCCAGTGCCCATCCTTTGGCACTTGTGGCCTGAATCGGGGTGACTCACCTGTCTTGAGAGAGTGACTGTAAGCACAGGTGTTGGACATGGCCCCTGTCTCAGAGGCATCATGGTGGAGCCTGATGCATGGTGTCCTTGGAGCAGGAGTGTGGCACTGGGCAGGCCTGATTTGTTCTTCGCTGACTGGCACACTTGAGTTTCCTATGTCTCATCTGGCTGTCCTCAGCACCCTGTCTGTCCCTTCTTCCCACTTTCTCAAGTTCTAGAAAAGTATAGGAAGCACCTCTCCGCTTTCCCTCCCACCTGTCCCTCATGCAGCAGCGATGCTGGTATCTGTCATGGAAGGGCCCTGCTAATGGTCCTCCTGGCCAGCCTTCTCCTGTCTTGTCATCATCTTACTGGCTTCCTGATCCTTGGAAGTAAATCTTTTCTTCCCTCTTGCTGCTTTTCTTTCTCATCATCTTTTACTGGCCCCCTGTCAACCTGTCTTTGCTTTCCCCAGTGATCTTGTTCCTTCACTGAGCCCACATGATCAAGCACTGGTCACATTGCTCTAACACATGCCCATGAGCCACAGATCTGTCCTAAGCTCTGAAAGAGATGCAAGATTTATGTATCTGCTGGTTGAAAGATTTTAAAAGTTCAATTTTCTGCTTTTTATAGCTGTTTATTTAGGTTTAGGTTTGGTTGGAGACATGCATTTATATCATGTCCCTGAAGCCAGCGTATTGTTTTGCTTCTCCAAACCAACCTGTTGTTACACTTGTAATATTCTGACCAGAGTTCAAGACAACAGTTACAAGAGAAATTTTGTACCAAAAAGCCCCTCATATTTGGTATTTATAATTTAATTTCCATTCTTAAAAACTATAGTCAGTCATTTTTTGCCATAAGAGTGTACATTCAATGTTAAAGGTGGAATGCACGTCACTCGGCACTTAAATAGTTCTGTTGAATTTTAAAATAACCTTGGACAGACATTCCCAGGACATCCCCTGGTAGAATGCAGTCCTCCCTGTTCCCTGCACACCAGGCAGGACAGAACGGCAGGGCAGCGAAGGATGGACAGTGAGGGCTTCAGCACTGGGCCCGGTGTGCTCTGGGTGCCTTGCACCTACCAGCTCTGTAGGCCCTCTGGCCCGATGGCACACAGCCTACCCTCCAATCTACAAAGGAGGACAGCTGAGGCACTCCCAAACCTGAGGACACTAGAGCTTCTTGGACTTGAATAGCTCTCCTGGCTTGCTGGGATGTGGGGGACCAGCGACTCTGAGCTGGTCCGGTCTCGTGTTCCACCACTGTTCAGCTGGAGCTGCTGGTCCGCTGGCCTCCTAGTGCTCCACCCTGGGACCTGACTAGACCACGCTGGGTGCCACCCGGGCAGCGGCAGCCCTCCTCTCTGCACGGCTCCCCATGCCTGTCAGGCCATGAGAGGCAGCTGCTAGGGGGTGAGAGCCAGAGTGCTGGGGCCTGGATAGCAGAGGGAGTGACCGTCACCACCAGTGGTCAGGGCCCAGCTGGCATGGGGAGCTGCCCCCAGCGAGGGTCGGTGGCCAGGCCACACCCTCCTCAGGGGCAGGGTCTTGCCCTCCCCTCACGTGCTTCTCCTTGGCACTTTAGACGTGGCGTTCCTGCTTTGGGAGGAGCCGCTGCAGCCACAGCCTCCAGAACTAGCCTTTTCCTGTATTTGTCCTGCAGAGACTCTGAAACCCATGCTTAGCGTGAGGTTTGTGAGAAGATGACACATGGCAGTTTTAACATTTGCTGGGAATGGGGATTCTTTTCCACTGATACACTGTCTGAGGGACGTGGCCACAGACCAGAGCAACCACAATGTTTACAAAGATATTTAGTAAAAATGAAGGCTTTGGCAACCAGTGTTGCCCATCACTCTTGGGGGATAAAGTGAAGCTCGCCTGAGGTTTAATAAATCAGAACAAAGTATGTTTGTCCACGACCTCATTTTTTCCTCATTACTGGTGGGTGATGTCATGTTTTCATTTCCATTTGAATCTTTGTGTCCAGGAGTAGGAAAAAATTCATATTCACCTCATTTATTATGCCGTATTTCCATTCTTAAGGAGAAAGCTTAATTTTAATTCTGCCAGAAATATGGATACAGTCTTCAAACTGTTGTTAAGGATTTATGGGATTTTTGTAAGACTAGTGTTCTGGAAATTACTGACTTTTTTGTATATGTGCAAAGATACTGCTTTTGATATAAGTTCTCATTTTGCCCAAATGAAATGCTGATTTTAAAAAGAAGAAGACTAACCCCTCTCCCCAAATTATAGCAGAATAGAAAATTTAGATATTACTAGAAAATGTAAAGCCTAAAATCATCCATAAGCATACCAACTGTTGAGGCAAGTAATGCATATATAACACTACCTGAAATGCAATGCCCGTCTTTATCCTGCATCTTTCTGCCAGTGAAGGGTTCAGGTGTCACCTCCATCTAGCCTCAATGCTGTAAGTAGCAGTGAAAGCAAACGAAGATCCCCCTTATGTGAGCTTGAGCCTGCGCTTTCTGATGCCTGCTCTTCCCACACCCTCATAGAGGCCCCCATTTCCAGGCAGCTCTCCCCTGGCACCTGGCTACCCTACTCCGTCTTCCCCAAGTGGTGTGTAAACTCAAGGACGCACACATGTGTGTGTTGGTGATTCAGTTCAACAAGTTTTTACTGAGTGAGTCTCAAGCTCGTTGCTGAAATCTCTCAATGATAAAGGCTAACATAGTTCTTCCTTAGAGTTGATTAGAGTCATGTCTGCTAAGGAATCAGACAATGGCTGCCTCTGTGTTGGACATGTGATGATTTCTGTGGCAGGAATGTGGTACGTGATGGAAATGGGCAGGGGACACCTGTGTGGAGCTTTCAGAGCTGGGTCAGCAGCATGCAGCACGTGGCCCACCTCCACCCGACTCAGGCCTCTAGGTCTTTTCAACCCTGTCTCATCCCTGATGGTCCCTCCTCCTCCTTCTCCTAACCTTAGGCTATAATTTCTCTCCAGGTGAATGTGATCGCCTGGTAATCTCTGGCTGCTTTCTTGACTTGTCTGTATGTCTGGCATAGTCTCAAGCCTAACAGATGCAAGTTTGTTAAATATGACTGCAGTCACATGTAAACTGAAACTCAAAGGTTACTTAAGCATCAGATACAGATGGGTAAGGTGAAGGACGAGGCTCTCGTCAAGAGTGCAGTGTAGGGGAAGGGTCTGCCATGAAACTCATGGGTGGTGGGAAACAAAGGCAATCGTGAGTTCTGCAGGCTTGAGTCCAGGAGAACAGCAGTTAGATCCCCAGAGACTTTGAAAGTGATGTTGAAGGTCTGGGGCTTTACCCAGAAGCAGCAGGGCAGGAGCATAACCAGTTCTGCATTTCAGAAAGAGAACTGAATAGCCTGGCTTCTGAAGTGAAAGGACCACTGTAGTGGTTCAAGACAGAGGAAGGGGAGTTTGAGAGAGCTTTTACTTACTGCCGTCAAAATAACAAAGTAGGTTTGTATTTGTTGGTGTGGCTACATTGAGTGGCAAGAGCAATCATACACAGTGTATATGGGAGATACATTTTATTGAGCGTTTGGTATATACCATACCAGTCAATATATGTAAAGAACTTCAGAAATCAATAGGGAAAGATAACCAGTAAAATAAGAGGGAAGTAGTTTGAACAGACTGTTCACAGAAATAAGAGTTCAAATTAAACACATGTAAATGTTCCACTTCAGTAGTAAAGTAAGAGAAAATATTTTCTTTTAAGATTTATTTATTCATAGATCAAGTATGAGCGCGGGGAGGGGCAGAGACAGGAAGAGGTACATGTGAAGCCCCATGTGGGGCTCAATTTCTGGATCATGACCTGAGGGGAAACCAGGAATCTGACGCATAACCAACTGAGCCACCCTGGCATCCCAAGGAAAAAATGTATTTAAAATCACCATGAGATACCACTGCATAACTACCAGCATGACTAATAGTAAAAATACTGACAGGATCAGCTGTTAGGGATGAGTACCCCCTTCCCCGCTCATGCGCACTTGGTCTTTCTAATAAATAAAATTACACACACAAAAAAAGAACACGCACTAGAACAACACAGCATTATTCATAATAGCCCAAATGTTATTTAACAGTAGAATGGGAAAAAATGATAAATTGGTATATTCATGTCATGAAATATCACTGAGAATTGGAAAGAACAGACAATATGGAGTTATGCACAGCATAGTGGAAAATTCTCACCAATAGAATCCTGGGGAATAGAAGCCACACTAGAAGCAATATGTTTTATGAATCTGTCTACACAGGGTTTAAAACTGGGTGAAGCTGAAGACAGGCTTTAGGGTTGCACAATTATGTGGAAACTGTAAAGAAATAGGAGGAAGTTACTTTCATTAAAGTCAAGGTAGTTGGGGTACCTGGGTGGCTCAGTCAGTTAAGTGCTGCCTTCAGCTCAGGTCATGATCTCAGGGTCGTGGGATCGAGTTCTGCATCAGGCTCCCTGCTCAGCGGGGAGTCTGCTTCTCCCTCTCTCTGCCTCTCCTCATCACTTGTTCTCTGTCACTCTCAAATAAATAAAATCTTTAAAAGAAAAAAAAAGTCAAGGTAATTGTTGCTGTCAGAGGAAAGTGAAGGTATGTGATTGGGCAGAGGGTGCAGCGACCCCTGGGGTGCCAGCCAGACCGCTCGCTACATGTGCATTACACTCATGCGTTCTCCTACATTCTTTATACATGTTCCATTCACTCTTTAAGATTTGGTCTCAAGAAACCAAATCAAATCCAAGCAGGAAAAAAAAAAAATCCCACCTAAATACATTATAGTGAAACTGCAGATACCAAAGAGAAGAACAACATCGGTAGAACAGCCAGCGGGAGAACAAATTCCAATTCACCTTCAAAGTAGCAAACTGACTTTTCTGCAGCAGCTGTGTAAACCAGAAACCAGTCCACTGATAACTTCAATATACTGAGAAAATGCAATCAAACCTGCTACATTCGGCAAAAAAAAAATCTTTCAAAAATGAAAGTGAAGTATATGTACACTCCTGTGTTCATTGTAACATTACCACAGTAGCCAAGACAGAAACTACCTGGTGTCCTTTGACAGAGGAATGGATAAAGAAAATGTGGCCCACACACATACACACACACAATGGGATGTCATGTAGCCCTGAGGAGAATGAAATCCTGCCGTTTCTGACAACACCAACAGACCTTTAGGGCATTCATGACGCTAGGTGAGACAAGTTAGACCAAGAGAGACCAACGTCACCTAGTCTCATGTGGAATCTAAAAAGATGATCAAACTCATCAGTACAGAGAGCAGACAGGTGTTGCCAGGGATGGGGGCTGAGAGGCTGGGGAAATGGTGGAGGGGTCAGAAGGTTCGGACTTCAGTGAGGGGGGGTCAGTCCTGGGGGTGCGGGGCAAGTATCGTTACTTGAAACTTGCTCAGAGAGTAGATCCTCAAAGTTCTCATCACAGGATGTTGACTAGACTTAACATGGTTGTTGTTCATGATACATACAAGCATCAGATCACTCGTCCTACCCCTGAATGCCTGCCAACACGTTGTGTTTCCATTACATCTTCAGGAAACTGGGAAAACGTGAAAGAAAAAGACAATGTAGGCTCTCCTGTCAGAGCAAAAGGATATTCTTCAGGTAGAGGGAAAACGATCCCAGAAGGAAGATTTGAGATACAAGAGGCAGTAAAGAGCAAAGAATATGGTAAATACATCAAACAATGACTGTATAATAAAATCCAAAGAATGCAGAGGTCTGTGTTTTTAAGCTAGAATTTAAGAATACACAGCAGTACAAGAGTGAGTGAGAGTGCTGTTGTGCAGTCATTTGTTCACAGAGAGGACAGAGACTGATGTTGTCTCCAAGGAGCAGAGCATGACCAAGTGTCTCAGGTTGGACAAGCGGAAAAAGAGGTGTGACTTCCCAGCCCAGGGTGAAGGTAGGGGGGATGTTTAAAAAGCTCAGAAAGAAGGCAAAGAGCAAAAAATTTAACAGAAGTCTGTTGTGGTGAGACTTTTAAACTACAGCAGAACAAAGAGGTTGTGAGCTTTCTCCACAAGAAAATAAGTATAAAGCTGAAAAAACTGTTTAAAAACTGTTTCAGGACTCTCGAGATTGACCAACGGTGAAAATGAGTAATTTGGAGCCTGCTTCAGTCCTTTCCTTTCACATCCCTGTTCACTCCTGTCCTAGATAGTTGTCTTCCATGTTCACCCTGAATCCACATGGTCACTAAGAGAGCTAGGACTGTTGTGTTTGTGGAGACACTGGCTAAAGTCTAGAAGCCCACGTCCCAAGACTGTGTCCGGAAGGACACCCTCGTCTCAGAGGGCAGCAGGGACCTCGGGGGCCGGGGACCAGAAGTGGGGTGGCCTTCACGCTCCAGGCAGCCCTTACATAGGACACTCCCCTTGCTCTCTCTGTGCATCTTCATCCTGCAAACCAGCTCCTGCTGTGTGGACAGGCATGTGGGCAGGACTCAGCCCAAGCCTGGAAACCCTCAGTGTGAGCAACTGCCCAGATGGGTGGTCTGACCCTGGGTCATCTTTCTCCAGAGAACCTGATGGGGCCTGACTGCGTTCCACACTCACCCTGGTCCTGTCAGCTGCGATTTCCGGGGTCAAGGTCAAGTGCAGTCGGACAAGTTCAGCCAGGCAGTGGTGATATGAGGGAGTGCGCACGTGTGTGTGTGTACGTGTGCATGTCTGCGTGTGTGTGTGCGCGTGTTCCACAAAAGAACTTGCACAGAGCCTGTCCAAGGGGAAGCTTTGGTAGCAAAAAGAAAAGACTTAATATGACTTTCTTCCAATCAGTGTTTATGTTCACTTGGTGAGGGAGACGTGTGTTGATGCTTTGTTGTGTGGCCTATGGCAAACTTTGTACCTGTTAAGCTGTGAGTATTTATTGATTTATTTCCTTTTAGCTTGATTTATTTATAACAGTATTTATAAGTAATTATAGACATCTTTTTTTTAAGATTTATTTATTTATTCATTCATGAGAGAGAGAGAGAGAGAGAGAGGCAGAGACACAGGCAGAGAGAGAAGCAGGCTCCATGCAGGGAGCCTGATGTGGGACTTGATCCTGGGACTCCAGGATCACGCCCTGGGCGGAAGGCAGGTGCTAAACTGCTGAGCCACCCAGGCTGTGTTCTGATTATAGAAATCTTTTTTTTTTTTTTTAAGATTTTATTTATTTATTCATTCATGAGAAACAGAGAAAGAGGCAGAGACACAGGAAGAGGGAGAAGTAGGCTCCATGCAGGGAGCCCGATATGGGACCCTTGTATGGGACTCGATCCCGGGTCTCCAGGATCACGCCCCGGGCCAAAGGCAGCGCTAAACCGCTGAGCCACCTGGGCTGCCCTGATTATAGAAACTTTGCATGGCTTATGGCTCTCTCAGGAGAATTGTCCTTTAATCATATTCAGGATTGTAAATGCTTTATTTCATCCTTGGCATTTTTCTGAATATATACTTAAATTACTGAGAGGTGTTTTTTTTTCTTGAGGGTGGTTAAAAACCATTAGTCATAATATACAAAGAGCAAACTCCTTAATGGATGAGGGTTGTTTTGCTTTTAGACTAATTTCAAGCAGGCTCTATGAAACAATAATTCCATTCTGAAATCAGGATGATAGCAGCCATGCCATCATCTGTTTATGACACTGTGTCATTTGGTGTCTGTAATTCAGAACAGCAAAAGTAAATTTTTAATGTTTTCATGGTGGAAATACCTTATTTGTGTCTGTGGAGGGCAGGATAGGCCAGTAGAGCCCTGGGCCATGGCCAAACTTTCTGTCCCTGGGGCAGAGGCTCCCCTTTGTTTCGGCTCTTGACCCATCTTGAGCCTCGCTCGGGCCCTGTGTCAAGTGGGAAATGAAGCCAAATCGAACTGCTCTGCCTGCCCTGTCCTCGTGTTCTCTCGGGGGGCCGCTCTCTTGGTTCCTCTGCACCCCCGTCCATCACGCAGCTGCGTCCACTGTGTCCACCGTGGGCAGCGATTCCAGGTGTGTGTTCACTTGGTTCCAGCCACTGTTGGCGTTCTAGATCAGAGGAGGCCTCTCCCAAGTATGTGCTTCACATGCTTTGAGCACAGAGTAGGTGCTCAGGGTTTGTTTCCATGTTAGTTGTAGCCAACTAGGCCCATGGTCTGTTGTGCAGGCATCTGTGCCAGGAGGTGCAGTAGTCACTAATGTCTTGTGCCAAGTGTTTCCTGAACTCCTGGAGGTTTTATGCTAAAGCAAGTACCTAAAAACTTCCCTGTTTTTACTTTCTTGTTTAAAACTTTGATTCTCAGTCATCCTCCCAGACTTCCCTTTTATTCCCTTTCACTCTTACAGGTTGTGTATATTCATGAATGGGGCAACACATTTGCAAAAGCTAGCAAGCCAGCTGGGGGGGGGGGGGGGGTATGTCACAGAAGGTCTTGAATACACATCTTACGGATTTTATTTATTTATTTGAGGGAGAGGGGAAGCAGACTCCTCAGAGCCTGACACAGGGCCGGGTCTCACGGCCCAAGATCATGACCTGAGCCAAAATCAAGAGCTGGATGCTCCACAGACTATGCCAGCCTTGTGCTCCTTGAATACATATTTTAGAGATTCAGCCTTTATTCTCAACTCCACAAAAAAAATCACTTTACATTCTTGAGGGAGGACACTGTTGGAGAGATGTGAATGCTGTTTAGAGAATCAAGAAATTAGTGATAATATGTAACAAGGAGCCGGACCCTATTCTGATACTGGACTGCTGACCAGTCTCCAACCTTGGCCTCCTCCCCCTGCACATCTGCTCCCTACTGGTGCCAGCGCATTCGCCCGGCCATAGTGAGAGCCAGAGCCAGTCACACACGCTCCCCAGGACCCTCACTGTAGGAGTCAGAACTCAGTCATGCCCTCTGGTGATGTGTGGCACTGTCAGTCCTGATGTTCACACTGAGTTCTTGTGTCCGGAGAACGGCCTTATGCCCTAGGAGAGCGCCCAGAGACACAAGGTGCCAGTGGGTAGACACCCATTTGGTGCCCACACCTGCCCTCCCCTGAGGAGATTCCCACCACCACCACCACCGTGTGCTGATACACCCCTGATCCGTGCACATGGTGGATAGGCCACAGCCACTAAAGGAACGCAGGAAAAGCTCTGCAGTACACATTGTTGGGCAAAGAATGAGAGAAAACAGTGGGTGTAGTGTGATCTGATTTATTAAAATTCTTTATATTGAGCTGTTTTAACCTGAGGGATGATCTTCATACACCTGTGAATCTTTAGTCACTCATCAAATGCACACTGCCCTGTGACCACCCGCACAATCAAGAACTCCCTCCATCTTCACAAATTCCCTGGTGACCCGTGGCGGTCGGTCAGTCTCTGTCCTCACCTCCAGCCCCTGGCAACCATCCAGCTCTTTTGTGAACCTGTAATTTTGTCATTTCCAGACTCCCATACGGTACGCAGGCTTTCCAGTGTGGGTCTTTGAGCAGAATGTGCTTGAATAACGCACAGTGTATGCATGTCCATGGCCAGGCGATGGGCCTTACCAGTGGAAGGACATTAGGATGATTAACATTAAAGCTTCTATAAACGTTTTAGTATTTTTGTGTGAACATTAATGTTTCTTTATTGAAGTGAAATTGGCCTATAACATTATATTAGTTCTGCGTGTACAACATAATGATCTAATACTTGTCTACAGTGCAGGATCATCTCCACGGTGACTCTAACGTCCATCAACGCGCTGGGTATACACAGATTGCTTTTTCTTGTGATGAGAACTTTTAAGTTCTTGTAGCAGCTTTCAAACATGTAACACTGTGCTATTAACTGTGATCACTGTGCTGTGCATAATGTCCCCGGGACTTGGAACTGGAAGTTTGTACCTCTGAGCCCTTCTGAACATAAGCTTTACTTTACTTGTATAAATACTGGACAGGGGCCTGCTGGCCACACGGTGAGTATGTTTGCTAGAGCAGCTGCACCATCATGCATCCCCGCCAGCAGCTTCTGCTCCACGATTCCTCTATTGGCTGTGGGGCTAGGGAAGTGTGCAGGTGGGAGAAGAACCGTAAGACACTCACTATGGAGGGGTTGAGGCCTGGAATTGGTGATGAGGGGGCAGTCTGATCTTTAACCACTTAACTGCCATAGTGGGAATGTGGTGTTAACACCTGCATAATGTAAGAGAAAGGGAAATGGGGGTATTTCTTACCAAAAAGAAGAGTGGGATGCTTCTAGAAATAGGATGAGATAATACACCTGTTTCCTGCCCACCCACCCACCCCCATTTGAAATGTACAGAAATTTTGGATTAAGTTTAACATGTTTTAAGTATGTTGTTAAATTAAAAAAAAAGAAGAGTAGGAAATGAGGTGAGAAACGAAAGCCAGGGCAGGTCCCCAGGGCTGCAGGGGGCCAGGTAGGAGGAGATGCCCGGAAGGAAGGTAGGCTGTGGCCACGGACAGTTACAGCCCTTCCTGCAGAACTGACACATGAGAAAATGAACCCGCTGAAGCTAGTGCATGTTAAAAACTACACATTAATTGAAAAAACAAACTTGCATTAAGTGAGAATTCTAGAACCCTGGACAAAAACTCTGAGGTAGAAGCTTAAGGTCATCAACATAATAACTGAACAACTAGAAATCTAATTCAGATATAGGACAGGTCTTTACAAAAACCTATTTAAAAAAAGAAATTGATATGTGCTTTTTAAAAGTGTCATTGAATTTTTAAAATCTTAAAGCCAGTGGATAAATCAAACAACAGGTTAAACATTGCTACAGAGAAAATTAGGAGATTTATTTGAAAAAATCATCTGAAACAACAAAGGATCATTAGATAGAAAATGTGAGTTGGGTTAAGAAGCCTGGATCAGCAGGCCCTGCTCCGGGTCCCGGAGGGGAGGTGATGCATCACAGACAGCAGAGGCCTTGTTGGGCTCCCTCCATGCAGGGGCGTTGGGGTGGCAGGATGGACAGACGGTCTGTGTCCTTCCGGCTTGTGGGCAGACATGGCATCTGGTAACTAAGCACCATTACAACTCTGCTTCCTGCACAAATGGATCATTCCAGAATTCTAGGGGAATTCCCACGCTGCTTCACCACGTGGCTGCTCCATGTTACGTTCCCCTGTGCCACACTCGCACTAACACTTGCCCCTTTCTTTTAAAGTTTATTTATTCGTGTGACCTCTACCCCTGATGTGACTCAAACTCAGGACCCCGAAATCAGGAGTTGCATGCTCTTCCAAATGAACCACCAGGTGTCCGTCTCTTTCTTATTGTAGCTGGTCTAGTGGGTGTGAAGGGATTCTGTAAGCTTTTATGGTAGATTTTATCCTAAGCATCCTAGAAATTTTTTTTTATGGAACTATCCTGTCTCAAGCTGTTTATGAATAATTTAAAATTATTACTGAATGCCTTTCTAAACTACCTTATCTTACAAGGTACAGTTGTAATGTAAGTTGAGAATAACCGTATGTTCATATATCCTGAGTCTACCAGCTTTGATTCTGGCTTTGACTATGATGCTTTTAATGTGTTTAAAATAGTGTATTTGCCTGATAAACACAAACTGCACAGTATGACCATCACTGTCTACCGCCCCCCCCCCCAAAAAAAAAGTGCTGATTATATTTTCCCCAAGAACTTAAAAGTTTAGTTATTCAGGAGAAGCGTGTTTGAGGTAATTGTCCACCTCCTGTGATTGATTAGTCACGCTTTCCCTCGTCCATAACCATGTTTCCATACAGCAGGTCTTGAGGCTGTCCACCAGCCCTCTGCAAGAGTGTCATCACCACGATTGCATACAAAGGTGTGGACGGAAAGGAACCAGTGTGTGCAGGTGGCCCTGGAAGGCCAAGCCAGTCCAGTCCCGGGGTCCGTGGGGCACCCTTGGGCTAAGGGCCGTCTCCCTCCTGTTCTGCAGGATGAGAACAAATATAACAAACTGTTAACTATTGTTCTAAGTTTTTTTTCCAGAATCAAGCTTTGTTATCTATGCATTTTCTTGCTTTATGAGGACAGTTAACCCCATCTGGTTGGCATCCTGTGTGTGGCACTTGTACAAAAAGAACCCTCCTTTTGTTACAAAAGTGTAAATGCTGTGCTTACAGCTACTTGATTTTAAAAACAGCTTAGAATTTGTATTTGTCCAAGGCTGAAATACCACTTTTAGGAAACTGGAATCTGTCCTTTGGCTGTTTCGTCTTAAAAAAAAAAAAAAAAAGAAATGGTCAACCTAGCTGTGACCCGGCCTCTGGTTCCACTTCCCGCTGCTGCCAACTGCACCGTGGATGCTGCGGCCTCTGGGGCCCTGGGGCCTGAGCTCCCCTCCAGCCCTTCTGCTCAGCAGCACTCTGTTCCCAGTACAGCTCAATATTCTTCAGGCCTTTCCCACTTCAGCCTCGGCCTCTGATCAGCTGAATTATTCACAGAAGAAGTTTAAGAAAGATAAATAAAAGCTTATAGACGCGCAAACATTTTTACATTCGGATTTTCATGCAGCAAAGATTTCTAAGTTTCAGGTTTTGGCCCTTTTATATCAAATGTGATCCAACTAATTCTAGTTCAACAAAATCATGTGGATTGTGTTTTCAGAATAGAGAGTGTTAGGCAATTGAGCTTTTGTGTAAATGAGCCAACAGGGAGTCAACAGGAAAATCTCCATGTTTTCAGACAACTTTAAGCTTTTCCACACGTTGAAATACCAGGAGAGTGGTAATGTCCTGAAGACATGACTCAGAATGCACAGAAAAGCAATAAACACTGTGCATTTTTCCAGGGAAAAATAAAAAAAATACCTACTGAAAGGTGTGCCCTTGTGATCAGTCATGAGCCAGGAAAAGGCTCGAAAGCCCCCAAAACAGTAACTCAGGGACCTCTGTCCCAAGAGAGGCTTCCAGGTGCTCGTCCTGCAGGAGGATCAGTTCCTGGCACCAAGCCCTGGAGTATCCGTGTAAGGACTGACTGCGTGTAGGGTCACTGCTCCTCCGGGCACACATGAGTGCCGAGAAGACCCAGACCACTGAGTGGACCTCCGGATGAAGGAGGGACGATGCGTCCTTTACCGAGGTTGTGGTAGCACAGGGGGGCCCCTCTGTCTGCCTTCTCTGCTAGAGCGAAGCGTCACGCGCTCAGGGATGCTCTCTTCCTTGGTTTTACTTTGATAGAAATACAAGGGCACACATTGTAAACGTGCTGTTGGATAATTGTTCACAGAATGAACCTGCAGGGCCACCAGCCGGATGGGGAAGCAGAGCGCGAGCAGCCCCCAAACCCCCTCCCCGCAGGGCCAAAGCCTGCCACCCCGCCACCACGGAGCGTGACTGTGCTGTGTCTGGGCATCTCTCCACGTGGAGCGTGGCCTTCTGTTCTGCGAGTGAGCCACAGTGTATTCACCCAGGACTCTGTTCTGGGGCCTCCCGGGTTCTGGCATTTGTAAATAGCGCTGCTTCCCACATGTCTCCCGGTGACGCGGGTACAGACTTAGATTGGGTGGGACTGCAAAGCTCTGGGGAGACACATTCAGCTTCAGGGGCATTGCCTGCAACATGGGAGGGCTATCATCATACCATGTCCAGACCTGCCTTGTCACTTGTTTGCAGCCATCCAGGTGTATTGTGACGTCCCAGCACGGTTTTTGCTGCATCTCCCTGGTGTTCAGGAAATGAACTGTCCTTTATCAGGACATAGCCACGGTTTAGCAGAGTGTCCAGGGTTTTTATTAGAACTCTCTTTTTTTTTTTTTTTATTTATGATAGTCACAGAGAGAGAAAGAGAGAGAGGCAGAGACATAGGCAGAGGGAGAAGCAGGCTCCTTGCACCGGGAGCCTGATGTGGGATTCGATCCCGGGTCTCCAGGATCGCGCCCTGGGCCAAAGGCAGGCACCAAACCGCTGCGCCACCCAGGGATCCCTAGAACTCTCTTAACACAGGTGACCGAGGATTGGGACAGAAACCTAACTCACACAGGCTGAGCAGAAAGGGAGTGAGTGGCTCCGGGAGCAATATGGGCTGGAATGGCTCAAACGGTCCAAGAAAGGGTCACCCAAGCGTGGGGTCGCACCGAGGTGGAGGATGAGCCCCCACAGGCACCTGCCAGGGCAGCATGCAACCTTGCACAGCCTGGAGGAGCTGCTTGTGACCCCCTAGTCTCCCTTTAGCCGAGGGGCCCTGCGGGCAAAGGCTCGGTCCACCTGTTAGTTGGTGCAGGTTGGTCATCGGCCGTTTGTGAGGAGCTCATAGTCTGTGAGGATGATCTCCTGAATGGGCAGGTCGGCAGCCCACAGCCGCCCCCATGTGGGTCAGGCCAGGTCATCATGTAAGCATGCAGGAACGTGAAGCATGTTTACAGGAGCTGCTTGAGCAGGAGAAAGCAATTCAGGACAAGAAGGAAAATCCTCTGCCCTCATTTCCCCAAGAGAAACTCCGTGATGAAAATAGGGATCAGCACGCATTCTTGGTCTGAAGAGACACCAATAGGTCCAAGTGTTTTCCGTGTTCTCACGTGTTCTGAGTCTCTGGTCAAGCCCAAGGCCACACGGCCTCCCCCCACCCTGCCCAGTCCGGCGGTGACAGTGCTGCTGGGTCAGCCACGGGGCCTGTGGACCTTGTTCTAGGACCAAAGAGCAACTGTGCTTCCCCCTTGGAGTGACAGATGGGAGCCCCGTGTGAACCTTGCAGGACGGCGGCTGCCCTGTTGGGTTTTCCTCCCTCTCCCCCTCATCTCAGCTGCCCCGTGGGATCCAGGCTGGGAGTCCTGAGGCTGGAAAAGGATGGTAAGTAAAAACTGAGGAAACTGGACCAAGTATAGGTGCCAGTTATGAAAGGGATGTGTCGATACGGGTTCGTAGTCCTGGCAAACGTGCCGCCTCACGTTGGATGGAAATCCTGTGGGAACTGCACCCCGTCGACCCCATTCCTGTCTATCTGACACTGTCCTCAAAGTAAGGTTTATTTGTTGTTTTAATTTGGTAGAGGATCTTGGAAGATCCTCTGCATAGAGGCCTGCGGCAGGACTGTCCCAAGTCGGCGTGCAGCCTTGAGCTGGACTTCGGGGTCACCTGTGGTCAGGAGCCCGGCTCAGCTTGGCTGCCCTAGGGGCTCTGCATGTGTGTCTCTGAGGCATGTTTTTCTTATTCTTCAAATGGGCGTCATTGTAAACCCCGCCTCATGAAGGGATCCTGCAATTCAACATGTAGAGATGACACAGAACTTGGGCTACTTGGGCCATCCTGCACACAGGAGGGACAGGCCCACCCAGTCCATTGTCATCAGCTCTGTGTGTAAAATAAATCTACATATGTCACCCCAGGGCTGCCTGCGGGGCTCAGGCAGGTGGGCACCCAGCTCTTGATTTCGGCTCAGGTTGTGACCCAGGTCCTGGGATGGAGTCTCTTTCTCTCTCTGCACCCCCCCAATAAGTAAAT
The DNA here is from genome assembly GCF_011100685.1 of Canis lupus familiaris. Classification (NCBI taxonomy): domain Eukaryota; kingdom Metazoa; phylum Chordata; class Mammalia; order Carnivora; family Canidae; genus Canis; species Canis lupus. Next base: position 99,532,548 of record NC_049222.1, on the reverse strand, counting down.
AAGATATTAATAAAGTTACTCTTAAATTCTATATCCAAACTAATCATCAAGTTTAATTAAAAATACCGTGGGAGCCCTGGAAGGCTCAGCCGTGGAGTGTCTGCCTTCAGCTCAGGTCGTGATTCCCAGGTCCTAGGATTGAGTCCCACATCAGGCTCCCTGCAGGGAGCCTGCTTCTCGCTCTGCCTGTGTCTCTGCCTCTCTGTGTCTCTCATGAATAAATAAATGTTTAAAAAAACATCGTTAACTATGAGAGGCCTCAGACGTCAAGGATGGAAACACATGGCCTTCCCTGGGCCTGCCCAGCACTCCTGGAATGGCCGCAGAGGACGCACAGGGGCAGGCATGCATAGAGGAGGCAGCAGGCAGAGTGGGGGCACCCCATGAAGACAGGACACAGAGGCCCCACCACAGAAAGGCTGAGTCTGTCCTGTGGAGCCTGTGCAAGGGGAAGGTGGCCCCACAGCGACAGAGGGTCGTCTGAGGAAGAAAGGAATGCCAGGAAAACAGCACATTCAGTAAGAGACGGGAAGACACACATTCCCCATAGGGTTGGGAGCCGGGCCATGTCCTCACCTGGCCTGTGCTGTGGAGCATGTGAGCAGCCTTGAAGGACGCTCGTGTTTCCCAGTAGACGTTTGTGTGGCTGCTGTCAGGGTTGTGTTGCCAGCATGAACCCCGGTACCAGCTGATTGTAATAACAGGGTCCCCTGTGTTATGACTGTTTAAACTTAGGATCTGCTCTGTGGTGGAACGTTCACAAGCTCAGGTTGGGACCTGACAGCCTGAAGTTTGAATCAGTTTATTGTGTCATGTGGAGTGACTGTCAGGATTTCCTCCTGAATGCCTGTCAGGCTCATTGGAATGTGCGCTCTGCTGGTTGCGGCGCGCGGCAGGTGTGAGGCCGGCGTGAGGCCCGCGTGGTGCATGCACATTGGGGACATGAGGCCCTCGGGTAAAGGTGAATTGTGTGTGGCCGTTTGTGTGTGAGATTTGTATTTTTGTCAGATAAACTTAAGACCTTAAAAAGTCAAAGTGAGGAAAAAAATTAAATGAGACCCTCGTAACTATCAAGCCAGTATCGATGTTTTGGGCAATGTTCCTGTGACATTTATGAGATAACGAGAGTTCACACCTTAGTGATGATGAAATCACCTGTGAATATTTAGATTGTTACTTCCGTTATCCACGTGCATGTTGTTCTTTTGCAAGCACGATTGCATATTCACACTTACACGAAGGGAAACTTGTGAAATTACCTCTAAAGATTAGTTTCTAGCATGTTTCCATTTACACGTGTGTATTCAGCTTCTTAATGACCATTTCTGATGATTTTAAAAGAAACTAGTGTGGCTCGCCTTTGTGATGACTGCTCGAGGAGGGGCCGCGCGCTCGCAGGGGCTCCGTCCACGCCAGCCGGGCGAGGGCTCTGGCCTCACACCCCAACGCATTGCTGCGCACGGACCACCACACGCTCCCCAGCTGGTTTCTCAAATGGGGGAGAACAGTGTTTGTAGATGGTTCTCCCTATGCATCCCGTAGCCTTCTGCTCCTCCTCCCATTGATGTTTCCCGGATGAGGTGCTTGTGGCCACACCTCATGCTGTCACCTCTCATGCTGGCAACGGCTTGGTTTCCTAAAAGTGCTGCTTGCTGTGGAGAGGGGGCATGGACAGGTTTGGAGGCCTGTGGGACAGACGGGCCCTCCTCACCCTGAGCTGGATGGACAGGGGGTGGGTGATACGGATGGCGTGTCCCCGGTGCGCTGGGCCCCCGCCCCTGGGAGCTGCTCTCAGAACCAGGGGATTGTGCAGGGGACACTGTGCATCTGGACTTTCTGGGGGGCCGTTGGGCTGTTGACAGGAGAACAGCACTCTCCACCTCACGGACTGAACGGGCTCTACAACGCCCCTGGGCTGGGCCGTGCACAACACGCTGTTGTCTGGGCAGAAGCCCTGCGGATGCAAGGTCAGACCCAGGATAAATAAAACTGAAACAGGCAACTGTAAATGTGCAACTGAGGGGTTTTTGAGAAATTTTTTTTAGCTTAATACAAGTAAAATGAAATACAAAAAATGTAGCAGAAACTATAGGGAAATAGAAAGAAACATGGTTATGGGACCCAGGAATTTAGGCTAGAAGGCTGCCCTGTGAAGGTCTCAAGACTGTCCTGCAACCGACACAGCAGCACAGACAGGGCTCGCACCTCTGCTGGAGGCCTGGGGATGAGGGGGGGCTTGGGGACAGTGAGTCAAAAGGAAGAAAGCGGAGCAGGTGGCATCCTGGGCCCTCAGGAACAGAGGTGCTGAGGCCCCTGTGGCACAGATGCTCCCCGGTCACTGGGTTCAACAGTCGTCCCCAGGGTCGCTTCCCAAGAGGAGATGGCGTCACACAGGTGATTGTGGCACAGTTCCCTCCCAACTCAGTGTCGGGGCGGGGGGGGGGGGGGGGGGAGGTGTGCACCCACCAGACAGAGGGTGCACCTGCGCCTCCGGGACCTCATCATGGCCACATGGGTTTGAATTTTGTATCATTTTCACCAAAAGCACCAAATCTGCTTTTGATTTTTTTTCCCCATTTACAAATGTAAACAGTGTGGGAACTGGCTGCTACAGGCTTGACATGGATGTGCAGCCCTTCCTGACAGCCAGGGACCCTTCACGGGGACTTTCTGTCGGAAAACCCCCATGTCCTCACTTCTGACGGGCTGGGTCCCTGGGATTCCCGGTCCCTGCCAAGAGCCCCAGAGCAAGACAGAGGATGGGGGAGGGCAGCTCTGGATGGGCTGGGGCCAGACACCACCTGCAGACGCCGGGGGCTGGGAGCAGGTCAGCTGGTGGTGTTACTAACACATGTTCCCTGTGCCCGGCCAGCAGTTGGCCAGAGCTGCTCAGCATTTCCCAGTTGGTTTCTGGGGCGGTTCCTGGGTGTGGGGCTGGGAGCCTGCATCTGAGGGTGGGCAGGGACCCATGGGGGCTGGGGGCTCACCCCAGATCCCCGGCACAGACAGCAGGGATGTTTCTAGGAGCACAGCCAGGAAAGCTGGGCAGCATGGACTCCCCTCCTGGCTGTTTTCTTGCACGACAGAGTCTAGTCTGCTGGTCTTCCCATGTCCGTAACGGGAACATGTGAGAGGAGGCCTCCTGCCATGGAGCTTGGGGCGCAGGCTCGGCATACCCGCTGTACACTGGGGCCTGGGTGCAGGGGCCTGGGCCATTGTCCCAGGCGCTGGTGCTGTGATGGGTCTCCTCCCCAGAACTGCCCCAGTGGCCCTCTGTCCTCTGAGCAAGCCGCCACCATCTGAGACACCCCCTCACCCCGGCCAAGAGAACGGATCCCGTGGCCAGCATGTCACCCAGAGAATGCTCAGCGTCATCCTATGATGGGAACATATGCACTCTCCTGCCTGAGCCTTCTTTCCGGGCAAAGGCACCTGGTGCCGTCAGGAGTGGGGAGACCGTAGGTGAGCTGGTGCCGGGGATCCCCCGAAGGAAGGGGGCCCAGGGATCCCATGCTTGTCAGGGTCTCATTGTGCATCCCCCTGGCCGGTCCCCCCAAGCTCCTTCCCCAGGAGGGCATGCCGGTGGGCCCATCCGTGGGCACAGTTGCCCTGGCACCCCCTCCCTGCTCCTGGGGAGGCCTCATTCTGTCTCTCTCCTTCCTTGGGCCCGTGGGGCTGTCCTCCCTGACCAGAGCCGGCACAAGTCCCCAGGCCTGCCTGCCCACCCACCACACAGCAGCCCTGGCACATCTTTCAGGGAGTCTGTGCTGGCCCAAGCCCACTGGCTCTGGGTGCCCCCACCTCCCCTCATTCGGGCCTGAACCCCAGGGCCACTTGCTTGGCCCTCACCACAGGGTCCCTGCACCCAGCACGGTGCCAAGCAGGCCCTCAGGGAGAGCGCCCTGAGCTGAGAGGGTATAGCTGCCCCAGCCCCAACACTGGAGGAACTTCCTGTGGAAACAGTCTTGTTCTCATAGGATAATATGCACTCGCTTCGCTGGCTTGCTGAGTCCTGACAGATGCCTTTGTAGCCCATACCCCACTCCCCAGGACCTCTGTTCCCCCTGCAGGCTCGTGTCCATGCTCCTGTGTGGGTGACGCTGCTGGACGTCCCTGTGCAGATGGCCCGGGTGGTCTGCACACCTGCGGTGGGGACCGGCCTCGTTTCTGGGTTGGGGCCCTGATGAGTGAACAGTTGCATACAGTTCTCTGGGCACGTCTTGGGTTCTCTCAGGAGAATACTCAGGCTGATCATGCGGTACGTGCTAGGTATCTAACCCTTAAGCCACCAGACCCACGGTTCCCACCAGCAACGGTTGATGCTGAGCTTACCACACATCTTTCCCTAAACTTGGTATTTTAGTCTTTCTCTTGTTAGCACCACGCACCCACCAGGGTGGCTATCTCGCTGGATGTCATTTGCGTTTCCCCAGTGAGCACCAATACCTCCATTATCCTGCCACATCTCTTCTTCGGTGAGGTATCTTTAAATCCTTCCACCATTACATGCTTTGGGTTGTCTTGTTAATGAGTTTTTAGTGGCCTTTCCGCGTAGCCCGAGGCTGATAATTTCTTTTTTTTTTTTTTTTTTTGATAATTTCTAATTCTAATGAAGCTAATATATCAGTTACCAATTTATTTTTCTTTTACGGATCCTGGTTTTGTATCTGAGAAATCTTTAACCCAGAACTACAAGGATTTTTTTTTTTTTTTTTAAATTCATGATAGTTATGGAGAGAGGAGAGAGAGGCAGAGACACATGAGGAGGGAGAAGCAGGCTCCATGCCGGGAGCCTGATGCGGGACTCTATCCCGGGACTCCGGGATCGCGCCCTGGGCCAAAGGCAGGCGCTAAACCGCTGAGCCACCCAGGGATCCCCCAGAACTATAAGGATTTTTAAATTTTTCATAAGTTTTATGGTTTTCACTCTTACATTCAGATCTGTGATCCATTTGTGTATGAGAGAAGCATGGAGGCTCATTTTTCTACATAAATACATTCAGTCATCCTAGCACCATCTGTTGGAAAGTCTGGGCTGTTTCGTCCTTTGGTGAAACCTCACACATTTCTGGACCAGCCATTTTCAAATACAAGATGTTACTAACACATAACCAGAACCAATTAAATGGGGAAGGAACAGTCTTTTCCACAACTAATATGGAGACAGCTGGACAGTCACAGTTTGGAGAATGAACGTGGCCTGTGGCCTGCCTCTCACCAGCTACAGAGAGGTAAACATGGAGCAAAGAAATAATTTTAAAAGCTGAAAATATAAAAACTCTTAGAAAAAAAACAAGTGTCAATCTCTGTGACTTGGGCTCAGCAGTGGTTTCTTAGCTGTGGCACCAGAAGCACAAGAAGACAATAGATAAATTGGACTTCGTCAACATTGAAAACTTTATGCAGGTGACACCAGTAAGGACATGAAAAGACAGTCCACACAATGGGAGAAATCCACAGTCTGACAGGTGCTTTGTATCCAGACTATATAAAAAGCTACTATAGGGACTCCTGGGTGGCTCAGTGGTTGAGCATCTGTCTTTGGCTCAGGGCGTGATCCCAGAGTTCTGGGATCGAGTTCCACGTCGGGCTCCCCATGGGGCACCTGCTTCTCCCTATGTCTCTGCCTTCTCTTTGTGTCTCTCATGAATAAATAAAAAAAAAATCTTTAAAAAAAAAGCTATTATAATCAATAATAAAAATAGCCCAGTTTGAAAATTAGGCAAAGGATCTGAACACACATCTCCCCAGAGAAGGCGAGGATGACCAGGGAGCCCATGTGAGGAGGCTCAGCAATCATGTCCATCCCTGACAACCAGCGACCAGCAGACCCACGGTGATCTCCCACCAGGAGGGCGGCGCTGTTTAAACCCATCAGCAAGGACATGAGCAATAAGGACGGTCCAGCGCTGCCCATAGAATCCTACAAACGAGGGGGTGGAGCCCCACACGGCTCAGCGGCCACCCCTCCAGTGCATAACTACGAGGTAGAACACAGGTGCCCACGGCACCCACAGCAGCATCATCTCCAGGAGCCAGAGCTCAGCCATCCACAGGGGGTGTTACCGGGCAGCAAGAAGGGCACTGGCACCCACACGGTGGGCACATGCCCTGAAAACATGCACAGGAGAGGCTGGTCACACGGGTCAGCGCCTGGGGCACACGGCAGGTGTCGGCTCGGGGCTTCCGTGTGTGTGGACACTCGGGTGCATCTCAGCTTCATGTGTAAGGGGGAGGCAGGCAGGGTGCCCTGCGCCTTCCCGCCTTCCCCTCTGGGCTCAGCGCATGAGGCTGGGCCTCTCCAGTCTGCTCCTGAAGACTCTGTTCCCTTAGGACCAGCCACCACTTCAACTGCACAGCAAGTCTCGGGCTTGGAAGGGTCTGACCCCAAACCAGCATCCCTGCAGCCGCCACCGGCTGGCACAGACCCCCAGGCATGGGGCAAACATCCGAAAAGATACCCATGTCGAATCCCCACTTAGAATGAAGACTGATGCCCCGTGTGCAGAGCACCCACATCGCAAAGCCTCTTCCTGGCCTTCTCACCACCAGGAAAGCACAACTCCCATCACACAGTAACACACGTGGCCCGAAGTCGCTGCTGAAGTGCACTCGTTGGCCTCAGAGCTGCAGCAGCCGCGTACCAGGGTTCACGAGACCCATCTCTGGGCACCACTGGCCGCCTGGGGTCTGTCCCACGCCACTTCCTTCACATGTGTGCTTCTGCCCCAAGCGCCTGAGGTCACCAGGCAAGCGTAAGAGGCCAGTGTGTAGGTGAGAGGGAGCTTGCCCCCGGCCGCACGCAGCCCCATGCACTCTGCACAAACACCAAGTGCCTGACCTCCTCCTTGTGTCAGCATTTCTACTGATTATTTTATTTTTATTTTATAAGCGAGAGGGAGGGAGGCAGGCTTAGTGAACACTGCCGCCTCCTGCTGGTGAGGTGGCCTTGCCCCTGGGCCCCGGCCCTGCGGTGCTTGAGTATCCTCCGGGTGTCCCTCCTGCAGCTGTTACTAATTTAGAAGAGCTTGAGGTCTACAAATCAACCAGCACTTTCACTTAAAACACGTAGGTATATATTTTCTCATACGCAGTTTTACTGAAATTAGAAACTGTAAGTTTAAACCAGGCCGAGCCCAGGGTTTGGTCAGAATGGCCTGGTGTTTGGACGTGTTCTTGCTCCGTCGGCATCTTTCACATGTGGGTCTGGGAGCTCTGGCTCCACAGGCTGCTCCTGGAGAGGCTATGCCACATCTTTGTCCCCACAAGACCTCGTTCTGCACACGCAGCACGTGTGTCCTTAGCAGTCTGAAGCTTCGGTTCTGCCATCCACCCCACCAGCCTGGCCACTCTGTCCCATGAGGATCCAGGGAGCGAGGGCAGGCTCACATCTGACCTCAGGTCGCCCAGTGGACGGAGGGAAAGAAGACGTCCCCCATGCAGCCTGGGAGCCCACGGGCCCTCTGCCACAGGCCATGCTCAGGTGCTGGTTCTGGGAGAGTAGAGCTCCCCATGCCCCTGTGGCTTTTCTAGAATATTAGGCAGAGGGGAAAGCTGAGCCTGCCTTATAGTCGCAAGCCTAGAAATCTATGAAATTCCACTTTCTTTCCTTCTCAGAAAACCTTAGACTCTAGGATGGCATGTGGTCTCATGAAGCGGACTTGGCACAGCTGTTGAGATCCCGTTAGCAGAGTGGTGGGCACACTTCTGGGGGAGACTGACACAAGGTCACTGTGGCGCCCACCCCCCGCTCAGATGGGCAGGGTGGGAGGTCATGGTGGCAGGGGCCTGCCCGGGCGCTTCTGCGTGAGGGGCTAGTCAGGCCAAGTGCTGAAGCTGCAGAGAACGAGGGGTGCAGGTCACCCAGGTCTCCAAGGAGCAGGACCATAGAGGGGCCTGGGGAGGATGCTGTTCCCTAATCTGCTGACCTGCGGGGAAGAGCATGTGGGGGCCATGCAGATGTGGAAGGATCTGGAATGGGTCGGCCGGGTCGGAGGATGGGGTCACCTGTGGGGACCAGCAGAGGGGCCCTGACAGTGCGACAGATGTCAAACTCGAGGGAGTGGAATTGAGAGCAGAGTTTATGGAGGGTCCGCGTGCCAGCATGTGGACAGTATGTCCGGATGCATGGAAAGGAGGCGGGAGTCCCGTGTTGTTCAGGGTCTCCTGCAGATATCCGGGAACTGACGGAACAGAGACAAGGGACCAGGTGTCACTCCTTGGAGCCAGGGGTGGGTGCACGGGAACATGCCTGGGAGAGATCCAGTCACACGCCCTGGCCCAGCCCTAGCTGGCCCTAGACGCACTACTCCAGGGAAATCCTGCCTCCTTGTCCCTCATGAGGATGTGCCGTCTGCACCGTGGGGCTTGTGTGGCGTGGAGCCTGCATGGTGTGGGGACCAGGACAGTCCCGCAGCAGGCCTCAGCCAGGGCACTGCAACACGCGTGGATGGACGCCGCTTGAGTGCCCCATTCCTGCCTCATCTCCCCCAGGACAAGTACCCGGAAGTCGTGCACCTCCCAGAGGGGGCCGCGTCCAGCTGCATGGGGGTCCGGAGCGCCTGCCAGCCAGGGTGAGTGTGGACGCCCCACAGGGCAGCCTCCCCAGCACCCAGATGAGGGGTCCAAGTGGTAGAATGCGAGTGTCAGGTGACCTGGAGACAACAGAACTGTGAGGGCGAGGGCAGTGCAGCCGCAGCTGTGGTGCTAGGCCCTCTGCAGACCAGGCTCTGTCCTCACTGGCTGGCTGCGGGAAAGGCAGAGAGGACCCCTGGGGCCCGTGTGTGCATGTGGGGACCCCGCCCCCCACGCACCTGAGGCATGTGCACAGCCTACACGTTTTGTTTTCAGACCTTAAAATGGCTCCATAACTGCGGGCTTCTTGGACGTCCTGCGTCCGTCAGCATCACCCCAGAGCGAGCTCCTGTGGGCTCGGGTAGCTGTGTGCACTTCGGCCTCGGTGCTTCTGCTCCGTTAGCAGTGTATTCCTGCCGCCTCCAGGTCTTGGGCATTTGGGTTCTGACCCCTGAGTCCATGGGCCCTGTGCTGGCAGCAGGAGCCTGGGGGTAGCAGCTCGACTTCCTGTCGCTGCTGCTTCTCAGAGCAGCACACATCCCTGTTGCTCTACATCATGGACGGAACAGCATTCTGCTGGGTCTTGGGGTCTGTTCCCTCTTTGTTGGTGGGCAGATGTATGCAGGGGCACCTGCTCGGGGAGGGTGACAGTGCCACATTGTTGACACTTCACAGATTCCAAACAGCACTTAGGGATGGATTTCACATCTTCCAGGTTCGAGCTGGTCGTCGTTTGGAGGATGCACATGGAGGAAGAAGGGAAGGTTTTTCCGAAGCTGGATCTTCTCCCCAAAGTGCCACAGCAAGGTAGGGGCCCACAGGGGAAGTGCTGAGGACTTATGTGCCCAACTGACACCTGCTTCTGGCATCTGGTTTTCATGGCAAGAATCAAAAGTTGGAAATCTCTGTGTACAGTTTACATCCATTTACCAGTAATTGAAAGTAGAGGTGAGAAGGGACAGTTCCCAGCCCTGGCGTGCAAGTCCGTGCCTGGTCCATGCCTGGCTCACAGTCATGACAGTTGTCAAGGGGTGGAGGCGTTGGGGGAAGCCTTGGCGGAGCGTCTCAGCCACATGTTCTCCCTGCAGCCCTGGAGCTAGACCAGCACCACGTCCTGGAGACTGCGCCCCTCCGCTTCAGAACCCTGCTGGGTGTGCTGGGCATCGAAGCTGCTCTAGAAAGCCTGATAACATCTCTGTGCCCAGCAGACAACCAGTTTCCGGCAAACACGCAGGTGTGTGATTTCATTCCACATAAAGAGTTACCGGCTTCCAGAGAAAAACCACGCCTTTAGGACACAGTGTCTGTGCAGTTTCGGCACATGATATATAAGCTGACGGGATGTGGAAAAATAAACATGACTATTTGAAAACAAAATGCCAGACATGGATCATATGCCTGGCAGGCTTGGTTGGGGGTGCATGCAACTCTTGATCTTGGGGTCGTGAGGTGAGCCCCACGTTGGTAATAGATTACGAAAAAAAAATTAAAAGAAAAGCTTAACTTTTCAGAAAGTACAGAAGTGTCCATCCTTGGATCTGGGGGAGCAGCTGGTCCCCTCTCACCAAGTCTGAGGGTGGAGGCGTCCTGAGGGTTGGCCCTCCCCTTGCCACGCAGGGGCCACAGTCCTTAGACATTCCAGACACCAGGGCGACACACCACCCACCTTGCCACCCTGCTCTGCCCCCCACTCTTTCTTTGTGGTCTTCACATAGAAGTGGAGTAATCAGCTTAAAAAATGCAGTAATGCAGCCTTGTCCCCTCATACGAAGCCTCTGCATTGAAGGGCCTTCCCCCACCACACCCCAGGGCAGCACCCCAGGCAAGCCCACCTCACACACACCAGCAACACAGATGCTTCCATCCTCCCATGTCCTTGTGGGGGCATCTCACCAGCTGCCTGCCCCCCAGTGCACACAGAGGAGCCACAAGTCATTGGCACCTTTTTGAACCTTCAAGTGTGGAAGATGTAAATGTTAGAACAACGTTGAATAAATTCTGAGAGCTGGTTTGATTCAAACAAGTATAATTCTCAAGTTATCACAAAATTCCCCACAAAAATTTACAATCAGCAAAATATTATTTTTCATGTAGCATTTTCATACAATCCCGTGGTTTCACTATTATAATCTTATGTTACAATAAACCTTCATTAGTCCCTCAAAACGATGATATAAATAATCTGTACAACCTACCATGGAATAAAAAACCGAAGCCAAGATTCCCCACAGTTTTCATAGCAGCCGGGCACACCCACGGTGACCCCAACGAGAACCCTCTTGGTGCCAGCCAGAAGTCACTCATCTTGAGGGAGCAGGGATGCATCACACTGGCTCCGGCGGGGCTCCCTGCACACCCAGAGCGCCTGGCGTGGAGTCGCCTTGACCCCCGCTCTGGGCAGCAGCGACCACACTGGGGCAGGAACACCTCATCTCCACTGAAGTAAAAGAGAAAATCATTGAGCTAAAAAGAGACTCAGTGCTCATGTGAGTGGTGTCTGCCCGTGACCTGAGTCCCACTCCCCGATGACCCTGTGCAGAGCCGTGGCCGTGGCACCTCCACAGAGACCCCGAGTCCACAACAGCTCAGGACCAACGTTCACACCAGCCACCTGCCTGTGGGCAGCACAGCGCCCACAACATCTGTGCTGACCAGAGGCTCGCACAGAAAACAGTGACCACGTAACTCGGCTGGGACAGGTCCAGTAGTATCCATGTTTTCCTTCAAGTCCAAACTATAAGATGTATGGGACAATTCAAGTTTTCTACGTTAGCATGTGGTGGTAGGAGCGCCAAACCTTGGGTCTTAAGGCTTTGACATCAGAGATTAAACATGAGCCCCAGGTGGGGAGGAAGGGGTGGGGACACGGCGCACGAGCCCCCACCTCCTCATCCCGGAGGGTGCGTCTGCTGACCTTCCATTCCCGGTCCCCCAGACGCAGTCCCGCCTGCACAAGGGCTAAACAGCAACCATGTTCACAGCCAGAGGTCTCCCAGCACAACAGAACAGCGCTCTCGTCCAACCCTCGCATTGTGTGTTCGAGGCTCCGAGACCCCGAAGGAAGCGCTTAGACCTTATGGAGGACTAACGTGCAGTCCTCGCTCTCCTTGAACCTGGGCGACATCATGGCCGTGTCTTTGGCGTGTACAGTCTTTGAATAGAAGTTGGCTATCTTGCCATCCAGTTTGTATTGGTGAGGAATGCTCTCGTAGGGCTTGAGGTCAAGGTCCAGCACAGACACAGAGAAAGCAAACCTGGATCTCGATGAAAGGACCACAGGCCTTTGATCGGAGCTGCAAAGGAAAGAGCAGCTTGAAGACACACGGACCCCAAACCCCCACCCTGCTCAGGGCTCACGCCCTGTGATGCCCACCAGGAGCACACAGGCCCAGCCTTTCCCCAGCCCGCCGCAGTAAACTTCCTTCACGCACTTTTCCCCACATCTGCTGAGAAGCCCATTTGTTCCCTGAGGCTCCTCACCTCTGGGGAGAGAGATCTGGTTTCGTGCCTTAGTCTCACATCTTATCTGCAGTGTTTGATGTTTTGTTTTTAAGGCTTAGTTTTGTGTTTTCTAAACATCAGAATAGTCATGTGCTTATGACAAAAAACGAACAATTATTTGTATTAAAACCAACCACTGAGAGGCCAGTTTTGAACTCCGTACTAAAACTGCTGTGTATCCATCTCACTCAGCCCTCAGAGGCTCACGTCCGGCGACTGGTTAAATACATAAGCTTAGATAAGCCCAAGAAAAATACTCAGGAGTCCTAGTTTCCCCACACTTCCTACTCTTCTAGATTTGGAAGGCATCCCAAATACCACGAATTTCCCAAGCTCCTGCCTGGGAGGAGGGGAAAATGAACACACTCCTGTTCTAAGGAAGCTAATCAAGGCCGAGGCTCTCACTTTCCATGCCTGCTCCCAAGTGCTCCTTGTGGGGAGAGGGCATCCGGACTCAGCCGCTGGGGTCCCAGCCATGACCCAACCGGCGCTCAAGCTACACAACATGTCGCTGTGTCCAGCACAACCTCCCGTGAGCCCAGGGCTCCACTCCCAACGCCGGACTCTTCCACGCTGCCCCACGGGGCTCCGGGGCCTGTATTCCACCCCTGCCCCGACAGCATCTGCCAAGCAGCTGGTGGGGCCTGCCAGGCCCCGGCCAGCCCCGTGCATTCCTGAGGGCAGGCCTGTTTCAGGAAGGGCAGCGGGTGACCTCTGCATGCTCCTGTCATGTGACCGCATCAGTGCACGGCAGGCACTTCCTCACGGGATCACGGGGGTCCTCAACTAAACAGAACAGCCTCTGTGTGTGCCACACCCTCTGAACATCCCTATGTGTTTCCTCTCTGCTCTGTGCCTGCCAGGGAACAGCAGCCCTGGGAATGTTTAGTTCAAAAAGGGGTGGCTGGCAGCCAACGATAAGGTCATCCTGACCCAGGAACACATGTCAGAAGAATGTAGAACATTCCACAAACACTGTGTGGGGTTTGGCACCACGAGGATCACTGCTGACGACGCCATCTAATTAGCAAAAAAAGATTATCAGGTTCATCCTGAATTCCTAAAAAAAAAGGAAGGGGAGGGGACCAGACACAATACTAACATCCAAAGAGACCTACCAACAGGAAGCCGGATGGCAGACGTGCTGCCCCATAGGCAAAGTGAGGGCCAAGGAGGCTCCTCTGGCCTCCACACATCAGTGGGCACGTGGGGCTTTGAGAGGAATTTCTACCATAGGATCCAAACTGCTGCTAAGTCTTTGGAGTATATTCTTAGAAAATCATAGTAGTCTCTAATAGGACATTGTAAGTTATTCTCTCTAAATGTCTTTCCAACTGAATCACAAGCTTATAGAGGTGCCTGCGTGGCTGAGTCAGTGAAGCATCTGCTTTCAGCTCAGGTCATGATCTCAGTGTCTCAGGATCGCACCCCCATGTCGTCTCCCTGCTTGGTGGGGAGTCTGCTTCTCCTCCCCCTCCCCCTGGCTCATGGCCTCTCTCATAGTCGCTTGCTCTCAAAAAAAATCTTTAAAAAAAAAATCACAAACGTATAGAGAGCAAGCAGTTAAGCAAACCGCGGTGCACGATTAGGTGTGAGGGGACAGCAGAAGCAGCTCACCTCGCATCCTGCAGGCAAGGGGAGAGCGCAATCATGATGGAGCAGTCCTTCGCAGTCATGGCCACCCGGTACTGCTGCACCTGTGGGGACGGAGAGGTCAGCACCAGGACCGCACCCCACCACAGTCCAGGAACCAGCTGCAAAACCCCCTTTGTTTTTCGAAGTTTCACATTATCATTTGAATTTGTTAGATTGAACAGCTCTCACTCACTACTAATCAAGGAAATGCAAATTATACCAAACATTTTTCACTTATCAGATGCACAAAACTACAAATATAGTCAGACACAGAATGGAGAATGGAAGGGCTAGACTTTCACTTTGAGTAAAGCCTGTGTCTTCAGGGCCAGCCCAACTGCGGCACAACCAGAGGAAGCTGGGGAACCGTGAACCCTGTCTTCAGGTTAGCAGCCTTCCAGGACCTGCAGCCCTGCTTCAAAGAGATGAGTCACCAAAACTGGGGTGAGAGGACCCCCGACTTGCTAGGGCTTCCCTGGCCCCCAGCAGAAGCAAACCCAAGATCTCCTCTGGAAGAAGACACTATCCCAGGCCTTACAAATAATTTCTAAAGAACTGTAAAATACAGTGACTGGCACACAAATTAAAATATGCAGGTATAACACATGACATGAGTGAAAATGTGCAAAAATATCCCAGTCCCAGGTCAGCAGACCTACACATGGTCCCCAACTGCTATAGGTACCAGACAGATATGCTGCTCTGGTCAAAGAATAAAAGACAAAATTAAGAATGAGAGGAGAGCTGGAGACTATAGACTATATGTGAATTCTAGAACTGAAAAAATATAAAAATCAATATTAAGAATTTAAGAGATAGTTTTAACAGATTAGGAAAAATTCAAGAGACTTGCTACACTGGAAGATAGATCCAAGGAAAAATATCCAGAATGAAGCATGTTAAGTAAAATAGCTGGAAAATACGAAGGAAACGGACAGAAATCAAATTTGAAGATGTTAATAAGGCCAAATATTTTCCAAAACTGAGTAAAGACATCAAGCCACAGACTCAAGAATGACTCTAAAAAAACAAAATCACTTTTACACATCACAAAACAAACACAAGGCTGAGTCACTAGCAGACCTACACAGAGGAGACACAAGGGTATCTTCAGACAACATCATCCCAGAGGTAAAAGCTCTGGGGTGCAGGGCCAAGCAAGAGCAACACGAGAAACATGTTGGTAAAAGGACATGGACTGTATAAACGGTAATCATCTCCTTGAGTTTAAAACAAGAGAATACACAGCAATAGGATTTAAGTCAGGGGGACAGTAAAATACACTCTAAGAATTTTCTTGTCCAAAAACAGAGTGAAGGTGCTAGAGGTCAACCGCTTGCTGCAAAGGTTAGGATAACCACTAAGAGAGAAAAAGCAAGAGACTCAGAAACTTCCAACAGACAGGAGAAATGGTGTGATAAAAAAATAATAACAATAACCTGAAAGAAAAGAAACCTAATAAAGCAGGCGGTAAAAATTAAACCCAAGTAAAAAAATATCAAACCATGATAAATGGTTAATTGCAAACACAAATATTAAAAACAGAAAAAGAGGGGATCCCTGGGTGGCTCAGCAGTTTAGCACCTGGCTTCGGCCCAGGGCGTGATCCTGAAGTCCCAGGATCGAATCCCATATCAGGCTCCTTGCACAGAGCCTACCTTTCCCTCTGCCTCTTTCTCTCTCATGAATAAATAAATAAAATTTTAAAAAAGCAAAAACAAAAAAACAAGAAAAACAAAAACAGAAAAAGATAATGCAGTGCAAATATTAACCAAAAGAACCTAGATAAGTTACACTGGTATCAAAGGAAACTTTACAGAGATAAGGGCATTGAAAATTATAAATGACACTTGAAAATGAAAATTTTTATTTACCAGAGGGTTTAACAATTACAAATTTAAGGAAGCTGATAATATAGCCTGCCTCAAAATAACTAACAGAAAATTCCATAATTATTATGTAAAACTTCAAAACATCTTCCTTTTGGAAGAAGCAGACAGTAAAATAAGGTTATAAAAGATCTGAACACATTCTGACCTAATGGGAAGATATAAAACATTGCACAACAATTTGAGAAGACACCTTTTTTCCAAGTATGCACAGAAGCATTTTTTAAATATATTGACCTTTATATATAAAACAAATTACAACATATTTCAAAGGATCAAGAGCTAATCTCAGATTTCAAAGGACCATATGGACTGTGTTCTCCCACCATAATGGAATGTTGCTAGTAGTCGATACAAAAAAGATTATGAGGGGCGCCTGGATGCCCATTTAAGGAAAAAATGATACAGTTCTTTCTTCACCTCTTCCAGAGAACCGGAAAATGAGCAAACATTCTTCATATGTTTAATGAGGCAGGCATACTGTCAATACCAAGACTTAACAAAGATATTACAAAAAATATCACCCACAAACATGTATGCAAAAAAAAAAGAAACACCTTAATTAAAATATTTGTTATTTGTATAAAAAATAAATAACCCCAAAAACCTACAACAAATAACTTAGTGGTAAAATGGTTTCTCTGAGAATGGGAATGAGACTAGATTTCTAACTGTCATAACTACATACAGCTAAGCAAACCAAAGTAAAAGGCATAAGGATTAGAAAGCAAATAATCAAATTCATAGACATATGATTCCATATAACCAAAATCCAAAAGCTCTAAGTGAATGGTTAGAATCAGTGAGTTTAGCAAGGTTGACATATAAAAGGTCAAATAGAAAAACCAATTGCATTCCTCTATATCCCAAACACTTTAAAATGAAATATAAAAATGTCTTTATTTTATCTTAGAGTGCGTGCACATGGAGGGGCAAGGGAGAGTAAATAAGGACAAAGAGACTCTCCGCTGAACAGGAAACCTGTGAGGCTCGATCCCAGCACCCTGAGATCATGACCTAAGCCCCAACCAAGAGTCAGACACTTAACCGAGCCACCCAGGGGCCCCTAAAATGAAATATTTTAAAAGAGAGGCCCCTGGTTGGCTCAGTCAGTGAAGCATCTGCCTTCAGCTCAGATCATGGTCCTGGGGTCCTGGGATGAGCCTCATGTCTGGCTCCCTGCTGAGCAGGGAGGACAGCTTCTCCGGTTCCCTCTGCCTGCTGCTGCCCCTGCTTGTGTGAGTTCTCTCTCAAAATCTTTTTTAAGAAATATTTTAGGGGCACCTGGTGGCTCAATGTTTGAGCATCTGCCTTTGGCTCAGGTCATGATCCTGTGGTCCCTGGATCAAGTCCCATATCAGGCTCCCCGCATGGAGCCTGCTTCTCCCACTGCCTGTTTCTCTGCCTCTGTGTGTGTGTTTCTCATGAATAAATAAATACGCTCTTTAAAAAATATATTTTAAAACATACCATTTATATCTAAAACCATCAAATATCTAGGAGTACATCTAATAAAATATAAGACCCCTCTAAAGAAAATCCCAGGGAATCCCAGAGGCTCAGTGGTTTAGTGCCTACCTTCCACCCAGGGCGTGATACTGGAGTCCAGGGATGGAGTCAGGCTTCCTGCATGGAGCCTGCTTCTCCCTCTGCCTGTGTCTCTGCCCCTTCTCTGTATCATGAATAAATAAAATCTTGAAAGGAAAGAAAGAGAGAGAGAAAGAGAGAGAGAAAGAAAGAAAATCCTAAAACACTTTTATTAGTTTTCAATAACACCTAAAATAATAGAAAATGCCCATGTTGGAAGACTCAATATTGTATAGTTGTTAGCTCCTGTTGTCATTTTAATGCCAAACCAATCAAAATCCCAACAGGTTTGTTACTGCTTTTCCTTGTAGAACTGAACAAGTTAATTCCAAGATCTATGTACACAAGCAAAGGTTAAGATTACAAGGAAAAGGATATTCTTGCAGAAGGTAAAAGGATTTGCTCTACTGGGTATCAAGGCTTGTTTTGACTCTAGTGATAAGGATAATTCCTGTGATTCTGGGAAAATTCCATATGAAAATAAAATAAAACCCTACCTCATGCCATACCCACCAAATGAGATAGGCAAAACAATAAAGGTTTCTTAATACCTGGAGGACCCTAAGATAGATAAAATATAAACACTTTTTTTTTTTTTTTAAAGATTTTACTTATTTATTCATGAGAGACAGAGAGACACAGGCAGAGGGAGAAGCAGGCTCCACTCAGGGAGCCCAACATGGGACTTGATCCTGGGTCTCCAGGATCAGGCTCTGGGCTGAAAGTGGCACTAAACCGCTAAGCCACCTGGGCTGTGCTGCCCAATATAAACACTTCTTAAGAAAGACATAAATTAAACTACCTTAAAATTATGAACTTCCGAATTCTTTTTTTTTAAAGGAATTTATTTATTTTTTAAAGATTTTATTTATTTATTCATGAGAGACACAGAGAGAGAGAGAGAGAGAGGCGCAGAGACACAGGCAGAGGGAGAAGCAGGTTCCATGCAAGGAGCCGGATGTGGGACTTGATCCTGGGTCTCCAGGATCACACCCCGGGCTGCAGGCAGCGCTAAACCACTGCGCCACCAGGGCTGCCCGAACTTCCGAATTCTTAAAAGTATTCCAGTGAGAGAGTAGAGTAACAAACTACAGTCAAAGACACCAGTAGCATATATATCTGACAAAGGGCTTCTATCCAGAATACATAAAGAACTCCTACAAATCAGTAAGAAAAAGAGTCATACAAAACCTGGGCAAGAGGCTTCACGCAAAACACAGATGGCCAATAAACATATGAAAGGGTGCTTAATCTCATCATCACAACAAGCCACCACTAGTCACCAGAATGGCTAAAAAAGCCACAGCCAAGTGGTGGAGAAGATGAGGAGTGATGGGAACTACTCTAGTCAGTTGTAGGGAATATAAGGAGGTAACTGTTTTGCAGTATCTCCTAAAGCTAATATGCTCAAATCTCTGGCCCAGAAATTCCACTCCTAGGAACACATCCAAGAGAAACATGTAACATGTACACCAAGAGATCTGGGTAAGAATGTTTTATAAGCAGCTTTATCCACAGCAGCCCAAAACAGAGAACCCAAACATCCATCAACAGTAACATGGATAAAGCATGGTATATCTATTCAGTGATCACTATAAAGCAATGCAAGTATAGAAATGCACACAGTAACATGAGTGAATCTTACAAACAGTATATAGAGTTGTTTTTCCTTCTTTAAAAAAAGGTAGAATTCCATATATAAAGCTCAAAAGCAAAACTAAACTCAAGAAATATAAGTCAATACAACAGTTCTTGGAAGAAAAGAAAGAGGAATAAGTAGCAGAATAACAACAGGGATTATGTTTGGCTCCCAGTGTTCTACATCCAGACATAAGTAATTCCACAAGAGTTTGCTTTGTGACACATCACTGGGCCGTGCTATATTTCACAATATAAATGGTTGAGAATAAAAGTTTAGAAAATTAAAATCCTAAATATTGGTAACAAATAGCGTTTTGGGGGGCATGCAGGAAGAGGGCCCTCAACTGTTGCAAGAAGGAACATAAATTGCCAGAATCTTTTTGGAAGGACAATACTGACAGAATCTATTATCAATCTAGCAATTTTACTTCCAATAATGTACTTCACAGATATGCCTAGGTGCATGAGGATTAAAGTACAAAAATGAGGGATCCCTGGGTGGCGCAGCGGTTTGGCGCCTGCCTTTGGCCCAGGGCACGATCCTGGAGACCCGGGATCGAATCCCACATCGGGCTCCCGGTGCATGGAGCCTGCTTCTCCCTCTGCCTGTGTCTCTGCCTCTCTCTCTCTCTCTGTGACTATCATAAATAAATAAAAAAATTTTTTAAAAAAAGTACAAAAATGGGAATGTCAACATTATTTTTAATAATAACAAATTAAAAACAATACCCAAATAAATGACAGTAACATGACCATACTACAGAGAATGTCACTTTCAGGGAATACAGAGGATTTCCAGGGGCCCTCCCACAAAACAACTAAATCCCTATAAACATACCTTTCAGGGACACTTGGAGGGCTCAATCAGTTAAGCCTCTGACTCCGGCTCAGGGTGTGATCTCAGAGGCCAGAGATTCAGCCCCACATGAAGCTCCCTGCTCAACCGGGAGTCGGCTTCTCCCTCTCCCCCTTTACCTCTCTCCCAGGTCATGCTCACTCACTCACTCTCTGTCTCTCAAATAAATAAATAAAAATCTTTTAAAAAAAAAAAAACCTTCTTTCAGTACACTTTCAGCCTGCTAAAGATAAGGGAAATCGGAAATCGCTAATTCAATCCCCTCTTCTTGCCATTCACCCCTAAAAGAGCCAAAACTAGGGTTTTGAGCAAGGAGCAAATAAGTCTCAGCTGTTCTGCAGGCAGATGTCAGTGGAAGCACTGCTTCTAGGAATAAGCCCCAGTTAGTATGGGGTCTAAACAGATTTCTCTCTTAAGCCACAGCTTAAGAAGCTCTGTATCTTCCCTAGAGGAAAGCATCTCCTATTTGGGTCCCCAGGATTCCCACAGATTAAAGACCAAACACGAACTCACAATCATGGACCACTAAAAACCCAAGCAGACAATACAGCATTGATGAATCAGCCAAAACAACACAGAAATTATCTCTGAAGTTTTATTATCTGATATCAAGTAAAGAACATGAATAGCTTCAAAGATTGTTTAAAGAAGTAAAAGATGGAATTTAAAATTGAGCAAGTAACGAGGAACTATCAAAAATACCAAGCAGATATGGAAATGGACCAAACAGAACTTTGAGAAATAAAAATATAACTACTGAAACAGGAAAAACTCAACAAACTAGCAGATTAGACACAAGTGAAGAAAGACTGCATGGATAGGAGGGCAAAACTGAAGAAATACCTAGAATGTATTACAAAAAGATGAAAAATAGGAAGTACAGTTATGATATGTGAGAAGATAAAATGAGGTTTGCTCTATATCTAGAGTCCCTGAAGAAGAGAACAGGATAATGGAGAAAATATGTGAAGAGAAAATGGCTGAGAATTTTCCAGAAATCATA
This sequence comes from Canis lupus familiaris, assembly GCF_011100685.1. Lineage (NCBI taxonomy): Eukaryota > Metazoa > Chordata > Mammalia > Carnivora > Canidae > Canis > Canis lupus. The sequence continues at coordinate 99,511,862 of NC_049222.1, read as the reverse complement.
GAAGATATAAATCCACAAATAGAGGAAGCACATGTTCATAGAGAGCTGCATAAATGAATACAAGGTACCCCATACCTAATCACAATGCACTAAAATGTCCAATAATGAGAACGACAAGCTCCTAAAACAGGCATAGGAAACACTCCCCTCCCGAGAAAAGGACAGTTAGAAGACCTGTCAGCAGCACACTCCCTGGTCAGATGATGTTCCACAGAATGGTTTAACACTAGGAGAAAAACACTGAACCCCTTCTTACATAGAAAAAATTTCAGGGATCCCTGGGTGGCGCAGTGGTTTAGCGCCTGCCTTTGGCCCAGGGCGCGATCCTGGAGACCCGGGATCAAATCCCACGTCAGGCTCCCGGGGCATGGAGCCTGCTTCTCCCTCTGCCTGTGTCTCTGCCTCTCTCTCTCTCTCTCTGTGACTATCATAAATAAATAAAAATTAAAAAAAAAAAAAGAAAAGAAAAAATTTCAATACTGTGGAGAATTATAAACATATCCAGATAAACAGAGTGTAGAATTTTCCAAAAGACTTTCACTACGTTACTAATGTAATTTCTAAAGGGTTTACTTGAAGAAGAGAAAAACCAGATTTTAGGCCAATAAATTCTACAACTTAGATAAAAGAGACAAATTCCTAAAAAGACACAAACTATCAGAACTGACTCAAGAAGAAATAGACAATATCATCAAATCTCTAACAAATAAGGAGACTGAACTGGGCATCAAAACACCAACTACAAAGCTAGGTGGAGGTGCAGGTGGCATCACCATTGAATTCTATCAAATATTGAAAGAAAAATTAACATCAGTCATTCTCAAACCCCTCCAGAAAGTGAGAGGCTACAACATTTCCTAGATCACTTGACAATGCCAGTATTACCTGATACCAAAACCAAATGCAAACTCCAAACTGGTATCTCTTATGAATACGGATGCAATAATCCTCAACAATATAACAGCAAATTCAATCTAGCAACATACACAAAAGATCATATGCCATGACCAAGTGAAAATTATACCAGGAATGTGAGGTTGGTTTTAACATCCAAAAACAAAGTAATATTATGCCCTGTCTACCAAAAAAATAAACACAATAATCTCAGTTGCTGCAGAAAAGACATTTAATAAACTCTAACATCATGGGATCCCTGGGTGGCACAGCGGTTTGGCGCCTGCCTTTGGCCCAGGGCGCAATCCTGGAGACCCGGGATCGAATCCCACGTCGGGCTCCCGGTGCATGGAGCCTGCTTCTCCCTCTGCCTGTGTCTCTGCCTCATTCTCTCTCTCTCTCTCTCTCTGTGACTATCACAAATAAATAAAAATTTAAAAAAAATTAAAAAAAATAAACTCTAACATCCTTTCTGATAAAAACACTCAACAAAATAGGAAAAGAAGGTACCCTTTTTTTTTTTTTTCATTTTTAAAGAAGGTACCTTCTTCAACCTGATAAGGGATATCTGTGAAAAACCCACAGCTAACATTATATATACATAATGATGAAAGACTGAACACTGTCCCAACAAGACTAGGAACAGATTAGAGACGCCTGTTCTTGCAACATCTATTCCACACTATACTAAAGATTCTAGCAAGGGCAGCTATGCAGGAAAAAAACTTAAAAGGCATCTAAATTGGAAACGGAGAAAATTTTCTTCATGCTCACTCAGATGACCTTATGTAGAGAGAATTCTAAGGAATCTACTAAAAATCTGTCAGAACTAATAAAGGAATTCAGCAAGGTTGCAAGCTGCAAGATCACTATACAAAATTAAACTGTATCTCTATACACTTGCAACAATGAATCAGAAAAGAGAATTAAGAAAAATACATTTACAACATCAAGAAAAATAAAACTTAGGAATAAACTCAAAGTACAAAATGCAAGCTCTAAAAACTACAAATGATGGTTGAAAGAAAATCAAATATCTAAATACATTGAAAAAGATCCCATGTTAACAAATTGGAAGACTTGCTATTGTAATGATGGCCATTCTAACCAAAGTGATCTACAGTTTCACCACAACCCCTGTCACCATCCCAGCTGGCTTCTCTGTAGAAACTGGTGTGCTGATTCTAAGATTCATATAGAATCACCACCAGGGGCTCCAAATAGCAAAAACAATCTTGAAAAAAAGAATAGCAAAATTGGACAACTTACACTTCCCAATTTCAAAACTTACTAAAAAGCAATAGTAACCCAGACATAAATATAAACATGTAAGTCAAAGTATAAACACAAACAAACAAAAGTATAAACACAACATATAGATCAAAGGAACAAGACTGAGCATTCAGAAATAAACCCATATATCTATTGTCAACTGATTTGAACAGGGGTGCCAAGACCATTCTGTGGGGGAAAAAAAATAAGTCTTTTCAACAAATGTTGCTGGCACAACTGGACATTCACATGCCAAGAATGAAGCTGGAACCCTACATCAAATCATGTACAAATATTAACTCAGAATGGACCCAAGAATTAACATAAGAGATTAAACTATAAAACTCTTTGAAGAGGGGTGCCTGGGTGGCTCAATGGCTGAGCATCTGCCTTTGGCTCAGGATGTGATCCTATAAGGAGCCTGCTTCTCCCTCTGCCTGTGTCTCTGTCTCTTTCTCTGTCTCTCATGAATAAATAAATAAAATCTTTAACAACAACATCAAAAAGAATTTAGAAGAAAACAGGAAAATATTCATGAGTTTGGATTTAGCAATGGATTCTTAGCTATTACAGCAAAAGCATGACTACAAGAAAAAAATGGATAAATTAAACATCAAAATCAAAACCATTTTTGTATCAAGGGGCATTTTCAGAAAGTAAAAAGACAACAGAATGAAGAAAATTATTTGCATATCATATCTGATAAGGGTCTACTACCCACAGTACACAGAATTTTTTTTTTTTAGATGTTATTTATTTATTCATGAGAGAGACAGAGAGGCAGAGACACAGACAGAGGGAGAAGCAGGCTCCCTGTAGGGAGCCTGATGTGGAACTCGATCCCAAGACCCCGGGATCACACCCTGAGCCAAAGGCAGATGCTCAACTCTAAGCCACCCAGGTATCCCTGTGTACAGAATTCTTATAGCTCAACAAGACAAATTACATCATTAAAAGTGAGGCAAACCCTCACACATTGCTGGTGGGGACATAAAATGAGACAGCCAGTCTGGAACTGTCTGGCAAATCCCAATAAAATTAAACATATGTTACCATTTCACCCAGCAATTCCACTCCTAAGTATTACCTGAGAAAAGTAAAAATATGCACACAACGATTTGTACCCTAATATTTACAGCAGTGTTATTCATAATCTACAAAATGTCCATCAATAATAAATGGGGGCAGCCCGGGTGGCTCAGCAGTTTAGCACTGCCTTCGGCCCAGGGCATGATCCTGGAGACCAGGGATCGATTCCCACGTCGGGCTCCCTACATGGAGCCTGCTTCTCCCTCTGCCTGTGTCTTTGCCTCTCTCTCTCTCTCTGTGTCTCATGAGTAAATAAATAAAAAATTTTAAAAATAATAATAATAAATGGATAAAATGTATCTACAGAATGGAGTACTCTCCAGCTGTAAAAAGGAATGAAATATAGATACATGATGCTATGAAGCAGATGGACCTGGAAAACATGCTAAGTGAAGGAGGCCAGTCATAAGTTATATCTTAATAAAGCTGTTACAGAAAAAAGAGGAAACAGGAAAGATCAGAGATGCAAGAACGTTGGGCAAAGATACGAGTAAGCAATTCTGTGAACTGCGATTTTAGAGAACAAGACAAGAGGAATCGAGACCACAGCTGCACAAGAGGTGGGAGAGAAGTGGCAAGGACGTAGCTCCTCCCCTGGAGGTCCACGTGGTGCTATGTCACCAATTAGCATCAGACTCGGAAGGCGCAGAGCAGGCTAGAAAAGTCAGCACCACAGGGAAAGGAATAGCATGCAGCTTCCCAAGCAGCAGGGCAACACATGACATGAAAGCTAAAAGGCGGGGCAGCCCCCGGTTGGCGCAGCGGTTTAGCGCTGCCTGCAGTCTGGGGTGTGATCCTGGAGATCCAGGATTGAGTCCCACATCGGGCTCCTTGCATGGAGCCTGCTTCTCCCTCTGCCTGTGTCTCTGCCTCTCTCTCTCTGTTTGTCTCTCATGAATAAATAAATAAAATCTTAAGGAAAACCAAAACTTTCCTTAAAAAAAAAAAAAAAGAAAGCTAAAAGGGTCAGGCGCTGGGGGCTCCGTCAGCTGAACGTCTGTCTTGGGCTTGGGTCACGATCTTGGGGCGCATGGGGCTCTCTGCTCAGCAGGGCATCTGCATCTCCCTCCCCCTGCCCTTCCTCCCTATTCACATGCACTCTGTCAAATAAACAAAATCTTTAGGAAAAAACTGACAAGCAAAAGCACAGAGGTCAGGAAACTCTAGGCCAGGGGCCTACTGCACCTCGCACCTGTTTCTGTGAAGTTTTACTAGAACGCAGCTGCTCTCGTTCGGTGTGCCCATGGCTACAAGTGCAAGCAGGTGCAACAAAAGGCCAGCTGATCTGCACAGTCTTGAGTGTCTGCCCTTTAGAGAACAAGCCCATGGACTCCGGATTCCACACACCAGGGGGCCAGGGTCTCCCTGGGTGGCAGTAAATAAAGGCAGCGACCCCTCCTCAGAGCTACAGGGCTTCTTTCAACAAGCCCTTGAAAGAATGAAGTCTGTAGCCTCAGAATGTTCTCACCCTGCTCCACCGCTTCCCTTCACAATCACCCTCCTCAGAATCCAACCCCCAGAGCCTAAGTCCCCAAAACAGAGAGGTGGCGGCTGGCATCCCCAAACAGACACCTCCAGCCGCTAGTGAGCGATGCAGAGAATGGGGCCGTCCCCCAGAGAGGCGGGGGGGGGGGGGGGGGTGCCTAGAAACACATGGCTGACCATGGAGACGTACCACCTCGGTCATGGCAGGTTCACGTGCAGGGGGGTGACAAATAACGCAGATCCTGAGGACCCCGTACCGAGCCTCCCCCAATGGTGACATCTTGGAAAAACTACAGTGACACTGCTCCACTCTGTGACCTTAGTCCAGTCCGTGTGCACACACATGGGTGTGGTCACATGTAGGCCCACATGCACCACCACAGGGAGGCGGAGCACTGTCACCACCTGAATGCCCCAGGCTGGCCTGGTGGAGCCATACCCGCCCTCCTCCCACCCCCCCACCAACCAGAGCCACCGCTCACCACTCTCATGTCAAGAATGTCATAGAAACAGTCCTAGTGTGTGAGATTCTGGGACTGGTTTTGTCACCTTGCACAGTTCCCTGGAGACCCAGCCAGGCCATCTGTTGCTCAGCACGGCCTGTGTATGCAACCTGCTGTGGGCTGCCTTGTGGACCACCTGCTGCTGGACACGGGCTGTGCCCAGTGCTCAGGGCTGTGAGCGTGAGCAGTCCCCTCTCCGCGGCCCAGGCCCAGGAGTGAGGCCGGTGGGTAGGGCATTTGCAGGTGGCAGGTGAGAGGCTGCCACTGCTTCCCCAGGTGACTTCCTCCCTGCCCCCAGCAGGGATGAGTTAGCCGTCTCTGTGCCTGCACTAGCCCAGCCTGGTGCTCACTTTATGCACTCTGGTCAGCGTAAGGACTGCCTGAGTCCCTCACCAAAGATTAGGTTTACATATGAGGTTAAAAACAGAAATAAAAAAATAATCCGTGTTTATCTCGTAGCAATTCTGAAACCTAGAGAAACGTACATAAAAGAAGTCAAACACCCGCTTCTGTGGAAAATGGCAGCAGTGGGTTACCTGGTCCTCAATCCCTGTGCCCAAGCCGCAGACAACATGGGAGATTCTGTGGCTCTACTCTGGTGCAAGGACTCCATGTGTGGCTGCCTCCTGCCCTGAGTGCCTCAGGGCATGGCCCCCAACCTCCTCTATCCTCTTCCTTGGCACCACAACAGCCCCGGAAGAGGAAGCAACCAACGCCCAGTGGGGACCAGACAAAGGTGGGGGCCGGCAGGCAAGCCTAGGGCTGCAGGCAGCCACCCCCTCGCACAGAGACAGCCTCTGGGCAGCGCACCACCCGTGCCGCGCTCCAAACCCGGACAGCCCGGGGTGGCCTGCGATCTCCCTCCTACTGACATTTTTAAACGCAAATCATAAATGGCAGAACAGTATCAGCTATCAGAATATTTTTTAAACCAATGTGTGACAATCCCTGCCTCCAGGAGGACAAAGCACAAAACCTCAGGAGCAGCAGCTAAAGGAAATGTGGGGTGTCTGCAGCCACCGCAGTGAGAGAGACAAGTGCCCTGGTTCTCTCAGGGCAACGTCGAGGGTCCTGCTGACCCGACAGTGGCTATTTCCACACTCACAGTGGAGGAAACACTGAATTTCAGTCAGAGGCAAGTGAAAATTAAGATGCAGTTTTCTTGCTCTCCATGTCCCAGGAACCTTGATCCCCCTCGGGGCAGGGCTAGGCCTGGGTTCGGTGGGGAGCCCCAGTGGGGGCTGCAGGGGGAGGGACATACATGGGGGAAGGAAATCTTCCTCTCCTGAAAGCTGAGGTGTGGGTCACCACCACCCGGGCCCCTGCAAAAACGCCACTGTGGAACTCCCCAGGGTTTGTGTGGTAAACCTCAGAAGCCGGGAAGGGAAGCGACGCATCCTGGGAAAGCTCCAAGTCTGCGTTAAATCAGAACCTATGGGGATCCCTGGGTGGCGCAGCGGTTTGGCGCCTGCCTTTGGCCCAGGGCGGGATCCTGGAGACCCGGGATCGAATCCCACGTCAGGCTCCCCGTGCATGAAGCCTGTTTCTCCCTCTGCCTATGTCTCTGCCTCTCTTTCTCTCTCTGTGTGACTATCATAAATAAATAAAAAAAATAAAAAATAAAAAAAGAATAAATAAATAAATAAATAAATAAATAAATAAATAAATCAATCAATCAGAGCCTATGGAGCACAAGTGTTTCCAGAAGGGTTGGCCCACCTTCGTCAGCGCAAAGGCCACCGTCCCGTCATCCTCAGTGGAAAGATCAAGCAGCTTCTGGTAAAACGCGTCATCATAAGGCCCATCTATTTGCAACATTTTTCTGAAGGAGAAAGCACAAAAAACCAGATGGCAGAGCTGCCTGGAGAGGGTTTCTTAAACGGCTAACAATTCAACAATCGCACCCCTGCCTTTAAACATCTAAAAATCCACATCTTCCTAACACTAGGCTTTGTCTGAAGCAAGAGTTTTAAAAGAGCAAGAGCACAACAGGAGCCTAGGCTGTGTCACCTAGGCATCCAGGCCAGAGGCACAGGGAGCAGGGGGCGGAGGGGGGTGCAGACTGGGGGACACCACAGCCGGCCCCATGCCTGTGGCCCCTGCGACCGCAGGACCCTGTCCAGGAAGGCCCGCCAGCCAGGGCAGGAGCTGCTGGTCAGCTGTGGAGCAGCACTGCCCCCTGCAGGCTCAGCCGACACAGGACAGGGTCGGGTCTTCATAGGAGCAGAGTCCGGGGCAGGGCAGGTGGTCTTCCTGCTGGGATGACCCAGGATGCTCAGAGCCCGGGCCTCACCTCTGCTCAGGGAACTCCTCCAGGTACCGCTCGACCCGCCGGTACAGGGGGTAGAGGCCTTCGATGTCCAGCAAGTCCAACATCTGCACCTGGAGGGTTTTGTACAGAAGACAGCCCTTCGGTAACCCCGAGCACTCCGGGCTGTTTTTTCCTACCAAGAACATCAGGAAAACAAGAGGTTTACGGTCAAGGACCGAAGGAAGCCTGGGCATGGGCCGCACCTGCCTCACGGAGCTGCTGGGGTGCCAGGCCAGGCGCCAGACACAGCAAGGGACCTGCGTGTCTGTGCACTTCTCATGGTCAAACATCAGCCCCAACCTCCGTGCCTCGACGGCCCTCTGCCTACGCAAGCAAGCCAGGCATGAAGTGTAAAATCACAAGCACATCCTCCCCTGCAAGGCCGTGTCTGCGGAGCCCAGGGTCACACAGGACAGTGGGCAGAACCGCCCAACATGCCACGGCAGGGCAGTCAGCACAGGGTTAGTAGGGCACCAGGGCATCCGTGAGTCCTGGCCCCTCTCCCCTCAAGGGGAGACACTCTGACCTCTGACATCCCACTGCTGGCAGGACCCACTTGGCCACACGACCACGTGAGAGCACAGACCCATGGGGGACCAACGCGGAATGCCTACCTCATCATCAGTAAAAATTCAAGAACTACAACTGTGGACACACATTTGGTAATTAGGCCAAAATACCAGGTTCCAGGGTGGCTGTGTGGCCTCAGACACACTCCAGGGTCCTGCTGACGCCACATGTCCAGGAGGGGCCAGGGGAGCAGTCCCTGGGGCTCTCCACACCCACCACATGCTGCCATCTGCTCAGAAGCCCAAATGTGGGCATAATTCCACAATTTTCTGAAATGATCACGTATCACTTTTTCAAGAAAAAGGCTAAAAAATGTGTTTGAGAACAACTCGCAGGAGCAGCAGACGGCTGGTGCCATGCAGTCCCGGGGTAACTGCTTGGCCAGTACAGCAGCACCCACACTGTGCAGGAACAGGCTGCTGCCCTCGTGCCACCCCATGGGGCCTTCAACCCAAAACAGGAATGAGGAGCGTTCCTCGTCGGTGCCGAAGGAGGTCCTGACTCGGCTCCCGTGCACAGGCCACAGGCAGCCCAGGGACAACAAGGAGCCCGAGAACACTCAGCACAAACCCAGGTGGGCCGCCGAGCTGCCTCTAAGCTGGGACACCCCACCCTGGGGCCTGGAGCTGCAGGCCCCCAGGAGATACTCCCCTGCAGGGTGGCCAGGCAGGCCCACAGGCCAGTGGGGAGGTACTCAGCAAACTACAGGGACACACAGACACAGGGTGGTGTTTTGGGGGAGGCCCCAGATCCCCAGGGAAGGTGAGGCAGGAGCGTCCCCAGCAGGGTGGCCGCAGGGAGGCCCTGATGGCCCAAGCTGCTCCCGTGAGAGCTCCGTGAGGCCAGGCAGGACCCTGGCAGGTACCCCCCATCCCCCAGAGCCCTCCCCGCCCGGCCTACCTTGGCGGCTCCTGCTGAAAGGGCTGGCTTCACAGACACGGGGACCCCGTAGCCCAGGCCCCCGCCACAGGGTCCCTGCCCGGCCCTTGTCGGAGCCGCTCAGCAGCACCCGGGTGATGACGTGCACCAGGTCCCGGATCACAGCCCTCGTGCAGTGGGACCCGCCAGCCAGGCCGTTAGAAGGGAAGAAAAAGGGCTTCAGGTGGTGTGCGAGCTCCGTCCAGTCAGCCACAGGGCTGCGGGCATCTGTGCAGCCATAGATCAGCTCACCATTCTTCAAGAGGAGAGACAGGGACCCGTCACCCCCATGGCCATGCCCACTGTGCAGGATGGGTGCCTGTCTGGGCCCTGCACACCATGACCCTCCAGGGAAACTGCCCCCATGCGCACTGCATCGCTGACCAACGTGGAAAAGAACAAAGGAAAGAGAACCTCAGGCAAGCACCACCCGAAGCCCAAACCCCAGAAGACTCATGCCTGGTATTCAAGGAGCCCCGTGACCCCCGTGCTCTCCGAAGACAGGGTCAGCATGACCCTGAGTGAGTAGTCAGGGGCACCTGTATCTGGGGACCTCTGTCCTTCCTGCAGGCGGAGAGGCCACCCATGTTGTCAGTGTGGATAGCCTCATCCCCAAGACCATCACTGCCTTTAAACCATGTCCAGCAAAGAAACTCTCATGGCGCCAACATTCCCAGGGCAGCAAGCAGGGACCCCTGGGGGGCTGTCCTATAACCCCTCGGGGCCTGATCCCTGCACGCTGAGCAGCAGCCACCCCCAGGTGTGACCAACTCCTTGTCCCCTGGTTCCCTTACCTGAAAGATGAGGTCAACAACCTCAGGACAGTCCAGGTCCCTCAACACTCAGCCTGTAGCTGTCCCCCGTGGGGCAGGACTTCCCTCCTAACCCTTCTCAAGTCACAGGCCATGCTGGGCAGCCCCAGGAGGCCAGAAAGCATGGCACCCTACCCACCCTGTCAGGGACACAACCCTGGAGCACCGCCTCTGGTCCTGACCAGGCCGTCAGTGGCCTCAAGAGGGAGCCTGAGCCAGCTGCGGGGACAGAGGATGAGCCTGCCCTGTCCCCAGGTAGCACACAACATGTCAGTCCACAAAGTGTGTACTGGGCCCTCCTCATACCTCTGGGTCCTAGGATCCAGGAGCATGTGTGATGCCCCCACTGCCCCACTTGGGTCTCCGGTCACGTCAGAGCAAGAGGCACACGACTTGGGTGTCTGACGACCATGAGGCCCAGGAAAACCATCACAAGACCACTGACCCAAGATGGGCCTTTGGCAGGAAGGCGGCACACGAAAGGGCGAGCAGGAGCTCTAGGGCCGAGGCAGGGGGGCGGGGCCAGGCCATGTGCTAGCAGGACCAGGCACCGGAGGCTGCCACCAAGAGAGGGGCCAGGGCTAGGCCTGCGGTCTGGGGCAGGAGACACCGCAGCCCCCATGCAGTGGCGGCAACCCCCCCCGCCGCCCCCAGGCCTGTGAGGCTGAGGGACTGGACGGCGAGGCCCCTTCTCACCCACATCTCAAATCCATGGAAACACAACTCTTACCTTAAATATCTTTAAGTTGTTCTGGGCCTCATGCAACAAGCTCTTCAAGGCAAAGTGCATCCTCTGCTTATTTCTAAAAGGAGAAGACACTGCTAATAGAATCACATGCAGTCTTTGCTTTCACCAGCCCACAGCTCAGGGGACGGGACGTGCTGCTGGGAGCCTAAGAGGAACCTCAGGCTCTGTGGGCTAAGGAGCCATCTTAGTGGGGGAGGCCGCCCATCACTGCCCCCAAACCCCTCCACTCCCCAGCTGCTGCCTCCCACAGCTCACCTGTGGGAGCCAAGAGCCCGGAGCTCTGCCCAGGGCCCTAGACACCAGCAGGAGAGGGCCCCGCTCCCTGTACCCCACCCCCCAGAGGTGGCACTACCAAGGTGTGCTCTCTTACCCTGAGTAGAGATCAAGGGGACAGTATTTGCTTATCTGCTTCCACTTCCCAGTTTCCACCTGTTAAAGCAGCAAGTGGAGTAAATGACTGATGGGCAGCACTGGGCAAACGCCTCCGTGAGCTGACAGGGTGCTGAGGGGCCCAGCAGAAGCCACAGCCGCAGCCAGGGCTTCACCCCAAACTCAGGAGCTCTAGCCCCACTCTCCACAGGAGCAGGGAAGCTGGCAGCAGGGACCTTCTCAAAATGACACAGCTAAATTATGGTAATCAGATGAACAAATCTTTAAAGTTGCAATATTCATGAAGAGGAGAGTGTGGCTAACAAATAATTTCATATTTTCAGAGAGAAGATAAATTGGCACAACCTTTTGAAAGTTAACCTGCTGGTTTCCATCAAATTTTAAATGTGGGTACCCCCTGACTTGGCAAATCTCTGAGGAGTCACAAGATCAAGGATGTTCACTGCAGCTTGACTCTAATAGCGAGATCTGGAAACAACTTGGCAGCACATCTGCTCCATGGACCAGAACATAGAAAGCCACATGCTGGGCAGCCCAGGTGGCTCAGTGGTTTAGCACTGCCTTTGGCCCAGGGCCTGATCCTGAAGACCCGGGATCGAGTCCCACGTCAGGCTCCCTGCATGGAGCCTGATTCTCCCTCTGCCTGTGTCTCTGCCTCTTTCTCTCTCTCTCTCTCTCATGAATAAATAAAATCCTAAAAAAAAAAAAAAAAAAAAAGGCGGCCATATGCTAAATGAAGGAATGAATAAATGATAGCCAGCTACTTACAGGAAAAAGACAAAATGAAAAATCACCAACATTTACTCAAGGAAAAAAGCAATTTGTATAAGTGGAAATGATGTTACTTTGCTTAAAAAAAAAAAAAACTGTCTCCATATGTGCATATATCCAAATATATGTTGAAAAAGCCTTGAAGGATACACAATAGTCCTCAAGGATTAGTTAAGTGAAAAAAGCAATTAACAAAACAACATATAGTGAGACCCCGTATTTGCTTTATAAAAGTATGTGTCCATGCACACATAAGTACACGCTAGAATACACATGGGAAAAAGCATCATCTCATTTCCAGCTGGGTAACATGTATATTTATGTTGACAGAGAGAGAAGTCTGGAAGGATGTGGAAACTGACTGGGTTACCTCTGGGAAATCAGGTGACCTAATTCCTACAATTCCGTATCTTACCAGTTAAATGAACAGATACTGCTTCATAGTAAAAAGCAGTTCTAAAAATCCATCAAATGAATAGTGACAATGAAAATCATCTCCTAAAAGGAACAGCTCAAGTTGTTAACACCACAAGAAAAGGTGAGGTGAGTCAGTAAAAGTGGGGAGTAAAGAACTCTGGAAAAGTCTCTCCTCCATAAGGGCAAGGAGAAAATGGTCAGAATCAAAACTTTCAGAATTCTGAAAAGTAACCAAAGGCTTACAACACTCTGGGGACCATTTACTCAAGAAAAATGACCACATCTAAAAACAGTGAAGTTTGTGGTATTTTTAATGCTCTATCCACTCTTCTAATTCCAAGGAAATCTTAAAAACCAACAGCCCCAGGGCAGCCCTGATGGCTCAGCAGTTTAGCACCATCTTCAGCCCAGGGTGTGATCCTGGAGACCCAGGATTGAGTCCCACATCGGGCTCCCTGCATGGAGCCTGCTTCTCCCTCTGCCTGTGTCTCTGCCTCTATCTCTGTGTCTCGTGAATAAATAAATTAAAATCTTAAAAAAAAAAAAAAAACAGCCCCGATGCTGGTAAAAACAGAAGCCCAGCAGCCACCACAGGTGCTGAACCAAGCAGGAGTTTCTCCAAACTCTCATTCTCAAAGAATGGTCATTATGTGACCTCTCTTCATTTCCCATCTTCATTACCTGACTCAGAGCTTTCCAGGTGCAAAAGGGACATTCTCCCAAGTGGCATTTGTGAAAACCATCAGAGGCAACTGTTTAACTTCATGGCTACCTGAGAGAGTGGATGACAGTTGTAGCAAACAATTAGGCTAACCTAAAGCTAAAAAAGAAAACGCTGAGGAATGAGATATACACAGGGCTTTGGAAAGCTCCAGCATGACCTGAGCATCTACAAGACCATGCACAGGCTCTGGAAAGACCTTAAAAAGGCCCTCACCTTCTGCTGATCTGAGAATCTGAGGAAGTGAAGGCTAAGTAGAGTTGCAAGCGCCTGGCTGAGTGTTGACGGTGGCCCCGTGTACACACAGAGGCTCTGAGCAAAGACTTATTAGTTGCAGGAATTCAAGGAAATCTAGGTGCTGAAAGACTGTCAACCAAAAGTTCATCTATAAAACTATCCTTTGAAATGAAGGAGTAATTAAGACACGGCCAGATAAATGGTAACTAAAAAAACCAAATGTGTTCACTAACCTGCCCTACAAGAGTAAAACTTCAGGCTGAAAAGAACACTTAGATAGTAACTTGAATTCACATGAAGAAATAAAGAGCACAGTGCTAAAGGAACTACACAGGTAGGTAAACATAAAAGACAATATATATTCTTTTTATAACTTTTTATCCCATCCCCTTTTAAAAATAGAATGTCCCTCACCTGGCCAAAGGAATCTGTACTGACGAGCAAAATAAATATAAAGATTAATTTTTTTTGTATAAAGATTAATTTACACGGGGGGAGGCAACAAAGCTACAAGAGGCAGAGTTTTTGTACACCAGTGAAATTAAATTGCTATTAACTGAGCTAGACTGTTTAGCTTACGATGTTAAACGAGTAACTAGACAGAAAATCAACAACAAAACATAAGACTTGAACCACACACTGAACCAGTTAGACCTAATAAACATCTAGAGGACACTTTACCCCAAAACAGCAGAATACACATTCTAATCAAGTAAACATGGAACATTCTCAAGGGGGCATGAAGTCATGCAAATGTTCTCCAAACTCAGTGGAATGAAATTAGAAATCAATAGCAAAAAACAAAACAAAATTTTCTTGAGAAACTTACAAATATGAGATATCTAAACACATTCCTAATCATCAATGAGTCAAAGAAATCAACAGGGAAATCAGAAAATTGAGATAGAATGAAAATACAACATACCAAAATTTATGGGAGGCAGAAAGAGCAGTGCTTACGTGGAAATTTATACTTGTAAAATACCTAAATGAAAAAGAAGAAAAACCTTCAATCAATAACCTAAGTTTCTACACTCACCAACTAGAAAAATAAGGCCAACCTGAGTCCAATGCAGATAAAGGGGAAAAAAGAGTAAAGATTAGTGCAGAGACAGATGAAATGAAGAACAGGGGGTAAAATGAAGAAAAAGAACAAAATCAAAAGCTGTTTCTTGAAAAGATCAACTATTACAATCCCTTGGCCAGATCAAAAAAATATCTGAAAAAAATTAATGAAAGAACGGATATTACTCCCAACCTTGCAGAAATAAAAAAGAATTTTATAGGAGTATTATGAATCAACAAATTAGATGAAATGCACACATTTTTAAAAACACACAACTACCAAAACTGAGGGAGAAATAGAGAATCTGAACAGAATAACAGTAAGAGACTGAATCAGTAATCAAAAATCTCCCAAAAAAGGAAACCCCAGGACCAGATGACTTCACTTGTTAATTCTATCAAATGATTAAAGAAGAATCAAGACCGATATTCAAACTCTTCCAAAAATTAGAAGGGAGAGAAGGAAACACTTCCTAACTTGGTTCTGTGAACCCAAAGTTACCACCTTGGTACCAAAATCAGACAAAACTTCACTAGAAAAGAATACTGCAGGCCAACATCTCTTAAGAAAAAACCTTCAAGGGGATCCCTGGGTGGCTCAGCAGTTTAGGGCCTGCCTTCAGCCCAGGGTGTGATCCTGGAGTCCCGGGATCAAGTCCTGGAGTCCCGGGATCGAGTCCCTGCATGGAGTCTGCTTCTCCCTCTGCCTATGTCTCTCTGCCTCTCTCTCTCTCTCTCTCTCGGTCTCTCATGAAAATAAATAAAATCTTCTAAAAAAAGAAAGAAAAAGAAAAAACCTTCAATAAAAACTAACAAACCAAATTTAGCAGCACATTTAAGGGACTACATACCCACAATAAAAATGAACTTTATCCCAGCAATACAAGGGTGGTTCAACATGTGAAAGCCAATCAATATAATAGAAAGGAAAGCACCTCATGATTATCTCAATAAATGTAGGACAAAATCTAACATTCTTTTATGATTAAAAAAAAAAGAAAAAACTCAAAACAAATGTCTACGACCAGCTCACAATGAATGTTACACTCAGTGATGCAAGACAAAGCTTCCGTCTGAGATCAGGAACAAGATAAGGATGTCCACTCGTGCTTCTACTACAAGCTCTAACCAGATCAATTAGGGAAGAAAAACAAAGGGCACCCAGATTAGAAAGACCAAGTAAAACTATCCCTCTTTGCAAGTGATCTGGTCATGTACACAGAAAATTCTAAAAAATCACCACCACCAAAAAAAAAAAAAAAAAAAAAACAGAGCAAAGAAACAGGTTCATCAAGGATGGCAGGATATCAATATACAAAAAACAGGTGCATTTCTCACCTCACACTCATTAGAATGGCTGCTATCAGAAAACAGAAGCAAGTGTTGATAAGGGTGTGGAGAAAGTGGAACTCTGATGTACCCTGGCAGGAAATTAGAAGGGAGAGAAGGGAGAGAAGGAAACACTTCCTAACTTGGTTCTGTGAACCCAAAGTTACCACCTTGGTACCAAAATCAGACAAAACTTCAAAATGGTTTTGAAGGTCCAGGTGCTGTGGAAAACAGTATGGTGGTTCCCTGTAATTAAAAATAAAGTTACCGGGCAGCCCAGGTGGCTCAGTGGTTTAGCACCACCTTCAGCCCAGGGCGTGATCCTGGAGACCCAGGATCGAGTCCCATATCAGGCTCCCTGCATGGAGCCTGCTTCTCCCTCTGCCTGTGTCTCCGCCTCTCTCTCTATGCCTCTCTATGCCTCTCATGAACAAATAAATAAAACCTTTAAAAAAACAAAGTTACCATATGACCAACAATCGTACTTCTGGGGTATACAGTCAAGAGAACCGAAAGGAGAATTTCAGAGATATTTGCACACCCATGTTCAAAAGAGCAGGATTCACAAAAGCCAAAAGACAGCAACTCAGTGTGTATCACTGGATAAATGGATTAAAAATGTGGTATATATAATCATGGACTATTAGTCTTAAAAAGGAAGGGAATTCTGACATATTTCACAATGTGGAAAACCTTGAGAACATAAATGAAATGAATCAGTCACAAAAGGACAAATAGTGTATAATTCCATTTATCTGAAGCAGCTACAGTAGTGAAATTCAGAGGCAGAAACTAGGATGATGGTTGGCAGGAGCTGAGGAAAAGGAAATACGGAGTTGTTTAACAGTTTCAGTTTGGGATGATGAAAAATTCTGGAGATGGGTGGTGGTGATGGCTGCACAACAATGTAACTTAATGGTTAACATGGTAAGTTTTATGTTATATATTTTTAATTGTGAAATACACATATTTAAAAAATCAATTGTTTTTATGTAATAACCTTAAAATGAAATAAAAAATTACAAGAGCATCCAAAATAATAAAATACTTAGAGATAAATTTAACAAAAGAAGTCTAAGAGGGATGGCTGGGTGGCTCAGTGATTGAGCGTCTGACTCTGACTCAAGGTGTGACCCCGGGCTCCTGGGATCAAGTCCCCCATTGGGCTCCCTGCAGGAAGCCTGCTTCTCCCTCTGCCTGTGTGTCTCTGCCTCTCTCTCTCTCTCTGTCTCTCATGAATAAATGTTTTCTTTTTAAAGCCTAAGACTTAGACACTGAAAACTATAAAACATCACTGAATGAAATTAAAATCCTAAATAAAGGAAAAAACATCCTGTGTTCACAAAATACAGAGGTGGCAATACCTCCTAAATTGATTTGCAATTCAGTGGGATCCCTATCAATTCCCTGAGAAGCTAGACATCTAAATTGGAAAAGAGGGGATCCCTGGGTGGCTCAGCAGTTTAGCGCCTGCCTTTGGCCCAGGACACGATCCTGGAGTCCCGGGATCGAGTCCCGCGTCGGGCTCCCGGCATGGAGCCTGTTTCTCCCTCTGCCTGTGTCTCTGCCTCACTCACTCTCTATGTCTATCATGAATAAATAAATAAAATCTTAAAAAAATAATAAATAAATTGGAAAAGAAAATTCTATTCAGAGATGACATGATCCTCTACTTAAAAAATTCCAAAGAATCTACAAGAAAACCTCTCAGCGAGCTGCAGGTACAAGATCAATATACAAAAATCAGTTGTGCTTCAGGGCTCTTGGGTAGCTCTGTCCGTCAAGTGTCTGTCCTCAGCTCAGGTCATGATCTCAGAGTCCTGGGATTGAGTCCTGCATTGGACTCCCTGCTCAGTGAGGAGTCTGCTTCTCCCTCTCCCTCTGCCTCCCTGCTTGTGCTCTCACTCTAATAAGTGGATAAAATTTTCAAAAAAATTGTTTCTATAAACCAGCAATAAACAGTCTGAGAAGAAAATTAAAGTAATTCCATTTATCATATTTACAATATCCTGAAAGAATAAAATACATAGAAATATATTTACCCCAAGTGGTAAAAGACTTGCACCCTAAAAGCTATAAAATGTTGCTGAAACTTTAAGACCTAAATAAGTGGAAAAACGGCCTGTGTTCACGGATTTTAAGTCTTAATACTGTTAAGATGGCAATACCACTACCCAAAGTGATCTACAAGCTCCTGCGATTGTCAAAAACCTCAATCTTTTCTTGCAAAAATGAAAAATCCAATCCTCAAAATCATATGTAAGTATAAGGAGTCCCAAAAAGCCAACACAATCTTGAAAAAGAACAAAGCAGGAGAACTCAAACTTGATTTCAAAACTGACTGCAAAGCTATAGAATCAAAACAAAGCACCAGGCTGGCATAAGGACTGACACAGAGGCCGCTGGTACAGAACAGGGAGCCCAGACACAAGCCACATTTACAGCCAAAACATCTCTGATGAGGGAGCCAAGACCATTCAATAGAGAAAGGACAGTCCTTTCAACAAATGGTACTGGGAAAACTAGAAGTAAATGCAAAAGAAATTGGAGACTTATCTCCTTTCAAATACAAGAATTAACATAAAATGGATCAAAACCATAAGGGAAAAGCTTCATGACCTTGGATTAGGCAATGATTTCTTAGCTATTGACACCAAAAGCACAGACAAGAAAAGGAAAAACACACAAACTAAACTTTAGTAAGATTAAAAACTTTTGTGCATCAGAGGACACTATCAACAGAGTAAAGATAATTGACAGGATGGGAGAAGATACTTGCGAATCACACATCTGATAAAGAATACCCAAAAGATATACAGAACCCCTAAAACTCAA
This sequence comes from Canis lupus familiaris, assembly GCF_011100685.1. NCBI lineage: Eukaryota > Metazoa > Chordata > Mammalia > Carnivora > Canidae > Canis > Canis lupus. The sequence continues at coordinate 99,493,495 of NC_049222.1, read as the reverse complement.
CAAAAAATAACCCACTTCATAATGGGTAAAGGACTTGAACTGATGTTCCTCAAAAGAAAACATATCAATGGCCGATAAGCACATGAAAATATAGGCAACATCAGTAAACCATCAGAGAAGCGCAGATGAAAACCATAGGGAGGTGCCACTTCATGCCCCCCCGGGGTCCCCCATAATCACAGAGACACTGCAAGTGCCCGCAAAGATGTGGGGAGATCAGACCCTCAGACATTGCTGGCAGGAATACAAAATGGCGCACAAGCTATGAAAAACAGCTTGACATTTGCTAAAAAAAACTAAACACAATCTCTCTGAGACCCAGCAATTCCACTCCTAGGACTCAGCCCAGGAGAAATGAAAGCAGTGATGCAAACAAGCACATGTACATGCATGTTCACAGCAGCACCACTCACAACAGCCGGAAGGCAGAAACAACCCACATGGCCATCAAGAGATGAATGATACAATGGAACAGTGTTCAAGCTGAGGCCACGGGGGCCGGGATTCCATCCATGTGAAATGTCCAGAACAGGCTGATCCACAGGGCAGGTGGCTACCAGGGTCTGGCCGGACGGGGTCTGGGGAGTGGCTGCTAATGGGGACAGGATGCTTTGTGGGGTGATAAAATTATTCTGAAATTTGAGTGATGATGGCAGCACCATCATGCAAAGTCACTAAAATCCACTGAATTATGCACTTTAAATAGGTGAACTTAAGATATGTGAACTACATCTCAATTTGAGATTAAAAAAAAAAGGTGAACATGAACTACTTATGAAAGAAAAAGTAAAGGAAAAAAGGAGGATCTACACTTTCTTTTACTCATCCGGCCACACCTGGAACCCACGCTGGCCCTGGGGCCCCAGGCAGACACTGTTGGCCGCGCATCTCACCTTGAGGCGCTGGTGCATGCAGTAACGGCACACTTTGTGCTTCACCTCGTGCATAACATCACTTGAGAAAGGAATAAACCCACATTTTGGCTGCAAAATAAACAAGGAAGAAAAAAACGTTTAGGGATAAATCCTAAAAAATCCATTCAGGAGACAAGAGGACAGATAAGATACTGGAGGAATCAGTCAATCTGTCCCCAAAAGCTGCTTTTATCTGCACCCCCGGCAGGAGTGGGCACCTGCCTCCTCACAGCACATAAAATCTTTGCCACTACAGAGTCTGAGGCCAGAGCTCTCGTGGGGAAAGCAGAGGTGCCCTACCAGTGGCCAGAGGACAATGCAGGGCAGCTTTGCATTTCTTCTGTGACAGGACGCGACAAGAAGGCCTATAGGAGTGCAGTCTGCCCCAGCTCGAAATAGCAGCCCTGTTCCCTGAGATACAGGCTGACCAGGAAGGCTCATCCACAGCTGTTGGGCTCCCAGAACACCCACTGCCATCCAACATTCATTCATTCAAGAGTGAGCAAGCACACACACGTGAGCAGGGGGCAGAGGAGCAGAGAAAGAAAGCACATCAAGCAGGCTCCACGCCCAGCACAGAGCCCCACACAGGGCTCGGTCTCATGGCCGCAAGGTCACAGCCCCAGCTGAGGTCATGGGTCCAACGCCTCACTGAGCCACCCAGGCACCCCCATCTGCTGCCTTCAGGGCACAGACAATGAGTGCCTGGTGTCAGCACTCTGAGGACCCAGCACACTCACCCTGTGGTTGGGCGAATAGGACATCAGTCCCCACAGAGCACCAAGGGGATACGACCCAGGAATCACAGCCTGGGACATCTGGGAGGCTTCCCTGGGTGGGGGACATGGGGGGGGGACACAGGCACATTGGGCAGCAAAGCTGATGCCATGCCCTGGCTCTCCTGCATGGCGGGCGGGGGGGAGGGGAGGGGGAAGGATGTGCCTCTGGAAGAGTAACATGAGGCTCTCTCCTCTCTCCTGGGTAGGACGCAAAGGAAGGGCATGGCCACCCATCAAACAGGTGGCATCTGAACAAGCTCCTAGTGGGAGCTCCTGGAGGGCCTTGCACAGTGTCACCCAGCAGCCAAGGGGCTCAGCTTAGGAGGGGATGGGGCCTGGCAGGCAGCTCCCCCCAGGGAAGCAGGGAGGGCAGAACCAGCACAGTCCTTTCTGGTGGCCACTGGCCAGGGCTGGTCCCCAGCTGGCCCCATGGGAAGCACCAGACATGGGCATCAACCTGTGGATCTGGCCAGTGGGAAGCACCAGAGCAGCAGGTGAGGTGACAGATGCGAAGGAGGGGGAGCAAGCAGACTCTGTGAGAGGTGGGACCAGAATGGGGGGGAGGGGAAGGGAGGCCCTGTGGGCCAGGGAGGAGGGGATGGGGCTGGGGAGGAGGGGGGAGGGAAGGCTGAGCGGGGAAGACACTGAGGGGAGCAGGCGCGGAGGGGAGCCTTGGCTAGCTGCACCCTGCACTACGGGCAGCAGACACAGATGTCTACCCTGAACCCACCCCCACCCTCTCCCCCTCCGTGGACACAGTTCACCTTGATCTCCACACACAGAATCGGCCGGTGCTCTGCAAAACAGTAGGTCTGAAGTCGGGCTAGGTTGGGAAGGCACAGGGCATAACCACTCAGAGTGTCCAGGTCCTTGTCACAGCGAGATTCTGGAAGAGCCAAGAGAAGCTGTAAGACTTGGGCGCAGGACTCAGAGATGGCTGCTAGCTACATGGGGACCTCTGCAGGGGAGGCTCAGCCCTGCCCTAGAGGCTGCGGCCCCAGGCTCCTGGGGTCCTGCCAGGTTTATCTAGGGCCTCTGGATCACACAAGTATGACACTGTGCTCCATGGGGGAGGGGAGGCGCAGGCCCTGTAGAGTGGCCAGCGCCCTCCCTGTGTGCAGTCACACCCTGTGGGAGAAGCCAGCCCCGCACATGTGGGGCCGGCAGAAAGGCTGCCTGGGAGCTCACCATCTCCCAAATGCACCCGAGTGCCCCACTGCCCTTGTCTGGGTGTCATCTGCATCCTGCGGGACGAGAAGCCTTAGCCATGAGGCCACAGAGAGGTCCAGGTCCTTCTAGCAAACCAGCAGACCTGAGGTCACTGTGGGGGCCCCCAAACATGCAGGGGCCTCATGCTCCCCACCACCGCTGGGCGCAGGCCAGCCGAGCAGGACGCAGCCTCAGGGCCCAGGGCGGGGGACTGTCCCCTGTTCAGGCAACAAGGCCAATCGGAAGGCGTTACCACAAGGGCAGTTCTCACGACTGTACATGGCACACATTTAGACAGTCGTTTCAAATGTAGGCTGATGCAGAGCCCCCAGAGCACGCCTGTCTGTCCCCACCCCGAGGGGAGTGGCCAAGACCCAGCCCAGCCTCCTTCCCCCGCCAGGGAGCCCCGCTCCACAGAGAAGACCAGAAGCCTTCTCCCTCACAACCACAGGACCAGACATCAGCTGGCGCTGCTTCAGGAGGCAGCAGGGCCTCCGTCCACACCTCGGGCACCACATCCAGTCCCTGAAAGGAAAAGCTCTGATGCACTTATTGTCGTTACTGCCACCAACAAGTGCAGGAAGGCATGGGGGCAAAGAGGGAAGCTCCACCCACTGAAATTCACGACCCTCCACTGCCCACAAGAGGACGGGCAGGCAGGTGGACAGACAGGAGGACGAGTGGGCCTATGGACGGGCGGGCAGGCAGGTAGAAGGGCAGCAGGCAGGAGGACGGGCAGGCAGGTGGATTCCAGCTTCTGGGAGATGGTCCTCAGGGCAGCTGACCCCACAGCGCCCAGGCAGCCCCGTCCCCTCCCCGCGTCCACACTGCACCAGCTCCCTTGGCCCCCTGTGTGGGGCATGGCTCAGACGAGCTCCTAGCACTTCAGGCTGAGATGAAGTTTCTGGCAAAACTGCTGAAAACTACATTGACCTCATACAAATCGTTGTCAAACATGTTCCAAATGTAATATTTAAATCACCAACAATAAATAAATAAATAAATACATACATACATACATAAATACATAAAATAAATCACCAACAAGAGCTGCAGGTGGAAGGCTTACCTGGTCTCTCGGACTGGATCTTCACACAGAGCTGCTTCACGAAATCTAACGGCAGCTGCACCACTTCCTGTAACAACATGTAGGAAACACTCGGCGCGCCAGACAACAGCGAGAATGTGCCCACGCCACAGAACTGCATGCTCAAAAATGGTTAAAATGGTTAATTTTATGTTACGTATATTTTCCCATAGTAACAAATGACTCAGTATGTGAGTTCAGTAGGAAAAACTGCTGTTATCTTAAGGACACAAACAGACAGACGCAAAGGTTCCTGCGCAGGAAGCGACAGGCTTCCACGTGAAAGGTGCACCCCCAGCAGATTACCGTGCCTGCACCCTGGCACCCACACCAGCTGAGGCCACTGTGAGGGGAGCGCAGCAAGCAGCGGACAGGACCCATGGGGAGCCATAAGTGATGCAGCTACTCCCAGCCCCGAGTCCACCCACCACCCTGCCACGTCAGACACCAGGTAAAAGTAGAACTGCATTTCTTCCAACAACTTTAAATTCCCAATTTTATGATGTTAGTTCTGTTTTAAGGATCCTTAACACCAGGCTACATTTACCAAGCCTTCACTCAGCCTCCTGAGCCTGCATGGACCAAGCCATCCTGCCAGATGGACGGACTGAGGGCGGTCATCAGCAGGGCAGGTGGCCAGCACCACACAAAGTACTAACTGAGGACTCCCTCCCCAGATGTGCTCAGCGGATGGCGTAGCCCACCAGCTTGCCCGCTGACAGGCACCTGCCCTGGAGGGGATGCAGGGATGGCTGCAGAGGAGGCATGTCCGTGGGGTGGATGTTCCCAGAATGTGACCTAGCAGGCTCCCTCATTCGCCCAGAGCCCCGTCCACCTGGGACAAACACAACCCGACCTGGAGCCAGAGCGCCCCCCTGGGCCCTGGGGGCACATCCTGACGCTGTTCCACCTGCCAGTCCCCGTCAGCTGGAACCCCCAGCTCCCCACTGCCCTCGGCACAGATCCTCCCAGGAAAAAGGCCCAGAGCCCTCCATGTGCGGTAAGGCAGAGGAATCACCCTCTCCTCCACGCTGGGAATCAGCATGGCTGCATCCACTCAGACACCATCCAGGCTGGTCAGACACACCGGGCCCCCATAGCCAGGGGTTTCCTGCCTTCACAGCTGAACTGAACTGTGGGGGGCCCCAGGAGGACCACAGGGGCACCCCCACCGGTGCAGCCCCACCCCCCACCCCAGGGTGATCTAGGAGGCCAGCAGGGGGCTGTAGGAAGGAGACATAACCCCAGGACAGCATATCCCCCAGACTGGGACCTGGGCAGCCAGGGTCAGGTCGTAGGGACACACCCCTTCCCGTGAGCCCACACTGGGTAGGGCTGAAGCTCCTCAGCCAACACCGCCCCACCAGCTCCCCAGGGGGCCAACCTGGGGCAGATCCCCCCCCCCTCACCGGGAGCTGCACCAAGCTGGAGCGCCCCCCATAATGGCGGGGTGGCAGGGACCAGGGGTCCCGGCAGACGCAGTCTTAAGCGGTCTCTCCGAACCTCCTGCTTCTCAGCTAGAAAATAGGAAGAGAACTAGTGGCTCTGATCCTGCCGTGTAGCACAGAGAGAAGCACGCAGGACAGGAACACGGGGTTGTCACGAAGCACAGAGGTCCAAATGACGGTGAATAAGCAGGTACTCTTAATGGTACTCCTGATATAGAATGGGCCTGTGAACTCTCACTGTGTAAATAAGTCACTCACCCCACAATGGACGTAGCTCTCCCCCAAAAACTCTCTCATGACGTTCTTGCTGAAGTCCACTATGTTCTGTAGGTGCTCAAAGATCTCTTCTGACGTCTGTAAAACACAAACACAAGGAGGCCTGGATGGCGGGGATCACACTACACAGAGGGAGGTCCCGTCCCACAGCCCAGGCCCCTGTCCTCCTCCACCCAGGACACACCCTCTGACAAATGAGACTCTGAAAATCTCTCTGGGCCCAAAACCACTAGGTATTTGGATTTATCCTCAGCACCCAGATGTAGAGTACCTCCTCCCCAGTCAGGGGCATTACCCCACAGGCTGTGAGGTTTGGGAGAGAAAGGAAATCAGTGAATCCCTCCCTCTGGCCCAGGATGGCAAGTCCCAGGGGGAACGGCAGGGCCAGAGGGGCCAGCAGGCTGCGGATGCTCATAGGGTCCCAGATCACGAGCAGACCGAGGCTGGTGTGGGAGGAACGCCTGACAGGAGACCCCGGGGTGCCCAGAGGCACTGACAGCTGTGGCCAGAGCTCCTGGCATCAGGCTCCCCATCTTAGTCCCCTCTCCCCGTGGCCGGGGTCACGTCATGCAAGTCATAAAACAATTATAAACTACTGCCTTGGAAGATGCTAACCCAGTGAACCTGCAGGAAAGGCTGACGAGGCACCCAGAGAACGTGGCCTCTCCGGGTGTGCACGGCTCGGGGTGGGGGGTGGTGCAAGCTGCCTGGACAAGGCTCTGGTTTCCACTCTGATCCCAAAGGGAACACACCACCCTGCATGCTTCTCGCCGGCCTGGGGTCTCCTCGTTCCATGCTGACCACACCAGCTCTAGCTCCGCCCCCCTGCAGCAGCCCCCCAACAGTGCCCCAGCCTCCCTCTATGAGGCTGACCTCACCTACGACCTTCATTTCCACAGTCATCCACTTCTGCCGGCCAGCTACATCTCTGACCCGGGCGTTGACTCATCCCTCCCGCATCTGCAGAGCCCAGCTTCCACCCCCCAGCCTGCTCTTTGTAACCACCCCTGCCGCTTCCCACCTGGGGGGAGACAGACTCTGCTCCAGGTGGGGTGGGGTGAGGAGCAGAGCAGCACCCACCGACTGTGCAGGCCAGAAACCCGACACGCCACCTGCCAGCCTGCTGCCACCTGCCGGAACTCTGACCAGCATATACCCATAGCACAGCACGGAGCCCAGCCCCAGGGTTCTGCCCACCCTTGGCTCAGCACCCACAGTCTCCCCAGGGGGGCCCACAGTGACCCGGGGTCAGAACACTGGCTCTGCAGGAACTATGGACAGCCCACTTTTGCACTGATTGCTGCGTCACATTTGAATGTCTACAATCAGCACTAATACTTCCATATCAGGAAAATAAATCAATTTTATTAAATAACTGTTTTAATGACAGGTTGGCAAACCCACCAATCTTACCTTCTTCCTGCTTGGAGGGAACTTCAGGAAACGCAGCACCACACAACGCTATTGGGAAATAAAACGAAGTCCGGTCAGTGCGCGCCCAAGTCTGGGGCCACGGGGTGGCTGTGGGGAGGGCAAACAGGGACGGGACACCTCTGGCCAGCTCATGTCCAGGAATCAACCTCAAGGAAATAACTGCAGTGCACAGACACGGGAGTGTGGTTAATTCCAAGTAAACTGGAAATGACCCAAGGTGCCAACAATGGCACCAGGGCTGAACACAGCTGGACCCGTCCACAGCGTGGGGCGCCGGAAACTAAGACCAACGTCCACAGACACAGGTGCAGCCATCATCCACTGGTGAACGAGCAAGGGGTACACACGGCATATATGACACACGCACGGGTGAGAGGCATATGGGCAAAGTTCCGCTCATGTCAAGTTCAAAAGCTGGGAAGACCAAGACTTGATGGCGACCCCGCAGGTGGTGGGACCATCCCTGACGAACGTTCTAGAAAGGCCTGGTCACCGGATGACGGGTCCAGATACTCTGTAATACACTTACAATCCAGGCACATTCTGTAGATTTGTTACACTTCGTTTTTAAAAGTTCAGAAGATAAAAAGTTTTTTTTTTTTTTTTTTTTTTTTTAAGATTTACTTATTTATTCATGAGAGACACATAGAGAAACAGGCAGAGGGAGAAGCAGACTCCATGCGGGGAGCCAACATGGGACTCAATCCCAGGTCTCCAAGATCACACCCTGGGCTGAAGGCGGCGCTAAACCACTGAGCCACCCAAGCTGCCCGATAAAAAGTTTTAAACAAAATATGTGCACACTCAGTTTGTATGGAACCGTCTGAATGGACTCAACAGCAGTGATGGTATCTCCAGGGAGCAACTACTGGAATTTCTTCACATCCAGCACAAAATGCCGGGAAGGTGGAGAGAAAGGGAGGGACTGGGGAGACCCTGCAGGAAAAGGAGGGCCCTCCACCCCGTTCATGCCCTCAAGGACACCACGCAGGAATCTAGGATTCCCACAGACATGACACATGCATATCAAACCCCCCGAAGCCCACACTGGAGGACACGACTTGTCACTCAGGAAGGGGACAGAAGCGTTCGCTGCTTCCAAGGGAGCAAGTCTGTTCCAGGCAGCCTGGGAGACACACCTGTGAGCCAGCAAGAACCCAGCTCTGCTCCAAACACTAAGACCCTAACGGCGCAGCCTCACCTGGTCCAACTGGCGGAGGGCTCTGCAGCCCTGACGCAGGGGCGAAGGGTTTTCTACCCGTTGATGCTGTGAGAGCGGGTGAAAAAGTGGGAAACACAAAAGGAAATGTAGGATTCATAAGCATAAAAATGAAAGTACATCAAAGTGGTGACAAAATGATCTTCTTAGTGGGAAAATACTATGTGCTCTTCACTGCCTTTCCTCCGATATTCTGTGTTTTCTGGGCAGAGACAGCAAGCAGTGATTAGGATCAAATAAGAATGAAAAACCACAAAATCCAACACGCTAAAGGGGTCCTGAGACACCCAAGGGAAGGAACCTGTGGCCGAATCGAGGCTCTAGGGCCCTGGGCACAGACGAGGTTGGAGTGCACCCGCAGGTGCCAGCAAGGAAGCCGTCTTAGGCTCAAGACACGCCTGGAAGACCCCAAGGCAGTGGGGACCAGGCAACTCACGGGAAAGGCTCAGCCCTCAGTGCGGGGGAGTCAGGCCAGCCCTGCCTCTCGGGAGGCCCCGCCGAAGCTCAGAATGCCCACCCGCAGGACGCTGGGGGCACAAGAGTCGCACAGCCTCACACAGGGCAGGTCGTGGGCCAAGCCGCGGGAGGGCTGCGTGGGACAGCAGGGGCCCACACAGGCAGGACTCTCCTCATCAGCTCCGACTGCCTTGTCTGCACCCACCGCTGCCACAGTCAGGGATTCGAGCAGTGGGGCTGGGGACAGGACAGTGGAGCTGGGCCGACATCAGGGGGCTGATATCTGGGGGCCGCGGTAGAAGGGACCCTGGGGTGGTCTCCCTGAAGGGATGGGAAACCCAAGAGCCAGAAGAGAAACAGAAGGGTCTGAACACACAGTGAGGGCATCCCAGAGAAGCATGAGCAAGTATGCAGGGAGCCCTCAAAGCTCCCAGAGGCCCCCCAGGTGTCCAAACACACTCACAGCAAGGTGGGGGACCCCATTCTGAACCCTGGTCCTCCTGCAGGAGACATAGAAACCTTGCTGAACTCCCTAATCAACAGGGCAACTGCTGTACCCAGGAAGCGCGAGGCAGGAGGGGAAGCCTGCAAGCCACCCTGGAGACCTGGCCCTGGGGCCCACCCGCCCAGCCCAGGGAGCCAGGAAGGCCAGCTCAGCTCCCCAGGGGGCAGGGCTGGAAACCGCCAGAAAGAATATGGTTTGGAAATAACAAAGCCTAATGTGTGAGCCCAAGTGACCCAGGGGGCAAATCACAGCCAGGGCCATGCAGAGCTCACTGTTGAGGCCTCCCCAGGAAAGGAATCCCATCGGCTGCATCGACCTGGACAACCATCACTAAACATCCCAAATACAGAATAAGTTACTTGTTAAAAAATATATATACTAGAAGGAACAAAAACTTAAGATTCTTTGAACTAGATTCAGCAGAAAACTAAAGAAGGGAGTGGCCAGGACTTGGGAATGTGCCATATTCCAACACACAAACCCAAAATAGCACAGTTCTCGTCTGCCAGGACGTTTGCTCTACGGACAGAAACCCTGGACCCAAGACAGAAGGCGACGGCCCCAACTGCTCAAAGCTCGCATCGCAGGGACCCAGACACACACTCTGGGCATCAAAACGCTGCAGATACAGGATCCAACACCCCCGCAGGATCTCAGAAGGAAGCCTGTCAAACCGGAAAAGGCAGAAACAAGCTGCTTCCCTCGCACGTTTGCAGAAGACCCTACTTGGGAGGTCGTTCATGTCTGCCTGCCAACAGAGAGCAAGGCGTCCCTGGAGCTGTGAGGACCCTGAGGTGAGGACGCTTCAGAGATGGCATATAGGCCAGGCCCCCAGGGACCTTCGCAGGTCAGGGCAGACCCGAAGCCACCGAGACAAGAAGGCACAGAGGGTGAGTGCAGGAGCAGCAGAGGCAGGAATCCCACAAGACAGCTGGCGAGGGTGGCCACAGCCTGACCACAGCTCCGTGAGGGCACAGGTATAACCGCTGCTAGAACAGTGACAGCGTCCTCGGGCTGCGGTGGGGGAGGACAGCACACGCCCACTGGGGAGATGCCCTTGTCCAGGACCCCTCCATGGGGTGGGTGCCTAGAGTCCCAGCGGTACAGTGCTGGGCAGGCCCCAGCATCAGAGTAGCACGAAGGGCCAGCGCTGGACCCAGGGGTGCTGAGTGCCAGGCCCAGGGCAGCAGATGTGAGCCCTTGGCCCACTGAGGAGGGACCACCTGGAAGCACCCTGTGAGGAACCAGCCTCCCCCCAGGGCTCACTGCCCAGACCTCCGGAGCCCACACGTCCTCCTGCACACCTGGGCCCCGCAGTTCACAATCCTGCCCCCTCAGAGCCTCCCCACCTGCCAGCCAGAAGCTCTTCCACCCCATGTTCCTTCAGGGCGGACCCTGGGGCACAGGACTGGCTGGCTGTTCTGTTGCAGGAGGGGAGGGAATGCGCTCTCCCAACCTGGAGAACCTGGCGAAACTGCCCCTGCCCTGGGAAGGCGTGAGATGAGTCTGGGGTGCTCACCCCTGCACACTCGGCCTCCCCTGCGCTGCCTCCCGGGCTCTGCCCCACACCTCAAGGTCCACGAGAAGCAGGAGGCCTCCCTGCGTTCAAGAGGCGCAACCAGAAACTTCAGCAGATAGGAGTCCTTCCCCACCACACCCACAACCACTAGGAAGGAGTGAGCGCAGAACCAGTTCGGACTCACACTGAGCAAGAAGGGCATGGGTCCAGGGAGGCATGACCGTGAGGTCAAGAGAGAGAGAGAAAGGAAAACCAGCCTGGGCTGATAACATGACCGTGCAGCACCGGCCTCCCAGGAACTGGAACGAAGGTGTTTGTTCTGAGGGGCTGAGGGGCACCAGTCAACACCGCCCCGCCAACACCACAACCGCCCACCAAGAATGGCTCTCTAGCTGAGCCTTGTGGGTCACCGGTGTGAAGACGTGGAGCAAAGCCCCCTGATGTGCTAACGGGGGAAAAAAAACCCAGACAGACTCCAGCGGCCACCAGGTGACTGCAGGTCCCCTCGGGGTCACCCCGCACAGCCGGGCAGAACCCCCGGAGGAGCTGCCGACTGGCGTCCAGGGGGATGACCTTCTCTCGGTTCTCCTGCACCCCACCGGCTGCCTCCTCCTTCCAGCGAGTCCACGCTGGGGACTCCGCAAAGGCGGACAGTGCGCCGGGCGACAACGGGAGGGCTGGGATGGCACCAAACTCTTACCCCCTGGGGGACCCAGGACTCTTCCCCTGCCCCCCACCCCAGCCTGGTGGTAGCAGCAAATCGTCGTGGGGGGCGGAAGGCCACACAGACCCATGAACTTTCCTCCCCAGGTCAGTCCCGGGGGTGTCCTCACGGGATTACGAGAAACCCTTTACGTTCCACCGGTTGGGAGACGCGCCCGCGCGAGGCCCCATTACCAGCAGCAGCTGCAGCAACGCCCCAGGCCCCTGGATGCTTCCTGCAGCGCTGCCCGACCCCCTCCCGAGCCGCCCGGACACCCTCTAGGCCACCCCGACCCCCACGCCAGCCTCCCCGGGGCGGCCTCCGGGCGGGCCGCTCGGAGCTGGCACCGCGTGCGTCCGGGGCGGGGGAAGGGTGCTGGGGGAGGTGTAGGACCGCGGGGGCGGAAGGTGGGGGACGGGGGGCTGGCGGGTCGTGGAGCCCACCCTGGGGGACGCGGAACGCCCCGGGACGGGGTGAGGGCCCGGGACCGCGCCGACCTTCCGCCGCTCACCTGCGCGTGGGCCACCACCAGGCTCTTGTTGCCTTCACCGTGGTAGCCCCATTCATTCTCGTCCATCTTCCCCTCGTCCATTCCCCGGTGCTGCCCTGGCGCCTCTCGCGGCCCCGAGCTGGGGGCCGCCCGTCCGCCTGGGCACCAGCCGCCGCCGTCGGGGGAGGAGCCCCTGTCAGCCACGGCCTCGCCTCGACCCTGCCGCCCCGACTCCCAGGCTCCAGCCGCCGGAAGCCACGCCCCCGGTGGCTGCCATGGCTGAGCCGGGCAACTTCCGGGTTTGCTCCCGCTTCTCCTCCATTGATCATTGCGGCGGAAGGGCAGGGAGCCATCTTTGATGCTGGCAGAGTGACTCATTTCCGGAGCGCGGATTTCAGAATCGGAAAGGTTCCGGCTCGGGCGCCGGAAGTGAGGCAAGCGGGAGGGGACCGGCGGCTGTCTGGCGCCCAAGACTGGCTTGACGGGGAGTAGAGATCCGGCGGGCCGGGAAGTGGGGCGGGGAGAGGGGGTGGGCGCGCTGGCCGGCCGGGCCAGCAAGCGGGGATAGGGGCACGCAGGCGGGCCGGCGCTGGGGGTGGTCCATGAGCCTCGTCTGCTCCGTCGGGCAAGCCCCGCAAGGCCCTTGGCGTGTCTGAGCTCCCGCTTCTTTTTCTGTAACAAGGCATGTGACTCACCTCAGGCGGGTGGTTCTCCGTTTGCTTGTTACCTGACGCGGAGTCAGCCGGGCAGTCCCGTGCGGTGGGGTGGGGGAGACCGCGGGCGGGGGAGGCGCCCTGCAGGCGGAGCGGGCTTCTCGGAGCCCTGAGCGCTAGGCCGGGGCGTGAACCCCCTGCTTAGGGGGGATGGGGGTCGGCTGGGCCGGGAGGCTCGGTACAGGCCGCCCCCTCCTCCCGCAGCGCCCACCCCATGGCCTCCTGGGCCGCAGTCACCGAAAGAGGAGCGGTTCCCACTCTCAAGACCACTTTCTTCTCCGAAGATGACTGATGCCTCAGAAAGCTGTTAATGCGGGTTGTGTGTGTGTGCATGTTTGCCGTTATTAAGAATACCTTTACTTTGTTTTTTTAAGATTTTATTTATTCATGAGAGACGCAGAGGGAGAAGCAGGCTCCATGCTGGGAGCCCGGGGACTCGATCCTGGGGCCGTGGGATCCCACCCTGGGGGCCAAAGGCAGACGCTCAACCGCTGAGCCACCCAGGCGTCCCTACCTTTCCTTTAAAAATAAACATTACACTTTTGGGGGCCTGGGTGGCACAGTGGATTGACGTCCAACTCTTGATGTGCGCTCTGGTCGTGACCTCTGTGTGGGATTGGGCTTCACTCCAGGGCGCTCCCTAAAATAAATGGATAGATCTTTGTACATAAACATTACATTTTCAAAAACATATTTCCCAGTGTTAACTGTTTTACAATTTTGCAAATTTCCTTTAAGTTTGGATTCACAGAAGATTGCTGGATGCTCACATCTGTTTCTACAATTTAATCTGTTGCAATACACTGCGTTGAGGTATAGGAGGAAAATCCAGCCTCAGAATCGTTCAACACAAAAGGAGCTACAGACCCAGCTGTGAGGATGGCATAGACACCACTGGGCACCCAGCAGGGCCTCACAGAACAGCAATAAGACAGAAGCCAGTGAGTCAGGAAAACCAGCTGTGGCCTTGAGGGTTGACCCAGGTAGAAGGCTGCTCGGGAACCCCCCAGAGATGATTGAAAGCAGAGTAGAAACGGCCCACTCAGGATGGAAGTAGTCCACAAGGGAGACTGACTGAAAGCCTTCACACACCCTCACAAGGCCAGGGGACCCCAAACATGTCTGAGATTGAGTTTCTCAGCATCTGTGAACAGAGAATTAGGATCACACTAAGTATTAAGACATTTCCTTAAGGAAGCTTCTGCAGTGTTGAAAATGTTCTCGACCTGGGCCTTTGCTTCTCAAAAAGAATTTTATCACACTGTAAGTACTAGCATATGGTGATGATAAAAAGATTAAATTTGGGGGGCATCTGGGTGGCTCTGGTTAAGCATCTGCCTTCTGCTCAGGCCTGGGATCAAGTGTCCTGGGATCAAGTCCCACATCGGGCTCCCCACAGGGAGCCTGCTTCTCCCGTGTGTGTCTCTGCCTCTCTCTCTGGGCCTCTCATGAATAAATAAATAAAATCTTAAAGATTACATGTTGGTTTCACAATTGTTTTTAAATTCTCCACAGATGCACCTGGTAGACCATGCCCACCCCACACCACCTAGTCCCCAGCTTGGTATATATATTGCTGACGACAGGCAGAGACAGTGCTTTGAAAGCAGCACAGTAACAACATGGATGAAAGTGGATCCACCTGCACAGGCTGGAGGACAAGGAGGAAAGGCTAGAAAAGCATTAGGAGAAGTACCTCGTCCTCTATTCAGCCCATGTGGTCTGACTTAAGTTATCCTTATTCCTAGTCTCAAGGCTGGCTTATAACCTCAGCCTGTGTGTAGTCAAGAGCTGTATTTTCAAGGAATTACATCAACCCAGGGATTGGTTCAGGGGGTGCAAAGATGATGCAGATTCACCCAGTGAAGCTCACCCCTTTGGCTTGTGTTGAAGCGACCATGGGGAGAGTCACCCTCAGCTGGGTGACTAAGAAGCCAGGAGCCATCCAGAAACAAGATGGCAAAAACACTGGGAAGTAGGGGCCAGTGATGAGTACCTCCTGTTGCTGCTGTTGTGTGAGTCTGGAGCCTTCACAGTTAGGTCTGAAGCATGGGTACAGCCACATGTATCCCTTGATGTGACGTAAGCTGCTGAGAGGGCAAGTCACCTCTGGTGTTTCCCTCCAAAACCTGTAACCCCGTTTAATCATAAGAAAAACACCAAACAGACCCAAATTGAGGGATGTTCCACAGAATATCAGACCAGGATTTCTCAAAGTTTCTGGAACATGGGAGACATAGACCACGGGAGCCTAAGGAGACATTGCGTTACCTCTAAACGCAATGTGGGATCTGAAAAGGATGCTGGTAGGAAAAATGGTAAACTCCAAATAGTTTAGTTGGATCAATGTTAATTTCTTCATTCTGGGAAACAAACCATAATTAGGTACAACATGCTGGGGACTCAGTGTCTTGCAGCATCTGTATAAATCCAAAATAAAAAGTTTACTTACAAAAAAGGAATTCATTTTTCAGCGTTTGTAATTACTTAATTATGTATTTTAAGATATATCAGACTGGCAAAATAGAAGCAATCTTTACAACGTTTGCCCCAGGTGATGGGAAAGGGACAGACCGGACACGCGCTATTGGGGGAGCGGGATCTGGCTTGTTGGGGCTCAATTTGGCCACATCAGTAAAAGCAGTCACAGCTAATCCTCTGACTCACCATTTCCATGCCTAAAAACCACCCTACAAAACCCTCAAATACACAGAGTGTTTGTACAAGCACCTGGACAGGACATGGTTCCCAGCGTGGGCACCTCAACAGGCCCAGGCTGCGCTGACCACTGCTGCAGGAGACAAGGCTCTGCAGGCCTGTTCTAACAGGTTCCCCAGGTGGCTCTCAAGCACTGAATCATGGTGTACTCGAGCATCACAGCCAGTGAGAAAATGAGTCACAAATGCGCTGGCGTGAGTGCTGCTCCAAGTCTGCAGTTGTGAAGCAAATGTGTGTGTGTAAATACAAAGAAGAGGGGATGGAAATTATTCTGTCTGGGAGGAGGTAAGAGGGAGAAGCAAGAAAGCAATGCCACTTTCCTCATATATTGTTGATTCGGAGAATGTATTCATGAAGCACTTCTACAATAAAATTTAAATGAATACATTCTCTATACTTAATTTATTTTTAACTGAGGTAGATCCATCACTGTGTGCATGTGAAAGATGGCCATGTATGTAAAGTACAAGAATGAATGTGTCTGAATAGGAAAGTAAATAAAAATATATGTGCCTTACTTAGACTGAGGTTTTCTTTGGGGATCAGACCATGATGAGGAGCACTGCATTTTTCTGTAACATTTGAATTTGGCATTAAAGACATGAGTGTGACCTTTGTAATTAGGAGGAGAGGGGCATCCTGCTTGCAGTGGCCTTGAGGCGCTCAAGTACCAGAAATGGGGCACCTGTTCTGGAGCATGAACCTCGAGATACTCCGGTCACCTGAACTCATCATGGGCACAATCCTGCTATCCTGACCAATCCCATCAACTCCAACATGCCCTAAACTGATACTGAGTCGGGGCGCCTTCCTGGCACACAGCCCCTTCTCATGCAAAGATATGAGTGATGCTGAACATGCTGTTCCTGCACTGGTCACATTCCCAGGATCTGCTGTCCAGAGCGTCTGTTCTCTGTCCACCTGCTCACCTCCCTCTCCAACTTTTACCTTCCAGGGAAATCCAGGCAAGGAGGTGATTGTGCCACAGCATGACCAAGGAGGTCATCTAACCCTCCTAATGAGGGCATCGTTGTCATCTCTGAACACAGAAAAGCACTAGCCATCAAGGACAAGATCGATAACTTTATCTACGTTAAAAATTAAAGGTATCCAGAGTAGTCAAATTCAGAGACAAAGTAGAAGGTGGGTGCCAGGGGCTGAGGGAGGATGAACAATTAGTGTTTAATGGAGACAGGGGTCCAGTTTGGGAAGATGCAAAAGTTCTGAAGATGGGTGGTATGAATGTTGTACAACATGAATGTACTTAATGCCACTGAATTTAAAAATGATTAAAATGGTAAATTTTAAGTTACAAATATTTTACCACAATAAAAAGAAATTAAAATCTCTGCACAATAGTTCAGAAAATGGCAATGCACGTAGCTGACCAAAAAATACTATTGGAAACATCTAAATTATCCATCAAAGGAATACTATGCAGCCATTACAAAGAACAATCTCCACGACACATTGTTGAGTGAAAAAAAGTAAACTATAAGATACTGGGTATACCATGATGCCACTGGTATAAGAAATATGTAATATGACCTCCTGGCCGTCTTGTCAGAAAGCACAAAATTTTTTATCTTGGCGTCATGAGTTCAAGCCCCACATTGGGCATGGAGCCTATTAAATATAGATAGATAGATAGATAGATAGATAGATAGATAGATAGATAATAGATAAACACATAATCAGTCAAATATTCCCATGAGTATACACTATCTCTGAGATAATACACAAACTAGTAACAGTTACATATTATAAATAAAATGTGGTGAAAATAAAATCTTTACTCTGCATATCCTTGTTTTCCTTCCTGAATTTTGAATATATGGATGTTACCCATTAAAAATATAGAGGAATTCTAGTTTCCAGTCTTGCATTAGAATGCTGGGAAGTTGTTTCTCTGTCCTTCCAAAAGGCAAACAACTGAACAAAAATCGACAAGTCTCTGTCAGAGAAGTGAGGTCACAGGACAAGCTGCCGCCAGAGAAACAAGACAAACCGGCAGACACAGGGAAGCACAAATACCAGGATAGAAATGCTCAAATACCTGCAGAAGTCAGTGCTGGGCCTGAAAACCTGAACTATAATGATCTCATTGCTGGAGGCTCCATGTGGACAACACTGAAGAATAAAAACTCCCGGGGACCCAGCCATTGGGACCTCTGCACTTTTATGAGGGTACCTCCAAAAGGCCATCAGGGTCTTACTGTCAACTCTGAAGAAAAGGATCCCCTTGTGCTCATGGCAGGCAGGGGTAAAGTAACCATTTTGAAATATGCAGAGCATCCTGCTCTTCCTAAAAAGATCCACCTTCAGAAGAAACTATTTTACGAGGCCTCACCTATTGGGGTTTTATCAGAGTCTAAGCAACCTGGGAGAAGGCACATACCCATGCTCCACCCCTTTACCCTTCCATGGGGAGACGGAAATACCCAGCTCCAGCCTCCTCCAGCCATCCTGTCCCACACATGGTGGGGAAAACCCTGAGGGATGTGTGCAGGTCAGAGCTCAGTCGCCAGGCCCACAAAAGACTGAGATCTAATCATACCCTATAGATCCCTTGCCCTGCTCCCATACTCGACACTATACCACTGAAGGTATTGACTAGAGTTCCTTTTGCCCAATACATCATGCCTGGGTCTCAGGGAAAACCTACAAGGTATAACACAAAGACAAAACATGGTCTAAAGTGACAGAGCAAGTATCAGCACCAGACTCACAAATGGCAGGAATGTTGGAAGAATCAGAATGGGGAAGATGTGGTCTACAAACAATAGGATATTCCTCAGCCATCAGAAAGGACGAATACCCACCATTTGCTTCGACATGGATGCAACTGGAGAGCATGATGCTGAGTCAATCGGAGTAAGTCAGTCAATCGGAGTAAGTAAGTCAATCGGAGAAGGACAATCATATGATTTCACTCATACGGGGAATATAAGAAATAGTGAAAGAGATTATAAGGGAAAGGAGGGGAACTGAGTGGGTAAAATTAGAGAGGGAGACAAACCATGAAAGACTCTGGACTCTGGAAAACGAAAAAAGGGTTTTGGAAAGGGGGGTGGAGGGGTAACTGGGTGACGGGCACTAAGGGGGGCACTTGATGGGGTGAGCACTAGGTTACTACATGTTGGCAAATTGAATTTAAATAAAAAAGAATCAGAATGGGGGATTTTAAATAAGTAGGATTAATATGCTAAAGTCACAGCTGGAAGAGCTGACAACATGTAAGAACAGATGGGTCATGTAAACAGATGGAAAATCTAAGAAAAAATTCTGGAAATGCTAGAGACCACCAAAAGTAAGCCAGAGAATGCCTGTGACTGCCTCATCAGTAGACGGGACTCAGCAGATGACGAAGCCTCTGGGCACGAGCATGTGCCAACAGTCTCCCAAAGTAAAGAGCAAAGAGCAGAAAAGACTGTGACAATGCCACTGAATATCCAACACAGCTACAAAGGATGTAACATGTGCATAGGGCAACCACTCAAACAAGGAAAATGAGAGAAAGGAACAGAAACTATAGCTGAAGCAATAATGACAGAGACTTTTGCTCCAAATTAATGTCAGACACCAAACCACAGATCCAGGATGCTCAGAGGACCCCAAACAGGATAAATGCCAAAATGAAGTGACACCTTAGCAGAGGACATTTAAACTGCAGGAAAAATAGCCTGCCTAAAGAGGAGGGAAGGTAAAAATGATGTTGGACTCCTCCTCAGAAACTGTGGGGATTGGGCAGCCCGGGTGGCTCGGCGGTTTAGCACAGCCTTCGGCCCGGGGCATGATCCCGGAGACCCCAGATTGAGTCCCACGTCGGGCTCCCTGAGTGGAGCCTACTTCTCCCTCTGCCTGTGTCTCTGCCTCTGTCTCTCATGCTCTCTCTCTCTCTGTCTCTGTCTCTCATGAATAAATAAATAAAATTTTTTTAAATTTTTTTTTTAAATTTATGATAGTCACAGAGAGAGAAAGAGAGAGAGGCAGAGACATAGACAGAGGGAGAAGAAGGCTCCATGCACCGGGAGCACGACGTGGGATTCGATCCTGGGTCTCCAGGATCGCGCCCTGGGCCAAAGGCAGGCGCTAAACTGCTGCGCCACCCAGGATTCCCTAAATAAATAAAATCTTAAAAAAAAAAAAACCTCTGCCCTACAAAAGACACTGCCAAGAGAATGAGAAGACAGTAAAACTGGGAGAAAATATTTGTAAAAATATGTCTGGTAGAAAGACTTATCCAAAATAGACAAAGAATTCTTAAAACTCGATAAGAAAGCTAAAAACTATTTAAAAAATAAGCAAAGATCTGAGCAGTCACCTCACCAGAGGAGATATAGAGATGGCAAACACAGGAAAAGATGCTCCATATATGTCACCAGAAAAATGAAAATTAAAACAAGAGACTACTGCATACCTGTTAAAAGGGCAAAAATTGAAAAACACTGACAGCAACAAATGCTGATGAAAATGTGGAGCGAGCAACAGGAGCTCTAATCATGGCAGGTGGGAAAGCAAAATGGCACAGCCACTTTGGAAAAATAATTTCACAGAAAACTAAACCTTACCATATAATTCAACTATTGTGCTCATTGTTATTTATCCAAGTGAGTTGAAAATCTACATATATATATACACAAAAACCTGTAGCTTTGTTCAATATTACAAAATGTGGAAGTAACCAGGATGTCCTTCAGTAGGTGAGTAAATACACTGTGGTATGTCCAAACATTTGAATATTACTTAGCACTGAAACAGAAATGAGGTATCAAACCATGAAATGTCTGTAGGAAACTTAAATGCATTTTACTAAGTGAAAAAAGCCAATATAAAAAGGCTCAATACTGTTTGGTTCCCATTTTATTAGATTCTATTAGATTCTACAAAAACAAAACAATGGAAACTAAAAAAAAAAAAAAAAAATTGGTGGTTGTCCAGGGTTTGGAGGGAGGGAGTGATGAACCAGCAGAGCACAGAGGATTTTCAGAGCAATGAAATCATTCCTTTTTTTTTTTAAGAGATTTAGTTATTTATTTATGATAGACACACAGAAAGAGAGAGAGAGAGAGGCAGAGACACAGGCAGAGAGAGAAGCAGGCTCCATGCCAGAAGCCCGACGCGGAACTTGATCCCGGGACTCCAGGATCGCGCCTTGGGCCAAAGGCAGGCGCCAAACTGCTGAGCCACTCAGGGATCCCCGAAATCATTCTTTTTGATATGATGATGAAGGGTAGATACGAGTCACAATCCACAGAATATACAGGACCAAGAGTGAACCTGAATGTAAACCATGGGTTTAATGGGACAATGAAATAGTCTATTTTTAGCCTTCCCACAAAGGAAAGCTGAGAACAGGATGGCTTCACTGAGGAATTCTACAGAACATTAAGAGAGGTTAACCCCAGTCCTTCTCAAACACTTCCAAGAAATAGGTGGACAAGGAACACTTCCCAACTCATTTTCAGAGGCCAGTTTTATGCTGATACAAAAGCCCAACAAAGACACAGCAAGAAAGGAAAACTAGAGACAGGGATGCCTGGGTGGCTCAGTGATTGAGCGACTGCCTTTGGTTCAGGGCGTGTTCCCGAGGTCCTGGGATCAAGTCCCACATTGGGCTCCCCACAGGGAGCCTGCTTCTTCCTCTGCCTGTGTCTCTGCCTCTCTGTGTGTGTCTCTCATGAGTAAATAAATAAAATCTTAAAAAAAAAAAGGAAAACTAGAGATAAGTGTCCCTCATGAATATAAATGCAAAGTTAACAACAGACTAGCACACCAAATCCAGCAGCACATTACAGTGATTATACACTGTGACCAACCGGGATCTTATTCCAGGAATCTAAGAGTGGTTCAGCATATTAAAGTCATGTAATAATGTCACTGATAGAATGAAAGAGAAAAAAAACGCATGACCATCTCAATAGATGCAGAGTTCACTTGAAAAACCCCAACATCCTTTCACAAAAGAAAATACCCAACCACTTAGGAATAAAAGGGAATTCTTCAGGCTGATAAAGGTCATCTATGAAAACTCACAGCTAACGTCATGCTCAATAGTCAAAGATTGAAAGCTTCCTCCCTAAACATCAGAAACAAGTCAATGATGTCCTCTCTCACCGTTTCTATTCAACATTGTTCTGGAAATCCCACTTGGGAATTTAGGCAAGAAAATGAAATAAAAGGCATGCTGATTGGAAAGCAAGAAGTAAAACTATATTCCCAGAGGACATTATTTTATATATATATATATATATATATATATATATATATATATATATATATATAAAACTCCAAGGAATACACACACACAATATTAGTTAGTACATGAGTTCAACAAAGTAGTAGGAAAAAATACAAAAATCAGTTTCATTTCCATTAACTAGATTAGTAACAAATATGAAAATGAAATTAAGACAATTTCAAAAATATTAATAGGAATATTTTGAAATTTACTACAAATTTATAATAATCAGAACAGTACAGTAGTGGCATAAAAATAAACCCTTGAGTGTATGGTCAAATGATTTTTGACAATAGTGCCATGAGGAAAGAACAGTTTTTTCAACAAATGGTGCTAGAAAACTGTAGTTCTATATGCAAAAGAATGAATTTCATCCTTTATCTTACCCCATATACAAAAATTAACTCAAAGTGGGTCAAAGAACTAAAAGTAAGAGCTTTTGTTCCTTAAGTTCCACATATGAGTGAAATCTAATGGTATTTGCCTTTCTCTGACTTATTTCCCTTAGCATAATACCCTCTAGTTCCATCCATGTCATTGCAAAGGCAAGATTTCATTCTTTTTTTTATGGCTGAATAATATAATAGGGGGAAAAAAAGAAAGGGAGGAAACCAAGAAGCAGACACCTAACTATAGAGAACAAACTAATAGTTACCAGACCAGAGGTGAGTGGGTGATGGATAGAACAGCTCATGGGGATTATTGTTTTTTGCCCACTTCCTCACTTTTTTTGTAATTTAAATTTTGGGGGCAGCTGGGTGGCTCTGTTGGCTAAGCATCTGCCTTTGGCTTGGGTCATGATTTCAGGGTCCTGGGATTGAGCCCCACCTCAGGCTCCCTGCTCAACCGGGAGCCTGCTTCTCCCTCTCCCTCTGCCCTTCCCCCTTGCTTGTGTTTTATGTTGTCTCTCGCTCTCTATCTCACATAAATAAATAAATAAATAAATAAATAAATAAATAAATAAATAAATAAATAAATAAAATCTTTTAAAAATATATAAATTTTGTAGTTAATATATAGTGCAATATTCATTTCTGGAGTAGAATTCAGTGATCCATCACTTAATACAACACCCAGGGCTCCTGACAAGTGCCCTCCTTAATACTCTTCGCCCATTTAGCCCATCCCCCACCCGCCTCCCTCCATCAGGTGATGAAGATTAAGGAGGGCACTTGTGATGAGCACTAGGTGATGTATGGAAGTGTTGAATCACTAAATTGTACGCCTGAAACTAATAGGACACTGTATGCTAACTACCTGGAATTTACATGAAAATTTTTTAAAAATAAAATAAAACAAAAAAAAATAAAATAAAATAAAACTAAGAGCTAACACTATAAAACTCAAAAGACTACAAAGGGCAAAAGCTTTGTAACATTGGATTTAGCGATGATTCTTGGATGTGACATAAAAGCACAGGCAACAATGGGACACCTGGGGAGCTCAGTCGGTTGAGAGTCCAACTCCTGGTTTCAGGTCAGGTCATGATATCACAGTCATGAGATGGAGCCCTGATTTGGGTTCATGCTCAGGATGGAGTCTTCCTGAGACTCTGTCAATCTCTCTCTCTCTCTCCTTCTACCCCTCCCCCATCATGCATATGCACACACTCTGTCTCTAAAATAAATAAATAAAATCTTTAGGAAAAAAAACCACAGGCAACAGAAGAAAAAAGAAGATAAGTTGGACTTCATCAAAATTTAAAATTTTTGTGTCCAAAGACACAATTATGAGAGTGAAAACACAGCTCACAGAATGGGAAAAAATATTTGATGAGAGATCAATATCTAGAGTATACAAAAACTCCAACAACAAATAAACAACCCAATTTAAAAATGGGCAAAGAGATGTCCTCAAAAAAAGATATAAAATCACCAATAAGTACATGAGAAAAGGATCAGCATCACTAATGTTAGGAAAAAACAAACCAAAACCACAATGAGACACCACTTCACACCTACTAGGATGGTCATTATTTTTTTTATTTTTTATTTTTTAAAGATTTTATTTATTTATTCATGAGAGACACAGAGAGACTGAGGCACAGATACAGGCAGAGGGAGAAGCAGGCTCCATGCAGGGAGCCCGATGCAGGACTCGATCCCGGGTCTCCAGAATCACACCCTGGGCTGAAGGCAGTGCTAAACTGCTGAGCTACCCGGGATGCCCATTATTTTTTTTAAAAAAACAGAAAACAAGTGTTGGCAAGTACGTGGGGAAATTGGAATACCTGTGCACTGCTCATAGGACAGCAGGAATGCAAAATGGTATAGCTGCTTTTGAAAATAGTATAGGGGTTCCTTCCTCAAAAAATTAAAAATTACCATATGACCAGCAATACCACTTTAGGGTGTATATCTAAGGAAACTGAAGCAGGGACTAGAACAGACATTTGTGTATCAATGTTAATAGCATTAATCACAGTAACAAAAAAGGTGGAAACAATCAGTTGTCTACCAACAGGTGAATAGATGAACAAAATATGGTATAAAGGAATGAAATTATGACATATGCTACCACATAGATAAACCTTGAATACATTGTGAGTGAAAATAATACAGGCAAAGAAAAGGCTATTTATAATATGATTCTATTTATGTGAAATACATAGAATAATCAAATTCATAGAGACAAGGCAGCCTGGGTGTCTCAGTGGTTTAGTGCCACCTTCGGCCCAGGGCGTGATCCTGGAGTCCTGGGATCGAGTCCCACGTCAGGGTCCCTGCATGGAGCCTGCTTCTCCCTCTGCCTGTGTCTCTGCCTGTGTCTCTGCCTCTGTCTCTTTCTGTCTCTCTGTCTCAAATGAGTAAATAAATAAAATATTTTAAAAAAATAAAAAATAAATAAAACTAAGCTTTATGCCCAACACAGTGCTTGAACTTGCAACTCTGAGGTCAACCCTTGCATGCTCTTCTGACAGAGCCAACCAGGTGTCCCTACACAACACCTTTTTTATCCATTCATCTATCCACGGACACTTGGGTTGCTTCCATAAAAATATGTGAACAGTGCTTCAGTAAACATAATGGTGCACTTATCTTTTAGAATTAGTGTTTTTATTTTCTTTGGGTAAATACCCAGCAAAGGAATTACTGGATCATATGGTATTTCTCTTTAATTTTTTGAGGAATCTCCATACTGTTTTCCATAGAGGTTGCACCAATTCATATCCCCACCTACAGTGCACAAGGGCTCCTTTTTCTCCACATCTTCGTCAACACTTGTTATTTCTTGTATTTTTTATTCTAGCCATCCTGACTAGAGGTGAGGTGGTATCTCATTGAGGTTCTGATTTGCATTTCCCTGATAATTAGTGATGTTGAGCATCTTTTTATGTGTGTTTGTTGGCCATCTGCATGTTTTCTTTGGAAATGTCTCTTCAGGTCCTCTGTCCATTTTTAATAGGATTACTTGGGAGGTTGTTTTGGTGTGGGGTTGTGTAAGTTCCTATTTATTTTTAAAAGATTTGTTTATTTGAGAAAAAGAGCAAGGGCAGGGGCAGAGGGAGAGGGGGAGGGAGAGAATTCTCAAGTGGATATAGCATTGCTGAATGCAGAGCATGCTGAATGCAGAGCCTAACACAGGGCTTGGTCCCAGGACCCTGAGATCATGACCTGAGGTGAAATCTGAAATCCAGAGTCAGTCACTTAACCAAATGAGCCACCCAGCTTCCCATAAGTTATTTATATATTTTATATATTAACTCCTTATTGGTCATATCATTTGCAAATACCTGCTTTTACTCAGTAGTTGCCTTTCTGTTTGGTTGATGTCTTTCTTTGCTGTGCAAAAGCTTTCTATTGTTGTGTAGTATCAATTGTTTAATTTTGCTTTTGCTTCCCTTGCCTGAGGAGACATGGCGAGACAAATGTTAAGGCCAATGTAAGAGAAATTACTGTTTCTTATAGGAGTTCCATGGCTTTAGGCCCGATATTTAAGTCTTAAATCCATTTCTGAGTTTACTTTTATGGATGGTGTAAGAAAGTGGTCCGGTTTCATTCTTCTGCATGTGGCTGTCCAGTTTTGCCAACACCGTTTGTTGAAGAGTCTGGCTTTTCTCTGTCATATATTGTCTCCTTTGTTGTAGATTGACCATATACATGTGGCTATATTTCTGGAGTCTCTATCTTGTCTCATGGATTCATTTGTCATTTTGTGCCAGTAAAATCTGCTTTAATTACTATAGCTTTGTCGTATCTCTCAAAGTCTGGGATTGTGATACCTCTAGCTTTGTTTTTTTTTTCCTCTCAAGATTGCTTTGGCTATTCAGGGTCTTCTGTGGATCCACACAAATTTTAGGATTATTTGTTCTAGTTCTGTGAAAAGTACTGTCGGCATTTGGATAGGGACTGCATTGAACCTGTAGATACTACTGGGTAGTATGGGCTTTTAACAATATTCTTTCAAATTCATGAGCATGGACTACCTTTCCATTAGTTTGTGTCATCAGATTTTTAAAGAATTTATTTATTTATTTATTTATTTATTTATTTAGGCGGGGGGGGGGGGGAGAGAGAGAGAGAGAGAGAGAGAGAGAATGTGTGCACGAGCACGGGGAGGGGCAGGGGGAGAGGAGAAGCAGGCTCCCTGTGGTGAGCCTGATGTATGACTGGATCCCAGGACCCTGAGATCATGACCTGAGCCAAAGGCAGATGCTCAACCACTGAGCCACTCAGGTGCTCTGTTCAATTTTTTTTCATAAATGTTTTATAGTTTTCAGACTACAAGTCTTTCACCTCCTTGGTTAAGTTTAATCCTAGGTATTTGATTTCTTTGGTGCAATTGTAAATGAAACTGTTGTCTTAATTTCTCTTTCTGCTACTTTATTAGTGTATAAAGATGCAACTAATTTCTGTGTATTGTTTGTACTCTGCAACCATATGAATTCACTTATTCTAATAGTGGAGTCTAGGGGTTTTTTGGTTTTTTTGTTTGTTTGTTTTTGGTTTGTTTTTCCTGTAAGTATGCTCCATGCCCAACATGGGGCTTAAACTCATGACCTTGGGATCATGATCTACCGACTGAGCCTTCCAGGCACCCACCCCAGGGTTTTCTGTATATATATCATGTCATCTGCAAATAGCAAAAGTTTTACTTCTTTCTTACCAATTTGGATGTCTTTTATTTTCCTTTTCTGATCACTGTGGTAGGACTAACAGTACTATGTTGAATAAAAATGGTGAGAGCAGGCATCCTTGTCTTGTCCTTAATCTTAAAAGAAAAGCTTTTATATTTTCACCACTGAGTATGATGCTAGCAGTGGGTTTTTCTTATATGGCCTTTATTATCTTGAGGTATATTCTAAACCCATGTTGTTAAGAGTTTTGATCATGAATCGATGTTGAATTTGGTCAAATGCTTTTTCTGCAACTATTGAGGTGATCATGTTTTTTTAACCTCATGCATCACATTGACTGATTTCCAAACATTAAACCACCCTTGCATCCCCAGAATAAATCCCACTTGATCATGGTGTATGATCCTTTTAATGTAGTGTTGAATGCAGTTTGTGAATACTTGGTGAGGATTTTTGCATCCATGTGTATCAGTGATATTGGCCTATAGTTTTCTTTTCTGCAGTATCTTTGACGGATTTTGGTTTCATAGCAGTGCTTGCCTTGTAAAAAAAAGATTTTTTTTAGATTCTATTTATTTATTCATGAGAGACACAGAGAGAGGGGCAGAGACACAGACAGAGGGAGAAACTGGCTCCATGCAGGGAGCCTGATGAGAGACTCAATCCTGGGACCCCAGGGTCATGACCTGAGCTGAAGAGAGACGCTCAACCAGAGCCACCCAGATGTCCTCCTCTCTCTCTCTTTAGATTGTAAAGTGCATTTGGAGGCATTTGTTCCTCCCCTATTTTTTGGAATAGTTTAACTCTTCTTTAAGCATTTGGTAGAATTCACCCGTGAATCCAGCTGGTCCTCGACTTTTGTTCATTCGGAGTTTTTTAATAGCTAACTCAATTTCATTGCCAGCAATTAGTCTGTTCATATTTGTATTTCTTCCTATTGTCCAATTTGTTGGCACATAATTTTCCATACTGGTTTTATATAATCCATTATATTTCTGTGATATTGGTTGTTACTTCTCTTCCTTTCAATATAATTTATTTGGGTCCTTTTTCTTGATGAGTCTTGCTAAAGGTTCATCAAGATTGTTTCTCTTTCCAAAGAACCAGCTCTTGGTTTCATTGATCTTTTCTATGTTTTTGGTTTGGGGTTTTTGTTTTTTGTTTTGGTCTCTATTTCATTTTTTCTGCTCTTTATTATTTCTTCTGCTAACATTAGGTTTTGTTTGTTCTTCTAGTTCTTTTAAGTACAAGGTTAGATTGTTTGAGATTTTTCTTATTCCTTGAGGCGGGCCTGTATTACAACAAATTTCACACTTAGAATTGCTTTCGCTATATCCCAAAGATTTTGGACCACTGTGTTTTCATTTTCATTTGTCTGAATGTGTTTTTTATTTTCAATTTGGTTTCCTCATTGACCCACTTATTATTTAGTATCATACGTTTTCTTATCATTGAGTTTTAATTCTTTGTATACTTTGGATAATAGCCATTTATGATATTTTCTCCAAGGCTGGGGGTTATCTTGTAATTCTTTTAACCATGTCCTTAGCATAGCAGAAGTTTTTAATTTTAATGAAATTCAGCTTATCAACTATTTATTTTATGGACTGTGATTTTGATATTGTATCTAAAGTCAATGACATGTCCGAAGTCATAGATTTTATGTTACCTTGTAGGAGTTTTATGGTTTTGTGTTTTACATTTAAGTCTATGATCCATTTTGAGTTAATTTTTGTAAATTAACTGCCTACATTCATTTTTTTAAATGTTGTCCTGTTTCTCAACATATGTTGAAAAGACTGTTTTCTCCACTGAATCACCTTTCTTCCTTTGTAAATGATCAGCTCCCTATATTTTTGTTGGTCTACTTTGAGGCTCTGTATTCAGCTTCACTGATCTGTTTGCCAATACATGTCACACAATCTTGATTACTGTAGCTTTATAGTAAGTGCAGAAATTGGGTATTCCCTCTTCTTTTATCTTCTAGAAGAGACTATAGAGAACTGATGTAAGTTTTTTTCTTAAATTTTTTGTAGAATTTATTTTTGTTTACTTTTATTTATTTACTCATGAGAGACACAGAGAGACAGAGACACAGGCAGGGGGAGAAGCAGGCTCCATGCAGGGAGCCCGATGCGGGACTCGATCCCAGGACTCCAGGATCACGCCCTGGACCGAAGGCAGTGCTAAACCGCTGAGCCACCCAGGCTCCCCAATTTTTGGTAGAATTTACGTGAAACCATCTTGGTCTTGTGCCATCGTGGAGAGTTATTATTGATTCAATATCTTTAATAAATACAGGCCAATTTAAATGGTTAGTTTCTTGTGTGAGTTTGGGCAGATTGCATCTTACAAGGAACTACTCTTCTTAACCTAGGGTATCAAATAGATAATGAGTAAAAAATGGGTCCATCTCATTTAGGTTATCAAATAGAGTTGTTCATAGTATTCCTTCACTGTTCTTTTATCCAGCTGTAGTGATGCCCTTTCTGTTCATTTCTGATATGAACAATCCGTTTTCTCTTCTTCTTAGCCTGATTAGACACTTAGGTATTTTAGTAATTTTTTCAAATAAGCAGCTTTTGGTTTCATTAACTTTTCTCTGCTGATTCCTATTTCAATTTCATTGATTGCTGCTCCAATTTTTATTTTTCTTCTGCTTACTTTAAATGTTAAGAATTCCTCTCTTAGCAACCAAGTGTACAATACTGTTAACTGTAGTTACCATGCTGTACGTTTATAACCAGAGGTTTGTACCCTTTGACCACTTTTACCCATTTTTCCCTACTCGCTCACCTTTGCCCCTCGCAACCATCAATTACTTTTATCTAGGAGTTTGGATTTTTAAGATTGCACATATAAGTGAGATCATACAGTATTTGTCTTGCTCTGCTTTATTTCACTGAGCATCAAGGGCCACCAATATTGTCAAAAGGAAATGGCAGGACTTCCTTTTTTTAGTTAAGGAATAATATTCCATCATATATGTATATATACATATATACATACACACATATATATGCTGCATTTAAAAATTTTAATTCCAGCATAATTAGCATACAGTGGTAGTTTCAGGTGTATAATATGGTTCAACAGTTTTATACATTACTCAGTACTTAAGTGTTTTCTTAATCCTCTTCACTTATTTCACCCATTCCTCCCCACTCACTCCCCCACCTCCTCTCTGTTAACCACGTTTGTTCTCTATATCTAAGTCTGGTTTTTGTCTTTTTTTGTTCATTTGTTTCTCAAATTCCACATGAGTGAAATCATATGGTATGTCTTTCCCTGACTTTATTTCACTTAGCATTATACCCTCTAGATCCATGTTGTTGCAAACCGCAATATTTCATTCTTTTTATGGCTGAGCAAATATTCCACTGTATATATACCAGATTTTGTTATCCCTCCATCAATCTATGGGCACTCAGATTGTTTCCACGTGGCTATTGTGAACAATGCTGCAATGAATATAGTAATACAAGTATCATTTTTGAGATACAGATTTTATTACCTCTGGATATACACTGAGAAGTGAAATTGCTGGATTACATTGTAGTTCTATTTTTAATTTTTCTTTTATTATTTTTTAAGATTTTGTTTATTTATTCATGAGAGACACAGAGAGAGAAGCAGAGACAGAGGCAGAGGGAGAAACAGGCTCCACGCAGGGAGCCTGATGTGGGTTTCAATCCCGGATCCTGGGATCACGCCCTGAGCCAAAGGCAGATGCACAACCGCTGAGCCACCCAGTTGTCCATATTTTTTATTTTGTAAAGGAACTGTCATACTGTTGTCCACAGTGGCTGTGCCAGTCCACACTCCCAAAGACAAGTGACAAACTTTCCTTTTTCTCCACATCCTTGCCAACGCCTGTTATCCTTTGTATTTTCAACAATAGCCATTCTAATGTGTGTGGTGAAATTTCATAGTGGTTTTAATCTGCACTTCTCTGATGATTAGTGATTCTGAGCACCTTCTCATTTGTGAAATCCCGCGACTCCAGGGTCATGCCCTGAGCTGAAGGCAGGCACTTTAACCGCTGAGCCACTCAGGCATTCCAAGGAGCTTTCTCCTTATGGTTTCTTCTACAAATTTTATAACTTGAGGTTTTACAACTTAATTATTGATTTTAGATCTTTTTTAAAAAAAGATTCTAAGAGAGAGAGAGAGAGGCAGAGACATAGGCAGAGGGAGAAGCACGCTCCCTGTGGGGAGCCCCATGTGGGACTCCATCCCAGGACCCCAGGACCATGCCCTGAACTGAAAGCAGATGCTCAACCACTGAGCCACCCAGGTGTCCCTCTTTCAGCGTTTTTAAAGTCTTTCTTAGATCATTCCATCTCTCTGCTTCTATTACCCATCTGTTACTACATGGTGTCTAACTTTTTCCATTACTGCTCTCAACATTAGTCAACATCACTTTAAAAATCCTGGTCTGATACGTCCAACATTTCTGCTATATTGGAGTCTGATTCTGATACTTACTCGGTCTTTTCAGAGTGTTTGAGGTTTTATTTTTTTCCTTTTAATTTTATTATGCTTAAGTCTGTTGAAAGCCAGACCGATGCGCTGGGGAAAGGGAACTACAGTAAATAGGCATTAGTAATATACTGGCAAGGTGGCGGCAAGAGGAAGCATTCCACAGGCTTACAACCAGGTCTGTGATTCGACCACCTGTGTCCCTGGGCTCTGAACTCCACAAGGGCTTCACAGTTGTTTTTTTGTTTTTCATTCCTTCAGGGAGTAAAGATGGCCAGAGGGGACCGGAGATGGGGATTTCCCTTCCTGCAGGTCACCTAGGCCATGGTAAAATAATTTGTCCTGAGAGGAGGGCTGGTTAAGAGCAGCATGCTCTAGGATATTTCAAAATGTCTCCTTTTCCCCTTCTGCTGCAGGAGAGAAGCCTGAGGGGACTCATCCGTGACACCCACGGTGAGAATCCTGCAGAGCACTGCTGGAGGTAAAACTCAACCTAAGTGTGAGGGTCCCCTATGCTGGGGCCCTCCTGGACTTTGCACTGCACTGAGCTTTCAGCAATCTGCCAATTACAGTTCAGGTTTTCCTGCCCAGGTTATAACTGGTCTGGTAAGTTGTAATTCTCTGTATCTGTAATTTTGGGGAGTGGCGTGTCCTGTGACCTCACTCCTCTGATAGATCCAAGAAGGGTGGTTGTTTGTTCAGCTTTTCACTTGTTAGGAAAGTGATCACTAAACTCCATACAAGTTGGACCAGAAACTAGAGGTTCTCTTGGAAGATTTTTTTTTTAAGATTTTATTTCTTTATTCATGAGAGACACAGAGAGAGGCAGAGACACAGGCAGAGGGAGAAGCAGGCTCCACTCAGGGAGCCTGATGTGGGACTCGATCCCGGGACCTCAGGATCACACCCCGGGCCGAAGGCAGGCAGTAAACCACTGAGCCACCCAGGGATCCCCCGATTCTTGGAAGATTTTTTGAGTACTGACTCAATTTCTCTTTTTACATAAGATTATTTCCTCTGGAGTCAGTTTTTGTATTTGGTGTGATTCAAGTGACTTTTCAATTCATCAAGGTTATCTAATTTGTTAGCACTGTTATAATCTGCTTTATTCGCACCAGGCCGTAATATCCCCACTCTCATCACTGAGGTCAGTAATTTGAGTCATCTCTGTTTTCTAGTCTAGCTAAAAGTTTGTCAATTTGTCCATCTTTTATAGGAAATAACTTTGTTTTCATTGATATTTTTCCTATTGACTTTTCTATTTCATTCATCTCTGCTCTATTATTTCCTTCTTTCTGCTGCATTCTGGTTTAGGTTATCTATGTTTTTAGTGTATAAATGTTCATAAAACTTTTTGATAATCCTTTATATTTCTGTAAAATCACAAGTAATTTTCCCATTTTCATTTCTGACTTTTAGTAGTCTTTTTTTCATGGTGTAAAGGTCCATCATTTTGCTGATCTTTTCAAAGAAACAGCTTTTGGTTTTGTTGATTTTCACCATTTCCCCCCACTGCTTATTTCATTATGTCCACTCTATCCTTACCATTTCCTTTCCTCTGGATGCTTTGGGCTTAGTTTGTTCTCTTCTTCAATTTCCTTAAGAGATTAGGTAATTGATTCGAGGTCTTCTTTTCTTCTTCATATCTTCTTTGGCTCATTTTTTTTTTAAGATTTTATTTATTTATTCATGAGAGACACAGAGAGAGGCAGACACATGCAGAGGGAGAAGCAGGCTCCATTGCAGGGAGCCCGATCTGGGACTCCATCCTGGGACCCCGGGATCACGACCTGAGCCGAAGGCATATATGCTCAACCGCTGAGCCACCCAGGCGTCCCTGACTAAATATCAAGTACAGTTTCGTTTACACCTATCTGTGGATTTCACAATTTCATTGTTATTATTTTATTCTATTAACATTGGACAATTTAATGTGTATGATTTCAATCTTTACTGTTTTGTGGTTTAACATGTGATTGATATCCTGGAGAAAGTTCCATACGCACTTAATAAGAATGTGTATTCTGTCGTGGGTTGGTGTGTTCTCTAGGTGTATTAGGTCCAGCAGGCTTATAGAGTTGGTATTTTTTCTCTTTTTTTTGTTGATATTGCATCTTGTTCTATTATTGAAAGTGAGATACTGAAGTCTCCAACTCTTGTTGAACCTTCCCCCTTCAATTCTGGCAGTTTTTGCTTAGTAGGTTTTTGGGCTCTGTTGTTTGGTGCATTTATAATTGTTATAACTTATTGGTGAATTAACTATTTTATTATTATATACCTTCATCTCTCATAATTTTTGTCTTCTAGTCTGTTTTGTCTGATATTACTATGTGGCTACTGTTTGCAGGAAATATCTTTTTCCATTCTTTTACATTCAACTGGTATGTATTTTTAAATCTAAAGCAAGTCACTTAGGAATGCACAGCTCAATCAGTGTGAGAAATCACTGCAACATGGCAAGTAAATCTATCCCAGCTCTGGTCTCTGTTGTATGTTTCCACTTCATAATGTAGAATACATAGTGCCGATACTCAGAGTTACCCCTAGGAGAAGAGTGGGTGTAGAGTGTGCAGTTTACAGAACTCCAGCCGTGGACACTTCTTTGCACTCTTCTATATTGTGTGTTACCCTTAACACCCTTGGGTAAATAAATCTTAATTCCCTACTTGAGAGTAAGATGAACAAAAGGGATCCTGACTTGCGAGTATGTGATGGATTCTATTGTTGTCTCCTTCTAGGAGACCCAGGTGGGGGTGTGCTCATGGCATCAATGCAGTGAGACCTTTTCTTTGGGTGAGGTACTATAGCATTGCCTTTTCCTGCTTAGAAGCAGCTCTCTGTGTGTGTGTGTGTGTGGGGGGGTAATTTTCCCACCTCAGGGACCCGGGTTTACAAAAGCAAGGTTAACAGATGACTGAGGTGAACTCATAAGAGCCAGGGTGCTTGCCTATAAGAAATCTGACAAAATGGTAACACACAGCCCTTCCAGCCCCACTGTTCACACACAGCTGAAGGGTGAGCATGTGCAGAGGAAAATCTGAGAGTAGCCCACTCCTGCCATGATCCCCCTCCAGGTGACACCAGAATGTAGGCACATCTGTTGTCGCAGGAGGCTCCTAAGGGCAGGATGCAGCCTAGAGCCTCACTGGGGCTGGCGGATGGAGGCATCCTATTGATAATACGATGTGGGGGGGCCCAGGGAAATTTGTAGCTACTGGTCATACAATCTGTGTTCACTGTGTGCAAACGTGGGCTGTACTTTAGGATGGGTGCTGTTTCTTTTTCTTTTTTTTAAATTTTTATTTATTTATTTATGATAGTCACAGAGAGAGAGAGAGAGAGAGAGAGAGAGAGAGAGGGGCAGAGACAGGTAGAGGGAGAAGCAGGCCCCATGCACCAGAAGCCCGACGTGGGACTCGATCCCAGATCTCCAGGATCGCGCCCCGGGCCAAAGGCAGGCGCTAAACCGCTGCGCCACCCAGGGATCCCGGGTGCCGTTTCCTAAATGCCAACAATGGTTTGGTTAAAAAGCGGACTTAAGTTCATACTCCCATAGGACAAAGGCCCAGCTCCATGGCCTGGCACCCCAGACCCTGGGGAAGACGACAGTCACAGCAAGAACCACATCATTGTCACCTGAGCACCTTCCACATGCCAGTTACCCAGGGCTTGATGAAATTTCACAGTAACCTCTGAGCCAAGAACCATCATCCCTAACCTACAGAAGGGAAACAGGCTCAGAAAAAAGTCAGCCTGGTATGTGAGCACTGAAAGAGGGCAATTCAACCAAAGGTCTGTCTTTAAGCTGGAGCTGTTGTTTCTAGCTCTGGGAACCGGCTAGGGACTGGGGTGAAAACCACTGCAGGGAGATGGAGGAGGCAGTGGGAATGGAGACATTCCTTCTTGAAAGGAAGGCCAAGGCCAACTGCTCTCCCCCCATCCCCTGCAAGAGGCTGCCACTCCACCCCTGAAATGAAGAACCAGAGCATGCTGAGGGATAGAGAAGGCCTCATCATCTGTGCTTGTGGGTCAAATAAGCAAATGATGGGACTGGGCCAGTCACATGCGCCGTGCACAAGATGGTACCTGCCCGGCCCAGCCCACAGCCAATATCCCCTCCTCCTCCAGATCTGTCATGGGCTGTCTTCCACCGGTTCCAGGGGCCTGGTGGGCGGCATGGGCAGCAGGGGAGCAAGATTCCTTCTAGCTGCTGAGTTAGAAAAATGAGTCTCTTTCAAAAGGTTTCAAGCTGAACACGGGTTCAGGCAGCCACTACCCAAGCCAGACGGGGATCCTGAGGGAGGAGCCCTGCAGCGAGCACCAGTCAAGTGGAGACCTTGAGTAGAAAGAGGCGTCCTGGAAAGAGGCCGTCCCTCAGGCCTGACTGATGAGGGCAGAAGGACCGGTGCCAGAGCGCCCCCAGGACCCCGTTCCCTCAGCCAGGATCTGCCCATCAGCTCACGCCAGGACAGGCTCAGCAAGCCTCACAAACATTCCTGCAGGTGAACATAGCTTTGCAACAACCAGGAATTCTTGCCTGACTCTACTGACCCCCGGGGTCACACAGCACAAATCTGGACAGCAAAGGACCCCACCTCATCCAAATCTCTGCTCCTTGGGAGGGACAGCAAAGGTGGAGTGTCCTTAGTGCCACACTGCTGGGTACTCATGACACCCAAGACCCATGCCTCCCCTCTGCCCACACCTCCTGAAATGGGCCCCAGGCTGCTTCCACTTCCTACCCCAGGGTTACTGACACACTGGTTGTGTTTCAGGCCCTGGAATCACATTGCCTGGCTGGACCCCCCATCACCAGAAGTAGGGGTCAGAGCAGCCACAGAGAACAAGTCTTGTGCTTTTGTATTATTCTTTATTTATTGGTCCTACCAACGTGACCCTTACCAGGCCCACAGTTCCTATGTGCACTGGCTTTTCAGACATCCGTGCCGCACGGCCATGTCCCAAGTCGAGACCAAATGCTCCTTCCTACTCCTTTCCATGCTCTGCCTCACTTTCTCAGAATCTGAAGGATGTTTGTTTGTGTCTGTGTAAAGGTTCCTTGGCAGGAGAACATGCATATGATCTTAAAATAAAGACAACATTCTGACACTAAGATAATGCACAGAAAAAAATACAGTACTCAGACGTCATTGCAAATAAATACCCCATACAGATGAAGTTATCGTAAATGTAACATTATTTCTTATGAATCAACACTGTAACAGAGGTGAGAACAGGGGTCCCTAGAACTAGGAATAAGAAATGTTTATTCCAGGAAACAGAATTCTTTTATTCTTGCTACTTTTATATTATTATAATTTGTCCTTTATTTTGGAGGAGGGAGGATGCGCTCTTCCTCCCTGAGTACCAATTTTACCGAGGCACCGCCTCACTCAGCAAACCCCACGGGATACAGCCCGGGATTGCCCGGGGGCTTTATTGAGTTCTGT
Source organism: Canis lupus familiaris (assembly GCF_011100685.1). Classification (NCBI taxonomy): domain Eukaryota; kingdom Metazoa; phylum Chordata; class Mammalia; order Carnivora; family Canidae; genus Canis; species Canis lupus. The sequence continues at coordinate 99,456,775 of NC_049222.1, read as the reverse complement.
TTCCTGAAACTAACAGTGATTAGTTACACCAAGCAAGAGAATATAGAACGTCTCTCCCTCACATCTGCAAAGAACGCTGCGGCAGCCCCTGCCGGCGCCCCGCCCCCCGCTCTTCACAAACGTGGTATGCTGTTCGCACCACTTGCTCAGCTTGTCCCGCAGGTCCATTTGGTTCCCAAAGCACACACGACGGGCGTGTGTTCACTTTCCTTTTCTCAGCTCCTGAATTTGCAAGGATCCACACGGTAAAGAATCACTGACTAACAGAATTTTGCACAATTGCTGTTTTCTTTCCCTCGATGAAGATGCCCAGGTTCCGGCGTGAAGGCGTGCGCCTGTTCACACCTGCTGCTCCACATTGGCCTTCAACATCCCCGTCTAGCTCTGCACTGTCCATTTAGAGCTCACCCTATGCTGGGACACCTCCCTTCACTGATGAAGGCACTGCTGGCAATGATTAATTACTAACAAAAAGGCGTTGAAACAGAACACCCTGAAAATTGACGGCTGTAGGATTTTCTAAGTGTACCACAATCTGGCACAAAAACCAGAGTAACAAAACAATTCCAATTTGGAATTTCACTGGTACAGTTGTATAAAATTCTGTTAATCAGTCATGCTTCCCAATGTCCTAAAACCCAGAAGATTCTGGAATTTGTAGGTAATACTACTCACTCAATAATTTATTTTTTGTTTTCAAGTCCCTATTACTGTTTAACCAGAGCAAAGGTCAAGTTTTCTTCTTGTTACATTGAACTATTCCTAAGAATAATAATAATACAATATGAAAAACCCCAGAATCGGAATACCCTGGATTTCTTAATGAACATGGCATTTAAAATCTGTAATTTCAAACGTGAACCATAATGCCGTTTGACCTAAAAGGCTGCTGAACCACAGCGTGGATACATTTCGCCGAGCTCTTTGCCGGGTCGAGGCCTTCACCTAAACCTAGAGCTACATGCTAGGAAAACACATCCGGGCCCCGTGCTGATGTCAGATCAACACGGCGGGAGCTAAGTGGAGCGCTACAGGACCACGAGACAGACCACGGCATCTGAGACCGTCTCTATGGGGGGATTAAGGAAGCAAATATAATATCAAAATATCAAAAGTGCACAGGTTGATCAGATAAAAAAGGGCATCTGTAACAGGGAGACCCCAGTGTTGAGCGTTTCTAGCGGGTTTCTAAGCGAGCCTGATGGCCGCTGTCCAAGCAGGTTCTTCAGCGCGGCACAAAGGCCTTCCAGGCAGCAGCTGGCGGCATTCTCAATTAAAGCTTTTTTTCCTCTGCCATTAAACACTCAGGGAATGCTAATTTGGAAAGAACTGCAGTGGCATATCCAAACACGTTTCTAAGTGGACTTTTGGGCTGCCCTTCCTTCCTCTGCGTGGGCCCACGGGAGGGGGAGGGGCTGCAGCGTGACAGGGCCGCGGCCGAGTCCTCCCGGCAGCTACTCTACAGCTGAAAACGGGAGAAAACAAGACAGCGTTAGAACTGGCACCAGTCAGACAACCGAAGCTCTGGCTGGGCAGGATGTGGTGCGTTAGTTGGCGGCAGAGAAGACCCGCATGTGTTAGGAGGGGCCGCCAGCCCCGGATGCCTCTGGAAGACGCCTGCAGGTATGGAGAGAAGCTGCGGCCAGGCTGGGCAGAGGGCAGAAGCGGCGTGCAGGGCCAGCGGGCAGCCATGCCCCCGGAAGACCTGCTTGCAGAGGGGTCAGCCTACCCCTCCAGGGGGTGGGGGCATCTGAGACCTGACATCCCATCAGCAAAGCAGTACAGAGCTGGGGACAGGCGCGACCTGGCCCGCATCTCTTGACTGCTGGTCAGCCGAAGCCAAGGCGGTTGGAACTGCACCTGGAAGCTGGTGGGGCCCAAGGGGGGAGTGGGGTGAGGGGCTGCGTGATGCCCTCTGGCCACAGGGCTCTTCAGGGAAATGACTGCAGCTTTATTCCTCTAACCCCCACAGGGCCACAGGGAGAGAAATACTGAGAAGTCCTGCTTCCGTCTGATGCAGCCTCTGGGGATGGGGTGTCCAGCCGCTGTTGCTGCCTGTCCCCACCTCCAGGTCTGTGTAGCTGTTAAGGATCCCTTCCTGTCCTGGGTGAGGCTCTGGCTACAGATGTGGGAGTCCCTCATTTTAGCCCCTCACTGGGGGTGTCCAGAGCCCTGTTTCAGGGGGTCTGATGGTAGGCAGAGGGTGAAGAACCCCTCCCCCCCCGATGGCCAGGGACACCCTACCTATGAAGGGACGGGCTTCCTGTGAGGATAGGGTCTGGCCAGGCACTTACAAAGGTTTTCTCATGAGAAAACCCTACGCCTTGGTCCTGCCAGTGCATCACCCCGCAGGCCACCTGACGGGTGTGCGATCTCAGGGAGGCTGCACCTGCTGAGTTCGGGACCCGGGTGCCTAGGCACCTGTGCACCACGCGAGCAGGAGTAGTGCTGTGTGCATGTGTGCCTGGGCGGGAGGATGCGGGGCTCGGGGTGTGGGGAGGACTGTGGACTTGTGTCCCAAACACAATGTGCAGTGAGATGCCACACAAACTGCAAAGGAATCCTCTCTGTAAACTGTGCCCGACTCTCTGGCTGGGGCCCCTAACACTGCTTCTGGCACCAGGGCTGCATTACACACATGCAGGGAACATGCAAGTTTCCTCTCAGGCTCCGTCCACCCCCCACACCCCACGGGAGCCAACGGCGCACGGGCCCCGGGAAGCCACGCGGCTCTGACCCCTGTGACCCCTCTCCCCACCAGGAGAGTGGCTGCCAGGAGGGGTCCCAAGGGCTGAGGACAGACACAGAAATCACAGGGTCCAGGTGGAAGAGCGCACCGCCTCGGCCAAGTCCTTCCCTCTGTGCATTAGTCACGGTTAAGACCAGCCTAGCACCGCGGTCCCACTGCTGCTGGGTTAGTGGAGGTGAAGCAGAGGGTGACGTGCGGCAGGGTAGCTGCAGCTGCGGCCCCCGTAACCCTAATCGCAGTAAATGTTATACTTCTCGCCACAGAGCACCTGGGTGGTGAGCCCGGCACCCTCGGCCCTGTCGCTGGCACAGGCGCAGGTGTGACTTACGCTCGGGGTGCCTGGCTTGGCCTTGGAGGTGGCCTTGGCGCGACCCCGCCGGGTCTGCTCATGATCCAGCTCGAGCAGTTCCAGCCGCTGGGTGAGTGCCAGCTTCTGCTGGATGGCCATGCGCAGCAGGGAGTTGAGTGTCTTCTTCTCGTCCTCTGCGGCCGCCAGCTGCCGCTGCATCTCATCCAGCTGTGTGATGTACTCGTCACACCTGTGGGGGCACCAGGGGCGAGGGCGTGGCTGAAGCAGCGCAAGGCTGAGGACCGGAGGGAGGCCTGGGCAGGGGGAGGGGGCTCCGAAGCGTCCTACTCACTGGGCTGGAGGGAAGCGGCTGCCCCCCAGCTCTCTGGGAAGTGCGCCCCAGCTGGTTTCCACCATGGGAACTGGGAGGTGGTGCCTGCCCTTCAGGCCCCAGGTGGCCGAGGGGTGCCTGGCCCTCACAGGTGAGCCCAGGCAGGATCCAGCTTGTTTCTGGAACCATGGGTGCACAGTAGGTACTTAGCAAGTGACCCGACGGATAAGCAGAGTACAGGCAGGTGCGCATGTCCTCTCGCCCTACGGGGCTGGGAGACAAACGCCCCCTCCAGGTCCGTCCCTCACCTCCACCTGTCCTTCCTCCCTGAGTCTGTGACCTCAGCTGTGTGTGAGAAGCCAAGTTCTTAAATGAAATGGCACGGAAGCGAGGGTGGCCAGGCCACCCGGGGTGAGGCACTGACCGTGAGGCCCCTTCAAGCTCTGCCCCCAGGACAGGGAGCCTCTGGGGAAGCCAGGAATATCCTACAACTTGAGGAACAGCAGCCTCTGACCAGATTCCAGCCCCACCTCACCCACAGCCTCAAGGGCCCTTCTGGACCACGAGGGCCCGTGCCTGCCCGACACCAGCCAGCAGGGGGGCATCGTGCCCCTCAGCGCAAACACCTGAACCCAGGCCCCCGGGCAGGCCTGCCCTGACTTCCTGGCACAGGCACCTGGGCTGCCGCGTCCACAGCTGGCTGCCCTCCCCAGCTCAATCCCAGCTGGCAGCTCACACCCCAGGGTCCACTGCTGTCAGGCAGGGAACCTTCCTGGGGAATCTGTAGACTTCTGCCGGGTTCTGAGGGTGGACTCCGCCCTCACGCTGCCAGCCCACCTTGGGCCGTGGGCTCTCAGCCTCCTCCTGTTGCATGCAAAGTGCAGGCGACACTGCAGACAACAACCCTGGGGGCTTCCACCTGGGGCCAGAGCCGTGGGCATTACCTGGTGGCAAACATGGCTCGCAGGGAGGAGAAGGTGGCCGCATCTTCCTTCAGGGCCTTCAGCTCGTTACGCAGTTTCATCATGGTCTCGGTCACCATGGCCTTCTCGTTCTCGTACTTGCTCTTCAGATTGGCCAGAGCCACCTCCGCTGTCTGGGGGTCAGACACACAAAGGGCAGGGGGTTGAGACACATGGGGAGGGGCCCTCCGTCTCCTCGAGCTGCTGTCCGAGGCCCAGGGAGGGACAAGACCCGCCCGCCCAGCTGCACACCTGCTTGTTCGCCTTGAGCACCGTGCGCAGCGTGGTGATCTGCTCCCGCTTGGTGCTCAGCAGTGACTTCAGCTTGAGGATCTCCTCCATGAGTGCCTCCCGGTCCTTGTCTGCAGCAGGGCCCAGCTCCTGGGAGGCCAGGCGCTGCCGCGACAGCTCCGTGGTGCGGTCCACGGCCGCCTGCAGATGCCTGATCTGGTCGCGGATGATGGCGATCAGGTTATAGATGTTCATGGGCTCCCGGCGTGGGTCACTCAGAGGGGAGGGCAGAGAGGGGCTGGGCGAGGGGCTGCTGTCCCCCGCCCCACCTTCCGTGGCTGGCGGCCCTTTGGGTAGGACGGGTGAGCGGCGCCCACGGGCTTCAGGGCTGCAGTGGCCAGCGCCAGCCGGGCCCTCTCGGTAGTAGTCCAGCACGACGCGAGTGGGAGTCTCGTTGTTGCACATGCACACATGGTGGTACAGGTTGGCCAGCTCTTCACTGAAGGTCACCAGCTCGTCCTGGGCCACGCTCAGGCTGCCCTGTGTCTCACCCGCAACGTCACTCACCTTCTTCAGCTCTGCCTGCAGCCGGGCCAGCAGCTCGCGATCCTGGCGGCTGGCCTTCTCTAGCAGGGAGACCTTCTCAGTGAGCGCCTGGCTCTCAGCCTCGTGGCGGCCCTTCTCCTCAGCATGCCGGGCCTCACCGGCCTCATGCTCACCACGCAGGGCTTTCAGCTGCTCGCGGAGCTCACCTGCCTCTGCCAGGGCCACACGATACTTGCAAGCCAAAATCTCAGGCCCATTGATGTCCACCTCATAGTAGTCCCCGTCCTCATGGCTGTCACGCTCCTTCTCGCTGTCCAGGGCTGTCCGCCGCTCCTTGCTGGCCTGCAAGCGCCGCAGGGCGGTAAGGTTCTCTGTGAGGCGGCTCACTTCCTCGCGCTGCTCCGAAAGGGCCCCCCGCGCCTGCTCCAGCTGCTTCTGTGTGTCCTGCAGTGATGCCAGCAGGCCCACCTTCTCCCGCTCCATCTGCAAGAGCACAAGAGCCCCATCATCAGCCCACCGGAGCCCAGAAAGACCCAGTGGTGACCCCGCCGGCACCACAGCTATCCCCCTGCAGGTCTGTGCTGTGTGTAATGAGGGTGCCATGTGTGGGGCCTCGATGGGCCCCTCCTTGGAGATGTGTGGTAAATGGGGGTGGGCCATGCTACAGATCCCAGAACTCTGTTCTATACAGGGCGGGAAACTCTGACATGACATGTCCAGAGGACGCAGCTGCAGGAGATCGCCTGTGAGCCCTATGAGGCAGCAGGAGGGAACCTGCAGAAACCCAGGCTGTACCTCCCCTCAGCTCTGCAGCTCCACTGATGCTAGCAGTGTAGACTCCATAATAAATACTAGCAAGAGGGGAATGGGGCACCATGAGAGCAGAGCTGGAGCAGGGAATGTGCACAGCCGCCTCAAGGCCCTGTGGCTGGGACGACCCTGGCCACCCGCACCTGCATCAGCTGCTGCTTCAGCTTCTGGATCTCAGAGATGTTGAGCTCGCTGAGGAGGTCAGACACCAGGCTGGGGGAGGGCGGGGCGAGACCGTCCTTGGAGGGCGTGGAGGTCCGGTTGTCCAGCGGCAGCTTGGCCAGGCTGGCATGTTCGAAGCCGTTGGCCAGGGCCTCTGTGTCGTCACCGAGCTTGAGGCCATCCAGGGAGACATGCAGGTGGCTGGTGTAGAGAGAGTCGTTGATGCTCATGTAGTGTGACAGCTCCTTGCGGAGGCTGAGCTTCTGCTCCCGCTCCGTCTTTAGGGTCTCCAGCGCCTCCTCCAGCTGCCGCTCCGAGATCTCCTTGAGCCTGATGGCATCCTCCAGCTGGCTGTTGAGGTACTCAGTCTCCTCCTCCAGACGCTTGATCTCGTGCTTGAGGCCCTCAAACTCCACCTGGGGAAAGAGCGACAGCGTCTTGTGCCTGCACAAAGGGGAGGCAACAACAGGGCTCAGAGCGCCACTGTCAGCAGAGCCAGGATGCTCCTCAGAGCCACAGATGCCACGGAAACCAGAACGCATGTCTCTGCTGCAAATGCTGCAGATGTCAGGCTACTTACAATGTTACTAACTGCGTCCTGACTGTAGATTCCACAAAGTTACTTAGTGAACATTAATTGTTAATTGAATATTTTAACAAATATAAAACATGTACCACGACCATCACTTGTATTCCGGAATCCAGAGGGACCCCGACCCGGAGGCTCCCCAGGGGAAGCGGAGGTGGGGAAAGAATCCAGAGCTGCATGTATCTGGAGGTGGATGAGGGGGTAAGTGCGGACAGACACCAGTGCCTGCAGTGGGGACTTGGGAGTCTATGGGAAATTTAAAAAAAACATTTCTTATTCCAAAAAAACAAAAACATTTCTTATTCTGTCATATTGGTGCAAGAAATAAGGAACAGACCACTTATATGTGGGCCCGAGAGGACCTTAGGGACTCACAACTTGGGGCAGGGGGAGGCCCGGGGAGGGGCCAGCCTCCACCACCTGCCACCAGGGCCTAGTCCAGCATCACGGCAAGTCTGTTGTGTGGCCCGAAGCAGGCGCTCTGTGCCTGGTGTCATGCTGCCGACATAAACACCCGGGCCATGCCCCCCACACAGATGGAAACGTCCAGGGAGGTTAGGGGATCCTGGGGACATAGGTGGCAGGTGTGGCCCTGGGATACCACCTGGATGTCCCATCAGCAGTGGCAGTGACCTTCCTTACCCCGCTGTCAAAGAAGCCTTCTCTCATCCCACCTATTGCCGGGGTGTCCGAGCCCTGACACGTCCCTGCTGGTCCTCACTGCCCATCGGCACCTCCTGGTCAGGACCTCAGACAAGGGGCTGGCAGACCACGGACAGTGGGAGGGACGGGTCCAGGGCTCCAGGGGTCATGGGTGCATCCTGCTACTGCTGCGGACAGATGGAGCTGGACAGCCTGCCCCTGGGCTCCGGTGTCCCCTCTGCTTCACCTCTGGTATTTGTTTCCTCAGGGGCTGACTGGGGACCCCATGGCCACCCCCCACCCCGCATCCACGCCACGCGGCCCTAAGCTGGGCTGTGGGGAAGGCAGGGGCGTGCCATGGAGCACGGAGGCCGTAGCCAGATACTTGCCTGGTTCTGCCTAAGCACAGACACCTGCTTCTGCAGGCTGATGTTCTCCTCCTCCAGCTCCGAGTAGTCCTGCAGCAGGCGAGCCTCGCGGAACTTGTACTCCTTAATGTCATCCCGCAGGCGGCCACGCTGGGTCTCCACATTCTGGTTGATCTGTGTGGGCAGTGGCCACGAAAGTGACTTAGGGCCCTGGGGAGCCGGGAAGTGTGCCCCAGGTGTGCCCTCGGACTCAGCACCGTGCCCCACTGCTTGTATCCGAGAAACGAAAATGCAGGTCCACACGGTACCAAGTATGCAAACTCCCCAGAAGCCCGCCTGACAAACAGGGAAACAACACGTGGTCGGTCCACACAATGGGGTGTCATGTAGCCATAAGAAGAAGGTGATGCCACAGCTGTGACGTGCAGGAACCTGGGACCCCCACCACAAGAGAAGGAGACCAGATGCATGGTTATGGTTGTGTGACTCCAGGTGTTCAGAACAGACCGACCTGCAGGCAGAGGAGGAGGAGAAGGGGCGGGCACCGGGGGCAGTGACGGAGCATCCAGAGTGCACCTGGGATGGTACCTGACGTGTGCACAGGTTAAGTGAGTAGTCAGGGATGTGGATTATCTCAGGGAAGGGGCTTGAGGATTCAGGGTCAACACTGACGTGAGGCAAGTGTGGCAACCAGGACTCAGGGATTCCTAGCCTGCTGCCACAAGCGCCCTGACCAGGGCCTGGCTGGGTCCCCTGGCCTCCATCCTGGGACATTCTGGGCTGTCCTGTTGTGTCGCAGGGCAGTGAGTGGCTCCCCGAGCCCTGTCCACTGGGCCAGCTCCCTTCTGTGCCGAAACAAATGGCCATGCTGACAGCCCACCCTGACCTCCTGGACCCTCTGCACCCCAGAACCGAGCGCCAGGCTGTACATGGGAAGCTGCACACTGGCTTTGCCCTTGACCGAAATGTAACCTGCATGCTGCAGAGCATCTGCCAATGGCGCGCTGTGGCTTCAGCAGGCCCAGAGTGAGTTACCTCACTTCCCGTGCACATGCAGTACGTGCTGGCCCATCCCCCTTGCCTTCGCCCACACTCGTGGGACAAGGCCTGACGTGGCCCCTGGAGGGGTGGGAGCCAAGGCCTAAAACCCACCCAGGCCACAGGTTTGCACATCACGACCCACAGGCCGTGGTGAGACCCATGAGCAGCTCCCCCTGTGGCCTGGGCAGATCCAGCCTTCCCCATGCAGTGTGACATGCCCATGAGGTCTATGGGGTCCCCAGAAGTCACCCCACCCTCCTCCAGGGACAGCACAGCCTCCAAGCATAAGCCCTGGGGCTGACAGAGGGCACGTGAGTCCTGTGGGCAGTGAAGGGAGTCCCCAGCTCACAAGCTGGCCCCAAACACCACGTGGCAGGGCAGGCGAGGGAGCACCATCCACTGACGTGAGACCCAGATGCCTGCATTTTGGGCCCAAATTGGACACGGCAACTCTGCCAAGCACACGCCCAACTCTGAGCACTCAAACCAGTTCCAACTGGCCACTGGGTGGTTTGGTTCCCCCAAAGAAGCATCTTCTTCCAGGTGGCCTGTCAACTGCAGCCCTGAGGACAGGCACAGGCAGAAAGCAGGGGACGTCCTGTCCTGACAGGCCAGAGAAGGTGGGCGCGGGAGGACCAGAACTCGGGGGCCTGGCAGGCTCCCTCTCCGTGCCCTCGAAGCCTCCAACCCGGCACCTAGCACACTCATGCCTCAGCCCCCAGGCGCCCTGAGTGGGAGTAGACCCTCCCCTTCCATGAGGAAACCATGCAGAGGCGAACGCACGGACACATGGAACTGTGCAAAGACAAACACACACCCACGCACTCTGGGCAAAATGCTGTCCTCACACGGGCCAAGCCAGGCCTCTACTCACCAGCCCTGTCCACCCCAAGAAGGACTGAGGCCCCCAAGTGGGTGTATGGGGGGTGAGCAGTGAGGTCATGCCAAGGAGACTCCCTGCCTGGAAGGTTCCAAAGCAGTGCTGATGCCCTAGGCCATGGGTCCTGCCACCTGGAGCATGGCCACTGGACTCTGGGTATGGGGAAAGAGTAGCAGGACAGGGAATACAGGGCCCAGCCCTCACGAGGGGCCTGTGACAACTGCACAAGCCAGCCAAAGGACATGGAGGGGTCTTGGGGCTTGGGGGGGGGTGTCTCCCCTCCCACCCCAGCAGGTTCTAGGCAGGTTAGCAGCAACAGCCCAGGCGGGACCTGCTGTCTCCAGGCAGACACCGCAGCTGGTCTGGTCAAGCAATGTGGCATCTGCAGGGACATGGATGCTGCCACAGCTGCTGTGGCCAGAAGGAGGGCCGGCCCTTGGCGGGGACAGGAGGGGGCAGCCAGGGACCTTCTCCTGGTCCAGAGACCCCCAAGCACCTGGCAGGTGTGTCCCGTGTGCAGCTGCAGAGACCAAGGCTGGCCTGAGTTCACCTGAGCCAGCCGTCCAGGCAGGGGGTCCACCTGTAGACACGCGGCCTAGACCCCCAACCCCCTGGGGGCTGTGCACCTCCTGGTGGGGTCGGTTCCCAGGAGACCCACCCTCTTCCTCCTCTGTGTGGGACTCCACCCCTGCTGCCTCACCTACACACCACAACCCCCACCTGGAGCCTGGCAAGGCTGCTCCTGACCCCTACCCGCCCTTCCAGCCAGCTCCAGGCACCACCAGGCAGCAACCAAGCCTCCCTGGCTCCTGCCCTGGGTTCCAGGGCACAGAATTCCACTGGGATGTCTGTCATTTACTCCAGGGCTCAAGGCACGTGCAGTCCACCTGGGGCAGCAAGGACAGGGCCCCTGGGCAGAAAGGTCACCTGGGAGGGCCCCACTGGGCAGGTGAGGTGGACTGCCTCCAGCCCAGCCTCTCAAGGGCAGCCCCCCCTTGCCAAACAAGGACCCCCTTCCCCTCCCCCAGCGAATCCCTGGAAGGCCTCAGTCTGTGCACCAGACCTGACTGCCTCCAACCAACTGCTCCCCAGCCACCCCAGATTCTGCTTCTCCATCTCCAAAATGGGTCTCAAGGCCTTGTCCCAGGACAGATGCTAGCTGGGCCCATCCACACAAGTGAAGAGGTCAGAGGTCAGGACCTAGGGCTACCAGCCCAACCCTAGGCATGCGGACAAACCACCTGCTCCTTAGTTCCCCCCACCCCCACAGGGTCACCGAAAGGACAAGTTCTGGAGCAGCTGGAACCATCCCATGTGCTGAGCACACCTCACACAAATTGCACTACAGAGGCCACGAGGTCCTCCCGGAAAGCCGGCATTAAGCTGTTGGGGTTTGGTCAGAGGGCATGGTACAGCTGGCATAGCATGAAATGGGCATGGCAGCTGGACCGGGCACTGGGAACTACAGCTACCCTCAAAGAGGGGATGCCCCAGGGGGTGACCCCGCACAGCTTGCACGTCACACCAAGGCAGGTGGAGAGTGGCCTCCTGGGGGCAGTGCATGTCATTACATGCATGTAGTCCTGGCTCCTCCACCAGGCCTGGCCGTGGGTGCCAGCCTCATGGGGAGAGGGGACGGCCACTTCAGAGGCCAGGAGGGAGCCTGGCACAGCAGCTCAGGGCAGCCACATGCCCAGGACCAGCATAAGAGCGATAGGAACAGGGTGCGGATGGGGCTGGGCCTGTGGGGCGGGAGGCAGGGCCCTGAGAGAAAAAGGTGGCTGAGCGTGCATGGGGTGGGGAGTGGCCGGCTTCCTCCTGAAGCACCAACAGGAATGACAGGAATCCCAGCCCCACAAACCTGCTTCCTACAGGACCAGTTGAGCTCATGTCCTGACACCCAAAGCCAGGAGTCAGCAGCTTACCGGGGCTCTCCCCATGGCTCAGACATGAGGAGCCAAACAGCCCTGGCCAGGTGAGGCCACCTGGTGGGGCGAGGCTGCAACCACCTTGGTGAGGTCACCCTGCATTCCCAGAGGCCCTCCCCTCACCCCCACCGTGGTAATCCCGGTAATCCCACGGGAAGAAATGAACTCACGAACTCTGGCTCCACACATCTGAGGCCTGCCCACCCCCTGGATCCAAGCCCAGTTCTTCCCAGGCCTGCAGACCTGCATGAACTGTGACCCCAAGCCAGGGTAGGTGACCGTTCTCCACTGCTGCCAGCCCCTGGGCTGCGTCTCACACCACAGGAGCCCCCTGCCAGCCTCGGGTGGCCCTGATGTCGAAGCGTGGACCTCAGAACCACCCGTCCATCTGGTCGGCTGTCCCTGCCCCCAAAGTACACAGGGCAGAGAGCAGGTCCCCGTGGCCCAGAACGAGGCCCCTCGCTCTTGCTGATGAGAAGCCAGGGGCCTTAGGCCACGGCCAGAACAGCCCCCACAGACTCCAGGCCACACCCACTGCCCCGAGCTCGCTCACCCCCCTTGAGGATGGCCACATGCGGAAGGCACGACACACCTGCCCTGCCCTCCCCTGGGCTCGCCGGTACCTCCTTCAGCTCCTGCGCCACGGATGCCAGGCGCTCATTCTCCGACTGTGTGTTGGTGAGCACGTTCCGCAGCTGCTTCAGCTCCGTCTGCAGCTCCAGCACCTTTCGCACGTAGTACTGTTCCTTGGAGGCCGACTCCTGGATCAGACTCTCCTCCCGGCTCTCACCATCCGCGGCCACCTTCTTGTGGTTCGTGTGCGCCTGTCCAAACGCCTGCGCAGAGACCAGATTCTCGTAAGACAGAGGCCGCCGCCTGCAAGCCCTGAGGAGGACACCCCGGTGGGGACACTAGGGTTGGGGGGGATACAGGGGGTGGGCCATGGACGAGGGAGTGCAGGACACCTGAGGGCTACACAGGGCAGCAGGGCTAGTGGTCAGGTGGGAACAGAGCCAGGGAGGAGTGAGGTGGGGCTGATGGCCAAGTGGGGCCAGGCAAGGAATGACCCAGACGATGAGGTGGCCCTGGGACCCCCAGCAGCACGGACCCTTTCGGGAGTCAGGCTGCTGACCCAGGAGTGGGGCAGAGAAGTCCTGTCCTAGGACCAGGGCAGATCTGAGGCCCACATAGCACCCCTCTGCCCCACTTCAGATGGAGAAACAGGCCAGGGCGGCCTGGGAGGGTGTGAGCCCAGGTGTGGGCCAAGAGAGGAGATGGGAAGGTGAACCAGTCGACAGACCAGCGTGTGTGCCCCAGCGGGAGACCCCGCCCACCTGCCCAGTGTCTGGAGGAGAGCTGAGAGGACGCCCTAACCCCACCAGGCCCAGAGGGGAGAAGATGCCCCCATCCCCACCCCATCCCCATCCCCACCCCCACCCCAGGCCAAGGGAGGGCTCCCAGGGAGGAGGCGGGTACACCTGGCATGGTGTAGCCGACCAGTCTCAGCCTAGGCCCAAGACCAGTCACCAGGACAACCCCCATGGGCCTCCCCCCTCACTGGCTACCCCATGCAGACTCCTTACAGCCTCCCTGCTCACTGGGAGGGCTCTTGAAGAAGGAAGAGTTGATGTCTTTATTTCTTGAAAGAAACGGGCATTTTCACTTATTTCACTATCTGAGATGAAACCTAGGAATTCTGTCCAAGAAAACTGGGAAAACAGGCATAAGGGGAAGGCTGTTACTGCACAGGACCACCTTCTGACATAAAGAACCAAACCGTAGAAAGCTGGTGGGGCCTGGCTAAAGGAAGCACAGTCTGGTTGGGGTCAGCATTCTGTGAAAACGCCCATTTCTTTTCAAACCAAGTCAGCTCTGCTCTGAGACTCCGGGTGCTGTCCTCTTCTGTCTCAGTAGATAAAAAGTCTACACAGGACTTGCCCAGCCTGGGCAGTGGCCCTGACCCCTAGCTGCACAGCAGCCTGGGGTAAGCAAAACCTACCTAACTTCTGGAAGCAGAGCAAGGACCTGACCCACAGGGCAGGTGTGCTGGAGAGCCCCGGCCAGCTGAGGGCTTCCCCCTGAGCCTGCAGACAAGCCCAACCAGGTGGCCAGGGCCAATTACACGCACAGCCTCAAATTGGAGTGTGGACATCCCACTGGGTGTGGAGTCAACCATTAGAGGCTGTCCCAAGGCCAGACAGCTCAACGCGGTGATGCATGCAAGCGTGTGCACATGCACGTCCAGGCCTGCCAGCCATCCAGGCCTGCCAGCCACGGCCCAGAGACTGGTACCTCCTGCTGAGCTAAGAGGACAGTCACAGGGACTGGGAGTGGCTCCTCATGCAAAAGTGATCATTAACTGGGAACTTTGTGTCAATTTTCAAGTCATAGGACAACCAAGTAGTGAGGCACAGGGCACAAGCAAGCTCCAGGACAGCCCTCATCTGCCTCAAAGGGCCCGTGGCCATGGTGCTGGAGGAGATGGTGGGGAGCAGGCCAGGAGGCCTTCAGGGAGGAGGCAGTGCTGCAAGACGGTGGACAAGGCAGCAAAGGCAGCAGACCTGCGGACAGAGGGGACAGTCAGTGCGAACCTGTGAGGGCACCACCCAGGTGGACCACATGGAGTCACCAGCGGCGGGGGCAAGGAGGTGGAGCAGGTTGTGACCTACACAGCTGTAGGCTTCAGACCACATCCCCGAACAACGCACAGGAATAACAACAGCACCATCTCGCACTCAGGGAAACCAGCAGGCCACAGCAGTGAGCATGGCTCAGACTGGCGCCATGGTAGCTGGGGGCTCAGGATGCAGGCCGAAGCCGGCACACACGGGGCGGCGACCCTGAGGCCATGGAAGGTATGCAAGATGGAATCACAGAGTGATGCGAGGGGAGCACTCACTGCAGGGATTAGCAGCCGTCCACGATGCAGAATAGACTGGCAGGCTGAAGACACAACTGTGGGTTACCCAGGGTAGGCGGAGCCCCAGGGAAGAGGAGGGTGAGGACAGAATACGCACTAGAACCCAGAATGGTCTAAGACATCCAGAATTACACGTAGTGGCGCGTCCAGCCCTGAGCACAAGTAACATGAGAGAAACCACACGAAACTCCCTAAAGCCGGCATAGCAGAAGAAACACTAAAACCACCCAGAGGGATAAGCAGTACAAGATGATATCAGATTTCTCCGGCTATGGGACACAGCAGAATCACCCTGAGAAAAAACAAAGCAAACCCATTACCGAGAGCGCTCTGCCCATGAACCTCCACAAACAGCCATGAGATGAAGACAAGGGCTTGAAAGGACTGAGCACCTGCAGACCTGAATGACCAAGACATTCAATAAAATCCTTCAGGCAGAAGAAAAACAATACCAGATGGAAATCTAGATTTAGGAAGAGGAGTGAAAAGCACCAGAATTGATAATTACGGAATAAATATAAGAGACTTACTGTTCTTATTAAATTCCTTTTTTTTTTTAAATTATTAAATTCCTTTAAAAGATAATTAACCAGGGACTCAGTGCCATCTGAATCAAACTGCCAATGGCTTTTTTTGCAGAAATGGAAATTCATATAGGATTGCAAGGGGTCCAGAACAGCTAAAACAATATTGAAAACAAAACAGGAAGATTCAAATTCTCTATTTCAAAAACTTTATATAATGCTACTGTGACAATGACCGTGTGGTACTGGCATAAGACAATCCAGACCAATGCAACACAAGAGTCCAGAAATAAACTGTTGCATATGCGGCCAATTATTTTTGACAACAGTAAAAAGATAATTCAGTGATGAAAGAATAGTTTTCAAAAAATGGACATCCACATGCAAAACAATGAAGGTGAATCCCTACCTCACATCATATATACAAATCAACCCAAAATGGATCAGAAACCTAAATGCAAGAACTACAACTAAAACTTTCTGAAAAGGGGCATACATCTGCGTGGCTCAGTGATGGAGCATCTGCCTTCGGCTCAGGTTGTGATCCTAGAGTCCCAGGATCGAGTCCCACATCGGGCTCCCTGCATGGAGCCTGCTTCTCCCTCTACCTGTGTCTCTGCCTCTCTCTCTCAGTCCTCACAAATAAATTTAAAAAATCTTAAAAAAAAAAACTCTCAGAAAAAAAAAAAACAGGGATTAATCTTCATGAACTTATTGGCAATGGGTTTTTAACATGTGACACCATAAGCATGAGCAAAAACAACAAAAATAAACTGACTTCATAAAAATTAAAACATTTGGTATTAAACGTTTATTAAATATGGCACCAAAGAACATCATCAAGTGGAAAGACAAGCTACACAATAGGAGAAAATACTTTAAAAGAAAACCATTAATTTATTTATGAGAGAGAGGATTGGGGGGGAGGGAGAGAGAGAAAGAGAGTCTCAAGCAGACTCCTCTCCGAGCAGCGCTCGACATGGGGCTCAGTCTCACAACCCTGAGATCATGACCTGAGCTGAAATCAAGTGTCAGACACCTAATTCACTGAGCCACCCAGGGGCTCAGGAGAACATACTTTTAAATCTTCTATCTGATAAGGTTCTACTGTCTAGAATATATAAAGAATGCCTGTAACTCAACAATAAAAACACAGCCTAATTTAAAAATGGACAAAGAATTTGAATAGACATTTCTCCAAAATATAAATAAACGAGGGGGCAGCCTGGGTGGTTCAGCGGTTTAGCACCTGCCTTCAGCCCAGGGCATGATCCTGAAGACCCGGGATTGAGTCCCACATCAGGCTCCCTGCATGGAGCCTACTCCACGCTCTGCCTGTGTCTCTGCCTCTCTCTCTCAAGAATAAATAAAAAAATAATCTTAAAAAAATAAATAAAAGACAAATAAGCTCAAGAGAAGACACTCAATGTAAGCAGACAATAGGGAAATGGAAGGCAAGTCAAAAGCATAATGAGATAACTGTAATGGAGGATAAAATAAGGAAAATAACAAGTGCTAGCAAAAATATGGAAGAACCAGAACCCTCATGTATTGCTGGTGGGAATGGAAAATGATGCAGCTGCTGTGAAAACCAGCCTGGCAGACCCTCGAAAAGTTAAACAGAGTATCATATGGTCCTACAATTCACTCCTGGGCATAAACCCAAAAGAAATTAAAATATACATCCATATGAAAACTTGAATGCTAATTTTCATAATAGCCAAAAAGTAAAGACAACGCAAAAATCTACTAACTGATAAATGGATAAACAAAATGTGGCCTATCGGGATCCCTTGGTGGCGCAGCGGTTTGGCGCCTGCCTTTGGCCCAGGGCGCGATCCTGGAGACCTGGGATCGAATCCCACGTCAGGCTCCCGGTGCATGGAGCCTGCTTCTCCCTCTGCCTGTGTCTCTGCCTCTCTCTCTCTCTCTGTGTGACTATCATAAATAAATTTTTAAAAAAATGTGGCCTATCTATACAACAAAATATCAGTAATAAGTCAGAATGAATTACTGATACACAGTACAACATACATGGACTCTGAAAATATTCTGTTATATGAAAAAAAAAAAAGTCACAAAGGACTACATATTGTATGATTCCATTTATGTGAAATATCCAAACTGGGCAAATCTATAGAGAGTGTACACAGATTGGTGGTTGCTCAAGGCTGGAGATGGAGCTGGAAGGGGTGACAGCTAAGGCTCAGAATATCTTTTTTTTTTTAAGATATTTATTTTTTGAGAGAGAAAGAGAGAGATTGCGAGCACTAGCAAGGGGAGAGGGGCAAAGGGAGACAGAGAAGCAGACTCCCCACTGAGCAGAGAGCCTGACTCAGGGCTCAATCCCAGGGCCCTGAGAACATGACCTGAGCCCAAGGCAGAGGCTTAACTGACGGAGCCACCCAGGTGCCCCAGCTCAGGGTATCTTTCGACTAATGAAAATATTCTAAAATTGGTCATGGTATCAATGCACAACTCTATGAATACACTAGAAGCCAATAAATTGTACATTTCTTTGGATTGTACGTTTTTTAAAAAGATTTTATTTTTAAGTAATCTCTGCACCCAACATGGGGCTTGAACCCACAACCCCGAGATCAAGAGTCACACACTCCACTGATGGGGCCAGCCAGATATCCCTGAGTTGTACTTTTTTTTTTTTATTTAAAAAATTTTTTTAATGAGAGAGAGAGAGAGAGAGAGAATGCAGCAGAGACACAGGCAGAGGAAGAAGCAGGCTCCATGCAGGGAGCCTGATGTGGGATTCGATCCTGGGTCTCCAGGATCAGGCCCCTGGGCTGAAGGCGGCGCTAAACCGCTGAGCTACCCGGGCTGCCCTTAGTTGTACATTTTATTTTATTTTATTTTTTTGAGTTGTATATTTCAAATGAGTTAACTGCATGGTATGTTAATTATATAAATAAATAAAGCTGTTAAAAATAAAGTTGTTTACAAATATTAAAGAATAGAAAAAGATAAACTATGCTAATACCCATCAAAAGAAACCTAGAATGCTTCTATTGATATTAGATAAAGTAGATTTCACTGCAAAGAATATTACCACAAATAGAGGGTTATTTCATGAGAATGAGGCTAATTACAAAAAATATAATTCTAAATGTGTATGCACCTAATAACAGAGCTTCAAAATACATGAAGCAAAAACTAATAGATCTCCAAGAATAAATAGATCCAAAATTTTAGTTGGAAGCCTCCAAAGTCATCTCTCAGTTACTCAGACTGAGAAGACAAAAGTATCAGTAGTAGGACATAAACAATACAAACAACACTATTGACTAAACTGGCCCAAGGGACATGTAAGGAACCCCAACCAACGGCAAGAGCTCACACATTCTTTTCAGGGACACATGGAACATTGACCCAGACGGGCCGTATTCTGGGACATTAAACACATCTCAAAATTAAAAGGATTCAGGCCATACAAAGTAGGTGCTCTACCCACAGAAAATTAAATGAAAAATCAGTAACAGAAAGATCTGTTCAGAAAATCCCTACACAGGGCAGCCCTGGTGGCTTAGCGGTTTAGCAGCGCCTTCAGCCTGGGGCATGATCCTGGAGACTCAGGATGGAGTCCTACGTCAGGCTCCCTGCATGGAGTCTGCTTCTCCCTCTGCCTGTGTCTCTGCCTCTCTCTCTCTCTCACATGAATGAATGAATGAATGAATAAAATATTAAAAAAAAAAGAAAATCTCTACATATTTGGCAATTAAACAACATACTTCTAAATAATGCATGGATTAAAGATGAAATACTTTTTAAGTATTTTTTCTTAAAGATTTATTTATTTAATCATGAGAGACAAACAGAGAGAGAGACAGACAGACAGAGGCAGAGACACAGAGGGAGAAGCAGGCTCCCATGCAGGGAGCCTGATGCGGGACTCGATCCCGGATCCCAGAATCACAACCTGAGCTGAAGGCAGACACCCAACCACTGAGCCACCCAGGCATCCCCTTTCTAAGTATTTTTAACAGAATAAAAATGAAATGAATATGAGAATTTGTAGGATGCCACTAAAGCAAGTATTTAGGATATTTATAGCACTACATGACTATTTAGAAAAAAACAATCCAAAACCTTAGCTTTCACATTACAAACTAGACCAGGTACTGTGTATGGGGCTTGAAGGCAGAGCTAACAGCCTTGCAGTGCTGAGGAGTAGCGTCCAGTGTTCACTCCAGCTCCCCAAACCTGCTTCTCTCCAGAGTTTTGCCCAAATGGTCCCAGGGCCTCCCAGGCCAAGGGATAAAGGTTTTCAAGACCTGCCTGATGGCTGCCACCCTCTTATCTCCTCATCCTAGGTATCAGGTTCCCTTGTATTGAACACAGAACTAACAACCCTACTGGAGCATGGATTGCACCCTCTCCACAGGCTGTGTGCTCCTCAGGGAGGACGGTTTCTCATTTATGGTGGGTCTTTGGGCCCATGTGCTGTGTGACAAGAGTTTAGCCAGTCACACGGTCTCCCTTCTCAGCCAGGTGCCTGTGTATTAACTCAGACACTCAACCAACACTGGACAGCATGGGCGGGGGACAGAGAAAGAGATGAGCACACACTGCCTAAAATCCTCTCGAGCACTCACCCTCTGGTGGGGGTGTGTGTGAGTCATACATCCAACTACTCAGGAAAACAGCAGGTGCTAATGCTAAGCACATACCTGTACTATGTATATGTTCTGCCAAAGCAAGCACATACATACCTGTTCTATGACCCTCAATTCCCACTTGGAAGAGAAATACCTACATGTGTGTATGAAAAGATATGTTTTTTTTTTAATTTTTATTTATTTATGATAGTCACACACACAGAGAAAGAGAGAGAGGCAGAGACATAGGCAGAGGGAGAAGCAGGCTCCATGCACCGGGAGCCCGACGTGGGATTCGATCCCGGGTCTCCAGGATCGCGCCCTGGGCCAAAAGCAGGCGCCAAACCGCTGCACCACCCAGGGATCCCTGAAAAGATATGTTTATAGGAATATGATTTACAAAAGCCTCAGACCAGACAGCTCCCAGCAGTCTGTCGATAGAAAGTATGTGATCCAGTCACATGATGGAATACTACACAGAAATTAAAATTAGTAGGTCACTGTTACACAGACAACAGATGAATCTCACATCATGTTGGAAGGAGCCAGACACAATAAATAGAGCAAATACTGTGTGACTCCATTGATACACACAGCTTTAAGGATAAGTAAGATGAATCTATGCTGCTAGAAGTCTGGACAGGGGTGGCCTCTGGTTGGGATGGGCCCTCGAGGAAGGCTTGTAAGGCTGGAGGGTTCCAATTCTTGATGTGCTATGTTCAGCTTATGAAATTTCACACTTATGACTTGTGCTCTATTTCCTCCCAATTAAAAGTAAAAATAAAAATAAAACTCTAGAAGAAGAGCAAATGTAATTCGAAGAAAAAAAGGCCAAAGTAGGGGACACTCAGGTGGCTCAGCGGTAGAGCATCTGCCTTTGGCTCAGGGCATGACCCCGGGGTCCTGGGATCGAGTCCCTCATCAGGCTCCCCGCAGGGAGCCTGCTTCTCCCTCTGCCTTATCTCTGCCTCTCTCTGTGTCTCTCATGAATAAATAAATTAAATATTAAAAAAAAAAGACCAGAGTAGAAATCAGTGATATAGAAAAAAAGATAAAGAAAATCAATGAAATCAAAAGCAAGTTCATTGAAAAGGTCAGTCAAATTGATAAACTACCCAGCCTAATGAGGGTTGGGGGCAGATGATGGATACCAAGAATGAATGGTGACAGCACTACAAACACTAAAACTAATAGGGGAATATTATTAACACCTTTACACTAATAACTTTGACGACTTAGTTGAAATGGACAAATTCTTTAAAAGACAAACCACTGAGTCTGCTCAAGAAGAAACAGATAATCTAGAGGGCATTAGGTGAAGTGAAGTAAATCAGACAGAAATACTACATGATCTCTCCTCTATGTGGCATCTGAAAAAAACCAAGAGCCATGCTCATAGATACAGAGAATGGATTAGTGGTTACCAAAGGCAAAGAGCTTTGAAATAGGCAGAGGTTAAAAAACAAAAGAAAGCAATTTTTTAAAAAGATTGATTGATTGATTGATTGATGATAGACATAGAGAGAGAAAGAGAGAGAGGCAGAGACACATGAGGAGGGAGAAGCAGGCTCCATGCCAGGAGCCCAACGCGGGACTCGATCCCGGGACTCCAGGATCACGCCCTGGGCCAAAGGCAGGCGCTAACCCGCTAAGCCACCCAGGGATCCCCCTACAAAAAGCAATTTTAAAAAAGCTAATAAAAAAAAAAAAAAAAAAAAGCTAACTGTATTGAGTTTTCCTTAAGTTCTTTATTTACCATCCTCACCATTTTTAAGTGTACAGTCCAGTAGTGTTGATGACATTCACACTGCTGTACAATATGTCTCCAGAACTCTTCATTTTTTTTTAAAAGGACAATGCAAAGACAAGACACAGACTGAAAGAAAATCTACACAAATCACAATCTGATAAAGGACTTCTTTCCAAAATATAAGAGCTCTCAAAACTGAGTAAGAGAAACTACCCCATAAAATACGAGCAAAAGAACTGAACAGATGTTTCCTGTAGAAAGACACATGTGTGGGAAAGGAGGGCACGAGATGCTCAGAGGACAGTGACTGGGGAGATGCCTCTCATACTCCAGGAACTTGGGGATGAAGACACCTGCCCCCCACTGAGGCCGGCACATGCCACCCTGCTGCCAGGGTATGGACAGGCAGGAAACCTGGCAGCTTCTTCAAGGGGTATGCAGACACCTGATATGAGGCACAGCCGTCCACCCCAGGTCATCATCCAAGAGCAGCGACAACGGTGTGCAGACTGAGCGTCCCGCAGGAAGGCCTGTGATACCTGCCAATCCTCCTGAAGCAGCATGGGGAGGGCGTCGGATCCATGCCGGCCCCTCTCCGTCAGCGACACCCCTCCAGCTGTTTACCCCAGGTGTCCTACCCCAGCTAGGAGGCCCCATCCCTGTGCTCACTGCTCAGCTCACAGGCCAGAGGCCGGGAATCTGAGGTGAAGGCCATGCCCCTGTCCCGCTCCCACCACCTGAATCTCTGCTGATCAAAGCATGCCCCAACACCCAGCACCACCTGGAAACCTGCTTCCCCCCCCAGGAAGTGCTCGGAGCAGCAGTGTGCACCCTGACGGCATGTGAGGCTGTGGGCGTGCTCGTCCTGCCCTGCCTTGCTCCTCTCAGGCCAGTGTTCACTGAACGCCCCAAACTTCCCTGGCTGCTATGAGGAAGAAAGCTGATGCCTTCCTGGACCGCAGGATGCACGTCTGGGCTTGGAGGTACCCAAAGCCGTGCTGGGGTGATGTTCCCAGAGGGGCACACCCTGCCCACAGTCCTGAAGTGCCCGGGCCAGGCGAGCTCCAGCGTGGCCGGGCACACCCAGGCGTGAGGTCACGGGCAGCTGTACACACGTTCATCCTTGCCATGTGGACACAGCACACACACCTGTACTCAGGGCCACATGTGGCAGGGGAGGCTGGGCTTGCCAGGCAAGGAGGGGTTCCTGGGGCAGGGGCAGTGGGGGGGGGGGGGCGGCAGCAGGAGCACATGTCGGGCAGGGCAATCCCCAGGGGCCATGAGACTTTAGCAGCGGGGAGTACCTTCCCCAGGGGGCTGGACGGTGGCGCAGGGTTGTGGGAGGACCAGGGCCCAGGGGATGTGGGATAGCAAGGGGCAGGCCCTCCCCACACCGTCCTCACCTGCCTGGTACGCAACCACCGCAGGCCCAGCATGCCACAGCCTCTTCACAGGCTGGGCGGGCAGTGACCACGAGGGGCGTGTGATCCTCCATCGGTCCCCGCTGGCACACAGGAGGCTCCAGACCCTTGGCCCCCACTGGGCCCCCACAACCTAGTGTGGCTGAGATGCACAGACAAGGGCCAAGCGCTTCTCCTGAGCAGGGGACAAGCAGCCTGGCCCTGGGAGGGAGGGGGGGTTGCTGCAGCCCTGCCAGCCACCCCTGCCCAAGCCTGGTTCTGTAGGCAAAGCTGCACCAAAACGGAAGCTGGGGTCACTGCCCTGGGTCCACGGGCACTAGAGGGAGGGCTTGGAGGGTCTCTGAGCCCCAGGTCCACACACGGTCAGCGACCCCGATGGGCGTGGAGAGTTGGCTGCCCGCAGGGTGTAGGGGACAAGGATGGGAGGGTGGGGATGTGGGGGCAAGCAGGAAGAGACCCCAAGCTGCTTTGCACTCTGGGCACCAGATCTGTGCTTGCCAGGCCCCCAGGGAACACCTGTAGCTCCAGAGCAGGGACCTACTGCAGGTAGGGTCTGTCTGTCCCAGTGCTGTCTGCAGGCTGAAGGCCTAGGAGGCCGGAGGGCAGAAACCGGACCACCCCGCCCATTCCTGTTCCGCTGCCGCCCACACTGAATCCAAGCTCATCCCTTCCAGAGACACACCCAAAATTGATGTTTCCCAGCAGCTGGATGTCCCTCAGCCAAAGGGACACATGAAATCACCACCACACAGGCCCGGGGGCTGCGGCAACGGCTCCCAACTCCATCCTGTGGGGCAACAGCAGCCACAAATGGCACAGAGCTGTAAACTCTCTTGCCAGTCCAGGCTGAACGGCATGATGTGGCCTCAAGATGTAGTCTGCTGACCCCTGGTCTAAGCCAGCAGCTCATCACCCGCAGCCACTTGTGTGGCTTGTTATACAAGACTTAGAAGCGTACGTAGAAGGTCTGTCCCCAAGTCCAGCCTGGGCAAGGCTGTGCATCGGTCAGGTTTGGAGCGGGAGGGCTCTAGGGTCAGGGATGCGTTAGGAATAAGCCCAGAGGCAGGACTCAGCTAACTGGGAGGAGCCCTGGACAAGAAGCTCCCCCTCAGCCATGGCCAACCCCAGCACCTGGCCGACAGGGGAGTGGGGATCAGTACAGGGGGTGCTCGCTGCACCCTGGGCCCGTGCGACATGTCTGACCCAGCGCTGGGGCAGCTGGGAACCATGCCGGTGCAAGAGGCCTCGTGAAGCTAGAAGAGCAGCCCCACAAGGGACCGCCCCACGCGTGTGGTCAGCCAGTCCCCGGGGCCCTGGAGGGCATTCTGCTCTGCAGTAGCCACGCAGTCTGTCCCCCAAAGGGAGCGACCATGAGCTGGCCACCACCCTGGCCCATGGAGGCCGGCCCCTGGTTTCTCACATATGTACGTGGGGCCCAGAAACAGGTCTGTGTGAGGAGACAGAACCCAAACACTTAAAAACTGATCTCTTCAATAATATTCATACCCAAGAGGGCCTATAGGACAAATAGCAGGAAATGTATCCTCTCAGCACATGGGGATCGCCACCCGAGCAGCACTGTGCTGTGGGAGGGGGATACACTAAAAATACTCTGTAAGGATAAACACAAACACAGACTCAATAAGGTAAACAGACCCATCTCAAGGGAGGTGTCACAACAAAGGCTCAAAGCACAATAAAAAAGCAAAAGCAAGTGGGCTGGTGTATTTTGTCCACCTGGAGACGGTCTTACCCAGGGTGGTGGCCTACGTGGGGCACCTGCCTCTGAATCAGGCAACCAGAGGCCAGTGCCCCCGCCTGCCCTGTGCACCTCAGGAGGGTATGCTCACCAGGGCAGGGCCAGGGCTGCATCCCGAGCCTTGTGTCCACGGCCACAGCCACTACCAGCATGAGGGGGACAGGGGGCGGTCACCCAGAGCTCGGTGAGCACGCCAGAACTCCTACAGGAGCTCCCACCCTCCCCCACTGGGGGCCCAAGGACACATCGACCTGCCCTGGGAGCGCCAATCCAGCGGCATCAACACCATTCAGTTACAAAGACACAGATGGGCTACCTGAAGGGTCAGCTTCAGCAAGCCTGCTAGAAGTCGGCCATGCAGTGCAATGCAAGGTGAGCTACAGACATTCCTGCCACAGCCAAACTGACGTGCGAAAGGGAAATTAGAGAGCAGCCGCACGAAGGCACACTCAGTACGATTGGTGGCGTCTCCAGCAAACCTCTGCAAGAATGCACGTGGTCACTGTCTTTACATCCTAACACGAGCACCTGAGCCGAGGTAAGTCCACCCGGGGAAGATGTAAAGATAGTGGACAGGCCCTGGGGTCCTGGCCCTAAAAAGGACAAGGCCAGGGAATCTGTCCTGGGTCAGAGAGGCAAGGATGCAAGTGGATGGCTTTACTTTGGAAGCGCACGGAGGAGCAGCCCCAGGAAATCCCCAACCCTCCCCAGGTAAACTGCTGAGGAGCACCTAACAGGGACAATTGATGTATAATTCCAACAGCAGAAAACCTTAACCCTTGGATGCTACTTCACCTAGAAACACAAGACTTAGTCGTAGGAAAGGACAACTCTGATGAGAGGTGTGAGTGCCACAGGGTCATGGGGAGCATGCACCACGCCACAGGCAGCACCTCCATGAGACTGGAGGAAGCTGCCCCGACCATCCGGGGTCACTGTAGAGCATGGTGAACTTTACGCTGACCGTTAGCAAGCAGGACTCCCCTGTGCCTCCTAAGACGACTGAAAGGTATGATCCATGTACCATCATACTTACTCTGTCAATGGGTATGATTCCGGGTATTTCAGTATATTCCCCGAGGGGTGCAGCCACCACCAACATGACTTCCACGCTCTCCTCACCCACTAGCGGTCACCCCCTAGCTCCCCTGCCCCAACTCCAAAACCACCAGTGTCCTTTCTGTGTCCGCAGGTTTGCCCATTCAGGACCTCTCACGGAGGGCAAACTTTACCCGACATGACCCCTGTACCCTGCCTCTCACGGGGCATCACGTTCCAAGGATGGTGCACGAGGGGCGGGTACCAGCGCTTCACCTCGGGGCTGCCTGGGATGATGTGGCTGTTAACACTCACGCGGCGTCTGTGTTCATGGGTACACACATAGGAGCAACGCTAACTCTGTGTTTAACGCCCCAGGGAACCGCCACACTGTCTGCCAAGGCTGTCTCACCATACCACTTTCCACCAGCCAAGGGTAGGTTCTGATGTCCCCACATCATCATCAACACTTGCCTCGGTCTTTGATGCACTGTCCCATGGGCGTGAGGGCCCCTCCTGTTAAAGACCCAAACACTGACAACACTGGCCACCAGTCCTCACTAACATGCCTTTGCCATATCATCTCCCTTAACACCAGTCTCAAAGTCCTCAGGAGGATTCCACCTCATGTCTTTTTGGAGGAAGAAAGTAAGGCCCCAGGGGAGGAGGCCTCAGCTGTCCACGGCAGGGGACCACTGGGCCACCTCAACCCTTGGCCGCTCCTCCCTCTGTGCCAGCATCAGAACCACTCACGGCCCGATGACAGGAGGACCTGTACCCAGACCACTACAAACTCCAATGCATCAGTAAGAGAAAGGCAGACACGTTACAGAAACCTTGGTGAGGGTCCCCAACAGGCTCTTCATAAAGGACTGCCTCCGAATGGCCAGGCGACAAAGGCTTGGGGCAGGGGCCAAGAAAAGTACTGCAGCCAGTAAGCGTCCAGGACAGACATCCCCGAGGGAGGCCCAAGGACATGGTGCTCACGTAGCACCTGGAACAGGGTGGCTCCAAAGCCCTGCCCCCAGCCCCGCTCAGCACAGTGGCTCTGCTCCCTTCCAGCTTCTGTCTAGGAAGGAGCTGCCACAGATGGAGAGGCCTGGGAGCCTGAGCACCTCACAGTCTGTGCCAACGGGGGCCCATCAGCTTCTATCTCATGGGAAACACCTCCTTGCACGGGGGGGGGGGGGGGGGGGGGGGGGGGGGGAAGCAGACTCAGAGCAACTGACTCCCTGTCATGTCCCAGGTGGCACTGCCTGGGAAGGCACAACCATCACCTGGCCCCGATGATAGCCTTGACTCAAATCACTTGGGGAGCCAGAAACATGCATTCACAGGTGCAGGCTCACCTGCTAGGTGGCCCTTCCCATCTCAGGGGCTTGGGCCTGGAATGCTGCAGTTCTCCAGGGCAGCGACCATTAATCCCCAGATCTGGCTGGGGCTGGTCACACTGGTCCTCAGCCCCACTTCTCAGGAGGAGATTATCTCCTCCTAGCACACAGCCCTGCACCCAGGCGCTGGGTCATGGAAGCAGCAGAGCCTGAGGAGGGCCTGGTCCCAGGGGACCAGGTGGGGCTATCTGTGTAGTCTATTGGAAGAGGTAAGAGCACAGGTGCAGAGAACCTGGCACACCAGTGACTCCGACACCCCCAGGGGCAGGTGCTGGTGGCCCTGATAACTACCTGGCACCTTGCTCAGGCAGAAAGCCCACAGTGGACAGACAAGCTAACCCTGCCAAGGGCCAGCAGGGCTGCTGGGGCCAGGCAGGGTGGATGGCCCCCGCTGGTGACCCTCCTGCCGGGGCAGCCATGGGAACACAAACTACTCTGTCTCCTCACAGGTGAGCTACACACCAATGTCAGAAACAAGATGGCTTACAGGACACAATCTTGTGGACAGCAGCTAGAGTCGCTCTGGACTCTTCCATCCTATGAGATCAGAGGGAGATCAGACCCTGACTAATGCAGTCCACCACTGGAAGAAGCATTTAGTGAATCCCAACAAGTGGGAGACCAGACAGCCAGCCTGAGCAGCTTCCGGGAGCCCCAGAGAGAGAAACAACAGAAGGGGGGGCCAAGCTCCCATACAAGGACAGAACCCAGAGGCCTGTGACACCCTTGCAGGGTCCCCACTAGCCACCTCTCAGAGCCAGGGTATCAGCAGGGTCTATGTGGCGGCTGGGGTGAGGGCAGGGCTCAAGTGCAGTGAGCCCCACCCTGGGACCTTCCAGTCCAACAGCAGCCTAAGGCCAGCACTCTTAACATTCCAGGTCACAGAGGACATAGCTGGGGAGGGGGCACCCAAACCCCCACATACACCGTGTGGGCTGGGTAGGAGGGAGGGAGACCTGGCCTACGGGAACACAAACACCAGTGGGCCCAGGGCACCCGTGCCCAGTGGCTAGTGGGCACCACCTCAGTGGGGTCAGGGTGCCCGTGCCCGGCAGCTGGTGGGCACCCCCTCGGTGGGATCAGGGCGCCCATGCCCAGCGGCTGGTGGGCACCCCCCCCCGGTGAGGTCAGGGCACCTGTGCCCGGCAGTACCTCCTCGGTGGGGTCAGGGCGCCCGTGCCTGGCAAGTGGCAGATGCTCAGTAAATGCCTACGGATGAAGAACAGGTTAGACATGGGGACACTGCGGGGTGGGGGGCCCATACCAGAAGTGGGTGGGTGGGTGGGGACTACAGGCCAGTGAATAGACAGGTGCTAGCAGGTCAGCTGGGATGGCTGGTGAGGGGCCTGTTACAGTCTACTGTGGGTTCCAGGGCAGCTGGAGGGCGGGGGGGGGGGGGGGGGCTGTATGCACACTCACACAAACTCTGCCTGGCTGACCAGGGACCCCTCCCATCCCAGGCAGTCCATGTGTGACATCTGCCCCCATCAACCCATCCTCCCACTGGGTCGCTTCTGGCCTCAGTTCTCCCTTGGAGCACCCATACACTGGTTGTGGGGGTCAGACAAACCAGACTGAGGACAGACACCCACATGGGAACAGAACGTGGCTGCCTCGGATGGATGTCACCCCCAACCCGCCCACATTTGTCCCATCGCCAACCACGCACCCCAGCTGCCCTGGGCAGCGTCCAAACATTAAGCTGCTTTTAGAACACTGGGAATCCACTCCTGGGCGGGAGGGATTTAGCCAGAATCGGGTGCATTTAGAGAAGATTACACCCTAATTGCCTCAGTGTCAGCAGGCAGGCTCCTGGCCAGCTGAGCCCCAGGGCTGGCGACGGTCCCCTGGGACCCTGGCTCTACCACCCGGGGACCTAGAGGCCAGTCCTAGCGCCAGGGGACAAGCCCCTGTGTTCCTGCAGCAGCTGGGCGCCCAACACAAACCTCATTCAACAGCTTGCAGCCATGGCAGGAAGGGCAGTGGTCCAGTGGCCATCTGCCCCAAGCCCCCAGGACGGCTTGGCCTAGAAATACCAGGAGAGCAGTCTGCACTGGGAATCTGAGCATCTCCATGATGAGCCCCATGTACAAGGGACACCCAGCAAGCCACAGGGTCAGCCAGTGGGCAGAGCTTCCACCTCGGGACCCAGGGTTCTGCAACCTTGGGACAGATGGTCTACGGCTTTGGCCAGAGGGACACAGTAGGCCTCAGGGGTGAGTACCCCCCACACCTGGCTCTCTGTCATGGTCACCGGCAGGGTTGGCCCCAGGTGCCCCCAAGGAACCAATGCAGGATCACTGGCCACGAGGGGCTCCCACGCCTAAGGAGAGAGGACACTGCTCCACATGGGGACACAGCCTCACCCTCCATGCCACACACCTTGGGACTGGGCAGAGGGGTAAGGCTGGCAGGGCCCTCCTGTGCTGTGACACACATACATGCACACGAGCCACCCTCACCCTCCAAGATGCTGGGGACCATTGTACAGCCTGTGACAACAGCACCAGCATGGCTCACATGCAGCAGCCACCCCAACTTCAGCCCACTGCCCTGCTCCTCTGGCTTCTCCAAGATCCATGGCCACAACTAGGTCCTAAAAATAGGGAGGCATTCCAGACCTGAGCTGGTGCAAGCACAGGTGCTTGACCCAAACACCTGCACACAGACGATTACAGCAGCTTTGCCAGCCAGTAATCGTGCAAAACTAGAAGTGACCAAGATGCCCGGCTTCAATGGATGAACAAACTGTGGCTACATCCATGGAAAAATGTGTGCAAACTTTAAAATATCATTTAGAAGGTTGGGGGACCCTTGGAAGGAATGCAGAACGTGCTTAAACAATCTACCTGTACTTCAGATGGATGAAGCCACCTCACCGAAGGGGACAGGGGACACGGTGCTGGCTCAAGCAACTGACTTGGCAATAAGCAGAGTGTAGAGGACCAAAAGCATCGAGGCATTGTGCTCCAGGTCAGCAGCACCCAGCACCAGCACCCAGGACTGGAGCACCCTGTAGCACCAGAGAGAAGGAAGGAGGGACGGAGCAACGGAATAATCACAACCGTGAGTGTGGAAGTGAGGCACTCCACAGAGCACAGGGAAAGATGTGTGCTGGGCAGCCAGAGCATGTGCGAGCCCCGCCTGGGCTAACCATAAATGCAGGGCGTTCCTGAAGACCTGTCTCAAGGCCAGTGAAGATGAGGAGCAGGCTCAGGGTGGAGCCCGGCACCGGCACCCAAGGAGGGGCCAGACCTAGGGGCCTAATGGGCTGGAAAGAGGTTTCCAGGGGGTGGTGGCCACATGAATGACAGCGGTGGCACCAAACCCCAACAGGTGTGTGTATGTCACCCTTCTGGAGAGAGCGAGCAGCCCGTGGGGCAAGTAGCCCGTGGGACACCTGGAGGAACAGGTGTCAGGTCCAGCCACTGGCTACTCCACATTCTTCCCAACTACTGCCTGGGTCAAGTGCACAGGCTAGTAAGCTGATCACTGGGCTGGTTTATCAGGAGTAAAGTCAACTCTCACTGAGTGGGACCCAAAGGGAAGGAAAATCCCATGAAGACGCTGTCCTGTGGCAGCCTTCAAAGACAAGGGCACAAGGACACAGAGAGGTGCTGGTTATTTTGCTTTATAACCACGTGCATTCTCTTGCTTTCTGTCAAGATCTAATAAAGGATTACCCTAAACCGACAAGAGACCATGAGCAACCTCATGAGCTGAAGACCGGGGCATGCAGAGGCACACACACATCCCCACGGCTCAGGGGACACTCTAAAGGATGGACACCTGATAAAACCAGTAACACACAATCAAGACAGTGAGATAACTGCACAGATCGATGGACACAACGGAGCAACTGAATAGGCCCATCCATGGCGATTGGACCTTGCAGAGGAGCACAGGAAACACAACAGAGCAAAAATCAGTCTAGTCTCTTCAATAATCAGAGACCCCACGCAAAAAAGCAAGTCTGGGCCTGACCTAAACATAAAAGGCAAACCTCAGAGCTTCCAGAGAAAAATGCAGCAGAGGAGTCGGTGTGATCTTGGGTTTAGTGATGCAAATCTTAGCACTGAGAGCACAACCCACAAAAGCAAAAGGACACAAAAATTAAAACCACTCCAGACGTGGTTTTGAGAGAAAAAAAGACCAGCTGCAGACTGGGAGAAATGACCTGCAAACGAGGACTTGTGTCCTTAAACAGTAAGAAACAACTCAGTTTTCAAAATAGCAAAAAATGAGAGCTATACCTTACCAGGGACACACAGATGGCCAACAAGCCTGCGACACGCTGCTGCGCATCTGGTGTCATCAGGGAAGTGGCAGTAAGATGCAACTCGCGCTTACTGGAGTGGCTAAACCCTGGAGCACTGACGATGCCCAGCGCTGGTGAGGATGCAGAACAGCAGGCACGTGCAGTCAGGCTGTGGGACACTGGCTGGCACAGCCATTCCGAGGAGACTGGTGGTCTCCTGCACAACTGAGCATATTCCACACAGCAACTACATGCCCAGGTGTTGACCCAAACACCTGCACACGGACGATTACAGCAGCTTTGCCAGCCAGTAATCGTGCAAAACTGGAAGTGACCAAGATGCCCGGCTTCAATGGATAAACAAACTGTGGTTACATCCATGGAAAAAATGTGTGCAAACTTTAAAATATCATTTAGAAGGTTGGGGGACTCTGGGAAGGAATGCAGAACGTGCTTAAACAATCTACCTGTACTTCAGATGGATGAAGCCATCTCACCGAAGGGGACAGGGGACACGGTGCTGGCTCAAGCAACTGACTTGGCAATAAGCAGAGTGTAGAGGACCAAAGGCATAGAGGCATTGTGCTCCAGGTCAGCAGCACCCAGCACCAGCACCCAGGACTGGAGCACCTTGCAGAACCAGAGAGAAGGAGGGAGGGACGGAGCAACGGAACAATCACGACCATGAGTACGTCCACCGGGTGCAGGACAGACGGGAGAGTGCCAGGGGCCGAAGCTGAACAAGTGGACAACAAAGTAGAGCAGGGATCCCTGGGTGGCACAGCGGTTTAACGCCTGCCTTTGGCCCAAGGCGCGATCCTGAAGACCCGGGATCGAATCCCACATCGGGCTCCCGGTGCATGGAGCCTGCTTCTCTCTCTGCCTGTGTCTCTGCCTCTCTCTCTCTCTCTGTGTGACTATCATAAAAAAAAAAAAAAAAAAAAAAAAAAACAAAGTAGAGCAGCTACTGGATCATAACACAAACATCACAAAGTACCTGTGGGCCAACAGCAATATAAACCAGGAAACGGGTCCCTAAATGAATGGGAAGAGACGGGTCTCCCACTCAGATATGTAGAAGCTTCCGGCCAGGAGGGCTCTGGAAGGGGGGGGGGGCGCCCTGGCTGTGGAGACTTGACACCCCCAGCCAGGCATGGGGTGAGAAGAGCACCTCACTCCTGCAGCCCTCCTCCCAGAAACCCATCACCCCATCCCAACCATGAGAAATCCCAGCTGAGGGACATCCAGCAAAACACCTGCCTGGCATCCCTCAAAGCTGTCAAGGTCACCACAAACAAAGGAAGCCTGAGGAACTACCCAACCAGGAAGAGTCTGAGGATAAGTGAGGTCTGTCCCGTGGGACCCCACATTGGGTCCTGCAGCAGGAAAAGGACAGCTGCTGTTTTCCGGGGACAAGACTGCACATGAGCGAAGGCTGAACTCCCACCAGCCCCTACTGTTCCTCAAACATCACCCATTTCTGGAACAAATTCGCATTTTCAAAGCAGGTTGTTGTCGCAGAACGGACTGTGTCACCACGCTGGCCACGATGGTAAAGGGACATGGGTGTTGATGAGAACTGGCTTGGGGACTTCTGGGGGGCTGCCCTCCCTAATCTGGGTAAGTCTCTGCAGCAAGTGCCAGGGGGACAGCACACAGCCTGCCTGGCTCAGCCCTGCTCCGTCCAGGGCCGACATTCCCTCTGAGCACCCCGGGTCACAGTACTAGGACCTTTGGGGGACCCCCAGGTGGCTGAACAAGCAGGACTCCGGTAGGACATATGGGCTGGGGTGCGAGGGGGAAGGAGAGAGGAGGGCCCAGGGAACCCCAGGCAGCACACGACAGGTCCCAGGGCCCTCCCCACGCCATGACTGCCAGGACTTCAGGGATGCGCTGACCTCAAACAAGGAGACTGAGGCCTAGGGAGGGGACCGTGGGGGGTCACATCAAGCTTGGCTGACATACAGCTGGGCTGTGGGCTCCCCCACCACAGGCCCACACCCGTGGAATGGGGACAAGCATGGCCCCACTGTGCTGGGTTACAGGGAGCTGGCATCTCTGTGCATCAGTCAGGGCACACCCTGGGTGCTCATGAGCACTGGCGGGCAGGTGGGGTGCACAAGGCCAGTCTGACGAACGTGCCGGACAGGCCACAACTGCCCAGCGAGCCAGGCCAGCGCTGGCTGAGGGCACAGTCCTGCCAATTTTGTAAAGAAGAAAAAGGAACAGAAAGACAAGCGTGGGGCTCCAGGGAGACGGGAGGCAGTTGGGGGCCCCAGGACGGGCATCCAGAGGACCCTGCTTGGCTCCTGACACCAGCAGGGCGCCGGCACCACAACATCTCAGGGCCATACAGGAAGTCCCACCACTGACTGCACCTGAGGGGATTGTGATGATGCTAAGGGGCTGTTAATGTTGCCAGGTGTGAAGATTTACCTGAGGGCTATCAAACATTTAACTTACATTTTATTAAAAAAGAGTTCCTCCTTCCAGAGAAGCTAGGCCCAGGAAGAGGCTGTTGGAGCCGGAGCCGCAGGCAAGAGACCCCGAGGGCGAGCCGCATGCATCCCTCTGCCCGGGCTCTGCCCGGGATGTCCTCTGCAGCAGGGGCACGAGGCAGACAACTGCCTTCACCACGACCGAGTCCATGGACACAGCGCCAGGAGTGGAAGTGCACAGCGTCCTCCGAACTGGCGGAAACCAGGGCTCTGCACGACAGCGAAGCCTGCTTGCCCACAGCCCAAGCGTGACACTGCGGGGCCTCCACAGCCGTGATGGGCCCAGCTTCTCTCCTCCCACGACTGCCACCCCACGCCCCAGCACACACTGCCTATCCTGCGCCCGCTTGGCTCACAGTGATTTATGGTCTACAAAGGAGGCCGGGCCCCAGACCTCCCTGCCGCCACCTGCCTGAGCAACGCGGCGCTGGTCCCCCTCAGGGCAGAGCCTGCAAGCCCCTGGTGGCCCCTGCCCACCAGGCACTCCACAGTACTAAGGAGAAGCAAGTCTCTCTGCACCCCAATGCGTGCAGCAGCACGTCACCTGGTGCACCAATGTGGAGAAGCGATTCACGAACAGGACAGAAGGTCCTCCTGCCTCACAGGAAGGGCCAGGATGCCCAGCAAGCCCATGTGCACCTACCCGTGCCCTCCAGGGGTGCCGGCTCCCTGCCCGGACCACAGGAACCTGCCCCGCCTGGCAGGCAGAGACGTGGGTGAGGGGCACCCGGCTCTCCGGTCCACCCCTCCTGAAGCCAGGCAGACGCTGGGCCCACGTCACTTCAGCACCTCCCGCTGCTGGGGCCATAGCCCTGAGGCTCCTGCCCACCCCTCCTCTTGGGAAGTGGCTCTGTCACACAAGCCACCAGATGGGACAGGAGGGGCCATGAGGGCCACGCAGGACCCTGGCACTTAGGGCAACGGGAGGGCCCTTCAGTTTGCTCTCCAATTCCTGCTCGACACAGCTCCATAAGCAGCAAGGTGGGTACATCTAGCAGCGCAGCCACAAGGGCCGAGTGGTCCCTGTCCTCGGACACCCAGTGCCTCCCGTGGGCAGGGCAGCCAGCACCCCCAGGGACCCCGCATACCCCCAGGCAGCCAGCACTGGAGGGCATGGGTCCCCCAGAAGACTCCAGCCCAAGGCCTCTGCTCCACCCTCTAGAACATCCCCACAGGCTTCAGCCAAGTCAGGGCTCCTCTGATCCCCATGCAAACACCCAACGAGGCCTCTAACCACCCCGTCCTCAGCAGGAACAGGGACCAGTCACACAGGCTCACAGCCCTGAGCAAAACTCAACTCTGTGCCTTGGTTTCCCCAGCTGTAGGATGGACATGACGAGGTGGTGGCCCCAAGGGCTGGTGTGGGGGCTGTAGCCGCCTGTAGGGCACAGGGAGGCGTTCCCAGCATCCTCCTCCGTCGGATGAATCCAACCCACATCCATAGCTTCCCAGCAAAGAGCCCAATGCAACCCTGTGCCGAGGACCCCATCCTAGGCGTCACTTCACTGTCACCATCCGCTGAGAGCAGACAGAGAAGGAAGGAGTTGAGTGCCGGAGACAGCAGCTGCCCCCACCAGCTCCACCCTGGCCCTTCAGCTCAGCAGGACCAGAGGGACTCGGGGAGGCAGGCTCAGGCGAGTCCAGAGGGAAGCACCCAGGCCTCCAGGGTGGGAGGCGGAGGGCTGTGGAGGTTGAGGGCAGGCTAAGCCAGGCCCTGGGCCACAGGCAGCAGCAGGCTCTGCCGCCCAGGACACGGGACCATGGGGACAGCAGGCCCAAGGGAAGTGGAGGGAAGGAGCTGACAATGCTGCATGGCAAGCACTAAGTAAGCACTTACTGTATGCTGGGCACCGTGCCCAGCCCGTGACAAACCACAGCTCACCAATTCCACCTGCTGCATCCTGGGCCCCAAGTACATGGCACACACGAGATCCCAGGGTGGCCCCCAAGGCAGCGAGGGTATCCACACCCCACCCTCCTGCCCTGAGACTACATTCACCTGGGGCCCTGGCCTGAGGCCCACTCTCCAGCCCCCACACCCCTGGGGTACCTGCCTGAGCCCAGCACAACAGCCCCCTTGTCCACAGCAGGGCAGATAGAGTGAGGTGAGGACACGGCCACTCAGGACAGGAAACACATGGCTGACCACACGGCTGACCACAGGCCACTGGTTCTCTCTCCCTAGAGTAGGGAGGGGACAGTTGGACTCAGGGTGGCCTGGGCCTTATCAGGACACATTCAATCACGAGCAAAATGCTTAGGCCCAAAGGGCCAGCAGGTACCGGCCCACTACACATACACACGTACACACCATGGTGTCAGGACACACACTTGCCAGGTTACAGAGGCTGCACGGCCACCACATGGCCCCCTCCCTGTCCTGAGCCCCAGCACAAAGTCACTCACCTGTGAGCAACCAGCCTGCTCCCCTCCCCCCAGACGGGACCACCTGCAAGAGCACAAACACCTCTGTTTGAAATACAATTTGTCAGTGACTGAAACAACTTTAGTTCCAGAAATTGTTTTAAAAGAACAAAAAAAGCTCACCTCTCTACAAGATAAAAAAAAAAAAAGACTCAACAAAATTTGTCTCCTTAAATCTTAATTTTTAAAATAAGAGTTAATCCAGGCCAGACCCGACTACAATGAAACTGACTGAGGAGAGGCTGCGCTGGCACAGCTGAGAGGGACCCGGCTGAGTTTCCCGCATCATGCCTCACTCTGATGCGCCTTCCTGGGCTTCTGCCAGGATTTAGGCTGCTCGGTGTGCCCCTCACCTACAGCAGGGGGATGAGGGAGGGAACAGGGGCAGGCCAGTAGAGCCATGTGTCCGAGACCCAGGGCCCCACTCGTGCAGCAGCTAGGAGGGGACGTCCAGGGAAGCAGGCAGGTGCTGGACGAGCGCATGTGGAGACTGGCACACCATCCTCCCACACCCCCCCTCCCCCGGGACCCACCCTCCAGACACACCCCACGAAACAGAGCCAACATTCCTGCGCTGGTCAAACACTTGTGTCTGTCACAGCAAGGAGCTGACGACGGAAGGGCCCCCACGTGGGGACTGGTTCTCTGCTGCAGTCCGTCCCCGTCCATTCTTTGAGTGGACATGAATGTGAACTTGTGAACACAGACAGGGACTGTGCTTGGGGCTGGGCGGGGGTGGGGAGGTGCTCAGCAGGCTGGGGGAGGGGAGGGCCCAAGGTGCTCCTGCTCCACCTTCTCACAGCCCTCTGCCCCCCTCCACTGCAGGTGCGTCCCCTCACCCCACTACCATGGAGCCTTTGTGGGAGGGCCGGTGCCACCCCTCTGGCAGACAAAGTGTCAGCCAAACCTGGCTCGGAGGAGGCACCAAGACCTGCTGACAGGTGACAGGCCATGGGTCCCCTGCCCCACTGTCAGTCAGCTTCCTGATACTAATAACCCAACACCTGCTCTGCCTTGCACAGATCCAAGCACCTGTGCAAACACGCTCTCCTCCTCGCTCTCAGAAGGGGATCCTACCAGTGTCCTCAGTGAACCAGGGAGGCTCTGGATAGGACAGGCGCCTACCTGAGGCCCCTGGGAGCAGACATGGCAGGAGGTGGGCATCAGCGAGGCAGCAAGAGTGCTGGACCCCAAGACCGAGGACCAAAGGCCACATGGAAAAGGGAAGTGTCAGGTGGGGAAGGGGCCCCGCCTTTTCAACCATACAATCCTCAGACCAACTCTGGATGCTGGGGGGGGGGGGGGTGCAATGCTGTAGCAGGAGAAGCCAAGGCTCCAGCTCACAATCAACACCAGCAAGGAGCTGGGCCTGGATCCAAACCTGGATGCTCCGCCCACAAAGCAACTTCTCCCCGCTCCAGAGGGCTGCAAAGCGGGGAGACCCCGGAGAGCCCCGCCGTTCAAGTCACCAGAACGACTTCATGAAGGCTGGCCCAGCTCTCCCCAGGGGCTCACGGACAGCCTGGGGTCCCGCCTCAGCCCGGGGCCGAAATGACAGCGGAGACACAGGCTCCTCCGCGGATAAATACCCACCGAGCTGTCGCCGGCCCTGGGACGGCAGCCAAGGCAGCCGAGGCAGGAAGTAGGCGGGAGAGGTAACCGGGGGGCCGTGGCGGAGCTGCGCCCAGGGGGGACCGGGGGATCCCGGCCGTCGTGGACGACCACACCGGAGGCCAGCCTGCCGCGGCCCTGCCCCCAGGCCACCGGGTCCAGCCCTGGCCTCCCCCCGCCGCGGCCCTGCCTGCAGCCCACGCCCCCACACTCCCACCCCCCGTGCCGAGGCCTGTAGCCGCAGCACACACGGCCCCGCCCGCAGCCCCTGCCCGCCGAGGCCCGTCCACCATGCCCCGGGGGGCTGCAGGGCTGGCCGGGGTCGGCCCGGCCCGGGGTTGGGGCTCCGCTCGGCGGGGAAGGGGGGGGGGGGTCCCGGCCCGGCCGCCTCACCTCCTTGAGCTGCTCCATCTCGCCGCGGATAGCCTCGTAGTCCACCTCGAGCTCCTCGAACTGCAGCTTGAGCTGGTGCT
Organism: Canis lupus familiaris; assembly: GCF_011100685.1. Lineage (NCBI taxonomy): Eukaryota > Metazoa > Chordata > Mammalia > Carnivora > Canidae > Canis > Canis lupus. Next base: position 99,418,570 of record NC_049222.1, on the reverse strand, counting down.
TCTCCTCCAGCACCGCCAGCCCGTACTCGGCCGCCTGGATCTTTTCGCGCGTGGTCTCGGCCAGCTCGTGCGACAGCCGCTTCACTTCGGCACGCAGCCACTCGGGCTGCGCCTCCATCACCAGCCGAGCGTACTCCTCCTCCTCCGACGGCGCCGACATGGTGGCCAGCGGCCGGCTAGCGCTGCTGCCGGCGAAGCTCAGGCCGGGTTCTCGACCCCTGCCGCCGCTGCTGCCGCCGCCGCCGCCGCCGCCCAGCCCGACGGCGCCCGGGCCGCCGCCGCGCAGCCGTAGTGCGCGCCGCGCCGCGTGGGGCACTGTGGGGGCCGTAGTCCCGCCCGCCCCGACTACAAGGCCCGTCGTGCCCCGCGCCGCCGGGCTCGGCCGTGATTGGCCTGCGGCTTGCGCTCGCGCGGGCCCCTTCTAACGCTTTTGCCTCAGTCACCGCCCCGCGCCCACTACAAGACCCGTCGTGCTCCACGCCACCGCCGGCCGTGACTGACCAACGCTGTGGCTTCCGCCGCCGCCCCCCGAGGTATTGTGGGGGCTGTAGTACCGCCGCAGGCCGCAGTGGGCGACTGTCCTGCCAGCAGAGAGTGGTGCGCCGCTGCCGGGGAGGCTGGCCGGCACAGAGTATCTTCTTTCGCTTCTTCCAGCAGTGTCGTAGTTTTCAGTCTACAAGCCCCTGCGTCCTTGGTTTACTCCGTCAGTCGTGTTTATGCTGTTGTCCGTGGCGCTGTTTTGTTCGTTTCCGACGAGCTCGTGCAGGGCTGTGTGTGCAAATGCGCGGGGTTCCTGCGTGTGTTGGTTTGTCGTCCTCTCACGGTGCTGGACTCCTTCGTGAGCGCTGACAGCGTGTCCGGGCTTTCTCTCTGTAAGATCTTACTTTCGCTGTCGGGTGTGGACACCTTGGCTGACTGCTGTGGCCGGAACTTGTACTCGGTGGACAGACGTGGGGACTGCGGGCGTCCTTGTCTGACCTCCGGAAGGAGCGCTCAGTTGTACACCGAGACAGCGGGCTTCCCTGGGCTCCTCCCGCGTGTGGAGGAAGCTCCCTTCTCCTAGCCTGTTTATCATAAAGGTGCTAGACTTGACTACATGGTCTTCCGCATCCATTGAGATGATCATGTGAATTTCCCCCTTTATTCTGTAATGTGGTGTCTTACATTGCTTGATTTTCTTTCTTTTTTTTCTTAAGATTCTATTCATGTGAGAGAAAGAGCAGGAGCAAGGGGACGGGCAGAGGGAGAGGGAGAAAGCGGACTCCCCGCTAAGCAGGGACCTCCCCCCAACGTGGGGCTCCTTTCCAGGACCCCGGGATCATGACCCGAGCTGACGGCAGACGCTTCACCCGCGGAGCCACCCCGGTGCGCCCCCTACGTTGGTTGATGTTCTTATGTTGAACCATCCTTGCATTATGGGAATAAATCCCATTTGGTTGGACTGTATAATTCTTTCAATAAGCAGCAGAATTTGGTTGGTTAGTGTTTTGTTGAGGATTTTTATATTAGCATTCAAAAGAAATAAATGAAAAAAAAAAAGACTCGTAAAGAAGGTATTCTTAAAGACGTATGAAAATTATCCAACTCTCCTGGTTAAGAAGATGGAGCTAAGTGGAACTGGATGTCATACAATGTTAAGCGGTGGCAGAAACAGAAGAGAGGGTCCCTGTGCACTCATCTCTGGAGCCAGCCTTGCTGGATCCTTGCATGCTGCCCACACAACCGGAGGAGCCGTGGAATCACCACGGTTTGAATGAGGGTGGGAGTATCGGGAGTCATTTTTCCTCTAACATTCTTTAAAAGGAATTATTGTTAATTTTAGGTGTGATTAATACATAAGAAAATGCCCTTTGGGATATAAATGCACCCAAAGTGCTTATGGGTGGAGCACAGGATGCTTTGAGTTTATTCCAGAAAAAGGGGCAATGAGGTTGATGAAAGAAGCACTTGTTGGTGGCAGTTGGAGTGGAGTGAGTGCACACACTATTGTTGTGCTCTAGACTTTTGTATCTATTTTGAAATTCTAATAAAAATGTTCATATGTTTCCATGTTGGAATGATATTATCTTCATTTAAAAAAAAAAAAAGAATCATTTCCCTCTGTCTGCTCTAATGTGCCAGGCTGCCATATGAGTATCCCTTGACTTCTAGGAAGCTGCCCATGCCAGGGATAGATGCATGACCAGCAAACACGATCTGACCTCATGCTTTGACCTACTTCTTATTTTAAGTTAATCTATTGGTATCCCATTTATCAGTTGCTCTCATGTGCCTGCCTACATAAGCATTTTGAAAATGCTGTTATGGTTTTAGGTAATATGCATATTTTTAGAAATAGGGGCACATGGCTGGCTCAGTTGATAGAACATGTGACTTGATCTCAGGTTTGTGAGTTCGAGTCCCATGTTAGGTGTAGAGATTGCTTAAAATTTTTTTAATCCAAAAAAATGTTAAAAAATAAAAGAACATGGGCAGCCCCAGTGGCTCAGCGGTTTGGCGCCACCTTCAGTCCAGGGCGTGATCCTGGAGACCCAGGATGGAGTCCCACATCGGGTTCCTTGAATGGAGCCTGCTTCTCCCTCTGCCTGCATCTCTGACTCTCTCTGTGTCTCTCATGAATAAATAAATTCTAAAAAAATAAATAAAAAACATAAACTATACACCTATCAGAATGGCTAATATAAAAAAAAACAGTGGCAGCAACAAATGCTGGCAAAGATGCAGAGAAATGATCACTCATACATTGCCTTCCAGAGAGCTATTTGTCCTTTTCCTATACAACTGAATGTGCTCTTGCCACAGGACCCAGTAATTTCATTCCTGGACACTTAAATGAGAATTTGTATTCATATAAAATTGTGCACACAAATGTTCACAGCAGCCTTATTTGTAAAAATCCCAAACCGGAAACCATCCAAAATATCTTCCATTAGGTTAATGGTTAAAAAACAAAACAAAACACTGTGGTACATCTGTATCATGAAATACTACTGAGTAATAAAAGGAATGAGCTATGCAACACACAGCAACCTGGGTAAATATTCAGAGAATTACGCTGAGTGAAAAAAACCACTCCCAAAGTTTTCACAATGTGTGATTCCATTCATATGATGGTCTTGAAGTGACAAAATTAAGGAAATGGAGAACATGTTGCCAGAAGTTGGGGTTGGGGATGATGTGTGAGGATATAAAAGGCAACATGGGGGATGTGGTCATGGACATGTTCTGTTTCTTGCTCTGATGTGTAACACAAATACCAGTGATAAAATTGCACAGAACACACACTCAGTGAGTACACATAAAAGTACACATAGTGAGATCTGAATTAGATGGGTGGCTTGTATCCATCCCAGCCTCCTGGTGGTGATATTGTACTAGCGTTACAAGAAACATAACTGAGAAATATAAACAGAAAGTACACTATGGCTTTTATCTGATGAGCAAGGTCTTAATTCAAAGTTCTCATTTTTGTCAGAGATAAAAGAAACGAATGATATGAAAATTACGCCTATTTGTACATGAAAAAAATACATGGAGAAAAGTAAGCCCCCCTCAAAGAGATGATATACAAGCATATATTTCTTCTCATTTAAAAAAAGTGATAATGTGTGATGCTCACCGGTTCCTCTCAGCAAACACTTTCGTGGCTGCATACTTCTCCGTGGTTTACGTGAGCCATCTGTCCACTCCACCGAAGGACACGTAGGTTGTTTCTGGTCTTTTACAAATACACCGGTGTAGCAGTAGTGTGCTCATCCACCACCTATAGGGCTGACATGACTCTCTTGTATTGGAAGGAGGACAGTACAGTTGGTAAAGTTGCTGAGTTAATATTGTCACGACTGCAGTGATATAGCTGCTGAGAGGGAGCTGCTTTGGGCGCCTTTCCCAGTTGGCTTTCTGCCTGGGACCCCTCTGTCCCTTGAGCTTTCCTGCTGGGACCTCACCTCTCTCTCAGATGGCCAGTGGTGGGGGTTCTCTCGCTTGAACCAGGACGGCTCTGGCAGGGGCCATCGCATCGGGATTATCATCCAACAGTTGAGATCGTCTGCAAGAACCTCCACTCCTGCAAAGAGCCCCTTTGCCTTTTGAAGCTCTGACATACTCCTCAAATTAATCTTAGATTTCACACAATCCCTATCAAAATTCCAGCTGGTGGGGATCTCTGGGTAGCTCAGCGGTTTAGCGCCTGCCTTCGATCCAGGGTGTGATCCTGGAGTCCCAGGATCGAGTCCCACATCAGGCTCCCTGCATGGAGCCTGCTTCTCCCTCTGCCCGTGTCTCTGCCTCTCTCTCTCTCTCTGTGTGTGTGTGTATGTCTCATGAATGAATAAATAAAATATTTTAAAAATGTTTTAAAAAATTCCAGCTGGCTTTTTTTTTCTTCAGAAATTAATCAATAGAATAAAATCGAGAGTACAGAAATTAACCTACACTTTTATGGTGCATTGATTTTCAGCAAATCCTTTAGGGACAATAGGAAATCCACACACAAAAGAATGAAGTCGGAACCCTGTCTTACACCAGATGTGAAATTAAATGGATCAAATACCTAAATAGAAGAGTAAAGCTACGATGCTGTTAGAAGAGAACATAGGTATAAATCTTTGTGACTTTGGTTTCTTAGATGCAACACCACAAGTACAAGCAAAAAGAAAAAATAAATAAATAAAGTGGACTTCATCAAACTTAAAATCTGTGCTCCAGAGGACACTGTTAAGAACAGAAGGGAGAAAGTCTTTCAAATGATGAGGTCTGACCCCCAGAACTCCTGAATGCAGGTGGACTTGGAAGCCAACTTTGGGGACTCTGGCTGCCAGTGCCCTCTGCTAGCTGCACACAGCTGTGGACCCGTGGACCTAGGAGGCTGGGGATAGAGGGTTCCCAGGGGAAGGAGAAGAGGGGTGCAGGAGGGAGAACAGGGTGGAAGGAGGAGAAATCTTCCTTCGGGAGCATTGCATGTCCACACCAGCTGGGGCCATTCAATACAAACACCTCAAACTGGGCGGCTTACACAACCGACCTTTATTTCTCACCATCCAAGAGGCTGTCCAAGATCAGGGTGCCAGCATGGTTGGGATCTGGTGAGGCCTCTCCAGCCTTTCCCTGTGTTCTCTTGCAGCAGAGAGAGTGAGCTCTGGTGCCCCTTCTTCTCCTAAAGGCACTAACCCTTTAGGATTGAGGCCCCACCCTAGTCACCTCATTTAACCTTTATCACCTCCTCTAGGCCCTATCTCTGCCATCACACCAGGGGTTAGGGTTTGGACGTAAGAATTTTAGATGGAAACAAGTCAGGCCACAGCAACAGGAATAATAGGAGTCCAAGGTGGGGAAGTAGGAGATCTTAATGTCATCTGGTCACAGGAATTCAGCTAGACAGCTATCAGAGCATTTGGAACACCTGCAAACTCAGCCAGGGATCTAAGAATTGCTGCAACTCTCCAAGTGGAAATGTGACCACTTTCTGCAAGATAGGAGGTGCGGAGAAGTGAATCTGAGGTGGTATATGGGAAGATAAACTGCAGGACCGGGAGCCTCCGTTAGCCGGCACCCAGAAGTGATAGAGTCATGGGGCACAGAGTCAGGACTCTGCGAAATCTGCTGGAGCAAGTACATCCCTGCCTGCAAGGCGCTCAGGTGGTAAACAAGGGTGGAATTCGAGGTGGGACAGCGTGGTCCGGGATCCCTAGGGTCACAGAAAGAACAGGGGTGCCTGGGTGTCAGAGCAGGGGAACCAGCTGCAATCAGCCCAGGAGTGGGCTTTCAGCTCCATGTGGCCACAAGCCTAGGACCTCCAGGCGGTCCGACAAACGCTGTCCGAGCTGTGGCCCTGCAAGCGCAGAACTGCAGCCAGCCGCCCCCTCCCTGCTCCTCGCCCCCCAGGCAGGGGCAGCACAGGTGCACACTACAGGGATCTGAAGGGTTTGGAGACTCGAAAGAAGGGTCGCATGCCTGAGATAGAAACACTCAGTCCCAGGCTGAGTAAGCTGTGGGGCCAAAGACCAGGGAGACAGGAGCGTTGACAACTCAAGCATCCACCATAAGAAACTGAAAAAGGAAGAACAAATCAATTGTAAAGCAAATAGAAGGAAAGAAATAATAAAGATTAAAAGCAAAAATCAATAGGAAAACAAATCAATAATCAATGAAACCTAAAGTTGATTCCAGGAAAAGACCACAAAATTGACAAACCCTTAGCTATATATTAACTGAGAAATAAAAAATAAGACACAAATTACCAAAACCAGAAAGGGAAAAATGGACTTCAAAGCTGACCTTACAGGGCACCTGGGGGGCTGAGTCGTTTAAGCGTCTGCCTTCAGCTCAGGTCATGATCCCAGGGTCCTGGGATTGAGTCCCATGTCGGGCTCTCTGCTCAGTGGGGAGTCTGCTTCTCCCTCTCCCTCTGCCACTCCCCCTGCTTGTGCTCTCTTGCCCTCCCTCTCTCTGTCAATAAAAAAAAGAAAAAGAAAAAGAAAGAAAGAAAAAAAAAAAAAAGAAACCTGACCTTACAGAAATCAACATGGCTGTGAGAGAATATCCTGAACTACTTATAGGAATAAATTAGACATGGGGCAGCCCAGGTTGGCTCAGCGGTTTAGTGCTGCCTTCAGCCCAGACCCAGGGCCTGATCCTGGAGACCTGGGATTGAGTCCCACGTCAGACTCCCTTCTGGAGCCTGCTTCTTTCTCTGCCTGTGTCTCTGCCTCTCTCTCTCTCTCTCTCTCTCTCTGTCTCTCATGAATAAATAAATAAAATCTTTTTAAAAATGGAATAAATTAGACAACTTATTAAAGCAGATTAATTCTTAGAAAAACACAAATTACCAAAATTGACTCAAGAAGAAGTAGAATATCTGAATAAACCTGTAACAAGAAAACTAATTAATTCAAATTAATTTAATTTAGTTTAAAACTTTTTGCAAAAAAAAAATCATAACCCCAATGACATTACTGGCCAATTTTGTCAAACATTTAAAGAAGGAATATTAAAACATCAAAAATTATTCTAGAAAAGTGAGAAAGGAGCCTTCCCACCTCTTCAATGAGGCCATTGTGACCCTGATACCAAAGCCAGACAAAGACATCACAAGAAAAAACTTTTTAGAATGATATCCAGTCTGATCATATTCACAAAATTCCTAAAGATTTATTAATTTTTTTATTTTAAAGAGAGAGTGTGCACACATGCAAGTGGATGGAAGGAGGGCTAGAGGGAGAGAGAATCTCAGGCAGATTCCTTGCTGAGCGCATAGCCCATGTTGGGCTCCATCTCAAGACCCCAAGATTATGACTTGAGCTGGGATTACATAGTTTTTAACTATGTCAAGAGCTGGACACTCAACCAACGGGGCCATCCCCTAGTCACAATATTTCTTAACAAAATATTCCCAAGCTAAATTCAGCAATACATGAAAAGGATTATACACCATGACCATGTGAGGTTTGTTCTAAGATAATTCTAACATCTGAAAATCAATTAATGTGATACAATAAAATATCATATATTCATCTCAATTCATGCAGAAAATAAAACATTTGGGAAATCCAGCACACATTCACAATAAAAAGTTCCAATGATGCAGGAGTAGAAGGAAAATGAAAGACTGAATGCTCCCCTCCTGACATGGGAACAAGGGAAGAAAACCTACTTCACCACTGACAAGTTTCAGAGAACTTGAATCCCTGGTCCATTAGTAGAAGGAATTTTAAGTTGCACAACCACTCTGAAAATTAGTTAAGCAGTTTCTTAAAAACACCAAACCCCCCAAACTCTAAATATACACTTACTATAGAAATCCATAATCACATTTTCTGACATTTATTTCAGAGAACCATTTGCTGAAAAGACTATCTTTCCCCCATGAACTCCCTTGGCATCTTTGTGGAAAACCATTTGACTATATCTGGATCTATGTCTATTCTTTTTTTTTTTAAGATTTTATTTATTTATCTATTCATTCATTCATTCATGCATGCATGCATTCATGAGAGACACACAGAGAAAGAGAGAGGCAGAGACACAGGCAGAGGGAGAAGCAGGCTCCACACAGGGAGCTCAACGTGGGACTCAATCCTGGGTCTCCAGGATCACACCCGGGCCGAAGGCAGTGTTAACTGCTGAGCCACCCAGGCTGTCCTATGTCAATTCTTGATTCTGTCCCAAGGCAGCAATATCACACTACCCTGATTATTATAACTATATAATAAATCTCAAAATCGGGTTAAGTCTTCCCTTTCTGTTATTGTTTTTAAAGTTGTTTTGATTAATCTAGGTCCTTTGTATTTTTTTCAAACTTAGAATTATCTTGTTAATTTCTACAAAAACTCCTTTCGGGGTTTTGATGGGGATTGGGTTGAACTATACAACAGTTTTGGGAAGAATTGAGCTTTAAGATCCATAAACAAAGTATATTTATTATTTAGTCTTTGACTTTTTTTTCTGAGCACTGTTTTATAGTTTTCAGTGTATAAGTCATGCATATGTTTTGCTAAATGTATCCCTACGTAGTTCCTATTTTTGATGCTATTGTAAATAGCATTTTAAAATCTAAAATTTCCCATTTTTTGTTGCTGTTATATAAATAATTGATCTGTGTATATTTATCTTGTATCTCACCACTGTAGTAAACTCATTTAGTTCCTTTTTTTGTAGATTATGTAGGATTTATAGATTATGTAGGATTTTCTATATAGTCAGTCATGATGACTCCAAGTAAAGGTAGTTTTACATCTTCCTTTCCAGTATGGATGTCTTTTACAGGAACACAAGTGGTGAGAGCAGACATTCTCATGTTGTTTCTGATTGCAGGCAGAAAGCATTCAGTCTTTCACTATGAAATATGTTGGTTGTTTACTGCCTGTGCCCTTTCCCATGTTGAAGAAGTTCCCTCTCATTCTTACTTTGCCAAGGATTTTTAATTTTCACAGTTGGATTTTGCCAAATGCTCTTTCTGCATCTATTGAGATGATCGAACAGTTTTTATTTCCTAGTCTGTTAATGGGGTAAATTATATTGAACGATTTTTGAACATTTAACCAACTGTGCATTCTTGGAGGATCCTACTTGGTTGTGATGTGTTGTCTTTTTATATATTATTTGATTCTCTAAAATTTTGCTACAGATTTTCACACGTTGATCTGTAGTTTTCATATCTTGTGTTTTAGTATGGTTTTGGGGTCAGAATAACACTGGCCTTGTGGACTGCATTAGTTCACATGTTTGAGAGAGCTTATGTAGAATTGGTGCTATTTTTTCGTTAAAGATTTGGTTGGATTCCCCAGAGGTGCCTGGGTGGCTTAGTAAGCTAAGCATCTGACTTTTTGTTACAGCTCAGGTTGTGATCTCAGGGCTGTGGGATCAAGCCCTGCATTGGGCTTTGTGCTCAGCTCAGAGCCTGCTTGAGATTCTCCGTCTCCCTTTCCCCCACCCCTGCTCACGCACATGTGCAAACCGCCCCCCTCCCTCTCTCTCAAGAAAAAGAAAATTGGGCTGGATTCCCCAGTGAAGCTGTTTGGCCTTGCAGTTGGTGTGAGAATGTTTTTAACTACAAGTTCAGATACCTACAGGGTTACCCTAATGAACACTTTCTTCCTGAGTAATCTTTGGTAGCTTTATTTCATGTAAGTTGTCAAACACATTGACATGAAATGTTTTATATTATTCTCTTATTTTAAAACATTTGTTGCATCTGTAAGAATATCACCTCTCTCATTCTTGATATTGGTAATTTATTGTTTCCTTCTCCCCCACCAAATCAGTGTGTCCAGAAGTTTTTCAATTTTATTCTCAGAGAACCAGTTTTTGGTTTCACTTATATTTTCTCTTGTTTATGTCTTAACAGTTTCTGTTTTTTATTATTTCCTCTCTTCTGCTTATTTAATGCTGAATTTGATCTTCTTTTATTTCCATTTTTGTAAGGTCAAAGCTGAGTGGGTCATTGACTTGAGTCCCTTCTATTTTTCTCTTAATAAGAGTTTTTGTACTGTAAATTCCTTTCTGAGGATTGCTGAAAACTGTATTCCTAAAATTTAGGTATACTGCAGGGTTTTTTTTTTCACTCAAGCCAAAATTTTTTTTTTTTAATTTTTTTTTTATTTATTTATGATAGTCACAGAGAGAGAGAGAGAGAGAGAGAGAGAGAGGCAGAGACACAGGCAGAAGGAGAAGCAGGCTTCATGCACCGGGAGCCTGATGTGGGATTCGATCCCGGGTCTCCAGGATCGCGCCCTGGGCCAAAGGCAGGCGCCAAACCGCTGCGCCACCCAGGGATCCCAAGCCAAAATATTTTATGCTTTTCTTTTTTACATCTTCCTACCAACAGGCTGTTTTTAGAAGTGCATTATTTAGTTTCCAAGTATTTTGGTGATTTTCCAGATATCCTTCTAACATTTATCTCTAATGTAACTCTATTGTGATCAGAGAACATGCTTTGTGTGATTTAAGTTATTTTCCACTTATTGACACCTGTTTTATAGCCCAGAACATGGTGTCTTCTGGTTTAAGTTCCTTGTGCACTGGAGAAGAACGCGGTTCTGCTGTTGCTGGAGGAAGTGCTTATAAACATCCAGTGGGTGAGTGGTTGGTCAGAGAGCTCAAGCCTTCTGTGAAACTCCTTATCACTGTCATGATTCATCCTTTCTCCTCGAGGGTTTCAATCTGGCCTGACTTCCTTCTGCCTGAACAACATAAAACAACACAGCCTGTGCTGCAGGTCTTCTGGGGATGAATTCTTTCAGTTTTACTGTATCTAAAACAGTGTTTGGTTTGACTTAGTCTTCAAATTACTTTTGCTGGGTTAAAAACATGGGGTGTCAGCCCCGCCGTTGCCCTCAAGGCTTCAAGGATGTGTGGTTCTGCCTCCCACTTGTTTCTGGAAGAAGTACGCAGTCATTTTTTCTGAGTCCTTGTGTATGTAACACGTTTTACTTCCGACTGTTTTTGAGATTTCCCAATATCACTGATTTGAGCAATCTGTTTATGACTTGTCTTGCGCTCTTCTTCCAACCCCCCCTTTCTCTTCCTGCTGGGGCTGACTGAGCTTCTCAGACCTCTGGGTCCAGTGTGGACACCAAGGGGCCTGGGGGCGTCTACAGCTTGCAGAATGTGTAGCAGCCTCCCTGCCCCCTGCCCCCTGGGTGCCAGGGCTACTTCCTAGCTGCCTCCAGACACTGAAAAATGTCCTCAAGGATAACATCACCCCCAGCTGGAATTACTGGCTTAGAGTTTTTATCAGATTTGGAAATTTTGCTGTGTTACTTTTTCTGTAATGCTCTCTTCCTCTGCTCTTCTGGGGGATGCCAAACGGTTGTGCTCCAGTGAACGGGGCCGCCCCTGGCTCATTGATGCAGCCCTGATGTCAGTCTTTTCACTTCATGTTTCACTTTGGATAGTTTCCATTTCTGTTTCTTCAAGTTCATCCATCTTTTCTTCCGTGTTATCCAATCTTGTATGAATCCCATCCAGTGTATTTTCATCTTGAATAGCTCGATTTGGTTTTTTTCATATTTCCCCTCTCTCTCCTAACATGTTTGCTCCATGAGTAATATGCTTATGATCATTTATTCAAAATTCTTATCTGCTAATCCTTATATCTGTCATTACTATTTTTAATTTTTACATTTTTTATTAGCTGACTTTTTTTCCTTGCAGTACCATACACAGTGAGGCTCACCTTGTTGGGCAGGAGCTATTTTTGGGTTTCTGTGAACATTAGTGGGTCTTCCTTGGGAATGCATCTGAGTCCCTTGGAGTGGTCTGAATTTTCAAGGCTGGCTCTTAAGCAATGTTTTCTGGGGCCAGAGCACTTTTATTTTAGGGCTGATCCTGCCACACCCCCAAGGAATGCCCCTCCCAGCACCCTGCCCTGTGGGGGGAAGCATGTCTTCTCCTCTGCCTGGTGGAGCAGAGATGGCTCCCGGCCCCACAGACCTTGGTGACATACCGGCCCCTTGCTGGTGGCTCCCTCTGCTCACATACGACTCAGAGTTCAGCACTCCAGGTGACCCTCCACCCCTCAGAACTCACTCCTCTCCCTGCCTTCTACCCTGCAAACCCCAAGCACCTGCCTCTGACTCAGGTGGACCACCTGCCTTCCAGGGGGCACCCTGGCTGTCTCCTCAGTAAGCTGTGGTCACTGCCCTTCACCTGCGAGCCAGTGTCAGAAAGCAATTGTTTCCTAGACTTCATCTGTTCTTATGTTTACTCTGCTTTGGAAGCAGAAATCATTCTTTAAATACTTACTTTTGGGTCACCTGGGTGGCTCAGTGGTTGGTTGAGCATCTGCCTTTGGCTCAGGGTGTGACCTCGGGGTCCTGGGATCGAGTCCCACATGGGGCTCCCCATAGGGAGCCTGCTTCTGCCTCTGCCTGTGTCCCTGCCTCTCTCTGTGTGTCTCTCATGAATAAATAAAAACACTAATTTTAATTTAACTTTAATTTCTACATGACTTTTTAAAACTGTTTCCTATTTCCACCTTTAAATATATTTATATAGAACTATGTAGCTTCTAAGCACAATTTTAAAAGTGTGCATGGTTTTCAAAAATCTGACAGCTTTAGTATTTTTGCTTAAATGCCTAAAATTAGCAAGGGGAGTGTCTGATCAGGTTTTGGCAGACTTTAGTATAGGAAATAAGTTGTGAGTATTTGTAGGTTAAACAGTTATCTCTCTGCAGGTTAATATACCCCATGTTCAATGTCCAACTTCCATGTAAGAATTCTAGATGAATTCTGCAGTAACGTGCACCTTCTTTCTGAGACACACGCAGCTAGCTGCCTTCCTTCCTAGCGGCATCTGGAGCTGCACTTACTGTACCCAACGGGCTGATGGCTGGCCTCACTTGGTGCAGAAGAGGCACATTCGGCTTTGAAGCACAACACAAAGACTCGGGTCCCTATTACTTTAAAGCTCCAAACTACACATTTCCTTTTAAGCTAAAATAAGATGCAGTGTTTTTGTAAGGGTTTTAATATGTGCAGCTGGAATATGATTCATTTTTGAAGACTACAGACAATAAGGAAACAAAAATAAATCAAAGGAGCAGTCACTGCCTAACCATCTTAGGGTGGTAGGTGGTGTGCGAGCGAGCTCTCTCCGTCCCCCAATTACTAGTTTGTACATTTTCCCTGTTATCATGTCTGTCTAGATTTTGGGAAGCAGAGAGAAGTATGAAACTTTTAATCAGGGTGGCACTCCAAGGTGTTGATAACAATGGTAACAAACCCCCTGGGCCCAAACAAAATTCGGTTTGGATGGTGGATATTTTGCTCAGTAAGAGCCGTTAGCAGAACTTACTGGAAACACAATCTCTATGTTGGTAGCTTGACTAGTCCTGTGAGTACTGTCCGAACGGCCGGGTGTTGTAAGTGAGACCCAGAGGACCCTCCCCATCGGGGCTGCTCCTCTCCAGATTCAGACGTAGAACCTGAGGAGGTTAGCCTTTCCCTGATCCACAGGGAAACCTGGTTCCTCTCAGACTTTGCTAAGACTAGAGTCATTTGGAATTCAAGTTTTATGCTGGGCCTGGTTGTTTTCCTCCTTAGTCCCTTGGTCTTATGGGATCAATAAAAGCTAGGTAGCATGGTTATAAACTAAATCTGTGTATTAAGTTCCTTCTCAGAGTCACTGAGAAGACGGGTCCTATGTTATAAATGCAGCACGTGGGGGATCCCTGGGTTGCTCAGTGGTTTGGCGCCTGTCTTTGGCCCAGGGTGTGATCCTGGAGTCCCGGGATCAAATCCTACATCAGGCTTCCTGCATGGAGCCTGCTTCTCCCTCTGCCTGTGTCTCTGCCTCTCTCTGTGTGTGTCTCTCATGAATAAATAAATAAATAAAATCTTTAAAAAAAAAAAATAGGGATCCCTGGGTGGCGCAGCGGTTTGGCGCCTGCCTTTGGCCCAGGGTGCGATCCTGGAGACCCGGGATCGAATCCCACATCGGGCTCCGGGTGCATGGAGCCTGCTTCTCCCTCTGCCTATGTCTCTGCCTCTCTCTCTCTCTGTGTGTGTGACTATCACAAATAATAAATAAAATAAAAAATTAAAAAATTAAAAAAAAATAAACGTGGCACGTTAGGCAGTAAATCCAGTGAAGGGAGAGAAACAACTTGTTCACTTCCTCTGCCGCAAGCAGTCCACAGCAGTCATGAGCGTGGGGCGCCCCGCGGGCTTCAGCAAACCTGACCAACCATTGAGAGTGAGGAATCCCTCTCGTCACTCCGTCCCCCGCATCTGTGACCCCGGTCACCCCTCATCACCTCCTACTTTCTTCTTCAACTTTTGAGCCTAAACTCTTCAGCTTGGACTATCGATACAGAAAACAGGCAAGGGTAAGCAGGCGTCAGTGAAGGTCTCGCGCAGCTTGCAACCCTGGGAAGATCCCTGAGACCTGAGGGGTGCGCGGCTGCCTCAGCGCCTTCGAGCCTCCTTCCAGGTTCCTCGGAGACGCACACTCTCCCGCAGCCCCGCTCGTCATTAGGAGGCATGTCAGTCGGTCCGGCCAGGGTCCTGTCCTCTGAGGAGGTGGGGGACAGGCTGGGACATAGGAGCCCCTAAGGCACCCCCCGCCCCCAAACTGCTCCCGGCAGTGGAGATGCGGAGACCGAGGGAGGAAGAGACAGGGGACAAACCAACACGGCACCAGAATTGGAGGCCACACGCTCCTGGTGAGACCTCGTAAAGATGATGGTGACCAACCTCTGAGCTCCGTTCCCTGCGCTCACCCTACAGCCTTTGTCTCTCTTCCCTCTTCTCACCTGCATTTAATAAATGCTCACTCACCCTTGGGTGTCACGGGATGGCTCTTCAGCTCCGGGAGATGTGGCCCCCGCGACCCTGTAACACCCAGCCCGTTGGAAGCTGAAGGGCCAGGCAGTGAAGGCGGCGTGTATCTGGCTAAGTCGCTTCGGGTCTGGTAAAGTGGTTTCCCAATTGTGCAGCCTTCACTCTGAGCTCATCTCGGCCCCGTGTTTTCTCACGAAAGTCTACGGTTTGTTATCCTCTGACTTCATTGACTTTAGTAACAAGAGTCAAACCCTGAGCTCTGCCCTGTTTCTCTCCTCCGAGGGGGAGGCTGACTAGAAGTCTGACCTTCAGGTTAGTGAGGGGCGCTCAGCCTCCTGTGCTCCCCTGGCCCGTCTAACCCCGGCTCCCCTGGGCCACCCCACTCCGCTGTGCTGTGACCCTGTCCAGGTCCTCCCTCCACGGCTTCCCCCGTCTGGCCCCCCATAGAGCGTGCGCTGTGCCCCAGGTCCTGGCCCCCAGGAGCAGTGACCCTTTCTGAGCGAGTGTCCCCGGAATTCCGTGTGGGCTCCTGTCTCCTCCCGTGAAGTGTCTGGGCCTAGCCCCCAGCAGAAGCTGGTGGGAAGCAGTCAGTTCACCCTACTCTTTCACCTTGGCCGTCAGCTGGGGTCTGGGTCCCTAACTGCTTCCACTTTGGGAGCAGCTCCCCTCTGTCCCCAGGACCTCCCGTCATCCTGGAGGGACACTGCCACCTTCTGACACCTCCAGAGCCCAAACAGATGGCACCGTGGCCTCAGTTTCTCAGGCCTTGCCCCATGACACGGCCCCTCGCCCGCGGGCTTCTCGTGGGAGCAGGCCTGCCCTGACTGCCATCCTCAGGCCCCTGAAGAAACAAAAGCCAACTGAGGAAATCTGAGGATCTGATTGACTCTACTCAACAATTGGCGAATCGGGAAGCATCCCGTCTAGCAACTGGGAAGGAGCAGCAAGGGGGCTACAAACAGGAAAGACTTCTAAAGGCAGGACAGAGTCACACAGATCATTTCAGGCAAGGCCACTTCCTTTCGGGGGACAAAAGGGTCTTCTTAGGTGCAGGACCTCATGGCCTGGCTGGGGAGTCCCACACCAACACTCCTGAGGAGGATGCCACTGCAATCAGGGTGGGTACTAAGTCCTGGTGGTGACGGCGGGCGGCGGGTGGGGGCAGCACAGGGGACACCTCAACAGTACTCAGCTCACGCTGTCCTCTGCACCAGCCCGCCCTGACTGCCTGTTTGCTGGTGGCCACCATCAAGTGAGGAGAAGCTTTGCCTTCTCTGAGTGTTTAGAGCAGCGTTGACAAAGTCTCCACAAAGGACCAGGTAGTAGATGTTTGGGCATCGAGGGCCACACAGTCTCTGTTGCAAGTACTCAAGTTGTCCCTTTACTGCCAAGCGGTGTAGACACTCATGGATGGGTGTGGCCGTGTTCCAATAAGTATTCATAAACACTGAAATCTGAATTTCATATAATTTATGTGTGCCATGGAACCTTCTTCTTTTAATTTTTTTCAACCATTTCTAAATGTAAGAGCCGCTTTAGTAGGGGACGTGGCAGCAAAACAGGAGGCAGGCCAGCTGTGCTCTGGAGGAAGGAGCCACAGAGGAGACACAGAGCAGGAGCACGGGTGTCCCGCTATCCAAAAGGAGAGGGCTACCCCAAAACTCCTGAAAATTTCCCAGACTCAAAAAATAACCCCTCTAAGCCCTTTTTGATGCTTTAGGGACACATCTTGCTAACAGATGCATAAAGCATATGGAGACACAGTTCAAAGCTCCGGCGGCCAGATGCTGATGTGCTGAGCGTGGTTCCCCAGGAGCTGGCAGGGCCACCCTCGGTGGTCGCTGCAATACAAACATGGAAAGCTATTTTTGATCTTGATTTTTTTTCCTAAAAGTGACAGTTCTTTTCAGGTTTCTTTTCATCAGTGAAAGAAGGTACTGATGTAGGTCTTTGGTAAAAGCAGAGTGGCCTACTGTAAACTATTTAAACGTGGGGACTTGGGATACCTGGGTGGTTCAGTGGTTAAGCATATGCCTTCAGCTCTGGGCATGATCCTGGAGACCTGGGATCGAGTCCCACATTGGGCTCCCCTCATGAAGCCTGCTCCCTCTGCCTATGTCTCTGCCTCTCTCTCTGTGTCTCTCATGAATAAATCAATAAAATCTTAAAAAAATAAAAATAAAACATGGGGACACCTATGTATAAACGATCTGTCCACCTGGGAAAGGAAGTATCCCCAGAGAGAAATAGTGGACAGCTCTGACCTTCTCGCATCACTCTCCACATATTTGTGGAGCCCACGTGGGCTGGCATGGGCCTCCCCCACACCCCCTTTCTTACAGCTCCCTCCCCAACCAGGCTGCTGGCAGGGGCTGTCGCTCTGCCCCTCTATGCCTCACCAGGAGCTGCCCACATCCGTCAAACAGAATTCAGATGGGGGGGCTCCCTGCCTTACAGCCCTCAGCACCCACTGTGGGGCTCTGGGTCCTGTCCTCAAGAAAAACTCTGGCTGTACATGTAGGGTACAGCCTAAAGGTTGGGGGGTTAATCAGACAGCAGTCTGGTTGCCTGGAACAGGGTGAGCCTGGACTCTGGGGAGGGAGACCATGATGCAGATGGCATATTCAAGTAGTTTGTGTATTTAAGACGTACTTCTGTGGACTTAGAGCTTGTTATTTTATTTTATTTTATTTTATTATTTTATTTTATTTATTCATGAGAGACACAGAGAGAGACGCAGAGACATAGGCAGAGAGAGAAGTAGGCTCCATGCAGGGAGGCTGAGTAGGACTTAATCCCGGGATCCCAGGATCACAACCTGAGCCAAAGGCAGACGCTTAACCGCTGAGCCCCCCAGGTGCTCCTAGAGCTTGTTATTTCCAAGGTAACCTTCCTAAGGGTTTATTTTCATCCACCTTAGGTTAAATACACAGACTTTGGCTGATCTTAAAAGGAGGAAAAGGGCTGTTCAAACAGGAGCTAATGGTAGCAAATGCTCATAAACCATGCTGGTCATAAAGCCCAAGTTTCTAATGGATGAAAGTACTAGTTGGTATCCTATAAACTTGTATAATAATAATGACTATCAGGAATAAAAATCAGGAACTATACCTGCTGAACTGTTTAGTTGGATCATTATAGCAGCAATCAGAAAGCTATGATTATTTGTAGGTGACGAGAATGTGTATCTGGAAAGCCCATGAGAACCAAACCTAATAATAAGCAGGTGAATTCAGGAAGGTTATATGGTGCAACATTAACAGATGGGCACTGATAGTTTTATAATATGAATAACAGGTTTAATACATTAAACATCCCATTTACAAGAGTGACTTAAAAAATACCTAATTGGAAACTTAACAAAAATGTGCAAGACCACATAGTAAAGGATTGACTCAGTGGGTGTGGGGTGCTCAAAACAATGGCCCTTGACTGGCTCTTGGCAGATAACCTCTGAGCCTTTGGAATATCTGGTCTCATAAGAATGTCTTTACTTCCCTGGAGTCTTGGGCAGTGCTAGATCCTTGATGCTAACAACATGATTTATGGGGCCTGCCTGTTTCTGTTTGCTTGGGGCTCTGCACCTTGCTGTCAATCTGGTCTCTGGAGCAGCTGGAGCCAAGTAGTTAGGGTGCCGCATGCCTACATGACAGAACTCCAGTCAAATTCCTGGGCACCAAGCCTCTAGGGTTAGCTTCCCTGGTTGGCAACACTTTGCACATGTTGTCACTTATCATTATGGAGAATTAAGTGCTGTCCTGGGAGAGAACAACTGGAAGCCTGTGTCTGGTTTTCCTGGATTTCCCCTTTTTATTTTTCTTTGCTGATTTCAATCTGTGTTTGTTACCTATAATAACTCATAACTGTGACATAACAGTTTTCCTGGGTCCTATAAGTCCATTTAGCAAATCATCAAAACTGAGAGAGGCCTTGGGGACCCGTGACACAGTTGGTGCCTTAAGTGGGGTTTGCTGTACTAATCCTAGCTTACTGAAACACAGTGAAAGTGTTCTTTGGGAAAAGGAAGGGTGACTTTAGCCCTTGGTAGCTACTGAGTCATTCAGGGTATGAAACAGTAGCTGTGCTGAGATCAATTACTAGACATAAAAGTTACCAATGGAATTTAGGACTGATAGACCCAACTCCCAAGAAGCGGCCTCACTAGAGATATAAGAGAACGCAAAACAAGAAGAAACAAGCTATATATATAACTCTTTGGTTGTTGTTGTCTGCACAGAGTGCGGGTGGTCCTTTCTGAAGCCTGACAAAGATGGCGGAAGTGGAGCAGAAGAAGAAGTGCATCTTTCACAAGTTCACTTACTGTGGCATGGACCTTGGCCAGCTGTTGGACATATTTCCTGAGCAGCTGATCCAACTGTACAGTGCCCAGCAGTGGTGGATACTGAACTGGGGTTTACAGAGGAAGCAGCCCTCACTGCTGAAGCACCTGTCCAAGGCCAAGAAGGAAGCTCCTCTCATGGGAAAGCCTGAGGTGGTTAAGACACACCTGTGGGACATGATCATGCTGCCCAAGATGGGGGCCAGCATGGTTGGTGTCTATTACAGCAAGATCTTCAACCAGGTGGAAATCAAGCCTGAGATGATTGGGCACTACCAGGGTGAGTTCTCCAACACCTGCAATCCTGTGAAGTACGGCAGGCCTGGCATCAGGCCACTCACTCCTCGAGGTTCACCCCTCTCAAGTATCCTATTTGGCCAATAAAGACACAGACTTTTCTAAAGAAGGAGGAGGAGGAGGAGAGGGAGGAGGAGGGTAAGGAGAAGAGGAAAGGATGTGAAGGAGAGTGTTTAATGGGGAACCTCACGCCAAACTTGGATTTCTGCTGATCCGAGCTACAGCTGCTAGCTTCTGGAATGCTACCAAAGAGGGAGACTATGTTGGAACAACAGATAACAAGCACTTCTAAGACTTCTTGGCCACCAAGAAGGTAGTCCAGGTGGCTGGGGGACAAAATTAAGAAATTATTGAAACTGAGGAGTATAATGTGATGGAATTGTCCCATCGTGTGGATTAGGGTCATCACCTTTCCCTTTTTGGTCTTACCAAAAAGATAATTAGAATAATGAGAGTTGGGGAATGACAAAGAGGATAGTCAAGGGACTTTCCACAGCAGCATGGAAATCTTTGAACTGTTATTAATAAAGCAGACTTCAGTGGGATTGAAACAAATATCTTCATGCAGCACTAATGGAGGTTGGGTGTACCGATGGGACCCTATGCAGTCCCCCCACAGTGAAAATCCCTAAAAGAGTCCTCTCTATTTACTCTAGTTTGGAGGAATTGGAAAAGCCAGAAGGCAGATGACCATGAGAAATATGGGCTGGAATCACTAAGGGTAACAGTCCAGCAAATTATTTGAGATCAGGGTTATTGAAAGAGTCAGGGTCTTTTGACCCAATCTCCAGCTAGGGGCCCAAGGCCATCTGCATCTGTGTGGGTAAGATAACTGGATATTGGAGAACGAATTTTTCTAGGACACTTTGATGGGAGACCCCAATGCATTGTGATTCCCAATCCTGGTGGTGAGGTCCTGATGGGGCTACAGTTAGATGGGAAGGCTATGAAGATGCAGTGATTGACAGGTTGATGGGGTTATGGTGTCAGTTTGGAGGAAAATTGGAATATGTGTATAGACTTTATGTGAAGTGGTTGCATTTCCTTTACCTAAATGTGCTAATTGATAGATGTTATGTCTGATTAGGAGTTATTTTTTCTATCCCCAATACTGAAAAACAAGACAACTGGACATGTTAATGGAACCCATGGAATTGCTTGAGCCCATAGAACTTGTTAATTCCCACTTTAACTAATGACGTAGTAGAAGCTGGAGTAATGGCACAAGTTCTCTGCACAACAGCGCTGTGTGGTCCATGGAGAAGGAGGATGGCTCTAGATGAGCCTAGACGGGAACTATGGCAAAAGGACATGAGTGCCACCCAGTGGCAGCCACAGGGATTTTGGACCAGAACATTTCCAGATTCAGAGACAAGATCTACGCTGTTTGAGATAAGGCTACTAGCTTGCCATTGGGCATTAATTGAAACCGCCCCAATGACTGAAGGTGTAAAATAATCCTGAAACCTGAAATACCCATAATCTGTTGGATGGATGTCAGAGACACCCTTCAATAAGGCAGGCAGTACCCGGAAGTGCTCCACACAACATGGAATGGTTTACACAGGAGCACGCTGCTGCAGGTGCAAGGAGGTGCTCATATTCATTTGCAGGTGGGCCAACTTCAGAACCGCCTCAGGAGCGGCTGGGCCTGCAGGTCTCTATTCACCAACAAACAGCTGTCTGGTTTACAGAGGGCAGCTCAGGGTCCGGCTTCCCATTAACGTCCTGGTTGGAAGGTCAGTGCACTACAGTTGAGTGCTGGAGACCCTCTGGTGTTGCATGCATCAACTCTGCTGAATTGCATGGTGCTCACCTTGGTGGAAGAACTGAACATTAACCAATAAATGTCACTCCGTGTGGGTTTTTACTGACTGAGAGGCTGTGGCCAATGTTTCAGCCACATGGTCAGGCAGGTGGGCCATGGAAAACTGGACTGTTAAAGAGAGGTCCGTGTAAACACGGCCCTATGAAATCACACAAAAGTAGGACACCTCAATGCCCGTATGAAGATCCATTCCCAGGATTGGATGGTTATCAGAAGGGGCACGTGGACACTCTGGTGAGCTCACTTGCGAGGGTAGACTCATGCGTCTGCTCCAGAAACCTGACGAAGTCCAGCCGCAGCCTGCAACCTGGTGACCTCACTGTGGTCACACCATGTGATGTGACCGGGACTGCCCTCTGTCCCAGTGGAACCCCAGTGGTGTGACTGTTGGGCTACATTTCCTGAAAGTGTGGGAGCCGCTGCCTGCTGGGCCACTGTGCAGCCCTCCAACTCCCAGCAGACGACTGCCACTCAACCTCAAATGGTGGTGATGGGACAGAGAGGTCCCTGGTAATCATGGACACAGGCAGCAGAGTCATAGCTGATATGACACGTGCACACAGTCACCGTTTCCTGGGGTGGACAGCTGAAGGACAGAATAGGGACCCAGGGGGAAGCAATGGGGATCATGTGGGGGGTGCCGATGCCCTTGGGGGGCCACCCGCCCTGAATAAGGCAGGCAGCAGGAGGCCTTGTGGCCTAGACAGACTAAATTGAACCTCGACATGGCCACCACTTGTCTTCTGTTGAGAACGTCCTCTGTGATTCTTACTAGATTTGTTCATTAACAAAGAACCACGGGCATCGTGTGATGTGGTCCGCCTCGTTGGTGAATCAACTGCCCCGTGTAGGTAAGTAACACAGGTGCTGGTGATCAAACATATAGGAAAATTGACTGAAAGCCTCCTCAGGATACCTTGGTGATGGGCAATGAGGACTTCAGGCAGGGGGCGGGGTGTGGGGGTTGGCCAGGAAAGGGCTACTCCAGTGGGGTCGGGACACCCAAATCCTGCACACTTCAGAGGCCCCCAACTTTGTGTCTTGCAGCCTTGCTGCACTCGACAACCTCCCACAGGCACCTTCTATGGAGCCTTCGTCCTTCTTGTTTCTGTAGAACGGGTAGTAATGACACCACTTCCATTTATGGTGCTAGTGGCTTGAGTCTTCTCTCTTTTTATCCTAGTCCTCTTAGCTGAGAGTTTGTCAGATGTGTTGATCTTTTAAAGAACCACCTTTGGGGGCACTTGGCTGGCTCAGTTGATGAGACTCTTGGTCTCAGGGTGGTGAGTTCCAGCCCCATGCTGGGCTTAGAGATTTCTTAAAAACAAAATCATTAAAAACAACTTGAAGAACCAACTTTGGGTTTCACTCATTTTCTTTCCCATTCTTTCATTCTCTGTTTTGTTTCTCTCCATTCTTGTCTTTAATGTTTCCTTCCTTCTATGAGCTTTGAGTTCAGTTTGTTCTTCTTTCTCCAGTTCCTTAAGACATGCAGTTTGTTGTTTTTTTGAGACTCTTGTTCTTTGATGTGTGGATGTCCAGCTGTACATCTCCATCATGGCATTGGTGCCATGCCCAGTGGTCTCTGAACACCATGTTTGTTTTCATCTGTCTCAAGATACTGATTTCCCTTGTGATTTATCTTTGAGTTATTGGTTGTTTAAAAGTGAGTTTAATTTCCAGATGGTTGTGAAAATTAGTTTACTTTATTGATTGAGTTTCATCCCATTTAGAATGAAAAAGATACTTTCTATGATTTTAACCCTTAAAAACTTACTAAGACTTATTATTGCCCCTTGGCTGATGCTGATCCACATCGTCTTTCTGTAATATATACTAACCATGTGCATAACAGTGTTTCCTCTTGAATCCTTGAACCTGAACGTATCATGGGAACCCCCCCAACACAAAGACCTATACATTTTTTTTAAGCGACATAAAAACAACAACAACATGTGAACAAAGAGGAAACTACCAAGTTCTTGGACAGGAAGACTCAAAGGAATAAAAATGCCAAGCCCCTCTGAGTTATTTCCTAGATTAACTCAGCTCTGATTTTAAAAAAACAAACGCTATTAGGAATTGTTGTTTGTTATTTTAAGCCTACAAAGATGATTTTAAAATCTAAATTGGGGGTGGGAGAGGAAAAACGAGCAGCCAGGACATTTTTGAAAAAGAACAGCAACTGGGGACCTCAGACATCAAAACACAGCATGGTGCTTAGTACCTAAGACAATGTGGAATAGACAGCCAATGGCACAGAACGGTCAGAAAATAGTCCCAGATACACACAGAATTTAGAATACAATAAAGGTTGCATTTCAAATCCATATGCTGCTAGAGAAATTACATTTTCAAGAAAAAAAGTGAATTCATATATCATGCCATATACAGAGGATACACTACACATGAATCTAAGATTTAAATGAAAAAAATCATAAAGCTCACTGCGCTATGACCTGGTATGGACACAGCTTTTCTAATGATGTCACAGAGCCTGGAAGCTCTGAACAGAAAGGCTCGATACCTTTGGCTACATCAAAGTGAGATACTACTTGGCAAACATCCCATAAAATTGAAAGACACGACAAACTTGGAAAATGTACAACTTATTTTATACTTAAAGGGCTATATCTTTAATAAGCAAGAGTTCCTATAAATCCATGGAGACTAATACCCAATGGAAAACTGGACAAAAGACATGACTATTCTTAGTGCCTGAGTGGTTTGGTTGGCTTGCACCTCTGCCGTATGCTGTGCTTTGGGCCGGCCCTGGTCCAAGGAGGGTGAGAGAGTTTTGAGGCCAACTTGAAACCATTCTGCAGACTAGTGTTAGTCGTAGGTGATTTGCAGCCTGAAGCAGCTACTCAGCTGAGCCCAGGCTGTGTCCACCATAGTAGACAGTTGATCTCCAGACCTACAAGCAAGAAAGACTCACTTGCTGTGACCCCAGGAGTCTGGGGATGGTATGTTAATCAGTGATACCGTGGCAAGAGCTAATAAATGTATCTGTGAGAACACACTATGAGAATTCACCGCAGTATTTTTTTGTTTCTTTGTAAAAGCAGTAGATTGAAAACCTAAATGTCATCCATCAAGAGGTGACTGGGGGTCACCTGGGTGGCTTAGTGGTTGAGCATCTGCCTTGGGCTCAGGCGTGATCCTGGGGTTCCAGGATTGAGTCCTGCATCAGTCTCACTGCGTGGAACCTACTTCTCCCTCTGCCTGTGTCTCTGCCTCTTTTTCTGTGTCTCTCATGAATAAATAAATAAATCTTTTAAAAAAAAAAAGAGGTGACTGGATTAATTAACCCATCCATAAATGGGTTTGCCTGCAACAAAAAAGATTAAAGAAGCTCCATGATTACTGGTACTGAAAGGTCCCCAAGATATCTGCCCAGTGATAAAAGCAAAGCACAGTGCTGTGTAGGGTACATGAATATCTGTGTGAAAAAGGGAAGGGGGAAATGATTAAATCATATCAAGTTGTGTATACCTACCCTGAGACAATCGCTGGAAAAATAGAGTAATAACAGTGTTTCCTGATGGAGGGATAGGAGCTAGGTGAACAGAGGGACACAGGGAGATGTTAAAACTGAAGTTATTTGTAAATGGAGTACAAAAAATAAATCTAGCTAATACACTTATTTTTAGTAAAATATGAGAAAAATTATAAGTGAAAAGGCCAGGGGGAATTTTTCCACAGTAGACCTTTTAAAAAATTAAAACAATTAATATTTGAAGCATATCAAATAGCCAATTAATTTTTGCAAACTCCACCTACAAATAAATCTAGTTTTAATAAGTATCTGTTCAGTAAATTCTGGTGTGCAGCTCAAAAGAATACTGTACCACAAGTCAAAGCTTATTTATCTGGGAGAAATGACCAAGTAACTTAGTGACAAAACAGTTTACGCAAGTCTGTTTCATTTCCACTTAACTTTGAATGCTTAAGTTTTTCACTGGTTGGAAATTATAATATTTCAGGGAGCATCAGTAACTATGCTGATTTCTTCTACATATTCTAGAAAGCTTTTGTGATTTTTGAGAATGCATAATTTCTTATCCATGTGTCTGAACTACCGATTTTCTTTTTTATTCTACAATTTTTTTCACTTGGGTTTTTGATCTAGAAGAGATCCTCAATATAATTGATTTTTATTTTATTTGTATTTTTTAAAAATATTTTATTTATTCATGAGAGACACACACACAGAGAGGCAGAGACACAGGCAGAGGGAGAAGCAGGCTCTCTGAGGGGAGCCCAATGTGGGACTTGATCCCAGGACCCTGGGGTCTCAACCTGAGCTGAAGGCAAACGCTCAACCAGTGAGCCACCCAGGCATCCCTATATAATTGATTTTTAAAACTGTGGCTGATATAAATGATCCGCATGAACTACTGTTATATAAATTATTGTTTTATGTCAAACTTCAGTTTTATGTAACTCACAAAAAATTCACAGTATTTTTTCTTACCAGACTTGTATTTTGCCAAGTAGTTTGATGAGCTATTGTAATCACAAATTAATAAATTCTCCTGGATGCCACATGGAACACACACACAATCCCCCAGCAGCCGGCCCAGGGGCTCCTTGCAGCTCTGCAGGCCTCAGCGTCCCCATCTGTGTGTGGTGGACAATGGGACCTACCTTGCAGGTGTCCGTGGGGTCCCACTGGGTGGTGACCAGTCCCATCCCACCTACAACGTCGCCATGGGACATGGGATGTTCCCCCTCGGAAGGGATGGTGTTTGCCTTCTCCCTTCCAGACCGCAGCACACAGTGGCTAAGGTAGAGCGGGGAGGTGGCCGCTACGCTGCTTCCTGGCTGTGTGACCTGGGGTGCTCTGCTCACGTCTCTGAGCCTCTGTGGTCCTGGTGCAGGGCCTCTTGGCTCTGGGGAAGGGCCTAGAGCTCCTGTGTCACAGTACCCAGTGCAGGGCAGATGCCGCAGAAGCCCGCGCAGGTGCAATGGAGCCCTACCGTTCACTCTCACCTCCTGAGGACACCAAGTGTCTTCACTGGGGATGGACACAGCCACAGTCTGGCCTGACACCTTTTGGCTTCTGGACACCATGTTGGGGGGAAGGAAGTGTGCCCCACCCCATCTCCTTGGCTGGGCTCTGTGCGGCCTGCTGGGGAGCAGGAGACCCTGTGCTGACCACGCTGACCGGGGCAGGGGCTGGGGCCTGGGGTGCAACTGACCCTGGGCATTGGCACTAGGCCAGCAGCCTAGAGCCACGCTGGGTCCCGGGAACCCACATAGGTTCCCGTGGTGTGTGCGTCACTCCCTCACACAGGTTACAGGTGAGAAGCACGGGTGCTCAGCTACCCCCTGTGCAGGGTTCACTGGATGAGTCCAGCTCTGGGAGGAGGCTGGCAGGCATTGGGCAGGTCAGGGCCCAGCCAGGGGATCTCTGAAGGGTGGGTGGTCTCAATACCCCCGTTACCTGCCTGTCTCCAGATGTGCATCCTGCTGCTCCCTGGCGCCGACCTCTGCTCTGACTATTGGCTCATCACTGTACAAGCTGTTGGACATGGCTCCTCGGCCCCACGGGGGCCCCTCTTGCAGCCCCCAGGCAGCCAGTAGTAGTCACGGTTGTCCTCACAGGGATGCCCACTCACCATCTGGCCCAAGACTGTTCACTTGGCTTCTGTCTTTGCACATTCTGTTCCCACCTGAGAATGCTTGTCCCCCAGTCCTCTGGCTAATGACCGCTCATCATCAAGACTCAGGAGCTGCCTCGCCAGGCTGGCATAGCGCCCCTGCCCCTGCTGCACGGCTCTGCCCACTGCTGTATACCTGTGTGGTTGCCCTTACCTGCTCTGCTCCACGCACACCGGGGGCCACAGACCCTCTGCACTGCCCACTCATCCTTCACAGTCGTCAGGCCTCTGCACCCGTCTGCACCTGCACATGCACCTGGCTGAGTGTTCTGCTGTCTGGGGACATTTTTGCAGCTGGTTCCAAGCAGGGGGCCCTTTCCTCCCCCTTGCGGCCATCCTGGGCTTGGCTTGCAGGACTCTGCCAGGAATGAGCTTCAACATACAGGCTGCATGACTTTGCGTACCTGGAGTTAGCTAAATGCTCTCATATTTGCATTTGAAGCCGGCATCACACACTCTAAAGATTAAGTGGAAGTCATGCTAATAATTTAAAATTTAAATTTTCTTTATTTTGAATGAAATTAAATAATAAATATAAGATATTATGACAAGTCAAGAGTCGGCTGTGGCAGAAAGGACAAAGCTCTGTATGGCCTTCTTCTCTTACATGCCTTTTATTTTTTTAATTCTTTAAAAAGATTTTGTTTATTTATTCATGAGACAGAGAGGCAGAGAAGCAGGCTCCATGCAGGGAGCCCAATGTGGGATTTGATCCCGGGTCTCCAGGATCACGCCCTGGGCTGAAGGCAGCGCTAAACCGCTGAGCTACCCAGGCCGCCTCTTGCATGCCTTTTAAACACTAGGCTCATGTGTTCATTCTGCTCAAGCCCCTGCAAGCTGCTTTGCCCCCAGCTTACCTTTGTTAATTCATCTGCGATGACAAGTGTAGATTTGGTACTTGGTCATTTCCTGCTGTTGTGCTGCTTTCCATTGAGTTAAAATACCGCAGCGCCTTCATGTCATCTCCAAATCATGGATGTGTGACTGCGACAATGAAAAGCAGCACTTCAGTGAACCTTCCTGCCCAGCGGCCCCATGAGCAAGTGCCAGCTCCTGCCCCACCCCTGCACCCAGAAGACCTGCCGCTGCCCCGGGGTGGGCTCCACTCCCACTGCCAGGTCACTGCAGCCTGCTTTCATCCACACCACCCCCCGTTCTGCTTGTCACCTGTCCACGTCTCTGCCAGAACCTCATTCCCGCTTATCTTCACCTGGACTCACACAGAGGCTATTGTCTACCATGTGTGTTCCTGTGGCCGCCAGCGGTGAACCCCCCCCAAACCTGGGGACACAGATGGAAATCAAACTATTCTCAGAGGCCGGGAGCCAGAGGTCTGGGCCAGGGCCGCTCCCTGCATCTCCCTGCCATCCTGGGGTTTGTCTGCCCACATGAGGCTTCCCCGTGGAGGTCTGGGCACCGCTCCCCTTTCTCCGGAGACGACCCGCGTCAGCATTCAGCCAGGAGGAGCTCAGTCCAGGTCCTTCACTCAATCACACCTGCAAGGACGCTTTCTCCAAGTGCGTCCCATTCATGGGTTCAAGTTGGGCCCTGGGCCATTCCTCGCTGGGGCCAGTTCTACCTGCTGCACCCATCTTGGACTTTGTTGTTGTTGTTTTTTGATCTGAGTTCTTGGACTTTTAGTGTTTTAGATGAATTTTTGAATCAGTTTCTCTACTTCTGAGAAAAAGCCTGTACTCATTTTCTCTGGTGACCACATCACATCAGCTGACACGTACAGGTTCCAAACAGCATGGACTAGATCCTGGGGCGAAGAGCAGCTGCATCAGGACTGCACCCCAGGGTTCTGGGGGTCTTCCCCGCTCATTCCAGTGGCCCTCCTTTTGGTCGTAGGTTCGAGCTCTCTGCTCTCTTGCCACAGGTCATCCGGACCCGCAGTATGGGCGCTGCAGCCCCAGTCCCCCCCATCCCGGCTCCTTGGCGCCAGTTTCAGTCTACCCCAGGCGCCCCAGGCTCAAGTCAGCGTGAGGACACGGGCGCACCCAGGGCTGCAGGACAGTAGGCGAGTTGTGCCCGAGGCTGCAGCGGCTGGGGAGCGCCTGCACCGCCTGCCAGGCCCAGCCCAGGGAGAAGTGTGCAGCTGTGGGGAGCTGTCCCCGAGGACGGGACGACCCCGGGTTCCCAGGCACCAAGAGCCTCACCCCAACTGTGGCTCCTGTCCCTGACTCGGCAAGGTGTCGCTCTCATGTGGGCATGTGTGTGTGTGTCCCCACTGACCAGACCAGAGTCGGCCTGCGGTGGCCCAGCATGGCTGCCCATGTCTTGTTGGGCCCTGGCTCTGGCCCACACAGCATCACACTCACACCATCACACCCACGCCATCACACTCACACATCACACACGCACCATCACACGCTATCACACTCACACCACACACACCATCACACACACACCATCACACACACAGTATCACTCACACCATCATACTCACATTACACACAGCATCACACATGCACCATCACATACACAGCATCACTCTCACACCATCACACACACACCATCACAGGCACAAGCCTCCACACAAAGCCCCTGGCACCCAATGGGCACCTCAATACCCTGAGGCCTCTGCTCAGTGCCCACACCCCACAGAAGGGCTCACTGTGGATAGAGTGTTTGAAACTCCCAGCTTCATCAGGACCTTCTAGAAAGTCTGTAGAGTGAGGGTGGGCAGCAGAGGGTCGGGGACAATAGTAGGATGTTTCCCAGTCTTTGTGGACCACAGGCCCGGCTGTGGTCCCAGGGCACCCTGCCCGGCCCCCTCTTGTTGCCATGGTGATGGCGGGCATCCCTGCTGCTCCGCCTCCTGCTGGCTGGGGAGCCTGGGGCTTTGTGGGGCTGGCCCGGGGCCAGGCAGGGGGGGCGAGGCAGGGGGACCGCCTGCGGTGGCGCCTGAGGAGGCCTCGCCCACCCAGGGCTGCAGGCTTGGGGGTGTCTCCAGTAAAGGGAATCCTGGCGCTGCCTGTTTGCTGCTTCATCTCTTCCTCCCCAGGGAAGGAGGTGAGTAGGCTGCTGTCCGAGGGGAGATCCTGGGGGCTCATGTCCCAGAATCCTGGGGGACCGCAGGTTCCAGGATGGCGGGGCAGACTGAGCGCCTCTGCATGATGTGTGACTCGGGGACGAGGTTTCCCTCATCCAGGCGGGGGCCAGGGAGTTCCGGGGTGTCCTGGCCTTGCACACCATCATCCAGGACACGTGCGCGGGTTGGTGCTGCGCGAGACCTGTCATCCCTGGGCCTCCCCAGCCGGCTCTTCTCATGGCCTTTACACAGATAGAGGGAGGGGGTGTGTGCCTTACAATGCCACTGCCTCAGGTTGCCGCGGGAATGGGGACCCTGGTTCAGATGCTGGGTTGTTTAAAAACAAAAACGATTTTTGAGAGCAATTTTAGGTTCACAGGAAAATGGAGGGAAGTGCAGAACTTTCCCATGTGCCCCCCACCGCCGCCTCCCCAACTGGCAGCTCCCTCAAGGGAGGGGAAGCCTGGCACAGGTGACCCACCCATGCTCACCCATCGCCCAGAGCCCACACTCCGTCAGGGTCACTCCTGGGGGCCTTGGGACAGGTGTGTCGTGACATGTGGCTGTACTTACTAGGCCAGGAGCCTCTGTGCCCCCGGCAGCCACTGACCACGGGCTTTCTCCAGGGTATCACATAGCGGGGGACCATGCAGGGTGTCACCTTAGTCATATCCATTAGATTTCCCCACGTTTCCCTCTTTCTTACTCACTTTCTTTCATTAGGAAAACCGCCCAATGTGGGCGGGGGGAACTTTTCTTTAAGACGCCAAGCTGGGGCAGCCCTGGTGCACCAGCGGTTTAGTGCCACCTTCAGCCCTGGGTGTGATCCTGGAGACCCGGGATTGAGTCCCATGTCAGGCTCCTTGCATGGAGCCTGCTTCTCCCTCTGCCTGTGCCTCTCTCTCTCTCTCTCATAAATAAATAAACAAAATCTTAAAAAAAAAAAAAAAAAAAAGACACCAGGGTGTCCCCGGCCCTTTAGTGGCATGGATCAGGGCACCAGGTGCTAGGGCGACTTCCTGGGGGGCGGGGGGTGTGGAGTGAAGAGAATGAGTGTGCACACGCACTCTGATCGCATCTTGAACTATGGTAAGACGGCCCAGGCCTGGACAGACAGCTAAGCACATCTGGGGCTGGGTTCCCTGCTGGCCTGGCCGTGGGGCGGTGGGCAGCTGGAGCCCCCCTGGCTTTAGACGCAGGGCCTCCTCTGGGTCCCGCAGGCCCAGAGCCCCCTCCTTGGGCAGAGCTGTGGTCGGGAGCCCCTCAGTGACCTGTGGACCCGAGGACAGAGCTACTCTGCCTTGTTACACAGGAAGGGCCCGCCTGGCTCCTGCCCTACTAGGGCCCCCAGCCCTGTGGGTCCATCCTCCCCATCCCTCTGTCCCTTGGGTCTCTGCAGGAACAAGGGACAGGGCCCAGCATGGGCGAGGGCTGGCGCCCCCTGCCTGCCTGGTAGGCCGGAGCTGGACGGAATCCCTACTGGCTTTCTAGAGCTGCAGCTGGGGCTTTTAGAATGAGTTTATGCAAGACAGGGCTCCAAGGATGAATGACGGCCTTTTGTTTGCCAGTAATTAATTTCCAGTGAGCCCCTCCCCCCCACTCCTGCACCCCCCCTTCTCCTCCCCTCCCTCCCTCGCCTTCCCCACCCCTCGCCCTCCCATCCCCCATCTCTTCCTCCTCCCTCCTCTTCCCCGCCCCCCACCCGTGCTAGGGCTGCTGTGAGCGGATTCCCACCCTCCCTAGCCTGAGAGAATCAGAGCTGTGAAGTCTGACCTTTGGTTAATCAGGAGCTGACACTAAGGGCCCTAATGGGAGACGGTGGGTCCCATGACCGTGGCTCCGATGATGGTGGACCCTGTGCTAGGGATCTGAGTCTGAGTGCGGGGTGGCCACCCCTTAGTGCCCTACTTCTTGTCTCTACAGGCAGACCTTGGAGATATTGTGGGTTTGCTTCCAGACCAGGGCAATAAAGCCAACATTGCAATCAAGTGAGTCAAGCGAAATTTTTGGTTTCCAGGTGCACATAAAGTTGTGTTTACAGGGTCCCATAGTCTGTGAAGTGGCTCATGCCTTCATTAAAAATATTGTTGTAAAATGCCAACCCTCATCTGAGCTTTCAGCGAACCTTGATCTTTTTGCTGGTGGAGGGTCTTGCCTGATGTTCATCTGCTGACCCCTGAGGGTGCTGGTGCTGAAGGCTGGGTGACTGGCCATTTCTGAAAATAAGACAACCTGACGTTTGCTGTATGGATTGACACTTCTTTCAAAACACCCTCTCCATAGCCTGGGCTGCTGTTTGAGAGCATTTTACCCACAATAGAACTTCATTTAAAACTGGAGTCCCTCCTAGCAAACCCTGCCACTGCTTTACAGTTCAGTTCATGTGATATTCTAAATCCTTCATTGTCATTTCAACAGTCTTCACGGCATCTTCACCAGGAGTAGGTCCCATCCCAAGAACTCACTTTGTTTGCTCAGCCATAAGAAGCAACTCCTTGTCTGTTCAAGTTTTATCACAAGATAGGGGAAGTTCAGTCCCATCTTCAAACCATCCTTGTGATTCTGGTTCTTTTGCTGTTCCCACATCTGCAGTGACTTCCTCCACTGAAGTCCTGAACCTCTCAAAGCCATCCATGAGCTGGAATCAACTTCTTCCAAACTCCTGCTCGTATGATAGTTTGACCTTTTCCTATAACTGACGAATGTTCTTAATGCTATTTAGGATGGTGGATCCTTTCCGGGATGTTTTCTTTTTTTTTAAGATTTTATTTATTCATGAGCGACAGAGGGAGGGGGTGGAAGGCAGAGACACAGGCAGAGGGAGAAGCAGGCTCCATGCAGGGAGCCTGATGTGGGACTTGATCCCGGGTCTCCAGGTTCACAGGCGGCACTGAACCGCTGCGCCACTGGGGCTGCCCTCCAGGATGTTTTTGATGGACTCTGCCCAGATCCATCAGAGGAAATCAGTATCTATGGCAGCTGTTGTTTTACTAAAAGTCTTTCTTCAATCATGAGAGTTGAAAGTCAGATTTAGGAGCATCTGGGTGGCTCAGTGGTTGAGCATCTGCCTTCAGCTCAGGTCATGATCCTAGGATCCTGGGATCGAGTCCCACATCAGGCTCCCCACAGGGAGCCTGCTTCTCCCTCTGCCTGTGTCTCTGCCTCTCTCTGTGTCTCTCATGAATAAATAAATAAAATCTTAAAAAAAAATTTCCTGTTGCTCCATGGGCTAGGATAGACGTTGCGTTAGCAGGCACAAAAGTGATGTGAATCTTCTCCATCTGCCTCAGAGCTCATGGGTAACCAGGTACAGTGCCATCCAGCAGTAATGTTTTGCAAGAAACGTTTTTTCCTGAGCAGTAAATCTCCACCATGGGCTTAAAATATTCCATCAACCATGTTTAAACAGATGTGCTGTCCCCGGCTTTGTTGTTCCATGTAAAGCACGTCAGTGGAGGAGATTTGGCATGATTGCCAAGGGCTGCTTTTCAGAAGGGTCAATGAGCATTGGCTTCCACTTAAAGTCACTGGCTGCATTAGCCCCTAACAAAGTCTACCTGTCCTTTGAAGCTTTGCAGCAGACATTGCCTTCTTTCTAGCTGTGAAAGTCCTAGATGGCATCTTCCCACAGAAGACTGTTTCATCTGTATGGAAAATCTGTAGTTGAGTGTGAGCACCTCCGTGCACTCTCTTCACTGGATCTTCGGGATCACTGGCTGCAGCTTTTCTCAGCACTCGCTGCTTCACCTTGCACGTTTACATGATGGAGACAGCTTCTGTCCTTACCCCCGTCACCTTCTGCCAGCTTCCAGCTTTCCTTCTGCAGCTTCCTCACAGCTGCTCAGCCTGTGCACAACTGAAGAGTCAGGGCCTGGCTCTGGGTGAGGCTTTGGCGGAAGGGAATGTTGTTACTGGTTTGAGCTTCCATCCAGACCAGACTCTCCATGTCAGCAGTGAGGCTGTTTCACTTTCTCATCATTCAAGGGAGTTCAAGGGAGTAGCCCTTGGAATGTCCTTCAAGAACATTTCCTTTGCCTTCAGACCTGGGCTCCTCATTTTGCACAAGAGGCCTTGGTTCTGGCCTGTCTTGGGTTTCAACAGGTGTTCCTGGGGAAGCTTCATCGTTTCTAGCTTTTGATGGAAAGTGAGAGATGTGCAACTCTCCCTTTCACTTGAATGCTTGGAGGCCACAGTAGGGTTATCCATTGTCTTAATGTCAATAGGGTCATGTCTCAGGGCCTAGAGGGGCTCCAAGAGGAGGAGAGAGATGGGGGGGGGCTGGCCGGTCCCTGGAGCAGTCAGAACACACACAACATTTATCAGTCACGTTGCCTGTCTTCTATGGGCACGGCTCATGGTACCCCAACATTACGGTGTTGACATCAAAGATCACAGATCACCATAACAAATATAATAATAATGGACAAGGTTGAAATATTTTGAGAGTTCTCAAAGTGTGACACAGAGGCATGACGTGAGCAAATGCTGTTGGAAAAATGGTGCCAGTAGACTGATTCCAAGCAGGGTTGCCATAAACCTTCAATTTGTGTAAAAAAAAAAAAAATGCAGCGTCTGCAGAGTTGAGTAAAACAGGGGGTGCGGAGTGTATATACACAGTGATTTTTTTTTTCTTACAGGATTTAAAAAAAAAAGCACTGCAGACACAGCACCCCCTTTGGCACCTTGTTACAGGTCAGGAGCCACTTCCTGTCCTGTGTGGTGTGCAAAGCCCTCAAACACTACCCCGTCTGAGGGCTAGAGGCCTGCAGTGCTCCTCCAAAGCAACCACAAAGGCTCCTTTGGGCTGAGATGTCTACACCGTCAGGTATTTTTATTTTTTATTTTATTTATTATTTATTTATTTATTTATTTATTTATTTATTTATTTATTTATTTATTTTAAGATTTTATCCATTCATTCATAGAGACACAGAGAGAGAATGAGAGGCAGAGACACAGGCAGAGGGAGAAGCAGGCTCCATGCAGAGAGCCTGACATGGGACTCATCCAGGGTCCAGGATCGCGCCCTGGGCCACAGGCGGCGCCAAACTGCTGCGCCACCGGGGCTGCCCCCGTCAGGTATTTTTAGAGCAATTCTCCTTCTCTTTTGTTTAAATAAGGAGGTAAAGTGAGCGCTCCCCAGTCAGACCCTCACTGCTCTCATGCTGGCCTCCGAGGCTCCCCGAGCCAGGTGTGGCATGGATGGCTGTCCGCGGGCCGTCCCCTGGGTCACCCGGCCCACCTGGCTGTCCTTGGAGCTGCCTGACCCAACTGACAGAGCATTTTCTGTCTTTGAACAAAATGCAGTGTTGGTTTAAAGGAACCAGAGAACTTTTTGCAAAAAAAGTGTTTTCAGAAAGCAAGATTAGACTCTGCCTCCCTTCCTTTTGGGTTTCTTAACCACATTTTTCCTCAGAGAAATTTAGGACAGCTAAGTAGAAATTAAGTTTTCCACATATAAACAGACACGGAGACAGCTGGCTCTGAGGGCAGATGCTGGAGGTTT
Organism: Canis lupus familiaris; assembly: GCF_011100685.1. Taxonomy (NCBI): domain Eukaryota; kingdom Metazoa; phylum Chordata; class Mammalia; order Carnivora; family Canidae; genus Canis; species Canis lupus. The sequence goes on along the minus strand of NC_049222.1, from coordinate 99,383,117 downwards.
GGAGTCTCAAATGAGCAGCAGAGGAGATGTGACCGTCTTACATTTTCTCCCAGTTGCAAATGTAATCAATGTTCTTTGCAAAAATGTATTACTGAGAAGCGTGGAGAGAAAACTGCAAGGCCCCAGAGGTTCCGTGCCCAGAGCTGGAAGGTCAGCAGCCTGGGGGTGGGTGTTGGGGGGCACCCCTTTCCTGAGTCTGGGGTCTGGTCTGTGGCAGGGTGTCGGGGGCCCCATCTGAAGCCCGTGGGGTCCTGCCCCCCACCCCACCACCCCTGTGCACGGGAGCCCTGGGAGACCCGTGAGGGGAAGGAGCCCCGGGCAGGGAGGAGGACGGGCAGCCCAGGGTCTCCCCTCCTGGGAGCTGCCCCCAGCAAGGCCTCGATCAACTGAGTCGGTTGAACCCTGGGGTGGCGTTGGGACAGGGCTCCTTCAGCCTCTGCTGCCTCCAGCGACCTGTGCCAGGCCTTGGGCAGGAGCCTCAAGGCCTGGGGCCCCCACCTGCCCTCCTGGTTATGCCGAGGGTCCCTGGAACTGCTGCGTTTCCCTGGATGACTCATTGCTCTTCAGAGTCTAGGGACCCCATCGGCCCTTTGTTAAACATTGAGCTTTTACTGTTGCTGTGAGTGCTGGGGGTTGCATGCAGCTGTATGGAGGCCGAGGAGCCCTGCCCCTCCCTGCGGTGACACCCCGCACATCCCCACGATCCCCTGCCCCATCCTGCTCACCTGTGCCAGCAGCACATGGCTGGCGTTTGGGAAAGGCTCTGAAGTGGAATCTGGGACTTTTCAGGTGGTGCTCATGTCGGAGGCTCACCCGGATTGTCGGGAGCTGTGGCTGCTCCACGCCGGGTGTGGCCATGTTGGGTGGCGTGGGGCCCACGGGTGAGATCCCTTGGGAGCACAGGGGGCACTTCTATGGGACGCCGGGGCCCTAGCAGTGTCCGGGGTGTCCCGGCAGGTCCTCCTGCGATCCTGCCCAGCTGTTCCCAGGTGGCCCTACCGTCTGCGGGCGTGGACGACTGGCCCGGCCCTGACTGCACCGGTGGCGCAGTCCTGCCTTTCCTGGGCCAAGAGGGAAGGTGTGAGGGCTACGTCCCCACCACCAGGGGCTCATGCTCTTCGTGTCCATTCTAGAAACTCCACCTGGCCCCATGTCCCAAAAGTTGTTTCCTATATTTTTTTTTCTTGAAGTTTCGTAGTTTCCATTTTATGTTTGGATCTACGATCCATCTTGAGCTGGAGATCTTAGTGGGCATGCAGTTTGGGTCAAGGCTCCTGGTTTGCTGAAGACCTCCCGTTCCTGCAGTGGTGCTCGTGGGAAGGCTGTCTGTCCTCGCTTTGTGCCTTGGGCAGTGACCCGCACCCTTGTGGGGCTCCTGTGGGGTCACCCTGTGTGTCCTGTGGATCCCTGTGTCCTGTGTCTGTCCCCCTGGCACCACCTCATTCCCTTTGCTGTGGGGACAGAGGGACCTTACTGTCGGGAGAGGGTCCCTCCTGGTCATGGTTGCCAGGAGGCCCATCCATGGAGGTTCCAGAATGAGCTTATCTCAGACCCACAAAAAACCTTTCTGGGACTTTAAAGAAACTGAATGAAACTTGCATGCTATCCATGGAGAAACAACATCTTTCTATGCCACGTCGTCGGTCCATGAACACAACATGCCTCTTTTTTCTAGACTTTCCTTTCTTTCATCAGCATGCTATAGTTTTCAGCATGCAGGCTCAGTAAATGTTTTGTGGTATTTGCATTTGAGGTGTTTTCTTCTTTTAGTGTGAATGGCATCGCACTTTTCAGGTTTTGGTGTCTGTGTGTTGTTCGCCACCAGCGCAGACATTCAAGTGAATCTGTGGATTGATCTTGCATCTGTGACCCTCTAAACTCACCTGGTCGCTCTAGCAGTGTGTGTGTGGATTCTCAGGATTTCATGTCCTCTCACACAGGGACACTGTTATTCCTTCCGCCTCTTCTGCATGTGTTTTCATCCTTGGCCTCGCCTCCCTGCGTGGCTGGAACACTGGCCACTCTGAGCAAGAACGGGGATGCCCTTGCGTGGCCCCACCCTTAACCAATGTCATGGGACCAACCATGTCCCCAGAGTTCATATGCTGAAAACCCAGGTGCCTCAGGACACAACCTCATTTAGGGACCAAGCCCTCAAGGAGGTCATACGTGTGGCCCTCATCCAGTGTGACTGGTGTCCGTGTAAGAAGCGGAGGTGAGGACACAGACAGACACAGAAGCACGGCCGCGTGAGGACACGGGGAGGAAGTGGCCATCTCCCAGTCCAGGACAGGTCTCGGGGGAACCAGCCCTGCCCACACCGGGACCTCAGACTTCCCACCTCCGGGACAGGACAGAATGCATTTCCTCTGTTGCTTCTATGGATTTGTTTTTTTAAGATTTTGTTTATTTATTCATGAGAGACACAGAGAGAGGCAGAGAAACAGGCAGAGGGAGAAGCAGGCTCCCTCCAGAGAGCCCGATGCAGGACTCGATCCCAGGACCCCAGGATCACACCCTGAGCCGAAGGCAGACACTTCCCCATCAGAACCCCTGGGCCCCTGTCCCGGGCTAATGTACTGGAGCAGCTCCCCGTAGTCGGACACTCACACCTCCAGTTCTCCTCATTACAAATACGCTGTATTGCATGTCCTTGCTCATCTGTGGGATGAAGGATTGCAGTGTGAGAGGCTGTGGCGGGGGCAGGGCTGTGAGCTGGAGGGTTTCTCTGTTACCTCGACTCCAGACAGCCTCCTGTCAGGTGCGGGAGAACATGCTTCTCAAGCACTGTTGGCTCCTTTTCAGGCCTCCCTTCTCCTCTGGAGTGGCAGTGCTCCACCTTAGGCTCCTGGGCTCCCTCCTGCTCCGTCCTCTCCTCACCCTCCCCCCGGTCCCCTGTGGGGGGATCCCGTGCCCCACTGCCCCAAACCCCGCGTGCCACCCCTGTGTTGTGCTTGTGCAGCATCATCCAGTGCTCTGCCATGAGGAAGAGGCACGAGAAGAAGGAGAATTAAAAAATTTGTGTTTGTTCTCATCCTTGTATAAAAATTATTAAATTGAGAAATAGACAACATGGTTATGTAATTATAAAAAGACCCCAGAGAGCTTTCACTCTCACCTGGCTCCATTCATAAGACAGGCATTGGATACTTTTTAAACAGTTTGAGCAGTTTTTAAGTTTTTCAAACTTGCCTAAAAGATGCAGGAATTCACATATCAAGCACGAGTGTTTCATCGTTTGTGTCGCCCACATGCAGAGGTGGGCGTGTTTCCCCAGAACCATATTTAAGAGTTTGCAGAGCTCCCAACCAGGATATCTGGTGCCGGGGTCTGCCCCCAGAGGTGTTGCCGCTCCTCCTGTCAGGCAGGTGTTTCTGAGCAGCCGCCAAACAGCCAACTGGCTGGTGCCCTCGAGCAGGGCCTTGGTTGTTTCCGGCCCTGCACTGACTGGCCTGGGCACCTGTGCAGGTATGCCTTGCATGGCTTTGGCGGGTGGGCGCTGGCTCCAAGGGCAAAGGCCCCTCCATCCCCCATCCTGTGGCGGGGTCTGTCCTGATCCGGTGGGTGCTCCACCGGGCGTTGGCTGTGGCAGCCTCAGCACATCTGCGTGAGCTACCAGCTCCTGACCTTGGCCCATTTCCGGATCATTCCACAGCCCCCTCGCCCAGACTCAATGATGGAGATGACTCACCCGATGGGGGCCAACGTCTGAATCGTAAAAACACAAAACTGGGCCGTTTTGCAACAAAACCAACTGTGGGCTAAGTGGAGGCAGCTCCATACATGTAAACATCAGACCAACTGTTTTGCGTCTGGTGACCGCCGTCCTCTGCCCTTGTGCCACCTCACTGGGTGACAAGGAGCCAGGGAGCTTGGAGGATGTGAATGCTAGAAGAAATGAGATTCTGTGCGCAGCTCTGGGGCCTGTGGTCCCTGCACGACGGCTCCAGCCTCGGGGGCATGAGACGTGGAACTGAGAAGCCGTTGACCCTGGGATAACCCTGGCCAAGCAGACACGTCGTGGAGACAGTACAGCCGGTTCCTCCACATCCCCACACCTGCCAGACCCCCACTCACTGCACCCCTTGCCCAATCGGAAACCATGGGGCTCGGTAAACACCAAATGTTAATGTCGTTTGTGCCCAGGATTCTGTTAAAGACAGGAGAGAGAATTTCGTTATCTGGATACATTTTTTTTTAATTTTATTTATTTATTTCTTCGTGAAGGATACAGAAGGAGAGAGAGGCAGAGACACAGGCAGAGGGAGAAGCAGGCTCCATGCAGGGAGCCTGACGTGGGACTCGATCCCGGGTCTCCAGGATCACACCCGGGGCTGAAGGTGGCGCTAAACCGCTGAGCCACCGGAGCTGCCCCATCTTTTTTTTTTTATAAAGAAATAAACACTTTAATTCTCAGCATGGAGGGGACACGTGGCTCCCGTTGTCCTGGGCTGGGTCCTGTGGCCTCAGCCACTGCCACATGGTCACCACACTCCCCAGAAAGAAGAAAGTGGGAGCAGCAACACTGCCTCTCGCTCTTGCATTCAAAGAAATGCAGATGAAAAACAACCAGGGGGGCACCTGGGTGGCTCAGTGGTTGAGTTCTGCCTTGGGCTCAGGTCATGATCCCAGGGTCTTGAGATCCAGTGCCCCATCAGGCTCCCTGCTCAGCAGGAAGCCTGCCCCTCCCTCTGTTCATGCTCTCTCTTTCTCTGTCTCTCAAATAAATAACATCTCAAAAACAAAAATCCCAAGAGGCCATGATATGCTGCCTGATATTTTATACTATAAAAACACACGTTTTTTTTTTTAAAGATTTTATTTATTTATTCATGAGAGACACAGAGAGGCAGAGACACAGGCAGAGGGAGAAGCAGGCTCCATGCAGGGAGCCCAATGTGGGGCCCAATCCCAGGACCCAGGGACCATGACCTGAGCCTAAGGTAGACGCTCAACTGCTGAGCCCCCCAGGCATCCCCCAAACACCTGTTTTTGGCAGAGTGTGTTCAAACCATCATTGTGGGTTATAACATACATTGTCCTGATGTGTTTCCAAGGCACCTGTCCACACCTGCCTTCACCTCTTGCCTCTGTCTGAGGCCCTGGGGTCCGTGGGCACCCGGCGAGCTGGGCTCAAGAAAGCACAGCAGCATTTGCTAAAAGGACACCAGACATGGTGACACTGTTTGAGGTTGGAGCCTCTCACAGCCCCAGTCATGAGTACACGACAGACATTTCCAGAACCTGGACATGCGGCTAAGGCGTCCAGGATGTGCCTCACTTGACTTGAGCTGATGGTGTGAAAGCAAGTTAGAGCCCTGTCCTGGGAGCTGCCGAGGGAGGCGTGGGCAGCCTGCAGGGAGGGCGGCTGTGGGACGATGGGAGGGGGCCTGCGGCCTTCCCCCAGGAGCCTTGGCCCTGGGAAGTCCTCAGAGTCACGAGACTGAGCAGCGCACATGGGATCTCCCCCACTTCTCCCTTCGGTGCTGAGGACCCAGTTTGGTCTGTTGGATCATTAATTAAATAACTAGAGAGGAAAATGGTGCCTTAACTCCCTTCAGACGTCTCTCTAGCATAGCTGGCACCCCTGATCTCAGGTCACCCCTTGCCCCTGTTCCCCATGAGCACATTTTGTCAATTATTACTGCTTAACAAATAACCGAAACTTGGTGGCTTAAAATGACCATAAACATACCGATTCTGTTGGTTTGGGTGGTTCAGGAATTTGGGTGCAGCTTGGCTCTGGCTCGGGGTCTCACTTGGAGGCTCAGCAGGGTGGGCACCCGCTTCCAGAAGATTCCCTCCCTCACTGGTGCTGGCTGTTGGCCGGGGGCGTCCATGCCTGCCCACATGGGGGTCTCCATGGCGCCCCCGGAGCAGGTGGCCTGGGAGGGACCTTGGAGGTCACCTCCATGTTTCTGGTGACCCAGGGGCCATGTTGGTGGGTCAGCCCCATGCCCAGGACACACCTGGCTGTGACTGGCCCTGGGTTATCTAGGGAGCTGGCTGCCGCAGGGGTTCCTTAGGAGACGGTGCCACCTCCCAGGCCACACCCCACTTGGCATTTTGTCCATCGCCTCTTGGGTGTTACACCTGGGCAACTGCCCTCATGCAGTCCCACATCCTTGGGCCATTTGCATGCAGCAGGCTCTGGGCCTGGGTCCTCAGGCCCCATGGGGGTCTCACTGTGGGTCTCCTGCCTCAGGGACATCAGTGGGCAAGGGTGGTGCTGTGGGAAGGCGCCCGGGGACCCTGGTCCTCCTAAAAGCTCTGTGCACTCCGAATCCTCCCCATCCCACGGCTGGGGGCCTGGGGCTCAGAGCTCTCAGCGCACAAGCCGGGACGTGAGCCTGGGCACCTCTGAGTCCTCTGCAGCCTGCGTGCTCGCCCAGGTCATCACATCCTCGTCCTGTGGCTGGTCCTCAGACCCTCAAAACCTGGGCCACCAGGAGGGCAAGCATCCTCCTGCAGCCTGACCGCCCCAGGGAGTGGGTTCACGGTGCGGACACCACGTGGAAGTGCGTGGACCAGCGCCCCCAAGGTGCACTCTTGAGACATGTAAGGCAGGCCCACAGGAGCTGCAGGGATGCCTTGGCTCACGGACCCGGGTGATGTCCTCACACTCATGAGTTCCTGTGCATGAGGCGCTGCCTTGGGGGGCTCCCTAGTGACCCTGCCAGCAACAAGGACACTAGGACTCAGAGAAATCACTTTGTTTCTAAGCAGCATGCAAGGCGGGAAGAAGCCACCAGTGGGACCGGGCCTGGGCTCGGAAGATTGCTCATCTGTGCACTTACTTTCTCCGGAGGTCACAAGCTGCCCTGTGACCAGGGTTGGCCCTGTCCCTGCTCCTCTGATGGCCCACGGGCCTCCTTGCAGTGAGTGGCCCCTGGGGCTCAGGCCCGCGGGACCTCTGGAGGTTTCCGGGGTCGTGGGGTTGCAGGTCTGTGTGGAGGAGCCCACAAGGCAAGGGGAGGCAGGAAGGCCGTGGCCTCCATCGCCTACACCCCTGACGGCTCACTGCCTGGGTCCGACAGCACAGGCTGTGACGCAGAGGCCCAGCGGGGCCCAGACGGCTCTCCGGCTGCTCTGGGCTGTGTTTTCGCAAAGGAGGCAGCTTGGGGAACCAGTGAGCTGGGGCGTGTGACGCTGCGGAAATGCGAAGGCACAGTCCTTGGTGGCCCGTCTTGCAAAACCAGCAAAAGGAAGTTGTGTTTTGCTGCTGCCTGAAGTCCGCACAGAGCAGAAGCACGCCCTCAGAGGGCAGGTGAGTGGAGCTGGCCCCGGGGTCTCTGCCGGCCCTGCCAGGGTCCCCGCTCGGGTGGGGGGCATTCAGAGCAGGTGCAGCTTGCGGGTGGCTGCTCCATGGTGGGAAGCATGTGCTGCTGCATGGCAGTGGGTCTGTCCTTTGCCTCTCAGGTGCCCCTGCCAGCACCTGGTGGGCCACATCCAGCGGCAGGCATGCCATCTGCCGGGACAGCGCTGGGTGTTGTCTAGGGCACCTGAGACTCCTGCTAAAGTGAATTGAGGTTGGGAGAGGCCCAGCCTATGCACCTGCCACCGAATCCCTGGGTGTTGTCCTGGGGAGGAAGGGTGACTGGTCTGCACAGTTCCTGGGGGGCCAGGCCTTCCCACAGAATGTGGCTCTGGAAGGTTCCCCCAAAATCTGCAGTTTGGACACTGGCAGAGCTGGGATTTGGTGGTGCTACTGGGGAGTGGGATCCCGGTGCCGCGACTCCGGGCAGGGGATGGGGGGACGCCACGGGTGGCAGTGTGGGGAGCCGGATGCCGCTGTGCTTGTGCAGAGCAGGGCTGTGTTCTGGGCCCCGGAGCACCCGGTTCCCTGGACCCTCGGGGCCTGCAGTTGCCCGGCCAACTCCTGGGCCAGGCCTGAAGAAGACGAGACCCAGGAGCCCTGGGTCTTGACCTATCAGCTGCCCCACTGCACCCAATGCCAACCTCCAGAGCCTGACAGCTTACTGGGGCCGGGCAGGGCGGTGCACAGGGAGGAAGTGGTTTGTTTCCAGCTGGGGGTTTGCAGGAGGCCAGAGGCCCTGGTTCCGCTCCTCCGGCTTATTGTCTGTCTCCCCACAACGACCAGGGGCCCCTGAAGCTGTATGGGACCATGTGCTCTGACTCTCAGTTGGTCTCAGTGGCCACAGCTCAGATGGGGGTGCTGACAGAGGCCTTGAGGACACCTGGGCCCTTGCTGCCTTGAGCCCCTCAAGAGCCCAGGGGTGGAGATGTCCCTGGACTCAGAACAGTGACTGTAATGCACCAACTGGGAGTGCCCCCCCATCCTCCACACCTGTCCTAGGTGGGCTCTCATGACCCCCAGTGACCCATGAGGAGAGTTAGGCACCTGAGAAATGGGGGTGAGTGTGGAGGTCAGACCCTAGGACACATGTGAAGCCCAGCCCTAAGTGAGGCATCACTCACCTACATGGTCCCCCAGCTGCCCATGGCTGGGAGACCCCCTGCCACCAACCCCAGTGTTCTACCGCCTTCATCCCTGGGCACACAGCCGCTTCCCACATGGCCTGGCTGATTCTCATTGGCCCTGCTCCCTGTCTGTTCCCTCTTCCTGGGACACTGTTCCCTCCAACTGGGACACATCCATCTGTCTGGGGTCCCATGTATGGTGGTAATGATTGGTCATCTCAGAGGTGGTCCCTGGGGGCTCTCATGGGCCTCCATGAAGCCCAGCTTGCCCAGGACATAGAACACTAGCCCCCTGCCAGTGTGTGGCTTTGGGAGGGTGAACCTGCTGCCTGGTGTTCCTGTCCCGCAATAACCTGGAAGGTCACTGTGCAGTCAGGTGAGGCTGCATAGAGTGAGAGTGACCCCGGGCAGGGTCCGTGTGTGTGTGGGTCCTCCCCTGGGGGCAGTGAGAGCAGACCCCCCTCCCCTGCACGGCTGCAGCACTGACCCCGGGAGTGGGGGCCAGGCTACACACCCAGAACCCTGGGCAGCGCCACCTGTGCTCGCAGCATCTCCGCTGGGAGCTGTTGTTGGGCTCTGGTCCACTCGCTTCTCTAGGTATTATAGTGGACGGTAAGCACAGGGGGAGTCCCTGGGGAGCCAGCGGTCAGCCTCGAACCCTGGCTCCCGAGCAACCCTCCCCCATGCACTTGGGCCGGACATCAGGTCCCCTGTCTTGGTTGGCCACTGTGCTGGTGACTGCGGTGCCTGTAGGTATATTCCTGCCCCAGAGTGAGGTACAATGATGCTCAGGAGTGTGCTAGTTTACGGTGATAAAACAGATTGGGGGGGGGAAGCGGGGAGCACACCTCTGTGGGAGACGGTAAAGGCGAAGCAGTGCACGTGCTCGGTTTTGCAGGCCCCCCAGGCCTGTGCGCATGTGGCCTCGGTGCCATGCAGCCTTTGTACTCTGCGGCCTTCATACACTGCACCCTGTGTGCCGTGCACTTGTGCGCCGTGCGGCCCGTGTGCCTGAGCCGGCTCCGCCGTCATGACTCCTCGCGCTGGAGCGGGTACGTTTCTGGGCTGGTGGTCCGGGAGTTTCTGCTGGGCAGCTCGGGGCACACATCATCCCACTGTGCCCTGGCGTGGCTCCCCGAGGCCTTCACGATGGAGCTGGTGACAGGGGCCTGGGAGCTCGAGGCCCGCCCGTGGCCGATGCCCATCAGCCTGGCTGTGTCTGTGTGCTGGGCTGTGGGACACGCAGGACGTGGCCAGCGGGTCTGCAGGCTGTGCTCCACCTCGGGCTTCAGGAAGGTGTGTCCATTTTACAGAGGAGGAAACTGAGGGTCTGCCAGTGCAACTGGCCTGTGGTGGTCCACCTTGTAAGTGCTGGCCGCTCAGCCCAGCGGCACAACCACCTCCCCAGATCCGCACGGGAGGACCCACCGTGGTGTCGTTCACTGCCTGGGGGTGGGGTGGGGTTGGGGGTTGGAGGTGGTGGGGGTGTCAGGGCGCACGGGGGGGACACAAAGCGGGGCACATGGGTGTGGGCTGCGATCTGTCCTCTTGCGGTCTGTGTCAGGAACCCCCCCAGGTCTGTGTCAGGTCCCTACACCCCCCAGGTCTGTGTCAGAACCCCCCCCTCCTCCAGGTCTGCATCAGGACCCCCCAGGTCTGTGTCAGGGCCAGATTTCTGGAGGGGCAGGCAGCGGGGTGGGGGGCATGTATAGAGCAGCAGGTCTGGAGGTTTCCAGGCAGCGCTGGGTGTGGGCCAAGCCTCAGCCACAGAGCGTGTTTCTGGCAGGGCCCAGGCGCTTCTGGGGGTGTGTGGGGAAAGGCAGGGTCCCCAAGGAGGTGAGTTCTGGGCGTTTTTGAGTCACTGTTGTCTTGGGTGTCATTCACACAACTTCTGAAGAGAATTTTGTAAAACCCATTCTTTTAAGCTGCTTTTTTTGTGGTAAAACACACAGGACATAAAATTTGTTGTCTAAGCCACTTAGAAGCATCCAGTTTGTTGGCATGAAGTGTGTTTGCGTGATGGTGCAGCCATCCTCACCATCCATGTCCAGAATATTCCATCTTCACAACTAAGGCTGCATCCTCATGAAGCACTAACCCCCCGACCCCCCATCCACTTCCTGTCTCTGTGATTGGACGACTCAGGCACCCCTCGTGGCATGTGTGTCTGCAACAGGCACGCAGCATCACGTCCTCAAGGCCGACCATGCTGTGGCTGCTGTCAGGGTGTCCATCCTCCTGAGGGCCGTGTCCATGTGCCCGCCATGGCCATGGGCCATGCCTGCTGCCTGCTGCCTGCTGCCGTGAATAGTGGTGCTGGGACCACGGGGGCACAGGTACCTGTTCAGCTCTCTGCTTTCAGTTCTCCTGGGAAGAAGGTGTTCTTGAGGACCAAGTGTCAGAATTCAGTCATGGAATGAAAGCAGCGTCTCTAAGGAAAGCTGTGGCTCACCTAGGAGCCCCCGGGGCAACCCAGCCTGCAGGCTGCTGCCGCATAGGCATCCCATGCCATGGTGATGATCGCTTTCTTTCCTTTTTGTTTTTCCGTAATTTCTAAGCTTTCTGAAAGGGACATGTCACTCATGCAGCTTTTGAGAGCACGTAACTTTGGGCGCTGGTATGAGCCAATGGGGCGTCCCCGTAAGCGGACACTCAGCTTTCCTGTGCTCAGCTAGCCCTGCGCCCCACCTCGCCATCTCTGTGTGCTCCCATGAACTCAGCAGACAGGACGGAGACCCCAGGCTGAGGCCTCAGGGTGAGAGCTGTGCTTCTGGAGCCTGACCCTGGGGCCAAGCAGCCCTGGGATGCAGGCCTTTCTCACAGTGCTGCAGCTTCCGGGTTGCTGCAGCCTAGGCCCCCAGCTGGGACGCTCCCTGATGTCGCCCTGTGTGTCTTTAGGCTTGTTCAGATGGCTGGCTGTGCGTAATCAGCCACTGCACTTAGTGGGGCAGACCAGCAAGCCTGCCGAGTGTCGTCGTCTAGCACAATACAGGGGCTGGCAGGTTTCTCCGGGGCTGTTGCCGGTCAGAGGGTCATGGTGTCCAAGGTGTCTTTGCTCAGGCTCACGCCTCTGGTGGCCTCAGTCTGCAGGGACCACACACAGGGTGCTGGGCGCCAGGCGGCAAGAGACGGGGATGGTGGTGGTTCCAGCAGGGGTTTCTGTGTTGTTCCTGAGGAGGGCACAGCTGGCAATAGGTGGAGTTGGGCGCTGGCCAGCCTCGGGGTCCATCTGCAGGACCATCCCTTTCTGTCTTTGGCAGCCACCAGGCGGGGCTGGGCTCCAGGTCGGGGACCAAGCATTCCTGCTGTCCCATCTGGGGGCTGCTGCACATGGAGCCCCTTAGATGGTCCATGGCACCCTGTGTCGGGGGTGAATTTGACTCTCCCAGCCTCAGTGTTGGGGCTGCTGATGCTGGGTGGCAGCAGCCTTGGTGTCAGGGGCCCAGGTTGTACCACGGTTGCCACTCACCAGGGGGTGGCAGGAGCCAGCTTCACTCATCTGGGGCAACTCAGCGCTTGTAAGGCAGGAGCCAGGGCCAGTAGAGGTGACTGAGGGCAGCTCTGTGGCTCCATGGTCACACACACTCCCAACCCCAGGATCTGGACGTGTCAGAATGAGCCTGCAGTGTCTGGCGGATCTGGCTCACAGGTGCTGGCATTCTGCAGGCCCGTGCGGTTCGGGGCAGCCTTGGCTCACTTCTCTGAAACACATCACCCACCTTGGTACCTGTAAGCGAGCATACAGTGTGTTGAGCACAGCTCCTGGCATGTGGGGTGTATGTGTGCACATGCGTGCGTCCCTGTGTTATAGAAGCACATGTGTGGGTGCGTGTGCATATGTGCGTTGCCTCCCAGAAGCCCCCTGCTCCTCTGAGCCATGTGGAGGGCGAGCAGGAATGGGGCTGGCCTTCCCTGCTGCTGACCTTGGCTTTGAAGGGCAGTGGGGAGAAAAGGCCTCGGGCTGCATCCTGTGGCTTCCTGAATCAGGCCAGGGCAGTGGTCTCTGCTGCTGCCCCCACACTCCGCTCCCCGGGGACGTCTTCATGTGGGGCCTTGGGCTTTCCCTTCTGGCTGAGTAGGTTCTGCTGTCCTGGGAAGGACAGTGGTCATGGTGCACAGTCTCCAGGGGCAGGCTGCACCCGCTCGGGATGGGAATACCCAGGGGGCACCCGCGCTGCTAGACCTCCCCAGGCTGTGTGCCTGCCACCTGGGCTCTGCCTGGACCCGTCCCTTTTGTAAATGTGGCACCTGGGGAACATCCCCCTGCCAGGTTGGCCCAGAGCAGCTTGGCCACATGAGATGCGAGTGGTGTGGCAGGTGTCATGGGCGGAGCAGGGGCCCAGAGTGTCCTGCCCATGACACCTTTACAGTTTTGTGTGGGGGCGTGAGGGGCTGTGTCCCCATCACTGCTGCTTTAGCCTGTTTCTCGAGGGCGGAGGGGTGTGTGTGGCGAGGCTGCTGGCTGCGGGGCGATTGTGGATGTGAGCCCTGGGCACCCATGTTGGGAGGTGTCAGGTGGGTGCTTGGCGTGGCTGGGTGGTGACCCCTGGCTCTCTGCACCCTGGTGAGACCTGGCCTCCCAGTGTGGGTGCCTCGGGTGGGGCGGTCGGTGGTGGCCCGGAGGTTCGGGCATGGCTGCTGCCCCGCTGCCCTGCTGCCCTGCTGCCCTCACGGTGGCCTGCGCGGGGCTGGCCGGGCGGGGCGGGGCCGCGGAGCTGCCTTCCACCCCCGCCTTGAGAGCTGGCCTGGCGCCTGGCACTGCGGTGGAGGCAGCTTTCGAGCTCCTGCCGTGTTGTTTCAGGACCCCTGTTGCAGACCTGCTGGGCAGGAAGGAGATTTTCAGCCAACCTCCCAGCCCGGCTGACGCTCACGGCCCGAGGCGGCCAACCCACACCCCGGACACAGCCAGTGGGGAGCCAGGCGCAGAGCCCTCCCTGGAGATCTGGGCATCAGGTGAGGGGGCCAAAGGGAGATTCCAGGGAATGTCCATCTCTCCTGGCCGGGTGCCCCCTCCCCCCACCCTGACTCCTGACTAGACTCCTCTCCCCTCCCCTCCCTTCTCCTCCCCTCTCCTCTCCTTGGGCAGGGCCGGGGGAGGGGGTGGGCAGTGGAAGCAACGAGGGGCTCCAGGGCTCTTCGGAGGGGGTAGTAATCTGGGGCACAGCCCTGGCCTCCCTGGTCCAGGTCTGTGGACAGTGGCAGGTCACAGTGATGGTGAGGAGGGCCCCTCAGGACCACCTCCTGGGGTGCGGAGCCCCCAGTGACCTGACCCACTGTGCTCACAGCAGTTGTTGTGCATGTAGTTTAAATGTGTTGAGCAGCAGGTGGCTTCACATTATGGGATTCCTTCCCTTGCTCGTTCCTTTCTTTTTGTCTCTTGACTTTTTTTCTTTTTTTTGTTTTTAATTTAACATGGAAGAAATTTATTTTTCAAATAAGATGCTTTTCATTGTCCTTCCCCAAGAGCCTGTCTGGGCAGGACTCCCTGGAGCCCTGTGGGCTGTTCCCTCCATGCACAGCCCCTCCCACTCCCACCTTTCCCTGGGGGGCACATTTTGGGGGACTGGTCCCAGCCTGGCCAGCCCTGACTCTGCTCATTCCTCCCCACAGGAAGCCTGCCCCCCGCCCTGCCAGCTCCCCACGGGGCCCTAGGAGTTCAGCTCTGAGGATGGAGTCAGAAGGGACGTCCTCAACAACCCATGCTCCCGGTGCTGTCCTGGGGGAGCCAGATGCTGGGCCTGGCTGTGCATCCCTGGAGCTCCCGAGGGCCGACCCAGGGAAGCTCCAAGGACTGCCACTCGGGCCGAGAGCCCATGGCAAGGACCCTGACCTTGGGAGCCCTGGCACCCCAACCACCTCAGGGGACGGCCCCCTGGACCTAGGGCCCTCGGGGGGGCCCAACGGTGGTGCTAAGCTCCCTAACCGGGACAGCGGGATTGACAGCCCATCGTGCAGTGTGGTCAGTGAGCAGTTCCCCTGTGAGGAGGGTGGCGAGGCCAGCCGGGGCCCTGCAGTCCTGGGCCACCTGGAGGCAGCCCCAGAAGGCGAGGCCGTGCGGGAGGCGGCCGATAGCAATGTGGGCGAAGGTAACGGTGAGGAGCCCGACCCCAAGAGCAGCCCCCTGAGGGCCCCTGTGGACCCAGTCAAGGTAGGCCGCCCTCCTGTCCTGGGGTGGCCTGGGCTCCTCTCAGGGGTTGTGATGTTGTGGTTGCATCAGCTGCACCTGGTTTCAGTAACAGGTGTACATCAGCACACTGGAGAGGCCTGGCAGCTGGGTGGCAGAGAGGGCAGGGCCTTGGCCCCTCAGGCAATGACCTCACTCCCAAGCCTGGGTGACCGTCCCCACGGTGCCCCAGCCCTGGCGGCCGTGGGGGTAGAGGTCAGTGCTCACAGAACTACCACCACGCGCTCCACGGTGCTGGCCACCCACCTCACAGAGCCCCTGTGAGGAAGGCAGCATGAGTGTCACCTGTGTCAGGGACACGGATCCACAGGGTCGCTAGGGGGCGTGACGGGCAGGAAGGGAGCCCGGGCAGGGGTGAGCCCTGAGCAGAGGGCCCAGGAAGCAGGTGTATCCACGGCATGGCAGGTCTGTTGTGGGAGAGCCCGTGTGCATCCCAGCAGCATCTGGGCTCTGCCCTGGGACACGTGGGGATGGAAACGAGGCAGAGGGCTGCGGCCCAGACACCCCCTGTGCACAGGGAGCATGGGTAAGTGACCAGCTCCCATGAGAGGCACATGAGACACCAGACCTGCTGGCCCTGATGAGATGGTCCTTGCTAAAGTGCACGGGGCAGAAGACAGGCCTGGAGGACACACCGTTGGGGGGCAGGTGGGAGCCATGTCCTAAAGCCGTGGCTTTGTTATATCCGGGTGCAGTAACACCAACAGATGAGATGAAGGCCAGCGAAGGGGTAGTTTCTGACTTACAGCCCGCAGGAAGAGAGGTGGGCCTGGACCCAGGGCCACACGGGGAGGACCAGTGGGTCAGGGGGTAGAGGGGGTGGGAATTGTTAGCGAGAGTCTGTCTCATGGTTTCTGGGGGAAGGAGCAGGCAAAGCAGGGTGAGCAGGTTTAGGATCGGCTTGAATGACTTGAGCTGCAGGGAGCCGTCCCAGGTGTGATGCCTGGGGCTGGGTGACCAAGGCAGGGGACCTGGGCGAGCCCATGGAGGTGCCCGCCATGCTCTTTGGGGCTGGTAGCATAAGAGGCACAGTATGTGGTCCTTTACATCTCTAGGACTCAGCCGACCCTGGGGGCACCCTCCCTCCAGCGTCAGCGAAGTCCCAAGATGTGCAGACATCCTGCAACACGGAAGCCAGTTGATGTGGCTTCTATGGGCCACACCACTTGTGACGCTCAAGGTGTGGCCCTGGGGGCTCCGCGGGCCACCCTGATCTCCAGGTGGTGGGGGCCGGTGCACACCCAGGCCCACCTCCCATCCTGCCCACATGGGCTCTGCGGAAGGCCCGGTCTCCACGTCTGAGACACGGAAATGCCTGCACTTGTGGGTTCGTCTGTCTTCCCCATCACATGCCGGCCCGTCCTCGTCCTCGGGGATCCTGTGCCTGCCGTCCCCCACCCAGTGGTGTGAGATCGTGCTCCTGTGGGAAGTTAGCCCTCGTCATGCGAGGAGGTCCCGGCCACTGCTGTTTCTGTTGCAGAAGGACACTGAGTCTTGTCAGATGCTGCTTCGGCATAGATTCAGGTTGTCATGAGGGTTTCTTACTGTGTGTCGAGTCCTGGAATAAACCTCCCTGCGGCGTGGGGTCCCATCGTGTCAGGACATCCACGTCAGTGAGTGTCAGGGTCGCCTGTCCCCAGTTTCCCTGTGAGCCATCTGCCCACTGGCCTCACCGAGCTCAGACATGTCTCTCCTCCTTGATGCTTTGGAACATTAGAGAAAGACTGGTATTTTCCCGTGAAGCCACGTGGTCCTGGGCTTTTCTGTGTTGGAAAGTTTTTTATTGCTTATTCAATCCACTTATTTTTGCTCCTTCAGATTTCCTGTTTCTTCACTTCTTCATCTTGGTGCCTTTCTAGGAATTTATCCGTTTGGACCGTCTGATTTGTTGGAGTGTAATTGTTCACGTTGGTCTCTCATGACCCTTTTTATTTCTGTGGTGTCGCTTGTAATGTTTCATTTTTTATTTCTAACACTACTTATTTGAGGCTTTTCTATTTCTTAGTTAATTTAGCTAAGGGTTTGTGAATTTTGTTGGTCTTTTCGAGAAATGACCCTTAGTTTTGATTATTTTTTCCATTGTTTTTCTGTTCTCTGTTTCATTTATCTGTGATCTGATCTCTGTTGTTTCCTTCCTTCTGCCTGCTTTGGGTCTGGTGTGTTCTCTTGATGTGTAAAATTAGGGTGTTGGTTTGAGATCTCTCTTCCTTTTTCACACACACATTTACAGCTACAAACAAACAAATGTCCCTCCTCCTCCAGCCTTTGCTGTATTCCACAAGTTGTGGTGTTTGTGTTTTCATTTTCACTTCAGGCTGTTTTCTGTTTTCCTTTGTGACTTCTTTGCCACTTATTTAAGACCGTGTTGTTTGATTTCTACCTCTGCGTGGCTTTCCTGCTTTTTCTTGGGCTGTTAATTTCTAATTCCATTCTCAGTGATTGGAAAAGATATTTTATATGATTTCGGTCTTAGGTTCATTGGTGTTTGTTTTGTAGCCTTATATGAAGAGGGTCATGGAGAATATCCCCTGTGTGCATTCTGTGGTTGGGCAGAGGGTGTTGGTCTGTGTGGTGGATGGTGCCACCTACACCCTGTTTCCTTAGGATTCTGTCTGCAGGACCTGTCCAGGCTTGGAAGTACAGGACTGAGGTCTCCTGGGACTCCCTTCAACTCTATCAAAATTCACTTCACATATTTAGGAACTGTGAGCTTTGGTGCATAGAATATTGGTTTAAACTTTTAAAAAAGCTTTTTATTAATTTAAGTCATCTCTACACCCAACATGGGGCTCAAACTCACCACCCTGAGATCAAGAGTCCTGCACTCTTCTGACAGAGCCAGCAGGCGGCCCTGGTGTGTTTGTATTTGTAACTGTTCTACCTTCTCAGAGAGCTGGTCCTTTTTATCATTGTGTGATGCTCCTTGCTTCTGGTAGTCTGTGCTGCCTGGTGCCTCTCTCCTGGCCTCCCTTCGCATGGTGGGTCTTCCCACCCTCCCACTTCCAGCCTGTGTGTCCCTAAGTCTAAAGTGAGTGTCTTGTGGACAGCACACCGTTGGCTGCTGTTCTTTCAATCCATCCAGCCAGTCCTTACCTCTTGATGAGAGAGTTTGATCCATTTACATTTAAAGTAACGACTGTTGGGGAGACCATTGCCATTTTGATCATTGTTTTCTGCATGTCTCGTGGGTTTGTTTGTTTTTTTTTTTTTTTGGCTGTTTCTTAGTGTCTCCCTTAGTTATCACTGTTTTTGTGAAGCTACATTTTGATTCCCTTCTCGTTGCCTGTTGTGTATATCCTATAGATATTTTCCTAATGGTTACCATTGAAATTACTTAAAACACCTTAAAGGTGGAGCATCCTACTCTAAACTGTACCTGCATAATGTCTGCTCTCACTCGCAGCAGGCCTGTTTCCATGGCTTTCAAACTCGGGCTCAGGTCAGGTGCTCCCAGTTGGGCCACAGGCCACATAGAAGCTGATGGCCCCTTGGGCGGTCCCTCGATGTGCCGGGGTGCAGGATGCATGGCTCACAGCCTCATGTCCATCCAGAATGGGACCTCCCGCGCGAGGACTTCAGCATGTGCCATGCGGTGCTGCCCGGGGTGGGGGGAACACAGAGACGTACCCGTTGCTGTTGGTTTTCCCATTTTACAGTGACATGGATCAGTGGCTTCTCAGCTGTCTCTGGAGTTCTCACTGGGACGCTCTGGTCCATATGTTGTTAGCGCCACGTCTCTAGGGAAGGAGGGCCTGTAGCTTTCTGAGTGGCTGTCTTGCTGACAGGCCACAAACCACTTTTTTTTTTTGATGTGGCTGCTGCAGCTGCTCTGTGGTCAAGGTCTCAGGAGGGCAGGGTTGTCTCTGGAATGCAGAGGCTTTGGGGGGATTAGTGGGAGCTGTGGGAACTGAGTCCCTGCTCCAGGGCGTGTGGCCTGCTCTGCCCTGCAGGCCCCCTGGTCGCCCTGGTACCAACCCCACCTCCCCGGGGACCTGTGGTTCCTGTCTCTGCAGTGTCCCAAGTCCCAGAAGCTGCTCCACATTGCCCAGGAGCTCCTGCACACCGAGGAGACGTACGTGAAGCGGCTGCACCTGCTGGACCAGGTAGCCCGCATGGGGGTTCTCACCTTTGTGCACGTGTAGCACTGCCTGGGCCTTACAGCTGGAGGATGGATGACTTGTCATGCAGCCATGCGTCTCTTCCAAACCACCCCCCTTTGCTGTCTGAGCCTGGGGCTGGGGGCAAAGGTCTTGGGCTAGAGTCTCCCTGTCCCCTAGCAGTCTGGGGTTCATGAGCCGAGTTCTGCAAGGCGTTGCTTCTGTCTGTAGCTCACAGAATGGAAGAAAGGAAATCAGGACCCTCCGGTTCCTGTGAGCGGTGGGTGGAGGCAGCTGGGCTGTCCCAGTCAGGTCAGCGAGGACCGCGTGTATAGACATAAGTGCGCTCGCTGTAAAACCGTAGCTGTGAGCCAGTTTGATGAAGCAGAGGTTCGTTAAGAAAACGGGAGGCCGCAGCAGCCTCTGCCGAGCCCCTCACCCCAGCGACGGCAGCTGTGGCGGCTCCCGTCTTAGCGCCTCTCTGCGGGCCTCTGCATACCCAGGTTTTCTGCGCCCAGCTGGTGGAAGCAGGCATTCCATCGGAGGTCACCACAGGCATCTTCTCCAACATCTCCTCCATCTATCGCTTCCATGGGCACTTCCTCCTGCCTGAGCTGCAGACGCGGATAACACAGGAGTGGTGAGTGTGGCTCCTGGTCCCCAGGAACGAACGGGCCGAGGGTCCCGGTGACCTTGGCCCAGCAACCGTGTGGGATTCTCAGGGCCAGCGGCCTCGAAGTCTGGGCTTTGTGTGCCTGAGAGACAGGCGGGCGTGTGAGGCCGGTCTCGCCATGCCCCGGCCTTCCCTGTGCAGTTCTGGGCCAGCCCTGACCCGTTTCTCCCGTCCCCGTGCCTTCGCTTCTTCCACCTGCACTTCAAAGTGACTTCAATACCCCCTCAGGCTCTATGGGATCTGTGAACTCCAAACAGCAGGGAAACTGTGCTGGCAGGCTCCTCTTCTCTCCTTGTGTATTCTCCTCTTTTGCTTTAAAAAATGAGATGCTCCCCTTCTCAGGGCACCTTGGCTCCTTGGG
Source organism: Canis lupus familiaris (assembly GCF_011100685.1). NCBI lineage: Eukaryota > Metazoa > Chordata > Mammalia > Carnivora > Canidae > Canis > Canis lupus. Next base: position 99,363,360 of record NC_049222.1, on the reverse strand, counting down.
CTGCCCCCAGGGGGCTGTCCTTCTGTCCCTCTGCCATGGTCATTTATTCTTAGCAGAGGGCCAACTTGACTGAGGATAGTAAGACCTCATGGACATGGCCCTTGCCCTGCTGTTCAGCCCATGCACTTCTCCCGTAATTGCTGGTGCTGCGGCTTTGCTTCGGGGTCTCTGCTGGAACCTCTCATCTCCAGCCTGGCTTGAGCTGGGGTGTTGGGAGCATTGGGAACTCAGCCCACTGGGGTCTCCAGCTGCAGCCAGGCCAGTAGAGCACAGAGGCCAGGGGCTTGCGAGGCTCCACAGGCATCCCTGTCAGGTTGTGGATCTTAGTGAGGAGCACACTCCACCCGCAGAGCCAGTTACCCAGTGTCCTAAAGGCCGTTGGAGTAAAGCCACAGCCAGACAGACCACTGTCCACACTTGCTGAAAACGAGTTTTGTCCTCAAGGCCTAAGAGAGGCTCCTGGTGCACAGACGCCCGTGGGGCTGCTCCCGTCCCCCAGGGAAGGAGCCAGGGAGGGATGCCCACCCATCTTCCAGGGATATCCACCAGCGCAATAGCTTTGTGCACTTGCTTGCTTTTTGATGATTTCTCTAGGGTCACTTCCCCTTTGAACTGTGCTTAAAGTCAGAAACTATTGGTTTACCATTTTTATGCTTCTTGACATTTATTTTCAAATTCCTTTCTGCACTGTTTTTGGTACCGCACAGCTGCTTTCCCATGACGTTGCCAGTGTCCACTCGTCCCATTCTTCCTGAAATTTGCTCATCTAAGGGCACATGGGGTCTCATGGACTCTCTCTGATGAGTGGCCTGTCATTTGAGCATCCCCTCCCCACTGGCACCCCTGGTCTGGAGCAGCAGTCCTATGCCTGTGTGGTTGGAGGGCCACGTGATCTTCTGGTTTATCCCCATGTCACATGCAGTGTCCCACCCTGCACAGTAGAGGGGAGGAAAGGAAGGCTCAGAGAGGGTGACCAGTGTGCCCACCATCACACAGCGCTGGGACTTGTGCACTTGCCCCACGGACTCAGGGTGAAGTCCCTGTCCCACACAAAGCCCGGACTTTGAGGCCACTGGCCCAAGCCATTTCTCTGATGTCCTCTCCTCCCCCGAAGGGACACAAACCCCCGGCTCGGGGACATCCTGCAGAAGCTGGCCCCATTCCTCAAGATGTATGGCGAGTATGTCAAGAACTTTGACCGGGCCGTGGAGCTGGTGAGCACCTGGACCCAGCGCTCACCACTGTTTAAGGACATTGTGCAGAGCATCCAGGTAGGGCAGCCCCACTGGCTGCACGGGATGCGTTTGGGTCGTGTCCTAGCAACATGGTGGCTTGTGCCCAGAGGCTCTGCTGAGTCCCTCAGGGTCGTTGCACAGGAGGGTATGTGGTCTGTGCCACACTGTTGTCGGGTGGCGTCTGGATTCCAACGCCCTGCCTCTCTCCTCCCTCCAGTGCCAGGGACCCCGGGAGGCCGAGCTGGCCTCACCCCCCTTCTTTCTCTCTTCCTGCAAACAGCCCCTTCTCGTCCCTTCAGCGTCACTCTTTCTTATCCGTTTGCCAGGTTCTTGTGTGTTAGGAATGCCTTCTGTCACCTGTCCTGTACCTTATGAGTTATCTTCCTTATCAGTCTTTTATTTTTTTTAATTTTATTTATGATATTGGCCAGAGTTTTTGGTTTTTAAGTAGAAACATTTGCCAGTTTTTTTGTAAAATAGTGCTTTAAAAAATCTTCAAAATAATGCTTATAAATGCATTTTTTTAATGTTAAGGCTTCATGTTAAAAGATTAGAATTGGTGTTCCAGAACAGTCTCCAGGTGGGTTGTGGGATGAGGTAGGAATCCTGTTTACCCTGAGCATGGCGTGTGAACATCACACAGTGCCTCTGTGCACACGTTCACGCATGTTCCTCCATGACTGTCTGTGTTTTCCCCAGATCCTGTGGCCATTGGGTCACTGTGACTTCCTAGTGTAGAGTCCTAGATGCCCCCTGCATTCCTCAGCACCCCATCCCTACCCAGAGAGGACAGTTCTGACACTGAGCCCTTCCTCCCTGGAGCACCCTCACCCCTAGTCTGGGCCTCTCTAGCCTCCCAGGCTGTGCCCGCAGCCGTCCCCGCAGCCCTGAGTGACCAACAGGAACTGGGAGCTCGTACTGCTCGGTCTGCGGGGTCTGCGGCCAGGTGGTGGGCCAGCACCATTGGCAGGAGCGTCGGGAGGCGGGAGGTGCAGGCAGGCGTAGGTGTGATGGTTGTGCACTCCACTAGGGCAAGTTGCACCATGGTTTCCTCTCCCAGGAAGCATGTGTTCCCCCCATGGTCGCAGGAAGTTTCTTGCAGAAGTTTCTTGCAGGGAGATACTTTGAAATTCTGTGGCCATCTGCTTCCTCATCACTCCTGATAGTTCTCCCCCAGGAAGGACTGTTTTTGTGATAGTTGCAGACTGTGCTGCTCTAGCCCTGGAGGGTCTAAGGCACTTGGAGCTCCTTTGAGCTGGAAGCCGCTCTGCTGTGGGCACTGAGGGGCCGTGGCAGGTGGGAAGAAGCAGAGGAGAAGCAGGAGGAGGGCGCACCTCCTTGAGCAGGCGCAGGGGGGAAGAGGGACTCTGGAAGAGGCAGGCAGGTTCTCAGCCAAGGAGCACGTGCCAGGGCATCTGCAGGAGGAGCAGCAGCAAGGACAGGGCGCCCAAGTGGGACAGTACAGAGGTGGCACGGTGGCAGTGCTGGGAGCAGCATGGGGCAGGATGTGAGGCCTGAGCGCCCACCCCTGCACTCAGGGTTGCATTGATATCAGAGCACCCAGCAGCTCTTGGAGCCTCTAGGCAGGACCGCGGGTCCCCCTGTCGGGAGAACACATGTCCAGGGAGGGAAGAGGCCCAGCCTCAAGCACCCGAGCAAGGGAGCAAGCAAGGGAACATAGGGTGGGAGGTACCCTGAGGGAAGGTGGCATTGCAAGGACTTGTTTTTCTCCTGCGAGGATGCGCATAACAACCAGTGCTGGGGGTCTGGGTCCTTGGGTTCAGTCTCTCCCAGCCTCGTTCAGCTCACTGTAAATGTGTTCTGCAGTCAGCAGAATGGCAGCCAGAAGTGGGCAGGGGCAGGGGAGGCCCACACGGTGTCTGCAGGTGCCACGTGCTGCCTGTCTGCCCCACAGAAGCAGGACGTGTGTGGGAACCTGACGCTGCAGCACCACATGCTGGAGCCCGTGCAGAGGGTCCCACGCTACGAGCTGCTGCTCAAGGACTATCTGAAGAGGCTCCCGAGAGACGCCCCTGACTGGAAGGATGCAGAAAGTAAGCCCCCCAGCTGCCAGGCCACAGGGCTCCTGGGCAGTGGGAGCCGGGGGCTCTGCTGGAAAACCGCAGACAGAGGAGAGAGAGAGAAACAGACACAAGCACAGAGCAGGGCAGATGGCCAAGTGTCCCCCAAGCTCATCTCAGGAAGTAACTGCGAACCTTTGAGGGCAGAGGAAAACCGCCCTGCCCCCATTGCTGTGTGATGGGCAGACAGTGGTTCTGGGGAGGGGGCTGCTACATCTGGCAGAGCTCAGGCCGCAGGAAGAGCCTTGTGGGGCCAGGGGGGCAGCTCCTGGGGAGTGGGGTGCCAGCCCCAGCAGAGCCCCCCCGCCACCAAACACAGTATGTCTGCAGGGCCCCACCCCTGCCTGGCCCAGGCTTGGGGCAGCTCCCGACACCCACAGGGAAGGATGGGAGCAGGGCAGCCCCTGGTGATGCCCGCGGGTACCCTGCAGCCTGACTCGGCGTCTTCCTCCTGCTACAGGGTCCTTGGAGCTCATCTCTACCGCTGCCAACCACTCCAATGCCGCCATTCGGAAAATGGTGAGTGTGGTGCTCCTGGAGGATGCGTGAGGGCCCCACAGCGTGCACGCCTCCTGTGCTAGACAAGCCTGCCCCTTACTGGCTCATAGCTCAGTCTCAGCCAGTACGGCTGCTATGACAAAATCCCAGACAGGCTCACACCACAGTGAGTATCTCAAGCTCTGGGTCCCAGCCCCCTTGTCCCTGTCCCTGGCTGGTGGGTGGTGGTCTCCTCCCATGTCTGTGTGGGAAAAGCAGAGCATGCTCTGGTGTCTCGTGTCAGGGCTTGACCCCATCGTGGAGCCCCCATCCCCAAGACTATGACCTCCCCTATACTTCCACCTCCCAAGGGCCCCACCTCCAGACACAGTCCAGAGGTGGAGGGGAAGGCATCCCCTTGTTGATGTCACACCTCTGAGGCCTGGGGTCTGATTCGGAGGCTCTCCTGGAGCCCATGCCCACACCCTATTGTGACCCAGGTGGCCTTGTCCCTTGTTTGGTCTGCACAGTGCCGGCACAGAATTTCTAAGTCCTTGCCCAGAATTCCAGATGAGGGGGTTCACAGGAGAATCCAAACTTCTGGCTTTGCTGGGAAGCCCCATAAGCCCCGCCCCAGCCTGTGCCCTCACAGGCAGTTCTCCAGGTCACCACAGTCCCAATCTTGAGACCTGTTTCTTTTCACATGGGCACTGCTGTTTTTTAAGAGGAAGAAAAGCGAAATATTTGTTTGACCCCACGTCTCTCAAATGTGAGATACAAGAGACAGCCACTTATTTCCTCATGGCTGTTGCTGTGTGCAGTCCGGTGCAGTGTCCTCTGCAACTGCCTGTCGTGGGTTTGTTCTGGAGCCCCTGGGACAGGCCAGCCTGAGATCAGGCCCCCTGGGGTTCCACTGCAACCCAAACAGGTTAGATCTTGCTCTGGTCCTTTCTAACTTCCCTTTCTACCTCCCGACAACTAAATCTGACGGAGGCAGAAGAGGTGCTTCTCAGAGTCTGTGGTCGTGAGCTCACAGGGAGCCCCTATGGGTTTCCATCTCTGAGGGGTATGGACACAACCTGAGGTCTCCCTGCCTGCTTATTCTCACTGTCCACAGCTGTCCCTTCTGCCCCCCACCCCCACCCCATGCTCATTGACTGCCTGTGTCTGGACCAGAAACAGAAGGGCTAGCCAAACCAGCCTGCTTCTGGGACATGGCAGGCTCAGGTTCTGTGTCACTGAGCTGATGTTACTGTGGGCTCAGCTGTGCCTTCAGCTGTGTTCATTCCTGGGTCCCAACTCCTGCCCTGGGTGCTGGCAGTGACAAGTGAGGGCCCATAGCCTGTGGGCTCAGAGCTGGGGTCACAGGCTGCTGCCCCTTTCCTGTCACACCCCAGGGACACTGGTTGGCCACTGACCACCAAGCCAGTCTTGAGGCCAGAGGGAAAGGACCTGCAGACTGGTCTGGTGTCATGAGGGCCCTGGCCATGTGGTCTGAGTGTGGAACAGGAAACCAGGCCGGGTCGTCACAGGCAGTGATGGGGGCTAAATCTCTTCTCTGACATAGAAGGGCCCACCCGGTTCTTTGCAGGAACAACCCCAGCAGCTCATGTGATCTGTCCATGCCCTAGTTTCCTGGTCTGTAAATTAGGGATAAAATGGCCCATACCTCCCGGGTGAGTGCTGGAATTACAGGAGCTGATACCCACCTTGCGCCTTGCGTGTGGGCTCCCTGCCCTGACCTGGTGACCTGGTTCCTGGCCCGGCTTACAGGGTGGGGTTCCTCTCACCTCTGGGCCCATCCCCCACCCCAGCGGGCCTGAGCCCTGTGTCTCTCACAGGAGAAAATGCACAAGCTCCTGGAGGTGTACGAGCGACTGGGTGGGGAGGAGGACATCGTCAATCCCGCCAACGAGCTGATCAAGGAGGGCCCCATCCAGAAGTTGTCGGCCAAGAGTGGCTCAGCACAGGACCGCCACCTCTTCCTGGTCAGGCCCTGCCCCGCCCTGCCCTGACTGTCACACCCCCTCACCCTGAGCACCGCCTTGCCCAGCCCAGCTGCAGAGCCCTGCCTCCCTCCTCTGTCGCCCTTCCATTGTGGAGGTGCAGGCACCTCTCACCCCGTGCCTGTCCCTGTTGCAGTTCAACAGCATGATCCTTTACTGTGTGCCCAAACTGCGTCTCATGGGCCAGAAGTTCAGTGTCCGGGAGAAGATGGACATTTCGGGCCTCCAGGTGGGTGAGGCCCTCCCTCTTCCCTCTTCCCTGCTTCCCTGGCAGGGCTCAGGACAGGGAGGGTCACTGAGCCCCGGCTGCTGGAGGGTCACCGCTGCACCTGGCCTCCCACCCACTTTTCGAGCTTCGGCTCTGTGCCCACATGTGGCCTAGGTGTTTCTGAGTCCCACTCAGCCTGGCACCGTGGGTGGTGTGAGCAGGATCCGTCCCTCCACTGGCCTGCCTTCCAGGGATTGCTGCCCTGTGCTTGCAGGACGAAGGACAGCACCAGTCTGGGCGAGCCTCTGTCCCTGCGGGCTTGGTGCTCAGAGCCCCATTTACAGACCCAAAGGCAAAGCCTGAGTGAATGTGGACGGGCTGCCCTCCCTGCCCAACCCTGGTCCCCTGGTCCTGTGTGTGCTTCTCTCCTGCTGCACTGTCTTGGAGTCCACATGAGGTTCTGCAGGCCCGGGATCCAGACAACATGTTGTCTGCCTTCCCTGTCTCCTGAGCCTCTCCACCTCTCCATGTCTCCTGGCATAGGGGGCACAGGAGCTGGGCCTTCCCCAACCTGGGAGGGCTGTGAATTTCTCCAAAAATACTGAGCGCTAAATCCGTTTTAAAATATGAAGGTTTGCCTTAGTGATACAAGAAAAAATACTTACTTTGAAATTCTTTGAACCCAAGTCTAAGAAACACCATCAAAAGTAAAAGCTACAGAAAAAATTTTTTTTCTCATCGTTAGAAGAAATCATTTTTGTAGGTGTTTCTGTGTGAGAAATCAGTGGTGGGTGGTTAACTAGACATGCGAAGGCAGACACTCTCACCTTTGAGGCGTCTGGGAATTCCTGCTATGAGACTCGATCCCAGCTCCTGGGTGGGCCCGCATCTCCCCCCAGCTGGGCTGACAGTGGACTACATCCAGCCTAGTATCTTCGGGGTGGGGAATTGGGGATGAGGGGTGGCTTCCCATCACAGGGGCTGGTGGAGCACAGACCCAGCACAGGGGGACAGAGCCTCCTGGCCCTTTGAAGATTTCCCTTCCTCTCTCAGGGGCCGTGCCTTCAGGTGCGTTGGTGGGAAAGCTTCCATGTCTGGGGGCTGGTCCCTACTTGCTGAGAAGCCCTGCAGGCGGGAGGGTTTGGCCGGCACAGCTGTCAGTGCAGAGGATGAGAGGCCCTAGGCCTCCTCCATGGACCAGCTCCCCTGGTGTCCCATCTGCCAGGTCACCTGTGCCCCTCCTGCAGAACAGCTTGAGGCTGTCGCTCGGGGCCTGCTAAGCCATCAGCGGTTTTATTTTGTCCTTTGACCCTTGTGCCTCCAGGTGCAGGATATCGTCAAGTCAAATGCAGCGCACACGTTCATCATAAAGGGAAGGAAACGGTCCCTGGAGCTGCAGACCCGGTACGGGTAGCCATCCCAGCAGCTGCTGCTGTAAATGTCTATGACCTGAGATTTTAGCAGACGGCTTCCTTTTCTAAACGGAATAACTTTGCAACCCGTTCTTTTCGTTCATTTTATTCACTAGTGACTTAAAATGTAACAGGTCTAAAGGGAAGTTGATGAGAATTGAGCCCCTGGCTTCCTCTTCCCCCACCAGCAGACATTCTTAATCACCTCTGAGCTGATCTTCCCGAACTGGGCATGAAGGTGTCCCAGGTTTTCAAATCACACACAGCTGTTTACCATACGGCCCGTTCTGCTTCTTGCTTTGTTCATTTAGTTTACCAGGCACCATCCCAGATCTGAGCCCCGTTTCCAGAAGCAGCATAATTTTCCATCATGATCACCTGTGCTCAGTCCAGGTCTCACTGTGGCAGGTGCTGCAAGCAGCATCCTTGCACTAGATTTGTGCATGCTTGTCTTCATTCCATCAGAGAGGTTCCTGAAGGAGAACTATTGGTCTGAGGGTAGCACATCTGCTTTAAGTTGTGGTGGCTACTGCCACACTCTCCTGGGATTGGTGCAGGCTTATGCTCTGCTTTGGGGGCGTGTGCGGGAGATCCCATCTCGTTTCTGCCAGCAATGTGAGGTCTTTGTAATGACCTGTTCTGGTCCAGGGATGTGTTGGTATATATCCAGTGCAGAGGAGTCTGCAGACCACACCTGACCCTATGTAGGTGCATCTGACTCTGCCTGGATATACCTGAACATACCTGACAATATGTGGCCATACTTGACTCTGCATCTGACCCCACTTGCCCCACCTGGCTGCACCTGATCCTACCAAATCTCGTGTGACTGCACCTGAGTCCACCTGGCCACACTTAACCTCACCTGGACACACTTGACTACACCTGATCCCACCTGGCTACACTTGATTACACCTGGTCTCGTGATTGCACCTGAGTCCACCTGGGCACACCTTGTCTACCTGGTTGCATCTGGCCCCACTTGCCCACAGTGTACAGGGCACTCAAGGACGGTCTTCCAAGGCCCTGAGCTGCATTGTGAGGCTGTGAGCAGCTCGGGGGTGTGCCACAAGACTGAGAGGAATGGGGGTTAGCAGCGTCTAAGACAGGGTTAATAAGATGCTGTGTTTGTATTTATAGGACAGAAGAGGAGAAAAAAGAATGGATTCAGGTGAAGCTCCTAAAATTTTAAAGTAATAAGATGACCAAATTCTTGTGCAGTGTGGCCATTTCACGTTGGAGCGAGTGATGGAGCGGCCCCCTGACTCCCCACGTTGCCCACCTGTCCATCCTCCTCGAAATGACAAAGTGCTCTCTTTAAGTACCTTCAGACACCACCAGCCTTTCAGCCCTTTCACTTGTTTAGCACCACAGTAGTTAAGCAAAAATGAAGGGCTAGAGGCGGGCAAGCAGGGAGGGGCCCTCACCCTGGGGCTGAGTCTGTGCTGCTGGGGGGCCCGAGGGGTCCCCACAGCCAGTCTGCAGGAACAGTGGGTTAGTGGGACGAGCAGCTGACCTTGGGCGGGGTGGGGGGGTGGGGGGCGCTGTGCTTCCAGAGGCAACCGGTAAGTGTCCTGGGGCAGCGAGAGCACACTTGCCTTGGGACCAGCCACAGTGGGTACTCTGGACAGAGACCAAAGCCCCTGAAGGCAAAGGTCAAAGCAGAGGCTGAGCAGGGAGCCCGGTGGAGTGCTAACTGGGAAGGCCTTGTGGCTTCCAGAGTTCATAGAAATTTAGGTGGGAAGAGAAAAAGGAAATTCAAACAGAAATGAGGGGGACATACTGACATAGGACATGGAAATATATCCAAAAATCCACACAGAATGTCCGGGAAGTGTCCGCAGCAGCCTGGAATGCTGGGAGGGCACCCGACCACATGCAGGGCAGGCCTGGGACCTGTGCATGGGAAGTGGGGTCTGGGTCGGCCACAGGTGACCTGTCTGTGGGGACGGGTATGCTGGTCTTGCCCTCCTTGATGTGCTCACTGAGGGCCCTTGTTCTCTGGGGGTCTGTCTCAGGTCATCGAGGACACCATAGAGAGGCACAAGCAGAACAGCCAGACCTTCAAGGCCTTCAGTAGCTCCTTCGGCCAGGATGAGGACCCATCCCTCCCTCCAAATCCCTCTGTGAGCACCAGTGCCCCAGGGCTGGGGGAGGGTTGGGATGAGGCCCCATGTGGAAGGGCGGCATCTCGGAGGGACGCTGGTCCCTGCATTCTCCCTGACTATGCTCACCGCCTGTCCTTCACGGAGTGCCCACGGGGGCAGCCAGGCCTCATGAGGTGGGGCTGTGATCTTATCAGTGGGGGCAGCTCGCTTGTCCCCATATGGAGCACCCTGGGGCCAAGGGGGACCAGGAGGCAGGGTACCCGCCCAGGGCCAGGTAGGGGACGACAGCTGCAGCTGCTCATTGGGGGCACTCTGGGTCGCAGCCACCTCCTGAGGGCACAGCCACCTTCAGAGGAAAGGTCCCTCACTCCCATCTCCTGCCAGAGGCAGTCGTGAAACCAAGGATGCCCAACTGTCCCAAGTCCCCAGCACCAGGCCTAGCTGGCCCTCCCCACGGCCTTTCCAGGCTGCATGTCAGGCCACTTAATATTCACGTCAAATCTCTTATATTTTTTTTGCTTTCTGGGCATATTTTAGAAGAAAAGTTTGCATTCCTCCCCAGCTGCCTTGAATAGAGGCATCGTGGATTCAGCAATATCCCTGTGGTTAAAGTGATACAGGAGGAGCCAAGCTGCCCTCTGGCCTAGCAGGCCTGAGGATGAAGAGGAGGGGGTGTTATAGCCGGGTGGTCTGGGCAGGCCTCCGGGAGTGTCCCACACTGGGCCCTTGTGGTCAAACGGGAGGGCTGGGGTGCTCTCTGTGGTTCATGCTGCACTGGGTCTCAGTCTGTGGCTGGGGAACCCCTGCTCATGCTGGCTGTCTCTGTTCCTTCCAGGTGGTGAGTGCCAGCCCTGAGGAGCCTGCCCTGGCAGCCAGTGGTGGAGGGGGTGTTGCAGGGGTGAGTGACACTCCGGCTTCAGCAGGGGCAGGAGGTAGAGGATGAGGTTGGGCCGGAGTGCCCTCTGGGGCACTGTTGGATGGGGGTGCCCTCTGGGGTGAGGGTCGGGGTGCCCTCTGGGGTGCAATTGGATAGGGATGCCCTCCGGCACGAGGGTTGGGTAGCCCTCCGGACTGAGGTCCAGGGGTAAGCCACCCCCATGTGTCCTGAGTCCCCCTGGGACAGGCTCTGGCCCTGCTGGGAGAGGCTCAGGGAGGGGCCCACGCGTCGTTGCATCAGTTGGGTGGTGCTCACACAGCCGTGCTCTATACCATGTGTGAAAAGTATGTGGATGAAATGTGACTCAGTGGCGCCTCCTCCTTAGGCAGCTTGGCTGTCCCCAGGGAAAGGTCAGCCCCTGGCTGTGGGGTTTGGCAGGACACTGGGCAAGGGGTTGGCACTCCCAGGGAAGACTTCTCAGGGGGAATGTCCCACCCGCACCTCTGGCCCAGGAAGGCAGGGGTGCCCAGGACCCCACTCCATATCTGCTCACCTGTCCACCTGGGGCAGCACAGGTGGGGAAGGGGCTGGGCAGCCTGTGCCATGTCCTCCCTGGTGGACATGCTGACCACCCCCTGCCAGTGGTTTGGGGGATTAGGTAGAAGGGTGAGGGTGTGTGCCTGGCCCATCGTGAGCATCCAGGGCAGGGGAGCATGGTTACTGATCCCTGGCCTACTGGTCATGGACCCCAGTGACAGTCATGCCCCAAGACACCAGGGGGGTGTGGCACCTGCAGGCTGCTGAAGGGCGCTCCTGGGTAGGCAGGCGGAGCAGGGCTGGGTCCCACCCTGAGGCTGTCCGCCCAAGCCCCAGCCTGACCCCTGGGTCTGAGGCCCCCTAGTCTCCCACCTGCCAGCCTCTCCCTCCCCCTCCCATGCTCTGCCCTCCAGGCCTCCAGGCTCCACGGGTGCTGCCCCTTGGGCAGCCCAGAGCTGCTGGAGAGTCCCCCGAATCCAGTGGAGGCCCAGAGCTTGTCCAGTCTGGTTATGCAGTGTGGGCGTTGTTCTGGGCAGCCCCACCGCAGGGGCCCTGGTAGACAGAGCCCGCCAGGGGAAGGGGATGCTGGACGCAGCATCCTGGGGGCGGCAGTGGTCTCTGTGGCCACAAGGAGTGAGGTTCCTCTCAGGAGCTGAATGTTGGTAAGAACGTGTCTCCCATCTTGGCTTATGCTGGGAGGCTGGGCCCGGGGCAGCCCGCATTCCTTATGAGAGCAGAGCTCGGGCCCCCACCATGTCCCTCCGGCTCCTGGGGGCTTCCAGAACCTTGAGAAGTGTGGGCCTCACAGAAGGATGGAGCGTTGGGGGACAATATGGGGGTAGGGGCCAATGACAGGAGGAAGCCCCTTATTCAAGTGGGGCCCTGGTGCCATGGGTGCTGGAGAGCAGAATGAGGTCTCAAGTAAGTAGCATCACTGAGTCAGGTAGCATGAAAGTGGCATGGGCAGTGGGGGATTGTGGTCTTATCACAGCCCATGAGCCCCCTGAGGGACTTCCTCACCCTCTTGCCCTCCCTGCTCTTACTCCACCCTGCCCCAGGGCCTTTGCACCTGCCCAGGACCCTCAGCAGATGAACAGAGTAATTGTCCCCATGCTTTCCTCACTGGTGTGTCCTGTGAGCAGAGGTGTTGGTGGGTGTGGGACAGGTCATCGGAGGTGAGGGTTGGGCCGTATAGGGCCTGACCTGGACCTGTTCAGGGTACGTTTATGGACGGGGCTCAAAAATGAGGTTTCATTCTGACGCCAAAAGTGTGATCCTTGCCACAGATTTAGGCCTTTTCCCAACACACTTAGAGAGGAAGGTGAAGCCCACGTGGCGGCTGGCCCCATTCCCCAGCGCTGGTGTCCTCAGACGCGTGGTTCGGCAAGCGCCTTCCTAGGAGGAGCTCAGCCCAGAGCCCAGAAGTTTCGCAAGGTAGCTACAGCCCTGTGTCCTGCAGAAGTCACATTGTGCTTCACAGATCAGTGCCCCAGGGCTCAGACCCAGGGTGACGTTTGCACCCCTCCACGGCAGAGCCAGGCCCCGCCCCCACCACCCGGCTGGGACCTGGGGATTCACAGAGCTAGTGCTGCCCTTCTACCCCGAGCCCAGCTCCGGAGCTTTGGACAGAGCTGCTCACCAGGAGCCAGGGGGCCAGGTGGGGCCTGTGTCCAGCCTGCAAGACCAGGGACCACCAGGAGGGCATCAGAGGCCCATCGTCCAGCCTCTTGTGGGGCCCAGTTCTTACCTGAGTGTGCCTCCTACTTCTGGGTTGTGGGTCCGAAAATGCTCGAGTGAACCAGACCCTCTGCCCTGGGCACCTCCTGTGCCCATGTTGGCATGTTGGGTGCTTTGGGTGGACACTAGCAGATGCCGTTCTGTACCCATGGAAGACACAGCCTAGGCCTTTCAATGCCCCAGCATCCACGAGAACAATAACCCAGCCAGGTGCTGGGAAGACCCGCCCTGGGCTGTGCAGGTGGGCACCTGACCCGCGTGCAGGTTGGCACCTGTCCCCTGTGTTGGGAGACCGTGTGGCAGAGGTGGCACAGTGGGCGGGCTGGGCTACGGCCCCTCATTTGTGGTTGCTTCCCCCACCCACACTCAGAGCCGCCTTGCAGCAGACTGCCTTCTGTCCGCCAGCCTCGGGGCTCTGGCCTCCCCCCAGCCCCAGCACCCTCACTGCCTCCATCCCTCGGGCTAGCCCTCCCCTCTGGCCCCTTTGCCCTCAGGATGCCCTGGAAGCCCCCAAGGCCATGCCCTTGGGTCCAGCTGACCTCTGACCACACCTGCCTCCCGGGCCCTTGGCGTCCTCACCTGGCAAACAGGGACACTGGAGCCACCCTGAGGGATGGTGGAGGACCCTTGTCTCCCCTGCCCTGTGCCCTGGCCCCCAGGTAGCACCCCTCCTGTGTCTGGCCCTGAGCAGTCCCCAGATGGTCTCAGGAAAGGAGCTGCAAGTGGGGTAGGGAGATGTGGGAATATGAGGGGAAACAGGTGGTCAGTCAGGGTCCCGGCGCTGTGATGGGCTTCAGGATCGGTTGCCAACTCTGCTGTACAGATGGAGACACTGAGGCTCAGAGAGGAGGAGACTTGTCCATGGTCTTGTGGCTACTGGGGGTCAGGGCAGGGACTGGGGCCCATCCCCCACCTTGTACAGGTCCTACCCAGATGGAGAAACTGAGGCTCAGCCAGGCGACCCCGCAGAGCCCCCACGAAAGCCTCATGCTGCACCTGCTGCCGTGAGAGCCCTGCGTCCCGTCCCACATGGCTGCCCGCAGTGCAGGGGGAGCCCCGTGCCTGGGCGGCGAGGGGGCAGGGGCTGGTTGGATGCGGGCTGCTTTGCTTTCTGCTTGTTTACTGTGTTTCTTCCTCTTCTACGGGATGTTCCCGGGAAACAACTGAGAGGGCACAGTCAACGAGGCTAGGAAGGTCTGGGCCCCATGCGGCCCTGGGAGTGTCTGGGTGTGCCCCCCTGCCCCGGAGGCCTCCACACTTGCTCACTCGGTAGTACCCCTTCTGGTAGGCACCAGGTTCTCTAGGTGTGCCCCTCTGGGTGGGGGGGGGGGGTGGTCTTCTGAGCCGTGCCATGCCGGCAACTGTGATCTGCGTCCCTCTGTGGCCTGGACCCCCTCATGGGCAGGGCACTGCTTCCTTACTTTTGGACAACAACAGGGTTAAAAAAATACATGTTTGACAATGAAGAAGATACAGGGTTGTTTGTAGAGACGGAGGAGGTGGAACGAAGTGAGACCCCCTCTTCCCTCCCCACCCTCTGTGGGGTTGGATGTCCCTGCAGACGTGGCACAACTTGTTGAAATGCATGTTATGGTGTTTTCGTGACTTGTCTAAGGCTTTTTTAAGCTCTCTGAACACAAACCACATTGAGTTTCCTGACTTCCTGTTGTTGCCCCTGTCAGCTGCTGGGTGGGAGGATCAGACAGCTTGGTGGAGATGTGGGGGGGGGGGGGGTGCATCCCCAGAGCCTCAGGCCACGCTGGGCACATGCGCCCCCTCCCCAGTGTGGATACTGGGCACCATCCTTTCAGACCCACCAGGTTGTCACTGGCCTCTGTGTAGGCCGAGTTCCAGGCCCCTGAGACCCTCCTGATGTGCGACGGTGACCCCAGGGCAGCCTGGGGGCAGGGCTGGGCAGGGGCTAAGGCCACGATTCCTTGGCTTCTTTCCCTTCTGCATTTTGCCCCGCACATGCACTGCCCACATTCACCGGGCTTCCCTGCACACTTGCCTCCTGTAGCTCGAGTCCAGGAGAGGGTCTGCTAAGACCGGGCGCGACAAAGAGAAGCTGGGCTGCAGGAGCTGCGGCGAGGCCTTCAACTCCATCACCAAGAGGAAGCACCGGTGCAAGCTGTGTGGGGTGGTGAGTCCAGGCCGGCGGTTCTGCCACGACCAGGGACAGCACCCTGCAGCAGACAGGGAGACCCCACCTGCGGCCTGTTCAGCTCTGGTGTCAGACCGACAGTCTTGTGGGTGAAAAAGTGCCAGATTTGGAAGCACAGCTTGGAGCTGGGTGGCCTCCCACTGCACCGCCCCCCCAACCCCGCCCGCAGTGATCATCTCCCCTGTTCTCCTCACAGAGGCCAGAGCCCTTTTTCCTGAGGATGGGCTTCTGAACTTGGTGTTGAAAGGGAGGGTTTTTCCTGGTAAAAGGATTGTTGATTCAAGTACTTCCAGGCTAAGTTATTAAAATGGCACACGTGTTAGCAAGTGGGTCTTAGCACAGAGCTGTGTTAGAACTGGTTTTCCACAGGGCCCCGCAGACTGTGCTGGGCATGGTATTTATTGTCATGCCTTCGTGTGAAACCTTGAAACCCTGGGGAAAGGAGAGAGAAATGTATGAATCCTCACATGAAGGACAGATGAGTGATGGATGTGTGAGTTGTGGGGGGATGGATGGATGGATGGGTGGATGGGTGAAAGGATGGAAAGGTGGATGGATGGATGGATGGATGGATGGATGGATGGATGGATAGATGGAAAGATGGATGGATTCATGTGTCATCATCTGTCTATCCACTCACTAATCCAACCATCCAGAGAAATAGAAACAAATCCAGTAGAATTCATGGAAATTGCTTAATATAGGGTAACTCTATGTTCAGTTTTTTGGAGGTGGATCTCTGTTTTCCCCAGAAGCTCTGCCATCTTGCATTCCCACAAACAACACACAAGGGGTAGGTTTCTCCACGCCCTCACCAGCATCCTCACCAACACTGTTTTGGGTCCTAGCCATCCTGACAGGCATGACATATCTGGTTCCTCCTCGTCCCTTTGATTTGCGTTTCCCTGGTGGTTAGTGATCCTTCCATGTACCTGGTGCCCCTTCCCAGTCTCCTACCATGCGCACAGATGCTGGGACCCTCCAAGAAAGGAAACAAGTCCCGGATGGCCAGCGAGGGCCAGCATTGGGATCCCTGCCCTCTGATGAGGCTCCCCTGCACGTGCTCTGTCCCTCCTGTCCCCAGGGGCCGGGGTCACAGGTGCCCTCTGCCTTACAGGTCATCTGTGGGAAGTGCTCTGAGTTCAAGGCTGAGAATGGCAGGCAGAGCCGGGTCTGCCGAGGGTGTTTCCTGACGCAGCGGGCGGTACCTGAGAGCCCCAGCCCCGAGGTGGCACCTGAGGAGCCCAAGCACAGCACAGAGGTAGGCAGGCCAGGTCCTGTGACTGTCCTGGATGGGAGCCCTGCCCCTGGCAGCCTCTGTGGACTGTGCCCCCAGGGCTTTTGGTGTCCCCTGTGCCAAGAGAGATAGTGCGTGTACGTGTGCGCGTGTGTGCAGTGTATGTGTTCATGTGCACGTGGTGTACATGTTTGTGATACATGCGTATGGTGTGTGTGTGTGGCGCGCGTGTGCAGCCCTTCCCTGTGAGCCATGCCCTGCCTCCTGCGATTCCATCTTGCCCTGTTTTATCTCTGTTTCTGGTTTGGTGCTGCCCATGCTCTCAGTCCTTTGGGGTCCAGACTGTACCAGGAGGCCTCGTGGTGACCCCGGGGTGGGTCAGGCTGGCCTGGGCCCTGGTGCAGCCTGTTTCCCAGGAGGCCAGGCCTGGCCTCCGCCCCCATGAGAATGACACCTACTGCGAGGCTGTACATGACCCCATCCTTTGTGTCTCCAGGGGCCAGCGGCTGTTGACCCCCAGCCCAGCCTGCTCTGCGGCCACCTGCAGGTGTCGGACAGTGGTGCAGCCTGGAGCGAGGTGTGGGCCACCATCCCAGCCTCAGACCCCCTGGAGCTGGTGCTGCACCTGCAGGAAGACAGCCAGGTATGTCCCCCACCTGCCCTCCAGTGGTGCTGGGCGGACACCCTGATTCTTGTAGCCCAGTGCCCCAGGTCCACAGTGCCCAGAGGGGCCTGGGACCAATGCTGCTCAGGCTCCTGTGATCGTCGGGCCTCAGTTTCCCTGGTTGCTCAAGGTCACCCCTCTGCTGCCCCCCATGGGGAAGAGTTCTGTGGTGCCAGGAGTGCCGAGGCCAGGGTGCTCACCTAGCTCTCCTTTGCTTCAGGATGGCTGGCCACCACGCACCGTCCCCCTCTCTGGCTGTACAGTGAGTGTGTTGGACCCCGCGGAGATGCCAGACTCCAGGCATGTGTGGCGGCTGCAGCGGGGCCAGCAGTCCTTGTACCTGAGCACCCCGTCAGTGGACCTGCAGAAGCGGTGGCTGGAGGCCCTGAGTGCAGCTGCCCGCGGGGACCCAGGCCTGGCGGCCCTGTGAGCTGAGCCTCCGGCAGGTGTCCCAATTCTGAAGCCACCCCAGCAGGGCCTGTGCTCACCTGGGAGGTGGTGTCCAAGACTACGTACAGGCTTTGTGCAGGTGTGGGGGGCTCCCGGCCCCCTGGGGGCGGACAGGCCACAGGGCACTTGACCCTGGAGGGACCTCTCTGAAGAGGAGGAAATGGGCCCAGCCACCCAGCATGTGTCCGGCTCTGCCCCAAGCCCCAGCAGTGTGGCCTGGCCAGGGTATGGCCTGTCAGGTGTGGGGCACCCAGCTCCAGAGGCAGAAGGAGCATCCTGGGGGTGCCTGGGGACCCCCTTTGAGGTAGAGGTCTGCGGTCATGCCTGCCCCCCCATACCATCTGTACTGTGCGAGCTGGACTGACTGACCCCGGACTCCACCTCCCTCCTGCCCACTCCTGGCCCTGAAACCCGCCTCCCCATTTGGGGGGGCCATTGGTCACATGGGGCATCCCTGTGGGGTGTACCTGAGAAGCCCAGGGGAGGCCCTTGGGCCTGCCCCTGCCTCACGTGGGGCCCGACATCTGTGTCTGTCTCCCCCCGCTGGCGGGAGGCAGTGCTTGTCTGTGGAAATAAATGCTGGCAGCCAGCAGCTGGGCACAGCCTCGGGGTTGGGGTTAGGGTGGTCTGGGGGAGACGGCGAAGGCACAGCGAGGCCTGCGGGGAGCAGGTCCCTGCCCAAGGGTGGGCAGGCTGTGAAGCACCCAGACCCCCCACCCCCTGGTCCAGTTGCTTCTCCGACGACCTCTGCTCCTTCTGCGCTCACTGAGCACCCACTGCCTCCGCAGGCCTAGGGGACTCTTCTCAGGGCACCCTGTCTGGGATGTTCCTACTTGATAGCTAAGGAAACTGAGTCACAGGAGGTCCCTCGGGTCCCATAACTCCAGACTGAGGGAACAGCTGGGACTGACTGGCTGGTGTGTGGTGGTGCTCTGGTGGAGCAGGGGGTGAAACTAGGCCCTCCAGCAGGTGCCCACTTGATCTTCCCAGCTGGCCCTCAGGAGTTCTCTGGGCCCTGCAGCCTGGCGTCCCTGCACACAGGTTTCCATGGTGAACTGCTGCCCCCAGCAGAGTCCCCTGCCATCCTTGGGAGAGCGTCGGGCAGCCGCGGGTCCACAGGCTGTGTAGCTGCAGCAGGGCTGGAGGCACAACCCCCTGCCCTTGTGGACCTGGCCTGAGGCTGCGGGGAAGAAGTCCCTTCTGTGGGGAGGGGGAAGCAGTTGGACGGGGTCCCAGGGCCACTGCCTTCCTGAGGACACCCAGGGCAGGTATCACAGGAAGAGTGTCCAGGCCTGGGGCAGGGTCTCCCTCGGCAGTGGTCTAAGAGGTGGGGGCCACGGAGTGGGCTGGCTGCAGGGGGGTCTGTGGGTGCATGTAGGGATAGGGCCCTGGGGCCCCAGAGGGCCTCCAGGAAGAGCCCCGTGATGGTCAGTTCGGGGCTGCAGCCTCTAGCTGTTCAAGAGAGGAAATTCAAGTGTTCCTGGGAAGTCACTGCCGTGGAGTGCGATGTCTAGGGGCCAGCAGGCACGCCTCTGCCCACCCATGGAGGGCGGAGGCTCTCAGCCTCTCCACCTGCATCCCCACACCCCCTATGAGTAGTTACTGCCCTGGGAGCAGGAAGAGGTCCCTGCCATCCTGAACTTACCGTATGGGGGGCAGGGGGTGGTCTACAGAGCTCACCTACCCAGCCTGATGCCAGGCCCAGGGGCCGAGTGTGGAGCGAGGGGTCTACCGAGTGGTGTCCCCGGCCTAGGGCCCTCTCCACGGAGGTTCTGCATGTTGCTTGGGGCCCGTGCTACACCGCAGCACCTCAACACGTGTCCTCACTAGGCCCTAGCGGGTACTGGAAGGTGAAAGGAGCCAGCCACTTGCTGAGAAGGAGGACGCTCAGAGGCATCCTGGCTGTAGTGAAATGAGTCCAGAGAGGGACATACACTTGCCCCAGGTCACACAGTGGGGTCATTCAGTCATTCAGTTCACCTATTGGTGCAGCGGGCATTGCTGGTGTGCCTCTGGGGTGCCGCCGCTTAGATTGCTGGGGCCAAGGGTTGGACTCTGGTCCTTGCACACATCCAGCCTCATTTTGCCCCCACAGCCTGCATGGGGGTCTCTATTGTTGAGCCTCCCCCAGGGCAGGACGCAGCACCCACCACAGCACCTGGCTCAGCAGGAGCTCGGTATCTGCCAGCAGCCTTGGCGACGTCGAGGACGCTGTTGGCATGCAACCCCTGAGCACTGTGGGTTGGGAGTCTTCGTTTTACAGAAGGGGAAATGGAGGATCAGAGAGATGGGGGGCTGCCTAGCAGTTAGGGCCCAGCCCCTCTGGTCTCTGGGTCTTGGGAACGGAGCCTGTTCCTCCTGGGACGGAGACCTAGGGACTGCCATGCCCAGAACATGGCAGTGGGCACACGGGGGTGGCAGGGTCAGGCCCCAGGGCTCAGGACTGGGGGAGCTCCAGCTGCAGCTGCACAGCATCTCCGGGTGTCTGCAGGTGAGCTCCCTATGGCAGATCCATCCCAGGGCCCAGCTGGCAACTGGGGGTGGCCATATTGGGGACCCCCAAGCCCCAACCCTCTGGATGCCCCCACCCTCACAGGGCTTCTGGTGGGCAGGGCAGCCAGTGCTCCCCTCAGGTATCAGACATGGAGGAAAGCACCATGAAGCCTTCCAGACCTGCACCCAGACCCCCAGGCCTCCCCCCATGGGATCCCAGCCTTGCCTCCAGGATCCCACTGGGTGTGTAGCGAAGGTCTGTGTCCAGGTGCAGGTGCATGTGGGCAGCGCCTGGTGCTGGGGGGACATTCAGTCCTGGCCTGTCCTCCTCTCCCATCAGCATGTCCATCTTTCCCCAGATGATGCAGCCATGATCCCAAGGGACCCCACATGGTCCCCCAGAGAACCTAAGGGGCTCCAGGGTGTCCCCAAGGGGCTGTGGGTCATCCCAGGGGCTCCAGGGCATCCCCAAAGGGCTCCAGATTGTCCCAGGGGCTCCAGGTCACCCCAGGGCTGTGCATGTCCCCGAAGCAGCCAGCATGATCAGAGCCTGGGCCGCCACCCTGGTCTGACAGCCTCAGGTCCACCTCTGCTCCCGATTTATGAGGGAAGATGAGGGCCCAGGGTGCGGAGCCAGGTGCCCTCCCCACATTCTGCACACTCTGTCCTGGAAAACTAGCCTCCACCCCACTGGCTCTGGGGCTTCCTGGGCTCGGTGCTGCTTGTGGGTGCAGGGCCTGCTGGGGGGGCCTGCTGGGAGCACCCCACACCAGCCCTCCCCCCGCCGCGGGGCTCCTGTTCCTGCTCTCCCCGCTGCCTTTGTACCCATGGCCGCTGTCTGTGGTCCCACCTTGGCCCTGTCTTCCTCCTGGGTGCGGCTGGCAGTGTCCCCAAAAAGAACAAGTGGTTCCCTTTACTGCCATGACACGTGGCTCCACCCTGCAGAGGGCTCTCCTCCCTGTGCCTTATCCACACCCAGAGAAGCAGGTTACACCTGGAAACACTACATCTGTCCTCAAAGGAGCACCAGGAAACTAACACTTGGGTGTCCCATCCACCTCAGGAAGGATACTGGGGTCCTTGCCAAGGGCCCCCCTCCAGGGCAGCTGGAGCCTGTGTCTTCCCAAAGCCGAGGAGGGAAGGGCTGTCATCCTCGCCCACCCATGGAGGGGTACACGACAGCTAGCATGGAGGGCTTGTCTCCCAGGGGCCCCAGAGCAGGTGTCCAGGAGCTGGGTGGGTCCCCGGGGATCAGGGCGGGGGCCATGTCAGGTAAGGTCCTCTCAGGAGCAGCTCCTGTTATGTAGGCTGGATGCAAGCAGTTCCTTTGGAGGCCACAGTGGGTGGAGAACAAGATAGTTGGAAACAAGCCCACGCAGACATCTTGGGTTGGATGGTTTCCCCTCAAACTCATGTCCACCTGGAACCTGAAAACATGACATTATTTGCAACAAGGCCTTTGCACATGTCACTGGTTCAGACAAGGACAGAGGGGCCCTAACTCCAGTGACGCATTCCATCAGGAGAGGAGAGGATGTGCCGGGGAGGCCCTGGGACCACCGTCCCCATGTCTGCAGAGGCCAGGCACCCTCCCCACACTGGACCTCAGGGCCCCAGCCTCCAGAACCAAGACAGAAGATGTTTCTGCTGGTTTAATGACCGTAATGTGTGCTATTGTGGACGTTGTGGCAATTTGCACAGCAGTTCACCCCACACTGGGCGGGTGGCAGTGGAGTCAGGTTGGGAGAGCTCGGGGCGTGAGGGGAAGTTGGCCTCCATGTCCCGGAAGAGCTGCACGAGGGACAACGAGGGCTCCTGCTGGAAGAGCGCCAGGGCGGGGTGACACTGAGCCACCCAGGTGCCCATGGGTCCTGGGCCAGGGCTGTGGGGCCTGTGGTCTGATGGCGACAACCTGCAAGGTGCCGGGGCCACGAGAGCAGGGTGGCCAACCCTGGAGGTCAGAGCATCGGCCACAAACAGTGACTCACCCACCCTCAAGTCCCCGTGGCCCTGTGGGCGGCAGCCACCTTTGGCCCTGCAAGTCCCTCGCTCTGTCCTCTCTGCATGTCACTCAGGGTTGGGTGAGGATTCTGGGAGCTGTGGGGACCGGAGGGCGTACCCTGAACGTGAGACTCAAGTGGGTTGGAAGGGGTGGGGCCGAACAGTGTCCCCCCAAACCCATGTCCACCTGAAACCTCAGAATGCGACATAATTTGTAAACGAGATCTTTGCCAAAGTCGTTAGTTTGGGTGAGGTCACAGTGCGCCTGGGTGGTCCCCAAACGGGAGGCGGGTGTCCCTGCAAGAAGAGGCAGCTGCCGCCAGGGCTCACAGGGAGGAGCCACGAGGACCCTCCCACAGCTCCAAGGCCCCTGTGCTATGGCTCTTCACTGCTATGGCTCTTTGCGGCGGGGCCTCGAGACCTGACGCACTTTGTGGCTGGAGGCACCTGGAGTGACCTTCCTCTGGTCCCGGGGGATGTGCAGGGGCGGGGGGGCGGGGGAGCTTGCGGGTCTGGGGGCCGGGCTGGCTGGAGGGGACTCTGGGCAGGGGCGGCGAGGCGGGGACAAGGCGCAGTGGTGGGGACTAAGCACGGTCACTCATTCCCAGGACGGAGAACATCCTCTCCACTGGCCCAGGGACCCCGCACGCAGGGTTGGGGAACCCCCATCCTTTCTTGGGTGACCCCATATGATGCTTGCACCATGCGGCCGACCCTGTGGCAGGCCAGCTCCCACCACAGAGGGGCCGCTGCCTGGGAGCCATCCAGCCCGAGGGGCCCCTGGGGGTGTGGGAGGGGTTGGTGGAGGCAGAGGGAGCAGGGACTGCGAGAGCCATCCCTGTGGCTTCCCCCGGCAGGGGCCGAGCACAGTGAGCAGGCCCTAGGTTCTGGGGCCTGGGGTGCCTAGGGCAGGTTGGGCGCCCGAGGGCATGGGCTGGTCTGCAGGTGAAGGCAGCCCCGGGGTGTCCGTCTCAGGCAGTGGCACGCCCAGCAGCGGAGGGGGGGGAGGGGTGGTCCCTCCGGGTCCACGTGGCCCCTCGAAACCATTTTGCCTCGGAGCACAAACCTCAGGGGCCTCAGGGGAAGTCTTGGGCCGAGGGGCTTGGCTGAGGGGGCATGGGGGGAAGATGACACCCCTGAGGACCCCCGGGGTGCCACGCATTGAGGTCAAGGTCACTGATGACCTAGGCCTGAGCTCCCGGGGTGAGTGGACAGAATGGGGGGTGCTGAGGTGTCGCCAACATGACCTGGACCAGCCACCGTCTGTGGACTCTGCACAGGGTGGGTGACGGCCGCCCTATGCCGGCCGGTGCAGGGATCAGGGCGCAGGATAGACGTGTGCCCCAGGGTCAGCTCCTGGTCTCCCCAGCCCAACCCAGGTCAGCAGGGAGGCCTGCCTGCAGGTGGCAGCCCCCGCGCCGAGCATGGCAGCACCAGCCGAGCCCCGGCGCTGGGCAGAATGGGAGGAAAGGAGTTTCATGGAGAGCTTCCGTCCAGACCCTGCAGATCCAGAGATCACTGAGGCCCTGGCAGCGGGACGTGGGTGACAAGGAAGGGCTGAACGCCCTTAGGTCAGGTTCACAGGGGTGCTGGCTGTCCTCTGCCGGACCTGGGAGGGATGAGAGCCTGCAGACTGGGGAGAGGGGTCGGGGCGCAGGATGAGGGGTTGGGGCGCAGGGCAGGAGGGCTCCCGGGAGGCCTGGCCCTTGTCGCCTTTGTGGTCTGGAGCAGCACCCATGTTGGAGCAGCGGGATCCAGGAGCCCAGGTCCCCCGAGCACCTCGGGTGCCAGGACAAGGTTGCCCACGGTCCAGAGCGTCCGTGAGCAGTGGCGTCCGATGCTGGAATGGCAGGACCCCGTCCTGGGACCCAGAACCCTGGGCCCTTCCCGAATGCACTCAGCGTCGCCTGGGTGCTGACGTGGTGTTTCTGCCTCTTGTAGCCACTATGGCAGCCACTTGGCAAACTGTGCGGCTCCCAGGCCTGAGCCTCAGTTTCTCGGCCGTAACCTAGAGGTGCCGTTGCTCAAGCTGGTTCCTGGAAAACGGCTGTCAGCTTGGACAGGAGGGGACGAGGCAGGTGTGCGGCCCAGGCACTCTAGCAGCCTCTTCCCTGCCTCCCTGAGGCCACTGGAGCCCCTCCTCCCCCTCGTCCCACCCTGACTGTGGGCCTGACCCCCTAGGCACCTGCCTACCCTCCAGCCAGGGAGGGATGAGAGCAAGGACACCCAGCTTATGGGTGGGGAAACGAAGGCAGAGAGAGCAGGCCGGTCAGCCCCCGCCCCTGGGCTGTGGAGCTGTGTCCATGGGGATGGCCTCCACCTGCTCCCAGGCCTCCTGAGGGGCCGCCCTACAGGGGCCCCAGAAATGCCTCCCCAGGCTGTGAGGTTTGGGGGGGCACCCACTGGGTGACAGGGCGGGGAGTGGTGGGGACAGGCTTTCACACTTCTCTGATGACTGCAGACACCCCGGGCAGGTGCAGGCCTGAAAGAAGCTTAAGTGGCTCAGGAGCCCTAAGCCCCGGGATCGCCCTTGACCCTCCAGTGCCCTGGTTACTGTGTGCCTGCCTGGAGCACCCATGTGGTTGGTGGCCTGCACCAGGACAGGCCCCTTCCCAGGCCTCAGTCTCCCCACTATAAACCAGGGTTTTCACACATCTTTTCACAGTGGAATCCCGGCGGGCCTGGGAGCGTGTGTAGTGGTTTACAGGTGCCCGACCCTGGAAACTTGTCCTAGTTTCCTGTTTCCTGATTAGAGAATGGATCCCTGCTTAGCGTAGTGACCCCACACAGCACCCAGAGAGGTTGGGAGGCAGGAACCCAGGACCTGCAACCCAGAAGCAGGGATGGAGCAGCCGGTCAGGCCCCCGCCCTCCTGTGCGGGATCCCATCAGGAATCCACCACCTGCCCTGGCCCTGCAGTGACACAGGGACGCTGGGGCCATGTCCTCGCACTGTCTCTGCGACCTTGGGCGGCAGCCGGATGTCACCTGGGGTGACACAGCCATCTCCCTCCTGAGAGCCCAGGCAAGCCCGCGTGTGCAGGCTGCTGGCCCGGGAGGACAACACGGGGTCAGAGCTGGGCCCTGGCACGGGCTCACCTGCAGAAGGGTACAGGTGTGACCGTCCCTTGGGGTTGCTGGGGGCCAGTGCGTGGGCGGCACTGAATGGCCTGGCAGAAAGCATCGTGGGGGGTCAGTTCCTTTCTCCCCACGCACTCAGCTCACGGAGCTACAAGCTCAGGTTACTTTACTGAAAATTGCTTTTAATTAAAAGAAGAAGAAGCCAAGCCCATAAGGCCACACGGCTTCCCTGACTCTCACCATGTTCAATGGAACTTCCCAGGCTTGGTTCATTGTGAGAGGATTTTAGGATGAAAATTCATGTTTCTATTGAGTAGAAGCAAAAAAAAAAAAAAAAAAAAAAAGTCAGGAATATTTAAAGAAAAACAAAAAGCAGTTTATACTTGGGCAGTTACTATTGGATCTGAGAGAAACACAGCATGAGGCCCTCCTGCTGCAGCCCAGGCACAGCCCCCTCCAGCCCCCACGACCTCCTGCCCCCGAGAACAACACACTGGTCACTGCCCAGCCTGAGGAGGCTTCCTGGGGCAGCCCTTTGGGAGGAGGGGACGCCTGAGGTGGCCCTTCACCCCCGTCCATATCTCTGCAGGACACGTTGGCCCATCTTCCAGAGAAGAACACTGAGACTCGGGCCCTGGACCCCCGCCCTCCCCGGTTCCTTCCTCCCCCAGGCGTTGCAGCATGCCACCTGCATCCAGCCTCAGGCTGAGCCGAGGAGCAGGTGAGGGGCCAGACCTCTGATGCAGGGAGGCCAAGGCTTCAGTCGGTTCCTCACACATCCGTGCTGGGCTCCCCTTGCCTCTCCCACGACTTCCTTCCGGGCCTCCTTCCTGGCCTCTTCCCCTTGCAAAGTGGAGGCATAGTCCTCTCAGTGGCAGACACACATGGGCTGTGAGGTCACACACACATGCTGAGCACAGCTTTGTAGGGGCAGGTAAACAAGGAGGGCTTCCTGGAGGAGGTGGCTAAGGCCTGAGGGCAGAGAGACAGCAGCTGGGCATAGTCTGGGCACTACTTCCAATCTGGGCCAGGACATGGAGAGCCAGGGCAGGCTGCTGGGGCCTATGGGGACTGTGGGGCCCTCCTCGGTGGTCAGATCCACACTGATGGTGTCCCAGTCTCTGTGATGTCAGGAGGATTGCCAGAACCTTCTCTATGAGAGATTAGAACATTGAGGCCCTGGGCTGGGGGGCAGGGGCTGTCAGGGCCATGGTTCCTGCCGTGGATGGGGTCCAGCTGTCAGGCAGGGGTAGTCCAGGCAGTTGGTGGTCTCTGGTGGGCCAAGTGGCTCCCCCTTGGGGCCTCAGTGTCGCCCCTGCCCCAGGCAGTGCTGCTGGGCTGGCCCAGAGACTCCAGGCGGGGCAGCCCAGCGGAGGTGGAAGCACCTGAGAACCGACCCCAGCCCATCTGGCGGCCCTAGGCTGGGCTTTGCAGCAGGTGGGCCTTCGGAGCCACAACAAGGGACAGGGCTTCCCCCGGGATGTGGCTGGGACCTGGGGCCGGCCCTGCTGCCTCCCGGTCGCGACAGGCCAGCGCCCCGCGCCTCAACACCCACAGCTCGCGGGCCAGACGCGAGCACATGCTGCCAACCTTGACACGGCATCACCAGCCGGCCGTGCCCACCCTGCCCCCACCCCAAATCCAAGCCATGACACCCTGACCCCATACCTCACGGCACACAGGGGGTTGTTGGTTGTGTAAAGATTTTATTTATTTATTTGACAGAGAGAGCGAGAGAGAGAGCACAAGCAAAGGGAGAGGGAGGAGCGGGAGCTCCATGTGGGACTTGATCCCAGGACCCTGAGATCATGATCTGAGCCTGAGGCAGACGCTTCACGATGGAGCCCCAGGAGCCCCTAGAACACACCATTTTGGGAGACAGCATCCTTCAGAGGTAACCTAGTCATGGTGAGGTCCAGCAGGCTGATGCTGACCCAGTGAGACCTGTGTCCTTGTAAAGCGGGTAAATGTGGGCACAGAGACAGTGTGCGGGAACAGGCAGGGTAAGAAGTCTGCAATGGGGCGATTGGACAGCCCGGGCACCTTCCCTGCAGAATGGAAGGTGGCTCTGCAGACACCTATGCTCGGATGTCATGCCTGCCTCCAGCGGCCCTCTAGGTGGCCAGGCTCCCACCAGCACTGCAGGCTCCCCATGGCCTGAGCCTCAGTCCCCCTCCCCTCCTAGCTCAGGGTGCAAGTCCTGCAGGGGAGTGGGCCGCAGGCCCCCAGCATGGTGTGGAGGGTGTGGGTTCACCCGGCCCTCTCAGTGCGGCTGATAGGGGACACCTGTATGGCCCAGTGGCTCCAAGAAACCCACCATGTGTGGTCCGTGGAGCTGAGGAGGATCAGAGCTCATGGGGTGAAAGCAACTCTCTCCCACGTGTTCTACTGGGGAGGGCTGCTCTGCTGGAACAGCACTCGGGGGTCCCAGAACACTCACCTCTTTGCGCCCCCTGCCAGGCAGCAGAGCCGGTTGTGTCCACCTGGGCCCCTTTCCCAGACTTCCTGAGCCACCCGACTTCTGGCAGTCCCTCAACCTTCCAAAAATAGTCCAACCTCAGGACCTTTGCATCTGCTGTTCTTGCTAAGGATGCTTCTCCCTGCTCAGGAGCGGCCCTGAGCCACCCAGAGCCGGCTCAGCTCTGGTGTCAATGGTAGGAGAGCCCCTGGGCGGTTACCAGGGCAGGGCGCTGCGCCGGGGTGAGCGGGGTCGGAGCGAGAGGAAGGGGCGCACCGCAGCCAGGTGCCACGACCCATGGGAGTTGGGCTGCACGGGCGAGCCGGGGAGGGCAGGTCCCCCGGATGCGTAGGCGGGGGCCCGCCAGAGCCCAGAGGTCTGCGTGCGCCCCCAGCTCCCGGGGGTCCTCGGTGAAGACGCACAACATGGCCCCCAGCTGGGGGGGGCCCAGGTGACACAGATGCGCCCCTGTGCCGCTCACGGGGGACACCTGCCCCGGGAACCAGGGTGTCGGGGTGCGGGAGCCAGAGGCACAGCCCGTGTGGGGCGCTGGACCGAGACTTCCCGCGCCGCCAGCTGGGCCCCCGGCCTTGGGGCTCCCGAGGGGCCGGCCCCGCCTCCAGACCCACGGGGCGGGGCCGCAGGAGGGCGTGTCCAGGGCTGCCCCGCCCCCGCCCCCGGGCTCCTGCCCCGCCCCTCGGGCTCCTGCCCCACAGTCCCCGCCGAGGCCGCCCAGCGCCGGGATGCCCGGGGCGGCCGCGACCCCTCGCCGCAGGGCGAGGCCCGGGGACCGCTCGGGGGACGCCGAGCCCGCCCCAGGGAACCGCACAGGTGAGCGCCGGGGCTGCGGGCCGCCAGCAGGGCTCTGCACCCATTTCACGGACGGGGAGGCTCAGAGGCGGGCGGCCCTGCGCGGGCGGGGAGCGGGGGCGCTCGGCTGGAGGTGGCCCGGGAGGGCACGGCGTGGGGGCAGGGGCGCACGACCAAGTCCGGGACCGCCCGACACCCCCTGAGGACGAGGCTCCCCGACCCTTCCACCGCCCCAGCGAGGCCGAAGCCGGGCTGCAGGCGGCTCGAAACCAGGCGGCGGCGTGCAGCCGCCCAGGTGCGCGCCCTCACCCGGCTCTGCCGGCCGCCCCGCTCGGTGCAGGGAGGTCGGTGCGGCGGCCGCGGGAAGCCGGCCTCCCACCCCCACTTCCCAGGTGGGGAAACTGAGCCTGTAGCGGAGTGACCGCCCAGGTCCCGGGGTCGCGGGGCGGGGTGAAGTCCGAGGTCCCCGCAGGGAGGGAGGGCTGGCGTTAGCAGACGTGGTGATTGATTTCAAGAGTGTTCTGAGGGCTGGCGGTGGTGTTCTGGGGGCGGGGGGGGGGGGGGGGAGCGGGGAGGGTGAAGGAAACCCCTCCCGCACCCGGGTTTGAAGGCCGGCCTTGCTGCCTGAGTGCCGGCGAGGTCCAACCCTGGAGCGGTAGAACCGGGTGCTCCAGGGCCTCACCTTTGGGGGCGCCGCCCCTCCTCCTGAGCCACAGGGTCTCTGCATACCTGTGCCCCAGGACAGGTGCAAGACTGGCTCCCCGCACCGTGGGGGCTGGGCCTGCAGGAGCAGCTGGTCCTGGTCACACCCGGCTCAGGCTCACTGAGGCTGCCACCCCAGGGGTTACTGGTGGCAGCTCCTTCTCCCGTGAGTAACTGAGGCAAGGAGTAAGTTGTCAGCACAGCAGAGGACTCAGCCCCGGGAAGCAGGCCAGGTGAGGTGGGCTTGTTTCCTTTGACCCCCTCCTACCCCACCCCAGCCCAGCCCTCCCTTACCCACCCCTCCCGAATTTGGTGCTTGGCCTTTGTTCTTGAAGACCCTGTGGCTTGGTTGCAGCACTGCCTGGGGAGCTGGGTGTTGACCAAGAGGACCGACTGGACTTGCACCATAGGGCCGGGGATGGGAAGGGGAAAGGCCCTCAAGTACCTGTATGCAAGACTTTGCTGAGACCTCGGGGTGGGGAGGGGCCGCAGAGGCCAGTCCCGTGGGTTACACCCCTGCTTCTGATCCGCCACAGCTCAGCCTTTTCCCAGCCCGCAAGCTCTGCCCCAGCGCTTGGGGTTGGAAGCCCCCTGACCTGGGATGTGTCTGTCTCTGGCCCCAGTATCGCC
The DNA here is from genome assembly GCF_011100685.1 of Canis lupus familiaris. Classification (NCBI taxonomy): domain Eukaryota; kingdom Metazoa; phylum Chordata; class Mammalia; order Carnivora; family Canidae; genus Canis; species Canis lupus. Next base: position 99,333,993 of record NC_049222.1, on the reverse strand, counting down.
ACATGCTGGGCGCTGGGCTATGTATACCTGCCCCCAGGTTTGGGGACAGGCGCTGGAGCCCGGGGGGCGTGTGCGGTGACCCTGCCATGGCGTTCAGCCCCAGGGTCACACAGTCATCCAGCCTCCACCCTTCCCCTGGCACCATCTCTTGAGCCGTGAAGTGGGTGCCTGCTCGTCCCTGTGGGGCTGTGAAGTGTGGGGTCCTGTGCAGGCACCTGGCACTCCTTCACACATGGGGGAGGGGCAGGGAGGAGGGGGAATGTCCTGCAGCCGTAAAATGGACACGTTGCTCTGCTCTTCTGAGAGTGGGTGTGACAGTCCAGCTGTGAGGACACGGCATCCTGTGACCCACGGTGCTCCCTTATTGCCTGTGTGTGGCTGGTGGAGGGGCAGGGGCGGGGGGCTGGCTCAGAGCAGGGGTTTGAATGTTTGTTGAGTGGCTGCTGGGTGTCCGGCCAGCCAGGGAGGCCCCCTTCCACCGCCTACAGGGCCCCGTTGGCTCTGGCCCCCGTCCCAGGGCAGCTGCAGCAACTCCCTGATGGGGCAGATTGTGTGGGAACGTGGCCCTGCAGGAGGGACACAGGGTTCCAGCAGCCGGAGGTGACCCCCCCACGCGGTTCTGGATGGCCTGACGGAGGGGCCTGGGGAGAGGGCTGCCACAGGGGGTGGAGGGCTGCCGGCAAGGGCAGGCCCGGGCATCACTCCTACAGCCCTTCGTGGAGGGAGACCAGGCTCAGGCGAGCCGTGGGAATCCACGTGGCTGTGTTCCCCCGAGGCCAGCGGGGCCTACTGCCAGGTGCGGACAGAGCCTCAGTGTTCTCCCCTGGGAGGGGGCGTGCTCTCCTGGGCTGTGCTCTGGATGGCACCGTGTGGTCCACGGAGCGGGGGGCGGGGAGCCGACCTGCCAGCTGCCAGGGCAGCGTCCCAGTGACCCAGGTCCAGGCCTGCCCTCCACAGGGACGGGAGACACTGCCAGGGGGCTGGTGTCTTGCCTAGAGACACACAGCCAGGCTGTGGGCCTCCCACACGTGGCTGCTCCCCCGTGCTGGGTCTTGGAGTCTCACCCTCCATGGAACACCTGCACATGTACAGGTTACCCTTTTAAATTCTCTCTTTGGTTTCCCTTGCCATTAGGGGAAACAAGCCCTGAGCAAGAAGCGGGTCCCCTGTGGCTCAGGTGGGCTGCCTCCCCCATCTCCCGAATTCCTTTGCCAGAAGGGGAAGATAACTTATTTACCTGGGTCCTGGGGCTGAGGTCAGGGATTGAGGTCAGCGTGGGCTTCAGGGAGGAGGGTGGGAGGGGCCAGCCTGTGGTCCAAGGTTCCAGATAAAAGATTAACAAGTGAGGCCTGATCTTCACACCACGAACCATGCGGGCTGGGCTGGGCAAGCACCTGGTGGGTCCCTGCATGGATGGGGGGTCAGGGTATGGGCTTTGGAGAGTGCCTCTGCCCATCACCGTCCAGGGAGCCCACAGGGTTGGGTTGGGGTTGGTGTCGTCTTTGTGTCAAATCCACTTGCTGCGTTTTTCCTGTTGTTTTTCCTCCTCTAAGGTATATTTGGGCAAGAAAGAGACAAGGACAGGTGTCATGAAGGGCCTGAGGAAGATGCAGCCAAGGCTGAGGGGTGCGTTGGGCCAGCCCGAGGAAGGGCTCGGGGTGACCCCTCAGGAATCTGCCCCAGCAGCCCTTTGGCACCGTACTGCCTCCCTGCCCGGTCCTGGCTGTGCCTCAAATCCTGTGGAAAGGTCTTGGGTGGACATGTATCTGGAAAACGGGCTCAGCCCAGAGAGGTGTTCGCCGGCCTGCAGGCCCAGGCAAGGGGTGCAGGAGACCCTATCAGCCCCGGAGTGGGAGGTGCGGGTGGAGGGGTTGGGGGCCCTGGACTGGAGGCTGGGAAGTGCTGCCAGAAGGGGCTGCTGCTGAGCTGCAAGCACGGCTCTCAGGTCTCCATGGGGTGGTCCTCCCTTCTTGTGACCCTGGGGGCCAGTCACACCTCACAGATGGGGACGTGGAGTCTGCGCAAAGGGGGTACCAGTGTCTGGGGACCCAGTGGGCAGGGCCTGGGGGGCTATCCCCGAAGAGCAAGTATGACCTTCCGTGTCAGTTCATGGGCCCTGGGAGGAGGGGCCTGAGCCCCCAGCCTCTTCAGGGGTTTGTTCCTCAGGCCTGTGTCTTCAGGTGCCTCTACAGGGCTGCATTGCCCCCAGCTGAGTCTCTTGGGAACCCTGCAGCCCCCGCCCCATGTGTCCACTGGGTGAGCTCCACATCTCTTCCTTGTCCTGTGAAGGGGGTGCATGCACTGTGGAGGAGGGCCTGGGGGCAGCGCAGCCCCGTCTCCGCCCCCTACTTGCACAACTGTAGGGCTCTGAGCACTTGGGGAGGAGCACGCCCTCCCCCCCCAGGGTGGTGAAACCCAGGAGGGGTGCCCTGGCCACCAGAAGTGGTGGCCGTACAGAATGTGACTGTTGACAGCGGGGCCTCTCCCCACCCAAGGCACAGGCTGGAGTGCTGTCTGACGTGGCAGGGGTGTGCCCCCCAACTCCCCCGAGGCTACAATCTGGGGTAGACCCTCACCCAGCCCCCGCCACACCCACAGGCAGGCCTCAGGCCCAGAGCCATGGGGTGATGGTCCCCCAGCTGGGGGGGCTGCAGAGCCGGTGGGCAGAGCACCAGGAGTTGGGCTGGGCTCGGGGGGGGGGGCAGAGTACACCCCCCACTCCATGCAGCCGAGGCGCCTACAGGGGGCTCGCTCCCTGACTCTTTAGTTCCTTGGGATAAACCCGCAGAGCAGAGGGACTGAGCGCTGGCCTCCCAGCTTGGCCCCATTCCCTGTCCTCTGAGCACCTGCTCCATCCCTGGGGCACTGGAGCCTCCTAGGAGGTTCTAGAAGGTTCTATTTGTGCAGACCCAGCCCAGGGCTGGTGTGGGGCTGAGGAGAGTGTGGTGAGCACACCTCATCCTGGATTCAGCCTCTCCATGGGCGATCTCCCCTCCCCTCATGTCCTCCCTCTCCTTCCCCACCCCCTGTCCCAGGCAGGGCTGAGAGAAGCTGCTTAGCCTCAGCAGAATGCAGAAGTAGCAGCTCTAAATCAGGACCAGGAAGTGTTGGCTGCCCAGTGACCCTGGGAAAGGGCCGCGTGGCCAGCCTGTGGCCGCCATGGCCATCTACCTGGCTCCAGTCTCCTGCCTACCTCCTGGCTGACAGGACAGCACGAGTCTGGGCCGACGGGTCCTGGTGGGGGCGCTGATCCCAGCTCTGGTCTGTCCAGGGCACCCTTCCATCCATCATGTACATTAAACTCCTTGGGCGCCTGCAGAAGCAGAGCCTGCTTAGTTACCGCCCAGAGCCTGGGGTCAGTGTCCACGTCCACGGGGAAGGCCAGGCCTGCTGCCCAAGCAGAGGCGTCCAGGTCGGGGCACGCGCCAACACCCTGCGCCCATTCCCCTCATGCCTCCCCCTCTCCCCGCCGCGGGTAGTCTTTTTAACGTGACCAAGGGAACAAGCCAGAGACTACACCTCATGTTTAAAATTTGCATTTCTTTGATTGACAGAGTGTTGTCCTGAAATGTGTTAGGAGCTTTATTGAGATGTGATTCATAGACCGTACGATTCACCGCCTTTAAGAGTACAGTTAACGCATGCGGATCGTGCAGCTGCCACCACAGCCGCTTCGCACATTTTCATCACCCCCAGAAGAAGCCGTGCACTTAGCAGCCCCTTTGCCCCCGTGGGTGAGGACTTGCCTCTTTGGGCATTTCAGACAAATGCAGTCAGACACCGTGAGGTTGTGTATGGGCTCCGGACCTTGAGCATTGGTCCTCACCAGGCTCAGCCACACCGCTGGCCATTCCACTGCTTCTGTCCCCTGAGATCTGTGCATGGCTCCGAACACGGCCACGTCCCCATCCCTCCATCAGCAGGCAGCATGGTGGCTCCTACTTTTCAGCAGCTGTGAATAACGCGGCTGTGGATGCGGGTCCCATAGCTGCGTTCCCGTGGGCAGCATGGGGCTGTGGGTCCCCACCCCCACCCCAGCCCGGGACACCTGTCACCTTCTGACTGTCTCACGTCCGGCGCTGCTGGATGGGAAGCTGCACCAACCTGACGATCTGAGTAGCGTTTTCCTGAAGGCAACAGATATTGCGCATCTTTTTTTTTTTTTTTTTATTGCGCATCTTTTCATGCGCTTATTGGCAGCCATTGGTTTATCTCTAGAGAAACATCCCTCCGGATCCTTGGCCCATTCTTAAATTCTATAATTCAGTCTATAATTCATGCATTTTAAACCCGAGTCCCTGACCGGCAGTGTGACTGGCAGGTGTTCTCTCACACCTGTAGCTCGCCTCTTCACTTTCTTGATCATGTCCTTTGAAACACAAGTGTTTTTAGTTTTAACCAAGTCCCGTTTACCTATGTTTTCCTTTCCTTGTGCGTCTTCTGGGGTCACATCTGAGACACCGTTGTCTAATCCGAGGGTGAAAGAGGCCTCCACTCTGCTTTCTTCCAGGACTTTGGTGGATTTTGCTCCAGGCCTGTGGCTTCTTCACATGCGCTGTGGTGCTGGGGGCGCCACGGCTGTGCCTCAATTCAGGACTTTGACCTCTGCTGCCAGTGTCTTAGTGTTCTCAGGGTTTAACTTTTGCCCGGCCTTTCATTCCATTTCTCCTCTGTAAGTGTCCCCTGGATGCCCCCGGCCGGGGTTTGTGATCACTTCGCCTCCGGAGTACTGGCGGCTGCCCTGCTGAAACAGGACGGATTTCTGTGTGTCTATCCTGCCTCTGGCGGCCTGGCTGGACTTCTTATTAGTTTCCGCAGGTTTTTTCTGAATTCCTGGGTATTTTCTAGATCCGAGCTCAGGTCATTGGATGGAGAAGTCTTCTTCCTTGATGACTTCAACACCTTTTCATTTTCTTTCTTTCTTTTTTTTTTTAATAAAGATTTTATTTATTCACTCATGGGAGACAGAGAGAGAGAAGCAGAGACACAGGCAGAGGGAGAAGCAGGCTCTTCACAGGGAGCCCGATGTGGGACTCGATCCTGGAACCCCGGGATCACGCCCTGAGCCAAAGACAGATGCCCAACCGCTAAGCCACCCAGGCATCCCACCTTTTCATTTTCTTAACTGGTTGCCCTGCCCCTGGATTCTGAGATATTTGTGTTTTTTTTTTTTCTGATTTACTTGTAACTTTTCTGTTGTGATTCTGACACCATCTTGTTAATATGTGAGTGCCGTCTACAGGGGAGATGCCTCTGCTCGTCTACTACCTTACTTTCCTCTGGGCCATCCCTGGGGTGCTTGTGAGCATGGCCTGAGGCTAGGACTGAGGGTCCTTCTTGACCAGAACCTTCTATCGGAGCTGCCGTGCTGTTGGTGGTGGTGACACTGGTGATGGATGCCTGCTCACAGGGAAGCCTAGCACTGTCCACCCTCACTGGTACCTGCGGTGTGGCATTGGCCCTGCTGTGCCTTCGTGTCTCCACCTGTGAGAAAGTGGCAGACACCTGCTCAGGGGGTGGTCCCCCAGCAAAGCACCGGAAGGTGCCCAGCATCACCCGAGGTGACCCAGGGTCAGCCCCCAGTTAAGTGCACAGAGCCTGAGGGCGCCCGGCTCACGCTCTCCCCACATTTCAGCCTGTGAGGCCCTATCCGGGCTCTCGTGGGGCAGAGCCAGGGATGGGGTAGGTGTAGGCAGTCACTGTGCATGGTGGGTGTCAGGTCCACGGCTCCCGCTGCTTCCTGGTGCGGGCCTGGCTGTGCCCCTCAGGGCCAACTTCAGGGCCCTGGCCCCTCCACAAGCTCACTCTGACGGCTACACGGGCATGGCAAGGCTAGGGATGTGGGAAGCCCGGGCTGGCCATGCGCGGATGTGGGAAGCCCAGTGCCACGTGCGTGCATATGGCCTGGGGGTAGATTTTAGAAGCAGAGCCCATGGGGTTTGCTGGTGAATTGGCCGTGGGTTGAGAAAGTTGGGGGAGCTCCAGTTTTGGGGCTGGAGCAGGTGGCGGAGGGAGGCCTAGTATGGATGTCCATACGCCCACGAGGAAGGCCAGAACTGCAAGCGGGGCGTGGGGGCACGTGGCCGGGTCCCGTCGGCCATGGGGGCAGCAGAACCGCATGCCTAGCGGCTCCCGGGCCTTATCCTGAACAGAGAAGCTGCCCTCGGGGGCACATGGCCGTGTGTGTGTCTGTGTGCACACGCATGTGTTGAGAAGCAGGCCAGGGCCGCCCTGCCTGGGGCCATATCCCTGCTCCATGATTTCGGGATGTGGGTCGGCCTCCCTGCACCTCAGGGTGCTGACCTGTGGGGGCGAGAACGGCGGCCCCCAGGCAGGCACTGTGCAGGTTAATGCGTGTACGACATGCATTCTGCATCCGGCGCGCAGCAAGTTCCATGCGAGTGCCAGCCGTGTCATTATGCATTGCCACTTTGCTCAGGCTGTCTCTTTGCACCCTCATGTCAAGATGGCACAGCTGAGCTTGGTTGTCGGGATGTGCCTGATGCCCCTACCTCCACAGCTGGGCATGCTCGCCAGTTCCAGCCTGTGCCCTTCCATGCACTCGGGAGCACATCCTGCTGTACGAATCCCAACTTCAGATGCCCAATCATTTCCTTTGCCTAAATTTCCGGGTGATCTGGGAGAGGTTGGGATACGCGTGCCTCCAGCAGATTTGCCGGGCGGCGTTCACAGCCTCGTGACCTTCACTCGGGGTCCTTTCCTCTTACTTTTGGTGCGTGAGGCCTAAGGACCAGCTCCCCCAACGCTGTCAGGACAGGTGTCCTTTCCTGCCTCTCGGCTCGTTGCATTTCATCTGCGAAGCGCTGGATCCCCATCGGCTCCTTCCCATAGGATGATGTGTTGGGTCTCGAGAGGTGATGGGACTGAACCTTCGTCCCGTGTTCTCCAAGCACCTTTTCCTAATTGCATCTCCGTTACTGAGAACAAGGGAAGTTCTCCAGTTCACGCTTCACGTGTCCCTTCTTTTACCCTCGATTTTTTCTTTGGAGCTATACTTGGATGCTCGTTATGTACAGCGGGCCCTCGAGCCTCAAAGGCACTGGGTGTGGACCTCTGCAGCTGGCATTCAGGTGTCACCTAGACTCCCCTGAGGCTTTACCACATGGACGGTCAGTGGGCAGGCGGACCCAGAGGAAAGCAAGTGTCATTGAGAACGTCGCGAGTAAGAGAAAACACGCCGGCAGTCGTCCTGTGAAAGGTCCAGGGTATGCGCACCTGAGCCGTTCAAACCCATTTTGCTCAGGGTCACCTGAATCTCCTGTTGTTCTCCGAAACTGCGGAGTTTGCTCACAGGACCGTCCGCTTCATGTTCACCCCGGGCTTACCTGACCATCCCCTCTGTGTTCACCCCCGGGCCCACGCCCACGGGGGCATCCACTCTGTGTTCACCCCCAGGCTCAACTGGCCATCCACTCCATGTTCACCCTGGGCCTGGCTGGATGACTGTCACGCCTGATGGGCTAGCAACTTGTCCAGAGTCCTGTGGCTGCTGGGGCAGCGGTGCCTATTCTAGGCAGGGCCCTGCCAACCATCCGGCCTCCGGGGTGGGGTCCTCATGCCACGCCACCTCTGCCCTCTTCTTCCACAGGAACATGCACGCACATGCAGCCACCCCCGCGGGGCACCCTCCAGGTCGTCCGTGGCAACGGCACCTCTGTGGGGACTGTGATCGTGTTCCACTGCCCCTCAGGCCACCAGATGGTCGGGTCTGGCCTCCTCACCTGTGCCTGGAAGGGAAGCATCGCCGAGTGGTCTTCAGTGACCCCCGTGTGCAAATGTGAGGTCCGGTCCCCCGAACCACCCCTGGCTCAGCACCTGTGGGGTTGGGGGGGACTGATCCATGGAGAGGGTACAGTGGGTGTGGTGACCGTTGGGCCTCATGCAGGGTCCCCACCCTGGTGCTGGCAGTTGGACAGCCTCCTGCCGTGTGTGCATGTGCCCCCCAGGCCCAGCACCTGCAGCTTGGTTACCTGGGTCCTCTGGACTAGCACTGTGTCACCCTCGAAGCAGGCAGCTGCATTTGTTCATTTGGTCATTCTCTCATGCATGCACGTGGCAGCCCCAGATAGGGCCCAGCATGTGCCACCCATCCTAGACCTGGGGCTGCTGAGGGCCAGGATGCTCCCCATCGGGGGGAAGAGATGGCTTTCTGGCTTCCAGTTGTGTGTCACATGGGGCATTAGAGGATAACATGCAGTACAGATCCTCCACAGGCAGTCAGTGTTGTGTTGACACGTGTGCCCAGAAGAGGCTCCATAGCCAACACAGCCGCGATCATGCTGGGCTGACAGGCTGTGGTACTTCTCAGAGCCTTTAACGTGATCGTGGGCCGGGGGAACCTCAGAAGAAGGGTACCGGTTAGGACCAGGCTCTAGGAGACAGGATATTGGGGTTCACTGAGATGGCATGTTCTCGTGCCCATGGCCCTCAGCAAGGGCATCTCGTAGGGTACCCCCATGATGGCTCTGGGGCACGGCCCTGGATGACGGCACCTGGTTGGGCCAGGCCTGGCAAGGACAGCCCTCAGAGGTGTCCACGCCCTCCTCTGGCCAGAACATGGACGTGCAGCTGCAGGGAGCCCAGGGAGGCCCCCGGCCTGGGTGGCCGTGTTCAGGCAGGACCAGGCTGGGTGCGAGTGGTGTCCCCCATGGGCACGGTGTGCAGTGTTGCGAGCGTACCTAGGCCTAGTCTTCCCAGAACGCCCTTAGGACCCAGGAAGTGGCAAAGGTCCTTTGACCCCAAACACAGGTGTTTTTCTTGTTGAATGACCTGAGAAAGCGCCCGGGGCCCTGAAGCGTTGGCGGGGGCTGTGTGCCAGCACCAGAGCCCAGGCTGCAGTGTGGGGACCAGAGCACCGCACTCCCCTCTCCATTAGAGCCGTTCCCAGTGTGCCGCTGCAAGCTCCTACATACCCTCCAGAACCCTGCCTGGCACCCTGATCTTACAGGCAGGGATCCCTGATAGCACCCCCACACAGCAGTTAGCACAGAATGTTGCCCTCCCCACCCTCCCTGAGGGAACGGGCTCGCCCAGGGCCCAGACAAACCCCACGCAGGAGATGGCCTGGTGTCCCTTGCAGCCGTGCCGCCCTACGAGACCTTCGGCTTCAAGGTGGCCGTGATCGCCTCCATTGTCAGCTGCGCCATCATCCTGCTCATGTCCATGGCCTTCCTCACCTGCTGCCTCCTGCGATGCATGAAGAGGAATGAGTCACCGCCTGACAGGTACGCTGGTCCCACTGTCCGAGCTGGGGCCTCCTCCGGGCGTATGGGGTCGGGGGCTGCCCTGGCCCCTCAGGAGCCCAGGACTCGGCCTGCGCCCTGCCATGCCGGGTGAGCCGGACTGCCCAGCGGTGCTGCGCTTTCACCGTCTTCACCATAAACGTAGCTTTTCCTGCGTGTTTTCACTGCAGAACATTCACAGTGTCCGAGCTGCCCTGCTAACCCGACCCATCCTACAGCTTCCCGCCTCGCAGACATGTTGGCATCCTGAGCGTCCTTCCCCGTCTCTCCCCAGGGCAACCCAGCTGTGGCTCCAGCTGAGGGCCGGGGACCTGGAGACAGTGCCCGCTGCCTACCTCGACCTCAGGGGTCTGAACAGCGGCGGCGGCAGCGGCAGTGGCGGGGAGCCCAGGGGCTGGCCTGGCCAGGCGCACGACAACTACAGTTTTACCACGTGGGCATGGGCGCGGCATGGGGGGTGTCGGGCAGGGGCAGGGGGCCCAGATCGGTCAGAACACCACCACCCCAGGCTCACCTGGGCCTCAACTCCCACTCTCTGGGCTGGTGGCGGGCGGTCCTTGGGTCCAGGGTCCAGACCCTGCAGCTGAGCGCCGGGCCACTGCCACCGCATGCGTTTATCTGGGGAAGTCAGACCCGAGGGGAAGCGAGCTCCCTTCTCCAGGACACAGCACGCTCCCTGTCGCTGCCTCCTGTCCTCGCATGATTCCCGCACGCACAAGCTTCCCAAACTGTTACAAGGACGTCCTCGTATGTTCCTCTGACTCAAGGAGTCTGGTCCGGGCGGCGCGTGGCTTGGTGTCACCAGCTTTGAGCATGTGCCCTCTGACCCTGATGACGAATGGCAGCAGCCGCTGGGTCTCCAAGTGCTGTAATCTGGCAGCAGGGCCTGTTGGTCTGGGCCTGTGGACCCACAGAGACTGTCCCCATGAGGTGCCTGTGGGGACGTGGGTGTAGGTCACAGACTGGGGTGGGGGTAGGGTCTCCGTGAGGCAGGTCCAGGTCAGGTGACGAAAAAGGGATCCTGTGAGGGAGGGAACACTCTGCTGCCCCACCACCCAGGCCTCAGGGTCTGGGGGTCACCCCGCCATGCCCTGTGGGTCACAGAACCTGATGTCAGGTTGTGCTGCGTGCAGGTCAGTCACTGCCCCCCATGAGGAGCAAGGGTGGGCTCTGCGGATTTTACTCCTTTTCTGTTTGTGTTGTTTGCACGTCACTCGGAACTCCTTCCTAAAACTTTGTTTTGGAGAAATGTCATGAATACCCAGAAGCAGAGGGACCAGTGTGATGGGTCCAGGCTCACGGTCTCTGTCTGCCGACCCCAGTCCTTCCCTGGTGGGAACCGCACCCACTTCCACTCCCACGAGGTGCTCTGGGCCACCCTGTGCCCCTCCTGCCATGGCCTGGAGCCCCCTGCCCTTTGAGGAGGTGGGGAGAGGGCAGCACTCAGAATTGGGCCAGCTGCCCCCTCCCTCCACCTGTCCCCAACCCGATGGCCATGCCACGTGGTGGCCGCTCGCCCCTGTGTCCTCCCTGGAGCAGCCAGGGTCTCGGTCAGGCCGGGGCCAGATCAGTGAGTGTGACCATCACCGCTCATCCTGCTCTTGTCCCTGAGGCTCAGGGGGTAGCGTCCGCGTGGACATGGGGTGGCTGTCTGGTGCCCCAGGCTGGGCCAGCAGAAAGGAACCCATGTCCCATCTCCCTCCCTGGACCCCACAGGCACCAGCATCTGTGGTGGTGCAGTGGCAGAGATGCTGCCCTGTGCCCTTTCCACCACCGCCTCCTGCCTCCCGCCACCCTGGTGGTGTGCCCCAAGCGCTGGACCGTTGGGCCAAGTGGTCTGGATGTTTTCGTTCCCCATTCTGTCCCTGGGAGCACAAGTCCGGCCATCCCCCGGCCGCTGCCCAATCACCTTGGGTTGTGAGTTGTTGTCTGCTTGCTAACGCAGCAGGTGTCAGTGTCCCACGCATGGGTGCCTCCCCCATGCACACTGAGGACACGCGTCTCCCACGCCTTCGGTGCTGCCCACATCGCTGGCTTTAGTGGGTTTGTGTGCTGAGCCACGGCAGTGACGGGTCAGTTCTGGGTGCAGCGTGCCTACGGAGCACGACCCTACGGGCCCGCTCAGATACCTTCCTCCGGCTCCAGCCGTGGGCAGGGTCTTGCCAATGTAGCCCCACCTCAGACAGCAGATCCTAGACAGGTGCAGAGGTTTGGGGTCACCCCACCCAGCAGCGTCTACCCCGTTACTGACCTGTGACAGACTGTCTCGTGTCTAGCTGGGACGTGCCCTCCTCAGCAGGGCCCAGTCACCCAGCAGCCGCACCACAGCAGCCAGCCCGTCTCTGGGAGGCGAGGTGCGCCCTTGCCCTTGACTCTGCCTCCCGGGTGCTTCCTGGCTCCCGCTCCCGCCCCCTGTGCCAGACACTGTTCTAACTGGAGGTGGGGGCACTTTTCATCCCCCTTTGAGAGGCATGTCCAGCATCACACGCAACTACTGAGCATGAGGCCGGTTTGAGTGAAGCCTATCTGGCTCCGAGGTCCATAGACTCGCCTGCTAAGCAGCCTTTTCTCTCCGCTAAGTAATTGATTCATTCATTTACCGAACTAACAGATAGCTTCTCAATTCCTACTATTTCCTAAAGCTCTTCTGAGAATTAGATGTGGGTGGGAGCAGAGATCTAGGGGGAGCTTTCTGGAGGGGCCACCTGAGGTGCACAGAGGGGGAGAGCCTGTGTTGTGGGTTGAGGGTGAAGTGCATAAGGGAACGGAAGATGCAGATGACCTCAGGACAGCGTGACAGGAGCAGGGTCCCCCTGGATGTGCCTGCAACCCCTTGGTCCCTTCTCTGCCTGGGGCCCTCTGGCCATGAGAAAGTCTGGCCCCTGGGGTTTATGCACACCCTGAATGAGCCCCTTCCACACTGCTTCTTGGGCCCCCTGCCTGGACAGGGGAGGGGTCGGAGGCCAGGCAGGGGTGCCAGGTCCGAGCTGCCCTGAGCCCACTGAAGGTCAGCATGGAATGCACCGCAGTTACATGGGGTCCCTGCTCCGCCCCCAAGTCTTGCCATCTTCTTCCTGCAGAGACCTGGGTGAGGGTACCCAAGAGCTGGCTGGTACGGCCCATGGCGTGGACAAGGACCCCTGGACCTCTGGTTGTCCTGCCGGCTGCCCCTGGGCCCAGGCGATGGTACACACAGCAGACCTGGGGCGCACACCGCCGGCCTCCTGGGCCCCCGCAGGAACGTCCCGACAGCACATGGCCTACGTCCCGGGGTGACTGGGGCAGAGTCCAGAGCCTGCCTGCCATGCGGGGGGACCCGCCAACCCCACTGCCCAGCCACCCACCTCGACCTGCGTGTCCAGCTTGAGATTGGTCAGCCTCCAGGTTTTGGGAGCCCTCAGGGAGCCGAGCTAGGGGCTCCGGCAGGGTGTCCTGTGCAGGGGAGCCCAGCTGGGCAGCTTCCATAGAGGTACCCCCAGGTGAGCCCTAAGACCTGACTCCTTTGAAGACAGTGGGGGTGTTTTGCGCCAGGAGCAGGGAGTGCTGGCACAGCTCTGTGGGCTACCTTGTCTCGGCGCCTGGCCTGTGAACAGGGACCCAGCTGGGTGCCGCCTCTGCTCTCGGCCAAGTAGTCACGAGGGGACGGGGGTGTGTAATAAACAGTTCTGATCCTGGAAAAGGGAAGGTAAGACTCACTGTCTGAACTTTCAATCTCTGTAACAAAACATCGAGCAGGTTGACTCGAGGTGCAGAAGAGCTGCTGTCGTTCCCGCTCCAGGCACCGGGCTTGTGGCACCTCCACTGGGCAGTGGGTCAGCTGGTGGCTGGCTGGGCCATGAGGAGGCCAGCGGCTCAGGCATCCGGCCGCTGCAGCTGTGGGAACAGACCTCGCCGGCAGTGGCCACGTCAGGTGGCCTGGGTCTCCCTGCACCCTGGTGGCCCGAGTCCATGACAAGAGTCCTGAGGGCAAGCCTCCCCTTTCGGAGGCCTGGGACATCATTCCAGGCTGTGGCTGCTGCATTCTACCTGAGGCAGAGGGCAGCTGGACTCCACGCTGGGGGTCAGAGGACCGGGCAGGACCCCCAGCCCGCAGCCCCCAACTTGTTGGCAGTGTAGTGAGCAGCTTTCCATGTCTTGCCCCAGCCCTGTCCCCGAGGTAATGGACGTACAGTCCCAGTGTGTCCACACCCACCACGCATAGCCCTAGATGGTGCACCTGTGGCGTGCATCTTGTCTGCTCCATCCAAGATGACCTCCATGACGGCTTGGCCATGCCTCTGCCGGGCTCCTGGCGACCCCTTGGTCCCGCCCTCTGTGTCTCCCTCACCAGTAGTGCTGTGGAGCTTACGTCTGTCCTGGGCCAGTTAAGATCCAACTCTAGTCTCCTGCACTTTGGGTAGGACCAGTGTGGCCATTGGGAAAAGTCCCTAGTTTGTCCTATAACCTTCCCTGCATCCTACCTAGAGCTCCTACAGCCACGCTAGGGCCATGAGGAGTTCCGCAGATGGTCCTAAGGAGTCCGTGCTGCCTCTGAAGCCATGTTTGTCGTTTCCCATCACTTACAAATACATCCTGATGTGGGCTATGTGGAGGGGGCCGTCTGTCCCTTGGTTCTTGTGGGAAGCCACCTGCTGAGGGACCCTTGGGTGGTTTTCAGCTGTTACGTTTGGTACCAACATCCTTCCTGTTCTGGGGTGCTGTTCCATAGGGTGGGTCTCAGAGTGGGGTCCTGAGGGCAGACAGTATATGCAGCACTCGCTTGGACACGTGGCAGTTTCCACATCAGGCTCCTGTGGGGGACATGGGGGACATTGGGTGGGCAGGGTCCTACCCAGCCCTCAACCAGAGCAGTGCAGTGTCCACACAATGGGGGTTCCTGGCCACATACACACCTCTGATGGTGCTGCAGACTCAGCTGCAGGGGCCCAAGCTGGGCCAACAGGCTGCCCTGTGCCCTTGATCCCCTCCAGGGTGATGAGGATGCTGTCAGAAGCGGCTCTGCTCCTTATGGGGTTTCTGCACATCCTGCCGAGGCTCTGAGCTCTTCTGTCTCAAGTCCTGGGTCACCTGGCCCTCTTCATGCCCTAGCCCTTGTCAGGATGAGGCGGTGGCAAGCCTGCTGTCAGGGTCTGGGGGTACCCGTGAGGGGAGGCAGGTATGTGACCCTGGGCTGCTGGTGTGAGGGCAGGAAGACCGGGATGGAGAGGGGCATGGAGGGTGGCCCCATTCTGCTTGGTTCCCAACAGCTAGGGTTACAGAGAGGAGTCCAGGCTCCATGAGGGGCTGCAGGGGCAGGGGAGCAGGAGGGAGGGAGAGGATGTGGTGCCCACTGGGGCAGGTGCAGCCTGGATGGCAGAGCCATTGCCCAGGAGAGCTGGGGGTGCCACAGCCAGGGGTCACAGGAGTGGCCTGAGTGACCCTAGCACGTGGTGCCCCCGGAGCAGGCAGCCCGGGAGGGAAAGGGCAGAGCCCCAGTGCACTGGATGACCTGGCCTCAGAGGGCACTGGCTTGCTCTGCCCCAGGTCACCAGATGCACAGGCCAGGCCGATTGGCCATTGGAGGGCACTGCCAAAGGGTGAGACCAGGGGTGTGAGGGTGGTGGGGCCATCTTGGGGGCCGGTAGCCCCTCAGCAGGCCTCTAGCCTCTTGCTGTCGCCAGCGCCCACACCCCGTCACTTGGTAGGATCACGGGAACCTCTGTTGGGATGGGGGTCCCCTCTACTTTCCCTGTGACAATTAACCCTGAGCTGGGCACGTGACAGGTGTCGAGGAAGCATGTGTGGAATGAAAAAGCAAAGGATCAAACGGTGGGCCCTGGGCAGCGTGAGAATGTGGGAGGAGGACATGCTGGCTCCTCCTCCCCACGCGGGCCCCTCATCACCCAGCACTGGCCCTCTGCACGGTCAGCTCGGCCACACAGGCCAGCCCCAGCCCGTGGCACCCCACAGCCCCACTGCCTGCAGCCCCTCCTTCCTCGGCTCACTTGTGGAGCACCTGCTGGATGCCTGCACCGCGACCAAGGCAGATGTGGCCCCGTCCTCGGGAGCCAACGTCCTCGTGGGGAGATGGCAGGCCGTGCTGAGGGGCAGGACCCAGAGCCTGGGAGGTGCCCTGTGGTGCGCACTCCCCGCCGCTGGCACATGCAGGGCTTGACCAGGATCTCAGATCCATGAAACATGAGATTCTCATCATGGTCAGAATGGAGGGCCCATGAGCCTGCCCCCCCTTCACTGAATACAGGGGTGTTGACCCCTTTCTGACCTACAGGATGTCTTTATTAGGGAGATGAGCCCCTTGTGTGGTGAGCTGCCAGCATTCCTGGGTCTTACCTTTGGACCTGGCTGAGGCAGGGACCAAGAAGAGGCCTGAATAAGAAAGGGGCACCCTGGGAGGGTCAGGGCGGCGAGGGGGGGGGGCAGGTGCAGGTGCAGACACCACCTGGGGTGTGCTTCCATGACCTTTTAAAATAGTTTATTTTCCCATAAATCATGCTATAGTGACAACTCAAAAGAACGGGAAGTCTGAGGTGTAAGGGTCAGGGCCAGTGAGTCAGGAGGTCCAGGGCAGGGGTAGCAACTTCAGGGGTCCCCACAAAGCCCTACAGGGCGATCCCTCCCCATGTGATACCCTCAGTGCTCAGCAGGGGGGTGAGGGATCCCAGGACCCCTGCCCTGCGGGGCCACCGTGGTGGGGAGAACACCATTCTAGGGCTGGAGAGGAGGACCACCTGCCGCTCCCAGGGTGGGGGCCGGGCTACTAGACCCCTGCCCCACCGCACAGTTCCCCCAGCTCCCCAGAGGACACAGTGGGAGGGCGCAGAGGAGCAGTTCGTGTGCACTGGGTGGGGACCCTTGGAGAGACTCCTGTCCCTGGGAGGCCTGTCCTCGTGAGGGACTCCAACGCTTTGTGCTTGTGTCCCACCCACCACGCACGGGAGTGGCCGTGGAGGTGGAATGTTGGTGGCGCTCGCTGCAGGAGGGGAGCACTTGGGAAACCCCCAGTCCCATGCAGACCCCGCCCTCACAGCGCTTGACCTCGCTCCTAGACTGAGAAACACCCGAGAGGCGGGGGTGACCGTGCGCGGAACGCGGAGCAATGGGGATGCTCCTGTGGAGGGAGCACCCGGCGGCAGCTGGTGGCAGGCGCCCTGGCCAGCAGGAACCCCAGGCAGCGCCCTGACCTCCTGCCCCTGCGGTCCCTTGGCCTGGGTCTCCCAGGGAAGCCGAGCACATCCACTCCCCGCTTTTGGGGAGAGGGCAGCTCCCATGCAGTGACCGCCAAGCCCAGCCTCAAGAGTTGGGATTTCCAGACAAGTGCACCTGTTCCCGGAGACCCCCGCGCACCCAGCAGTGCCGGGCAGTCCCGGACCTGCTCTACCCGGACAGCTGACGCACACACGGGGGAGTGCGGCCTTGGGGTGAACGCCGGGTCGGGGCCGCACCTTAGGGCCGCAAACGTGGGAAGGCCAAGCCCTGTCCGCAGTGGCCAGAGTGGCCCCTCGCTCCTTGCTGCGGGCTCTCCAACTCCATCTCCATCTCCACCTTGTAGTTGGGAGCCGCACCTGTGTGGCTGCGGCTTCCTGAGCCGGGGGAGAGCTGCCCGAGCTCACAGAGAGGGAAACTGAGGCTCAGGCAAGGCAAAGGCTCCTCGTCGGGGTCGCTGCCGGGCTGGCGTCCTCCGCTACCGGCAGGGCGCTCAGGAGAGGCCGGCTCCACTCAGGCCACACAGCTAGGTCTGGCTTCTCCTCTCTGTCTCCTACAGCCTGACCCGTGTGACCTGAGGTAAGTCCCTCTCTCTCAGGTTCCTCATTCCGGGCGAGGGGCGCAGCGAGGCGCCAGGCGAGGCGGGGCGCGGCAGCGGACTGTGCCCCCGGCGCTGAACGCCTACTCCCGGGCGGGGCCGGCGTGGGGCGTGGCCTGGGTGGGGGCGGAGCGGGCGGAGCCACGGCGGGGCGGGGCAGCCGACTGGGCCCCCGGCGCTGAACGCCTACTCCCGAGAGGCCGACGCAGGGGCGAGGGCGGAGTGGGTGGAGCCACCGCGGGGCGGGGCCAATAGGCGGAGGGTGCGCCGGGGTTGGGGCGGACTCCAATGAGGGGCGGGGCTCAGGGCTGTGGCTGCGACCTCGCCGTCGCCGGAAGGGGCGGGGCTACAGTTGGGGCGGGGTTTAGGGTCTTGGAAAAGAACGGCGGGCGGGACTCAGCGAGGGGCGGAGCTAAGGGCTTCGGGGTACTCCGTACCCTACGCCGGGCGAGCAAGGATCGAGACTTCGGAAGGCCTCGAAGCGGGCGGGGGCGGAGCTGTGACGTTAGCGAGGGTGGGGCTCCGTGAGGGGCGGGGCCAAGGCCTCCGGACGGCGGCGTACCTGTCGCCGGAGGAGGCGGGGCTCCACTGGGGGGCGGGGCTTAGGGTCCTCGAGTTGACGCCGCCGCCGCTGGGGGCGGAGCGTAACGGGAAAGGGCGGGCTCAGTGCGGGCGGGTTGGGGCTGCGGCGGCGGCGACGCGGGACTGGGCCTGCCGGCGGGGGCGGGGCCTGCCGGGAAGGGGCGGGGGAACCGAGAGGAGCCGGGCGGCCGGCCGGCTGACAACCCGACCCGCGGACCGCGACAGCGGGACGGGCCGTGCCGCCGCCATGACAGGTGAGCGCGGGCGGGCGGGGGTCCGGGATGCCCTCCCGGGACGGGCGCGGCGGCCTGAGGGCGGGGGCGGCGGTTCTCCGGGGTCCCCCTGCAGCCCCTCCAGCCTCAGCCCAGGGCTCCCAGAGGGGCGCGTACCGCTGGGACGGTGCTGTGTCCCGGGACGTCCCCGGGGAACCGAGGATACAGGCTCAACCCCCCGAGGCTTTGTGCTGCGCCGGGGACCCTCACCCCTGCAGCTTCCTTCCCCGGGGACTGGGGCCCAGCCCAGCCATCCTCCCGGAGCCTGATCCCACTGGAGAGCCTGCCCCCCTTGCAGCTTCCTTCCCGGGGCCCAGCCATTCCCCCCCCCAACACACACAGCCTGATCCCACTGCAGAGTGCCCCCCCACTGCAGCTTCCTTCCCTGGGACGGGTGCCCAGCCCAGCCATCCCCGCCCCCCCACCCCGCCCAGGCCTGTTTGGATTGGAGAGCCCACCCCCCTCCTGGTCCCAGCTGAGCAGGGGAACTTCAGTGGGGGAGACACCCGTAATGGTGATGGGTTGGCGAGGGACCTTGGACAGCGCGATCAGGGAATGTGGTTGCTCCCCCGGGTTGCTCACTGGAGTCCCTCCAGTAGGATGTCATGGGCTGGGACCTGATGTTTTTTGGGACCACAGTGTCCCACCTAGGTCAGAAGAGACCCTAGCTGCTTCCCATTCCCCTGTCATCTCCCCTAATCCTTTATATTTGTGGCTAAGTGCCTCCCATCCAGAGTTGCTGTAGAGGGACATATAGGGTGTCCTCTATGTGGAGAAGGAAATAAAACCTCAGGTTAGATGAGTGCCAAGCCCCAGGCTGCCGGGGTAGTCAGTGGCAGAGGCAGAACAAGACCTGTGTCCTGCCCAGGGCCCCTCAAGGTCCTGTGGGGGACTCCCCTCCTGCCCCTTTCTCACAGCCAAGTCTGAGTGCCGAGCCTCTAGAGATCCCTCCTGTCACAGCCTGTCGCTTCTGAAATGGGGAACTGAGGCCCCGAAAGTGCAGACCCAGTGTAGTCAGATGGACTGTGCTTGCGGGGCTGCAGGGATGAAGTCCCTGGCTCACTGACCCTGTGCACTGTCGGGGCACCTGCCTTGTGCCGGTCCTGGGGCCTCCATGACAGGTTGCAGGATGAGCATTTGGACCTGATGAGTTTGCCCAGGCCAGTGCTAGCCAGCTGTCACTACAGCTGTTCCTGTTGCTGTGGAACCAGGCCCTGCCTTGTGGGGTGCTGGGGACTGAGCCCTCTCAGCTCCACACCTGAGGCCAGGTCCAGCCCTGAAACAGGAGGGGATTCTGAGAGGGACAGGAGCCAGTGGAGCCCAGCAAGGGCTCTGCAGGGGAAGACAGTGAGCTGAGCATGACATGGTGCAGGGAGAAACCACAGGACAGGTGTTCCCATCCTTGCATAGGGTCCCAGGCAGGATGGTGCCAATGGGGGCTGCTCTGCAGGATGGCTCAGTGGCCTGGGGTAAGGCAGCTCCCACAGGACCTTGAGTGCCAGGCAGGGGTAAGGGGTTGGGGTCTGTGGTCTTAGCACCAACTGGGTAAGAAGGTAGGGGAGGTGGGGCTTGGCCAAAGAAGCTAGCAAAGTCCTGCTGGGTTTTGTGCCAGAGCATTCCCCTCTATCCTTGAACACTGTCTGGGACTGTTGATCAGTGCCTGGGACCAGAGCCATTTCATTTTCCTGTGCTTTTTCGTTCCTGGGTGTGGCCCTCCGGGTGTGGTTCACACGCACAGCTTCTAACCACCACAGAAAGCTTCAGCCCCAGGCTGTGCCACCATGTCAGGTGACTCACACTTTCCGCAATAGACTTCTCTTTGCTCGGGCTGCAGCATGAGGAGCCGCCACAGCATCTACCCCTTAGTCCACCCATAGCCCTGGGCCATTCATTCCAGCACTCTTTAGTGAGCTCCTGCTGTGTGCCTGCCGTGTGCACACACTGCAGAGACAGCCCTGGGCAGAAGAACCTGCAGCCAGGCCAGGAGCAGACTTGATGCAGCTAACTGTACAGTTAACTACTATGTTAATTACACAAGTGGGGAGTCTGGATGTCAAGAGGTTGCCACAAAGCTGTGCATGGGTCCAGCCTCCATCCATCTTCACTCCCTCACTGGCTGAGGTCTTAGGCAGGTACTGTATCTCTTTGCCCTGTTTTAGTGTCCCCATTCACAAACAGGGGAGGTGGTCTTGCAGGAGTTGCAGAGCTACTGGAAAGATGGAGATGATCTGTACGCATAGAGCCTACAGAATGGCTGGTCCTGGGGCATGTGCCATGAACTGTGGCCACTGTTCTTGCCTCTTGAGTCAGAGAGGCTGCAAGTGGTGAAGCCAGATGACCAGGGTGGTCCTTCCCATGTGGCCATGCGGGTCTTCTGGTGGCCCTGCGGGTAGCTTCCTCAGCACGGTGGGGCTGCTGATGAGTCTGTCTTCCAGGTAGACTTTCAGGGCCTGGAAAGATTCAGAGGTTCGAAATGCATATTTTGGGGGGAGAAAGACCAGCCAGGAGGAGGTGGCAGTAGGAGAGAGAGAGAGATGAGTCGGCCCCATGATGTGACCCCATTTAAAAATTTTTTTAAATTTTATTTATTTTAAAAGAGACACGCACAGAGAGGCAGAGACACAGGCAGAGAGAAGCAGGCCCCTTGCGGTGAGCTCAGCGTGGGACTTGATCCCGGGACCTGGGATCACAACTTGAGCCAAAGGCAGGCGTTCAACCATTGAGCCACCCGGGTACCCCGGTGTCACCCTATTTTAAAAAATCAACTTTACTGAGATTATTTACTGACAACAGGTACACTTATTTTAAATTAATAATTTTAAATTTTTTGACAAATTTATACATCCATGGAAATACCAACCCAGACCCAATGAAGTCAAACATTTCTATCACTCCAGAAAGTTCCTTCATGCTCCTTCCCAGGCAATGCCACTGGACCCAAGGATTCATTTGCTATCTGTCCTTTCCTTTTTTTTTTTTCTTTAAAATTTAGCTATGGATTTTCAAAGTAGGATTTCTCTTTAATTAATATGTTTTATTTTTAGAGTTATTTTAGTATACAGAAAATTGAGCAGTTGGTATAGAGGGTCCCATACTCCTCCCCAAACCCACTTTCCTTTATTAATAATATCTTGCATTGATGTGATATATCTGTTACAGGCAATGAACCACTGTCAATACATTATTACTAACTAAAGCCCATAGTTTACATTATAGTTCACTTCTGTGTTGTGCATTCTATGACTTTTGAAAAGGGCATAGTGTCCTGTAGACCCCCCCATTACAGTGTCAAACAGAGTGGTTCCACTGCCCTAAAATTCCCCTGGGCTCTGCCCCTTCATCACCTGTTCTCGCCTCAGCCCTGGCAGATCTTTCTACGATCTCCATAGTTTCACATTTTCTGGAATATCGTATAGTTAGTATGTTAACTTTGCAGACTGGCTTCTTTCCCTTAATAATATGCATTCAAGTTTCCTCCCTGCCTAAAAAAAAAAAAGTTTCCTCCTTGCCTTTTTGTGACTCCAAAGATCTTTTCTTTTATCTCTGAATTTTATTTCCTTGTAAAACTGATTAAACAGAGCCACTGCACAATTATGCATTTACCTGTGTGTGTGCTAAAACGTACATAGTTTACCGTGTTAACCATTTCAGTGGCATGACATACATGCACCGCGTTGTGAAACCATCAGTACTGTCTGCTTCCAGAACTTGGTCATCACCTGGGGAAAGCTGTCCCTGTACCCAGCAACTCCCTTCCTCCCCCGCCCCCAGCCTCTGGCTCTCTCTTTAATTTGACGTTCTGTATATTTCATATAAGTGGAAATCATGTAATATTTGTCCTTTTGGGTCCTTGTTTCACATAGCACGTTTTCAGGGGTCACCATGTTGTAACATCTGTGCCAAGTTTCCTCCCTCTGTGCCTGTGGAATGTTCTACAGGGTGCGTTTATGCATCCGTCTGTACGAGGACTCCGGGGTTGTCTCTGCTTGTTGGCTGCTGTGAGTAAAGCCACCCTGAATGTCAGGCAGGTCAGCGAGTCCCTGCTCTCAGTCCTGCGATGAGTGTGTGCCAGGAGGGGCTTGCTGGGTCCAGGGGTAAGTCCGCGTTTGACTTTCCTGTTCTCTGCAGGGATGGCACCGTTAGTCCCCCAGCGCTTGCTTAGGGTTCAAGTTGTCCCCATGTGTGTCCCACTCTCTGCGTTCCTGTTTGTATGTGACTACATGTGAGCATCCGCTCCCGAGTGTGAAGTGTTTTCTCATTGTAGTTTTCTCTGCGTTTCCCTCGTGACGAGTAGCTGTGAGCATCTTGGCATGCTCTCCAGAGTCCTGTATGTCTTCTTCACAGAAGTGCCTTGTCAAGTCCTTTGCCCATTTTTGAATTGTGTCACATATGGGTTTTTGTTGTTATGGAATGATAGGAGTTCTTTTTACATTCTGGGTATTGCCCTTATCTGATGTATGCTTTGCAAATATTTTCTCCCATCCTGTGTGTTGCCGTTCTCCACACACAGGCCTACCCACTCAGAATAGGGTTTCCTTCTGGACTCTATTTTATTCTGTTGGTCTGTATGTCTGTCCTTATGCCAGTGTCACAGTGTTTTGATAGTTGTAGCTTTGTTGTAAGTTTTAAAACCAGTGTGAGTCTTCCAACTTTGTTCTTTTTTTTCAGGATGGTTTTGGCTATAAAGGTTCCTTTTAGGATGAAAACCAAGAAACATCATTGGAGTTTGGATAGGAATTACATTGACTCTGTAGATCACTTTGGGAGTATTGTCATCTTCACACCATTAAATCTTCCAGATCCGTGAACAGAGGGTATATTTCCATTTATTTTTGTATCTTTTTAAATTTCTTTCAGTGATGTTTTGAGTTTTCAGTGTACAAGTCTTTAACCTCCTTGGTTAAATTTATTCCTAAGTATTGTGTTCTTTTTGATACCATTGTAAATAGAATTGTTTTCTTACCTTTCTTTTTGGATTGTTCATTGTCAACGTATAGAGATAGAACTGATTTTCATGTATTGATTTTGTATCTTATAGCTTTGCTGAATTTGTTGATTGATTTTGACCTTTAAGATTTTCTATATATAAAATCATGTCATCTGCAAAAAGAGATAATATTACTTCTTACTTTTCATTTGAATACATTTTATTTCCCTTTTTTGTTTGATTGCGCTGGCTGGAACTTCCAGTGCAACTTTGAATAGGAATGACGAGGGTGGGCATCTTGCTTGGCAGGATTCCCTGGTCATAGGGGAAGTCCTTCAGTCTTCCCACACTGAGTATGATCTTTGCTGTGGGCTTGTCATATATGACCTTCTTCATGTTGAGGAAATTTTCTTCTAGTCTTAATTTTTGGAAAATTTTTTTTCTTTATTTTCTTTATTTTTTAAAAGACTTTTATTTATTTGACAGAGAACACACAAGCAAGGGGAGGGGCACAGGCAGAGGGAGAGGCAGACTTCCCATTTAGCAGGGAGCCCGACCTGGAGCTCAACCCCGGGACCCCAAGATCATGATCTGAGCCGAAGGCAAATGCTTAACTGGCTGAGCCACCTAGGTTTCCTGAAAGGTTTTTTCTTTTCTTTTTTTTTTCTTTTCTTTTTTTTTTCTTTTCTTTTTTTTTTTCTTTTCTTTTCTTTTTTAAGATTTTGTTTATTTATTCAGGAGAGACACAGAGAGAGAGGCAGAGACACAGGCAGAGGGAGAAGCAGGCTCCATGCGGGGAGCCAGATGTGGGACTCGATCCCAGGACCCCGGCATCACGACCTGAGTTGGAGGCAGACGCTCAGCTGAGCCACCCAGGCATCCCTAACGTTTTTTCTTTAATCAAGAAAGGGTAAATCTAGGGAGATCCCTAGATGCCCTTTCTGCAAAGCTTGAGATGATTGTGATGTGTGTGTGTTTTACTTCATTCTATTAACGTAATATGAATGGATTATCACATGTTGAAACATCCTGGTATTCTGGGGTATGATCCTTTTAGTATGCTGTTGAATTCAGGTTACTAGTGTTTTGTTGAGGATTTTGACATCAGTGTTTATAGGAGATATTGGTTGTAGTATACTTGTCTTGTATTAGGGTGATGCTGTCCTCATGGGATGAGTTAGGAAGTATTCTTTCTGTTTTTCGGAAGAATTTAACTATTAGTATTTAAATGTTTGGTAGAATTCACCAGTGGAGCCATCTGTTGCTGGGCTTTTATTTGTTAGGATAATGTTGATTAATAATTTAATTTCCTCGCTAGTTAGAGGTCCATTCAGATTTGTCTATATTTGTGTTTTGCTTTTGGTACATTGTGTGTTTTTAGGAATTTGTCCACTTCATCTCATTTGTCAAATTTGTTGGGTTACAAATTTTCATAGTATTCTATTGTAATCCTTTTTATTTCTATAAAATTGGTAGTCCTGTCCATACTCTTATTTCTTATATTAGTAACTTGAGTCTAGCTCACGGTTTGTGAGTTTGTTGATCTTTCCAAAGAACCAACTTTTGATTTTGTTTTTCTATTTTCCATTGCATTTATCTTTGCTCTAATCTTTATTGTTTCTTCCCTTCTGGTATTTTGGGTCTAGTTTGCTCTTCCCTTCCTGCTTCCTTCAGGTGTAACAGGTAGATTGTTGATCTGAGATCTCTCTTCTGTTGTAAAGTGTATACAGCGTAAATGTCTTCCTCTGAACTGCTTTCATGGCATCTTGTAAGTTTTGGTGTTTTGTATTTATATTTTCATTTGTCTCAGGGTATTTTCTAATTTCCCTTGGGATTTCTTCTTTGATCCATTCATTGTTTCATTTTCACATAATTGTGCATTTTCTAGTTTTCCTTCTGTTACTGATTTCTGGCTTTATTCCATGTGATCAGAAAACACCCTTTGTATGATTTCAGTCTTTTAAAATATGACTTCTTTTGTAGCCAAACTTGTTTTGTGGTCTTTCCTGGAGTGTTCTGTGTGTGCTTGAGGAGAGGGCATTTAGGCCCACCTTGGAGTTCTTGTGGGTTTGGTTCCAGACAGTAAATAATAAAGCAAATATTGCAATCACGCGAGTCTAGTGAATTTCTTGGTTTCCCAGTGCGTATAAAAGTTGCATTTACACTATATTGTGATCTCTCAAGGGCACAGTAGCATGTCTGGCAAACAATGTACGTACCCTAATTAAAAATATTTTATTGCTAAAAAATGCTACCAATCATCTGAGTTTCCAGTGAGTCATAATCACTGATTGCAGATCACCATTAACACTTATAATGATAATGAAAAGGTTTGAAGTAAGGTTTGAAGAATGAAAAGTTTGAATTGTAAGAATTATCAGAATGTGACACAAAGACATGACAAACAGGTGACGTTGGAAAAGTGGCGCCTGTGGACTCGCTCCACGCAGGGTTGGCACAGACCTTCAGTTTGTAGGAACACAGTGTGTGCGAAGCCCAGTTAGATGGGATGTGCTTGTGCTGTTAGGTGGACCGTCTGCGTGCATGTGTGTGCGTATATGTGTGCATGTGTGAGTGTGAGTGTTTACAGCACAGCCCATACCCGCAGTTCCCTTGCTGTTCTGGCTGTTCCTGGAAGTGGGGTACTGACGGCTCTGCTGTTATTATTCATTATTACTAAACTTTTACTATTATTTGGGGGCTCTGATAGCTGGCGCCTGTTTTAGATCTTGAATTGACCCTTATATTGACACGTGATGTACTTCCTGTCTCTCATCTTTGGGACAGAGTCTCTCTTGTCCTATTTGTGCAGCCGCCCCTGCTCCTTGGGCTGCTATTTGCCCAGCCCCTGTTCCCCTCTTCTCACTCTCAGCCCCTGGGCATCTTTGGGCTAGAGTCTTTTGGGGACAGCATATAGTTGAATCATACTTATTTTAATCCAGAGGAAAAAAGCTCTACTTCCCTCTATTCCTGCCCCCAGCACTCACCCTCCCGAGGCCCCCTGATGCTTGTGCTCACCAGATATGTGGTTCTGCCTCCCATAGGGTAGTTAGTTCTCTGACACCCACTGTGAGTCTCATGGTTCAACTCACTTCTGATGCATCAAGTCCCACCTGTTGAGGGCTCAGTGCTGCTGCTTCTGACTGAGTGGCTGTAAATTGAGGGTCCCATGACCCCATTTCTGGTGCAGTCATTTATTCAGCTCACAGAACCTGGGAGCTGGCTCCACATACTATTGCCAGTATGACAGAGGGTATTTCAAAGGACACAAGTGAACATCCACATGGAAGAGGAGCTTAGGGCACAGGCCATAGGAGGGGCGCAGAGCTTCCATGCTCCTTCCACAGGGCCAGGCAGACCACCTTCCCAGCGCCTCATGCACTCAGCAACCAAGCTCTTCAGGCTCCTTCCTGTGGCTTGGTACACGGGTTGTTTTAGGCACAATCGATGAAACCACTGCCCTTGGTGACTGATTCAGTCTCAGCCCCGCTCCCCTCCTGGAGGCCGGGTCCAGAGGACAGAAAAGCTCCAGGCCTCTAACCATGTGCTTAGCTTCACCAGATAGCAGCTCCTATCCTGTGGTTCTTCAGGGACTTCGGGAGTCTCCGCCCATTGCCATGAAGTCACAGGCTGAAAGGGGCTTGTTAGAAAAAAGCCACCTTCCCCTTCATATCTCCTCACTTAGGACATCCCCAGGCTCGTGGGAGCTCTGGACCAGGAATTGGGATGAAGATCAAGAGTGTAGTCCCTACTTTAAATCACAACATCACAAATCCATTTTGCCGATCTGTGTCTTTAATCTGTTTACATCTAAATACATACTGTAATGACTGATAATAACTTGTTTCTGCCTTTTTGCTATTTGTTTTCTGATGTCTGTAGCATTTTTGTCTTTTGTGGTTAGTCGACTTTTTCTAGTAGCACATTCTGATTCCCTTTTGTCTGTATCCCGTGGATATTTTCTTTGTGGTTATCCTGAGTATTGCGCACAATATAACCATCGAATTGACTTGATGCCGAGTTAATTCCGGTCACACACAGGCGCCCGGCCCCTGTCCGCGGACACGTACGCCAGGCTGCCACGGGGTGGAGGTGAGGGTGGGGGTGAAGGTAGTTGATGCTGTGGATTCACACTCCCCCTGGGGGATCCTATGTCCCCACCAGCCACAAACACCACAAACCCACCCCTGGTTGTTAAAGGCCCGTTGTTCTGAAGAACATTCTTAACAAGGAAGAAAGTGCACTGTGATGCTTTAGTGATGGTCCTGGAAGAAGAACAGTGGGGAGAGCACCCCCGGCCCCCAGGTGGGCACCCTGCTGTGCTGCAGCGGCTTCTCAGGGCCTTGCGAGCAACGCTGTCCCATGGCCACGCCGACACAGGCTGCCCTGTCTTCTCCAGTGAGCTCTGTGGCATCGAGAGCGGCTGGAGCCTCCACTCTGCCTCTGAGCCCAGGGGGTCATTCCAGTGCACTGGCGCCCACCATCTCTAGTGCGGGAAGGGCAGGACGGGGGTTCCGGGCTGTGCATCTTGCACTCGGGCGGGAGGTCAGCAGTTGTCAGGCTGCTTATGGCTGATGTGCCTCTGGGGGCCACAGTGTGTGTGGTGTGGGGGCCTGCTGCCCACCCCCCAGCCCTGCTGGTCATGCCCTCTGCCCTCTGCCGTTTCAGAGCAGACCTACTGTGACCGCCTGGTCCAGGACACGCCTTTCCTCCTGGGCCGGGGACGCCTCAGTGAACAGCAGGTGGACAGGATCATCCTGCAGCTAAATCGCTACTACCCCCAGATCCTCAGCAACAAGGATGCACAGAAGGTAGTGGTGGGGGCTGGCACGTCCCATTCCACCCCCCCTGGGCTGGGAGAAGACAGGAGGTGGAAGCCTGGCTCTCGCGGTTGCCTTGGGCCCAGAGCATCAGCTCTGCCAGCCTCTATGTCTCCTGTCATGGGGACCTGCGGGTGGCCCTCCAGAGATGCCAGGGGCACTGCAGGCCATGGGGCAGCCAATGCACCCAGCGGGCCTGGGGCCAGCCAGGCTCTACCCCACTGCCGCAGGGTCTGCACCCTGCCTCCTGCAGAGGTTCAAGGATGGACAGACTTTTGGGGACACCGAGGGAGGCTGGGTGCCGCTGCCTGTGCCACCCGTTCTCTGAATTCCCCACAGGGCCAGGGCCTTAGGGTGCAGGGCCCTCCAGCAGAGGAGGGACTGAGTAAGCCCTGCTCTTGGAGCTGCAGCTCCTGCCCTGGTGCAGGGTGATGGGGTTTGTGTGTGGGGCTGTCCGCAGGGTTGGGGCCTCTCCTGGGCACAGCGAGCTTGATCCCAGCACAGCCAGCATTTCCATGGGCCCTGCGCCGGCTCAGAACTTCAGTTATGAGAGGGGCAGTAAGTTAAAAGTATGGGTCAAATGTATGCCTTTTATTGTACTTAAAAGTCTAAGATACATTTGTTGTATAAAAAAATTGAAAAGTTTGAGATGTTTATACAAGAAAAGGGAGACTCTTGCGTGTACACACCCACGCTGTTCCGTTCCTCATAGTTTCCATGGCTCCTGCCATGTGCTTCCTGTGGCCTTGGATTTCTGGTTCAACTCTGGTTCCGAGGGGGATGATCCACTGCCACCAGGTGGCAGCACCAGGCCACAGCTTCTAGGTTCTGGGGATCCAAGTGCCTGGTGCGCTGACCTTTAGAACCACACGTTTCTCCATGGAACACATCAAAAGAACTTGGTTTTTTCTGCCCAACCCTTGGGTGTTAAAAGCTTGGATCACATTCCTGTAGACTGTACAAGTTATTTCCTTATGCGATCACTCGTCCCTTGTGCTGTCACCTCACTGGTTCCTCATAAGGACCCTACCATTTGGGTTTTATTATATCCTTTTTACAGGTGAGGAAACAATCGTGGGGTGAAGTGACTTGCCAGAGTCACACTGCGAGCCATTAGATCCTAACAGTTGGAATAAATCCCCACTGTCCTTGCTGTGTCCCGGCCTCCACAGGGAGGGAGTGCGGGACCCTGGCTATGCTGTGACCGCAGCCCTGCCTGAGGCCCCCCAGGCCCTGTCCCCCACTGACCTCCCCTGCATCCTTCCCGCCCTCAGTTCCGGAACCCCAAGGCGTCGGTGCGCGTGCGGCTCTGCGACCTCCTGGGCCATCTGCAGCGGAGCGGCGAGCGGGACTGCCAGGAGTTCTACCGGGCCCTGTACATCCACGCGCAGCCCCTGCACGGCCTGCTGCCCAGCCGCCTCGCCCCGCGTACGTGCACCACCGCCCTCGTGCCTGTGTCTCCGTGGGTCCCGCCACCGCTCCGCACCGTCCGGCGGCGCACCCAGGGCCTCAGGCTGGTGCTAGCCTGGAGGGACTGTCCCCGCCGGAGCGCCCAGGTGGCGGCTTAGTCCTGAGGTCCCCCTGGTCCCCTGCAGGAGGGGCTGCTGTCCGCCGTTGTCTGATGTGCAGCCAGAGGGACGGAGGGGCCCCACCGCTGGGTGTGGGTCACGCACCCAGGCGTCCTCCTGGGCCATGGGGAGAGGGCGCTCCCAGCCCCGGGCGGGGGCGGGGGGTGGGGTGGACAGCAGTCCCAGGGGGACAGGTGCCTGCCCCCGGGAACGATGGCCCCGCCCGCGGCCCCCCGGGTCTCAGGAAGTGGACAGAAGACGCGAAAGTCAAGGTCCCCTCTGCGGTGCCTACCCCTGAAGCCCGGCCCGGAAGGCTGGGTACTCACTGCCCGGTGCTCACATCCGGGTCTCGCCCCCACACCCACGGTTGGGGATGGGCCCCCTGTGGGCGGGACGAATGCTTGCCCTGCCCCGCTAACCTGCCCCATCGTCTTGTTTCCAGAGCATTCCGATTGCACAGACCTAGACTCAGGCGCCATGGGCCACGAGCTCAGTGACAGGGGTAACCGCCTCCTCCTGTTCTCTCTCACCCCCTCACCCTCCCCCCCCAGCTCCCGCTCCTGCTCCGGCTCGGGGCTGCTCCTTCGCTCCCTCTGCATGGGCCCCGGGGTGCTTGCTGGGTGCCCCCAGGTCCACAAGCCGCCTGTCTCCCCAGGACCCGTGGCCTTCCTGGCCTGCCTCGGCCTGGCTGCGGGGCTGGCGCTCCTCGTCTACTGCTGCCCTGCAGGTG
Organism: Canis lupus familiaris; assembly: GCF_011100685.1. Lineage (NCBI taxonomy): Eukaryota > Metazoa > Chordata > Mammalia > Carnivora > Canidae > Canis > Canis lupus. The sequence goes on along the minus strand of NC_049222.1, from coordinate 99,304,030 downwards.
GGTGCCGCCTGGCCTCTGCGTGCCTCAGTTTCCTTGCCTGCGCAGTACAGGGCGGGGCCGGGGGGGGGCAGCCGTGGGCGGGGAGGGGCGGGCCTCGGAGGAGGCGGGCGCAGGGGGACTGGAGCAGGACCCCTGCCTGTGGCCCCTACCTCACCGCCCCATGCACGGCCTTTCTCAGCTGAGCGTGGGGGGCCACCAGGCAGGGCCCTCGCGTCGCTGGGCTATTGGGCCTGGGGAGGCCTGGGCCGGTTTCTGAGGCCGCCTTGCCTCCCAGACCCCAAGGTGCTGCCGGGGGCCCGGCGCGTCCTGGGCTTCTCGCCCGTCATCGTGGACAGGCACGTCAGCCGCTTCCTGCTGGCCTTCCTCACGGACACCCCGGGGGCGCTCTGACTCCCCCTCCACGCGGGAGATGCCCCCGCAGGCCGCCACTTCTTTTCTAAATGCTTGTTTTTCACTATTTATACTTTTTAAAGAAAGTTATCTTCACCTGACAAAGGTGCTCGACATTAAATGTTGGAGCCTTGTCACTTCTCTCAGGAATGTTTTCTAGATGATTCCCACCAAGACCCCGTGGCCCCTCCGGCGAGGGTGGTGGAGCCTGGGGGCGCCTGGGCACCCCCCGCCCACCACGTTCCTTGTCCCCCCACAGGTCCTCTCCAGGCCGCCCTTCCCACTTCCAGCCCCCACCCCCATGGTGTGCACCCATCCCTGCCACCGTGGCTGCCACGGTGCCCCATCCTTTCCATTCCCACCGTTCCACCCCACCAGTGTCCTCGTGTGTCCCCGCGGGTGGGGCTGCACCCACACCTCCTGAAGAGGAAACAGGAAGGGGGCCCAGCCTGTGAGGGCACCAGGCTTTCCTGCAGCCCTCTGCCCCTCCGTGGTGTGTCCCCATCAAGGTCCTGGCCACACCTGGCCTTGCCAGCCCTGTGTTGGGAGGGGAGGCCGTCCCCACCGGGAGGCGAGGACCTGGCCTTGTGGGGTCCACTGGGCCCATCTATGACCACAAGCTGGAAATGAGCATTAGATCCTGTCCCAGATTCTAGGCAGGGTCTTGGAGGAGAACAGTCCACAGAACCTTTAGAGATGAAACCGTCATTGTGCCATCTGAGGTCCTGGCCCCTGGCTCCTCACCCCCCCACACACACCCCCAACACCCCCACAACCCCCACACCCCTGCAGCCTGGGGTTTGATGGCACCAGACACCTCATCCTCAGTGTGGGGACACAGGCCTGGCCCCTCAACCAGGGTGTCTACATCCCTGTCTCACCTGTCAGCCTCAGGTTCAGGATCCCAACATGGAAACTTCCCTTGTGGACACGGGAAGGCAAATGTGCAAGTCCCTTGGCATCGGGCATTAGCCCTGAGGGCCCTGCGAGCCCCCAGAGACCCCAGCACTGGGCCGTGCCTTCCTGCCAGCCGCCCTCATAGCATTGCACCCCCTCCGGCGTCTTGTCACCACCTGTTACTGCCGCCAAGGTGGGGCTTGCACCCGCCCTCCCCGCACATCACATGCGCTAACGAATGCTTCCCCATCAGCGCCTCCCCCACAGCATCCTGGGGAAACAGAAACACATCTGTCAGCCCAGGTTCCCCCAGGATGTTTATGGAGACTTGGGCAGGTCCCGTGGAGGCAAACGGCCTGGAGCAGGGGGAGCTGCTCTGGGCGTGGTGCCCCACCCTTAGCTCAGGGCCCACCTCCCCCACCCCCCACCCCCTCCTGCCTCCATGCCACGGGCCTTGCTGTGCCTGCAAGCTCAGCCTTGGCTGGCCTGTGCGCTTGTGCGCTGGGAGCCCCTGGGAGCTCCCCGGACAGCGCCGCCTGGTCACATGCTCGCCACCGCTTCTCTTCGAGCTTGCCCGATGGTGGCAGGGAGCGGGGGACGGGGTGTCTGGGACACCTGCGGGGACGCAGATAGGGCTGCCTGTGCTCCACGGTGAGCCCGCATGGCCGGGTGGGGAGTTGCGAGCCTGCTGGTTCCCCAGAGTCCCTCCGCAGGCCAGGCAGGGCTGGGGACGTGCGTCCTTCCAGAACTAGGCCCCCGGGCTGTGCCCCTGCTCCCAGCACCACCAAGGCTGCCTGCCAGTGGGGCGTTCCCTGCTTCGCCCTGGCCTCGAGCGCAGCCCACCCCTGAGGCTCAGGCTGCTGTGTGTGGTCTGCAGCCCCCGCCCATCGTGAGGGGGCAAGATGCCCATTCCTGGAGTCAGTTTCCTCCTGGGCAGGCACCCTGGGGTGCTCTCCATGTCAGGCCCACTCTCAGACACAGCTGGGAAGAGGTGATGGGCACACCCTGGTGAAGGGGACAGACGCCTGGGTAATGGTGGTGGATGCTCCCAGGTGAAGACACCCCGGGAAAGAAAAATGAGGCCGCTCCGTGTCGGTGCAGACACGGCTGCCCCCAGGAGGGGAAGAGAGGTTTCCAGCGTATTCTAAATTCAGCTGGTGACCCTGTGCTCTGAACGTTTGTGTCGCTCCAAAACCCACAATATCGAAACCTAACTTCCAAGGGGATGATGGTAGGGGTGAGGGCTTTGGGGGGTAATTGGATCATGAGGGTAGAGCCCAGGATGGGATTAGTGAGCTCAGAAAAGAGACTCTCAAGTGTCTCACTCTGCCATGTGAGGACCCAGCAAGGAGGAGCGGTTCTCACCAGACACCGAATCTGCCGATGCCTTGATCTAACTTCCAACCTCTTGAAGTAAATGTGTACATCTAAGCACCCAAACCAAGACAGCACCCTTGAAGAAACATCCCAGAGACAGGTGGGCCCAGCAGGCCTGTGGCGGGGAAGGTCCTACTGCTGTCTGCCACCTGAGACCCATGAGGCCACTACTTCCCAAACGGGGTAGTCACTGCCTGTCCCACGTTCAGTGGTGCATCAGGGCAGGAAAGGCACCATAGGTCACAAACTCCCCTGCCCCCTTGCCCCATCAGCCTCAGGCCCTCACTGTCCTATATCCTCACCTCCACACGTCTATAGCTGGAACACCCGCGATCCTTGCCTGAGCACATTTCACATGCTGTGCCCACAGCTGGAACACTCTCTCCATGGATTTAACCTTCAGACTTTGGTAAAATGTTACCTCCTCCAGGAAGCCCTTCCAAATACTACAGTAACAAGAGTAGGTCCTCATCCTCGTCCTGGGATGCCTTTTCCACCTTCAGAAGAGTGCAGAGGCAGGGAGAGGCTGCCCGGGGTAGAGAACAGTTCCCAGGATTACATATGTGACGGGCGTGAGGAGGGTTAATGAGAGAGTGAAATGAGGTGTGAGGAGGTATGGGAAGGGTGTATGGAGGTATAAGGAGGTGTGTGTGGGGTGTGAGGAGGGTATAAGGAGGTGAGAAGTGAGATTGAGGAGGTGTGAAGGTGTGAGGAAGATGTGAGGTGTGAGGAGGATGTGAGGGGGGTGTGAGGAAGTGTGAGGATGTGTGTGGAGGGTGTAAGGAGGGTATGAGGGGGATGTGAGGAGGTGTATGGAGGTGTGTGGAGTGTATGAGGAGGGTGGGAAGAGGTGTGAGAATGATATGAGGTGTGAGGATGGGTGAGGAGGTTATGGAGGTGTGAGGAGGGTGTGGCGGTGTGAGGAGGGTGTAAAAGGATGTGAGGAGGTATGTGGTGTGTATGAGGAAGGTGTGAGGATGTGAGGAAGTGTGTGGAGGTATGAAGAGGATTTGAAAAGGGTGTGAGGAAGTGTAAGGAAGGTGTGAGCAGCATGTGAGGTGTAAGGAGGGTGTGAGGAGGTGGTGGGAGGTGTGAGGAGTATATGAGGAGGTATGAGGAGGGTGTGATGGAGGGTGTTGGTGAAGAAGGGGTCTCCTGTGGCAGGAGTTTGGGCTCTAGATGCGCTTCCCTTGGGCGGATGTGGTTAGGGCCGGGTAAGGACACAGCCTGGTGTTTGTGAAGCAGGAAATGCAGCTGCATCTTGCACAACACAGCGCTCCCTCTAGGGAGAGGGTGGCGTTGACTGCAGGTGCAGAGTGTCTGGGTGAAGGTGCTGACACTGCTGGATCCAGGGTGGTTATTTCCGGTTTTCCTGGGTCAGTGTTCTTCAGCAGGCTCAGAAAGTCCCGTTTTCCCTGTTGCCCCCCAAACCTCTGCTCAACGCCAGGCCTGACCAGGCCCCTGGGTGGCCTCCTGCTGGACGGGCCCCAGGCCTACAGTCCCACAGACGGGATGAGGGCCCCTCAGCACCAGCCAGGCAGCAGCTGGGACCCTGGTTCTTACCCATCTGGAAGGCCAGGACCCATCCCCCTGCTGAGAGTGTGGGCTGGGTGCTGTGGGGTGCGGGGGTACTGCTGCCCTGGGGCACGTTCCTCACGCCCCACACATGTCCGGGTCCTTCCTCTTATCAGGTCAGGGCATGGAGGCCTGGATGGGAGGACAGTGGGGAGGAAGGCCAGGGGTGGGAACTGGTGGTAAGTAGACCTGGGAGAGAGGGTGGCCAGGGTTGGCTTTCCTTCTACAGCGCAGAGCTACTTCCTCATGTGTGGACAGGCCCAGGCAGCGATGACCCGTCCACTGCTACCAGTCATCATCCTAGCCCATCCGCCATCCTCTCAGGACACATCTGCTCCTGGTCCATGTGGCCTCGGGCTCTTGTGCGGCAGGCCCCTTCAGCCCCCTTCAGGCCTGACACCCCCTGGGCTCCCTCAGTCCCCTGCCCAGGCCCCCTCAGGCCTGATCCCCCCAGGCCCCTTCAGCCCCCCTCAGGCCTGACCCTCCTGGGCCCCCTCAGGCCTGACCACCCCCAGGCCCCCTCAGCCCCGACCACCTCCAGGCCCCCTCAGCCCCCCACCTGGCCCCCCACCCACAGCACCCAGGCCACTGGTCTCCCTAAGGCATGTCTATCTCACATCCTTCTCACATCTCCTGGCTCCTCACCCTCCTCCCTCCTTCGCAGGGTCTTACTGTTCCCCAGGGCTCTGTGGGCCCCGGTTCTGAAGTACCCACCGGGCCTAGTTCATGTGGTCTGCAGCAGACATTTACTGAGCACCAACTGTATGCCAAACATGGTGCCACGGACACAGGGCAGAGGTGGTGGCATTGGCCTCAGAGAGACTGGCAGGTAGGACCGGCTCTGTCTGGGGGCAGCCCTGTCCTGGGGCAGGCAGGGCAGGAGCAGGTAGGAGCAGACGTGGGCCAAGTGGCCCTGTGGATGCTGACGCTGGCCCATGGAGCCAGAAGCAAAGCAAACCCAAATGGCCCATGGTGACTGGGAGCGTGGGAAGGACCCACAGGGGGGCCTGAGAGCCACCAAGAGCTCTCAAGGCCTCAATGGAAACATTGGCCTCTGAGAGCACATCAAGGCCTCAATGGAAACATGTGGAATGAGGGTCAGGGGTCAGAGTGGCCACCAAGGCTCAGGCCTGGGAGCTGGGGGGGCACACTGAGAGCAGGGGCAGTGGGGCCCAGGATGCAGGCCCGCCCACTGCCCCCCAATGTCCCCAGTGTCCCCAGCGCCCGTGGAGGCAGCCGGCCTGGCCACTGGGGCATGGTCCAGGCCCCTGGGCTTCAGCTCTCTGGCAGGTGCTAACAAGCTTCCTGTCCTGGCCAAAGGAGGAGCTAGATGACCTGTTGGCCATGTCCATGGCGCTGCCCCAGGTGATGACCACCCAGCCCACATCATGGGCCACAGATCCCCGCGGATCCCCCGGTCCACCTGTGCCAGGCCCTGGGCAGGACAGGGCCAGGGAACAGGCCACCCAGGACAGGAGCAGGGAAGGGAGACAGGATGGGGTGCCCCGGGTGGGCTGGCAGGAGGCCCAGGTTGTGGGGACAGGTCAGGGTGAGAGCCACGTCAGTGAAGGGGAGGCTGAGCCCCACCCTGGGGCTATTCCCCAGTCTGTGACCTCTGCCACCAGCCCCGGGCGCCCCCACACAGGGCTATCTGCCCCCACACTGGCGGGAATACCTGCCCTCCCTCTGCCCACCTGCTCGTCTTCCCCCCCGGGCCTCGCCTACACGTGGATCACCACCTTTCCCCCCTCCATGCAGGATGCAGAGATGCTCGCCTCTGCAGGTGGCTGCCCGGGGCCCCAGCTCCCCGCTGCCCAGTTCGTCTCCACCTCCTCTCCTCCGTTTCCCCATTCTTCCCTGGACGATGTGGCTGATCGGGGGGAGGGGCGGAGAGAATCCCAAGCCAACGAGGCACCTCGCAAGGAGCCTGACCGAGACCATGACCTGAACCAAGATCAAGAGCTGGACGTCTGCTCAACCCATTGACCACCCAGGCCCGAGGCAGGAGGTGCGTCAGCTTTATTGGTTGTTGGTGGCTTAGATATGCGGGGGCTCGGGCCCCTGAGGAGGGTGGGGGCGCTGCCCCCTCACTGCTGGTGGCAGGTGTGTTCAGGGCCCGTGGCCAGGGGGCTGGCAGGCCTGTGTCCTGGGGCACCAGGGTGGGGCCCCGAGGCCCAGACGGTCCTTGCACTGGCAGAGGGTGGGGGGTCTCCTTGTCCCTCTGGAAACATCCTGAGACCAAGGCCGACTGGGCGCCTCACCATCCTTGGGCTGCTGTGTGTCCGTGGTGGCCACGACCCTGCCCCAGTTGTGTGTCCTGAGCCAATCTCAAGGGGAGCAGGCTCCGTGTTGGCCTGGGTGGCCTCACCACGGGCAGCCTGTCCTGGGATACGGCCCGGCGGGGCCCGCCTGGGTTCCTGCAGTTTCCAGGACCAACTCCCACAGGGGGGTGGGCCTCAGGGCGAGGCGGCTCCAGGATCTGGGTGGCTGTGGCCGGGTTCCATCTGGGGGCATCTGCCGACAAGGGGGAGGACGGGGTGAGGGTCTCCAGACACGAACATTGGGCCATGAGAGCTCCAGAGCCATCAGGGCCTAATTCCGACCTGGGTAAGCCTCAGTTTCCCCTCAGGGTTTGAAGGGAGAGCAGAGGCCTGTGGGCTGACTCATGTGACCCTCGCTGGGCTAATGCTCCGAGAGGCTCAGGACAGTGTCCGGGGCACACAGCAAGCAATTAATAAATGTCTTGGTCACCAGGCCATGACCAAGGGAGCAGGCTGGCATCCAGGGGGTTCCACTGGGGACAGCTTGAATAAACCAGGGCCAGCCAGGCTTAGAGCCGGACCCCAGGTGGGGCCGACAGCCATGGTGTGAGTGGCACAGAACGGGCACTCGTGTCGGCCCTCCTCCTGGGGTCCCACCTCCTCGTCTGCTGGCCGCTCCCAATAGGCAGGTGTTCAGGGAGCTCCTGTCCACTCTGCCAGGGGGGTATTGGGGGTCAGACGACTGTTACCAGTGCCCATGTTCTCCCTGGGTCAGGCCCGAGGAGTGACCAGGGGGCTCAAGGTGTGACCATGGGGCCCGAGGAGTGTCCACGGGGCCCCAGGAGTGACCAGGGGGCCCGAGGCCATACACCCCTGTGGTGTGCAGCCTGTACCAGGGCCTCAGATGGAGGACGTGACACACGCTGGGCCTGCTGACCTTCTACATTTGCCCTTGAGGCACCTGGGATCCTGTGTCTGGCACCCCCTTGGGCCCCAAACAGCATAGGGGCTTCTTTGTTGAACATGTAATGGGGGTCACCCAGTCTCCCTGTGGCTCCTGCTTCCGAGTGGGGTGACCTTGGTGGGTGCTCACCTCTTTGAGCAAGGACAGGGGGTGAGTGTGGGGGGGGCACACGGCCAGGGGTGCCCACCCTGTGAGGCCCGGACAGGACCGACACAGGGCACAAGGGTCTGCTGGTGGTGGAGTAGGGGCCTGACAGGGCTGGCCAGGGGACAGAGGTGGCGTGTGCCCTTCTGGCTCACCTGAGCCCCTACTGCCGGGGGGCCACGTCCATCACCGGCTTCTGGACACCAAAGGCAGTGATGAAGATGTTGACCACGACGATGATGAAAATCAGGCCGGTGGCCAGATTGTTAAGGAAGTCCAGCTTGGCGTGCTTGGCGGGATTGTTGAGGTCGTACCTGACTGCGGGCACAGGGAACAGGCACTGCACCAGGGCCACCGTGTGCAGGGTGGGGACTGTGCAGTGGCCGCGGAGCAGCAGCCCTGTGTCCCCCACAAACCAGAGCCCAGATGCCATCTCAGGACAGAGCCGACATGAAGCACCAAGTGCACACAGGCAGCACCTCCCTGAACACCCATGGTGCTCATGCTGACCCAAGGGCCTGTCCTTACGCCCACTCTACAGGTGAGGGAACCGCAGCCTGGGAGGTCAAGCACCTGCCCGAGGTCACACAGCCAGCAATGAGGGGCGCCCTGACCTCACTCACCTCGGGGGCAGGACCATCTGGTCCCTGCAGACCACTGGATGGTCACGTGTTCCTATACCCTCAGCTTGGGCAGAAGGAAGGACAGAGACCCGGCAGGGGGGGCTCAGAGGGCTGCATCGGGGAGCCAGCCCTGACCGCAAGGCTGAGTGGGGCCTGTTGGTAGTGAGCAGCCTGTTCCAGGGGGGATGCAAGCAGGAGCAGCAGATCAAGGGTGGGAGCATCCCAGGCCCTCCCCCCCACCAGGCCCAGCCCAGGCTCACACCAAGGAAGATGAGCAGCACGCCCACACCAATCTGCAGTGCAAGGGAGATGGTGATGAGGACCACCAGGGGCACGAAGAAGGTGAAGCTTGGGCCCTGCTCTATGACGGCCTTCAGCTGGGAGGCGTTGGCCATCAGCAGCGCGATGTCCAGCATGCTCTCGGCCGCGCTCTTCTTGTTGGCGTAATGGTTCACATTGATGGGCCGGTTCCTGCCCCAGCGGGGTGGCTGTGGGGACGGAGCAGTCAGCCTGGGCGGGGGCAGGGGTGGGAGTGGGGGGCTGCACACGAGGGCCGGGGTGAAGGGCAGATGAGAGGCCCTGACGAGGCCGCGTGGCCCCTCAGGACCGGCCCTGGGAGCCCCGGTCCTGGAGGACACAGAGCACGGTCCCTGCACGTGCTCCAGTTGGGCCAGCGCCGCCCGCCCCCCGCCGCCCCCTGCCCTCCCCCTCCAGGCCAGTGGCTGCTGGCCAGGGCAGGAAGTGCCACCGGAGCCCTGTGCGATCGCAGGGCTACAGCTGAGCTTAACTGCTGCTTTAATTTTTATTTTGAAAAACAATTTTCAAGCATTTTATGGAGCCGTGATCGCCACAGAAAAGGCTATACAATTAACTCAGCAACTCGGGGCCTCGGGAGCCCAGGTGCAGACGCGACACCATCCTCCTGCTTCGGTCAGTATTCCGGTTTCTCAGGAGGTGCAGCCCCACAGTGCCGCAGGGGCATGGCTGCTCCTGTGCCCTTCACGCCCTATGCAGGGGGTCACGGCCTTCAGGAAGCCCTCCCTGCTGAGGCGCAAGTGCAGGGAAGTAGGAGATGCTCTCCTCCCTCACAAGGCCTCCCTCAGCCCCCAGCCCTGTCCCCTTGTCCGCAGGTGACCCAGAGTTGTCAGCCCATCGCTGGGGCCTCTGGGGGCACTTGGTAGCTCATGTTTCTAAATCATGAAAGATGCAGGCCAGGGAGGTGGCTGTGGGGGCGGGGGGCGGCAAGTGAGAAGCCTCCTCCTCTCCTGCCACTGAGGGAAATCTCCCCCGGAACGTGGAGAGCGGAACGCAGGGGGAGCGGGGGCGGGCGGGGGCTGGCTCTGTGACCCAGAGTAACATGCCCAGGAGGGAGGCAACCAGCCAGCGGACCGCCCCGCCTGCCCCACCGCCTGAGGCCAAGTAGCAAAGCCACTGGGTTTAAACTCCCAGACCCTCGGCCCCAGCCTGGCACGGCTTCTGGGATGTTCCACCCACAGCCAAACCCTAGGTCTCTGCTCCACCTCTTGGCAGCGCCTCCAGCTGCACCCCCTGCTAGCTAGGCCACCCCCGCCAGGGCCCAGGCGCTCGCCCTGGGGTCTGGGCGTGGGCTCCCACCGCCTAGGGGCGGGCACCCCATGGCACCAGGCTGGGCCCCAGCTCGCTCTCCAGAGCTGCCTGGCTGGCCGCACCCTGTCACGTGCACTCCCGGGGACAGGCATCCCGGAGGCGCTGGGCTGCAAACCACAAGTGCAAAGTGCCTTCCCCGGGGGGCCACACGGTGCTTCCCCCATCCACGTCCCAGAGAGCCGAGTGCACATGTAGCAGGAGCTCCCACCTTCCAGGGGCAGGGGTGCCAAGTGCACGTGCACACACAGCACATACCCAATTATGTGCACACACACAGCACACACACAAGCACATGCACGCACACAAGCATGTGCACGCACACACGTACGTGCACAGTACAAGCACGCACGCCTAGGCTCACTGCGCTCCCCTTCTGAGTCCTCCTGGACTGCGGGAGTGGGGCAGCCATGCAGTCACATACAGGACAGGACAGGGACAGGAATGGGGGTCCCCATTCCCTGTGCCCCAGGCACAGTATCCTTCTTGCTCATCCTTTGGCTGGGTGCCCTCCTCTGGGTGCACCCCAGCCGCGTCCTCACACACACCCACTATGGGTAAACTGAGGCTGGCACAGGAAGCGCCTGGTCTGAAGCCAAGCACAGGCTGTATTGTGAACTCAGGCCCTGGGATCAAGAGCCCCCTGCAGAGGGCACTATGCGCCGGGAGGCACCAGTCTTCCGCCGTGCGCCCCCAGGAGAGTCAGCACCCTCCAGCCTCAGTCTCCCGGTGTGCGCGGCAGGGCCAGAGCAGCAGCCCAGGAGCTTCTGGGGACGCCTTGGCCCCAAAGGACCAGCCAGGGCCCTGGCTACACGCACCTCCCGGTGCAGGGCACTTCCTGCCCACGCGGCCATCTGCTTCCTATTCCAGCTGTGCAGTGAGGGGGGGTACCAGTGGGAGCCCTGAGGCCCGCCACGTGGCCTTGACAATGCACTGCCCACCACGGGCCTCCGGGGCCCCATCTATGTGGCAGGCCACACTCCGGGAAGCCCCACACCCACGGGGGTCCCCACTAATGGGGAGGGAACCCATAGCCCAGGGGAGCTGTCAGGGGCCAGCACAGCCTGGCAGCCGCCCCATGGGGAAGGCCTGGGAGCCTGGTGCCATTGCCTGCCTGCGGAGAGCCGGGCTGGGACCTGCCCACATCGCCTCCACCCGCGACCCCAGACCCGAGTAGTGCAGGGAACCAACAGCCAGTTAATGTGTTCCCAGGGCCCAGTGGTGGTCCAGGAGCAGGGTAGGTGGCCAGTGAGCTCAGCGTTTCCCCCTAAAAGCCAGGAAGGGGCCTGGGCAGGGGCTGGAAGAGAGCAGGGAGGCCCACCTTCCATGCCCACACGCAGAGGGCCTCAGGCCACAAGGCTGGGTGTCCTCAGCTTGGGTGGGGACGTTGTTGGGACAAACGTGCCCCGGCTCTGCTGCACCTACGCACCTGGTTCTGGCCACAGCTGAATGGATGCTCCAGTCCAGGCCAGGTGTGGGTGGGCAGAGATGGGGTGCCCACCAGAGCCCCCTGCTCCCCTGCAGGACCCAGAGCTTTTGGTTCCTGATGCCCTCTCACCCGCCTGCCCTGCCTGCCACTGACCCCAAACCCCACATAAAAGTATGGAATGGAACCCCTGCCCAGAGGCAGCTTCCCGTTTTCAGAACGAGAGACCAGTCCCCCACCACATCCGTGATGTCCATCTGCCACCCTGATAGGAGCTAGGGTGGCACTTCCACTGGCCTCTCTAGCATCCCTGAATGCCACACCAGGGTCTGTGCCTCAGTTCCCTCATCTGCAAAACGGGCACATGGGCCTGAATGCAGGCACAGAGGCCCCTGGGTCTGCCGGAGCACACCCGGCACACAGCCTCCCAATCGAGCTGCACGGATTCACAACAACAAAAAGTCTGTAACAAGAGAAAGGACAAGTTCAGGGGCCCCTGGGTGACTTGCTCTCAAATAAGTAGAATCTTTAAAAAAAAAAAAAAAAAAAAAAAGGAAAGAAGAAAGAAAGAAAGAAAGAAAGAAAGAAAGAAAGAAAGAAAGAAAGAAAGAAAAGAAAGAAAGAAGAAGGAAGGAAGGAAGGAAGGAAGGAAGGAAGGAAGGAAGGAAGGAAGAAGAAGAAGAAGAAGAAGAAGAAGAAGAAGAAAAAGAAGAAGAAGAAGAAGAAGAAGAAAGAAAGAAAGAAAGAAAGAAAGAAAGAAAGAAAGAAAGAAAGAAAGAAAGAAAGAAAGAGAAAGAAGAAAGAAAAAGGCCAAGCCTAGGACATGACCGTGTGAGCCAAGCAGACCCAGGGACCCTGCGGCTCCAGATCCTAACCCACCCCGGCACCTCTGCGTGTGCGCAGTGAGTACCACCAGGAGTGGGGGCCTCAAAGACCTTCCCTCTGGGGAAGGACCTGAGAACCTAGGAGGGTCTGGCAGGGCCTGGGGTGTCTCTCATCTGACCCCCCAGAGTGGGCACGAGCCCACTGCTCAGACATGGCACAGAGGCCAGCCCTGGGAGGTCTCCCATTCCATGTCAGCGTCCGGCAGGAAGTCCTGCTGGGGCGGGGGTGGGGGGTGTCCGCAGCAGCTGGGCCACGGGGCTGGGCAGGCCTGCTTCCTGTGGGTTCAACACTGGCCGGCAGTGACCCCGAGGCCACATCAGGGTCACCTTTTAGAACTTGGCCAAGACCCTGCCAGTCTCAAGATCTGCCAGGAAAGCAGAAGTTAGGAAAAGATCAAACTTCCTTCGGCAGCTGAGCTCTGCATGGCCCAGATGTGACCCCCAGAGCCATAGCCCACCTGGTCCTGCTGCCCCCTGCCGTGCCCTCCACCCACTGTGACCCCTGTCTCCTGCAGTGGCCGAGGCAGTTGTCTCCAAGCCAAGACGCACCAGGGCATGACACAGCCAAGGGCTGTTTCCACAGTAAAATTGATGTTTACTAGTCCTCCTGCCTCCAGCCACAAGTGAGACACCCGCTTCCTCCCGCAGGGAACCCGGCCAGCCTGGCCTATGCGAGGTCATGAGGGCACAGGTGTGTGTGTGGCGGGGGGGCTGCAGGGTTCACCTGCTCAGGGGTCACATGTAGGGCTCTTCTGGAAGGTGAGCAATCCCACCCCACTTCCCACAAGAGGACACTGTGGCCTGCCATGGGTCTCCTGAGGCAGACAGGGGCTTTTGGCCCAGGCCTCCCAGTCAGTCCCCCCACCGCCAGGGGCCCAACAGAGCCCACCCACCCTGCCATCCAAGGTTCCCACTCTGGTTGGTGGATCTGAAGACCCAGCGGCTTGCCCCTCACCCCAGTGAGACTGTCCTCCTGCCCCGACCCTCACACAGATGCCTGGGGCTGGGGCTCAGATTCAAACAGCAGCCAAGTTCCGCTGGAAGGGAGGGCTGTGCCTGTCCTCAGGGTTTCCTCCGGGAGAGGGTCCTGTGCGGTGGGCAAGGATGTGAATACTGAGTGTCCAGCACACAGTAGCCCGCTGGGTCCTCATCATGCTCTCTGAGAAAGGCCCTGCTAATCTCCCATGTCACAGATGAGAAACTGAAGCCCAGAGTCACAGACGAACACACGAGGCAGGTCCTAAAGGTGGGAAGGGCAAGGAGGAGGCTGGAGAGTGGTGTCGGGGGGCTGGGGTGCAGGCCCTAGGCAGGGCGAGCACCAGCCTTGAGGCTGCCCACCCTTCCAGAAGCCTCCCTGCCGGTGAACGGAGACCCCTCCCCTCACATTGGCTCTCGGGAGCTACGGAGGGGCCTGGCCTTACATCACCTGCCTCCTCCCCAGCCCTGACCGCTCGGTGGGCCAGCCTTGGGCCTTTCGCTCTCTGTCCTCTCTGCTGGGATGTCCTTCCCCACACCACAGAGGGCCATGCCCCCCCTCCCCCCCAGGTCCTGCAGCACCCAGCACCACCCGCTGTCCCCACTGTGCAGGGAGCTGGCTCCACTCCCACCTGCCCATAGGTGGGGTTTTGCACTTAGGTCTTGGCTTCTCCATCTGGGCTGGTCTCCACTCTGAGACAGCCGCTCAGAGATAATGGGGTCACATCTTCCCATACTGGTCCCAGAGCCAACCCCTGAGCAATGCCTACCTGACTTCACTGGGCTCCAGATGCAAGGGACCCCGCAGGCGGCAAGGCTGTCCGTCCTATCTGCCAAGGCCCAGGAGAGCAGAACAGCTTGGGGCAGAAGGTGCAGGGTCCCTCCCTTCCAACCCACCCGCCCTGTTTGTTGCCTGACTTCCCCAAAGGCACGGAAAACTCATTTTTCAGACCACGTGCAGGAGGCCCAGAGAGGTGAGGCAGGCTCCCCAAGCACACACAGCCCACTGTGCCAAACTGCTTACATGCCAGGGCAGCGCCGCGCCAGGGCCGCCTCCGTCTTTGGTTTCCTTACCCACCACCAACCCCAGGACAAACGTCCTGTGCCATCCCAGGGTAATCAGGATTTACTGAACGGTGGACAGGGAGGCTGAGCCCCAGGAAGCTTCTGCCAGGGACAGGCAAGGCTGGACAGCAGCAGGGAGGAGGGCCTGCCCCTGACCCGGGCTGGGCGCACCCCACGGACCTCAGCCACCGCAGGGCAGCGCTGCCCGCCCCTGCTCAGGCCCCGGAGACTGCCACCCCTGCCCCCATCCCCAGGTCAGAAAGTGAAAGAATGTTCAAAGTCAACAAGTTACCGCGCTGGGCCCAGGGAAGACGGCACCGGGAGCCCCGATGGACCCCGGGGCGAGGGGGCGAGGCCCCTCCAAGGTGGGGGTGGGCCCGCCTCAGGCCCACGGCCCTCCTGGGCCAGCAGGGTCTGTGCACAGGCTTCAGGGGGGGCCCTGGGGGCACGCACCCCATAGTGCGGCGGCGGTGGACACGGCGGGTGACGTAAGCGTCTGCCCGGGGCTGGCCCGGGGCCCAGAGGCTGGGATCCTGCGCGCCGGGGCAGGAGCGGGAGGAGACGCGGGGGCCCAAGTTAGAGGCCGCGCGGGAGGCGCGGGAAGGCGGCGCCAGCGCCCCTGGGCCGCGCGGCTCGGCGTGGGCACCTCCCGGCCCGCCCCTCGGCCCTGCACCCGAGGCCGCTGCCCCGGGGCCACCGGTCGGGCCCCGCGGCGCGGGGCGCACAGGGCGCACGGGGAGCAGCGACCCCGGCACCTCGCAGTGCGGAAGCGGCGCGCTCCCGGTCGGCCGGCGCCCCCGGTGCCCGGGGAGCAGCGCGCGGCGCCCAGAGAGGGCAGGCGCCGGCCCGGATCGCACAGCGGCGCGCGCTTACCGAGGCCTCCGGGGAGCCGGGCGAGCCCGGGCGCAGGTCGCCGTTGAGCTCGTATTCCTCGGGGCGCGACTCCATGGTGCGGCCGGCGGAGCCGCCTCGCTCGGGGCCAGAGCGCCGCTCGCGCCTGGGCCGGGGGCACCCCGCTGCGCGCCCGCCCCCGCCCCCGCCCCCACCCCGCCCCCACCCCGCCCCGACTCCGCCCCCGCCCCGCCCCGACTCCGCCCCCGGTCCCGCCCCGACTCCGTCCCCGGCCTGGCGGGCCCGCGGGGCCGGGAGGGCTCCTTCCTGTCCCGCGAGGACGGCCCGGTTCCCCCAGGCCTCGGCCTCGCGCGGGCGGCTGCACGTCCGGCTCTGCCCCCGTCGTGGACACTTTTAGCCCTGACAAGAGGCCAAGAGCCAGCGTTTCCGGGGCCACTTGGCTAACTGCTGAGCGCGCCAGGACGGCGAGGCGCCGCCACGCCCGGCCCGGCCCGCCCCTGCGCCCCCTGTCCCCGGGCCTCCTGTTTGGGAGGCAGAGGGCCCCCGGGGGCCCGGTGCCCGGATGGCGCCCCTTGCCCGGGCGGGGGCCGGGCGGCTGTGGAGGGGCCGCGGGGGCAGGAGGGGCAGGGCCTTACCCCCGGGCTAGCGTCCTCCGGTCCTGACCCTGAGCCCGCGGCCTTCCCGCTTCTCGCACCGCGTGCATCGTGTGCACCGACCTCCACACCGAAGCGCCCCTCGTGTGCAGGGAGCACAGCCACTAGCGGCCGGGGCAGCCAAGGCTCCTCCCGCCGCCGGTAGGGCCCGGCTGTGGCTCGGTAACCCTGGACCCGGCAGCTGCGTGGGCTGGGGCAGGCGGCCAGGCCTCTCTGTGTCAGCTTCCATCTGTGAGGGGCGGTGGTCCTCTCAGGCCCTGGGGGCTGATCTGACATCCAAGAAGGTAAGTGGCGCCCCCACCCCCGGGGCCAGAAAGCAGCAAGTTAGGTCACTGAGCTGGAGGCTTGTTCATTGGCCCTGAGCATCATGGGATCCAGTGTGCCAGGTGGTGTTCTGGACATGGGGAGGAGGTGGAGGGCGTGGGGGGCGGCTGCAGCCTCAGCTGGAGGAGAGGCTGCCTGAGGCCCTGGGGAAGGGGCCTCCGCCCCTCAGCACAGCCAGGCCCAGGAGGGCCAACCGAGCACCCGGCTGAATGCTCCCCGGGTCTGTAGGGCCTGCACCGGAGCCCCGTGACAAGCCCAGCGCCTGCCCTGCCCAGGGTCCTGGCCCCACTCCAGGCTGAGACCTCCCCTGACTCCCCCCTCCCCTGCCTCACCCCTGCTGGGAGAGCCCCATTACAAGTGAAACCAAAAGCCTGGAAAATGCAAGTCACCCAGGGGATTTATCAGAAAAAGGGATCTTCCACTAAACAGGGTCTGGGCCTTCCTGCTGACTCTTTTCTCCTCTCTGGGGGGGAGCACCAGGGCCCGCTAGGGGGTTGGCACTGCAGGGGGGCGGCGCTGCAGGGCAGCTGTCCCGGGGCGTGCCAGTCCCTGGAGCGGGCTCCCACCCAGTTGGAGGCTGAGGGCACAAAAACTCAGAGAAGTGGTCAGTGCCTCTGTCCGGCTTCAGGGGCCCGAGAGCTGGGGAGTGTGGGCAGGAGCCGTAGTGCCCTGGGTCTGGGCAGGTGTGGGTGTGGCGCCCGGCAGGCACCCCTCTGTTCTCTCAGAGCCCACACCTGACTGCCGAGAGCAGCTGGAAACCCAGATTTTTCTTTCCTGCAGAGCACTCCCCCTCCTGCCCCAGGGTTGTGCTGGCTCCTGGAGGGAGGGTTCTGAGGGGGCAGGGGAGGCTGGAGGCTGGGAGGTGGTGAGGAGAGCAGGTGAGAAGGCCTTGGGGGGCCAGTGGGGCTGCGGCGGCGTGACAGCTGGGGAGCCCTGGGCCTCAAAGCCCACGTTCCTTGCTCCATCCAGGAGGAGGGCAGGAAAGATGCTGCTATAACGATTCAGCCTTTACACTTGGGTTTGTGAGTATCACTGCCCCCCCTCACCTTTCACCTTCCAGGGATCAAGGTCACAGGCAGCCCTTGCAGCAGGGGCTGCCCTCTGGTCTGCCTGCCCCCACCCCCACCCGCAAGTCCTCAGGGAGGGACTCCTGGGCTCCTTGTATCATCCTCATTTGCCCGGGAAGTGTGTGTTCCCTGACTTCCCAGTGCAGCCAAGAAGGGTGAGGCCTCCTGCCTGTCTCCCCCCAAAACCCCCCCAACCCCCGCCTGCCCCTACCTGGTTCCAAATCCTCTGCAGAGATGGACATGGGCATCCAAGGTGAGTTCAGGATGCAGCGCTGCTGTGAGGGTCAGTGGACAAGTGATGATGGGGAGTGTCCCCAGAGAGGGGGCGGGAAGGGCTAGCTGTGCTCCAATGCAGACACAGGTTGGTGCCTCACACGTGCAGACACACCTGCACCGGCATGACGGAGTTCACCTGTCTCCCGAGAGCTGCGTGACCAGGGACACCCTTCCTGTCTGACAAGTGGGGACGCTGTGGGAATTTAGCACAAGGCCCGCGTCCAGCACATGAGGGCTGCAGAGCTTTGTGGGCCTCCGTGCCTGGAGCAGGCCCCGGAGGTGGCAACTCCCCCGGGAGGGATCAGCACCATGCCCTAGGTGGGCATAAACCCAGACACGACCCACCCGCGTTACCACGGGGAGAGCACGACGTGTCACCTCAGGCCCAGGCCCACATGTGCACAGATAGGCCGTGTTTCCTGAACAGGGTCTTAGGAAGTGTCGGGGTCTCTGGCCCTCAGTCTGTGCGGCGTGGACCCCAACAGGTGGAGGAAGGGGCCACCATGGGAAGGTGGCATGCCAGGCCCCACACTCTGCTGCATGTCCCTAAGGTCAGAGGAAGGAGGCCAGGCTAGGAGCAGGTGTGGAGCTGCCCTCCACCTTAGAGACAGGGGACGTGAGCCTGGGTCACACGGGCATGGCTGGGTCAAGGGTGCTCCCGGGTCAGGGGGTGTGAAGTGGGCACCCATGCACGGGTCTGCACCATCTCCCACGGTGCACCAGCGAGATGTGACCTGCCAGGCCCAGGCGGTGAGAGGCAGCAAGCCCCAGAAGCGGAGACACTGAGTCATGGCGCAAAGCTGGCCCAGACAGTGTGACAAGTGGCTTCCTCCCTGGAGCAGGGGCAGCCAGGGCAAAGGTGGCAGGGTCAGCGGTCACCCCACTGTGAGTTCTTCCCTTCTCCCCTGTCCATTTTCAGCTTAGCACATGGCTTCCCAGAAGAGAAGCTGCGTGTCCCTGGCTCTCCTGCCATGAGAGGCCCGTGTGGCTTTATTCTGGCAATGGGAGGGGGTGTGCAATGTCTGGGAGGGGACCTAAACACAGAGGGGGTGCGGTTTTTTATTACTTCCCCCTCCCCCCATGGTCTGGGGGATGGAACACAGATGTAATAGCTGGGGCGCCAGCAGCCACCCTGGCCCATGAGGGGAACTTGGGCCTGGGAGTCTCACGCAGCAGACCTAAGACAGAAGCAGCTGGCATCCTCAGTGCCTGGCCCCAGGCCTTCCCTGCGCTCAAGAAGTCTTGAGTGCAAATAAGAAAAAAAAATCTTATCTTGTTTTGAGGATTCCATAATTTTGGGGGGTCTATGATACAGCTGATTTTGATTATTATTATTTTTTAATGTGTTATGTTTTTCATTAATAAATGGATTTTCTTCTTTAAACATAAACCATGTAACAGATTGAATCACTTCTCCCTCCCATCTTAGTTTGGAAATGTGTATCAGATTATGTCATTGGCCAGTTTAAATCCCTCTGAAGTCTTCCTGAAAAAAAATCCTTGCTCCTGGACCCTGAACACCTGAGACCCTGAACCCTCCCCTCCCTTCAGCCACCCCTCTGCCCTTCCCATTCCATGGACTCTATACCTCAGGGCCTTTGCACTCCCAGCTTACCCCATCTGAAGATCCTGCCCCCAGGCCTCCACGTGGTGGCTCCTTCCATCACAGACTTCTGCAGTGGACCTGGGCCCCTCTCACCCCACCCCACGCCCTGGGCAGCTCCTGAAAGCACCGTGTTTACATATGCGTGTGTCCTCGTGGGCCCCTCCCTCACAAACACAAGACCCCGTCCCTGCTGACCCTCAGCCTACGCCCTGTGCTGCCGGGGCATGCCCTAGCCCGGTCTGCTTTGTGCAGCCTCCAGGCACCCCTCAGCCCCACTGGCTGCGTCTCATCCTGCAGGTGCTCCGCAGACCACTAATGACGGGTGGTGGGCTCTGCGGTCCGGGCCCTGACGTCACTCACTGACTCACAGCCACGCAAGTGATCGTGGGCGTGTGGACGGCTGTCTGGAGTCCCGGGCAGGTGGCCTGTGTGGTTTGGCAAAGAGACACTGCTGGCAGCTCTGGCATAGTCTGGGTTCCTCCTACTGCTTCTGAAAGGCCGCTGGCCAGTCCAGGGAGCCACCGGGAGGAAGGCCTGACTGCAGGCCAAGGGGAGGCCCTCTGGGCCGCAGTGGCTGCGGGACCGTAGGGCCCACACGCTCCAGGCCTGCAGCCTCCTTCCCTGCCTCCCCCTGCCCAGGGCCAGAGATCCCCCATTCTCCAACTCTGGGGGCCACCTCCTCCAGGAAGACTCCGGATACCCTGATCCACCCTGCACACCCAGGTCTCTCCCTGCCCCTCCCAGGGACATCCCCACCCCCTCTGCACACACATGGAAGCTCCTGGTGGCTTCCAGGTTGTTTCCTGCTTTGGGGTCCAGGATCCCGCAGGTTCTGACCACATAGAGACACCACTACCATGAGCCCCGGGATGTAACTGTCAGGAGTTGCTCAGGGCCTCCGCTGGGGCCTCAGTGAGCAGAACCTGTGCTCCCAGAAGGGAGATTTGTCCTCAGGTGTCCTGAGCTCACCCTATCCACCCCAGCTGCTGGGGCCTTTCCTCCGGTGCCTCAGACCCCATGCTGGGGGGTGTATTTGGACCCCAGAGGCACAAATCCCACCCCTGTCCCCGCCCTGCACCTTCCAAACCTGCCAGACACCACACCTTGTGGCCCCATCCAGGGGGATGTCCTTGTCCTGCCTCTGCTCCCATCAGCATCACAACCACTGAGGGGCCCGGCCTTCTGGCACATCCCCAGTTCCCGGGGAGGCTGTGCAGCTGGACTGGGGACCCCAGCTGAGCCCCAAAGTGAGGATTTAAATCAAGCCATGGATCTGACTGAGGGGCACCGAAGGGGAAGCCTCCCACCCACAGACACTGGCACTTGCCACTCCCAGCACGGGGCACATGTCCCCTGCCGCGGGAAAGTCCAGGCTCGTCCATCAGCGTGGCATGTTAGGAGATGGGTCTGCATCGGCTCAGGAAGGAAGGAGGCCTGCGGAGGGTCTTCCCAGGTCCCCGACCCAGCCAGCGCCATCCTCATGCTGCTGCGTTCCTGAGGACCATCCTGTCCCTGGTCACGTCTCGCGGGTGATGAGCAAACTTGGTCCAAGGGAAGGCGAGGCTGCCTTCTCCCGGGAAGGGTTTGTTGTCCACAAGCAGGGGTCCTGGAGGACGTTTCTCTAAGAACAACTGCAGACGGGGCCACACGGGCGCAGGCTGCCCTTTGCTCTCTGGCCGCTGCCCACCCTGGGACACCTGCTTGGCTTCTCAGCCTGAACACGCCAGGCTCCTAGCTCTCCCCGCAGGCTCCTTGGGCCAGCCTGGCAGCGGGTCCCTGCTTCCATCCAGGGGTCAGCCACGGCTGATCAGAAGGCTGCAGGCTGAGAATTTCTGCTTGGATTCCACAGCGGCTCCTTCCCGAGGAGCGGGCACACAGGTTTAAGGGTGACAAGCTTGCCCAGAAAGCAGGTAGGGGCCAGGCGTGTCCTGGAGGCCAGGTCTGCAGGGGCTGGCCCACCCCAGGGCTGCTCCTGTGGCCACTGCCGCTCGGGGGCCGAACCTCCAGACCGCCAGGGCCCCGGTCACCTCGTCGAGGCCAGTTTGGGAACCAGGACATGCGTGTGACCTGCTTGCCTCTCCGCGGGGCCCACTGCCTGGCCGGACTCGAAGTCGTTGCCCACCCTGTGGGGAGGCTCCCCGAGCGTCCCGTCTCCGCCCTGCTCTGCTGGCGTCCAGGCTGGCAGCAGGCCTGGCTCTGGTAGGCCCGTTGCTGGGCAGAGGCCGGGACAGTGTGCAGCCGCTCTCCTTGAGGGCATCTCACAAGTTGGGGGAAACCCAACCAGTACAAAGGGGCATTTATTGGACTCGGGGCTGCGTCTTGCCTGAACACGGGGAGGACAGAAATAGCCTTTCACCGAGCGCCAGTAGGGCGGGGCTCCGCGGTGCACATGTCGCCTCCCGCTCCTGGCTCCTGAGTCCGACCCTGCTCCTGAGGAAACTGTTAGAGGCAGGGAGGGAGGAGGGGGGAGGAGAGGAGAGGGGGAGGGGCAGGGACGGGGAGGGAGGGGGGAGGAGGGGGAGGGGGAGAGAATGGAAACCGGAAGTGGTTCCTGTGGCCCAAGTGCTTCCAGCCACAGCTCACCTGACCTCGGGGAAGATGATAGCAGGTGGCCTCATTCCAAGAAGACTCCTGTGTCCCTGACAGTGGCTACTTTTCCCAGCGTGTGCAGCTTTGCTTGTGCTACCCTTTCCGACTAGGAAGTGTCTCCAAAAGTGCACCAGTAAGCAACAATTAAGCCCCATGTGACAACTATCAATAATGTCTAAGACTTTAATGTGCTGAAACCAAGACTAGCGACGTTTTGAAGACGTTAAGGAGCCCAGTTGCTAGTAACGGAAAGTTCAAAGACTTTACAAATACAGGATTGTTCTCTGTCATGAAACAAGCATGAAATCAGGAAGTCTGAGGCTGGCATGACTTCTCCATGGTGTTATTGGGGACTTTTCTTCTCTGCCTTGCATACTGTGGAGTTTCCACCCTCAGAGTAGTAGCCTCATGGCCCAAGATGGCTGCTGGAGATCCCACCATCGGTGGTGCCGGAGGCAGGCATAGGGGCGGCCGGTGGGGGTGGTTTCCGGTTGCCTGGCTCTCCTTAAGGAGCTTCGCAGATGACTCTGTAAATTCTACTTACATTTCAGCGCCTCGCCAATGCTGCAGGAGGCAACCTGCCCCTGGAGTAAAGCCAGGGCTCATTCCCTGAGGGCCGTGGGCAGGCGATCCATGTGGCCTGCTGCAGGCTGGCACCTCTGAGTCCGCCGGCCGTGCAGCTCAGTGGCCGAGCCCTCCAGAGGCAAACCTTACACGCTGTCCGCGAGGGGGTGCAACGCCCTCATGCCCCACATGCATTGACCCTCAATCACTGACCATGATGATCTGAAATAAATTTATTTTTTTTAAAGATTTTATTTGTTCATGAGAGACACACACAGAGAGAGAGAGAGAGAGAGAGAGAGGCAGAGACACAGGCAGAGGGAGAAGCAGCCTCCATGCAGGATGCCCGACGTGGGACTTGATCCTGGGACTCCAGGATCATGCCCTGGGCTGAAGGTGGCGCCAAACCGCTGAGCCACCCGGGCTGCCCTGAAATAAATTTCTAGTGGGAAACTCGCGCACATGCTGTACGGCATGCACGTGCTGGGGCAGCCTGTACATCATGGTCAGTGTCATGCGTGAGGACACACTGTAGCTCAGCACAGCACTCGTGCCGTGACTTCAGAGGAAGGACTGGTCAGCAAGATAGGCGTCGTGTCAAAATAGCATGAGTTACCAGTGTCTGAGGCTGGAGGTGCAGGCCGCCTGCAGCGGCCAGATTCCCTTTTCAAACTTTGCGAAAGCTTATTTCTCACACATACATTCTTTACATAAAATAATTTAAAACACTTATATAAATGATAAGACATGAACACTAAAGATGTACATAAACGCTGAAACCTGTTGTAATAATATAAACAATATGCAGTTAATAGACATAATAAAATACTCTAATAAGCAACATAATGTGGAATAGAATTTAGGAAGTGAAGGTGTGGGGCACCTGGGTGGCTCAGCAATTGAGCATCTGCCTTCACTCAGGTCTGATCCTGGAGTCCTGGGATCGAGTCCCACATCAGGTTTCTTGCATGGAGCCTGCTTCTCCCTCTGCCTATGTCTCTGCCTCTCTCTCTCTCTCTCTCTCTCTCTGTGTGTCTCTCATGAGTAAATAAATAAAATTTTTAAAAAGGAAAAAAAAGGAAGTGAAGGTGAGAACAGAGAGATTAAGTCTATGCTGTGGGAGGAGGGGCGGGCTGCTCACATGCATCTGGTACAAGAGCGGCTGGGAAGGTGAGGGAGTGCCCTGCTCGTGCATCTGGGGGTTGGCTGGGGCTCGGCGTGTCCCCGACCTGGGACCACCTGCTCCTTGGGGCCAAGCCTCTCTTTCGGGGGCCTGGGCTCCCCAGCCTCGCAACAGGGCATGCGAGTCCTCCCAAGGCCTCAGGTTGGGACAGCCACTGAGGCTGCAGGTGGCTTGTCCTCAGGTCACCGTGGTAGGGAGTGTCCTCCGCCCCGTGAGGGAGGCATGTGCACACATGTCATCGTGACCAGAACTGGCCCGGACACATAGCCTTCCACACCACTCTTCTTTATATGAAGTCATGTCCTTTACACAACAGGATCGTTGTGCTTACGTCATATGTGGCTTAGTTACGTGCGACGAGCACATCTCTCCACATTGTGAAAATTCTCCCTCGGCACAGGACAGCCTACGATGCTTTTGTGGTCGAATCATAACTTACTCAAGTGATGCACGTGATGTTTTCCTTCTCTTTTCTGCTTCTCTCTCTCTCTGTCTCTCTCTCTCTCTCTCTCTTTTTTAAAGATTTTATTAATTTATGAGAACAGAGAGAGAGAGACAGAGAGAGAGAGAGAGGCAGAGACACAGGCAGAAGGAGAAGCAGACTCCGTGCAAGGAGCCCGACGTGGGATTCAATTCCAGGACTCCAGGATCACACCCTGGGCCAAAGGCAGGTGCCCAACCGCTGAGCTACCCAGGTGTTCCTCTTTCCTTCTTCTCGAAGCAAAACTGCAACAACCCTGTCTGCATGCTTCCATGACCTCTTCAAGAACGTGTTTCCGTGAGCGAGACCGTGGCCTCCAGACGCCCTGACGATGCTTGCTTTCACCTGCAAGCCACGTGTGGTCTCCCTCACAGGGGATTGGCCCGGCCTGTGCGACTAGTGACCTGGGCAGAGCGAGCCAGTGCCCTTGAGGCCGGGTCGTCCGGTGCACCGGGGCTCTGCCTTTTCCCTCCTGGGCTGCCTGCTCTGGGGGCACCACATGCTGGGGACACACAGTCTGCACTGTGGAGACCCCCGTGTGGGCAGGCGCTGATGCCCCCAGCCAGCAGCCGGCACCACTGAGGGAGGGAATCTTCTGGAAGCGGGTGCCCGTCCGTGGAGCCTCCAGGTGAGACTACAGCCTCACGGGCGACCCCATGCCAGAGCCACCCTGCAGAATCACTTCTGGTTCTCGGCCACAGAAACTACCACACTGAATGATTATCAGTTTTTTGGCTACCGCATCTTAGGGTCACTTGTTTCACAGCCATAGAAACGAAAACTGTACTTTGGTCCTAAGGCCGAGCTGCTCTGTGGTACCAGAAGAGCTCCAGCATCTTGGGGACCCACCGGGAGGACGACGTGGGGTTTCCCTGCTGGTCACCCAGGGCCGCAGCGCACTCCTCTGTGACGCCAGGTCACTTGTCCCTTGTGGCAGTGGGAGTCAGTCGTGTGACCACAGCTGGACCTGCAAGGCCCGGCTTGGGTTGGTGTCAAGTCAGCACTGTATGGCTGCCGCAGGGATTCATTCACCAGGACCCTTGGATGCCAGCGCCACTGCAGTGACGCAGACAGTGTCATTGGGGTGGCGGGGGTGGGGGGATCTTCCTCCTCCGACCTGTGTGTACTTGCAGGCTCCCCAGGGCATACCCGGTGCAGGTGCAGGTGATGTGTGTGCCGGTGCAGGTGTGTGTGTGCCGCCGCCTCACCATGTAACTGCAACAAATGTGAGACCCTCCTGTGGTGACACTGGTGCTCCTAACCCCTAATCGACGCGCTTCTACTGGCCTTGCTGGCCCCTGTCCGGTGACCTCTTCCCAGCACTCCTGGAGCATCCCCAGGAGTGGATGCGGGGGGTGGGGGGGCCCAGGCAGCAGTAGGGACGCCTTGGGGAGCACCTGCACCCTGGCCCCACCTCCCCGGGCTCCTGAGGACATCTCCCGCATCTCTGGGTCCTGATGACCGTGATCCCCGTGATGCCTGTGATCTCCTGTGGCCCCATGATGCCCGCGTCCCCAAGATGCCTGTGATCCCCCACAATCTGTCCCCGAGATGCCCGCATCCCCAAGATGCCCCAGTCCCCTTGATGCCCCTATCCCTGTGATGCCTCTGGCCTCCTGAGGATTGTAGGAACCTCCAGCAGTGGCCTCTGCTCCCAGCCCACAGTCCCCCACGTGCACGGTCTGTGGTGCGTCCTTTAGGGAAGGCTGTGACCTGGCTGTGGAGCAGGAGGAGTGATGCCTGATCATGAGGAAATCATCAGGGGAGGACTGAGGGGGGACGACAGGAGCCTGACAGACCAGCTCACCTCTGGCCATGTGGCCTCAGGCCACGGTCTGACTCTGTGGGGGAGATCCCATGGTGGAGCCTGGGTGCTGAGGAGCACCAACCTGTGACCCTGCTGAAGGGTGTCCTGGGCAGGACGGGCCAACAGCAAGTGGCCCTCACAACAAGCCAGCTATAGGTACTATTATCCCATTTCATAGACAAGAAAACTGAGGCCTGCAGAGTGGTCGAACCCGTGGGTAGAGGGGGAGGCTGGAGAGCCCAGACATCCCCGTAGTGCTCTCCCAGGGTAGCAGGTAGGGTTGGGGTCCCCAGCTCCACATGCTGCAGGTCCCACCCACAGGGACAAGGGCACAGGTGGTGGTCAGGGCCCCGGCATAGCTCAGACTTCAAGGAGGCTTGGGGGCCACCAGGGTGGCTGGAGTCGCTGTGGTGGGGGCGGGCCGCAGCAGGTGCCTCCCTGGCAGGAGTGAGAAGGTCATCAGTGGGAGCCCAGGCCACTGTGTCCCCTCACCCCCCGGGGCTCGGCCTTGGATGTGGCCTGTGGGAAAGCGGAGTGGGGCCTGGTGGCCAGAGGACAGATGGGGATGGTCGCGGGGAGCCTGACCACCACAAGCAACACCAAATCACGGCCGTGGGCACTGGCTAAGTCCCCCGAGGGGTCCCTCCATCGCCATCACACGTGGGCAGAGGCTGCGGGGTGCTGCCGTCGGGGTCAAGGCCGGGGGTGGAGCCCAGCGATCAGGGGACACCAGCTCGCTCCTCACCCCGTGTCCTCACTCACAGACTCCCAGGAAACAGAAAGGATTCAGAAGAGGAGGGGGTCTGGTAAGCCTCACAGAGAAAGATGTGGGGAGAGGGACACAGAGATGGAGAGACAACAGAGAGATAGAGAGAGAGGGGGATGCAGAGAGAGATGGAGACACAGAGAGAGGGAGACAGGATGGAGATACAAGTTGGAGATACAGAGAGAGGCAGAGAGACAGATGGAGACACAGAGTGAAGGAGGGAAAGCCATGGGTGGGGGGGAGGCCAAAAGACCCCCATTGCCCCCTCGCTCACCTGTGTAGTGTGGCTGCTTTCGAAGCTGCTGCCCACCTATGTCTGTCGGGGCACGGGTACATGGTGGCCCTGGGCTCCTCCAGAGAGCGGGCAGGGGGCCTGGCTTAGGGTGTGTGTGTAATGTGGCTCTGGCCTGAGGGACATGGGGGACTCCTGTGGGTGGTCCTGCGACAGGCCTCCGTGACCCGGGGTCCACCCTCTCGCTGAGGCCCTGGTACCTAGCTCCCCCTGGGGTGGCCGCTCCTCATCAGCACAGCATCCTGGTGATGGCGTCAGCCCTGGACTGAGGCCCAGCCTCACAGGGGTCATAGGGGGTCCTCCAGGATGCAGCCTTGCGAGGTGAGCCTGCCCTTGCCCTGGTATAAAAGACACCTACCAAGGACTAGAGTACAAGTTTCCAGCCATATTTGAAAATAGCAGCATTAATTTTTCTGCCACTCATTTGTTTTCCAGAAATTGCCTAAAACACACGTTCTGATTAGAAAGGCTGCAGATGACCTTTCCCTTCCTTCCATGCTGGGCGTGGTTGGGGATGGAGGGGACACCCGACTCATGGGAGATGGGTTCTGGGAGCAACATAAGCCTGTGTCTGGATGCTCCGAGTGGGGAGATGCCGGCTGTCACTGCAGCCGGGCGTCAGGCAAGACATTATCACGAGTGGTGGCAGCAGCGATGTCCTCCTCTCTGGCAAGTGGCCCGATGGCAGCCGGGGACCCCAGGCATTCACCCAGTCCTGAGAACTGGTCCTCGGGGGCCGCTGTCAAGCAGGTTATGAGCTAAATGTACCTACCCGGTAGGAACGATGGACGGAGCTTCATGTAACAGAAACATGATTCCTCCCGTCGTGTCACTAGATCAGGCCTGGCCAGCCGCTGCCTCGTCAGAGGCTCAATGCTGTCTGGGTGGTAGCTCTACGTTCTTGGCCTTCTCCCGTTGCTGCCTTGGGGTCACAAGGTGGTGGCCACAGTTCCAGGCATCGCATCTGTGTGCAGGCCAGGGAGTAGCAGGGACAAGCCACTAGCCCATATCTGCTCCCTTTTCTCCTGAAAGCAGAAGCCCCAAATGTCCCCAGCACACTGCCCTTTGGGGCCCTGGGCTGCTCTTCACTGCAGAAGAGTCGGGAAATAGGAGCAGAATGGACCCTACTTCCACCTGTTGCCTGGGCTGTGCTGTGCCCGGGTGGACACTGCCTCTGAGTTCCCCTGTCGCCCTCCTGATTTTTAGCGACAGAAGCCCTACATTTATCTGGGTCTCTCCATAGAAATACCCTCCCCACTCTACAGTGTGAGATTGGGAAGGAAATCCGCTGCCATGGAGAGTGGAGGGTGAGCAGGGGGCACTCTCAGCCCCAGGGGAAGGGCCAGACTCGAGCTCACGACCACAGAGGACCACCCCAGGCGATCCCTGGGCTCCTTGGAGAAGCCAGCCTCTCTTCTGCTGCCCGGACTGGTCTACAGGTACGCCTCTGTTGGCGTCTAGGGGAGCGATTCTCTCTTCATGACTAAATCCGACGTGGCCGGTCAAGTACCTGGAGGTTCTACCAGGAGCTTACAGCGCCTGAGCGCCGCTCCGCTGGCCGGGGCACCAAGGGGGCACAGGCCACCGGGGAGGCCGGAGCCCTGCTGCTTCTGGGCAGCTGAGTGGAAGGTCCCCCTACCTGGCACCTCCCTGGCCTGCTCCTCGGACAAACCTCTCACCATCTCCAGCTCCCCCTGCCCCCTGGTGAGTCCTCGTCCACAGCAGGACTGTCCCCTGGGCCGGTCTGGACGGGGTGGGGCAGGGCAGGGTGGGGTGGATGGGGTGTGGCGGGGCTGCACGGGGCTTGAGGGGATGGGGTGGTGTGGACGGGGCAGGGCAGGGCAGGGTGGACGGGCTGCAGAGGTCAGCGCCGAATTGTGACTCATCCCTGCCTGGAGAATCACATACAAGGACCATCACGAATGTCAACACTTGGGACACTGTTGTCCCCAGAAAGTCCTGTGAGGCAAGCATCTCTCCCTGCTCCACAGGCTGCCAGGTTCACATTCAGCTGCCCGTTCTAGAATCACAGGAAATGAGTCTCAATTAGGCATCCGGCCTCTCTGGCGCACACAGCGGGTGGAGAATCCGGGGAGGGCATGGCAGGAACGGGCATGTCAGGTGCGGGAAGTCAGGAGCCGGCCCTCTCCCCGCTCCCTGCTCCTACCCGGAGCTGCAGGCCGCTGCCAGGCCTACCCCGAGGGCGCCTTCTGAGGAAGCCGCTCTTCACGCTCGCGTGCGAGGACTCATGTAAACACATGTTCACACTGCTCCTGGGCAAACAGAGTGGGATTTCTGGTAGATGCACGTTCACGGAGTCACACACTGCACACGTGGGCCACCGTGTCCTCACAGCGAGGGCCAGGTCCCCTTGTGCACCCTGCCCTTTTTTCGGGGGTCTCGGGGCACCCCGGGGTGCTCAGGGCTGCCTGTGGGCCTTTTCCCGGGAAGCATCTCCTCAAGTCTTTGGCTCATTGCATCTGTTTATTAGTTAATTAATTTTTGGAGAGAGAGAGCTTTGGCTCATTTTAAATTTGGGGTTCATCTTTTTAGCCTTGACTTTAAGGCGTTCTTTCTCTTTATTTGTTATATGTGTATATCTGTTGACTTTAAAAATAAAACAATGATTTTCCCAGAAGAAAATTGATTTATTCAGGAATAGCGGAGAATCCCAGCGAGGGAGCAAAAAGCTGCGGCCCTACCTTCTGGCCACACACACGCGGCGGGAACGGGAACGCCAAACCGGTGAGTCAGAGGGGCGGGGAGGGTGCTTGTGAGGCAGAGGCCCTTGGAGCAACAGGAGCAACGTGGGGGCTCAGGGTGAGGAGGTTTCCCACGGGCAGCAGTGGTGTAGGGTTTCTGTGGGGGATGCGGGGCGCAGCGCCCCCTGCCGGGGATGCAGCACACACGACACCCTCCTGGCGACCCAGGGCACAGCGCCCACTGCTGCCAGGGGTGCATCTGAGAGCTGGGTCTGTGGGGGGACCCAAAGGGACACACGGGGCCGAGGACTGTGTGAACTCCCCCTGCTGCCCTAGGCTCCACTTCAGCCAGGTTTCCTTTTACTAATTTTCACATTTCCCCCTTTGGATCAAGATTTGTTTTTCTGTGGGCGCCTGGGGGACTCAGTCCGTGAACGTCTGCTCAGGTCATGATCCCGGGGTTCTGGGGTCGAGGCCTAAGTCCACTCCTTGCTCAGCGGGGAGTGTGCTTCTCCCACTCCCCCTGTGTGCGGGTGTTCTCTCTCTCTCTCTCTGTCTCATATAAATAAATAAAAAATTTTAAAGTAGCACTAACTTAACTGCTACTTTTTAAAAAAAGATTATTTTTCCTAAAAGTATCACTGATCAAGAGTCAGGTTTTTAGAATTCAGTGTCCTTTGTCCCTCGGCACCAGAAAGGGGCTTTCCAGGTGTCATGGCCCACTTTGGAGGGAAATTGTACAGACTGGAAGCCAATTGGAGTAACAAGGAAGGTCAGGGGGAAGAAACTCCAGTACCTACCTTCTGTGGTCCACATTTGTCAAGATCCTAAGCACTGGAGATCATCCCCTTACTGTACATCATTTTTACACAGGTTTGACAGGGAACAAAATACAAAACTCAAAATAATTATACAAGACAAAAGAAGTTACATAACAATTCCAAATTGGACAATGATCCTAAACCAGGAAACTTTCAGGTCTGAAAGTAGCCAACTGAAATATCTACTGGTATTTATTACGACTTAGGGAAGAGTGGTTCTCAAGAAGGCAAACATGGGGTCATGTATACCTCCTGGAAGTTTCTGCCTGAAGCAATTACAAAAGCTGATTTGTGGAAACTGTAGGAGCACACGGAAAGAATTAACCAAGTACATTCGGGAAGATACCATGCAGATATAAATATGAAGCAACAGCTGATGAACATTTGTAAAAACAGCACAACTTCAAAGACGTTGTAAAACAGTGTTGTTATCTCAAAAGAACTGTTGGGAACCAAATCTGCTATTGATAACACAGCCTATAAGCCTGCCAATTCAGAGACCAGGAATTCGGATAAGAATCCAAAGTCAGTTAATAGTTCAGAAGAAAGAAGACTTTTGTGAATTCTGAACCTTCTAACCCTTTGAGGAAAGCAAGTGAAAATTAACTTGTCCTGGAATCATAATAAGGCTATTTTAAAAGACATAAAGAAGAGGTTTCCCTCTTTCACAAGGACTGGATAAAGCAGAAAGGGGCATTGTCTCCTTACAAAAGAGAGAAGAAACAACAGTGAGAAGAAGATATCCTGGCCTGGTCCAGACATAGTGAGAAAGCTGTGTGGTTAGG
Source organism: Canis lupus familiaris (assembly GCF_011100685.1). NCBI lineage: Eukaryota > Metazoa > Chordata > Mammalia > Carnivora > Canidae > Canis > Canis lupus. The sequence goes on along the minus strand of NC_049222.1, from coordinate 99,273,058 downwards.
TATCATCTGCTTCCATTCTGGGAAATCTGGACTTCGGGGTCACCAGATGGTGTGTAGGGCCAGTCAGGGTCTGGTGCATTCTTTGCATATGTCACGTGAATCCAAGAGCCTACTCCCTGGAGTTTGGCGCACTTTCCAGCGAGGTTGGAGAGAATCCTGGAGGCATCTTTTCTGATAGCCGAAATCTGCAGTTGCAAGGTGTGATGCGGGTCCCCGTCCCCAGGAGCACACCATGAAAAGATGGCTCTGCCAAACCATGGTTATTTGTAATAGAAGCAGCTGGGCCTCGACACCATCGCAGTGGGTCTCCTTTTATCAGCTGTGGGTCCAAGGAGGCGGAGGCCAAGCGGGCTGAGGTCCTGGGACTATCTCCAAGGATGAGAGTCCAGGAGTTCCAGAGAATGGATCTGAGATTTAGAAAGACCCACGGCAGTGCTTTTGGCCAAGATGTGCAGAGGGGTCTCTACAGATTTGCCCATTGAGACATCATGATGCCATCAGTGAGTGTGACCAGCTCTGAGGACTGAGGATGGTGGGCACAGGGCAAGTGTGGTGATACCAGCCAGATGGCACAGATTTGTCGAAACACTTGACAGGTGAAGCGGGTTCCCCAATCGTTGTGAAGGTTGAGAGGAGTCTCCAGATAGGGACAACCTTTCTCACAGACTTTCAGCCACAGAAGGAGCAGTGGCCTGTCTACAGGGGAAGCGTAGGTCCAGTCACAGAACATACAGACCACAACTAAGCTGTATTGACATCCCTGAGATGGGGAAGCAATATGAGATCCATGCACCAAACCTGGAGTGAGAGTCTGGGAGCAGGACGGTTATCCCTGGATTATGGTTTGAGCAGGTGAGACGAGCAACGTAGGCACTGTGGGTTCTGCCAATAATCGCCAGGGATTTTGCCCATAAGGAAGATGGCAGCTGATCTAATAGGGACGGATGATTCATGTCTTTGGAATTAGCTCTAGTTAGCTCAGAGATGGAGCAAATAAAAGATGTTGAAGGGGCATTGGATTTACCTAGTTGGCTACTTTGATTGCCCCCATCAAGTTGACAGGGGCTGCTTCATTGGGGTGGGGGGGGGGAGGTTGAGCCCTGAGGGTCAATACAGAGATTCATCCCAGTCTGAAGAGTGGTTTCTCCAGGTGGATTAAGAGCGAGGACTGAGAAAAGCCAAGAGTTCCTTGGAGCCCCATCACTGGGAATCAGGAATACTGGAAAACATTGAGTAGAGGGTAGAAGGTGCCTGGAGCACTTAAGTTGGTAATGATCTTTTCTCCAACATCCTGGCCCTTTGCAATAACAGCAAGCACCATGAGGTTTTTGGTATTAGGGGCCTCCATTTGCCAGAGTTGAAAATTGGAGAATTTCAGTGGACTTTGTTTTATGTGACTTATTTAAGATTCGAACAAGCTTGTTTGCCGTACTGACTAAATCTGGGGCAGACATAGTTTCCCATTCCATTCTGGTCCTTTCAACTGAAAGAGAAAGTTTCCAGATTGACCCCTTAATAAATGTAGAGTTCAGTGCTACCAGGTTGGATTCCATGCCTAAAGGAAGACCAGAATTTTCTCTAAAGACCATTTGGAATCAGTGAGCATAATGTAATGAACTGACTTGTTGGATCACTACGTTGTACACCTGAAACCAGGATCATGTATGTCAAATCTATTGCAATAAAACAAAAAGAAGAAGATTGAAAATTTTTGACTAATATTCTTTCAAACTACCATCTGTCATAAGCAACATAGAAAAACAGCAAATAAACTGGGGATGAAACATGGAACTATCTACAATTAAATTGTCAATATTTTTAGATACTAAAAATTATTTTAAGTCAATAACATAAAGCCAAATATCCCAATGAAAATATCAAAGAAAAAAAGAAAATATAGAAGAAAGAAATGAACAGAGAATGCACAAAAGAAAAAAAATACCAAAGACTTATAACATAAAAGACATTTTACAGCCACAAAAAATATCTCTAATCATAGCATCAACTCGATTGGCTGTGTTGATGTAGAACATATATTAACTTTATGCCTCAATTTACTAATCTGTGAAATTAGGATTAAAATTAGTAACTAATTATAATTTTTGTGAGATTATATAATATACACATATAAGCTATGTACCACAGAAGGTGTTCATTAATGTTGACTATAATTTATCATAGTTTTACAAATCTTTTCCCCCAAATAAACATATTTGAAAAATACCCATTGCTTGTAAGGAAGTATAGAAATGTGCCTTATGTGTTGCTTATGGTTGTGTAAATTGAAATTAATATCTAAGAGTTAAATTTGAAATTACACATCAAGATACTTCAGGTATTATTGTTTACAGTAGTAAAAATAGAAGCAACTTGGAAGTCCAAGGTGGAAATGGAGCATTAGCTAAGGAAGTTGTTAATCTGTACGATAAAATACTTTTCACCCACCAAAGCGAACCTACAGAATATGATATAAGATGTTCAAACACTCATGTTCTTGTCTGATAATGCAAGTTATGGATAGTGTGCAATATTAGCACATAAAATGACAATTTGGAGTCTGTTGTGATAGTGATAAGCAGGTGTGTCAGGATTTGGTGTTGGGAGAAGCCCCCCTACATGCTTGCGGGAGGTTCCAGTGAGCGCTCGGGCCTCTGGCCCAGAGTTTGGGTCTGTGTCTCTAAATCCCCTTCAGACTGTTTCCCTCCAGTTAGCTTCCTCCAGTGTTTGGCTTGGTAATTGCTGATAACACGTGGCCTGACTGCTGGGGTCTGAGAAACCAGGTTGGTAGATCTGAGTAACTATTTAAATTCTTCAGCAGGCCAGTGGGGTCCTCTGTCACTTTAGGAAACTCTCTGTGGCTGGCGATTCAGCCTAAGTCCAGGGAACATAAGAAAGTTGGGGTTTATTTGGATCCTCGGAAGCCTTGAGTTTAGAGGGGCCGGTTTAGTACATTTGGGAGGAGGGTAGGAGAGGCTCAGAAGGAAGGGAACGCTGGTTGAGAGAGTCAGATGGGCAAGGGAGGGAGCAGGGGAGGTGGGGGCCCCACGCAAGGAGCTCCAGAGCACACAGTGGCAGTTGCGTGTCAGGAACGGAAAAGAGGGGTGGGGTCTGTCCACACCCCCAGTCTAATTTGTAGGCTGTCTACCTCAGTCTACAAATTAATGCTTTTTTTTTTTTTTTTTTACTTATTTATTTGAGAGAGAAAGAGAGAAAGAGAGCAAGCAGGGGCAGGGATGGAGGGAGAGGGAGAGAATCTCAAGCAGACTCCGTGCTGAGCATAGAGCCTGATGCGGGGCTCAATCCCACGACCCCAAGATCATGACCTGAGCCAAAATGAATCAGATGCTCAACCGAATGAGCCACCCAGGCCCCCCTCCATCTGAAAATTTTGCAAAGAGGTGGCTTTAGTTGCAACAACCATAGAGCCGTGATCCAGTCAGCTGTGAAGAAAGTCTTGGGTAGCGTGTGGTCCCTGTAAGGTCCACTGAAGTTCTGAAACCTTGTGGTTCACTTGGTCCGTGTAGTTAGAAATGCATGTGTGGAGGGGCTGCAGTGCTCACACGTAGGACTGGCCAGGATCTCGGGGCAGCGGGGGCGGCGGGCAGGCACCCTCGGAGCATTTTGACAACTGGGATCCCATTTCTTAGAGGTTCTTCTCTAGAGCAAAGAGAGAAATCCTTAAGCAGCACACTTTCAACAGGAACAGTCTGTTCCAAAAGAAATCCAAGCGAAGCCAGCACATTTCCAGCTGGGAACAGTGTGGTTCCAAAAGGGACTGGGACCAAAGACCAAACAGATAGTCTCAGAAAGAAGCCTGAACACAGATCCGGAGTGAAGCCTGGAGAGCTCAGAATGCGGAGAGCGTGAGCTGGAGACCCAGCAGACACGGCCCCCGAGCCCAAGGGTCGCGAGGAAGTGGGGTCATCGGGCTCTGTGGGCACCGCTACCTGCCCGCCTGCCAGCCTTGTGCTGGGCGGGCGTCTTCTCCAGCACCAGGCAGTGTTGACCTGAAAAATAGAACTGCCGGTTATTTTACCAGCAAAAAAGGATTCCTTTGAGAACAGCAGAGAATTGCAACCCGGGACAAGCGAGCGACCTTGAAACCGTGGCGTAGGTTAGAGCAACCGAGAGAGGAGCACAGGTTTATGGGGAAGGAGGAATGATTGTGTGGCAGGCAAGTCGCTGGGAAAGCAGGAGTCCGGGCGATGGCGGTTTGGTGCTGGCTGGCGGGGGGCTGCTGTGCACCTTTCCCAGCACTTGGGGTCCTTCTGTATGTGGCATGGGTGGTGGGCGCAAGGCCCCCTGCCCGCCTCCCTCCCCACTCCAGGACATGGGTCTTGCGGATGGATTTCCCAGCTTGTGCCCCAGTGGGGTTTAGGGATGAGCAGGAGGTTTTACCAAGTCCACACATCAGCCCCTGTGATCGTATGTCTTGGCTCCCGACCCAGAGCCTCTTCCTCGCAGTGTCCATGCTCTGAACACCCTCAGCGGCCAGTGTGAGGTCAAGCCCCCAGTGCAGGGCGCTGGGGGTCCACAGTGTGGGATGAAGGCCTCGGTGCACAGCGTGCACCTACTGTGACCTTGGAGCCCTGCCTGGCCTAAGGTTGGCCTCCCATGTCCTCTTGACCTGTGTGCCCCACTCGAGGCCTTGGCCTGCGTCCTGTTGCCCCCTGCCCACCTCCCTGTTCCCCTCCCCCTGGCTTGGCCCTTGGGCCTGTGCCTACATTATGGGGGCTGCACATCAGCCTGGCATGTGCAAACCAGCAAGCAGGTGTGCCCAGGGCCTGGGGCAGGTTTGCGCTGTGCTGCCTGCGAGGGCCCAAGGATTGAGGCTGTTTGCTCCTCTCTGCACCCTTGCCTCTCTCAGACACTCCGTGAGAGACACACGTTCTGTGCACACACGCTCCTGTGCACACATGTGTTTACATGCCCACACACGTACACGTGCATGCACGCATGTACTCACACACTTGCACTCCTGCAAGAGTTCACAGAACAGCCTCCCCAACACATCCTCACGTGCGTGCACACACTCACACACACTCTCTTGCTCAGCACCCTTCCCTTTCAGCCTGGTTTCACGAGTGTCTGGACAGCAGGGCTGCGGTGAGGACTCAGCCTGCTACAGCCCGGACCCCTGCTTACGGCGTGGCTGTGGGGCCTCCCTGGGAACACAGCCACTTGTCTGCCTGCTCCAAGGGCATCTGTGCAACGTGTGCAGCCCTGGCTGCTTCTGCTCTGGCACTCAGAGGACTTTCCCGCCACCCAAACAGCAGATGGTCAGGAAATGAAGACTCACTCCAATATCAACCAGAGGAAGATCTAATTCAATTGGCAAAGTGCATGGTCAGAAAAGCATGTGAGTCGACACACCTCATTTTGTTGGGGCCGCAGCCCTCAGACCAGGGTCCAGTGACTAACAGTGTGCCCAGGTCTGGGCTCCTTTCTACCTGCTCCGGGTGCAGCTGAGCCTTTGGGCTGATCCTCGGGGGGTGCTGGTGACAGGCTAGATGCTATGTTGCTCAGGGCTGGGTGTGTCTACAAGGGACCCAACCCCCAAAGTTCGAGGTGCTTAAGCAAGAACGACGTTTCTTCTTCCTCCCGTAGAGGCTGCCCTGGGGCCGGCAGGGCAGGGTTGCTGTGGGGGCTCCCCCGTCCCGTGCCCTTGTCAACGCACAGCCTCCCCTCGTGGCCTGAGGTAGATGCCGGAGTTCCAGCCACTGTGCTTACATCTCACCCAGCCAGAAGGAGGAAGGGAGAAGGCAGGTAGAGCCTCCACTCTGGGACACTGGTCAGACATGTCTGGACACATGTGTTCACATCAATGGCCCAACCCCAGCCACGTGGCCATAAAGAGACATGAGGGAACCGGGGGTGCACCCCTGTGTGCAGGCAGGGTCCCTGGGTGTGAGGAGGGGGAACCACAGTGGATGCACGCAGCCATCGTGCCACACGTTCTTCCGGAAGCCTGCATCTGACTTACATGTTTGGTTGAGCAGTCTGGTCACACAGGAGGAGATCCAGAATACTCCATGGTGAAGCCTCTCCCTCTGCTCCTGGGCCTGCAGGTCGTCGGAGCCCCAGGCCTGCCCGGGGTCACAGGGGGGTTCAGAAATGCCGATTCCAGGGCCCTTACTGTAGACCCACGGCGGGGAGGCCAGGAGTCTGTGCTTCAGGCTGCCCTTGAGGATGCTGAGGTTGAGGCGCCGGCACTGCCCTTGCTGGCCTGCCCACTATCCATAGAGCTGCTTTGGAGACGCAGGGCAGCCCCTGTGCAGCTTGGCTGAGACACAGCCCCTAGAGGGTGTGTGGCCGCGGCCTCCATGTATCCCTGCTGTGCGTCCATCCTCGTCGGTTCCAGGACACTCTGGTCCTCCTCTCATTTCTGGTTTGATCAGTGACCAGTCTTGTTCTCATGACTGAAGCACCTTGAGAAAGCCTCTGCTGCCCAGCCTGTGTGTGGCCCCACACCCAGGGGATGCCATCTTGGGGCCGTTTCCCTCCCAGGTGTGTGGGAAGGATGCCAAGGACTGAGGCCTGCGCCTCCCTGGCCTGCGCCCCAACCTTCCCCACCCTACGGCTGCGGGCCCTTCAGGGAGCAGGACCAAGGCCTCCAGCACCCACGCCCTGGGCCCCTTCTGTCAGTGCTCAGCTCCAGGCTGCTGGCTCGGAGACAGCATCCCTCCTCTTCCAGCCCAGGCCCCAAACCCTGACCCCAGGCCCCGGGCCGGCCCTCAGGCTACTGACCTGAACCCCTGCGGTGTGGATCCTACCAACGTGTGTGCCGGGGCCTGTGCATGTGTCCTTGGGGTGTGTGGGGGTCACTGAGCCAGCCAGCCCATCCCTGCTGCCGCACAGTGACCCAGGACCTCAGACCCACTCCCCCAGGAGCCAAGCATTGCCCCTCCCAGAGCCAGGGGCAGGCCACTGTAAGAGGCAGCTGAGGGGCAGCTCATCCCTCCTGCCCTCTCAGAGGAAGGAGAGCCCTGTAGGCAGCTGTGTGGCTGTGCCTCATCCCTCAGGCTGCTCCTCCTCTGGGCACCGGGAGGGGTGCAAGAGCCCAGGTCTTCGAGGGTCAGAGGGTCACAGAGGGGGGTAGGTGGGCGGTGGGGAGGGCTTGGAGCAGGATGGAAAGGGCCCAGCTTGGACAGAGCCGTGTGTGGCATGTACTTCAACATCCGGTCGGGTACAGACCCCTGAAGGTGACACATGGCGTCTTCAGCACGAACGCACTTTCATGGGTCAGAGGTCAGAGGGCGCTGCCTGGGACAGGCCACCCAGGGAGGTCATGGATCTGACTGCAGCCTCACGTCCAGAGCACACACGGCATCCCTGACGGTCAGCAGCAAAGAACCTGGTTCAGTCAGAGGCCTCGAATAGACATCCCCCAGGAGGTCACCAGTCTCCCAGGAGATGTGCACCCGAACCATGGCGGGATTAGGATGGGGAACACGGGGCCCACGGCTGGTGTGGGGTTCCCCCAAGGGCTGGTGCACAACAGCCTTGGGCCCCAGGAGCCCCACGGGTGCTTACGGGACAACGTGTGGGTGAACATTTGTGGCCCAAATCGGGAAAGAACCCACACAGCCACCACCACATGACAGCGGGTTGGTGGTTGGGGTCCGTGAGTGTGAAGGGGGTGCAGTCGCGGGGACACACTCCAGGGCGACGGGCCCAAGGGCACCTGGCTATGGGGGAGAAGCCACGTGTGGCCTGCAGAGCCGCGTCCCCTGGCACTGCGAGTCTGTCCTGGGTGCGGGCGGTGCGGTGGCTGTGGGTGTCTGTGGCTGTGGTGACCCCCCGGGCGCTCACCTGACAACTTCAGTGCATGTGAACTGTCTCAACTGAAAAATGGACGTGCTTGGTGTGCAGAGGCCACCGCCAGGGTGGGTTTTGATGTACCCCACATGCTGCTCGGCGTTCCTGCCCAGTTTCTAGATGTGTCCACTCCGACAAGGCCACGGGCTAGTTTGTTTTTACCTTGTTGTTCTTTCTCAGGGGAGATGTGGCGAGGAACCTGGCCGGCAGGAGCCAGAGCAGGGGCCGTGGCTCTGGGCGGCTGTTTGGGTCGTCCGCAGAGTATTCGCCATCCCCAGGACCCTGCTGGGCCATCCTGGGGTAGCCACAGCCCGAGTGTGCCCTAAGACACAGGATACCTGTCCTGGAGGGATTTCCCTGGGCTGGCGGCCCTGGGCCCAGCCCCAGGTGTTGGGAGCTCAGGATGAGCCCCAGGCCCTGTGCTGCTGTGGCTTCCATCCTGTGAGTCTGCAAGGTGAGTCCAGGGCTGTCAGCGGCCTGCCCAGGGCTGCACAGCTGATCGTATGGGGCCGCTTCCCAGGTGACCCCTGGATCATCTGGGCAACGGCTACCATGTTCGCTTGTCCCTTCCCCGCCCTCCCGTCCTTGCAGGTGGGACACATGCTGGGGAAGGGTGTGGACGCTGCCCCCTGGCTGCCTCCCCAGAGCTGCATGGCAGGTCACGGGGTGCACTCAGGCCCTCCCAGGGGCGCTGCTTGCTCCAGAAGCCCGTCTGCGGGGGCCTGTCCACAGGGTGTGGGGGGAGGCTCCGGGATGTGCTGGGACCCTGCCTGGATTATGACCCTGGGGACCCTGCCTCATCCAGGGCTGTGTCCCTGACCCCAGCACAGCACCTGCCCCTGAGGAAGACCCAGCTTTTCTGAAGGCGTGGACACGTACATGTGAGACATGCGCATGCTGCAAGTGGTCTAGAAGGGACAGGTGGAGCACAACGGCCATCAGGCAGGTGCTGGGGTCACAGGGGGTGCCCTCCTTCTCCATACATTGGTGGCGATGAGGCCACTCACCCCAAAGAGCCCGTCTCACTAGCAGACAGGGGTGGGGGTTGGGGGGCAGTGTCCGCGGCCACCCTGGGTGCCAGGTGTGGCAGGGACACCCTGGAGAGCCTCCGTGTGGTGGGGAGCCAGGGGGAACCTGCGTGTGAAATCACCCTGTAAGCTGCATTCCCAGCAGAGCGCAGGTCCTCGGCGTTTGTAAAACTGCAGAGGACGACGTCGTGGCACAGATTGGGACGGGCAACATGCTGCCCACCGCGTGGCCACTAGGAACAGTGTGGGTACAGCGGGGTCCCCTCACCTCCCAGCCACGGGTAAGCTGCTGGCAGAGGGGGCAGCACCTGTGGTGGCCTGCCCGGGCTCTGGCCACTGTGCTGAGGGCGCCTGACAGCGGAACGGTGGACGCTTGGGCGGTGGCTCTCTGAATGGCCCTCTGCTAGGTCCCTGCCGCCTGCTGGGGGACATGAAGCCCTGGTCCTCCTGCTGGTCGTACACGTGGCGCCCTCGGCGGAAGCTTGAACAGGACTTCGGGCGAGGAGCCTGCTCTAGAAGGGTGATCTGAGGGTGGGAAGCCGTCCCTTGCTCTGCCCCCCTCCCCACAAAGCCTGTGGCAGGCTCATGCAGAACAGGGATGGGAACAACACCGTGGGGACAGGACAGGAGCACCTCGGGATGTGGACACCTGGGGGTGTCACCGGAGAGCGCACTGGGGATTCACTAGGCCGCCCAGTGCCTTCGTGGGGAGTGTGTCATGCTTTGCGGCGGAAAGAGTCTACAACACAAATAGGCTAACAGATGCCTGGTTTTCAGGAAAGGAACATCCATGTGCCCACTGCCCCTGGGTCCCCAAGGCAGGAGGAGCCATGTGCAGAGCGTGCTCTGGAAATGCAGCGCTGGGCCTCCCGTGGCCCTGTGGACAGAAACAGGCGGGAGTGGGGGGGTGGTGGACACCTGCTGGGTGGTGGCCAGCTCTCTCCTGCCATGAATGAAGTCAGGCACATGTGGTCTCACTGTGAAGACAGGTCAGGGCTGTGGGGAGGGAGGGGGGATGGGTGTCCCTGCAGCTGCCCTCTGCGGGCCACCAACCCTGGCAGGGGGATGATGGTCCTGTCGCCAGTCATTCTGAGGGCAGATCCCATGCACCCTGCACTCTGTCCCGGGCCCAGGCGCCGCCCCCAGAACACCTGGGCTCACAGCCTCGGGTCCCAGTGGCACGGGGGACCCTGGCCTCCCGTGGCAGTCCCTGGGGAGGGCTTCAGGCAGGCCTGAGGGCTGGGAGGGGTTGGGGCAGCTGCTCGGGTCCCCGGTAGACGCCCTGTCCGACGATGCCAGCAGACAGGAGCCTGACCAGCAGGAGCCGGGTGTGGACAGAGTGGTCAGCGCATCAGCTGCGCCCCAGCCATGGCACCGGTGGACAGCAGAGCCGGGGTTGGGGGAACTGGCCCCAGCACCATCTGTGGGAGGCGGGGGGGGGGGCGGGCGCAGTCTTAGCACCTGGAGCCCCAGGGACTGATCCTCTTATGATGCAGCCTGGCCGTGCCTTTGAGCCCTGCAAATGTCCCCCCTCATCCTTGCGGTGACCTGGGCATGGTGGGGCCGGAGGGGCGAGCTGAGGGGTGGTGGCTGCCGATGGCGAAGCCTGGGGTAGCCCAGGGGCCGCCACCCTGGCATCCATCTCGGGGCGAAGGCCCTGCATGGTGGGACCCAGGCGAGCGAGGGTGACTCGTACACCTGGCCTAGGCAGCCTCCATGGCCTCTGAGGGGGTGGGGGCCAGGGCTTAGGAGGCGGGACAGGGCGCACAGCCCCCCCACCCTGGGCAGTTAGCAGGGAAGAGATGTTGGGAATGGGGAGCAGCCTGGGCCGTGGGGCAGAAGCTGTGCTCACGCAGCAGGAGATGCGGAAATTACAGCCCTGCTTTCCTCCTCACGCAGAAGCCAATTAACATGCTCCGTGGGCGAGGTGGCCCCTCTGGTGGGAGTGCAAATGGGCACGACCTCTCCCAGGGGCCGGAGAGGATCTACTGCGACCATAGTGCAGAGTGTGACCCCACAGCGAATGGGGGGTGGCCACTCGGGCACACGCACACGCACGGGCCAGCTAGGCCACTGTTGGAGAGACACGGAGGAAAGGGAGGGGAATTCATGCCAATGAGAAGAACACTCTGACATCGGGCATGTTTCCTGCACCAGGTTTCACAGGGATCCTGCCTTCAGCCCTCAGGAGCCTTCCTTGAGCTGCCCCAGGCTTGTGGGGCCGGGATGCGGAGGCTCGGATCCCATGGTTTAGGGGGACGTGGGGTCCCCAGGCCTTAGACATGGGGCCTTCTGTCTGTTGGCAGTTCCAGGAACTCAGGGTTGAAAAATCGTGGGCCCGCATGTGCCTCCCTCAGGGAAGTTCCAAGAGGAGAAGTTGGTAAGATTTTGCCAAATTGCTCTCCTGAAAGCTGGTCCTGCGGACTGGGGGAGAATGGCCGTCCTGCTGCCAGCTCAGTGGCTTTGTTACCCAGGCGAGGTGGCCGACGTCCTGGAGGACCCTTGGGCCCCTCCCACCCCAAGACCACTGTGACCTTGACTGTCTGAGCTCGTTCCTCGGCTCTCCTGACTCTGGGGAATTTGGTCTTTCGGACTCATACTGACTCCCGCGAGTTCTTTGTATGTGTTTTAAAAGGTTTTTATTTAGGGGTGCCTGGGTGGCTCAGGGGTTGAGCATCTGCCTTGGGCTCAGGGCGTGACCCCGGGGTCCTGGGATCGAGTCCCAGGTCGGGCTCACTGCAGGGAGCTTATGTCCCTGCCTCTCTGTGTGTCACTCATGAATAAATAAATAAATCTTTAAAAAATATTTTTTTATTTATTTTAGAGAAAAGAAGGGGTGAGGATGCAGGAGGGGGAGAGAGAGGGAAAGAATCCCAACCTGACTCCGTGCTGAGCACAGAGCCGCATGTGGGGCTTGATCCCACAATCCCGAGAGCCCAACATCACGACCAGGAGCCGAAACCTAGTCGGACGCCCCCCGCAGCTCTTCCCGTGTTAACAATACCCTTACCCTGCACATCTGCTGTGAACTCGTTTCCTCGAGGAAACGCCTGTCTTGTTGTCATTCCTGAATATTTTGAATTTCAGTTTGCCTTTGTTCTACAGCCCAGCTCCCCAGCCCCACTGCGCCTGTGCTGGGAGGCCCACATGCACGTCTGATGAGTGTTCCTGGAAAGCTCCCTCTGGGCGGGCAAGCAGCCTCTCTTCACCAGCCTCTGTGGTCTGCTCGCCGGGCACCCCTCCCCAGGCCTCAGTCACAAGGCCTGCTATGCCCTGGCTGGCGTCCACACTGGCCTACACCCTGCAGTCTCAGGCCCAAGGCCACCTCTCCCCAGACACAGACCAGAGCCCCGTGCAGCATGCACCACCCCATGTCCTCACCCCGGGATCTCCGGAGCAGGTCCTGGCCTGGCCGACCCCCGTGAGCTGGCAGTCCCGAGGGATGCCAGCCACACCTCAGGTCTCTCTACGGCAGTGAAGGCCTCCGGTCATCAGTGCACAGTTATTTTGCCAAACGGCAATTCCATCTCCAAGATCATGAAGTCTTGCTCATCAGAGGGTCACCGCTGTGGTTTATTGATTGGTGATGGTGTTCCTGCACCTGCAGCTCATATAAAACCTCGCAGGGAATGAGATGCTGCCCCTGCAGCCGTGACCTGTGCCCTACACCTGCAGCGGTGCCCAGCATGCTGAGCCGGGGGGATGGGCAGCCGGCAGTTAGAACGAGCCTCCTACCTGCCAGGCTGCATTTTGCCTGGGGCCCTGCGGGTGAGGGGGACGGGGCATGCCGTGACCTGGGCCTCAGCAGGAACTGGCGGAGAAAGCTCCCCAGCACCTGCACCCATGCTGTGGGGGCCCCACAGGGGACAGCTCTCCTGATTCTGGATGTGTCAGAGGCCAGAGCCACAGGCCTGGCTCCTCACACATCAGAGGAGATGATACTTGGACACAGTGGACTCACGGCAGGCCCTGCTGCACCCAGGCAGATGCAGAAAAGCCGTTGATGGTGAATTCTTGGTCCTTGAGCTTGATGTGCAGATGCTCAGGTGCACAATCCAGGCCACACCCCGGGACGAGGTCCTTGCGTCCAAGGGCAGGTGCGCGTGTGTCTGCAGCCCACGGGGCAGCTGGTGTCCCCAGGGCCGCAGTCACCCTCAGGCTCTCAGCGCAGCCTGTCTGTGGGAACGTAGCATCAGGATGGTCTGTTTACAGCTGTAATCGGTGACCTTTTTATTGTGAGCAAAGTGGCACTTTCCCCAGGTTTTCTGAGGCTGTGTTCTTGCTGTTGATTCTCTCCTTACCTCTCTTGTCTATCTTCCTACTGGCTGTTGGTCTACCAGGCAGAGGCTTATGGGACTAGATTCACCCGTTTGCTCTAGATGCGGCCCAGGCTCAGCACTCGTGGATGGAGTCCATGTTTGTGAATTTACCTACTTGTGAAAGTTTGTTTCTGAGCCATAATCAGCAATTGCCTCATCTTCTGGGTCACCTGTGGCTGCGCTCAGAGCCATGAAAACCACACGCTGCTGAGGCGTGTCCCCGCCACGTGTGACAGCCGATGCCCTGTCTCCTGGTCCAGCTCTCATGTTGCAAGCTGCCGTCCTGCTCTCAATCTCTTTGGCGTCAAGGTTTGTTTTGGCTTTTGTGTTTTTATGCCTTTTGTTGGTGATTTTGCTGATTAAAATGGCCCTGGCATCATGCTGATGAGCCGTGTAGCATCCCTGAGTGTAAGAGGATGCACGTAGGGGACAAGCATCCCTTGGGCACCAGATGCAGTCTCCCCAAGTGCCGTGGCTCGATGGTCTCCGACGTGGCGTTGGCAGTGACTTCATACAACACAAGTGCTGTGAATAATGGGTATTGGCCGAGCATCCCAGACCTTCAGAGGAGACCACCTGTCCATCTTCCTCCTCCCGTCTCTGCCTCCCTCAACGAGTGTGCCTCCCATGATGTGGCCATGTTCCAGGGTGTGTGCCGGGCCTGGCAGAGGTTTAATGCCGCCTCAGGTCACCGGGCGCCTCCTCAGTCTGAATGGCCAGGCCCACGCAGAGGCAGGTGCCATGGGGAGCTCTGAGTAGCTGGAAACCCCATGGAGGTCAGCCCGAGCCCCACAGTGGGTGGAGGAAGTGTGTTGTGCGGAGAGTGGTGGGTCCCCCTGGAGCTTCCACAGGGCTGCATGGGGCCCACCGGGTGCCGAGTGGCAACTCTGGGCAGAAGAGACCCCTGCGAGCCCTGCGGCCCCCGTTGGCAGGACCACGACGAGGCACAGACGGGCCTGAAGACCCCCACCCAGCCTGTTGGGCGAGTGCCAAGACACGGGACTGCCTGGTTGCCCACTTGCCTCCTCTCTGCTCCCTGCACATGCCTGCTCCTCAGCTCTGTGGTCCTGAGCACATGGAACCAGGCTCTTCCTCTATCCACAGCAGGTTCCAGGGAAGGACACGGAGTCCAGGAGAGCCACTCTATCCCCATCCTTCAGCATGAGGACTGACACAGCAGCTGCCACTCCGAGAAAGCAGCTGAGGATGGGCTGAAGGTCAAGGCCAGCAGGCGATACCAGGATCTGAAGGAAGCGTCTCCAACCTTGCTGTCGGCGGAGCCTCCTCTGCGCAGGGGTCCGCCTGAGCACCTTTCCCACTGTTGCCACCAGACTGTGGCGGAGCCACCTCTCCACCCACCATGTGCAGGAAGACGCACAGAGGCAGAAGTGCCCTCTGCTCCCGTCCAGGCATGCTTTCCCTGTCCCTCCGGGGCTTTTCCTGCTGTGTCACGGGGTATGACCTCTAATCACTTGCTGGGTCATACATTCTAGGAAGAGTATTTAAGTAGATTTGTCCTATTGGATCCTGTGAAATATCATTTACCTGCTCATTTGCAACTACTGGGCATTGACGCCATTCCTAATGCCTCTGGTACGCGATCCTTCAGTGGACACCTTTGTGCACTGCTCTCCGGAGTGCACAAAGTGCTCTCACTTCATCCAGGTCTACTGTCCATAAGGGAACTCCCGTTCCCCCCAGGACCTGAGCTCCAGAGGATCCACTTGGGCCCCGAGGTCTCACCTGCAGCTGGGGCCGGCCCCACATACCTATTGAGTGAATCCGTGGTGTCTGAGGGAGCCCCTGGTGGGGAGGGGCCACCTCCCTGTGCTGTGGCCTATGGACTATCGGGGGGCCCTGGAAGGTGGCCTGGCCTCACCGTATCTGACCACAAGCCCAGCTACAGTCCCAGAGGTCTCCTCAGAGGCAGACCCACCCCCAGGTACCTGGCGATAGGGCTTCCTGGGGGCAAGGCCGACCCTGCTCTCCCTAGCAGAAGTCCTCCTGCTGGACCACTCTGGCCATCTCCAGAAGAGCAGTGTGATGATACAGCCATGGCTCCTGCTGGGGTCCTGGCCTGGACATGAGCCTGCATGGGGCAGGTGTGTGCCCTGGCCAGCTCCCTGGCAGACCAGGCCCAGGCACCAGGACTGCCTGCCCTGGAGTCCCAGGGAGCCCCCTCATCTGCTGCGGAGGGGTGGGGCATGACTCCAGCTCTGTGGCCTTGAGCAAACTACTTAAGCCAAAAAGTCTCTGTATTGGGCCTCAACTTACTCATCTGTGATGAAGGACTCATTGTGGCCCTTGGCCTGACAGCTGTAGCAGCTCCGGGTAGTGGCTCCAGTCAAGGCAGCTTGCATGTGTTCCTCTACAGCCTGGCCTCATGGGAGCCTTGGGATAAGCAGCAGAGCAGACGGGCAGTGCTTGTTACCCCATCGGAGCCAGTGGATGGAGGCTCAGAGCTGTCATGAGATCTAAGGACACGGACCTGGCAGAGCCCTGGTCCTAAGGTCCGCCCAAGGATCCCTCAGGCTGGATCCAGGGACCTGCTGCTGAGCCCAGCCCGAGGGTCCTTGAGAAAGAGGACTGTGACCTGTCTACTGGCTGCTTAGCCCTGGACTCCAATGGACATGGGTCAGCAGAGGGAATGAACTCCCTGTCACTGGAGGCATGTAAGCACAGCTGCCTGAAACCACCCCGGAGGGCTCAGAATGTGTAGCACTCAGTCAGGGACAGGTTCTCCCCACTCCCCGTGGCCTAAGCTGCCTCTGTGATATGGGGGTATGGCTGCCATGCTATGCACATCTGCCAGCTGGGGGTGGGCATAGCCTGCAGGCAATGCTGTGAGTGTCCAGCTGTGTCCTTTGTCACCAGACGGGCACGGTGCTCGCTCGTGGCCAGGGTGGCCCAGAAAGCAGGGAGGAGGCCAGGCTGCCTCAGGTCTGTCCACAATGCACTCAGCTCCACCTCTCCTCAGTCTCCCTTGGACAGGCCTGGCTGGGGATGCCTCCCAGACTGACAGAGTCTTGGAGGAACTGGCAGTCTTCAAGGTGGACAAACAGGATGGGCAGGCTGCTTCTGCAGGGGAAACTGAGGCTTGCTACAGGAGGACTCAGCTACAGTCCTGCAAATGGCAGGTTAGCGGTCTCTAGGCTCTGGACAGAAAGAGCCTCAGCAGCCCCTGCCCCCATCCCCGGGCCTGGGAAATCCCACTCAGATCCCTGCCTCGTGGCGTCTCAGGCCAGCGGGGCTGGTGTTGGAGGTTGTCCCTTCTTCCTCCGGGCTCTGGGCTGGACAAGAGGTAGATCTGACAACTGGAGAGCATGTGCCAGTTGCCCAGCTCAGCACCATTGCACCGTGGAACCACACTCTGAGGGGAGAAGCTCCGTCTGCAGCATCTGCCCACGTCCATGGTGCAAGTGCTCGCAGCGCCACAGGGTGTCAGTGAGTGGAGCTGGGAAGGGCTGTCGGCCCTGGTGCATCAGTCGTGACTGGCTCCAGCAGTTGGGAAGTCAGCTGCTCTGGGTGACAGCAGCTGGGCACACCCCTCATAACTGTGATGGTCTGAGGTCCCCTGGGGTACTTTGTGCCAGGGCCTTGGAGCCCACGGGCAGCCCTAGGTCTGGTGGCATGCCAGAGCAGGGGCAGCGCCAAGCTGGGCACCACTGCACAGCTCCCCTGGACAGAAGAGCTCAGGGCCTCCCAGGGCATAGGGGCTCTGAAATGAGCACAGAGGTCTTTGCCATAGGCCACCTCCTGGAAATAAGGTTCAAGATGCCCGAGACAGGGTTCTGTCAGGGAGACCAGAGGAGAAAGAGGGAAGGAGAGATCAGGAAAGGCTCCCAGTGGGAGGTGGCATTTGTCCGGGGTGGGGGACGCAGAGCGCTGTGGGTGCAGGGGCTCCCGGAAGCCTCACAGGCCCCTATGCACTAGCATCCCAGTGCAGCCTCTGTCCTAGAAGCTCTGGGACTTCGGGCCTCCGTCTGCTCAGCCGCAGAGTGGGCATGATGACCACAGCACCCCCCTCCTGGTGGTCAGTCCCCATGGATCCTGTTGAGATGCAGGGGGAAGGACACTCCACCCCTCCCAGGCTCAGCCCCGGGGCTGGGGTCTCGAGCTGCTCTGCCGCTGGGGATTGTGGGGGGACCACCGGCCGGGCCTTTGCCTTGCAGCCCGCCCATTCTGCCCTGGCGCAGGGCTGCGAGGTCTGGCGCGCCGGCGGGGCCAGGCGAGGACGTGGGTGGACAGGCGGGACCCTCCGCGGCCAGCAGCCCGCCGGGCATTCCAGAGCCCGGCCCCGAGCCGCGCGGCCGCGGGGAGGGCGGGGACCAGAGCCGCCCGCCCGCCCGCAGGTGGCCGCGCGCGCCCACGGCCAGGTGGGCGTGCCAGGCCCCGCCCTCCCCGCGCCGGCCGGGGGCGGGCAGCCGAGGCCCCGCCCTCCCCGCGCCGGGTCGGAGCCGGTGCCCGAGCGCAGCAGCGCGGAGCCGGAGCAGCACGCGGGAGTGCGGCCCCGCAGCGGCCCGGACGAGGGAGCAGCGCGGAGACCCGGCCCGGAGCGAGAAGCCCGGCCCCGACAGCGACTCGGCCCCCGGCCCCGGCCCCGGCCCCGGCCCCGGCCCCCGGCCCCGGCCCCGGCCCCAGCGCGGCCCCGCTCGCCCCGCCTGCCCCGCCCGCCGGCCCCGGGCATGGACGGCGCCCGCTCGCCCTGTGAGTGCGGAGCCCCCCGCCCGCCGCCTTTGTGTGCGCGCCGCGCCGCGCCGCCGCAGCCCCCTCCCCGCGCCCCTCCTGCGCCCCGGGCCGCGTCCTTTGTGGTGGAGCCGCCGCCTGGCCGGTGCCTCGCTCTCTCCGCGGGGACCCCAGGGACGCCCGGAAGCCCCCTCCCCGGCTCGGCGGGGCGCGCGAGCCTCTCCCCCGGCCTCCGCCGCAGCCCGCCCCCGGGGAGGCCCCGGCGGGCGCCCCTCGCCCCCGCAGCCCGGCCGGCGGGTCGCGGTGCAGACCCTCCCCGGGGCGGGGGGCGCGCGGGCGGGCGCGGCGGCGCCGTCCCCTCCGCGGCCGGGCAGGTGCGGCGGCGGGCGCTCACGCGGCCGGTGTCCTTGCCCGCAGAGATGGACGGCGATGGCGGCCCCCGCTTGCTGACGGAGGCCGGGCGCGGCGCGGGGCCCGCGGGCATGGCGGAGTCGGCGGCGGTGCCGCGGGCGCGGGCGGCGCGGCCCGGGCCCCAGCGCTTCCTGCGGCGCAGTGTGGTGGAGTCGGACCAGGAGGAGCCGCCGGGCCTGGAGGCGGCCGAGGCGCCGAGCGCGCAGCCCCCGCAGCCGCTGCAGCGCCGGGTGCTCCTGCTCTGCAAGACCCGCCGCCTCATCGCCGAGCGCGCCCGCGGCCGCCCCGCCGCCCCTGCAGCCCCCGCGGCCGCCGCGCCCCCCGGCGCCCCAGCCGACCCCGGCCCCGAGCCCGCGGGCGCGCAGGAGCTCCGCCCGGACCCCGCGCCCTCGCCCCCCGGCGACCCCCGGGAGCAGCAGGAGGCGGCGGCGGCCGCGGCGCGGGAGGACGCGGCGGCGCCCGAGGCGAGGCCCGAGCCCGGGCGCGCGCGCCGGGAAGAGCCCGAGGAGGAGGAGGACGACGAGGATGACCTCAAGGCCGTGGCCACCTCCCTGGACGGCCGCTTCCTCAAGTTCGACATCGAACTGGGCCGCGGCTCGTTCAAGACGGTCTACAAGGGGCTGGACACGGAGACCTGGGTGGAGGTGGCCTGGTGCGAGCTGCAGGTGAGGGTGCGGGCGGCCTGTGCGGTGGCCCGGGGTGCGTCCGCGCCGGCCGGTGGGGCTTGGAGGGCGTGTGTGACGGTGGGGCTCGGCTCGGCCGGGTGGGCCGCAGCCAGGTGTCTGTGCGCAGCGGAGCGCGGCTGCGGGAAGCCAGCGCCTTCTGGAGCCCGGCGAGGTGGAGGTGCCCCGGCGGGGACGGTGGCGGCGGGGACGGTGGCGGGGCTGCGCCCACCCGGGTCTGTGCGAGGTGGGGTTGCCCAGGGCCTGGAAGTGCCTCCGCGGCCTCCCCGCGCTCCCAGAGCCCAGGGGCTCGAGAAATGGACGTGTCAGAGGTCGTAAGACCAAGTCGTACAAAATGCAGGGAGGGTTGGGGCTCCCCCCCTTTTTTTTCTTTTTCTTTTTCTTTTTTTTTTTTTTCTTTTCTTTTTGATGCAAAGGCTCTGGACATGGATTTTTCATAACCTTGCCCTCACGTTGGCTGTGTCAGCCCTAGCCCCGGAAGATTATATAAACGGTAACCTGAGCTGCCTGGGCCAGCCTTGGAAGCCAGGACAGTGCCCGGCAGAGCGGTGTTTACAGGCCCTCCCTCACTGGGGGGAGGTGAGGGGGTCAGCTGCCAGGCGTGGGGCTCTCCTGAGCAAGGAGAGCTGGAGGCCGGGTGTAAGCCTACCCGGCACCCTGTGAAGTTAGCGGAGCCTTCCAGGCCTGATGCAGGGCAGCTCGCCACACTGCAGGCTGCCTGCCTCTGGCTCAGAAACTGGGTTCGGTTGGTCTGTCCTTTGGGCCCCTGCAGCATGGCCTGTGTGTGTGTGAGCCCCATTCACTTGGTGGGTGTCAACCTGTCCTTGGCCCCTCTCCAGAGACAAAGAACTGCGGAGGCCACCCTTTCCTGCAGTCCCTTGGCTTTGCAGTAGGAATGTGGAGTTTTGTCGGCAGGGCTGGTGGCATCCAGTGGAGCCCGCCAGGAGGGACCGAGTCCTGCTTCCTCGTGGCTGAGAGGTGGCTTTGGTGGTTTGTGGTCTTGGGGCCCTGGTGTGCCAAGGATGATGGCGTGGCTTGAGCCTGCTCCCTCCCTGAGCAGCAGGGCTTCGCTGCCGCAGGAGAAAGGGAGGACCGCAGAGGAGCCGGGGACCCCGGGTTTCCGAGCGGGCCCTGTGCCTTCTCTTCCCACCCTCTCCCTCTCACCAGGTGACCCTGCCTGGCGCCGCGGGCCCCCACTGGTGCTTTGCCTTGGAAGGAAGGCCAGTGCAGGGTGGCGGGCAGGACTGGGGGCGGCAGGAGGCGGGCTCTGAGGTAGGCCTCAGCCGTGATGAGGCATTGCAGGCGCACATGACCCTTGGAAGGGTTCTTCGTTTCCGTTCCCTGTAAGGTAAGGCAGGCGGCTCGGCTCTGCCTCCAGCTCCCTGAGCAGAACACAGGCCTGGAGCCTGGCTGCTGTCCAGGGGTCTTTTATGCCTGGACTCTGGGTGGTGGTGGGAAGGCTGGAGAGGGCTTCCCGAGTGTCCTGAACAGGAGGTGCTGGGAGTCCCATCGGCGGGACGCTGTCCTTGTAATTCCCCCGACGACGGGGCAGCTAGTGTTTCCTCCGGTTCCTTGGGCAGCATCTGGGGTCAGCTGCCTCTGCTGGGCCGGTCCCGGGGGGCCCTATGGGAGATGGGGTCTGGAGCAGTCGGGCAGCAGCCAAGAGCCCGGGGGTGTCCAGTGGCCTCCTTGCCAACCAGGAGGCTGTTATATACCATGCGTGTTGTTGGGGACCCCCCAAGGTCACCCTCGAGGACACAGGCAAGAGAGGAAGCTTCTATCCTGGCAGGCCATTCTCTGTGGAGGAGGCGAGGGTGCGAGGAGGGCTCTGGGACCACCATGCGGCCAGGCAGGGCAGCAGGTGGCACGTTGGGTTTGTGCCCGGGGAGGGGTTTCCTAGTGCCCCGCGTGGAGGTGCTCATCAGCTCCCGGCCCCCAGGATTGCTGTGGTCAGTGTCCCGGTAGAGGGTGGGTGACCAGGAGCTGTGCCTTTAGCATGGAGAGCTCCGTAGCCTCCCCTTCCTCAGCCCCCTGGAGATACCTTGGCTGGCGGCTTTGGAATGCCCCAAAACTGACTCTCCAGAGTGTTTCCTTCTCCTGCCCTTAGGACGCTGGGGGGGCAGGTGCACCTGGTGGCCTCCGCCAGAACAGAGGACATCGCCTCGCCAGAGCGGGAAAGGCAGTGTCCAGACCTGGGGCGGGGGTTGGCTCCGAGGACGACCTCTGTGAATCAGTGTGGGAAGGGCTCTGCGACCAGGCATGGTCCCTCCTCAGTCCTCAGGACAGCCCGAGCTCACGTTGGCTGTTAGAGGGAAGCCATTTTAAAGTATTACCTCCCCGCCTTTATTCTTTTGAATGAACTTTTAATCTGGTACCAGATATATTATGAGAGCAGTAGCAGAAGTACATGCACACACCCCGAGGGGCTGCCCCTGCACATGTCCCATGTCCCCCGTGCTGTCCCTGGCTAGCTCTGGGCCTGTGTAGACCCAGTCCCTGTGTAGGGGCAGATCTGAGGGAACCTGCTGCCACCTCTGAGCCAGTGGGGGTCCCTGAGGGCAGAGAGCGCGGCCAGCCCAGGTGCGGCTGGCACCTGGAAGCTGTGTCAGGTGGGCTACTGGCCTCCCCAGGGTTGTTTGTCACTTGTGTCTTCTTCAGGATCTTGGAGAGAGCCTGGTTTCAGTATCCCCTGTCTGTGGCCCTGCCTTCGGGGAAGCTGTGGTCCGTCTTCAGGAGGCTTTGGGAGCTGCTTTTGCAGGGCTGAGCACTGCTCCGGGGTGGTGGGGGGGTCCCTCCTGGGACCGTGCTTCTTGTGCTGGAGTTGGGGCCTGCGTGCCCTGTGGGGGTTGTGCTGCCTCATGGGGGTGTTGATCCTGGACCCTCTGCTGGGAGTACCTGTGGGGCCCTCGTAGGGCAGGATGAATCTACAGATAAGCTGTGGGGGGCTGAGCACAGCAGCCAGGCACGGGTTCCCAGACCCCGTGGGTGCTCTCGTGATGTCGTCCTCTGCTCTGCCTTGCCCAGGGGTGATTGGGCTTCCGAGGGGCACGCCAGGCCTGGAGACCACAGGGCCTGCTGACAGGGGACCTCTGGCATCCCCCTTGTGTGTCCCCAACGTGCCTGCCATACCAGATGTCTATGTGCCGCTCACCTGGCTGCACCCGGGGAGGCTCATTGCGTGTGGGTGTGTGGGTGTGCTGGGTGTGCCCGTCCCCTTGTTGCCCTCAGAGCATCGTGGGTCAGCCTCCCTCCAGTCCAGCCCAGCAGACCCTCCATGGCCGCGTGTGCCCCACCTGTGTCTTCCGCAGACCAGGGACACCTGCTGTGCTGGGTGGCTTCGTACCCGGGTTGAGAGGCCCCCTCGGTGGCCTTGTGTGCTCTCTCAGTGGCCATGCGTGGTCAGACCTGTGAGTGGGGGCTACATGAGGAGGCCGCTGTGCTTGCTGGAGCATGATGTGTGGCCCTTGGGGCCCAGGTGGACGCTGGCTGCTGGGCATCTTGCGTGTCTTTATTTGCACATGATGTGATTGTGCAGTTCTGTCGACAACTGGGGTTTGAAGTCAGCAGGCCAGCATAGAGCTTGTTGCCTTGAGCCACGTTCCCCGTTTCCGATGCTGGGCCCTTTGTGGTTCTGGTTCTGGTTTGGTTGCCGGGAGACCTCTGTTGACAGGCTCTCTGTCCCCCTGCCTTTGCAGCCCTGGGGTGCCATGTTGGGGGGCAGTGTGGTCAGCAGTGATAGATGAGCACCCCAAGCTGTGGTCACTGTTGTGGGCGCCCTGGATGCTTGTGGCATGTTCCCACGGCTCAGCAGGTGCCTTTCAGGGCATCTTCGGAGGTGGGCTGAGCCAGATTCGGGCCTGATGATGGCCAAGTCACATGGGCCCCAGACTCAGTGTGGGGGGCTAGTGGGCATCCTCACCCCCCAACTGCCAGTGTCATTTCTGGGTCGTGGCTTAGGCAGGTGCACAGGCTTTGCAGGTGGGCTGTTAGCTGGAACACAGGTGGTGGGGAGCTGTCCCAGGAGGTTCCAGATGCCAGGTCCCCTGTCAGCGGCACAGGCGGCTGTGGCTCATTGGCCCAGCTGGCATTTGTTGAGCGCATGCCCTGGTTCCAGCCTGGGGGAGCGGGACAGACCACCCCACGGTGGGAGAGCAAGGCCCTTACAGAGGAGGGGTGTTTTCTAGAAGCTTGTGGGAGGCGGGACGGACACGTGTGGGGGGAGGCCATCCTGAGGTCCTGGGCTGGCAGGCTGGCCCTGTGCGTGGCTGTAGGCCTCACTGGGGGCCTGTAGCTCCAGCCCAGCTGTAGGCTGAGGCTGGATGATGTCCAAGGTGACAACATGGAGCTTCAGGTCAACCTCTCTGAGGGAATAGAACTTGACCTGGTCAATGGAGTTTCGGGCTGTGTGCCTGGGTCTCCTTTGCCCCACATGTAGCCGAGTGGGGTGGCAACTGGCCTAAGGTGCTGGGGGGCATGTAGGAGCCTGGCAGGTGGGCTGGGCATCCCAGGCCCACAGTGTCCCCGTGGGGAGGCCTGGGGAAGGCACCTGCTGTGAGCCTTGGTTTACCTGCTTGTGATGTGGGAAGAGTGCAGGCTGACCGTCCTGGGGTGGTCGGGACTGTCGGGAAATGTCTGGCATCGAGCCCTGAGCAGGGTGAAGCACACCCTGCACATGATTGTGAAAGCAGAGACTGGAGTGAGAGCTGGCTGACCCTAGAAGAGCATGGAGGCCTGCCTGCAGGCGTAGTTGGTCCCCGTGGGGTAGGCCCCCCAGGTGCAGGCGGGCTGGGGCCTGTGCTCCCTGCTGGGTAAGGGAGGGTGTGACCCCGGTAGCTGGAGTTTCTGAGGAGCTGCCGAGGATCTGCCTGTGGCCACACGCAGATTAGGGCCCATGTTGGGTGTGGAGAGGCCCCAGGTGGGGATGGTTGGCTGCAGGTTTTCTCACTTCAAATAAGTTTTCAGACCTGGTTCTGTTCCCCGGAGGGCTGAATTCTAAGATTTTCCGGACTGCTCGATCATTGCCTCTCATTGGTGTCAGCTTTCTTTAAATACACGTTAAGTTTTTTTGGAAAAGGATAAAAGAAAGAAGATGAAGACAGTGTGGAATGGGCGAAAGAGCAGACAACTGGTTCAACGAGACAGGACAGACCCACGTGATGGAGTTAACCGCCCTGCGACAAAGGAGCAAAGGGAAATCAGTGGAGTGGAGGCCGTCTCTTCAACACAGGGTGTTGGAACAACTGGACGTCCACGCGCAAAGAAGTGAACCCACATGCAGACCTTACTCTTCTCACTCCTTCCTCCTGTCACCTGTCTCCCCATCCCCCCCACCTCCCCTCTGGTACCAGCAGTGTGTTCTCTGTAGCTAAGAGTCTGTTTCTTGGTTTCTCTCTCTCTGTTTTGTTTTTTAAATTCCACATATAAGTGAGATCATATGATATTTGTCTTTCTCTGACTGACTTCACTCAGCATAATACCCTCCAGTTCCATCCACGTCAATGTAAATGTTAGGTATTAATCCTTTTGATGGCTGAGTAATATTCCGTTGTATATATATATACCACATCTTCTTTATCCTTTCATCTGTCAAAGGACATCGAGGCCCTTCTACAGTTTGGCTATTGTAGACATTACTGCTATGTACACTGTGGGGCAGGTGTCCGGCGTTTTACTGCATCTGTATCTTTGGGTGCAATTTGCACCCAAAAATTGCAACCCAGTAGTGCAATTTCTGGGTCACGGGGCAGCTCTATTTTTAACTCCTTGATGAACCTCCACAGTTTTCCAGAGTGGCTGCACTGGTTTGCATTCCCGCCAGCAGTGTAAGAAGGTTCTCCTTTTTCCACATCCTCTCCAACATTTGTTTCATGTCTTGGTAATTTTCGCCATTCTCACTGGTGTGAGGCAGGATCTCCTTGTGGTTTTGGTTTGTATTTCCCTGATGCCAAGTGATGCAGAGCATTTTCTCATGTGGTTGTTGGCCATGTGGAGGTCTTCTTTGGAGAAACATCTGTTCATGTCTCCTGCCCATTTCATGACTGGATTGTTTGTTTCTTGGGTGCGGAGCTTGATAAGTTCTTTATGGATCTTGGATACTAGCCCTGTTGTCTGATGTGTCATGTGCAAATATCTTCTCGCATTCTGTAGGTTGTCTTTTAGTTTTGTTGACTGTTCCCTTTACTGTGCAGAAGCTCTTTATCTTGATGAAGTCCCAATAGTTCATTTTTGCTTTTGTTTTTCTTGTCTCTGGCAATGTATCTAGTAAGAAGTTGCTGTGGCCAAGGTTACAGAGGTTCCTGCTTGTGTTCTCCTCTAGGATTTTGATGGTTTCCTGTCTCAAATTTAGGTCTTTCATCTATTTTGATGTTATTTTTGTGCATAGTGTGAGAAAGTGCTCTAGTTTCATTCTTCTGCGTGCAGTTGTCCAGTTTGCCCAGCACCATTTGTGGAAGAGACTTTTTTTTTTTAAACATTGGATGTTTTTTCTTGCTTTGTTTAAAATTAATTGACTCTGTAATTGTGTGTTCATTTCTGGGTTCTTTATTCTGTCCTACTGATCTGTGTGTCTGTTTTTGGGTCAATACCATACTCTCTTGATCACCACAGCTCTGTAATATAACTGGGAGTCAGGAACTGTGATGCCCTCAGCTTTGCTTTGCTTTTTCAAGGTTGCTTTGGCTATTGGGGGTCTTTGGTGGTTCCATACCAATTTTAGGATTGTTTATTCCAGATTGCTTTGGGTCGTGTAGACATTTTAACAATATTGTTCTCCCCATCCATGAACATGGAATGTTTTTCCATTTCCTTGTATCCTCTTCGATTTCCTTCATCAGTGCTTTATAGTTTTCAGAGTATAGGTTTTTGCCTTCCTTCATTGGTTTTTTTCCTTGGTATTTTATTGTTTTCATGGCAATTGTAAATGGCATTATTTTCTTAATTTGTCTTTCCACTACTTTCTTATTCTGTATAGAAATGCAACAGGTTTCTGTACATTGATTTTGTATCTTGGGACTTTACTGGTTTCATTGATCAGTTCTAGTCATTTTTTTGGTGGAGTCTTTAGCGATTCTCTATAGAGTATCATGTCATCTACAAATAGTGAAATTTTTGTTTCTTCCTTACCAATATGGATGCCTTTTATTTCTTCTTGTCTGATTGCTGAGGCTAGGACTTCAGTGCTGTGATGATCAACAGCAGTGAGAGTGGGCATCCCGGTCATGTTTGTGACTTTCAGGGAAGAGCGCTTAGTTTTTACCCATTGAGTATGTTAGCTTGGGTTTTTCATATATACGTGTATACCTACACGTATGTATAACTGTTGAGAGCTTTTTTCCAGAATGCATATTGTACTTTCTCAAATGTGTTTTCTGCATCTATTGAAACGATCACATTGTTCTTGTTGATGGGATCTATCACGCAGATTGATTTGTGCATGTTGAACCCCTGCAGCCCAGGAATAAATCCCGCTTGATTGTGGTGAATGATTTTTTAATGTAGTGTTGGATTCAATTTGCTACTGTTTTGTTGAGGATTTATGCATCTGTGTTTATCAGGGATGTTGGCCTGTAGTTCTCTTTTTTTGTGCGGTCTTTGTTTGGTTTTGGTCTCAGGGTGATGCTCTTGGCAGTGACATTTTAGGTACAAACCAAGGGCACAATCATGGGAAAACAAAACACAAACTTTTGCTGTCGCATAACATAAAGGAATTCCTAAAACTCAGCAGTTAGAGAACAAACAACCTGATTGAAAAACGGGCCAAAGACCTTATTCAACAGACACCTCACCGGAGGAGACAAGCAGACAGCAAACAAACACGTGAAAAGATGCTCCACGTCACGTGTCAGCAGGGAAATGCAGATTAAAACAGGATCCCATCGCTCGCCTGCTGGCCCAGCGGATGTCCAGGACACCAACAGCACCTGGTGCACCCCGGCAGGCTACAGGGGACACAAGTTGCCACCCTCGCTGCTGAAGATGGCTCGGCAGGTTCTCACAAGACAAAACATGCCAGGGGTGCGTGGGGGGCTCCGTCGGTGAAGCCTCTGGCTTCAGCTCAGGTTGTGACCCTAGGGTCCTGGGATCGAGCCCCATATCAGGCTCCTTGCTGGGGGAGAGGGTCTGCTTCTCCCTCTGCCCCAACCCTACTCTCTCTCTCGCTCTCCCAACTAAATAAAATCATAAAAAAACCCCCACAACCAAAGAAGCTAAACACGCTCTTGCCATTTGATCAGCAGGCAAACCCTAGGTGTTGACCTCAACCAGCTAAAAAACTTAACTGCACACAAAATCCCACACTCTGATGTTTACCCAGCTTTATTAGTAATTGCCGAAGCATCGGGAACGTCCTTCCGTGGGTGCTGGACACATCGGCCGGGTCCATGAGCCCAGGGAAGGTGACTTGGCAGCGAAGGAGATGTGCTGCCAGCTGTGGGAAGACAGAGATGAGCCCTAACTGGACGTTATTAAGAAGAATGTGGGTGGAGAAGGTTCCAATGACGTGAGTTCTGGAAAAGGCTCAGCTATACAGCTGTGAACAGGTCAGGATTGCCACAGGCCGAGGCAGGGACCGGGTGATGGGGGGCGGGGGGGCTCAGGGCGTTTCCAGGTAGTGAAGCCACCCGTGAGGCGAGGTAGAACCACAACCCGCTACGGAGGGAGATGCCTCGGTGAGGAGCTCACCTGTAGGAGCTCACCTGTAGGCCAGCCGGCAGCTGTCAATGTCCCTGATGTGCATGTTGACAAAGGGAGGCTCTGGGGGGCGAATTCTGTCTTTCCTGCTAAATCCTTGCAGGGACCTAGTACCTCTGCAAACACGGTCAGAAAAGCCACCGTCACAGCCGCCTAGATAATGCCTGATTCCAGTCCCCTTTATGTTCTGATGTGGCCTGACCTTCGGGTTCTTGTCCCTACACTGTGGGTGTTCTGCACCTGTGGCCTCTATCACAGGGCGTCCCGGGATTGAGTCACCCACCCACACATTCATTCATTCATTCAGTTTTTTAGGATTTATTTTATTTTTAGAAAGAGGGCATGTTTGCGTGTGGTGGGAGGGGCTGAGGGAGAGAGGGAAACCTCAGTGGACTCTGCCCTGCGCAGGGGGCCATGTGGGGCTGGATCCCAGGATCCTGAGATCACCACCTGAGCTGAAATCAGGAGTCGGGTGCTCATCCGACTATGCCATCCAGGTGCCCCAGGGGGGTGTGACAGGTATTAAAATCTTTCTGTGTCTAAAGGGTCTTCTCATGCCGTTGGTTTTTACATGGAGGCTGTGGTTCAGGGTTTGTCGCTGTCTGTGTGCTGTTCTAGAAAGTTCTCCACTGGGCTGGCTGTGCGGGGAGAAGCTGGTGCTGGACTGAGTCTTCCTGGGCACAAGGCGGCAGCTCTGGGTTAGGGGCTCCCCGTAGGTCTATCCAGGGGTGTTGGTGCCAGGAGGGCCCGGACAGGTGGTCCCTCTCACGCCCGCCTTCCTGAGGTGGTGAGTCTCCCAACATGTTCAGGAGGGAGGCCTCCCCACAGTGATCCCTGAAATAAAGATGCCACAGTATGAGCCCTGGGGCAGAGGAGCCACTGGGGTGGAGGGGCATGTAGTGAGGCTTGGCTTGGGGCCCCGCATCCTGCCCTGGCCTGGGGCCTTGTCCATGGGGAGGTCTGGGCATGGCTATCAGCTGGCTGCAGCCCCAAGGGGTGGGGAGGCCCTTCTCAGGCTCCCAGACCACTTGCGCACTAGTTGGGTCTGCAGAACCACCATGAGAAATTTTGGGTTTCTCGCTTTTACAGGAGAGGGGTCTCGGCCTTGGGTGAAGGGTGGGGGCTTTTGTTGGCGGGAGGGGGTCAGGCTGTGGGAGGGTGCCCGCCCAGGTCTGTCCAGATACCTCATGTCTCCCCCCGCCACCCCGGACACCTTACCCCTCGTCAGGCTTCCTCCCGCACCAGCGATGCTGTCTCCATTTCCCCACAAACATTTTATTTAGAAAAACTTAGGGAAGTTGGATGGCCAGGGTCTGTGTCCTGCCATGTGTCTGGTCCCTGTGGCTCCGCGCACTTGCCCCCTTGCGTGCCCATGAAAGCACCTGTGCGTCTCGCTCATGTCTGACTTGGTGACCATGCTCTGCCACAGGCTGTGCCTCCCAGTGGAGCTAATCGGGTTTGGGTCCAGGATCCAGGCCCCAGTTGTGAGCTATGTCTGGTCGTCATGTCGGTTTTTGTCTAGCACAATCCCTCCGCTGTGTCCTGTCACTGTCTGAGTCTTTGTCCACTGCCATGTCCCACAGAGACTGTGTCCTCGCAAGGTGCCCCTGGGGGCGTGGGTGCGGGTCTCTGGCCAAGGCAGGTCCAGATCAGGTGACGAGGAAGGGACTCTGTGAGGGAGGGGCTGCTCTGCTGCCCCACTATCTCTGACCTGGGGCCTTGGGGTCTGGGGACACTGTGGCTAGAACCATCCAGACCTTGGGAAGGATCATGCTGGACCCTCCCAGGGGGTCAGCAGTGGAGCAGGACACGAGGCAGGACGCTGGGCTGCGGGTGCGGGGGCTCTGGGGCTCGGGCTGCAGGCCTCCTGCCTTCGGGATCAGGGAGCCCCAGGGGACCACACCCCAGTCCTCCATTTGGGCTGAATCGTCCATGCCCGGAGCCCCTGCTGGCTCTGTTCACTCCTCTGTTCACTCCAGCATTGGGCTGCTGGGCAGGGGCGGGGGGGTTGTGAGGACGTGGGGGTGCTGCAGGGTGGGGTTCCCTAGGGACCCTTCTGGGAAGGTGCTGATGGGAGGGACGCCGACACTGCCCCAAACCTCTTTCCTGATGCGGCAGCCCTCACCTGGGCCCCTGCCCTTCTTTCCGCTGTTTTCTGTGCTTTGGTATTTTTGCAAAGTCATGATTGTGGTGTCGGAGCTCACACGTGTGACAGTGACTCACAGCCCACAGCCCGCGGCCCGCCTGCCTCCCCAGTCCCTGGGGCCTTTGTGGGGGTGGGCTCACACCCCCACCCCCACCCCAGCCCTGCCCACAGCAGGTGCTGGCCTCCAGCAGGGACCAGGTGCACGGTGGTGGTGGGGGGGGTCGTCCTGTGTCCTCAGTGCGGCTGTTGTTGGGGCCCCAGAAGGAAGCCACCAGGTTGTGTCTGTGCGCTGGGGAATTCCTGGCTGGGTGGCCAGCACAGGGCCACTGGCACCTGCCTGGACGGCTGTCACACAGCAGTAGGAGGGCCGTCTCCTGGGGGCAGAGGGGCCGTAAGCTTGGGTTCAGGGAGAACTCTGTCGTCACTCTGCACGGGGTCCACGGGGTCACCGCTTCTCAGCAGCCTGGGGTGGAGGGGCCCTTGGAGGAGGACACCCCCATCCTCCGCAGGCAATGGCCCCCGCTCCTGGTGGGCAGCGATGCTGAGGTCTCTGTGCGGAGGGGCCCAGGTGGAGCCGGCCGGCTCCCGGACCGAGGCCCAGCTGTTTTTCTTCTCAGCACCCCCTGAGCTGGACTTTTGAGGGTTCTAGGCGGGGGCTCGGGGCCCAGGCATGGGGGCCAGACTGTGTGGGTGCCCGGGGTGGCCAGGGCAGGAGGGGAGGGAAACAGGAGGGCAATTGTCTCTCAGGGTGATGGCTTGTCTGATCTCAGGAGTGCTTCCCCAAGTCCGTGGAGCTGGGAGGGTGCAGCGAGGGTGCGGCAGAGACCCCAGGGAGGCTGCAGGGGGTGGGACAGGGCATCCCCAGCCCTGGCTGTGGACTGGGTTCCTGGCCTCTGGGTGTCAGCCGACTGCCTGCCCCACCCACAGGGTGTCAGGGCGTGGGTGCAGCCCCGGGGCACCTTCTCGCCAGCTGGGTGGATGTGCTCACACCACTGCCCTCCACTTCCCCCAGCTGCCCCACCTGGCCGGCCCTGGGCTGCGGCCCCCCAGAGGACACGCTGCGTCCTGCTGCAGGAGGCCCCGCCTCGCCCCACCTGCTCACCTGCGCCTCCGCGTGTCCAGGGGAGTGCGGCAGTTGGCTCCCAGCGGCCTGCCTGGAATAGGCCGTGAGCCCCTGTAAATATTTGATGATGGCCGAGATAGCAAACAAAGGGCTGCTCTGTTCCGAGGGATGAGACGGTGATCCTGGAACGTTCCGGCCCCGCGGGCTGCTTCCTGGATGGCTCACGGATTCGCGCTTTGAGGCAGGCCCTTTGTGCTTCTGGGCTGAGCGGGCCCCTGTGGCCTGGTGAGGGGGAGAGGGCGGCCTTGCTAGCTCTCCACCTGGAACCGGCTGGGCCTCTCCGGAGGCTGCCCGCCTGGCCAGAGGTCACTGTGGGGTCTTGCCCTTCAGACGCGAGAAGAGGGACCCATTCTTGGTCACAGGCTCTGGGGAGAGGTTCAGAGAAGCCAGGGGACGAGGGCTTGGCGGGGACACCCCACGGCCCAGCAGAGGGGTGCGCGCCCAGCCGGCACTGTAGGGCCCTGTTGGTGCTGCAGACGTGTCACACGCTTGCCCCTGTGGTCTGCGTGTGGCAGCAGCAGCTCCTGATCCCGTCTTCTCTGCTGGCTGGCTGGGCATACACACGTGCTGTCTTGGGCTGGCACGCCTGGGGACAGGCCTGCCTGCCCCGGAGTGCTTCCGTGGGAAGGCCGAGCCCTTTGCAGCAGCCCTGCCGACGACCTGGAGCAGGTGCTTGGGTCCTCGCAGGGGAGCCACAGCCCTGCCCTTGGGCGGGGCCTTTGCCCTTGGGCGGGGCAGTACCTGGGGCATCCCGGGCAGCCTCACTGCTGATGGCCTCTGGCAAAGGGTTCTGCTGCGTTCTCTCTGGGGAAGGAGAATACTATGGGCGAGGCCAGGATAGGGGTAGCTGGTGGAGGTTGAGTCACGAGGGTATAATTATTAGTGGTTGTAATAAGCAGGGTGGCAGTTTCCTGCCAGTGCACCGAAGCCCTGTGCAGACCTGCTCACCTTCTCTGGTTGAGCCCTGGCTGCACCCCAGGGAGGCTGGCCTCTACTTACGGAGGCCGTGGTGCTGGAGACACCCTCACTGCCCTGGCAGGCAGGGGTGGCCCGGGGATGGTTGGCGGGGAGTCTGCAGGGGCAGCTGCCCTTTCCAGGCCCAAGGGTATGTGGGAGGCTGGGTGGGGGCTGCACGCCTCAGCCTGTAGCTTTGCCCCCTTACGGGAGGGACTCTGCAGGTGTACTTGCGTGAAGAGCCCTGCTGGGGGTACCCGGTGTCATCCCTTGGGTGCTGACCACAGAAGGACGTGGTGGCCTCTAGAATGTGGACAGGGGAGAGAATCTCTGAGGAGCCCCCCCGGGGGGGGGTGGCCCTGTGTAAACCTTGTTGACTTGGCCTGGAGGCCTCCTTCCTGCCTCTGGCTCCTAGAGCTCAAAGAAAGAGGGTTTGCGGTGTGGACCGCACGGCATTTGCTGGGCGGCGACAGGAAGTCATCCTGCCTCCTTGTGGACGGCGTGCAGCCCAGGGCCCGAGGGGCCACCCGGACCACAGAGGGCCATGGGCAGGGCTCCTTATGAGCGGTGCTGGGGCCCGCGGGGCTTCGTGTCAGGGGGTGATTGGGTACTGCTCAGGAGCAGCCCAGGTGCCCTGACTGCCTGGCCTGGTCAGTGGGTGTGCGGGGACACTGGGGAGTGGTATGGAAGTCCTCTTCAAGGACAAGGGCAAAGAGCTAGAGGGGAGGAGCCAGGAGCAGTGAGGGTAGTGGGTTGGTGGAGCCCCTCTCTAGGAACCCATCCCTGCGGGCAGCGTCCTGCTCACCCCTCCTGGGGACAGGGCCAGCACCATGGGGCAGAACCTCAGGCAGTGGGGCAGGGCCAGCCCATGGCCCGGGGATTCCTGGAGGGGCTCTGGGGGTCCTGGGGAGCTCAGGCTCCTGCCCCTGGGCCCGGCACTTAGAGGGGTTGGTGCACAGGCCCATCGCAGAGCCACACACGTCCTGGGGCCACAGGGAAAGTAGACCTCATGTGCCAGGTGGGGCCTCAGGGCCCGGGGTCCCTAGGCAGGGAGTCTGGGAGTGGGGTTTCCTCAGGGTTCCACTGGTGGTGCTGCTCCCCTGTGGGGGCACAGTCCAGATCAGAGGGTCAGTGCCAGGCTAGGAGTCAGGGCCATCTGGGGCCCCCCCTCCCTAGGAGGTCCACTTTATGCCCTGCTTTCTGGTGCACACACTGCCCTTCAGTACCCCCCCACCCCCCACCAGGTCTGGCTCACAGCCCAACTTCCCAGGGCTGGGTGTGCAGGGGGACGCTTGGCTGGTATGGCCTCCACAGCATAGACTACCCTCCCCTCCTCTGGCTCTGCCTTCCTCCATCTCTGTCCCCCTCCCCCGGCTCTGCCTCTCCCCCATGTCTGCCTCCATCCCTGTCCTCATCTTTATCCCCCTCCCCATCCCTCCTCCATCCCTGTCCCCTCCCCCAATTCTGCCCCTCCCCCATCCCTCCCTATCCCTCCTCCAGCTCTATCCCCCTCCATCCCTCCCCCATCCCTGCCCCCATCTCTGCCCCCTCCCCATCCCTGCCCCATCCCCTCCCTGAACCCTCCTCATCCCCTGCCATCCCTGCCCCCTCCCTCCCTCATCTCTGTTCCCACCCCCCTGCCTGCTGGAGCCCTGTATCCATAGCAACAGTTACTGCTGTGGAAGCTGGCGCCTGCTCCCTCATCCCGAGGGGAGGTATTTTTGGCACTGCGGAGAGATTTTATTTTATCTTTGGTGTTGACTTTTACTCTTTGAGTGAGCACCGCACAGAGAGAGCTGGGGCAGCTTTCAGGGAGGTCTGAGGGCTTCGCGTGGTTGTGTAGATGCTGGCTCTTCCCTGTAGACAGGGTGGAAGATGCTGGCTCCTGGGAGCTGCCTGTAGGGGGTCCACGGGCTGTTTGGGGCTCAGGGCAGTGACTCTGGGTGATGGGGGGATGGGGTGGCCGTGGTAGAGGCCACTCAGAAGCCCCTCAGCCTCATGGCTTAGCCGGTGGCCATAAGAGCAGAGTTTAGGGTGGTCTTGGGTGTCCCCTTCCAGGACATCTTCCTGCCCCTACAGGGCCCGCATGGATGGCGTCATGTTGGGCTCGGGAGTCGGGACGCCCCTCACTCTCCTGGTCCTGGTGGCCATGAGCACAGGTGCAGTATGTGCAGGTGCAGTATTTGGCACCTGCTGCTGAGGCATCTCCAGGGGGGCACCGAGGAGACTCTGGGGTATGACCCCCACACATGTGGGCGTTGTGGCTGGGCTGTGGATTTCCAGGGGCCCTTGCTTGGGTGCACGTGCCTGGGGAGGGGCAGGTGCACCTGTGTGCCTGTGAGGACTGCTGGGGATGGCCTGCGATGCACCTGCTGTCCTCAGGAGGGGAGTGCCTGAGGAGCAAGCCTAGTGGGTTGTGTGGCCCCGGCCCCTCAGACGCTGGAGATGCCCTCTCCCGGGCTTCCCTGGGACACACGTGGTGGGGTGGCTGGGTGTGCAGTGCCTTGGGGTCCCTGGAGCCACTCCCTGCCTGACCCTCCCTCTCCTCATCTGCAGCTTGCAGGGGGCTGTCGGGCCGGGCCAGGCTGCCCCCGCAGGGTCAGGCCTGGGGCATCTAGATCAGGGGCTGAGGCCCAGTAGAGCGATTTCTGCCTTGTCATCCTGGAAATCCCAAACAGGCCAGAAAGAGAACTGCCGTCCAGCCTCCTCTCTCAGTGTTACTGGTTGTGTCTCATTCATTAATCTTCCCAAAGTCTGCATCTCGCGTGAGCTCCCAAGTACAGGCTTGGGGGGCAGGGGCCTCGGGTGCCCCCCACGAGGCTGTCTCCTGCCACATCTGCACCTACAGCACCACCCCCCCCCAGCCGGAGCAACAGGGGGAGGCATTCAGGTCTGTGGGTTTTACAGAATGAGGACTTCTGCTCCTGGAAGCTGTTTAGGGAACAGACAGGGGAGAGGGCATGGTGGTCCCCACCCTAGGGAGGGGACAGAGGCAGGCTGAGGGCCGCTCTGCTCATAGTGGGTGAAGTTGAGCCAACTGCAGAGGACTGGGCGGAGAGGAAGTGGTGCCCCCATGCCTGCCTCCTGAAGGCAGCCCTTCTCCTTCACCGTTTGGTCGGCCCCTCGGCCTGCCCCTGCTCTCCCTGTCCCTCCACGGCCGCCGTGGGCAGGCTCTGCTATAAATAGCCGTGCGGTGGAGGCTCGGCGGGCACCCAGGCCACGAGGCTTGGATGGCTTCCCTGCGGGGGCACAGCCTGCCTTCTGGCACGTGTCGTCTGTGTAACGCGGTCTTTGCGTCCTCCTGAAGGCGGTGGAAGAAACAGGTTTCCGTGCGGGAAGAGCACCCGTGCTGTTACCGCCCGCTCGCCCTGCATGCGCCCTGCCTGGGCACCTGTGCGCCCACATGGCCCACTTGGAGGGCGGGGGTCTGTAGGGATTGGGGCATGCTGGGGGGACCAGCTGGGACAGAGGCCTGCTGGGGGCGAAGCCATGTCAGGCTGTGTGGCCCTGTGTGGCGCTGCCTTGGTCAGGTGGCTGTGTGTGCGCCCTGGGGCTCCCAGTGCCCGCTGCCCCATGTGGGACACCTCCCCCAGGCTCCTTCTGGATCGGGGACGCCCGGCACATCTGGTGGGCAGACTCCCTGTGATGAGTGCTACCCCAGAACTGGGGGCCGAGCACGTGGCACAGCCTCAGCAAGAAAGCTGACAATCCATTTGTACAGGTCACACATAGCCTGAGTCCTGGCCCTGGCCCCGTCCCGGGGAATCCTGATGCCCATACACGGGAGGGAGGAGCCAGCCTTTGTCCAGATGGACAGAGGACATGCTCAAGGACACTGATACGTGAGGCTGGCCCTTCCCTCAGTGCTCTGTGCCCTGGCAGGCAGGGGCAGTGCGGGGAGGGTGGTTGTGGGGCTGTGGGGTTCTGTCTAGGAGTCTGGGGTGGGCAGGCCCTGTGGGGTGTGGAGGACTCCGTGCCATAACGTACCCAGTGTGGTTTGTTTCCTGTGCTTCACCTGCTCGTGGTTGATACAAGCGCCTCTTGAATCTATGTCTGAGTGTCTTGCTTCAGTTTTGGAAAACTTTGGACTTACTATTTTATGCATGTTGCCTTATTCCCATCTTTATGCCTTGTTCTTCCAGAATCCCATTTATGCACAGGTTGGACCTTCTCACCATGTCCTATGAGCTGCGTTTCCTCTTCCTCGTGTTTCCAGCGTTTGTGCATCTGTGTCCCAGTCTGCGTGTTTCCTGTGGGCTTGCCTTCCACTTTGCCGATCCCGTCTCCAGCCATGTCTTACTTGCTGCTGAGCCCCCGTCTCAAGTTCCCTGTTTCCTTTCTTAGTTCCAGTTTCCATTTGGTTCTTAGCACACAGATTTTGGTGAATCTCGGTTATCTATTTGACTTCTTGCATAAGAAAAAGACATTTTTAAGAATTTTTTATGTTTCAGATTTTTTGGATAGTTTTTTATGTTTTTAAATTTTATCCTAATTCCAGTTCACATTCAGTGTAATATTAGTTTCAGGCATTCCTTCCTCCCGTCACCTGTCTCCCCCAGCCCCACGCATTTCCCCTCTCCTAACCATCAGTGTGTTCTCTGTAGCTAAGAGTCTGTTTCTTGGTTTCTCTCTCTCTCTCCCCCACTGTCTCTGTCTCCCCCCATCTCTCTCCTCTTTCTCCCCCCCTTCTGTCTCTTTCTCTCTCTCTCTCTCTCAGTTACATATGTTCTTGACTACAGCAATCACAGGACTGCTGCTGTCTGTCTGATACAATATTCGGATCCTTGGGGGGGTTTGTTGCTATTGTTTGCCTTTTTCCCCTCTTGCTGTTCTGTCATTTGGCCTTGGCCAGGCCTGGTCGGTCTGGCCATTTTTGATCAGCGTATTTGAAGCTCATGGAGATCTTTGAAATGGTGGGGGATCTTGGTTTCCTCTAGAGAAGATGGACTTGTGCTCTTAGCAGATGCTGTGATGAGGGCGGGCCGTGTTCATCCTGTCTGGACTCGAGCCCAGCCTTTGCAAGGCCTCTCTGCTCCATTCTGTTCATTCTCCCAGTGTGGAGGCCTCCTGGAGAAAGTAGACAGAAAGCTCGTGTGTTCACCCTCAGACGCCAACACTCTGCTCAGTGGCCCAGCGCCTGGTGTCCGCCTGCTGCTGACGCTCTGAGGCCGGGCTGTGCAGGAGCAGTGCAGTGTGAGCTACGTGGGGAGTACGTGGTTTAATAGCCACATTGAAAGTATGAAAAGAACAGGTGGAGTTCATCTTAATATTTTTCTATGGTTCAGTACATCCAGGGTATTGTTTTTTTAAGATGTGAAGCGTGAGCTATTAATGAGGTTTAAACAATTAAAAGGGAGTTACCGTGTCTCAGAAAGCTGGTGTACTGTCTTACACGTGGATGACCTCTGTGTTGGGAAGAGCCCATGTCAGGCACTCACAGCCACGTGTGGCCTGGGGCTGTTGTCTGGGGCAGAAGGTGGGGGCTCCTGTGTCTCCTGGAGTCACGCCCAGAGCTCGCGGCTCATTTCAGGTGTGTGTGTGTGTCTGTGTGCGCGCGCGTGCGTGTGTGTGTGTGCGTGTGTGTGCTCGCGCGCGCCGCTGACCCCCTACCATCTTGTCTGTTCAGTGGCCCTAAGGCTCTCGCTGCCCCCCTTGGGAGGAACTGCGGAGTCAGTTCACAGCCTTGGGGCAGACGTGAGCCCTGGGGCCTCAGCTTCTGTCACATGTACTGGGTCTGTCTGGCAGAGTGTCCCCTGGTGCAGCGCTGGCCCTGGGGGTCACCCCCTTCCCCTGTCCCCCCAGTACAGTGCTGGCTCTGGGGGTCACCCCCGTCCCCCTTCCCACCCCCTGGTGCAGTGCTGGTCCCAAGGGACACTGTAGATACTCAGGCCTGGGAGCATGTCTCCCCTGGCTTGAGCCCATTGGTGGCAGAAATCCCTGCAGCCTGATCTCTGGGGCCATCTTAGACCTGTTGGCAGGATCACCCAGGCTGGACAGGGCCTCTAGACAGGAGGGGAGTGAGGTCCTGGCCACTTCTTTTAGGGGGGGTGGCACTGGGAGGTGTCAGGATCCCCTCCTCCACGCCTTAGTAGCCAGAACTGCGGTTCTGGGGGTTCCGTGGGTTGGAGGCGGGCAGGGGAGAGGGGTTCTGCTTCCTGAGGAGACTCCAAGGCATTCAGTACATTGTCACGAGGACCTCACACCTTAACTGCTTCCCGGTGTGCCCCAGTGTTTGTACCCTGTGCGAGGGGGCACAGCCACAAGGCAAAAGGGAGGTGACTCCTGGCTGGCCCCGCCCCACAAGGGTGACCTGGCAGCAGCTGGCCATGAGGTGGGGCAGTCCTCAGTGTCCTCACCCTCATCCCTGCAGGCCCATCCTTGGTGCAGGTGTTCATCTCAGTTGATTGTGACCGAGGTGTGTCCACATCTGCCTGAGGCGTCCCTGCAAGGGTGGCCTGGGGTGAGGCTGGCCCCTCCTAGAGGGTGTGGGGCCTCAGGTCACCCACCCAGGGCAGACACTGCCTATTGGGCGGGAGCCCGGGAGGGAGGGAGGGCTGGTGGGTTTCTCTCGCTGGCTCCCGTGCCCATAGGCCCCTCTGCACATGTCACACCGTGGTGGCCCACATCTCTGGCCCAGGGGCCCAGGGTTCGGGCAGATGTTCCCCCGAGAACACCTCGAGGTTCTGACCCCACTCATGGTTTCCGTTGTCCCACTGCCCTGATCCCCCGTCCACCTGCCTCCAGGAAAGAGTGGACTCCAGCAGGAGACGGGCCAGCAAGGCCTCCACTTGGAGCTGGGACCCTGTGGCCAGCCAGGAAGGGGCCAGCTGGACTGTGGGGGCTGACTCAGGCCTGAGAGCAGAGGAGGCCCATCTTGACCACATCCATCTGGGTGCCCGGGACTATCTGAGGTCCAGATAGTCCTGAGGTCCTGGGAGAGGTTTGCTGGGTAGACAGGCTGGCTTGGGCCCCCAGGTGGCTCAGGCTTGCCCCATGCATTCCTGCCCTGGACGTGCTGTGCCCTGTGGATGCTGGTGCATGTGGCCGGGGGCCCCGAGCAGGCCTGGACTCCCCCTCATCCTCCTTGTCTCCTGCTGGTTTCCTGCCAGGGCCCGTCTGCCCTGTGACGAGGGCGGTGGGGGTCCTGTGGCTGCTCGTGACCTAGGACGCCTGTGGTCTTGGGGGCCCAGCGGCCACAGTGCTGTTGCAGCTGTGCTACCCTTCCCACCAGGTCTCAGGGCTTTACCTCTGCCCACCTGTGCCCTCACCCTGTTTCTGGGCATGTGTGATCTGGTGTCTGCGGGCCCAGAGCCCTGTGACTGGTGCCTGAGGGAGGTGGATGCCTGTGCTCTCCAGTGCGGTCACCACCTCAGGGACGCCCCAGGCCCTGGCCCACCTCCCGCCTTAGGCACGTCCTCCAGGCCTGGGCTGGCTGGGCCCTCTCCCTGGGGCTGGGGACCACAGAGACCCCTTCCTGGGTCCGCTGTCCCTGGAGCCCCCGCCCTGGGCTGATTCCCCGACTGGGATGGTTCTCAGCAGAGGTCCTTGAGGCGAGCATTTGTTCTCATTTACAACCAAATGGCAGGATGGGGTGTGAGTCAGCTCGTCCCCCTGGGACTCTGCAGATGTTGGCACCTTCCTGCTGGCCCTGGGTGTGGATCCTGCCTTCTCCTGCCTGGGCTCGGGGTCGCGGGGCAGCTCTGCTTGGCTGAGGAGATGGCTTCCCAGGCCCCTAGGGCTGCTGACTCTCTATGGGTATGGGAGAGGTCGGGGGTGGGGGTACCCATGGCTGTCCCCTGACCTCAGACCACCTGTCCCGGGAGGCTGTCCATGCCTCACCTGGCCCTTTGCTAGAGGGGTGAGGGACATTTCCCAGGATGTTTCTGTCCCTTATCTGATTGGCCCCCACTATCTCTGGGGACCTGCTGGGGGGAAGCTGCTGAGTGACTGCTCCTCCGTGTCTGGTGGGGAGAGCTGACCCCCCAGACCCCACCCTGTGCAGAAAACCACCTGATTTTTCTTAAGTAAATCATCACATGTGCTGAGTCTTCTTGGACACTCGGGGTGGCTTGTTGGCCATTTCTGTATCTTATCTGCTGTGCAGGAACCACCTGACTTGGGGCATCCCTCTGGCCTGTTTCATGACCTTGAGGCCCCTAGCACCTCCATTAGGACCTCAGCCCACACACAGTGGGTCTCCCTCTGTGGGGTGACTGAGCAGCTGGCCACATGCCGTGGCCGGGACTGGGCAGCTCCATGAGGGGCACTGGGCAGCACTCTGAGGACATGCCAGCTGACCTTTCAAATGATCAAATGGTGTGTCATACAGTTAAAAATAGCCAGGTGGCTGAGAATATAAATGAGACCTGCTCCCTGCACTTTCCTCTTCCAGGCCCGGCCCTAGATGCTCCCGCAGGGCCTTTGATTTCTCCCCTTTGGCATCAGCGGGGGGCTGTCCATGTTGGTTCTACTGTTTATGACACAAACTTTTTCTTTGAAAGTCCAGTGAAGTCTCTTACTTCTGTCGAACGATGGCACATAAAGGATGTGGGGGTTCCTCAGCATCAGGGACCAGAGGGTGGTTGGTGGTTGGAAGGGCCTCGCAAGCAGAGTGGGTGGGGGGCACCTGGGGAGCGCCCGTGCCCCCCCATGAGGCAGGGCCTGCCTCTGTCACCCACCCTCCAGGCCACGACCCCCCCCTGCAGGAGCTGGGTTTGTGGGTACCCTCTTGCAGTGACTGCCTGACAGGGCGCCCAGAAGGAAGCTGTGGTTGTCACGTGGGAGAGAATGAGCCGTTGGCCTTGTGGTTTGATGTCCATGTGGCTGGGCTCCAGGACTGCGATCCCCCGCTCTGTGCTGGGGAGCCTGTATTTCAGGGGCAGGTCTGGCCTGGGCGCCACACACACCTTCACCAGGCGGCCATCTCCCTTCTGAGACCTCAGGCTTTCGGCTACCACTTCTGCTCCTCTGATTCGGTTATTGGATGTTTTCACTTTAATTTTTGACCTTTGAAAACCCGAGCTATTATTTACATGTAATGAGATGCAGATATTACGTGTCCAAGTGGATGAGATGCACACACGTGTGACCCGCATCCTTTGTGAGGACGCAGACTATTCCCCCTGCCCCCCTGCCTCCAGGTCCTGCACCCCCCATCCATCCCCCCTGCCCCCCAGTCCCCACCCCAGAAGTGAACATCCTTGGCCTCAGGTGCTCTGATTTTTCTGGACTTTGGTGCTGTTCTGTGTGGAGCTACTCTGAACCCGTGTGCCGCCCTGGGCAGGTCCCTGGGTGGGTCCCTGAGGGTTCCTGGTGGGTCCCAAGCGGGTCTGTGGGTAGATCCCTGGGTGGGTCCTGGTGGATCCCTGGCGGGTCCGTGGTCGATCCTTGGGTGGGTCCCTGGTGGGTCCTTGGAGGGTCCCTGGAGGGTCCCTGGTGGGTCCTTGGAGGGTCCCTGGAGGGTCCCTGGAGGGTCCCTGGTGGGTCCTTGGAGGGTCCCTGGAGGGCAGTGGCTGGGCCCTGGGCAGGTGTGAACCCTCCTTGTACCCCTGATGCGTCCAGAGGCCTCAGCTGCTCCTGGCGCCCCCTGCGGTTCTGTGGCCCCCTTAGTTGGGCCTGCTGGTGGGCATCAGGTGTCATCTCAGGGCTGGAAGGGACGTCTTCTTGGACACTCGGGGTGGCTTGTTGGCCATTTCTGTATCTTATCTGCTGACACCCTGTTTGGTTGTGGAATTGCAGGGGTCCTGTGTGTTTGGGTGGAGTCCCATGTCAGAGGTGTCATTGGGAACCATTTCTCCGGTCTGTGGCTTGATTTTTCTTAAGTAAATCATCACGTGTGCTGAGTGAAGTATGTTTCCATGTCATTGCCGGGATTAAATGTTAGTGTATTTGTACCTGATGTTTCATCTTATTTCCAAACTGGAGCCTTCGTGGGACACTTGGTGGTTCAGTGCTTGAGTGTCTGCCTTTGGCTCAGGGTGTGATCCCCAGGCCCTGGGATCGAGTCCCATATCGGGCTCCCTGCAGGGAGCCTGCTTCTCCCTCTACTTGTGTCTCTGCCTCTCTGTCTCTCATGAGTAAATAAATAAAATCTTAAAAAAAAAAAACAAAACTGGAGGCTTTGTTTGCCAGGGCACTTTCTTGATTGCTACTTTAAAAAAAATGCTTATCTATTTACTTACATAGAGTATGAGTAGGGAGGGGCAGGGAGACCCTGCAGCAGACGCCCCTCAGGGCTCCATCCCATGGCCCTGAGATCATGACCTGAACCCCCCCAGAGTTGGACCTCCACCAGCGGAGCCACCCTGGTGCCTCTCGACTGTTCCTTTTTAATGAGAATCTTGCTTTCACGTATGTGTGTCAGCCTCCTGCATTCCACTGAGCACATAAACTAGATTTTTTGAAGTGCATCTGTCCCCGAATTATTTTTCTCTGGGGTCAGCTACGGGATGGTTCTCCAGGTGTTTCTTTGCTCTGCTGGGGGTTGTGAGGCCAGGGAGGGTCTGTGGGGGCAGGGCTGGAGGGTGCAGGTGTGTGAGCTGGGGCCTGCGGATGGCCGGTTCCTGGGGTGTGGCTGGCAACAGTGGAGCCCTGTGGTTGGCTCTGAGCACTCCATGGGGTGAGCCCACCTCTGCGGGCTGTGGCTGTGGCCCCAGGGCAGGGTGCAGGGTGGGTACTGGAGGGGTCTGTGTGGTGAAGGGTGTTGGTGCCTCCCTTGCAGGGCGTGGCTATAGCCTTGGGTGGGCACCACCCCATGGGGACTCCCAGCAGGGACAATGGTGTTGCTGGGTCCTAGGTAGCCATAATGTCTGGTCAGCTCAGACCCTAGAGGCCTGTGTGCTGTGCCCCCGGCACCGCTGGCCTGCCTGGGACCCTCGTTCCTGGGTCTCGTCTGCTCTGGTCGCGTGTCCTCGAAGTTGCGTGTACATGTACATTGGAAGGGAACCGATGTGTCTCTTGCGACAGCACCCAGAATGCGGGTGTTGAGGACAGGAGGCCTTACAGGTGTTTTAGGGGAGGATGTGCGAGTGTGGCAGTGTGGGTTCTCCAGGAGTCTCAGGCTCCCAGAGACCGTTTTGGTTTGTCCAGGTGCAGGGGCTCATCCGGGGCCACGGCGCTGCTGACTTGGAGGTCGTGAGTGTGGGAGGACCCAGCATAGGGGCCAGGGCAGACCCTTTACAACCCCAGACGCCAGGCCCCTCCCTCTGCTGTGCCCTGCATACCAGGAGCCATGAGGAAGGCAGGCAGTCCCCGCTTGGGCCCCTGGCTCCGGGAAGGCCTCAGCCTGTGTGTTTCTCCAGGACCGGAAGCTCACCAAGCTGGAGAGGCAGCGGTTCAAGGAGGAGGCAGAGATGCTGAAGGGCCTGCAGCACCCCAACATCGTGCGCTTCTATGACTTCTGGGAGTCCAGCGCCAGGGGCAAGAGGTGCATCGTGCTGGTGACCGAGCTGATGACGTCAGGGACACTGAAGACGTGAGCGTGCCCCTGCCGGCTGGCCGGACCCTGGGGTGGGCCGGGTCCAGGGCGCGGGGCCTCCGTCCGCCAGGGCCTCTCGCAGGAGCAGCCCCGCCTGGGGTCTGGGTGGCACATGCACGTCCTCCGGTCTTGGAAGCGCCCTCCTTGCAGGAGCCGCTGGTGAGCCGCGCCCCGCCCGCAGGTACCTGAAGCGGTTCAAGGTGATGAAGCCCAAGGTGCTGCGCAGCTGGTGCCGGCAGATTCTGAAGGGGCTGCTGTTCCTGCACACCAGGACGCCCCCCATCATCCACCGGGACCTCAAGTGTGACAACATCTTCATCACGGGGCCCACTGGCTCTGTGAAGATTGGCGACCTGGGCCTGGCCACCCTCAAGAGAGCATCCTTTGCCAAGAGTGTGATCGGTAAGCCCTTGCCCCGGGGCCCCAGCTGCAGCCCTGATGGCCTGCTGGGGGGTCCCCGGCTGTGGGTCTGGTGCTGAGGCTGGTGGGTGCCCTCGGGACAGTGGACGCTCAGCAGGAAGGAAGCCCCAATGACAGAGGGACTCAGGCTCTGTGGCCAGTAAGGCTGGCACAGGCAGGGAGGTCGGTGCCCTAGGGCCTGAGGCCCACAGACAGGAGTCCCTGGGGATCTGGGCCCCGAGGAGCCCATGGGGCATGGGACCAAGGGGATTTGCTGTGGCTGCTGGTGTGCTAGCCTCTTCTTTCCGAGTGTTTGGTCCTGCTCTGAGAAGTGTCCCCCATAGCCTTTCGGGGTGAGGCCCCATCCACAGCTTCCCTGCAGGGATAGGCTGCACTGGAGTCCTGGTGGCAGCGGGCATTGGGCTGGGGCCTCTCCAGGGCTTTGTGGAGAGAGTGCTTGGAAGGGCAGCAGGCAGACAGGGTTTGAGACATCTGGGTAGTGCTGCAGGGCTGGGCCGCCCTGGGTGTGGCTGCAGAAGTCCTGGTTAGCAACTTGGGGTCAGGGGCCAGGAGGGGGCCATCTTGCCAGTTGAAGCCATGTGTGGGGACAAAGCAGGACAGGAGGCTGATCTCAGGTTCTGCACGCTTGTTCTGATGAGCACATTTGGGGACAGAACTTGGCCTATTTGTGGCAGATGAAACCGCTGGGGATCTGGAAATGTCTCGGGCAGGGTTAGTGGGTTTGGAACGTGACATCTGGGGCAGGGTGGCTGCCAGGGGTGTCATGCAGGCCTGGTCCTTGGTCTGTGAAGTGGATGGGGCCTGGCTGGTGGGAGCATGCCTCTGAGCTGCTGGGTTTCTGAGCAGGTTTTGTAGGTCCGGCCTTGGGTGTGGGGTGCTTGGCCAAGCCCCCTGGGGTTCCCATGGCTGGTGGAATGTCAGTGTACTGGGTGCAAGCTGGATGGCCTGATGGGG
The DNA here is from genome assembly GCF_011100685.1 of Canis lupus familiaris. Taxonomy (NCBI): domain Eukaryota; kingdom Metazoa; phylum Chordata; class Mammalia; order Carnivora; family Canidae; genus Canis; species Canis lupus. The sequence continues at coordinate 99,228,352 of NC_049222.1, read as the reverse complement.
GGATGTGAAGGCTGGTGTCTCCAGCAGGTGCGTCTGCCCCAAACCCAGTACAGGGTGTGCAGCTTTGTGGGGTCCCTGATCACCTCAGTTTTCGTCTGCTGAGGCCACAGAAGCTCCAAACTCACAGAGAACAGGGGGTGATTTGCACGTCTCCCCGGGCACTGGGCACTGGGCAGCAAGGCCCCTTCCTCAGCAAAGGGCCAGCACCAAGAGGGTCCCTTGGTTAGGTGTGTGTGGGGAGGGGTCCCCACGCCTGTGAGTCAGGCTCCCAGCCCTGTGCTGCATCCTGCAGGGAGAGTTGACGCTCTGGACGCCCTGTTGGGTGCAGCTGTAGGGGTTTGTGCCTGCATTTGGGTTTGTACTTTAGATGCGGCCCACTTTGCACATTGGGTGGAGGTGTCCAAGGACCTCTCCCCTTGCTCTTGGGGGCCCTGTGGTCCCAGGCCCAGGGGCTCTGTGTCGGCTGACGGGAAGGGCCCGTGGGTGGATTGGGTGAGATGGTCCCCAGCGCCCAGGCGATGACCTCATCACAAGCACTGTGGCCACAGCCCCTCGATGCCGTGTGCACACACAGCCAGGGGTTACGTGCCCCTTGGGGGGTTTGTCCCCAAGAGCCGCCCTCATCTGATGGCATCACTGTGCTCTTGCCGCACTTACGTTGGCCAGGCCCGGTGGTTCAGAACCTCAAAAAGACAGAGACATTCGGACTCCTGTTCTCTGTCTCCCTTCTTTCTGTCATTTCCAGTTTGGAATCCCCTAGAATTCTTCATACAGATCCATAAACCCAGAGACAGATTCCTGTTTTTGCCATTTCTCATCCAAAGTGTTAACTTGTTTTGTTAAACATATGATACGGTTTAAGTGGAAATTATGGGTAAAGGAGAAAAAGTTGGACTCTCATGTAACCATCCGCGTCCCTGAGAGCCACAGGCAGCGCAGTACATCACATCATGTGCTCCTTCACATGGAGTCTCTGCTATTCTGCACCTGCTTGTTGAAGAAACGGGAAGATTTTGAAGGCTTTGAGGTGGAGGAAGCCCAGAAGGTGGAGACGTGACAGTGTTGCTGAGAATGACGTTCCCGACATCTCCCTTTGCTTTGCGTTCGGCTGGACCTATTTTAATAAGAGGGTTTTGTGAGTTTTAAAGCAGAAGTTTGTTACAGAAAATTAAAAAAAAAAAAAAAAAGCCAAGACCAGAGAAACTAAAGGTGGAATCAGCGGGAACCCCCTGCCTGCCCTGCCTCCCCGTCATCCTGGGTCTGTGCTTGCCGCTGTGTGGCGACGAGGTCATTGTGCACTAACAACCGAACGCTTGGTTTTACTCAATCTGTTGAAAAATGCAGAGTAAGCAATGTTTTGAAACAGCCCGTGTTTGGGCACCTGAGCACTGAGCGGGCACCTTGTCTCTGCTGCCCAACATGCGCCCTCGTGTGCCTCTGGGTACATCTGGGGCCCTCCTAGGATTTTGCAATTTGGTAGCTCTGTGGGGACCATGTTTTTTGTCTGTAGTGGTTGTCCAGCCCAAGGCCAGGAGACGTGTGCTGCTCTGTGGTTGACACCCCCGGTGTGGGGCGCACAGATGCCTTGGGGCGTACCGGGTTCCGAGCTGTGGGGGCTCCTAATGATGTGAGCGGATCTGACCCGGGATCAGGAGGGTCTGGGTGTGTGTGTAGGACCCCCAGGGTGCAGAGCACTCTTGTGTGAACCTCAGGTTCCAGGACTGACCCTGACTCTAGCCCTGACCCTATCCTAGCCCTGACTCTGACCCTAACCCTGACCCTTACCCTAGCTCGATGCTGACCCTGGCCCTGACCCTGACCTTAGCTCTGACCCTGACCCTGGCCCTGACCACTGACCCTGCATCTGCTGCTCCCGGGCACAGGTACACCTGAATTCATGGCGCCCGAGATGTACGAGGAGCATTACGATGAGTCCGTGGACGTCTATGCTTTCGGAATGTGCATGCTGGAGATGGCCACCTCGGAGTACCCCTACTCAGAGTGCCAGAACGCCGCCCAGATCTACCGGAAGGTCACCTGTGTGAGTCCCCCGGCCACTCAAAGGGCCGCTCTTTGTGAAACGCTTTGTGGGAGCAGGGGAAGGATGCTGTCACAGGGGAAACTGAGGCTGCCTAATTCAGTGCAGTGGTTGCAGCGGTGGTGTGGGTGCAGGGGTCCTTGCAGACTGTTGGGGTTTCTCTGGGAGGCACCCCCACTGCCTGCCCGAAGAGCCCCTTCTCTGGCCACCCCTGGGCCACTGGTTTCCTGTGTCCTGGTGTGTCCCCAGGCCAGCCGGTAATCGGGTAGCTTCGGCTCTGCAAACACATCTCCCCGTCCTCCCTCCATGGCTGTTCTACCTGGTGAGGCTGACTTTTCTGGGCACCAGGCCCCATGGTCCCTGAGTCCAGGCTGCCTTGCCCCTGCCTGGTGCCCCCTCACTTTTGCTGATGTATGAGGAGGAGCATGGTCCTTGGCGCCCTGGGGCACCTGCCCTTGCCCCGCCCTCCCCCTGCATTCCCCGCAGGTGTAGCGCAGGTGTAGCTCGTTTCTCTCCTCCAATCTTAGTTGCTTGTTTGAAGGCCTCCCTGCTGCTCAGGGTGGAAGGTGGGGGGACAGGGCTTTGGCTGGTGGCCCTTGTCAAAGATGCATAGGTAGGTGTGCGGCCCCCTCCCCGTGATGCTGGCTGGACAGGACGGGCTTGACAGCTGTGGGCAGTGGTCCTCCATGGGGAGGGGTCACCGAGGAGGTTTGGGCCTCCTTCCCGGGCCTTGGAGGGGTGCAGGGGAGCAGCCCACCAATCCTGCTCTGCATGCGGGCATGCACGGGGCTGTGGTCCGTCCGCTGGGCTGGGGAGACAGGATGGGTTCCCTTGGGGTGCTCCTCAGCCACCATGGCTCCCCCGTCAGCCCCGGGAAATGGAGCTCAGGCCAGGGCTCCTGAGTGGGCCCAGGTCAGCTTGGGTCCTGCTCCCTGAGGAACGCAGAGGGCAGGCGTGTTCCCGGATCCTTGGTGTGGTTTGTGGTCATGCCCTGTGGGCCCACTGGTCCAGCTGCCGCCCCTGACTCCAGGGCTCTCAGGGATTCTGTGTCCCTGCTGCCAGCTGCCCGGCTCCTTGCCTCTGAGCCTGGGGACAGGAGCCCCTTGGAAACAGCACCTGTTCCTCACCTGCTTGGGGGGCCCCAGGCCTTCAGAGGTGCGAGTGGGCACAGTAATTGTGGTGGTAGTTGGCCACACCACCTGCCTCCCGCAGGGACCCGCCCCTTCAACCTCCTTTCCTGGTGGCTTCAGGAAAGGCCAGGGCTTTGCATCTCCAAGGGGAACCCCTTGGCTGTGCCTGGAGCCCAACATCCCTGTCTATTGCTGCAGACTCTGCTGTGCAACACAACCCCCATCGGTTATGAGCCAGGGGCCAGGGGGCCAAGGGTGCAACGGGCCCCGCCTGGGTAGCAGGAGCCACTTGAGGTCCTGAACTCCTGTGGCCGCCCCTGGGCTGGAGGGCCGCTCCTGACCTCTCACCCTGTGGGGGAGCATACATGTCCTATGCTTTACATCAGAGTCTTATTGGAAGACCTGATGGGTCAGGCCCTCAGTGAGTTTAAAATGGTTAAAAATCAGTGGTCCCTGCCTGCAGCCCTGTGCCATGCAGCTCAGTCCCAGCTCCTCCCGCAGGCCCCTTTGCCTGCTGGGCTGCACCAGTTCCTGCTCCCCCACGCCATGGCTGTCGCCAGCTGAGCTGTGCCATCCCACAGGCACCTGCTGTGTCTGTGGTCAGTGTGGGTGCTTCTGAAGGCCGCCTGGCTGCAGAACTCCGTGGCTTGGACCTGCAGCCACCAGGCCTTGGAAGTCAGCCCTGCCCGAGGCCACAGCAGGGCCAACGCAGTGACCACACCACGCCCTGGGCACCCTCGAGGGAGGGCATGGTGAGCAAGGCCGCTGTCCTGCCTGTCGTGGCTGCACTGTGTATAAGTGCTCTTGTCCACTGAGGGCCAGGCCAGGCTCCTCCCCAGGCCCCACTGCTCCCAACAGCCCCTCCTGGGGATTCCGGAGGACCTGGGTCCCCAGCCAGCTCGTGCCTCTTCTGCCTTCCCCCTGTCAGGTTAGTGCCCGCCGGGCAGGAAACAAGGCCCTGATGGGACACTGCTTGTCTGATCTTACAGGGTATCAAGCCTGCTAGTTTTGAGAAGGTGCATGATCCTGAGATCAAGGAGATTATTGGGGAGTGCATCTGCAAGAACAAGGAGGAAAGGTGAGTCGTGGGGTGCTAGGCCTGGGTGACATCCCCACCACGGCCCACATGCTGGAGACAGGCTGCTGCTTCAGGCCAGATCTCGGCTCTACTGCTTGGAGTCTACGCCCCTGCTTGGGGGCCACCTTGGGGCCTCCCCACTCTGCTGGCTGCTTTTCACCTACCTGGCCTGGAGCAGGGGCACCCCCAAGCCCTCAGCCTGCCCCCCCCCCCCCCCCCCCCGTCACCTCCAGGCTGTGGATCCCTACACCAGAGCCCACCTCAGGTCAGACCCTGGGGCTGCCCCAGCCAACCAGCCTCCTCAGCTGGCCCTCCAAAACGCTGCCCTTCCCTCTCCTCCATTCCTCCCCCGCCCTTTCTCCTCTCACCTCTCTTCCTCCTCCCCCTTCTCCCCCTCCCCCCTCCCTTCCTTCTCTCCCTTCCTCTTCCCCCTTCTCTTTCTCCCCCTCCCCCTCCCTCCCTCTGGCCTTCCCCCTCCTCCCCTCTCCCTCCGTCCTCCTGCCTTCCTCCTCCCCTGCCAGCCCCTCCCCCTCCCTCTCTCCTCCTCCCTTCCCCCTCCCCTCTCTTCCCCCCACCTTCCTTTGCCCTCCCCACCCTGAGCACCCAGCATATGGCCACTCTGTCCCTGTCCTCAGCCTCCATCAGGCCACCATCAGGCCACTATCATCTCACGCAGGCGCCCTGTTCTCATCCTCGGGCACTCTCCTGCCCCCTGCAGGTTATCGTATTTTATTCTTTTAGAGAAAGTAACTAAGAAACCCTGAGCTGTATTTCCCCTCAGAGAAGTACAGAAAGCCATGTGGAGCTAGAGAACCCTCTGCACGGACCCCGCAGGACTGGCAGGGGCTGTGACCTCTGCTCTCCCCAGGGCTCAGGGCCCCCCTTTCCTGTGTGCTCCGTGGCCCTGGGCTATAGACGCCACCCGTAGTTAGGGCAGGGCTGACAGATGGGACTTCAGGAGGAGTCCAGGACCACGATGGATGGCCGGCCGGATCGGGAACCAAAGGCTTGTCTGGGGCTGGGGAATGGTTTCCATGACAACACCCAGCAGCTGTGCCCCCCTGCCATGCCCTAGCCCGAGGAGCCCCTGGAAGGCCCCCGTGTCTGGGAGCCAGGACCCCCACGGCCTGATGCTGAGCAGTGGGAGGGGGGTGCCGCCTCCCCTGCGGCCCCGGGAGCTCGGTGGTGCCTCTGCAGGCCTGCATCCCGGGGAGCAAACTGCTGCATGTGGTCCTTGAGGACAGAGCTCAAGGGTGTAGTTGGGGAGCTTCCTAGAAGGAGCCAGGCACGGTGTCTGGGGCCCTGCCAGCAGGCATGCCCTCACCCCCACCTCCCCTGTCGGCTGGCCCTCCTCAGGTACGAGATCAAGGACCTGCTCAGCCACGCCTTCTTTGCGGAGGACACAGGCGTGAGGGTGGAGCTGGCAGAGGAGGACCACGGCAGGAAATCTACCATTGCCCTGCGGCTCTGGGTAGAGGACCCCAAGAAGCTGAAGGGGAAGCCCAAGGATAATGGGGCCATCGAGTTCACCTTTGACCTGGAGAAGGAGACGCCTGATGGTGTGGCGCAGGAGATGGTAACGGGGCGCTCGCTCGTGGATGGGGTGGTGGGGACGGTGGGTGTGGGGGTGTGCCTGCGGAGGTGTGGTCACCAGATTCCAGGGAGGACTGAACAGGGTGCGGCCCCACGGTGAGCGGGCGTATGCCACTCGGGGGTCACATGGGCCTGGGAAGGACAGCGCAGGTGGCCCCGCTGCACGGACGCCGGCACTGTGGTGAGGGCTCCCATGGAGCGGCTGTGGGGGACCCAGGATGTGGGTGACTGAGCCTTTGCTCTGACCTCTCACTTGGCTGCTGAGGCACCGTGTCCAGGAGCGGGGGTGGAGGGAGAGAGCTGGATGTCAGCAAGGTGCTGATTTTTGCGGTAGAAAGTGAGTGCAAGTAAAAGTTGGCATGCTCGCTGCCGGAGAGGCTGCCTCCTCTTACTGACTGTAGCTCGCCTTAGAAACCTGGTTCCTTACAGGCACCTGGCCCCAGAGGCTGGACGGAGTCCACGCCGTCCTCGAGCCCTTCCTCAGATGAGGAAATGGGCCAGCTGTACCACGGAAGGTGCGGGTGGTGGGCCGGGCTCGGTGTGGAGGGCAGAGGGCACCTGGGACTGCGGCAGGTGAGGGTCCTGGGATCTTGATGTGGGGCTGCGTCAGGGCAGTGCTGACTGAATGGGGCTGCATGGTTGGGCCCCTGCTGGCCTTGGACAGTGGCCTGTGCCCCTTTGGGCTCCTGCACAAGTGCTGTGGCATCCACTGTGGCCGGAGCCCTGGCCAGGACCACCCCACCTTCCCAGCTGCCGGTCACATCCCTGGGCCCAGAGACGGGACAGCGCTCCTGTCGGGTCCCTGCTGGTTGGGCCTTCCCTGTGGGTGTATCGTAGCTTCCCTGTCCCTCACTGCCCAGCCACGGCAGACGCCAGGTCCTACCTCGGGACGGGGCCCTCCCACTCTCGGGGCTTCTGTAGCAGAACCCAGGCCTCTCCTGGGTCATCTCTGGGTGGAGCGCTGATCCGAGGAGCCCACGGGCTGCAGCGTTCTAGGGCTCAGTGCCTCCGGCCGCCCCGCCCTGGGCAACAGCTTTCACTGGTCACACCTGCTTCTTGCAAAGTCGGGGTGGCACCAGCGCGATCCCAGCCCCAGTGTCATCACCTAAAACCACCTCCCAGCAGGTGGCTCCCGGTACAGGGCCAGATGAACGGCGTGGGGGGCTGAGAGCAGGGCAGGTGCTCTGGGGTCCTGGGCTGGCTTTGACCTAGAGGCAACCTCTTGTGAGGACCCCGGAGACGGACTGGAACCCTTCCCAGGGTCCACATGTCTGTGCCAGCCCTCCTGCCCTGGCCGTAGCTGCTGTGTCAGTGCGGCAGAGAATGGGTTCCCCTCTCTGGGAAAAAATAGAAGAAAAACCTAGGAGAGGATCACCAATGGGGTGATGGCAAGGATGGAGACGGAGGAAATCTGGGCCATGGGCAGAAAATAGAAGCAGCGGGCGGGCATGTCTGTGGGGAGTCTTCCTTCCTCTGGTCGTGGCGGCAGACGGACAGCGCTGACCTCGGGCATGGCCCCCCACCCGCATCCTGGCCACTCACGCTGCCACTCAGACTGCCACTCACACTGCCCGGGAGGCTGCACACTGGGACATCTGTGGGATTTCAATGCAGCTCATCTGCCCAGCGGGGTGGTTTTCTGAAATGGGATTTTGACCTCACCCATCATGAACTCACAGAAAAGTTGCAGATTTGCGACAAAGAGTCCTTAGACGTCACCCTTAGAGATGACATCCAGGCCATGCCACACCTCCCTGCATGTGCCTACATCTTTGGCAACAGAGCAGCTTTCCTCCTCGGCCACCTCACTGCCTGTGGTCCTTGGCAGGAGGCGATGCCTGCACAACAGCAGCTCCTCAGGGCAGTGTCTGCCTCGCCATCCTACCACGTGTGAGCGTGTCCACGAGAGCACTTGGCAGGGGCTGAGTCCTTACCACAGCCGCCCCCCGAGGACATGCCCTGTGATTGTGTGGTCGAGGGGTGTCTGTCAGCCGTCTCCGCGTGTAGTGACGATTAAGGACACAAAGTTGTGCCTTGAAACCATATAAATACCCATTTTCACCAAACTTTCCGTTTATTTGGATGTCTGTGGACTCACGGTTTTGTTGGTGAGTCGTCTGGCCACATGATGCATTGCCCAGACTCAGCACTCATGGTTGCATGCCATCCTTGTGGTCAGGAGCCTGCGGGTGGCCTCGTGGGCCCTGCTCATTCTGGGTTGTCCCCGCAGCGTGGCTGGGTGTTAGCCGCGCCTGCTCGGGGCTGAGGGTCTTTCGGTGTCCCTGCTTCTCACCTGGCTGCTGGCAGGAGACTAGGTTTCCAGCCGGTGGGTTGTTCCTCAGGGGCCACTCATAGCAGCTTCCTGTGAGCCTGGGATCCCGGGCGGGGGTTGGTGGTGTGGTGTGTAGGGAGGGACAGAGGCTGCACACACAGGGCATCCTGTGACCTCACACCAGCAGTGTGCACGCTGCTTGGATCATCATGGTGACGCTGTGTAGTTCAATGCCTGGATGTCTGTGTTTGCCCCGTGGCCCTGGCTCCTGTGCCCTGCACGTGCCCTTGTTCTCTCAGCCCGTTCTGGCTTCAGGCACAGTGAGGTGTCGAGGCCCCTTGTTCTTCTCCTGACACCGTGTTACCTGGGGGACGCATACACTCACGCTGGCCAGGGTGCCATGCTGGGCCTGCCCAGTGTTCTGTACACTCACACATGTGCCGTGCCACATGCACACGTCTGCATCTGTGTGCACTTGTGTCTATTGTGTGTCAAAAGCCGTGAGCTCACACGGTTTCTGACAAATGCCAAAAGGTTTGTGTTTTTTGCCTTTCCCCACGAGGCTGTCACTGTGACTGTGGACACTGGCTGCTGCCGTGCCGTGGTTTTGTTGTTCATGTTCTCTGGGAGAGCCTGGGCTTCTGCTCACACGCTCTCCAGTGCTGTCCTGGGTCCAGGATTTTCTGGGCATGGGTGCCAACCCTCTTGGTCTCAGGTTACGTGGTGCCCCCCCTTCCCTCCGTGCCTTCTCAGCGAATGCCCAGGGTGCACCTGGCATGAGGGCAGCTGAGGGTCTCTCCCCTGCACCCCTTCACTGTGGGTACAGCCACCTGCTGCATCCTTACTGTCCTGGGCACGGCGCCATGCAGGTCAGGGAATTTACAGTTGGCAGGAGGGCATATCCCAGTGGGAGACGAGGTGGGGGCCTGGAGAGGGACTTCTGCAGAGACCTCATGGGTTGGAGGTGGCGGTGCCGTCAGCAGCGCCCCCGTATTGACACAGCGCCTCCCTTTGCAGATTGAATCGGGATTCTTTCATGAGAGTGACGTGAAGATTGTGGCCAAGTCCATCCGTGACCGTGTAGCATTGATCCAGTGGCGACGGGAGAGGATCTGGCCGGCCCTGCAGCCAACGGAGCAGCGGGACCCAGGCAGCCCTGACAAGGCCAGGGGTCCACCTGCACCCCTGCAGGTCCAGGTGACCTACCACACGCAGGCCGGGCCGCCGGAGCCCGAGGAGCCTGAGGTGGACCAGCATCTCCTCCCCAGTGCACTGCCGGCCAGCGCCACCTCCCTGGCCTGTGAGTGCCACCCTCCCTGTGCCCTCACACCCTGTGCATGTGGCAGGTGTGGACTGCAGGTGTGGGCGAGCCTTCTTCCTGGGGTGGGAATTGGGGTGACTCTGGCTCAGTGAAGCTCAGTTTCTCAGGACAGGTGAGGACAGACAGGCAGACAGATCCAGGACCTCCCGTGCCCCAAGCCAGTGGGATGGAGCCAAGGATGTCCTGGCCTCCACCTGGTGGGGCGACCGGGCTGAGAC